>NC_140582.1:588911044-590286877 GCF_964204655.1 Triturus cristatus
GCCTTTTCGAGGTTCTAGTCTTTGCAGGGTTCTTGACATCATGATGAGTAAAGTTGACCAATCTGTATTATTCCTAAATACCCCCCAATTATTGCATCAAACACAATTGATGTTCTACAGTGTAGCACAGTTCCCCACTTTCATTGGCTGTGTTGAAGGCCAGATTCCCAGGCAGCACCCATGACTAATTCAGGTTCTGCCTCAGTGTAATACAAAACCGACTTTCACAGGGTGAATTTGGTGATGGTTTTCTACTAGGTAAGAGAATTGCAGACTCAATGAATACAGCGGCCAGGCCAGTGTGTGTAAGGGGACCTAATGTTGTTACTTCTCATGCGCTTAAGTTGATACTGCATATGCCTTATGTCCCACGATACTCACACTGTACCGGACTATAAGAACAAGACGCGAAATCCAGTACAACAGGGTACACAGGACAAAGCGTTCTATAGTAGAGAGGACCTTTGGGATCCTGAGGTCCCTGTTTCACTGCCTCCTCAAGACCAGTGGGGTACTTCGGGATACATGCCGCAGGATCATTGCCACATGTGCATTGCTGCAAAGCATTGCAATGAAGAAGGGTCTTCAAAACATCCCCATAGAGCCGGATTCTGACTCCAAAGATGAGCTACCACCACTACAGGTGCAGCAGGAGCATACACGGGCAGTAGAGGGTCATGCACATCACACAGAGATCACCAACAACTATTTCTGACGAAGTAATTAAAACATCTGAGAATGAGATAGCTCACATGCTGATAATATTTTGTGCAAAAAGAGAAACAACCTTTTATTCAGGTAACAAAATCATTGTTTCACTCAAGAGTCAACTTTATCAATGAAGGGGAAGGCTGGGGCAGTCCTCACGTCATGCTCTTCGGCTGGATGATGTGACAGCCGGGTAATGGCTGACATGTAGGGGCTGCAGAATCTCGCTCTTCTTTATGCCATGGTGTGTTGAGAGCAAACATCGGCGGTTTGGCAAACTACAGCCGGAGTAGGAGCGGGGCTTAATGTAACAATAGCCTACCCGAGGTCTAGCGGATCACTTTACTTTTTTTCTACCCTTCTCGTTTGTTTTAGCTGTTTGCAAGGATGTGCATGGTGTGCTATGTCGCTGAGAAAGAAGAGCTACTGAGAAGTGGGAAGAAGCGGTGAGAGCGCTGAGAGACGGAAGACTCTGATGTTACAGCTCGACTGCATCAAGTACCAAGTATTTGTTCCATCTGCTTCATGTCGGAAGGTAGGAGGAGGTGAAGTTGGGTCAAGGACTTGAGTTTATTACATAAGGCTCCAGCGCAGGGTTAGGGGACTGGGTGGCTGCGGACGCAGCCCTTTTAGGCATAGGGCGCAGCATGCTGCAGCTTTGCTTTCCCTCACACCTCCTCCAGTTGCCCTTACCGATTTGAGATTACAGACAAATATTAAAGACAAATTCAGTAGCACTCCCCAGCATTCAGAAAGAAGCCCGTTCTCCCAATGGATTGACCATCAGGCAGCACATATGAAACACTTAACTGCAGGCGATGGAACTATAAAAACTCGCAACCCAGCAAAAAGCTCTTGAGGTACTAAAGCTGTGAAAACTCGTGGAGGAAAAAAACAGGCTGAGCCCAGCAGCAAGGAAGCTCCAGAGGAAGATATAGAGGGATGCAATGTGAGCATGACTTTAAGTGCTATTCTTGATGATCAATCAGATTCACCAGATTTGGAGAGAAGTGGCTCATCGAAAGAAACAATCCCATTTAACACCACAATGGGGGAATGTAGTAGCTCAAATCGAGCGGCTCCCTCCTGATTCAGGGCTTTATCAGAACTCTATGCCTGTCATTTCATCAGGGGCACAAGGGTTTAATCTCATTGTGATGGGCTTGGGAAAAAAACTCTCTTATCCACTGATTGGGCCTAAGGGAGCTAAAATACCTGCATCAGCAACGTTAACAGCACCAAAGTCACAGATCCCACCATAAACGAAGCAAGATTTAAGTGTGGCTATATTCTCCACACTAGCAAGTCCAATAACAATAGCAAATTCGTACCCTGACGAACAAACACAGTGAGAAACATAGCAAACACAGTAAATGGATGCCAATGGTTTTAGATATCAATGACTAAATGACACCCCAGCAACAGATGGTGCCGCAATTTATGCAGAGAAAGGATAAAGGGTCACCTATTCTGGAGGCTGTTGCTTATATCTCCCATTCTAAGGATATGCTGAGAGAAAGTTTGATGGAAACAAAACAACTAAAAATGCTCAAGAAAAAGCCCATACAGATATGAAAATTCATCTTGAGATCATCAATGACAATATTCTGCAATTAACCCAAAGGTTAACCCTCGCAGAGCAGCGTATCTCTGATTTTGAAGATGCCCAGAAGGCTTTTGACAGCTTCCAGGTAAAGTATAATAAGTTGGAAGAAACCCAGTTAAAGCTCGAGGAGTTCGAGAACAGATCTAGAAGGTCTAATCTACACTTTGTGGGCATTCCAGAGGGACAGGAAGCAGGACAAAGTCCTATTAAATTTATTTCTGGGCTTATCCAGAAATATGTGCTCCCAGGGGAACTGTCTAGTAAGGACTATTACTCAATCATGAGAGTGCATCACGTCCCATTTCACCAGCAGACTATTGCAAAATAACCACAAACTTTCCTTGTCAATTTTGGAGGCTTTTGAATAAAGGGATCAATTATACCTGCTGCTCTTAAAATGACAGTGATCCAGACTATGGGCAAGCATGGCTTTAACATTTTCGTGGATATGTCAGCAAGTGAAGCGAAACAACGTCAAGAATTCAAACTGATGCTGAATGAATTCAAGGAACAAGGAATTCAGCCCGTCATAGTCCAACAGTCCAGACTGAAAGATCTTTTTAAAGGTCATTTCCATTATATTCACGCAATTCAGCAGACAAAAGAAATCCTAAAATAGCCAAATTAAGGCAGATATTAACAGTAGAGAGGTTGAGTTAGTAGCAAACCGAGTATTTTAGGTGTAAATTGCTAGAAGAAGACAAGAATAAGAGACAAAAAAGAGGAAAAAAAAGGGGGCAGGGGAAGGGAGGATAGCGGGGGGGAATAGGAGAAGAGAAGAAAAGAAAGAAAGAAAGGGGAGGGAGGGATGGGGAGAAGGGAGGAGAAAAGGAGAAACAAAGGAGAACGCGGGTTACAGATGAAAAAGTAGTAGAAACACATAAGGATTTATATATATTAGAGGGTTTCTTGCTCCCTCTACTCCACAGTGGCCACCGTGGAATGGTACCCTCAGGTGCCACACCAAGGTACATTAGGAAAATCAGACGTGGGAAGTGAACGAGACGGGATAGTCCCTTCCCGATAGGGCACAAAGATTTTAGAGAGAGGACAGTTAGGGTGGAGTGGGGAGCACTTTTGTATTTTGAAAAAAAGAAAAAATATATGCAGGGTGAAAAGCAGTGGTGAAATCTGTTAACTTTGGGCTCATTGGCTGGAAGGGTGCTAAATGCTATTATGTATTGCTTCTATGATTATGTCTTTGGAGAAATGCTAAGTTAGGATCCTCTCATGCAATGTTAATGGGCTAACAAACAAAAGAAAATGTATCAGCTTAACGGGTCGATTGGTATCTGTTTCGCCAGAGGTTCTCTTTTTACAGGAGACCCATTTAAAGAGCAATATTTCAAAGCCGTCAATTACCCGAACATTTTCTCATGCATTTTTTGCATCCGGTTAGGTGGCAGTAAGGGGAGTTGCACTTATTTTCGGAAATAACGTTGACTGGGAGGTGAGGGAAATAATTTGGGATCCATTTGGAAGATGAATTTGGGTCAAAGTAATAATTACTTGTCAAGATTTACATTTCATCAACTATTATGGCGTCACAACTGATGAGAAGCACTCTCTTTCAAGGATTTTTTACATTGCCTTGGGCCATCTGAGCCTTTGATTTGGGGTAGGGATTTTAATTGTATCCAGAATTTGGCTAAAGATATCTAAAATAATAATAAACAACAGCTTAAACCCAAAACAAAAAAAATTAATACAAGCCTTTAAGTCAAGCTTTCAGCTAGTTCTTTTTAGTATCAAAATTATTAAGCAGGGGGCAGTCAGAAATTAGGGCCAATGCTTTCTTGGACTATTCCGTAGTCTCCATAGTGCTGGAGATAGGTCTAAATAAAACAGACAGACCAAGATGGCAACTGGATAGATCATTACTCTCTAATTCCCAATGGGTAGCCAAAACGAAATTTCATTGCTGAGTTTTTATCATCAATAGGAAACCTCTTCTTTATTTTCACTATGGGAAGCTTTTAATGTAACTTTAAGAAGGAGAGTGACAGCATATAAAGCAAGTCAAAGTAAAGAATGCTCCCAGCAGATCGCAAGTCTCCAGACAACATTAGACAACGCCTTTGGTGATAGGGAGTGATGTGGAGGGATCGAGCCTGAGGTCTTCCAAGTAGAAAGGGCAAAACAAAATCTCAGAGATTTCTTTATTTAAAAACAGAAATAATTATTGTAATAGCCAACAACCGAGGAAGATCAACACATTGGCAAGCTCCTTGCTTGGTCCACAAGAGTTAAGAATGAAAAGGCAATAATTAAATCTCTAGAGAATCCTTTAACAGGAAAAATAGTACATGATCAGGAAGAGATCGCAAAAGTCTTTGTACAGCACTATATCAATATTTATTCAGACACAAGATGTGGTGCAACAAGTCAGATTCAACAGTACTATGTCAATATGCATCTTCCTCATCTTTCTGAGTCACTCTCCCAGCTCATATTGGAGCACATAACCCCCACCGAGATTGAACACGCTTTAAAGCAAATGTCTAATGCTAAAGCATGTGGAAATAATGATTAACCCACTGAATTTATTTAAATATTTTACAGCGAGATTGTGTAATTTCTAGTAGATTTTTTTAACTTTATTAAAGGAGGTGGTGAGATCCCTCCTACGTTTCAAGAACCAACAATAATTTCATATCTTAAGAAAGATAAAAATCCAACATTTGTTTATTCATGTAGGCCGATTAGTCTGCTTAACACAGACTACAAATTGTTAATGAAGAGCTGGGCTGTTCATCTAATGCCGGCCTTACAACAGCTAATACATGAAATTCAAAGCGGTTTTATAGCAGGCCGGCTAATGGCAGCAACCACTCTTTTAATTAAAGCTGTAGATTATTTTTCAGTAAATCATATCAAAGCCCTAAACATGATGATCAATGCCGAAATGTATTCGATCTTGTGAATTGAGATGCCTTATTCTATTGTCTCCAGAGGTTTGGTTCTCCCTCCTAGTGCATTTCAATGCTATCTAATTTCTATAATGGTGCTTAAGCCAAGGTGTTGCTGAATTTCAAAATGGCAGGGTCAATTGTGATTAAAAGAGGCACTCGTCAAGAAAGTCCCCTTTCACCTATTTTGTTGACTTTTTTATCGAACTTCTGGCAATACAACTTTGCAACAATATTAATACCAGGGCACCCATTAAAGGCATGGCTAGGCTTAAACTATTCACAGATGATATGATATTATATCTTCAGCCTGAAGAGGATTATATAAAATGAATTATACATAAGATTGGAGAATACAAGATAAGTCCAAGTAAAACAGAATTGTTGCTTTTTAACGTGACAGTTAAAGACCTTCGTCTTTCCTACAGCTGTGAGCTAAGATAGCACCTTCAATCAGATATCTTGGTATTTTAGTCACAAATATTTTTGCTAGTCGTTTTCATTTGAATTATGAAAAAATATTAGGTACAATTAAGGGATTACTAGTTAGATGGTCCATGTCCCCCTTGACCATCATAGGTTGTATTTCCATGATCAAAATATTTATCCTCCCTCTGTTAATATTTTTATTTTCTAATCTACCAATAAAGATTCCGAATAACTTTTTTCAGGAATAGATTCAGTTTTTAGGAGTTTTATCTGGAATAAAAAGTTGGCCAGGGTGAAGTTGGAGGTTTTACAACTGGAGAAAGAGGAAGGAGGGTTGGCATGTCCTATTTATTATCAGGCAGCTTTATTAGACATTCTCTCTTAGTGCTCAAAAAGAAGTGGGGGATTAGATAATTTCTTCATCACAAAGATGATTCAGGAATCAGATATAAGTGTGCCAGTGATATTAAAAATAGTGAATCTTCCAAAAAGAACCAGATATACGTTTTTGGTTGATATATATGGACAGATGCGTGCCCTGGGTAAGGCATACATGTCCTCTTTTTTATGGATTTTCACTACAGCTAGAGGCGGGCAGCTACTTAGGCCTCTCCCAAACAGTTCGTGAGATCAGATTTTGGAATTCTTTAGGTTTTACAATTCTTGGTGCATTTATAGTTTGAGGGAAATCTATGTAATGGAGAGATCTACTTGCTAGGGTGGGCCCTCAATGACAGCAACACTTTTTAAGTTTTAATATGATAAAGCATTTCTTGCAGCTTCACTATAAAATTTGCCTCTCTTCGGTGCCCCCAAAAGGATTTTACAATTAACAGAGGGTCAACAATATTTTATTTTTGTAGCATTATTGCTTGCACGGTCTTTGTTCCATCAGAATTGGAGGACCAGTAACGCTCTGACAAAATGACTCGTACCATGAATTTTGAAGATCTATGTAATGCGAGTAGTGGAACTTAAAAGATATAATGCAATCTGGCAAATTTGGAAGTAGGGTGCTGAGGTAGCAATACACAGGTTAGCTATTGTCAGATGAAATGTGGGTTCTTTTCTAAAATTTCAATACATGAGAACTCTGGTTCATCTAAATCTACCTCTGATTTAGCAATGTCTTGAATCGAATTTTATAGTGCACCCAAAGATATATTTTTCTCTAGAAGCATTAGCGCACTTTATGTTGAAGTCAACTATTTATATTTGATTGTATTTGTCTTAGTACTACTGCCCTTGTTTCCCCGTAATTAATTGATAAATAGACAGAATGATAACGCAGCAACATTTTTATGTCAATATAAAAGTACTCTTGCACCTTAAACTGCTCTTTACACATGTTCTAGACTAGGATTGTTTACATGGATTTGAGCAGAGACGATGGAGAAGCGTATAAGTAGGTTTTAGAAGTGGCTTCATTTTATTAGCCTGCATTTTGCTAGCTATTCTAAGCAATGAAACAATATACAGTAGAAATGAATGCTTACAATGTGCATGATGAATTGAATTATTTATAGATGTTTTAATGTGCATTTTAGATGATTAGTCCAGACTAATGCTTGATTGTATTTTTCTTCTTGGCTCATTTAAACAGTACTATTTATCATTCATGAATTGTGATTTATCTGCTATGTCTGCTCAATAAATAACAAAACATAAAAGAAGGATTAACTGTATCCTTTTGGATGTCACATTGTTAAAAAGTAACAACAAAGTAAGTAATGCCAAACAAAAGTAAGATGACTCATTCCTCTGAAGTACAGTGGTCGACTTCTTTGGCCTCTGTGGTTAGGTGCCATGTCAGCAAGATTGGGCTGTGGAGCTCTTGAAATGTCCGTCCCAAAAGTATGTCAACATGAGAGACTGAAAATGCATGCCTCCTGAATGGACATGCCACTGATGCTAGAGCTCTCTTCGCTCTCTGGTGGGGGCGGGATGTTGGTGATACAGAGTTTGTGGATCTGGATATTCTCAAGGATTGTGGTCACTCGCACTAGCCCATGTGCAACGTCCTGGCAGCAGTACCCAATCTCAGTCTGAATGATCACAGTCCACCTTGCTTGCATTCTTGTGGCTATTGCCAAGTGGTGGATGGACACGGTGAAGGAACCAAACCTTGTCAGGTTCTGCCTTTGCCTCTGTCCCTGCACACAGTGCTCCTTCTCCATTGCTGCTAGCCACCAGTCCGGCCCATTCTCTATTTTCTGCAGCAACCTAGACATTCGTAGCAGATGCGTACTGACAGTCTGTTTTTGTTTTGCCTGCAGGTGCTGGATGGAAATGATGGACCTCTTCAATCCGCCATACACAGGGGAACTCTTTCACATATCACCCTGCATCTTATCAGTACGGACTGCTAATGTTGGCCTCTGCGCTGCCTGTGGGTCCTGCCCGCCAATGTTCTAGCATCCCTGCTTTGTGATTGGCTGTCATCACTCTCCACAAACCCTACTGGTCGTGAGATGGCTTCTCTCCTGGCAGTTGGAGTATGGATGATGGGCTGAGGGTATGGTGGTGTTGTTTCCTCAATTACAACATCAGTGTTAGTAGCCCCTTTGCTGCAATGGTTCCTTACAGGCCCAGGCTGTGACCTGTGAAAATGCATGTAAATAGTTTGTGTAAATAAATGTTTAATGTTTGCACATGGTGTTGTGACTCTGCTTCATGTGTTTGTGACATGTTTATGTTGTACAGATTTGTGTGGTGTAGTTATCAGCATACAGTACAGCAAGAAATTAATGTGTACTACAAAACCCATGATACATGGCAGGGGTGGGGTTAGCATCTCAAGAGCGCGTTATTTGTGCTGTGATATATGATGATGTATTTATTTGCTAACATTATTATTTGTTAGGTAAGTAAAGTGAAGATGACTTGGTGCCTGCTGGATTGGAGGTATCGATGTCAGCTACTCCAAGCACACTTTCCAGTTCCGCTTTATAAGTATCCCCATGGGAGTCAGAGGAGGGTGTTTTGAGGGTCCTCCATCTGTTCCATGTCAGGAAGCCATCCTGCTGGCCACCTTCTCCTTGGTGTGACACCTCAAGTCATACCACCTTTTCGAATCTCTGGTATAGTCCTCTGAGTGACTTCTAGGGAGTTAACCTTCTCCCGGATGCTGGTCCACATCCTTGTTTTTTGGCTCTCTTGGACTATAAAGGAGGCCTTCCCAAAACTTTGGTCCATATGTGAGACACATTCTTCTGTAAGGAGCTCCAGCTCCTTCTCAGAGCATTTTATCTTCCTTTTCCTGCTCCCAGAATACTCGTTTCTATCTTCTGTAGCCATGGTTGCCACCCAGGAGTGGTGTGACGCACAAGCTGCGGTGATTCAGGAGAACACCTTAGTTCCAGCACTTTCCTAGGCCTCTGTGTTTTAGCCCTACCCTATATTTGTAAACTTCATGGTCTGACATCGTCATTAAGTGACCAATGGTAATTATGGGCTATATATAATTGGTATTACTATAACATAACATATCATTCTGCTCCATTTCTTAATTGGTGATTTTCTCGTCCTATTTCTGAATGAGGATCCGTAGGAATCTCTTTTTGTGGAATCGGCGATTACATACATATAATTTTGTGATTCCCAAATAGCAATTTCTACAGATGTGCTATTTCAGAATTGCGAATCCAAAATTTCCTACATATGGCCCTATGTGTATCCAAAAAATTTACATATTATGAACCTTGTGTATATCATAAATTATATTTTCAATATCATACACATTTGACACCTATTCATACACATACATATCTTTATTCATGGCACTCACCAAAAAGTATTTTTCGCTGTAGTGTCTTGTGAGTTAGAGATGACTGGATCCTTTTGGTTCCTAATGGAATCTGTAGAATAGTGATGTAAGTGTGTGGGTGTGGGTGAGAGAGTGTTTCATTTAACAGGTACATGCTGAGGAATAAAGAGGTATAATACAAACTCTTTATGTGGCATGCTCATTTGCATGTTCCAGGGCTGGAGATGAGATAGGGGATAACATAAACCCTGCCACCCGAAGAACCAAGATTGCTCTCCCAGAGAGTTTGCTGTGGTCGAGTGAACTGCTCATACATTCCACGCAGCCGCGGTCTGTGCAGGTAAGGGCAGTGAGAAGGGGATTTCGACAGACGATGAGGGAAAATTAAATAAATAAATAATTGTTCCTCGTCATCGTCTGTCGAAATCCCCCCCACTGGGCCCCACCACTCTTACCTGCACGGGCCACGGCTGATGCCATGTGTGCCTCAGTTGAAGTGAAAATCAACAGTAAGAATATGTGGAGTCTAAGCACCACTCAGCCCATGCTAGTGCTGTGAAGAAAGTGACAGCCCTACAAAAAGTTTATTTGCTGGCTAGGAATTTGCTGAGAAAGTCGAGGCAAGTGATCTTGCTCCACAAAATAACACAGAGCCATCTTCATATAGCATGACAATGCTAAACGCAGTGACAACCAGGTACAGAAAAGCGCTACAGACCGTGCTAGCCAAGTGCAATGAACAGCTAAAAGCAGAGACATGTCTAACATCAAGAAACAATAAAGGTGGTTAGAACCAGGTATGGGAAGTGCAGTGAGTGGCAACAGCCAGGTACAAGAGAATACTGTGACCTGAATCAGGTGAATGACAGGAAAAGCTAGAGGCAGTAGAAACCCAATACAATGCAAAGAGGGGAGAATGGTGTAGAACCAATGCCAGCAGAAAAGCTGCTATAGTCTCTGTAACTTATGCAACAGAGAGCAGCAAGAAACATTTGTTGTTTACTTGCCCAAATCCTTTAGTCGTAGAAGCAAGAAAAAGATTTCTAGAACCAATTTATATAAAATGTAGAATCACCTCTGTTCAGGACTTGATCTCACTTTGCAAGGTTCCGCCAAATGATTTTGTATGTTATAATATATTTACATTTTTTAAATCCTTTTTAACTTTGTATTAGAATGAAAACTTTTATTATTTTCTTGTTTAAAACTTTTATATCATGTATCTAATATTTGTGGTTCTCAGTTGAGAACTAAACCAAATAACCTTAAACTTGAACGTGAACTTGAACAGAAAAGCTGCTACTCTCGCCAAAAAAGAAGACAACACCTTACAACCAGAGATTGAGTGCAACAACCCAAAGGTCAGCAAGCGGCTAGTTCGTAATGAAGATGCCAGTACAAGCTGGCAACTCCCCTTAGCAGAAATTTCCAAAGGTTATAATGCTGCTGCATTCTTAAAACCACCATTTACCTTCAATAATGCCAAAAAACAGAATATTGCTTAAAGATGGACCACTTATATTGAAATGAAATAGCTAAAGAATTTAGAATGTGACAGATTTGAGAAAGTTGTAAAGAAAATACCACAAGGTAATGAAGTGACGTACCGTCACATCAAAAAAGCGTTAAACATCATGTTAAATCAAATGGCAAATGTTGACAATGAAAGGTACATTTTCAGTCAGGAAAGTCAGAGAACTGGTGAAACAATGGATATGTTTGTAGAAAGACCTTGACTAGCTCATAAAGCATTGTAAGTTCAATGAGTTCAAGATTGAAGTGGCCATGCGTCTCAGAGCCATAGACGGCTGCCTCTCCGATTCCTTCAGATGATAAATGCTAAAAGAGACACTCAGCTTGAAGGCGAGTACTCATGGCTGCCAGAGTGGAAGAAAGAGCTGACAGACAGTCTGCCAACATAGAGGCAGGAATGGCCCAAAATAAATCAGTGCTGAGCGTAAAAATAAAGTCAAAATACAAGGCAGAAGGCCATAAATTATTTTCTCCAAAGAATGAGAAGTTGTGTTTTTGATGCAGAATTTTCTTTCCACATGAAGGTAAATGACCCGCCATCATCAGACAGATGTGTAAAGCCTTTGGGAAACAGAACCAATTTTTTGCGGTTTGCAAATCAAGGGAAAGATCAAGTGCATCACATCAAGAAAACAAAATATTGCAAGCTCAAGTGTGTCACGTTGATAAAACAAAATAGATGCCAGAAAGTTGCAGATAAGACATTCTACACATGCCCCAAAGTCAAGTGGTAATATCAGTTGAGGCAAGTAGAAATTGACTGAGGTTGTCTTTTACATTCTTTGTCAAAGAGTTTGAAAGCATCATTTTCAATAGACAGTCAGGAAGATGTACGTTCGATATCAATGTGGGCTGTTGGACGATGTGCACCTGTAGGGTTAACTTCATGCAAGGAAGAATGTGGCCTAATGGCTATAACGGTCGACCTCAAAGCTGAAAAACCGGGTTCAAGTCTCAGCAGAGATGCTCAACATCCAGTGATTCTGGGCAGATCACTTAATATCCCTGTACCTCACAAAAATGAATGTGTCCATCTGTAACGCAACTGGTGCTCATGTAAAGTGTTCTGATACCTTTGGGTCTAGTTTGCCCTACATAAAACTCCCCAAAAATGATGGTCGAAGCGAGATTGACAAGTGAAAGTGCATAATTCATTTGGACACTGCCCCAAGATCACACTGAAAGTGAATGGGTGTTCCATACCATTTATCATAGACAGTGGTGTTTCAGTTAAGCCTGGGCAAAGCACCACGCTACGCTACGCTCGCGTAGTTTGCGAAGTTTGCGCTACTTCGCACTACGCGAATTGCACGTAGCACAGTGCAAACATGCGTAGCATAGCGTTGCGTAGTGCAGCCATCATTTTTTGCTTGCTCGCGGTCCTCAACATCAAGTTGGCGACCGCGAGCAAGCAAAATGACATCCCGGCGAGACTTTTTCCTTGTTCGCGATCAGCAACATCAAGTTGCCGATCGCGAGCTTGGAAAATAAACATCCCGGAGAGATTCTAAACACGAGGAGGTCAGGTTTCTTATTGTGAGTGGTCGCATATGCTCGCGACCGCTCATGATGAGAAACTACCAGTCCGCGTTGAGAAAGCTGCCGCTCGAGTAAAAATCTACTCGAGCGGCAGAAAACTACAGCTCGCACTGTGCAAGATGCCGTTTTCAATGATTGCACAGTGCCGGATGCTTGTCCGCACTGTGCAATCATTGAAAACGGCATCTTGCACAGTGCGAACAGGGTACTACGCAGTTCGCGAAGTGCTACGCGTAGCTCGCATAGTGCGAAGTGCACTTTGCATAGCTTCGCGAACTACGCCCAGGGTTAGTTTTAATAAAGATTATACCAGTGGAAAAGTACAATAAACCTTCTGCAGTGATCCGTTTAACTCCATCCAAAACCACAGTGTATATGTGGGCTTTTTCAAGAGCGCTGCAACATTCAGGTTCAATAATAGCAACTGTGAATCATAAAACACGAAAGTACAAACACTAATTCATATCTCGCCAGGTACTTCATCGAATGCATGTTTACTCAGTTTCAGTGATGCTGCTGACAAGGGGCAGATTTCTGGAAACTACAATGTCAATGCCTATCATGAGATAGAAGATCAGTTTTTATCCTTGTTTGATGGACTAGAAAGACTGAACACCATGAAAGTGCTACTTCACATAAATGAGGACAAGTGTCCTGTTGCTCGAAGACATTGCTGAACTGTATTTTTTGTACAAGAGACTGTTGAGAATGAACTTGAGACACTATTAATGCACAACATCATTGAGTGATCCACTTGCCCAACACCATGGGTATCACCCATCGTGGTAATGCCAAAAAAGGATAGTGGAGGAGATGTGCACATTTCCATGGATATGTGCCAAGTGAGCAAGGTGATTAAAAGAGAAGAACATCCAGGTCCGCAAATCGCTGACATGATTACACAGTTGAATGGAGCCAGAGTATTTTTCCATTTCAATTTAAACAAAGGATATCCCCAGATTGTACTGGAAGAGAATTGCAGGTGCATCACTACCTTTTTAGTTTATGTTGGTTTATTTAGATTCAAAAGAGTGTCATCAGGTGCTGAATGTTTTTAAGTATAATTTATTTGCATAATACAGCCAGTCACAATTGCTTTTAATTACAATGATGGCATGCTAGTTTTTGGGTTCACACAAAAAGAACATGATAAAGCTCTTGCACAAGTGTATTGTATACTTACTGATGCAGATCTCAAATTACCTGCAGCAAAAAGTGGGTTTCATCAAACGAAACTCCAAATTTTTGGTCTTATCTTTTCTGATGGGAAATGACTCCAGATCCAAGCAAAGTACAGGCCTTGTCATCCTATCCTTCCCTACAAGATGTAACTATGCTGAGATCCTTCCTTTGTATGGCCAGTTGCTGTTCAAGGTATATGCATGTCTTTGCCTATGTAAGGGCCCAATAGAGAGACTTAATGAAACAAAAAGTTCCATTTCACTGGTCAAGTGAATTTGAACAAAGTTTGAAGAATATCAAGCATGAGAACGCATCTGAAATGGCATACTTTGATCTGAAATTACAGACAGAGGTTGTTGTTGATGCATGCCCAGTGGGATTGGAGGCCATCCTTGCCCAGCACACTGAACATCCCAATACCCCATGGCACATTTTGGTTTATGCTAGCTATGATTTGTCAATGACAGAACACTCCTATTCATAACCTGGAAAGGTAAGCCTCAGTGTGGTCTGGGCATGTGAGTATTTTCATGTCTTCTTATTTAGAAAGCATATCACAATTGTCACTGATCACCAAGCCTTGCTCACCATTTTGGGCAATCCTAAAGCCAAGATGCCACTTCGCACTAAACGGTGGTGGTTGCGATTGCAGGAGTATGATTACATGATTGTGCATCATCCAGGAAAAGAACAAAACCCTGCTGACTACTTCTCACGTGTTTCAATACAGTGTCTTGGCACTACTTCCAAGGTGGCAGGTGCCTATGTTAACTTCATTGTGAAGTTCAATACCCCTACTGCCATATCATTGCTGCCACAAGTACTGACAGGGATTTTCTGATACTCAAAGAGATATTACACACCAGTTGTGTCAAAAACATAATTGACCTCTCATGTTGACTGTGAATACCAGAAATAAACAAATGTACAAGAAGAACTTTCAGTTACTTAAGAAGGCATCATCTCTTATGAGGGTCAAGAGTTGTCATACCTGAGCGTTTGAGACAACTAGTTAGTGAACTGGCCTTTGAGGAACACAAAGGAGTTGCTGCTATGAAATGAGCTTTACGAGACCGAGTGTTGTTCCCATTTTTTGATGAAAGACTTGAGAAAGAGTTAAAGGCATGTAATTTGTGCAGCTGTTTGTCATCCAAGACAACCCCACATCCGTTAAACATGTCTGATCTTCCAAAACATGCATGGGAGAAGATTGCAATTGATTTCTTTGGACCCCTTGACAATGGGCCTCATCTACTAGTAATTGTTGATGGATATTCCTGTTTTCCCTTTGTGCAAGATCTGTTGTGAACTAGCCATGACAGAGTTATTGAGAGATTAGAAAGTATCTTTGCAACATGGGGTGTTCCTTCAATTTTGAAATCTGGCAATGGCCTTGTTGGACCTGTAATCCCTAGGTTGGGCTTCCCCCAACTTTTTACAAGCTTACTTTCACGTTTTGCTGTATCTTTTTGTTGGCAATAGGGCTCTGAGCACTTTACCAGTGCTAATCAGTGCTAAAGTGCATGTGCTTCTCCCCTGAATATATGTTGACATTGATGTATACATGAGTTGCATATTTAGTTTTGCTGTAAGTCCCTTGTAAAGTAGTAAACCATATACCAAGGGCCTGTAATCTAAATGCTACTAGTGAGCCTGCAGCACTGGTTGTGCCACCCACACATGCAGTCTCTTAAAACAGTTTCATGCCTTCTGTTGCAGGGCATGAGTGTACAGTTTACTGTCACTTCACCATGACATTTAAAACCACTTGCCAAGCCTTAAACCCCCCTTTATAACGCATAAGTCACCCCTGAGGTAGGCCCTAGGTAGCCTTATGAGCAGGGTGCTGTGTAACTAAAAGGCAAGCATGTACGTTTACGCTTTACATGTCCTGGTAGCAACAAACAGCTAAGTTTGTTTTTCACTGCTTTGAAGCCTACTCCTCTCATAGGCTAGCTTTGGGGATTTCTTCTTTTTAAGCTGTAATTCCTGTATCATGTTTCAAATCTTTGGAATTATGGTGGCTCACAGCTACACGTTATGCATTCCCTCCAGACAACCACAAACACAGGAAGGGCTAGGTGTGACACCGGACTCATCTGCATTCTGATAGCCTTCTCGGGCAAGAAGGAGGAGAGGTAGCTCATACTTACAGGCTGTGTCCTGTCCTGCCTAAAAAGGCGGATTAACCCTCACAGACAGGACTGGGATGAAAGGGATCTTTGTTTACTTCAGAGGGCTCTTTTGAAGTCACCCCTACCTCAAAGGCACTTTGGGCATAAGTACCAGGATTCTGACCCAACCAAATCAGTGCACTACTGCACGTGGGAGGAACTCTGCTGGAGTAAAGACTGCTTCGCTAAAAGGATTGCCACTTTGCTGTGACTGACTGTTCTGAGGAACTGCTTCTCTGCTTTGCTGAGCTGTCCTGCCGCCTTCTGTTCTCTGCCCTCCTGAGGACAAGGACTGGACCCTCTCACTTGCTGACTTGCCTCCTGTTTTCTGCACTCTTCAGGACACAAAGTAATTCTTGCAATCCAGCTGGTGCTGCTGGACTCTGCAATCTCTGAGTCCTACCCTTGTATGAGAATCCCCTCCTGTCCTGGGCCTCAGAAGTAGGTTCTGCAGCTCTATTGCATAAGAATTTCTGCTGCATCGCCCTTTGACACCAATACGGAGGCTGCTCGATGATGAAGAATCCACAGGCTACTTGACTGAATGAGCTGATCAGCGTGGCTCGACAACAAAGCATTGCATTCACTTCAACGGATCTCAACAACAATGCAAGACCATCTCTGTGCGGCTTGACAACAAGGCAGTAGACTCTTAACATCGACAAAAGCTCAATCCATAATATTTATTCAGCTGGACCTGCCTGGGTCGTGTAGCCAATGATTGGCCTGATCATTGACTTTGCATTGGCCCCTCACAACCTCACGTAACCTTCTGACCGCTAGTGTCTTCTAAGTACTATTTATGGTTTATTCTTTGAAAATTCTTATCATGACTTCTACTTATTGGACTTTTGTAATTTTGGTCTTGTTTCACTCAAACAAATATTTTCTGTTTGTCTAAACCTGTGTGGTGTCTTTTGTGGTGTTTTTATTGAGTTACTCTAATTTATGTGTTACACAAATACTTTTACACATGGCCTCGAAAATTAAGCCTGACTACTCTTGCCAAACTACCAGAGTGTGAGCAGAGGATAATTTACAGTGTTTATCTGTGTTACCTTGATTAGGGTGGTACTCCTTACTTGAATAGGGTGCAAACCTCTACCAACTAGAGACCCCATTTCTAACTGCTCCCCTTTCAATAGTAGAGAATTTAAAGATTTTTTCACTCATCTAAATGTCTGCATCAGAATAACACGCCTCTCTGCCACAGGTGAATGGTGTGGTTGAGATATTTATGAGTACCCTCGAGATGACCGTTCAGTGCCCTGCACAGGATAAGCTTGATCTCAAATTAGTTCTTCAGTCTACGCTTTGAGCATACAGGTCAATTCTGCATTCTTCCACAGGTTAAAGCCCTGCCACTCTAATGTTTGGGAGAGCCATGGGCGCCAAGTTGCCACAATGGATCAATGAGAGATGTATTAACATTGATAGACTGCGCACTACTGACTCGTCTCACAAACATCAAATGAATACTATTGCAGCTAGACGCTGCAGTGCTTGGAGCACTATGTTCAACAGAGGAAAATAAGTTATCATCAGGCAGAAACAGAAATGGAAGTTCAATGCTTCTTTTGATGCTGGCCCACTGAGGATTGTGACTAGTAAGGGACACATGGTGAATGTTTACTGTACTGGAAAATCCATTACACAAGCTTATTTGTATTTCAAGCACCTGCTTCGAACTTCACCGGTTCCCGATGTCAGAAGTTAGATTTGTCAACCTGAGCGTTTGAAGGGCCCAATGACTGTAACAGTGTCTCTGTCACCAATGCCAGTCATGGACATTTCTCCTGTAACTCTGCAACCTCACATGACCAGATCTAGGTGATTGATGCGAGCAGTAAAATGATTTATTGAAGAGTTGTAATGTATATATGTATTATTGGTACTTGTTATTTAACAAGGGTGGAGATGTAGTGTCTTGTGAGATAGAGATGATGGAACCATTTTGTTTCCTGATGGACTCCATAGAATAGTGACATACGTGCGTGGGTGACAGAATACGTAATGTTGAATGTTTCAGTTAACAGCTACATGCTGAGGAATAAAGACGTGTATTACCATGCTCCGTGATTATTTGAATCTACTCAGGTTGGGATAGGACGCTACATTCAATTACAAAAGACTTTCTAATATATTGTTCTGTCTCCATTTGTACTGCACATTTTTACACAACAATTGTGTGTTTCAAATTGTTCTTGCTATGGTGCGTAGTGTTCACAGGCATTTAGAAGAATGTCAAGCTAGAGCAATGTATGGAGCGAATTTCAACTTTCACTACAAAATAGTAAGTGCCTCATTTAAAGTTTGGATGGAACAGCAAATCCATCAATTTCTGAAGGTAATGAAATTATGGAACATAGGTTGAATTTCCCCATCAACAATTATCCCTTTCTATATATAGAGATTCCTTCACAAATTGAAGATAATTTAATTTTCCTCTAAACGAATCCCAAAAGTTCAACTTTGCATGATCCAAACCGTGTTGGAACAAAGTTTTCTTGAACTTTTTATGAGCCCCTTCATATATTTAATCATTTCACTTAAGTCTTATCTTTGTAACAAAAAAGTACCTATGCATCTATTGGTGCCAACTTCAAATTGTACAACATATGACAAGGCATAGCAAATCTAGCTTTTTTTTACTTTTAATTATTTCCCAACAAATTGTTTTATTTGTAAATACGTCCCTGAATTTTGTATCATCATGCACAACATGAAATTTGACTTTTATCTTTTAAAGCGTGAAATGCGCTTTCATTTTATACCATAAAACTCTCATTATGCAGTGCCCACAGAGATATGCAATGTCACCTTTTATATTTAATAGATATGGTACCCAGTAGCTTGACACTTTGCCGATTGACATGAGAGAGATCAGAACTTGCTTAGATATATTTCAATTTAATGGAGTTGAATACAATGTTTGTGGAGGCAAGACAAAATGATGCTTAGGAGGTTAGTATCCCACTCTATTGTAGATCTGGTTACCAAGATCCCTAAAGGATTCAATGTGGAAGAAGAATTGAATGTGCATTTGTATAATAATAACACAATATCTAACTAGGCTGTTTTATGAATGTTTGGCCATGTAACAATTGCATTCCCATCTCTGTGATTAGGCTGTTTTTTTTCAATTATTTTTGCAGGAATCTTAAATATTATTTATATCTCACAGGCCTTCTGGGGAGATATATGGCAGAACCAGATAAGAAGCACAAATAAGAGAAGGAATTTGGTTCAATTATTTCTTACATTTGATCAGCTTAAGTGTGTGACATCAATGAATTAGACTTTTTAAAATATATTCAAAGGAATGACTACATATGATTATATTTTCATGGGATGGCATCATGGATGTAGTTGGTATATTGAGAATATGTATGGGCAAGCCCAGACCATTTAGACATGAGGATTATGCATAATTGGGAAATATGAGAATATCTAGCAAGAGGCTCAGTTATCTGCCCAATTTGTCTTTATGTATGCCTTTCATGAGGAAATTTTGCATGCCCATAGGGCATGAGGATCTGATATGGGACATGGTTATGATATCTGAATTGACAATCATGTTTTATATTCCTTTGGTTATGAATTGTAATACACACAGTCAATTTGCCCATTTGGGCTTGACTTATGGTTGTATCTTTACTCATGAGCATGGTATAGGTCCTTAAGGCAAGGAAATGCATCATGTGCATGCCAAATGCGATCTTGAGCATAACCTATGTGGGGTGGGACAAGTACTAATACTTTGATGTATTCACAATGTTTTGAACTATGTCAAAGGAATACATTGCATACAGTCTAATGCCCACTTGAGTGTAATGTATGGTGGGTAGAATCTGCACTACAATATGATCTATCCAACATACCTGTTTTGTACATGAACTATATTATTTGGATGTTTATATTTGACAATGAAAAGACGATGTTGTTATATATTGTTTTAAATTTGTATACCTTTTGAAATTTGACTAGTACCACCTTCACTTTAGCACACTGTGTTGTAAATGCTAGAATGAATAAGGTTTAGCTGAGAAGGAATGTCTATAAAATGTGTAACAATCTGTATATTTTACACGCATAGGCTAAGATGACTGCCGTTTGTTCTCTGAATACCTCGAAAGTCTATGTATGTTTTTTTCTTGAGAGTCACACATAAGCACGTTTGAGTCACAAAATATGTATATATTTATGCATATTTACATAAAAATATAGATATAGATATACAGCTACAGCCTAAACCACTGAAAGGATTTACACCAAATTTGGCTGAAAGCTAGATTTTGCTTCAGAAAGAGTGTTTTTGTGATTTGATATAATTCCATTCAATCGCTTTTGAAAAATTACTTTGTATACCTAGGGACACGGATGCTTGTGGATCTGAGATCTGATCTGCTGCCACCACCTCAACCAGAAAGTGGTGGCAGCCATCTTATGACTCGGGTCTCAGTCCTGAGTCCTACATAAGGTAAAAAAAACATACGGGGCAGGGTAGGGATATGCTGACATGCTAGGCATGGTAGTTGGGTCCCAGAGGGGACATGCCTGTGGCCAAAAAGGTTTTTCTAACATTTTGCTGCAATTCATGAAGGATCTGCAAACACGTGGCAACAGAAAAACAAGCGCAGACTCCCATGCTAGTTTATTAAAAAGTGCCCGGAGGATGATAGTTTTTATTTTGTTAGTAGAGGGGGGCATGTGTGGTTCCCCTCACCAGGCTGATTTTGTCCCCTGGGACACTCTCTCCAGACCTAACGTCTTATTTAGGGAGAGGAACGCATCACCCCTCCCAAGGCCATGTTCAACCCTGGGGACCACAATTCTCCAGGGCATGACATTTTTTGGGTGAGGGAGGGGGCACATGGCCCCACTCCCTGGGATATTTTCAGCCCCACAGACTCCACCCTGAGGCCCAATGTATTTGTAAGGGGGAGGGAGGCATGCAGCCTCTCTCCTCTGGCCAATTGCGGCCCTGGGGACATCATACCTTCTGGGCCAGATGTTTGTTTTGATGTGGGGAGAGGCATATGGCCCCTTTCTCTGAGCCACTTGTGGTCTCAGGGACCCTATCCCCTCGGCCAAATGTGTTTTTTAGGGGGGCATGCGTCTCATCCCCCTGAGCCCCTAAAGCCCCGGGGGACTCCATCTTCCGGTGCTGCTAAGGTAAGTTAAGGGGGGACACACAGCCCCCTCCCCAAGCCATTAATGGACATGCAGACCACATCCCTGGGGCCCGCCAACATGCTGTGTCCCAGGGAGGCTACCCCAGACACCTCAGTTTCCCTACCCGCACCAGCGCAGACAGACTGTGTCTGCTGCTGCTTGGCAGGATCACACACAATGGGCATGATTCACCAAGGTAAGCTTGGACATTTGGTCTAAGCTTACACCAAACGTCTAAGTTTACATCTTTGGGAATTTACAAAAGACATTTACAAGTACTATCATTATACCCAGACTAGTGGTGTGTCCTGTGTCTGCTCCCAGCAGCAGGAGCTTTGAAAACAATCCTGCCAGATAGGAGTGGACGTTTTATCTGTTTCCCTGCCCGCACTGCAGCAGACAGTAGTTGAGGACTGCGGGGTGAGCCCAGGCATTGCTTTTGGGAAGAGGGAGCTGCAACCTTGCAGCTCCCTCTCCCCAAAAGCAATTCTGCTCTGCTTCATGTAAGCAAGAGCATTTTTCATGCTCCTGCTTCCATGAAGCGACGCAGAGTTTGCTATGGCTTGGTGGAAGCAGTGCTCCTGCCAAGCCATAGCAAATTGCAATGTCCCGGGGGTTCGCACCTCCAATCCACTTTGTCACCCCCGGATAATGGTGGTCCCCAGGGCTGGGGAGCCGCAACAGATCCTGGTCTTTACTTAATTTCTCCCCCGGGGAGTTGGCGGTCACTGGGGCCCCCCACGCATATTACAATCTTGCCCTAGGGAGGTGCTGGTCCCTGGGGCAGTATGGGGGCATGTGCCCCTCCCACATTTTAATGTATTAGCCCTAGGGAGGTGGTTGTCCACAGGGCTGTGTGGAGGGAGCTGGAGCCCCCTCACTCTTTCTTTTTTGTATATAGCCCTGGGGAGGTAGTGGTCCCTGAAGGAAGGAAGTGTGGGGAGTGCGTGGTCCACCCACATTTTAATGTATTAGCCTTGGGGAGGTGGTGGCCCCCACATAATTAATTAAATTGCCCCTGGGTCCTGACCCACCCGGGTGCCTAATTAAACAAAGAGTGGGAGACTGCGCTTCTTTTCTAAAAATGTCAGGTGGGACTCTCGGACCCTTTGTACCTTTCCGGCAAATTTTTTTTTCATTGTTTTTGTTCAACGGTATCACGAGATGGCTGCCAACACTTCCTAGTTTGAAGTGTTGTTAGCCAGTCAGATCGCATGAATGAGATCAGTCTGGATCGCATATCCACTGTGGCCACATTTGTATATCTGAGAAATCTCCAAATTTCTCTGGAACTACTGAACGGATTTACACCATTTAACAATAAGAGTGTTTTCTGGATCAAGAGCTACTTTTTTGTTCAATTTGTTGTAATTCCGTTCAGCAGTTCGGGCTGTAGCGGTGTCGAAATGTTCCTTTGGAAATCAACAAGGAGAAAAAGCATTTTGGGACCCCCCTTTATTTCGGCCCCAGCTTGACAAATCACCCCAAAGCTTTCAACACAGCAGCTGAAGTGAGTGGCATATTCGTTTTGAAAATTTCACGAAGATTTAGCAAGCGATGCCAAAGATATTGGCAAATGAACAACAGTTTTTTCTATAAAAACAAGGTGCTAACTATAACTACCCACTGGCAACCGCCAGTAGGTAATATATGTTCAGTCACCAAGCTTATGCAGCAGTTCTATTAGCAGTTCCAAATGCATGCTGATATCTATTTCCATGTTCATGTGTCAGTCACAATGGTCACAGTGAAAACATCATAACCTGCTGGAGGAACATTAGGAAGAGCTATTTCTATCAGAACAGATCTACAATTGAAAGCCTCTGAGTAGGAAATAGCTCTGGCCTTTATCTGCTAGATGAACCAGGTAGATCACCGACTCAAAGCACAGAAAACCCTCAGACTATGTTTCAACTTTCATCTATCATTTGACCATCATAAAGAAGTGGCAGAAAACAAGAAATGTTTTCTTATGCTTCTGCGAAGGATCCTCAAGTAGCTTCAGATGCCTCATTGTGTTTGGCAATGTGTTACCAAGACTCCACACATGCAATGCTATCTCTGCTAGTGATCCAAAAAAAGAAATATCGAAACACCAGAAACGCAAAACCAAGTAGCCTCACTCTGTCCTATCTTAATGAAATCCTCCCACATCATTTCTCAGAATATGACTTCTCTAAATTTAAATTTCTTCACCCCAATTTGTAATGCACGGTTTGGTCAAGGATCAGTCACTATTTCCAAAGTACAATCCTATTCACAAACTGACATCAAGGAATGGAAACGTCCCTATTCAGGCAAGAATAAACTGAAAGACCCATGGCGGGAAGCCCATATCCTTTGTAAAAGTTCAGTCTAGAATGTTGTGTTTCTAACACTCAGCGATCAATCCAAGCGAGCAGCTTTCAAAAAACACCTAAGAAACCTAAGAGTAATCTGCTTCAAATTCTTCTGTCAACCACTGATACATCTGTCTAGTCCACTCATCCAAGTAGCAGGGACAGGGCCCCAGTATGTACAATTTGATGTCACATAAGGATTGAAGTTGGAATGGTCTGCTCCTTAACTCCGGGTGCAGTGCATGTAAACCTGTGCAGGCAGTCATATGATCGCCATATGCCTCCTACTTCCCAACTGTGGCTGCTAGTGGAAATATTTGAAAGAGCACCAATTGTGGCGTCTCGAATATATCATCTATGTGAGTAGGACTCCCTTACCAAGGACATGAACACCCTACACAGACTAACTAAAAAGAGAGAGTCTAAAGTCAATGTTTACCATGGTTCTTTCCTTTGGCTCCCCTCACTGGTCTGTAAAAAAAGTACATTTGCCATCTTATGTGCAAATGCAGTAGAGATGACAGGAGAGACAGGAGACAGGGAACATGAAATAAAAGTAGAAACAGGAAGATGAGCAGAGAACATAGTATAGAGTGAGATGCTGGGGGCGATGTACTGAAGAATGATGAGGCAAGATAAGATAAGAGAGGTAAGTGGTATAATGTGGTGTTCATTCCTTCACTCGTGGGAATTAATTAATTACATAAACTATCACCATTAGAACCCTTGGAATACCATTGTGCATTTCATTTTCAGTGTGCTATTTCATCCCTAGGCTTATTCCCTGTCACGGCTCCTCCATTAAGGCGGCGGTGTATCTCCATACTGCTGATAAATGCTGCATAATTAAAAATAAAATGTCAATAAGATAAATTTATTACCATTTTATTTTTCACTGCTCCTAAGATGAGCATCAGGGCATGTTGTGGGCTACACCACTGCTGCTGGCTGGTAGCGGGGGAGGAGTGGGGCACACTCCCGATAAAGTGTGCACGTCACTTTGGCTGTCCGTCTTGCAACGACCAGCCTGATATGCACACTTTACACCTCTCCAACCCAAGGTTCTTTAGACAGCTGGTGGAGAGCAGGCACAGGCCCCCAATGCCTGACTACTGTCAAGCCAGTCTGTTCCAACCAATCCTGGTCCTTTTCACAAGCTGCTTAACATCAGGCGCTGCATGAGAGAAGTGTCTGGAGTAGTTAAGGGTGTTGGCTCTTAAACCACTCACTCCCTGACTGAAAAAAACCAAGAAGGACATGAGGAGGTGAGTCAGTGGAATAGTATAAACGTTATTTTTAATTTTATGACCCACTGACATGCACTGTAATAAACTCTGACTGCCTTCAGCCTCAACCCTGGAGTTTGCGGTCTGTTATAAGCACTGTTTATGACGAGCCATGATTGAGAGCTTTGGCGTTGACCCTGAAGGCATTCTCACTTTCTCACAGTGCCTGACTAGTCATAATCATTTATTTTGCCCACCACTTATACATGTCACCAGCCACCGCTGGCTATTCCTGAATTTCCTGGTAGAAAATCTTTCCAGTAAAAAACATCATTTGAGAAATGGATACTCTCTCATAAATAAGCAGTGGGGTTCTAGCACTCTCTTGGATTTGATAACATGAGATTCTGTGTGTAGAGAGAGAGAGGTGGAAAGTTGTACAGTTATGAGCCATGATTGTGAAAGATTATTCCTTTGAGTATCTTGTAACAAGTTGAAGAACTGGCAGTAGGGTAACAGTGGAATACACTATGCATTTAGTGAGAACATAACAGCTTGTTCTGCCATGTAAAACTATGAACCAGGCAGATTAATTAGAAATTTCCTCTTTCTTTTGTATGAGGGCAGTGGTGGGCTTTCAGTGCATGTTTAATGTGGTAATGATGTTTCAGACGGAACGAGAGATGAGCAGGATGGTTCGGGACCCTATGTTGATTGGGTATTGATTTGTTAGGATTTTCAGTGTAGAGAGGCTATTGCATCAGTAAAGGATGAGAAAACAATTGATAAACAGCTCGGAAATGGTTCTCTTCCAATAAATACTAGTGAATATTTTTCAAATAATGTTAACACTTATGCTATGAAAAGTAAGCAATTGACATGAAATAATATCTTGTTTGTCTGCCTGGCGCAATAACTCGGCCACCACGCAGTGTTAGTTATCTGAATACTGCACTGAGTAACAAAACTTGGCACACAGCATCTCCCCCCTTATTCTACTGTAAATTGTGTGCAGCATAGGGAAGCATCCACAGCTTACTTGACCACTGACCCCACCCATCCAGATACATCCAATTCGATGTCGTGGGTGCTTCAGCTGCAATTTGGCAATGGTAGTAATTGGAGCATTTAGCATCCGTACCAATAAGGGCAGTATAGAGTTGTACAGTGGGGAACCTTGGGAATTTTTTAGCACATTAATCTTACCCAAAAGGTGGCAGTTGATTTATTTTCCAATTACCACTGGACCACCTGCAACAACATACCCGATTTGACAGGATACAACTGCTTTTACACAATGTGAGACAATCACTAAGCAGTGCTCCGTTAGACCAGTACAACCTTCTGTCATATGCACAGTACTGTCTGCTACTGGTGTTGTACCAGCATATCACTGACAAAACACTTTTAAACATATTTATCATGTACTAAATATCATCTGCAAAATATATTGCAATTGGAGGTAATAAAAGCACATCTACATTCACGAGACAGTATTTTTGTTAATGATAATTAATACTAAATATTTATGCCAGATGATATTTCTGCTTATAGTAATCTGGCATAAAGCCCAACCCTACTGCATCCTTGTCATATAAAAACATGTTCACTACACTAGCCCACACACAGCCAAAATACCAGCCCATCAGAACAAACAACAGGTCTGCACACTGACCTGGCAAAATTGTAAATCTGGATCTGCCAGATTTCCCTATAGGCCAGTTCGACCCTGAAACTCAAACACTGTTAAGGCGGTATAGCAAAATAATACTTGGCACACTGGCCAATATTTGCTTATGGTAAAGGGTTTCAGTGTTTTGTATGGTTTATGATCAGGAACAAATGAAAGTGATATTTCTGTAATAATAAGTGCTAGAGAAATGCTAAAAATTGTTCCAGAATGAAGGTAAGAGGAACAAAACATGTATAAAACACTACTTAAAGGCCTGGAGTGAACTGCTAAAAGGTCTTTCCCTCAAAGTCTGCACATGTGCAGATGCATTCTCTCTCAAAGTCTGGGACAGTACTAGCAAGATTGATCTATGTGGAGGCTCTCTACACTGGCAGTCCTAGAATACAGCTTCCAGGTCTGCACATGCTCCTTGGATTCATTGTGACTTGTTGACTGCAATATCTTTGTAGCTTCTGGCCACTTCTTTTTTTTAAATGTTTCTCAACATAGTGTTCTCTCGAGTGGGTCACGTTGATTGATGTTCCTAGTCAGGTAACTGCTCTTCTTCATGCGAGGCGGTGCAGTTTTTCCTAATTGTAAGTTACAGAAAACTAGGTTTCTCCGGGTCCAGAGTCTTAGTCATAATGTTGGCTTATTAGAAAACAGCAACCAGCTTTACCACGTGTTTGGTTTCATCATAAAGTCCTGATGAAGTACAAATCTTGATTGGATAAGTCCCAAATTTGTACTCAGGCAGAACATAAAGAAAATAATATGCACCCTAAAGCTAAGCTATCAATGCATTAGAACAGGCTACCAATCAAGGCTGTGTGCATCTTACTGAGCTTTTGTAGTTTCAGGGAACTCAGGGCAAGTTGTTTTTAAAAGCTTGTCAAGTTAGTTTTGCATTTTTACGGACTGATGATGTACTGTATTAGGTTACTTTATTAGGTATAAACTGGTCTGGGCCTTAGATATCTATATTCTCCAATTGCTCAAACAACTTTTCAATTAAGTACCCGTAGACACCATTTCATGTATGGACCAATTCCCAGCCCCATACACAAGTGAAGCATAACACATGCAGCACACACCTAAATACACCACTTTGAGGGCAAGTCAAGACACCAGTAATGGGATATGCACATTTCACCTGTGACAGGCCAACAAGTCCTCTTTCCTATAGGAACACCTATTGCTCAGAGTCTATGATTCACTTGTCACCAACCGTGT
Source organism: Triturus cristatus (assembly GCF_964204655.1). NCBI lineage: Eukaryota > Metazoa > Chordata > Amphibia > Caudata > Salamandridae > Triturus > Triturus cristatus. Next base: position 588,938,536 of record NC_140582.1, read on the forward strand.
TATGAATGGAGAGAAGCAACTCCAGGTATGGGTACATGCATAATTGCCTCCACATATTAGGCAAGTTTAGGCTCTGATGTTGAAAAACATGCAACCTCTCTAATAGACTCACACATTATTGCTTTTTTAACCATTCATTATTAATTGTTGAATTACAGAGGTCTTCAAGGAACAACATCTTAAATTACACAAGAATACAAATCATAGTATCTTGCCATGTGAACCATTAACCGAAATTCTCCATAGACTACTCAAAGAACTTCATACAAAGTAAGAAAAAGACAAAAAAGAAAAATGTCAATCTCTATCCCTACCAGTCTCCTCTTTTTGCTATTGTGTCTGTGTCTTCCCATGTCCTGCATCCTTTTCTATACAAAGTATTACTGCTGGTCTAATATAAAAAGTCATCTGACTAATCAATGAGCCCATTCCAGACTTCCTCAATTTCTATTAATTCATGTCAAAACGATTTTCTCTAATTTTGCAGTTTTAAACATATCATGAAGCCATTTACCATACTTAGGTCCCTTTCCTTTTTTCAATAATTTCAATATGCCAAGTTTGGCTACTTCCGTGGAGCTTGACAACCATCATCTGAGAAATGGGTGATTTGAAGAATCAGTGATGTGTGATGTAACAGTAAATTAAAGAATACAGTTTTTTTGCTTAGGGATTTAAGCCATTACAAATTATTACCATTAAGGATAATGGGGTAACCCAGTGACCCTCTGAACCTGGGTATGATTGCAAAGCAAAAAATGGTTCTGTCGGGAATCATGAAATCTGAGTTTCTCTTGTACTTAATACATTCTGCAAATGTGTACATTAATCATTCAATGAGAGAAAAAACACGAACAACACATCATCAATATTAATCAATCATAGGAGAAGTACAGTAAATGCAATTCTTATTTTACTTTTTAAATTATTCAAACCAATTATAATAGCATAAGGCTGTCCACAAACACAGGTGTGGTGAGACAAGTAGTGACTTATTGTGGTTGGTGATAGGGTGCTATACACAAAGTAACACATATTACATATTTTTACACAAAAAGACTATGTACAAAAGTCCAAAAGATAAATACATGAACTCCACCAGGGTATAGAATTTCCTTATTGAAGTTGTGGTGCACCTGTTGGTGGACCAAGTGATGGGACCTTAGATGGTTTTTTACAAAAAGCAGTGGGGGCATCGAACAAAGAAATTGAATTGGTAGAACAGCGATTGTCTCTAGTGCCTACCCTGGTGTTGCCACTTATCCCTGATCCTGATGCTATGGAAAATTTGCATGAGGTTAATAAAGGGAATAAAACTGTGCTAGGAGCATCACTTCCATTATCATCCTGCATTATTATTGCTAGTCAGTGCAATACACTTGCCTTATTTAGCAAAGATGGACTGCCATACCAAGCACGGGTGAAACTGGTGGCTCCAGTGTGGTAGCTGGTAAAAGAAAGAGACCTGAAGTGGTAGGGGCTGATTTGAAAGTGAAAGGCCAGTCACCAAGGGTAAACGGTACTAAACAATCTCAAGCACCAAATAGCGGAAATAGAACTCGTAATGCAGGAGGGAAAAATACACAGATTAATCAGAACACAATTTTGGAAAACATCAGCAAGGCCATTAGAGTTGCCCTGGAACCCATTTTCTCCCGTTTGAACAAGATTGAAGAACAACTTGTGTTACTTCGGCAGGAACAAGGGGCACATTTATCAGTTGAAGATTCGAATGTAACAAACTCCCTACCTAGTGAGAAAATTCGAAAGGGAAGGGAGGAAGACCCTCGCACCTACTCTGCACCATTGGCTCAACAACAAGTCCAACTTATTACAGACAGTCGGACCTTGTGACCCAGTTTTAGGAGCAAGCTAATTGATACGGAAGGTAGGGAATTTGGGTCTTCTAGTAGGACTGGATGAGGGGGAGTGGACAATGGGCAAGATGGACAAATTGACCCAAGAACCCTAACATTTGGGGTAGCGAGAAATATGCAAGAAGCAAGAAGTAATTTGGACACAGGGTATAGAGGACCTGCGGGCCAAGGGGAGGGTATTATTTTAAACCTACCCCCTGACTGCACCCCTTATATAGTTGTCTTGGCAGGTGTTGCTCATCTTCCTCCAGGGCAACAAGAAACCTGCACAAGTCTGATTAATAAGGCAGCTCATTGGTGCTCAACAAGAATTCCATCCCCTTTTAATTGGCTCAATGTTATTATTATGGCTTGGAGGGTGGGCTGGTTGGGTTCTACAATTAAATCCTGTGAAGGAGAATGCATTGTACTTAATGTTAACAATGCAAGGTGTGCATCTTTTACCCTGAAGCATGTTACAACCTCATTTAACAATACAATAAAAATGTGTCCTTTGGGCTTTTTCTACCCCCCCTAACAGGAGCCAAATGGGTGGCAACATTCTCTGAGGCATGACCCAAAAAGATACCCTCCTCCCCACCAGTCTTCATTTATCCATCTGAATCGCTTTGGTGTTCTCGCTGGCCTAATAGAGATTGACTGACTGCGTGCTCAATCTGGCGCTCTAGTAGATCAGGGATGGATATGGTTAAGGCCCTATGTCTTAGAGAGAAACATAGAAAGAAACGGTTGTAGGAGTAGGCATGTAATGGATTTACCTGGTTCTTTGGTGCCAAATTCTACTATCCCCAGTATGGTTCCAAGGACACCAGATGCCTTTATTGGACATCGTACTCCTGATCCTCATATGAATAAGGAGGAAGAGGTTTGTGGTGCCTTAATGAAGACTGTTTCATCCCTAAAGCATTGAACTGGGGCAGGTATGGTGAGCTAGGTTACAATTGGGAACCAGGGTTATGTAGCTTCTTGCAATACTGGGTGTAGCAATGCCCATGTTTTATCTGCTGTTGCCCCAAGTAATCCCTGTGATTCGAGTTCAAGGGAGGTAGTGTCCACTTATATACCCCAGGATTGGGTGGGGACTATTGATACAACTAACCAAGTTGGGAAAGAGGGTTACATTAATGTATCCTCATTAATTCCATCCCCTTGTTATTTGGACATGAATCCTACTGATAACAGGTGTAAGTATTCTTATGTTGAGTACTAATCCTACAGAAAAACCTGACCAGGCAGAATTACTAGTCATTAAGTCTGGAAATGATTTGATCCGGCAGAATAGTATTTTCCCCTTCCTCAAGATATTATCTTGGAATATTGCTGGCTTGGGACCAAAACTAGTAGATCCAGATTGGTTGGCATATATAGCCATGGGTGACAGAAAAAGTGCCTCTTGACGGGTTTACTAGTTATAGTGTGGAGGCCAAAACTGCAGCTCATTTTGGGAGAGCCATAGGTGGGCTTTTGATTTTAATTAAGAACGGCTGTGTTAGCAGCTCTACTTTGATGGTGATTGATACCTTAGATCTGATGGGTATTACTGTAACCTTTTCTTCGGGTCTCCGTTTGACTATTTTTAATATTTATCTCAGGTGTTCTAGGGGATTGGATAAATCACCTACATATCTCTTTTGGAGGAACTTATAGACAATCTGGATCTAAGTGTAAAAGTCATAGTAGCAGGTGATTTTATTACCAGTTTTGAATCTTCATTGTATTTAAATGAGATAACTAAAGACGAAGCTGAAATATGGGGTATACGACCATTGACTGGTCCCCCTTTGAGATCGTTTTCCAGCACTGCCTTAGAACTGGCCTCGTTTACAATAAGCAAGGGCCTTAGAGCGTGTCATGGGCATACTCGCTCTGATCCTACAAGGGCAGCAACATTTAAGAGAGGGGTATGTACCAGCACTATTATGTCTTGGTCAATGTAAGTTTATGGCCTCTACTGTATGATATGGAAGTGGTGGTGCGCTTTGATAGTGATCATAATTCCCTCAAAGTAACTTTGACCGGTGACTCGTTAAACCAAGATAAAAATAACCGCAAAACTATGGTACCTGCTCCTGTGGTAACTAATAATCGCCGGTATGTTTCATGACCAAATGTTATGCTAACCAGGAACTGTTCTCACAGATTTACAAACTTGATGTTACATGCTTTGAAGCATATTTAGGACTGAATATGGATGTAGTTCCTATTCTAGACATTAATGTTGGCCTGTCTAATGCCTTACGGGAGATTTTTTACCAAAATTGTATTATTCGGACTTCTAATTCATTGAAGGTGGAGAAATGGTTTAATCGGGCTTGCAAGTTAGCCAAGTCAGCTTTGAGGAAGGCTATAATAGAGGGAAATAGTACTAATGTTAAAGCAGCAAGATCTCACTACAAATCTATCTTGATTAAAGCCAAGAGGAATTGGAATAAAAACTTATGGCAAGATATTTTGGATGCCGGGAAAAAGAATGACATTAGACTATTTTGGCGCCTTGTTACCCCAAACTAAGTCAGAAAAACCTAATTTACATCAATATAAAATTTCCCCAGATAAATGGGTATCTCATTTTACAATGCTTTATGCTTCTGCTGACTCCTATGTCCCTGATAGCACTAGTTTTCTAAATGTGTGGCCCATACTAGATCCCACTCCTCCTATCGTCTTTAGTTAAGGCAAAACAATTAGAGCGATTGATTCGCAGAAATCTGCTAAAGCCCCTGGACCAGATAAAATACCCGGGGACTTACATAAATCTGAACCTTTGATATGGTCCTCCTACCTTAATATGTTATTTAATGCTATTGCAGCTGAGGGGAAAGTACCCGACTCATGGCTTGGAGCTGAAATTATAGCTATACATAAAAAGGTTATCTGGGGGAGCCATCTAATTATAGGCCTATCAGCCTCATTGATAATGCCCAAAAGATTTTTTCGAAACAAATCCTGATGAGTCTTTTGGATTGGGTTGATACACAAGAGATTTTATCTCCCCTCCAGGCAGGTTTTAGACCAAGAATTAGTACAACAGATCACATTTTTAGATTTATTGTTTTATATTGGAAATATGTTTTACTTCAGAAACAACAACTTTACGTGGCATTTATTGATCTTAGAGCAGCATTTGATCTTATACCACGATCGCCCCTTTGGCAAGCCCTGATAAACATGGGTGCTCCGGCCAACCTAGTGCATCTAATAAGTAGATTACATATGAATAATTTTGCACAGGTCCGCTGGGGTCCAAATGGAGAATTGACGGATCATATTCCCATAGAGCGAGGAGTTCGCCAAGGCTGTCTGCTAGCGCCCACCATATTTTCTTTATACATTAATGATGTTGTGGACACCCTAGAACATTGTAAAAAGGACTCTCCAATTTTAAATAACAAAAAGATGCCTATTTTACTTTTTGCTGATGATTCCCTCCTCATATCTAAATCTCCGATGGGCCTCTAAATTTTAATTGATACATTTTTAAAATTTGGTAATTTGAGAGGCTTAGAACTGACTATAAACAAAACTAAGTTTATGTTTTTTGGAAAGAAGAAAAATGGAAGTCGTAGTATTCATGCCGGGGGCGAGGCCCTGGGCAGAGTACATAGTTTTGATTATTTGGGGGTCAGAATAAAAGACAATTTAGGGTGGGCAAACCAATTGGAGAAATCAAAACTAATTACTGAACACAGATCCAATGCCATTTTAAAGTTTTATAATCAAACAAATTTGAGTGCTATTTCCCCTGCTGTGGAAGTTTACCGAGCAACAGCTCAGGTTGCCGCTCTTTATGGGGCAGAGATATGGGGTTATGGTAATTTACAATTGTTAACCATTGCAGAGAACAGCTTTTTTAGAAGGCTATTAGGCTTACCATATAGTACCCCATTAATCCCCATGTATTTTTTATTTATTTATTTATTTTTTTTTTTTTTTCGAAACCGTTTATTACCATCTCAAGAATATACAGGTATGGGCCTACAACCTTCCGGCCGGCCGCTAGAATGACAGGAGCATATGACATACATATAAAAAACACTTGGCGTTGCAGAGGAGCAAAATCAGGAGGTATCAGCGTCGTGGGCCACATCACTCCGACCCCACAATACGGTTTCATTTTACACAAACTACACAAAAAACCACACCCGCAAGGCAACCTGCAATCGACTGTAACAGCACGTGCTCCCCAAATGGGGGACCCCAGCCATCCACAGGAGTCTAAAGAGGGGAATGGGAACAGATCGAGGACTGGGGGAATTCCGTGCTCGGGGCTAGGAAAGGAGTCAACTAAGGGGACGGGGCTGGTGAGACCGCAGGCAGCAGTGGTGGCGCGCAGATACCCCCGCGGTAGGCGTTCCAGGGGCCCCATACTTTCACCCATGCCCCAGGCTTACCTCTCGCCACATACACCACCTTTTCTCGGAACATGCACCAATCCATGTGTTCTTTCCAGGCCGACACCGCCGGGGGGCCTCTGGGATCCCCACAGTTGGGCAATGTCACGCTTAGCTATCATATATCCCAGAGTCACCCATCGCGTTTGCGGAACCGAGTAGTCAGTTGGTTCCCACACATTCAGCAGGCATCTCCTCGCTTCAGGCAGCAGCGCGACATGCGTGACCACTCGCAGGACCTCATGCACACCACGCCAGAATCGCTCCACCTTCGGGCATTCCCACAAAATATGCAAAAATGTCGCCAAAGCACCACACCCACGCTTACACAACCCATCCTCCGCATAGCCCATACGCAGAAGCCTTGGCCCCGTCATGTAAACCCGATGGAGAATCTTAAGCTGGACGAAGCGAAGGCGAGCCGGTATGGCCACCTCCTTCGGAGAGGCCACCGCGGAAATCCAGTCTTCGTCGTCCAACTCCAGCCCGTCGGCAACCCAAGCCTCGCGGAGGCCAGTCAGCAAGCCCGAGCGATCATTAATCAATTTTTTGTAAATGAGGGAGATCGTGCTGTCCGGAACATGGCCATCCAGCACTCTATCCTCCAGGGGGGAAGACTCCGGGATGGAGGCGACGTCTGGGAAGACTGAGCCCAGCGCGTGACGGACCTGCAAGTACCGAAAGTATTCACTGCCCTGCAGCTGAAACTCCGTCTGCAGCGTCTCGAATGTTTTAAATCCCCCCCTCGTCCAGAGGTCCCCCACTTTACTGATGCCGATCGTGTCCCACTTCTCGAAGCCCTTCGAGGTCCACAGGGAGCCCAATCTCTCAGACGCGTACAACGGTGATGCCCGGGTCAAACGGTCCTTCCACCCCATAGCTGCGTTAGCCGCGTGCCATACTCGTACCATGACCCGCGTAGGTCCCGTCAGGCGGGGTCCGAGCGCGCCAGAGTAGAGCGCTCGATTATAGTCGCCACCAGGCAGGAGCATCTTATCCATTTCAAATGCCGGGTTTAAGGCGGGCCCGTAAAGGCCATGGTTAATTGCAGCTAGCTGGGAGGCCCAGTAATACCGTTTAATATCCGGGAGGGCAATCCCCCCGTCGTACCATGGGAGCGTCAACTTCGCCAGGGCAATACGCGGCCTCCCGTCCCAGAACAGGCGGCGCTGTAGACTCTCCACCTCACGGAAGTAGCGCGCCGGGACTAAATCCATAGTATTCTGGAGAGCGTACAGGAAGCGTGGCAACGACATCATCTTAAACAATGCCGCCCGGACGAGCGGCGATAGCGGCAGGCGCTGCCAGCGCGCGACGTCCTCCTTCAAGCGCTGGAGGGGGGGAAGCAAATTCCGCTCGTAGCGGGCCTCGGGGTCCAGAGTAATGTAAACCCCCAGGTACCGAAACCCCTGCGGGGCAATCTGGATCGGACAGCCCCGCGGGAGGACGGGAGCCTCCCCGGAAAGCACATACACACATGATTTAGCCCAGTTGATGACAAGGCCTGAGTTGCGGCCGAATGAGCGCAAAACATCAACCAGGACAATCAGTGATTTACGCGGGGAGGCTAGGTACAAAAGGATATCGTCAGCGTATAGGGACACGCGGTCCTCATATTCGGGGGTCCAACGGAGACCACGGATGGAAGGGTGCCACCGCAGCCACTCCGCCAGGGGCTCCAAGGCCAGCGCGAACAGGAGCGGCGACAAGGGACAGCCCTGTCGCGTGCCCCGTCCCAGCTCGAATGGGACCGATACTCTTCCATTCACCACCACCTGCGCCAATGGGCCCGAATACAACAATTTGACCCAGCTGATGAACCCCGGGCCAAATCCAAACTTCGCCAGCATGGCCCAGATGTATGGCCACTCGAGCGTGTCAAACGCCATGGTGGCGTCTAAGGACGCCAATATGGCCGGCTCCCGCACAAACGGGACACGCGCGAGCACCCCGTGCAAGCGCCGCAGATTAAGGGCCGTGTTGCGATGGGGAATAAAGCCGGACTGGTCTTGGTGGACCAGGTCGCCCACCACGCCGACCAGCTGGTTGGCTAGCACCTTGGCGAGGATTTTGGGCTCCGCATTCAAGAGCGAGATAGGCCGGTAGGATGTAACCCGGTCTCGAGGTCTCCCCTCCTTGTGGATCACCACGATTGTAGCCAGACGTTGGTCCGGCGGGAGGGAGCCCAGCGAGTGGGCCGCCAGGAACATCGCACGGAGGTGGGGTGCCAGTACATCCGGTCGCAGCTTATACAACTCGATAGGAATGCCGTTCGGGCCCATGGCCTTGCCGGATGCGACCGAGCGTATGGCGAGGGCAATTTCGTCGGAGGTAGGAGCAGCATCTAACGACACCCTGTCCGCCACCGAAAGGGAAGGCAGCGCGATATCCCGAAGCAGGGCATGGGAATCCTCCTCCGAGCAGGGAGAAACCGGGGAATACACCTCGCGAAAATAATCCGCAAAACAAGAGACAATGTCTTCTGGCTCGGTGACACGCACACCATCCATCCTCTCAATCAGCGGGACCACACGACTCGCTCTCTCCTTTTTATCCAACCACGCAAGCAGTTTACCAGCCCTATCACCCACATCATACAGTCGCCCCTGTTGCTCTCTATAGAGGCCCCTGGCCGCCTCCGTGACGAGGGCCCTGTAGGCCGCCTGCTTAGGTTGTAGGACGTGTAGTGCAGCATCCGTCACCCCACCCTCTAGATCACCCTTCAGTTCAGCGATTTCGGCCTCCACCCGGGTCACCTCCTCCTGCTCGCGCCTCCGGGCATGGGAAATAAAGGAGAGGGCCTCCCCTCTAAGAACTGTTTTGAAAGCTTCCCACAGGGAGATAGCCGAAGGGACGGACCCCACGTTCTCATCGAAATACCGCTGCAAGGATTTAATCAAATCAGCGCGAATGGTGGGGTCGCGCAAGTACCAGGCATTGATTGGAGCTACTCTGCCCTCCCCCCTCGGGAAGACATCAACGTGCAACAGGAGCGGGGAGTGATCTGAAATACCCCGCGCCAAATGGCGCACCTCTCCTACCCTCCCAACATAGGCCGCAGGGACAAGGACATAATCAAGCCGTGAGAGGCTACCATGGGCACCCGAGTGGAAAGTGTACTGCAGCTGCGTGGGATGTTTTAAGCGCCAGCAGTCCACCAATCCCAGTGTATCTAAGAAGCCGGACAGCCACGCCTGCGCCCGGGGGAGGTCCCTAGGGGGGTGACGATCCACAGTCCCAGAAACCACCGCATTGAAGTCCCCCCCAACCACCAGAAGCCCCCCCGGAAGGTCAAGGAGGAGACGCCCTAGGTCTGCAAAAGTCGTGGACTGTAACCCCGGTGGGACGTACACTGATACAAAGACAACTACTTTACCCTCCATTCTCCCCACTAAGACAGTGTAGCGTCCCCTCTCATCATGGCGCACCTCGTCTATTTCCAACGGGAGTGAGTTCTTCACCATGATGCCCACCCCCCGTGAGCCCGACGTGAAGCCCGAGTGGGCCACCAAACGATAGCCACGCCGATTCATGGCAAAAAAGGAATTACCAATAAGGTGTGTCTCCTGCAGAAAGACCACATCAGGCGAAAGTCGTTTCAAATACTGCAGGACCACACCTCGCTTAATCCTATCCCCCAGTCCGTTAACGTTCCAGGACAATAAAGTCAGGTCCCTACCCCCATCACATACAGAAGCCATCATTCGTCCCCCGGAGAGCACCTTAAAAACACAAATACAATAAAGGGTTTGCCTTGCGGTAAAAACAAACAACACCCCACCCCAACCCACCCATCCCAACAGAACTCCCCCCTCCCTGCACCCCTGCATGAGCCCAAACAGCCCCCCAAAGTGCAGTGTGCCTGTCGCCCCATGAATGATTAAACTAACTAGTCCCCCAGAGGAGGAGGGAGAGCCCCCAAGAGACCCCGTACCACCTCCACAGGAGGGAGACTTAACGAACAGTCAAAAATGACGACAATGTTGTCCAGAGCAAGGCCTACTATTAGTCCCTCAGTCCTGATCCGGCGAGCCCTCCCCTCCAACCGCGCCCCCCCCACCCCCCCCGGCCCCGATCCCCGGGCAAGGAGTCCAACCAGTCCCCGGCTGCCTCGGGACGATCAAAAAAGTGCGTGCGGCCATCCACCTCCACCCGCAACTTAGCTGGAAAAAGCATCGCATACTTGAGGTTCAGGTCCCGTAGACGACGTTTGACTCCGAGAAAGCTCAGTCTCTGCTTCTGGACCGCTGGGGTGAAATCAGGATAGAAGTTCACATCCATATTGTCAAGTCTGACCGGTCCTTGTTGCCTAGAAGTCTGAAGGATAGCGTCTCTGTCCCGAAAGTTGATAATCCGGGCAATGAGAGGCCTCGGAGGGGCTCCGGCCTTAGGTCTTCCTCCGGGAACCCTGTGGGCACGTTCCACCGCAAAGAATTTACTCAGCCCCCGGGGCTGGAGATGGGTGAGAATCAGGTCCTCCACAAACAGGTCCGCCGCCGCCTCCTCACGTCCCTCCGGCACCCCGACAATGCGGACATTGTTCCTCCGGGCCCGACCCTCGGAATCCTCCAGTCGACGATCCATCAGGGCGCTCGCCTGGCCGAGCCGGCGCACCTCCTTTTGGAGGGCCGCCACGTCCGCCGTAAGGCCCGAAGTGGTGTGGGCCAAAGAATCGACCCGGTCATTGGTCTTGGATAAGTCGGCCCGGACCAGGCCAACATCCACGTGGACCGAGTCAATCTTTTGCGCCAGTGTGTCAAAGCGCTGGTCCACCGAGGCCTTCATCTCGGCGATAGCGCCCATAACATCTCGCAGGGTCAGATCCGCGGGCAGCGTAGGAGCATCAGTCGGGCCCTCAGGGGACCTATGCGGCACCTCGGGAGATCCCTTCTGGAGGGTGTAGCGGTCCATGTTGTTGGACTGATGGGCCGCGCCACGGCGGGTCGATTTCACCTTTGCCCGGTCGCCATCTTGCTTCGTGGACATGGTTTCAGTCCCCAAATCGTGCCAATCACCTCGGAAAAGGCCAACAAACCAGTTCACGAGCTCCGGGGGGGGACACCACAGGTCCGCAGGACGGATCACAGCCGGCGGGCCAGCAAGGCACCCCAACAAGGCCACACCACCGCACACCGCCCCGCAACCCCCCTCGCCCGAGCAGCAAGGAGGGTGCAAAAGCGAAAGTGAAAGTGCGGGGTACGCGAGTCGCCCAGCCCTGCCCGCCGCTGTTGATCACTTTGTCTCCGGATCGCCCCACAACTCCAATCCGGGGGGCCGGCGTGGAGAAGGCCGCAAACCTCAATCGGTGCTCCCGCCGGTGTCCGAGGTCCGATTTGGAAACGGAAAACGGGTGACACCTCAGCTCGGGCTCACCAACACAGTCCCCTCATCTGGGACAGGATATTTTCAGGATTTATGTAGGAGGTCACGGAGGTCCTCGGGAGCCTCGCACCTACGCGGCCATCTTGGTTGCGCGCTAGGCTCCTCCCCATCCCCATGTATTTTGATGTTGGAATAAAATGAGTTGCTCACCGGGCCATTTTGAAAACTTTAAAATATTGGATCCGACTATGGTCTACACCAGAACTTATAGTCTTTAAAGACTCTTTGGTAGAGGTAATGCACCTTCAATGAGCCAGGGAAATTCCTTGGGTTAAATCTGTTTCTGGATGGTTTTCCAAACTTGGTATGCAGAACATGTGGGATGAGCCCAACTCTATTTCAAAATCTGATATTAAACTACTTAAGTATAGGTATTGGGCTTATATAAATGACCAATCTGTTATGAATACCCACAATGGCCCTGCAACTATTATGTTCTTGGCTCATAAGCACTCTCCACTATTTGAAGAATTTTTAGATGTAATTTTCCCATCTCCAACCAGAAAATTATATATAAGATTTCGTTATGGAATTTTACACCTGAGAATCCTTACAAGCAAATGGTCAGCAAACCAAGAAACTGAAATCTGCCCTATTTGCGACCTGGCACCTAAAGACGAAAAGCATGTACTGTTTTTTGCAAGGAGTACTTTTACATACGCCGTAAATGGCTAGTTCCCATTTGTCTTAGCATGGCCACAGGCAGTCATCTAGAAGCCTTTAGGATCCTGAAAAGTGATACATCACAAAAAACAGTATTTGCTGTAAGTAAATTTTTAGAAGCAATGTGATATAAGAGAGCAAAAATCCTAAAGGGTCTGGAATAACGAGTTTCGTTGGTTGATTATTTCCATTATGTATTGCAGTTGATTACATGCACTTTACTCACTATGCACGGTCACTTTTTCTTATATTTGCACAGCCCTTATATGATATGTGAAGATAGATTTGCTTATGCACAGGAGGGAAATTGTTGCTGATTCAAACAAATGACTGTAAGGTGAACCTGATGGTCAGAGTAGTCGATACTTGAAGTAATATATATATTTTAGTTTGTTGTACTTTTGGGATGTTTTATTGTGTTTTTATCATGTATTTAAACTGCCTGGAGGGAAATGTTAAAATGTTAAAATTATGTACATGTATTGCTATTATGAATATTTGAATGAACTGATTGAAATGTTTTTTGTAGTGAGGCTGTATTGGTGTATACAGGATCCAGTATTATTTTCCCGTGAATTGATTGTCTGTTTGAGTTTGTTTTTATTTGTTGTGTGTACTTTGATGGTTATTTAACTGAATAAAGTTATTCACTCACCGGCAATACTTTGTAACATCTTACAAGTATAACTTCCCATTGGGGAAATATAGAGAAATTCAGTTTAAGCTCTCTGACCTCAGATTTTAATGACACATCTTTTAGTAAAGACGTTTTTTTAGTTGTGTGTTGGAAAAAACCTCTTTTAGAAATTAGGCATTTTCTTGTTTGACGATTCTGTGTGCCTCTGCCTGTTTATGGATTGACTGGTTTTGGGGGGGCTGGGGCTGGGGATGTGCATCCACTCTAGACAAGGGGGGAGGGGGTTGAGATGTGCCTGGCCCTTCCCGGATGACTAAGAGCTGAGCTGGATAGACCTTGGCTCCATTTAGAGTAGTAGGATGAATTTTCCTTGCACCTGAATAGGGCCTGTCTCCATTGCACAATGTTGTCTCCACCCCCGGTGGTCATACTGCACCAGTGAACTGGTTTGGACTGGACCCAGGGGCCCTTGCACAAAGAAGAACACAGACAAAATGGGGTATAAGTAGTGGACCTTCAACACCACAAATATAGATCACTTCTGAACTCTAGAGGAACCTTTGCCAAGGAGAAGAGGTGGAGAGCTGAGAGGAGGAGTACTGCCACTTTTGCTGTGTGCTGTGTGGGGCTGTCCTGCAGTTCCTGCTTTTGCCAAGGAAAGGACAAAGACTGGAAGTGTAGCATGGACCTGCTTTAAGAAGAAGCTCCCAAGGCTTATGTGTGCTGGCCTCCTGTTCTGAAGTCTCAGGGTCACAAAGACTTGACCCCCAGCTCTCCTGAACTTTATTGCCGAGGGTTCTGACCTGCCAGGAAGAGTCTATTCCAGTTTTGGGCCTCTGGAGGTTGTTCCTGCTGTTGGGAGCTGGAAGCAACAAGAAAGAAGCAAGAACAGCAATCTCCGACGCTTTTAGCGATGCCGCCGTGACACCACAACCTGCACCAAGGCCAGAGGCACTGCTCATGAAGTGCACAATTCATCACCCGGCCTGCACAGCAGCTTTGATGCACTTTGATGCCTGCAGTTATCAGCACTCTCTACGCCATCGCTTGCAGCGACTCTTTCATCACCAGTGCCTTCATCCTTTTATCACGGTGCCGAGAACCGCTGAGCGTGACTCCACGAACTCGACCACTTCGCATCGCCTCCCCGGAGCTGAGGCCTTACTGGCAACACAACTGACTTCCCTTGTCCTGGATTCTACATGTCGCCCCCGCATGGACATGACGCCTGACCTCCCCCATGGCAGCCAGGGAGCCTACCTCAACCTTTGCACCGACACCTCCATGATGCTATGCATCATCAGAAACTTCATTTCCAAGGTACTGTTTGTTTGGGTGTTCAGGTAACTCTGTGCCCAACATTGCACACCTCACAGTCGGTGCCGTACTTTGGATTTCTTGCTATCACAATGTTGTAATAGCCCCAGGTGGAGCTATTTGTTTTCTACAAGCTTTATTTTGGAACTAACTTTTTGAGTGCTATTTTTCTACATGTATGTTGGATTTTTGGTCTTGTTGAGTTTAGATAAAGATACTTTTTTTCCTAAACTGGGGTGGTTTCCACTTGTGGTGTTATCACTGTGTTACTGTGTTTTTGAGTGCAATTACTTTACACATTGCCTTTGGGATAAGCCTGTCTACTCATGACAAGCAACCAAGGGGGTGAGCAGAGATTATCTAAAGTGTGTATCCTCTTTACCCTGACTAGAAGCAAGGGTGTCTACTTGGACAAAGGTACCTACCTCTGCCAACTAGAACCCCCCAGTTCTAACACAGTATTCAACCACAGGAGCCTGCAGAAGCTCCTAATAGGACAATTTCTATTTGTAAACAAATGCCATTGTGATTGGATACAGTGTTTGGAATAATTGTACTATCTGAAACTCATCACAACAGTAGCACTAAAACTATGAAATAGTCTATGTGTGAACATATACCATATACACATATGCTGAATATGTAATCTCTTTCAACTTGTGAGATAAGTATTCTTGTGACAAATAGCAAATGTATAGATATCAATGACCCCAGGAAGTGTATGTTTCCAGTCCTTCTCATGTCAGGTCCACCCAATTTATCCAGATCAAAAAGTACACTCTAGTCTACTCCATACATCATCTCTACCTTCCCTAAGGAAAGCAATAGTCTTGGGAAGTCAAGGAATGAGTTACTGGTATCACCTGTTGGTGCATTTATGAAGCCTATGAATTTACTGTTTGGTGTTGTACATGTGTGCTTGAGAAGTGCATAATAACTATGTAGGTATATCCAGCTCTTTATAACGCTCACTGGCAACCATTTCCTGATTAGTTCTGCAACCCCACACTTTCGATTATTTGGAAGGGCTCTCCAGTATCAGGTGTTGGGTCTTGCTAGCATGGAAAATTCTGTCTCTCTGCCTACTTAATTGTGCTGCAATTTCTCAATTCCCTTTGAAATGTATGTTTCTTGAATAAATACTATGTCTAGAGGTTTGGCATCAAGGAATATCAGAATTTTGGGATATTACTAAAATTGATAAGGATATTTACATTTAATTATATGATTGGATTGAGCCATCATGATCTGGTATTCCTCCCACCAAGAAGGGATCCAAAGGAAAGGGGGAAAGGAGGAGGGCCCAGCCCAGCCTCTGCCAGTCTAACATGGGTCCAGTCTTGGCCCTGTCTTGGCCCGGGCCAAACATGGGCTCGCCCGGTGTGCGTCCCGAGCTGTGGGACGCGGTGGGACGCCTCTTGAGGTTATATGCTGCTACTGGATGCTGGCTGTCCTGCATCACATCACACCCCTCACAGGTGCGGTGGAAATCCCGGCGGGCAAACAGTGATCAATGTGAAACATGGGAGTACCTAGAAAATTCTGCTGTGTGTCAGGTATAATGGTATAGTTCTTATTCTAAGGTGTCTAGAAGTCAAGGAATCACATTGAAATGCCCCAGTTACAATTGAATAGAAATAACTTTAAGCCACATATCAACTAGTAGCACATGTTGAACCATTTCTTAATAGTCTCAGACCAAATAACCTTTGAAGATTGTAACTATACATAATACTTAGCTGGACCATTTATCAAATGTTTTTAGGAGTTCTAAATGTGTCTCTCTTAGCTCTGTATAGTCATGTAATGCCAAGTGACAATTGACCACAGCCACATGTTATCTCATCCATTTGAGAAGTAGTGGAGGAGCCCCCGGTGGTTGTTTGTGAATGTGACAAGGAGGCAATTGTTGTGATCTATCCATTATCAAAGCATCAATTGGGTCCAGCAGTTTTTCCAGGGAATCTGGGTTTACAAAATCTTTCGTTTTTCTGTTCAGGCCAACCAACATGATCACTGGTTAAATATTTCCAAAGTGAATGTCTTTGTTTTGCAGTTGTAGCTGGGACACTAAGAATTTCCACCTTCTCAAGATGACCTCAAAAGGAAAGTTCTGTGAAAAATATATTTTCTTTTCTTTTCAATTAAGTGGGCTGTGTTTCTTCATTGCCATGACCACTTGACTATTTGGTGTGTATGTTGGTATCCAAGGAAGCAGCCCTGTTTTGAATTTTGATCCCACATTTTAGCTCTGTGCGATCTCTAAAACGCCAAGACTGGGCTGGGATTCTCAATAATCAGATGTTGTCACTCATATTTCTGTCCTCCAGCACCTTGTTCTATTTATGTAGTTTTCAGAAATACCATTCCCAGACTATGAATCCTGCCTTCATATGTTCCCTGAAGCTTAATCTGCCTTCTGCAGCTGAGAAGCATGAGGTGAAGAATGGTATGTCATTCCTTGCAGAAAGGTCTTCACTTGTCTTAATTGTGCTGTCCTTCACCGTTTCCATGGATACATTTCGGGGGGACATTTCCTTCATATTAGTTTCTAGTATGTTCTTATTTCTGGTCTAACCACTTCCATCATTGTGGCTGGTTGCTCTCTGTCTTTTGCTTGTTATACCCTCTGTAAAAAAACAATTGTTTGGCTGGTTTCAGTAGGGACACTTGCCCATGCTTCTTCAAAGAGGCCTTTAACTGTTCACTTGATATGATACATGATGAGTATAAAGATCCACCAGGTATTTCTGTATACATCGGACACAAAGAATCCACAGGATAATTGCCATTCTCAGCAATTATCAGCTATGGCACAATATTTAGTCAGGTGTGCATGGGTCCAGTGTTACCACCTTGTTGGTGTATGTCATTGAAGGAGGTGCTGAAAATCCACAACCCAGTTTAAGGATTCATTTCCATTGACTTACAAATGAGTAGAAAGGCCCACCGGCTCCTTTGTTCCTGGTTCAAGACACCTTTGGCTGATGTGTGGGATTGGTCCTTCTTTTTGTGATGCCCCTTCTGCTTTGCCTCCTTTAAAAACTACACCTGATTGGGCTTTTTAGCAACATTGCTGTTTCCATTCCATGGGAGTGAATATCAACCTCGGTGCGTGCTCTGTTTTGTAGTGCTGCCTCACATCCTGTCCCCTAGGCAACACAAATCATCTTGTGCTAGTGAAGTCTCCAGGAAGGTAGGCTTTTGGTTGCTTCTTTTGGCCCGCTCCGATCATGCAGGCTCCATCAGGAGGACTCCCTCGGGCTTTGGTGCAGCTGCTTCCAGGTTCTCCATTGTTCCAGACCCAGGAGAAAAATGCTCTACTAAGGATACTCCCCTCTGCTTCATTGGTGCCTCCTTACAAATGATTTAATTCACTGTGGTAAAGCTTTCTAAACCTCCAATGACTGAATGGACATGCAATTGAATCTATCAGTATAATCTGGTTGCAGTCTTCATAACGGTGTTGGCAAGCCATAGCATGGTGACATGGTAGAGGATAGAGGCTGACCTTGTGGTATTATCACAAACTGTATAATACTGATGAAAAATTAACATACACAAAAAGATTTGTGGACTTACATTTCACAATTTCATGTTTAATACAAGCTAAGTGAACACAAAATATTAGGGTCTGATTTTGACTTTGGGGGTCACACCGCCGGCCCGCAGCTGTAGCGGGTGGGAGAATACCCCTAAGTCAGTGGAATCCACACCGCCGTATTATGACATTCCCACAGGGCTGGAACTTTGTTGGCTGTGCAGTCATGGCAGGGGCATGCTGAGGCTCTAGGAAATAGTACTGTGATGTGTCCAGTCAGTCAGGCACACTGTTTCCTTGCACCATGTCCTGCAAGGAAACAGTGTGCACACTGACATTACGACATCAGAGGCCACCAGCCATGTCATATAAGGGCATTTTCGCGCTGAAGCCATATGTCATTGGCTCATTACCTGCCTTTCCACTGCTCTTTTCATGGCAGTGTCCCCACCATGAAAAAGTACGCGGAAGGCAGGTGGTAATGAGGATGGCAGTGCAGGAGCAGCGACCGCGTCCATTGGCTGTCTCTGCCTTTCCCGCTGCCGCTGTGGGAGCAAGAATGTTGTGAAAGCAGCAGTCATGAGGCGGTCTCCCCACCTGCACTGCAATCCAGTGGTTGGAACGCCAGGTATGCGGGCGGTCAGACCACCAAAAGGCGATGGCAGTTCACGGCCCACCAGGGTCATAATCAGGTCCAAAGTTGAATACATTTGACACAATCTGGAATATGTGTTAATTTCATACATTTACATTTCAATATAATATGAGATAGTTAACTCAGACAATATGTAGCTTCTTATGACATTGTATGAGTGTCTGCCGAAATCGTGAACGCAGCAAATCTTAGCGATGTTTTATTGCACAGTATACAAGTGTAGTGAAATGTATCTTGTTTATATTCAGTGTTGATTTCCTGTGATCTGCTTCTCCCTCTGTATGCTGTCAAAAGTGACACAGAGCAACCCAGCAGAGTTCTAGTATTCTTTATCCTCACACCAGATGCTTCACATCACACTGCAATTCATAGGCAGGGGGCTACATTTTCAGTACAGACTTATATTCATACAGAGTTGTATCAACTACATTCGGCGTACTCTACCCACATGTGGTAATAAGTAAAAAAGAAGTTCTGATCTAAACAGAATGGTGCATACATTTGGTCATTAATGTTCTCATTCATTCCATAGCAAATACAAGTTCAGGGAATTTCTAGGACATTTACGGTTTTCATAAAGGGTCCCTAAAATATAATTTTCCTTTAATGAACATGCTATACAAACAGTTTGCTATGTATTGGTGCAGGTGAAGCGACTAATGTGGAAACTTAAAAAAAATAACACAATGAGAGGGCAGAATATACAGTAGGTTTTGCCAAGTTGTATGTCCATTATCCGATTTCGATATTTGTTTTTTTAATTTAAAGTGACATGATATTTAACATCTACTCTAGATCATGGATATAAACCTCATAAAATCTGCAGAAGGGTATTTTGGATACTTTTGTAGATTTTTTTTTATAGCGACAGTATAATGGAGTCAAATAATTATATAATGGAAGACTCAAACAGAAAGAGTACAATATAGAAAGTAAAAGAGCTACAAAAAAGGAAAAGAACGTAAGAGAAAAATCTGCATAAAACAAGGCAAGAAAATGATTACATGCTAACCTGCTTCTCCACGAAGCGTCCTGGTGTTATGGGTTTGCCAGCAGTATTTGCTATTTTAGTAAAAACATAAGAAGGATGCTTTCAAAGCGGTTCTTGAAGAAGAGAGTACCTTAGTCCTAAAAATAGATTGCATGCTCTTTACACTCTATGGGGCAAATTGACAAACCCCTATTGCCACCACAACACCACTTTCAGTGACATTGTGGTGGCGATAGGGGCCTCGCCTTATTCACAAGGCAGTGTTAAGCCACTTAACATGTCTTAACACTGCCTTGTGAATAGGCCCGCTTTCACGCTGTGTTTAGCGTGAAAGGGGCATGCAGTGGGTGTTGTGGTGGGCGTTCCACCGCAACACCCATTGATATTAACACTGCCCCCCTATTCACAAGGGCAGCGTATATAGGAGCTAACGCCAAACTTAAGACCAGGAAAACCCTGGTCTTAAGTTGGCAATATGAGGAGAAATGCTTTATTTCTCCTCGTTTTTGCATTTTCCATGTGTGTTGCCTTGGTAAGGACCTAATACACTTTAAACTCATGGGGGATATTCACAAGGAAGTGGCGGAGAGAGGCGTCAGCCTTTTTTGGCTTAACGCTTCTCTCCGCCATTTCAGAAAAGCAAGGCTGCACCATATTCACAAGGACATGATGCAGCCTTGCTTTTCCCCCTGCGATGGTGCTAAGTTTCACAACTTAGCGCCAACGCAGGCACCCTTGCACCAGAGTGCAAGGGTGTCTGCAAGCGGGGAGGTTTGTTTATGTACCGGAAGGTGTCCCTTCCTGCACATAAACACACCTAAACTGCCAGTTTGTAACTTACATGTGTGCTGCTTCATGCAGCACACATGTAAGTTACAAAACAGCATTTTTTAAAAAAGGTTTGTTTCTGAACAAGAAGGGACACCTTCCTGTACATAAACAGACCATGACATCCCTTCCTGTACATAAACAAACCTTTTTTTAAAAATGCAGTTTTGTAACTTACTCCTGCCTCTTTTAGTGGCTGGCCTAGAGTGTCCAATAGGCACTCCAGAGTTCCAGTACAATACCACACAGGTGCCCAATCACTATAGTAGGTAAGTCCCAAGCAGTCTCAACAATCCGACCGCAACTTGGCCGCCATACGCAACGTCTTCAGGCAAAAAAATGTTTTAAACTTAGGAGAGCCAAATTTATACATGAAGCCAGACTCCACTACCCCGTCTAACATGGCTTTGAACATACTGCCAATCAACGATTCATCTGGAGTAAGCAATAGCATCCTGGCTTTTTTTAATTGGTTAACCCATGCCATAATCTCCATTTTGTCTTTATTTATTTCATAGCCAGAACATTTTCCAAAAGTATGAGCTTCAACAAGAAGCTCCAGGAGTGTAGTGTCGACATTGAAGGAGAATAAAATTAGGTCATCCGCATAGACTGCTATTTTCCTCACAAACCCATTTACTTCGAAAGGAGCAATCTTCTCATTTAATCTTAAGCTCTGGGCCAAGGGTTCTATATAAATATCAAATAGGATCAGGGACTATGGGCAACCCTGCCTAGTGCCACGCCCTATATTGACAACAGGAGAGAGGCTACCATTGACCAGGATCCGAGCCCGTGGTGATCTATAACGTTTTTTAATAACCTCTCTAAAACCGTCGGCGAAGCCAAAGATGTTCGGTTCCTATCCAAAAAATGCCAATTCACACGATCGAAGGCTTTGGCTGTGTCAACATTAATGATTGAGAGAGGGAGACCCCGTGATGATGCCATATCCACCACCCCAACTAAAGTGTATACCAAATCCGACATCTGCCTGCCTGGAGGAACGCCCTTCTGATCCGTGTGTATTATTGGGCCTATAATAGAAGATCTGTAGATTCTTGATAGCTGCATGGTTGAAGTAGTATAAACTTTTGTGTTGCTAATTCACTTTTTTAGCCTCTATTATGAACAGCTAGCAGAGGATTAGTTACAATTTAGGCCTTTAAAAAATCAGGTGATCTAGGGTCTGTGATTGTACTTTGGGGCACTGGCTTTCAGTAGAGTTTGGTAGAGACTAGAGAGATGAGTGCATGTGAAGAGTGACAAAGATGCCTTTCCAGCAATTTGAAAATAAGAGGTTACCTACGGACATGAGTCTAAAGGGTCAGGCTTTCCCTGCCAATGTCAGAGTTCTGGCCAACTAGGAGTGATACACGAAACTCACCTAGAATATGAAGGTATATCTTTCCAGGTTTGTGGAGTCTATTTTAATCTTTTTCTACTTGGACTGTTAGTGATTTGAGAAGCACACTTGGCCTACACTACCCTTTGACAGGACTCTGTGGTCCATGTTGTTCAAAGTTGCCATTTTGGGTGTGCTAATCTTTTTGAAGCGGAATGCCTAATTAGTGCCTTGAACTACAAACAACAAAACATGTTTAACTGGGGTCATATTACATAGGGGGCCCCGGGGCCCTATGGTATTTGCAGAAGTGTTCGCAGACGCTTGTGGGGCCCCTTCTGTAATACTGATAGTGCTGATGCACATAATGCGCCAAAGCTATCTTCAGGGGACATTCCCTAATTTGCATGGGGGCGTGCCCCCATGAAAATGAGTTAATCTCTTTGTCTCTGCATCCGCGCTGTATTGGAAACATGGGTGCAGAGGCAAAGAACCTCTCAGGAGGGGCACTGACAGTGTGCCATCTAATAGGTGGTGCATTGTCAGTGCGCATCTTGATGGCAGCCCTTTGCAGGTGGAAAAGGGGGTCCTATGGATCTCCAGACATTCCCTTGTAGGCAGGTGCAGTCACTGACCGCACCCGCCAGCCAGGGGATTTCTAATCCCCCTTTAAAGAGCAGGTGGGTTGCCACCTGCACAGTGAATACACTGAGCAGCTTTAAAGCAGTCGCTCCATTTTTTACATGACTGCGCTTTCATGTGAAAAATGCATGTTTTCTACTCCTCTGGGGTCAGCACATTCTATGTAATAGGGCACACTTTCCCTGTTTGCGCCGTGCGCATCTGTTTTAAGGTGTGCCAGGCGCAAACAGGGAAAGTGCGTCCTATTCATAATAGGGTTCCTGTTCTTTACACAAAAGGTCCAATAGCTTATTAATATGTACAAAGAGTGTACGTATTGAACTTTAACCCCTACTAACACATTTTTTACTTTTTACTGTTTTTCACTCACACTGTGCTATCTCAATCGAGTACTGTAAACACCTGTTGTTTTTGGATGGCATTCTCAACCGTACTCTCCTCAAATTAGATAGGATAAGTTATGTGCAGGAATGTGTTTACTCTATGAACAGTGAGTGACCATTAAGCTGTTTAGTTCCCACAAGCCCAGTGCCCCCTAGATTCCTGCCCTTACACAAAGGAACAAGATTCCAATGATGAAGATATGAAAAAGTGATGTAAAGAATGTTTGAATTAATCTTGGCCACTGTTATTTTGCACACAATGTCTGATTTTTTATGGCTGCTTCCAAACTGAGGAGGCATGGTGTGCGAAATTACGATAGACTGGGATGTAGCCCGGGTGATTACAAGTGGTTTATATTAATTCAAGTATTCCATTGATCACTTTTTTATATACGTGTGACGACCTTTGTGAGACAGGAACAGATGAGGGTCCTGTGAGCACTGTACCACTGGAACCAATCTATACCCCACTGATGAGCCTTACTAAGAGTAAAACCAGTCTTGGATTGATTGTGGTTTAGTTCAGACCACCCTCGAAATTCACCCCCACAGCAGGGATTGTCCCTAGTGAGGTCCTCACTTTTGAAAAGGCGGTTCTGAAACTGGCCAAACTACTAAAAGCGACACCGACTTACAACAACATGTCGAACAAACTCCGGGGTGCCATCAATTCATTGAAAGATGATGCAACAATAATAATCAAGCCCGCTGACAAAGGGGGTGCAACGGTCATACTTGACCTCGAGGACTACGAAAACAAGTGCTCGCGGCAGTTGAACAACACCCAATATTACGAGGTACTTGAAACAGACCTGACGGAACTTCTACTGGGACAGATACGCATCATGGTGAACGAAGCAACAACTGAAGGATGGATCACTCCCAAAGAAGCGGCATTCCTAGTGAACCAAAACTTGAGGATGCCCTTTTTTATCTCCTACTCAAGATCCACAAGGGAGTCATCCCTCCTCCAGGCCCTCCCATAGTTTCGGGCATTGTCTCTCTCCTTGAACCACTGAGTCAAGACCAGGGAATGAAGAATGAATGAGGTGATCACATGCGTCACCACCTTTAACCCGCTATCCAACCAAATAAAAAAGATCATCAACCGAAACTAGAGGATCCTTAATACCGACACATTAGATCTGCAACCCCCTCGTTTTGGGTTCAAACGGACAACGAACCTCCGTGATCAACTGGTGAACACACGTCCATGAGCACAAAAGAAATCCAAGGAAACCACACTATGGAACCTCCCTGAAGTCACAGGACACTACCCCTGTGGCACTTGTGGGGCTTGCTCTTCAACAAAACATACAAAATTGCTACAATTGGGTGACTTTGTGTGGGAACAGCGGAAACATACCAATTGTAACACCACCAACTGTGTATACTTGATCACATGTCCATGCCCACTTAGATATCTGGGGATGACAACCCGAGCTGTGAAGGTTAGGATCAGTGAGCACAAAAGTACTGTGAGACGCTGACGCACTGCTACTAAGATGACTAAACATTTCATTAAAAAAGGACACCCGTGTGAAGCCATACAATGGACCATTCTAGAGGCTAACCCAGAATGGAACAGCTTGTCCCTCCTATGAGAGCAACGGTGGGTCCACTGGCTCCGCCCCCATATACAAGGCTTCAATGAGGAAATCCCATGGTCTGAGCTATAACTCCCCACTAACAACTGTATTACACGAGACTCGACCACCATATGCAAAAGCAGAATTTATGACACCCCTTGGGCACCTCATGACACTTAGTTCATCATTTCCTTTACGTCTAGAGCATCGACTAAAGTCTAACATCTCCGAGGACATGTGATACATGATGTACGACAACCACCCACCTCCGTGGACGTAATGCCAGCTTATGTGCCATACATTTAATATATTTAATTTTTCTCTCCTGTAAACTAAAACGGGGCCAGTGCTCTTGTGCCCGGTTTGTTGTTATATCTTTCATCTTACTCCACTTATATGACATCCCAGGGATATGGATCGCACCCTGGTTCTTTACTTTGTCTTTTTAACACACACTATCACATAGAGCTGACAGTCTTTCATGATTCATGTGGGCATACACACTCCCCTGATACACTTAGAATACGTCACTCTAGGCTAACTCTGCGCCACACCACGCACATGCGCAGTCCTCATTACGCTATATGCAGCATGCATGCGCACCTCTGAGACAGCTTGAATACATACGCACAGGTGCGCTGGATAGTGCGATGATGAGGCATACCGGAAATAGGAACCTCCCTCATGCTAATTGAAGAGAGTACTTCTAGGCGGCCCTTGACTGCAGTCCTTTACCTTCAGGCAGGTGTCAGGAGGGAACAGGTCTACCAGAGCCGACACCAGAGCAAATACGTGAGTACAAGTACCTTAGTGATGGCAAAGGAGAACTCCTCTTGAAGTAAGTTCATGTAACAAGAAACTAACGTTTGACATGTTACTTACTTATGTTCCCCTGCATTGTCTCATTACCCTCTCCATAGCCCAGTAAGGTGTGGGCACCCTACGCCATTAGCCTATGGAACACTTTTCTCCCACGTATTAGGTAAGGACTGCAGCAACAGATACCCGCACACACTTCTGTAGGCGATATACCCCACCACTATGGTTGCCGGAATGCACATGATGGGCTAATTTAAGCCATCACCACTCGTTCCTTACTTGCAGCGTTTGGTGTCAGCTTTAACTTCAGCTGGTCATTTCTGCCTCCTGACCTATACCATTAAGGGCCCCCGTACCCTGCAGGCACCCTTGCTAACGCTGGCATTTCAGGGATGCTGGATGGAGAGCCGCCTGGGCTGGTGCATGTAGCATAAGGCTTTGTGCCTCACTAGCCATGTCTCGCTCTGCACTGATTTACGCAATATACATCTCCAGGACACTCATCCATGGAGGCATATTTGTGAGCCTCACTTACTTACCTGAGGCTTATCTCTCTTTCTTTTTTGCTTTTTCCCTCTATGCATTCTAGGTCACGATCAAGAAGGGAATTCGACCATTGAGTCACAGCCATTACTTAAAGTACCTTAGTTGGTGGCCCCCACTGATCGTCTAGAAGGCTAATGTTAGCCCTCTATTAGTATTATTCTCTTTGTGCACTACACAGCTTTTTCTGGTCCTGATGAAATGCCAGGTATCTTTATGACCATAGAGGCGTGAAACATGTCGACCTTGTAGTTACCCGGGCACATTACGCCTGTTCTGGTAACCCTCTACCTACGGGATTTTACTCTGCCAAGGGTACCTCTTCATTAAGGCTTTCCTTTTGGTAACCCTTAGAAAGTTTTAACTCATTGCACGCACCTTATCACCCTTCACTTAGGACTCTGTTCACATACCCACATGCACCAAATGGCATTTCTCAAAAGATCTCCGCAAAAGTGACCCTTTGGGGAACCCGTAGGGCATTGCAGCGCCGGCCCGACGAGGAGCAACTGTCCAATGATGAAGCATGACATCCTTCAGGGTGTGTGAGGGCTACAAGAGACAAACTATGTTCCCCCCACTGAGCCCTAGACCTAGTACTCTCCCCTTTCTAGCCTTTTTTCCAAATTTTTTTCCCATTGTTTGTTTCTAGTGAGTGTGTGACTGCTGGCACCACTCACCTTGAAACAGTGTTCTCCCGTTGTTGACTTCTTAGTTCAGGGAGGACCTGGCCTGGCAGTTTGGGCTGGACTGTTCCCACTGGAGCAGCATCAAGAAAGATTTGCATATGGCTGGGTGCAAAGTGAGGTGCCACGGTGGGCAAAATGTCAATGGATTGGGGTATAACCCAAGTAATTTCCAGTGACTGATATTAATTCAAGCAGTCCATTCATCACATTCTTGTATACACCGATGATGGGAAGTCAAGTTCACTGAAAATGACTGTCCTGTGCTAGTGTTTACCACAATAGAGCCGCTCCCAGTGAGGTGTCGCTAGTGCTAGTGCTAATCAATTTGTGAGTGCAGGCATTTCACAAAAAGTGAAGGACTGGTCTCACACACCACCTGGTGTCATGCTTCATCATTGACCAGTCCTCGCCCTCTAAAAACTTTGTTTGATAGAGGGCGGGCATACACCTGAGGACAGGGATGCACTTCTAAACTAAGTGGGGGCCCATAGAAAAATATAGTGAGGTTAAAAAGCCATTATAGATGTCAAATTAAATTTTTATATTGCTGGCATCTATATGGTAATTAAAACAAAGTGATCGTGTACTGGGGATATTATTTACCCTCCATCGATATCAATGGGGTCGACATGTTTCTGCCAAATGGCCCAGTAGGGTCTGTGGCATTCATCAGGACCTAAACAAATAAGTAAACTGCCGGATTCACTCTTACCAGACTGAGGTGAGAGGATTTCCACTGAGTGGGGTGATAAAGATCACATTCCACTGTGATGGGGCCTATATCTAAAGCCCTATAGTTGGGACACTGTGCCCCATAGGAGGTTGAGGGCAGGAGACCCCTGAGGTCAAGCGTGATACGTGACGTGATCTCTGCCTCTGTGCCTATATATGTGCTCCTCCGCTCCTCAAGGAGAGTCATCTTATGGGTTTATGTGGATCTAGAAGCAGACCTATGTCGGTCCCTTTTCTTAATAATACTTATGGGTGTCACATAAAGAAAATGAGGCAGAGATGCAAAAGTGAGCATGTATTGTATTTATGCCTGTTTCAAAATGAGCACGTCTAGAAGGTAAGCATAGATTGCACATGTTGTTCCATGCTGGTTCCCCGTGGCCCTTAGCATTAGCATTGGGGTGGCTGTATAAAATCAAAATATGTGGTTTTAGTACACAGAAGACTGGTAAAAAGGCACTTTTGTCAGTTACTAACTATAAATATGTTTGAATAGTTTACAATGTACAGACATGGGGAGTGCATGCATGGTGGTTTTCAAGATGGCCGCCTAATTAAAGAGCTCCGGGCTACACCTGGAAATACCTCTTTAATATCGGTAGTTCACGATCCGTCTATTCTTGAAATTGGGATGCACTAGCAGTGGAACATCTCCTCATTACAAGACTGTCCTCCAACTCTTGTATTTCATGAATGGACTAAGGAAACATTGAAGGACACCGGAGATAACATTCCGGCCACTATTTTCAATTTCTTCACATATTGAAGAATTCTCTTAGGCTCTGGACATTTGCGGAGGAATGCATTTTCTGCTTTTTCCCTAATTCTTCCTATTATAGCTTAAATATTACTCAGTATTTTTTGGATCCCTCCTCTTCCATTTAAGGAATTACTTCATTGGGCTGCCTTTTCCTTATTGGGAGGACCATCTGTTTAGGGAGACTTTGCCTTTTACTTGTTGTTTTCAATGCTCCCACTGGTCTCTTTTTTTTAATAACCAGTTTCTATTAAAATAATGTTATAATACATGGGCAAAAGTAAAAATGTATTACATGTGAACAAGAGACTCACAGCTGCTGTGCCCGTGTCAGGCCCTTCCTCCATTGATCCTTTAATGCACTGTTTGCACAATACTGTAAACATGGCACAATCTAATTCCTCTCGGTCTGTGCCTTCGCCCATCACACTATCCAAAATGAAGTTACCTTTTTCTACTAATAAAAAACTTAAACAGGACTCTCTTTCTCCGCTGAAATCTGTAAACCATGTATCATTGGACACTGTTTTAGAGGAAATAAGTGCTTTGAGACCATTTATTTGGGAAAACAATACCCATCTAGAGGTTTTGGAAAATAAATGGTCATTCATGGATTCTCCGTTGTCAGTGGTGGAAATTAAGCCTGGGTGTAGTGGGCGTAGTGTGCCCAAATCTACGCACACTCGCGCGCTCTGCGTAGCCCCACTACGCGCTGCCCGCCTCCCGCCCACCCTCCTTTTAAAATAATATCATGCATGATAAAATAATTAAATGTAAAGACTTACCTGCAGCGCAGCGTCTCTGGGGCTCCATCTTCCTCGTTTCCAACTTCTTGTGACAAATGCGCATGCACGGACGCCCACGCATGCGCATTACTTGCGAGAAATGCGCATGCGTGGGCGCCCGCGCATTTGTCACAAGAAGTTGGAAACGAGGAAGAGGGAGCACCGGAGACGCCGCGCTGCAGGTAAGTCTTTACATTTAATTATTTTATCATGCATGATATTATTTTAAAAGGAGGGCGGGCGGGAGGCGGGTGGCGGGTGGCAGGCAGCTACGCTTCACCCTGGCGTGTGCATAGCGCTGCCTGCTTCGCCTACTTCGAAAACTGCGAAGCAGGCAGTGCTACGTACACTACGTGGGCGAAGCGTGGTATAACGCCCAGGGTTATTGGAAATGGAGAACAATGTTCCGCTATTAAAAAGTTTGCTGAGGATCTTGAAAACTGGAACATGCACAGCAATCTTAATCTGTATGTTCTTCCACAAGGTGTTGAGGGAAATGCCCCAGTTACTTTCTTCACCTCTTTTCTTCAAAAACCTCTGGACCTTCCTATGTCAGCTTCTTTAAATGGCCAGTGAGCTCACAGATTAAGCACACAACTGTCTTCTTCATCTGCTCCTTCAAAGCCACACAGTGTGATCCATCTATTTATTTTAATTTACTGACCTCCTACAAGTTTTAAATGCAGCTAAACTTAGAAAACAATTTGTCTGGTCTGGAACAAAATTGATCTTGTCTCAAGGTGTTTCCACAGCAACTGCTAAATGACAGAAGGAGGTCCTTGAGCTTCAACCGGCTTTGCATGCTTTGGGTGCATAGTGCTACGCAAACAAATGATGGATGGAATGCTGAATAAATCCCACGTTCACCCCCAGTCAAGAGATCTGGGTTATATCCATTGTTCTGTCTGATTGCATCCATGTTTGTTTAAGACTGCTTTTCAGAACAACACCTCTACATTTGAAGGACCTTATATTCCTCAGGAAATGTATTCACTTACACTCTACGACTTCTATGGAGACTTCTGGACCTTCCTCTATAACTTGACTCTAATGTGACAGTCTTTAATATTGCTCATTTACTCTTTTTTGCTTCCTTTACATGTCGTAGTTTTGCTATTTGTTCTTTTACCAATTTATCTTTATTTTTCTCATATAATACCATTGCAGATTATCCATATTACTTATGTACCCATTTCCTGTTCATCCTTTATGGGTTCCTGCTTTGATGCATTAGCCTCTGTTGGCTGTGCTGTTGTCATTTGTCTGTCGTCATTTCTTGTTCCTCTTTGAAAGTATGTATTGCAGTCATCAGTTTTTTTACATGTACTGCCCTTTCTTATTGTCTCCTTCTTATTCGTATCTTCTAATTCTTTCTTTCTCAATAATTTTACTATACATTTTCTTCTATGCATTCTGTTATTTCACTATTTTATTCCCCTCTTTTTATTACTGTTGATTATTTTGTTTCATGTATATTTCTAATTCTCTACATTCAGAGTTATATCTTGGAACATAAAAGGTTTTGTTAACCCTATAAAGAGGCAGATAATTCTATCTCATTTAGCCTCTTTTAACACAGATTTAGCTCTTTTGCAAGAAACCCATCTTACAGAGACTGAGGCTTTAAAGCTCAACCAGAAATGGGTTGGTAAAGTCTCAGTGTCTCCCACGTCCACTAAAAGAAATGGTGTAATTAAACTATGTCATAAAACGTTAAAATGTTCTGTTGTATCTCAAGACATAGATTTGGAGGGTAGATGGTTATTAGTTAAGTTATTTATCAATAATATCTCTCTAACTGTGCTTATTGTTCATGGCCCGATTTAACCGGATTATTCTTTCTGGCCTAATATTACAAAAAAAGTACCCAAAATAAAGACAATATTTCATTTAGGTCTTCCCTCCTCATGGCTCCCTTACTCGGTTAGATTATATTTTTCTTTCTAAGTCTTTTACTCCAAAAAATCATATGTTGTCCTCAATTGAGCCTATCAGGATTTCTGATCATGCCCCAGTTGTTGCTGATTTTGATTTGCTCCAATCGTATCCCAGGTCAACTACATGGAGGTTTAATAACTCTCTCTAGCAAGATCCTGTTTTTTCCTCCTCTTTCATCCTTTTGCTGTTAAATTATTTTCATTATATGCAGATTCAACTGCTTCCCCTCCATTGATATGAGATACTTTTAAGGCCACTGCCCATGGTTTTATTATATACTATGTTTTCCCCAAAAAAAGAAACATTTTCTTAATCAGCATAAAGTTCTATTAGCTAACATTAAATGTCTAGAGCATCAATGTTGTACTTCCTCATCTGATTGTACTTCACAGGAGCTTGTTCATGCTAAGTTGGATTTCAATCAAACAACTACTGATTATGCATCCTCTATACTCCTATGTAGTAGTGCTCACTTTTAGGACAACATAAAGTAGGTGTACTTTTGGCTAATTACCTCAAATCATGGAAAGAACATGAGTTGATTGACTCCATTCAATCATTGGAGGCAAAGCATCTTTTTTAAGATCAGTATATTCTCGATGAGTTTATGAACTTTTGCAAAACCTTATATACTCTGGAATCCCCTATGTCTGTCTCTCTTACTGAAACTTATCTTTATACCGTTTCCCCTTTTTCTTGAGGGAATCTTAATTTTGCATCTCTGGAATCTGATTTATGGATCTTCGAATTATCTCAATCTTTAAATCTCCTTAAAAAAGATAAAATCCCGGGGCCAGATGGGTTTACAGTAGAATTCTACTTACATTTCTCAAACGTATTACTTCCTAAACGCTTGCAAGTTTTAAATATTTTTATACTACAGGTAAGGCGGGTGGCACTATCCAAGAAGACACATATGCCTAATTCACAAAGAGGGTTGTGATCCTATGCAGTTTAAGAATTATTGCACTATATCTATCTTTGTGAATTCAACCTCTTTTAATTGGGAAAGAGAAATGTAGATTTGTTAAGAGCAGATTAACCTCAGATAACTCTTAGTTATTATTTAATGTATTAAACAAGGCTTCCTTTCTTTCTTATTCTTTAGCTGCAGTTTCTATTGATGCAAAAAAAGCATCCGATAGAGTGCACTGGTCTTTTTTATTTAAAGCTCTTAACTGGAATGGTTTTGGGCCTACATGTTTCCCCTTATCTCTTTGCTTTTTTACAGCTCATACAGCTTCTGTTGGCAAGGATGTCCCCTAACTCCATTTTATTTATTTTAGCTCTTGAACCATTTTCATATTCGCCATCTCTGGATTTCTTTATAGTGATCACCATCTGAGTCTGTCCGCCTATGCAGAAAATATTTAACTTTTTATTTCAAACCCTGAGGCTTCTATTTCCCCTTTCTTGCAAGAAACCTCAGATTTCTCCCTAGTTTCAGGTTATAAAATGAACTCTGATAAGACAGAAATTCTTCTGGTCACCAAATTTTGCTTCAATCAACCTTTTGATTCGACTGGATTCCTATGGAATAGTTCTAAAATTAAAAGCTTAGGTATTTGGTTCATTAACCCCATGTTGGATTATATAAAGAAGGCCTAATTGTATTGCTAAATTCCTCGCTTCCTAGAACCCTCTTTTTCTCTCATAGTGGTTATGACTTGATTCTATTAAAATGTTCATCACTCCTATTTTGTTGTATATTTTTCCAATGATTCCAATTAATATTCAGTTCATTTATAAAAAATGAAAAAAAAAGCTCTCTCCTTTTCATATTCTTATGGAATAGTAAGAAATCTCAAATTTCCTTATCACATTTTAGGAAACCAAAATCTACTGGAGGAGTGAATTTTCCTGACTTTCAACGCTTTCATAAAGCCTTTTGTCTTAGGCAAGCATCTAAATGCCTTCTCACAGAACCGTCCCCCTTCACACCTATATGGGTTACCATTTAAAATCTTTTCTTGCACCTTTTTCCGTAAAAGAACGTCTTGCTTTTTCCTCAAAAACTAATGTCACTTCTCTTCCGCTGTTTCCCTCAATTTCAAGCTACCTTTAAGTGCCCTCATTTGATTTGGTACAAATTCGCAAACCTTATGTTAGTAATACTGGAGATTCGCTTCTCAGAAAACGTAACATTTTTCCAAAAGCGTTGCTGGTGTTTAAACATCTCTTATCCCCAGATCCAACAGTTCTAAAACTAAACTGTAGCTTACCTGGGAAGCGTATTTGGGTTGCGTTTGGAGTGTCAACTTCAAGAACAAAATCTGGGCTATATCTTTAACAATGTCTAAGTCTGCATCTAGCACTCAATCTATGTTCTTTCTATATCATAGCTTGTATTTTATGCCTGTATCCATAGCTAATTTTTCACACACTAATAATGAGGATTGCTGGTCATGGGATTTTCCCTTGGCTGATTTGCTGCATCTTACGTTTACCTGCCCAGTTGTACTTACGTTTTGGGTAAAATATCTGGTCCTGTATCTCACTTATCTTTACTTTAAATATCCCTCTGTTTAATGTCATTCTTTTTACAGGAGGTTTATCAGATTCATTGGGACTAACTTTACATGAAAAGGGTTTATTTGACCTTATGTTGGCTCTAGCCTTTCAACAAACTACACTTTATTGGAAATGTTCATTTAAACTTTTAGTTAAGTCTTGGTGGAATAATGTTTGTCATTACCACAGATTAGATATCACTTTTGCCTCTTTGTACAAACCGTTTGTAAATAGATATTTATTTTGGTCACCATTAACTAACTATATAAGTAAGGTTGCAAAAATGCATGTATTTAGCAATCGTACTAAAAATGTTGAAATTCCGTAAATTATTAATTTCTCTACCTTTCTTCTTAAATCTCTTACCATTGAACTTTTCTTTATGTATTTTAATTGTTTCTTTGTTCGCTATTAATATGTAAAGTTACTTGATCTTCAGTTTAGATTTATGTTCAGTTCCTTATTCTCTCCCCCCTTCCTTATGATATTGTTAAAATGTAAATATCTTTCTACTCTGCTTTATTGCTTATTTTTCACTAATCTTATGCTCAATATGATATGTTCATTGCTTACTGTTTGAAATTTTTAATAAAATTAAGCTTATTAAATGTAAAATGTACAGACTGCAAAAAACCCTAAATTAAAACATTGATCTGGAGTAGTGTGTAAAATTTAGGCAAAAAAGGTAACAGACAGCGGACAAGAATATGCTATCTCTTACTCTATACAGAAGAAAGGGTATAATATTATCAATAGTAGATATTTAGGAGTCTTTCCAAATTGTATTATGTTCAGCATACTGTGTGATATATATTTCACCTTTACCTTCATTACTTACTGTATAATAATATTTTATGCCTTTTTTCCACGTACAGTTGTATCTGTTTATTCTATTGCAGAGGTCTTCAATCTGTGGGGCACTGGGGGGATGCAGAGTTCTGGAAAGGGGGCAGCGCATTTTCCAGCCTTGCTTGTCCATGGAATCCAAAACGTTTGTATTTATTTTCGAAAAAGATAGCTGTCCCGTCTCCTGTGCTATGAAAAGCCTTGTGCCAGGGTGCCTGCTTGCCTGAATGAAATGCAATTGTGGGCGATTAGTTAATCTGCAAGTGTAAAGGATGCTCGGGAGCCAGTTCTGGCTTTAATTGATTGAATCACTCGTAGCTTTGTGATGACGACGATTGGGGTTTTTTGAGCGGTAGTACAAAGAGTTAACAACTGGGCTGTGAGGTGCATGCTTTAAATTGTAACTGTGTTTACACAGCCCTTAGTACCCCTAAGGGGGTGTTGAAGGGACAGTTATGTAAAAAACAATTACATTAATTACGCTCTGGTATTACTAAAAGCAACATTTTGAAAGCACCATTTTATCGTAAAACTATTTGCACATTTTGTATCAGTTTATCTTATACTGTGTGTAAAGCAAGTATAAAATAAAGACTAATATATTCACAGTGCTTTCTATCACTGGCTGTGAACTCGTAGCAAAAAAAAAATACACAAGCCACTAATTTCCTCTGCACAAAACAAGATTTAATTCTGTGGCCCACTGGTTACACACAGAACTCTGCAATGCATTGACTAATAGAGGTTTGATAATGTAATACAATGTATTTACTACTGAGTAACAACTTTAGAAATGTATTTTTGATTTACGCTGCCTATTATTTTATATGTAGGTACCTGATGGTGAAAGCTCTTGAAAACGTACAAAATATTTTGGGGCTTATTTATGAGAGGCTTGCACCACCAGAGCATCATTTTTTTTTAAAGCTCCGGTGGCGCAAGTGCCTCAACCATCCCTTTGAGGCGGGGCAAAGTCGCCCTGCTTGGCTTTGCATGGCCTCATAGATATGGAGTATGACAAAGCAGCGCAATTCTCTGCGTTGCCTTACTCTGTGTCAAGGAAGTGTTCCATGTGCGCTCTCACAACACCAATGGATCTTGATGCTCCCCTATATTTACAAAATCACATAAACCTGGGGCAGCACCAAAAACTCACGCCTTCCCAGCAGAGGAGTAACGGGGAGAAATGTTTCCATTCCTCCTCATAGATCCTCTTTGCATGTGTGCTGCACTTTGCAGCTCACATAGAAAGAGGAAAAACCTCTCAGGATTGTTTTTTTTGTGAAGGAAGATGCCCCTTCCTGCACAAAAACAATCCAGCCTATGTTAGTGCTAGGCAGCAATTTGTATGCCTATGCAAGGGGAAAGGACATGAACACACCATATTTCATAAATACAGTGCATTCCTGTTCTTTCACATTGGCGTAGGGCAGCCCAGCAAGAAGACGTGTGGCACTACCCTAAGACAATTTCCTCATAAATGAGGCCCTTGGTTTTTAGCTACACCTGTGACCTCCACCCCCACACACTCACTGATCTTTGGTTTGCTAAACACTGTTTAATAATAATTCTTGTTGTGGGAATTGGGGGCGTTTATGGTTGTCGAAGATGAGGAGTACCAGGTTCTAGATATTTTTGTCAGGAGGGGTCCTTAAACCCAAAGAATTTCCACAAGGGGGTCTCTGCATCAAAAAGTTTGAAGACCTCTGTTCTATTATAAAGTATTTGTGCAATATAGCACTTAAATATTTTGTGGTGCTGTGGCAAATTATACATATTGGTTTCAGTTTTGTGCCCAGACTGGCCATGGTTAAAGAAAACATGCTGGTAGTTTGGTAAATGCCTGATATTGCCAACATGTCACTGGCTTTAAATTGACAGAGTGGCGGCCATAAACACGATATTCAGCCACTTGACTGGGGGTGTGCACATTTTGTATTACTCAAACTAAGTCGAGTCACCCCTAGCTTTGGCCTTCGCTCTGTTAACACCCTCAAGTAGTTTTTCCCCCCACAAACTGCTGATATATTGTTCCCCTTCAAAACACATTGAAAGGCCACCCAGCGAATGATGTCCCAATATGCTTTGCTATCTAAAGGCACCGTCAAACAAACGGGTATTCTGGAACCGCATATTGTTGGTGAGCAGGGGCGTAACACAGGCCCCTGCATCCCCCGCGGTGCGGGGTGCCCCTAAGCTCCAGGGGGCCCGCTCCACACAGTACTCCGTCCTGAGAGCTCATGATTGAGCTCGGAGGGGGCCCCTCCACTTACCTTGCTGGGGGGCCCCCTCAAGTTTCGTTACGCCACTGTTGGTGAGTGTCAGCCAATTAAGACTGGATAATATGACTCTTGGTGGTAGTTCTCTACCTGACTGTGTAACTGGATTGATACTTCTCATCTTTTTTTTCTCAAAACAAGCTAAATTTGGATCAAAAATTATTATTTAACAAAATAAATGTGTGAGCTACAGGTAGAAATGATAATGCGTGTGAGAAATAGGCGAGGTTTACAAGAGAATGACTTTGGCACCTTTCACACCTCTATTCTTGTCCAAAAGCATTGCGGCCTGGCAGGGCAGATGGGCATCGTTTGCCCTTCGTAATATGAGCCACAATGTAAACTAACTGGCGTTTGCACACATACAGGCAGAACCCAATAAACATCCATCGGTGAGCTGTCGCCGAGGCTCTCAGACTCCAATTAATCTGGAGCCTGGTTAATTTACGCTCCGCAGCACCCAGCCGCGTGCTAACTGAGCAATTGTAATTGCAGAATAATAGAACAAACTGTTTACGCAGAAAACATGCACTGAGGGACCCAACAGCACGACACACTGTAATGCTACCAGAATGCTTACAGCTGTTATACAAACTAGCATAGTATTCTTTGAAAACTCCCCATGCACACAGAACAAAATGAAAGGATTGACGGGGAAATGAGCTGCTTATGAAAACATGACAGGCGCAGAGAGCAGGCATTGCTGTATCTTTCCAGCCCGACTCTGAGAGGCACTTTCAGCTTTCCAAAGTATTTTCAGGCTATCGTCTGCCTCGTTTTCTTTTTGTGCCTGAGATGGACCCAACGATCAATCCGCTGCTCCCTGAAGCGGAATGAGTGTGGCGGTTTTGCAAGGAGGGAGCAGCACGCGCTGTGTGCATGTATTGGCTCTTCTGCATGGATGGCACAGTCGCACTTGTTCCAGGACACACTGCTGATCTCAAATTAGATGTGTGGACTCATGTCTTACAGGTGCTTGAATGAGTGAAAAAAGAAGAGAATGACCGCTCTCAACCCTTCGGCTTTGTTCTCTTTACATGGGGAGTACAATACAATTACAAAACAGAAAAAAAACACGAAATCAATTTAAATTAATAATGATGTACGAATCTGACCTAGGTATCTCAAAAGAAAAGAAAAGGTTACTGTGCATGAAGTAAAGGCCAAGAGAACATGTCTAATTTATTTAAACTAATATTATGGCCGTAGGACCGGTGAGCACATTGGTCTATTGGCGAGGAAGATTAGCAGAAAAAAGACGAATGCCACGAATGTTTTACATGACAGTGTG
Source organism: Triturus cristatus (assembly GCF_964204655.1). Taxonomy (NCBI): domain Eukaryota; kingdom Metazoa; phylum Chordata; class Amphibia; order Caudata; family Salamandridae; genus Triturus; species Triturus cristatus. The sequence continues at coordinate 588,975,967 of NC_140582.1, forward strand.
AGGCACGGATCGTCTGCTAGGAGTGAAAAGAGAGGGTGAATAAGAAATCCTGCCATGCTACAGTTCATCGAGTCTCAAGTCACCAATGAGTTCAATAACCACAGAGAGTGAAAAGGCTGAAGATTTAGTGGCAATGATACCTTTTTATAAAACTAACATGTGAGTAAATACACATCCCTATTCCGGGCCAACTAGTAAAACATTACCAGTTTGTGGAGAAAAAAAACTATGAGGAGGTTTACAAGCAGGAAACTCTGAGCTGCATGTTTAGTGCCAGTATACTCCTATAAAACTGTGAGATGACTCACAATAGCCCACTGAATGCATTCAGGGTGTGTTATGCCTAATAATACTTGATACCTTCATTTTTATGCACAAACAGAAGCATCAACAATGCCACTTTTCCACTCTAAGCACCTATGTTAGATGCAGTATGAAAAGGCAAGTATAACTGAAATACAGTATAAAACACATGCATAACTCTTAGTAAAAGTTCTGGAAGATACTAAATACAGCAACCAATGGCGATAGCTTCTAATAACATGTACTGTGGAAAGATAATACTGGCTTGGTGCACACTGCAATTATGGAAGCTTAGGCGATACATGGTCTGACATTCGCAACAAAGGGGCATATCAACAAGGACTTTATCTCTGCTTTTTTGGCTTTAAAAGCCAAAAAAGCAGAGATAAAACTAGCACCCTATCAACAACAGGGTGCTAACATGCAAATTCGCATGTTAGCACCCTTTTACTCTACGCTTCCCCTTGCATCTCTAATGAGATGCAAAGGGGGCGTTCCAGAGTAAAATAATAGGAGAAATGTCGCTAAGCGACATTTCTCCTATTATCAAGAATATCGCTAACCCTGTTAGAGACAAAAAAAGCAGCGCTAACCGCGGTTAACGCTGCTTTTTTACGTCTGGTGTTTTTCTGACTTAGCCATGATATCCTATGGAAGGAGGATATCATGGCCAAGTTTGTCTGTCCCTATCAACAAGCTAACGTGAGATTATCGCTGGGTTTCCAGCGATAATCTCACGTTAGCCACTTAGCACCAGGAATTTTATCGCTATTGAGATAAGCGTTGCTAATAGCACGCTATCTCAGTGATAAAAATCGGCGCTAGCCGGCGATAATTATCCTGGCGCTAAGTGCGCTCAGCGATAATTATCGCCGGTTGTTGTTGATATGCTCCAAAGTGCTTATTTACAATGATAGAAATAGTGGTTGCTAACTAATAGTGGGGCATATTAACAAGCCAGGCGATAAAATTATCGCCGCTTTAGCGGCAGAAAACTGCCGTTAAAATGGCGATGATGGGCTTGATAATAGGCTCTATGGAATTCCAATTGAAGCTCAGGTTAGATGTCCTTCACATCTAACATGGGCTTCAATTGGAATTCCATAGAGCATATTATCAAGCCCATTATCGCCGTTTTAGCGGCAGTTTTCTGCCGCTAAAGCGGCGATAATTGTATCGCCTGGCTTGTTAATATGCCCCATAATCTGTTAATGGAAATGCGTTTATTGCTATTAAAATGTAGCTGTCTCTATTCCATCTCTACATAGAAGGCACAGTTGCACTGGCAGGCACTGCTACTGTAGTTTTGGAAACATAACATCCTCTTTTGCTGTGTGTTTCGATGTTGGCTGCCGTTTCCTTCAGTATTTTTTTATTGCCAGGTTAAATAAAAAGTAAATTGTGTGCTGTTCTGCAAGGTGCCTCTTAACCTATGATGTCTAACTTATTGAGAAGAGGCAGAATGCATCAGAATGCCAGAGATGAGCTGATGGTAAAAAGGAGTAGCCTTTGTTGGGAGAATACACTCTGGCAAGCATTATATATAGAATTATAGATGAGTAGGTGTGAAAAATGGGTATGGTTTTTGACAAGGGGTTCTCAGAGACTCCGATAGACAATGAGAGCAAACTAGTTACCACTGTGTATTTATGGTTCAGTTGCACTTTCCATTGAAAAGGTTGTTTTTTTTATTTGCTAATAGCTTAAGTCCCAATGAATAGAACAGCAGCAAATTTGGAAGTTGCTTAACTTATACAGCTACAATCTGGAAAGCCAACTGTTGTACAGTTCTGTGCAGGAGAAAATATTTAAAGCTGAGTAGGGTCACAAAACTGTATTTCCCAATTTTAGCTGCACATAAAATTCTGTTTGTAGCTACAGCAAAGTTTTCTGACCCAGTTTATGTCAAACCTGTCCTGAAAGTAGAACGTTACACAAAAAGAGTTAATTTAGTCCTCGGTATAAATGTGTTCAATAGTTTTTGAGATGTTAGCATTTAAAAAATCTGCTGATGGCTTTAAAAGTGTTTACACTTTTATATATTTTATCAAATGAAAAGCCATTTGTTTAATTCCTAATACCATTTGCACTATTTGATGAATAGGCATGTAATTTGGCAGGCACTTAGTACATTGAGATTACTACTAAGAATTTTGAATTTGTACAAATCCATTAATTGGTCCAGTTAAGAAAGGGAGGATATAAATCCTCATTTACTAATACCTTTGTCGTTCTAAAATAAATATGCATAACATTTGGCAGATGCATGGAAAGGATTAGTTTTCTACTGATATGCCAAGTTTTGTGCCAATCCATCAAAGGCAGCAAAGTTAAAAGAGGAAGGGTACAATGATATTATAATTTGCTTATAGTGCCGATGCTGTTTGATTAATTTGCATCAAATGTGAAAGCCAGTTAGCAAATTATACCTAATACAGAAATGTCATGTTTTGTGCAGATTTAGTTAGTGTTGGGGGTCTATCAGGGAGCTAGCATGGTGGTCTGTCAGGGGACTAGTTAAGTGAGACCGGATTCTAGGTTTGTATGTGGTCACTAAACGGAATACAAACAAGAGAGTTCTAGGAGGCTTGAATGGAAGCAGACAGAAGCAGAGGACTGAGTCAGGTTGGGAACAGGTTGTGACTTGTGCACTGGAAGTCTACAGGGCACACGCAAGTACACACAACAGGAATATATGCAGGTAAACAACAAACAACTATCATAAATGATAGTTTATCTGCTCCTCTGAAATGTTCTATTGACGAGGTGAAAAGATTTTATACAAAAGCAAGAAGCAGATTAATCTCAAAGAGTTCTAGTTGACACCCTGCAGCTCCTATGGAGAAGGTGTTTAGGGTGGGTTCTCTGTGTCAAAGGAACAAGCCTTGGAATCTAACTGGCACCACTGGAAGCAGTGACCATCAAGATAAAAAGACAAGACTGAACAACAGGGAACAGAACAAGGAACATCAAACAGAAACTGAGCTCAGACAAACCAGGACTGGAAATCAGGGCCAGGAACAGGACTACAATTCTGAGAACAAGGCTAGGAAGGTTCTTCAGTCAAACAAGGCAAGGCAGAAATATGCAGACACACAGAAACACAAAATACAAGGCAAGGAGTCTGCATACATCAGGGAAGACCACGAAGAGTGCAGACAAGAGACAATGAACTTTGGCTAACACAGGAAGAGAAATGCAGGAAAACTAGAGACAGAAACAGATACTACATATAGCCAAAAGACAGGGAAATATGAAACTGAATCAAAGGGCAAGCCTGTAGTAACAACAGCAGCAACACAGAGCTCATGAATACACAACAGGAAGCAGTTGAAAAGCCAGCACACTTTGCACTCACAGGGCTGAAACAGCTGGAGTCTCAGGAGAGGAGTACAGTTGCAGGGAGAGAGACAAGCGCAAGGAAAAAAACAGGTGCAGGGATTCAGGGGACCACCAATGAAGGGAAGGCTGAACTGAGGCTTGTAGGAAACAAGATCAAGGAAACCATGAGACACAAGCGGGGGAATAGGAACACCTGAAACAAAGTGTGGATCAGAGTAAACATAGAAACAGGCCCAGAATAAAGACAGAAAGGGCTAAAAAGAATCATAGTGTCCTGGAACAAATCTAGCAAACTAGAAACCACCATCAGGATGGGATCTAGGAAGGGTCTGAAGACAGGTGGAACTACAAAGCCCATGATGCACCTGGACAATAGATTGGAAGCCTGGACTGGATGACAAAGTTTATCTGGCTAGCCAAGGTATAGAAGTCTATGATGTCCTATTTAGATTAAAAGCAGGAGCCCAGAAGGCCTTCGTGGGCACTGCCTAGTGACAGTACGGCAGAATCCTGACAGTTGGGGGCAAAGTTAAATGGGAGGACCAAACATTTTTCTTTTGCTAATAACGTTGGCACTGTTTGAAAAAAAGAATTAACACTTACAAAAAAGAAGTACAAAACTAAGTAGAAACAGCAATATAATGTTTGCAGCCTTGAGAAAGCTCAGAGCAAAGAGAGAAACACAATGTGCATGAGAACAAAGTGGATCTGCACAAATATTCATATATATGTAGCATATTTAGCCTATTCTTGTTCTTTTCAAATTTGTACAGATCTGTCGAGGGAGTCTGGTATAAAAGGGTGGACCAAAAATGTGTTGATTTGCTCATAACGTCGAAACTGTGTGAGAAATGTGCACAAAATCAGACTGAGGCTATTAAGCATTTGTTCAATAAAGCGGGTAGCAGTTTAAAGAGTGGGATACAATTTTCATTTGCTTGTAACTTTAGCACTCTTCAAGGACCCTGTATTAAATCTGGCAGTAACATAGCAAGTTACTCCTAGAGCAGGTAGTTAGGGTTTCTTGCCCATCCAAGGGGGGAGGGATGCAAAGATGGGGGTGGGAACATTTTTGATTAACCATATGATGGATTTGCAAAACAATGGACCTTGCATATATTGATATTACACTTGATTGTCTCTGTTTCATGTAGCTTCCATCACGTGGGCAGATTTAAAAGGGGGTGGGACAAAGAAATATTCATCTGCAAATATATTTGGCACTGTTTGATGAATCCACAGAACATTTGGTAGACATTTAGCAGTTTTGAGCAGATTCATCAAGTGTGGAACAAAGATGATTGAGAGGCAATAAATGATGAATTCAATGTGGCACTGTTTGATGGATCTGCATAACATTTGCCAAATTGTTAATTAAACCAGTACAAGGTCAAGTCCCTTTGTGCATATCCACTGTCAGTTGGAAGCAGGGCTTGCTGCAGGTGCTATACAATGCGAAATTAATACATGGTAATTGAGTGTGGTATATCACAAACGACCCTTGAAATTCATAAAAAAAAGTGGTTCAGCATTAGCAAAACTGAAAAAAGCCCTGAAATTCACCAGTTATGCTGTCCATACTCACAATACACACCCTAACTCACACCTCTTCCATGCTCAGTGACATCTTTCAAAAAAGGCTGACTACAAAGAGTAAAATATTGTGAGGACTGTGAACATTTTTTTAATCCACAAATACAATTATATTACATTTCGTAGAACTGTGATATTGTCCTGTGATTATCTAAGTTATAAGGATCTAACATTAATAGGATCTAAACTGTTTTTTTCTAAAGGCATGGCCAAGGCAAACTCCATGTTGGATAATTGCCACTTGCTCTGGCCTCGTAGTCTGATTTAGTGACACAGTTCACAGAGTGTTATGTGCTTCACAAAGATGAACCACATGCACTAGATTGGGCACTGCTCCAAACATACTGCAAAAGAATATATTGCTAACTAAGGGAAATAGAATGAATAACTGTACATGTTCATAGGAGGTTTGGGCTCATTTCACTGGACTAAGGCACAGAATTCACATAGAACCTTTGGAGTTGAAGTGAGACACATAATCAATGCTCACAAAAAAGAAGTAGAGAACTAAATCAAAGACAAAGTCAAAACGGGATATAATATTAACTGCATTGAGATAGCGTTCAGAAAACAGAGAAATGTGACATGAATGATATCAAATTGCAGACATGGGCTACTAAAAAATGAAGAGAAATGAGAAAATAAAGAAGAAGAAATCTGATGCCTGCTTACTGAACCCCAGCATGTTTGATCAGACTGATGTGTCAATGTTTAACTAATAACCTGATTTAGATTTGGTGGACAGGATACTCCATCCAAAAGTGACGGCTATCCCATCCACTCCATAACAAGCACATTATATCCTAGGACACTTGTAATATGAGATATCCATATTGTGACAGAATAAACTGTTGGCACAACTGCAAATCAAATGCTAAGTCAGTGAGAGATACTTCGTGATTGGTGGGATCATATTATATTTGTTTTTGTGATTACATAGTGTTTGAGAGCTGATCAATCTTCCAATAATCAGCTAGCAACAATATGTGTGTTGAATGAGGGTTGACATATGTCTGATCAGTGGTACATGCATTCAAAATAAAAGCAATGGTAATTCCGAGTAAATATTTCTACCATCACAATAAGACATATTTCCGGATCTAGACAAATTAATACTGGACCAACTTAGAGATTGTATCCAGGAAGAGCACCACTGATTGTGGATATGTGGAATATCATTAAATTGAAAAATATATTATATATGTTACTTAAAGTGTTTGAAAAAAACAGAAGTGTGTTATGCAGTTATTATGAGAATAGGTTTGTTTTTAATGAAAGGAGAGACATTAATGAACCCTGGTCGTTATTTGGAACAAGCTCGAACGAGTGGGAAAGTGATTTAATGAGACTTGGCTGCAAGCACTTATGGCTTGCATAGATTTGTGGTCCAAGTGATGTTTTCCAAATTCATAATTTGCCCCACTTAACCTATTTGAGCCTCGTGAAAATGACAAATCCACGTTTCACAGAATGTTGTCTTCATGATGTTGGACTGGCTTTGTGGAAAATCTTGGTGAACAGTTTCTGTGTGAAAGTTTTAGTGGCCTCAGCTTTCAGAGTCTTCCTTGTGCACCAGATAATTGAGATGGTTTCTATTGGTTGGCTGACATCCTCTGAAATGTTATCAACCTCCTTCATCTCAAGCTATTCAGATGGTCATTTCTCCTACATGCAGGTAGTTGTCCGTACAAAGCTTTAACCAATCAACCCGGTGTGCCAGTATAAGGTCTAATTTTTCAAAACCCAAATATTCTGACTGAAAAAGGGAGACTTCATAAAGTGTTCTCTAGTAATATGGTGGCATTCTCCTTAAAAAAACACAACAATGAAGAACTCTACTTTCTTTGTCTTTCTTGATGTTTCTGATGTGAACCAGGCATTTTTTTTTGTTTTTTTGTAAAAGATGAAAGAGTATAACATTTATAAGTGACCATAAACCAACCCCTAAATATTGCCCACATTCTGGACTTCAACAATTGATATAGCTTGATAACATATTTATTTCTAAGTGTGTGCTAAGGACACAAAACACTCTTCATCATTCCTTGCAGATAGAATTAAAACATGACTGTGGTGAGACGTTTAGCTAAGGATCTCCTTTCTACTTTCTGTAGAGGAGAATTTGATCTGACCTAATAATGAAAAGAGCTAATGGATAGCATTGTCAGTTATTAACAAATTTCTACTTAAAGGTAAATTGAGCAAATGGTTTTGGCACTGTCCTCAACAGTCAATATCTGTAGCAAACCGAAAATAGGTAGGTAAAATATTATAGCGGGTTTTATCTTTTCCGTTCACACTACAATCAGCAGTTCATTTTAATATAGATCAATATCCTGGTCTCTGAGAACTAAATTAGGAATTATTTATCCTGTGACATGGATCCTGAAGCAGAGCTCTTAGTGGCCACTGAACCTTTCTAAGATGCACGGCAATGTTGTTGGCTTGTAGGGAACAAAAGTCTTCTCTACAAGTCAATAAAAAAAAGGCAACACAAAGAGCAATGTGGCACACTCTTGTTCTATTCCTTTACAATGGACACGTTAATCATAAGCTATTATTCCTCAGTGTCAGTCATTCATAGGCAGTCAGAGGGCTTTCCACAGTAGAATTTCCTGTCTTGGAGATAAAATGCCCTCTATTATCGCCAGCCCACGTGCCCTGGTATGTATGTCCCAGTACACAGATGAAGTATAAGGTAGCAAGAAGCCAAATAAAAAAGGGAGACAGCACACAAGTAGATGATGAGGAAATCCCCACACTGCACCACACATCACTCTGGGTGTCCTGCTGTACATCACTGGATATCTCTACAGTGCCTTGCCTTCTGCTCTCCTAAGGTGCGTAATCCTCTGTCCCTTGGGTTATGTATGACTGATGATCTGTATGCCTGGGTCCTTGCATATCCCTCGCTTTCTTTACATGGGTGTCACCACAATTTTTTCTTTTAAGACGCAGTTTGGAGCTCGCACACATTTCTGGATCTTGGCACGTGCCACATTTTGGTGCTACCTTTGTGAAAACTAGAAACGTTAACTGTTCCATGCTTGAGCCAGGCTTTGTGCAGCACCTGGGATATTGGCACAATCATGGCCGACTTTTGGGCGGTGCGACCGATGCAGCTGCACCTTGAGCGAATCTAGGACTGTGGAAGTGGGGGTCGGGGTGGGCTGTATTGAAAAATAACTTATGACTTTAAAAGCAGGTGCTGCAGAGTTCCTTGTAAGTCCAGCAGTTTTCAGGCAACAATAACAATGTCAAGAAAAATCCAGTGATTAATGTTCCTGCTGGAGACAAATCGATGTTTTGTCTAGTGGCAGCTTTGACTCATCATAAAGTAGTGCAGAGGGTTAATGTGCCTGCTTGCAAAGAGCGTGTTCCAGGCAGATCACAGATCTGAGTGTAAGGGAACTGAGTAGCACTATAAATACGAAATGCATGCCAGGGAGGGGTTATAAGAGATGAGGGGCACTGTTGGAGGGTGATATTGAGGGAATTCGTGGAGAATGAGGTTGGGGGAGGGGGAAAGTCTATTGCACTGGGAGCCACGAGAGCTAAAGCCGGCCCTGGGCACAATGGTTCACAAAAAGGGGTTTCATATGGTGAAGTGAATGGATTCAGCATGATTGCATGCATCAGCTACAATATTTGAAATGGAGCAGAATTAATTTACACTATTAGTGTTGGAATTATTGTGTGTATTTGTGATGGCAATGAATCCTCACCTGCCAGGAGACAAGGCCTGGATTTGCCAATCACATTCTCAACAATCCAAGGTTGCGAATTCTTACTCATCAATGTAGTACAATGTTTAAAACATAAGTATTGCAAAACATTAATAACAGGTGTTCACTAGATATGGTTTTCATGCATCGTACTTGTTATACCTAACGTTCTTTGCAGAACATAAAACCTACTCTAATAACTACAGTTATCTGTTGAACGTTAGCCAACCACCTTTTACCAAAGCTTCCTGTAACATAATTCCTAATTTATGCTTGTCTGAAAACACATCTACTGTCAAGGCAGCTGTGAAGGGGAAGTGTTGGGTTCAATTCAGAAGAAATTAAAGCAATGAAAGAATATGGCGTAGATCGTGTTTGGGCCTTAACTCAGGATAACATAGATTAGCCATCAAATCATTTACAATTTCAATGAGGATTAACGAACCATCTGCATGTTATTCCATTGATTAATTTTGCAAATGCAGAGTGAATTAGAGCAACTTGTGGTTTAGTCAACAAATAAAATGTGACCCAGCTGGCAAACATCTCCATCAGTAAACCCAGCTGGCTTGTTGGACACTTCATTTTAAATCATTAAGAGGAGTGGCCCGGCACAGCTGCTCGTGTACTATGTTATGTTTTAAAGTTATATCTTTAATTTTTGCTGAAATCAGTTTTCAAAATGTGACTTTAAAATCACTTTCTTTTGAAATTTAAAAAAACGTTTCCGTCCGTCATAAAATAATTGCAACTGTTGGACATTTCCTTTAGCTACATTTCAAATTAAGTCTTCTGTGTCAGAATTCAGCAGATATTGTTACAGAATTTGCATGCATGTAGAATGGCTTGAGTACATTGCCCTGAAACTTCCCCAACACCCTCCTCCACACATGGACCAGGCCACCCGAACAATATAATTTGCCTTTCGGGCCTCCATAATAAGGCTCGTATGTCGTGGCAATGCGATTGGAAAGTATGTGTTTGTACAGTAGTTTTCATTATAAAACAGAAACAGATAAATTAACTGAAATATTTTGGGCTTTGAACAAGCTCCAGACTTCTTCCACATGATCAGTGCATAAAGTTATCTTATATTGCCTTATTTATTGGAAAATTCAAACACTGTGTAGCGGTCTAGTTGCCTGAAGAGTGCCACCCCGAGACCCCTGGCCGCAAGGACCTTTACACATTGTATCAACCTCTGGCCAGGTGTGGCCAGAGGGTATAAATAAACGGGTGGAGGTCGCTCGGGACTTCCTGCCCACAGTGTGCACTAAGGTTGTGGTGTTAGTTCTTACGCAGAGCCATCGCTAGGCCCCAACACTCTGGGTCACTAACAATACACTGGCGACGAGGGTGCGTGCTTCATCGTTCATCGACAACGTCCTGCGCTCCACCTGTCTCCTGGTGCCTGCTCCCAGCCAGTCGGCCCAGCGTAGTGAACAGCGACGTCGAAGCCTGACATGGATAGCACTGGTCTCGTGTCCCCCTGCTGCGTGGGAGAGAAGACAAGGAGGCTGTAAAAAAGCAGAACTGCTGCCTTGACACCGTGCCCCCTCTGCAATGCAGAGCCCTCAGGCCTACAGCCTCCACTGCAGTCGTGGCACAGGTACTCGCCTGCCTGTTTGTCCCTGCCTGAAGACTGCATGCCTGCCGTGTGCACTGCTGTCGCTGGTGCTCCCAGTGTAAGCGCGGTTGAAGCCCGCATGGGGGTGCAGGGGTGCGCGCATGTGCATGAATACCGGCGGAGCTCCTGGTGGCAGCGCACATGTGGTCAAAGCAACGCTAATCCCCAGCAGCATGCTGCCAGGATATCAGGCCACATGGTGACGGCCCCAAGGGCAGCATCCATCAGACCCTTAACAAAACCTGGACTACAAGAGGTTTAAGCTGTGCCAGGCAGGTCAGAGGGAAGGGGAATCGATTGACACGTTCCACAAACATCTGCGTGAGCTGGCAAGCACCTGCATGGACGAAGACCAGAACAAAGAGGTGAGGGTTCAAGTGATTCAAGGGTGCCGGAACAAAAACCTTAGGACCTTCATCCTGGGCCAGCCAGGCATTACCCTGGAGGATATCCTCATTATGGCCAGGTCACATGATCTATCTAATGCCAGGGCGATGGCAATGGACATTGCGATCACTCAACAAGTGGAAAAACCAGCTACGATCAAAACTGAGGGGTTGGACGCAATCAAGCCCCAGAACAGAGGCGCCCGAGGACGGTGGCCTGGAAGAAGTGCACAAAACTATCGCTGTGGATACTGCGGCAGGGAAGAACATCCGCAGGAAGAATGCCCAGCAAAATGGCGAACATATTCCAAGTGTGGCACACCCAACCACTTTGCAATAGCGTGCAAAGGAGGCCCACAAAGTTGATGAGCCCGAGGACGACGGCCGCCGTCGAGGGCAGTCAAACACCTATCACTGGAAGATCCCGAAAACCCAAGAAGGACTTGGACACCTACTAGACAGAAGTACTACCTCGAAGACTCATCGACTGACGAAGAGGGCGAATGCTATCTAATCTCATTTGTGAGTGACCTCAAATGGAAGAGGCGACCACAGCCCACGCGTGCCATAGAAATTGCTGGATCACAGATCACCGTGCTGATAGACACAGGAGCCTTGGTGAATGTGATGGGTGCCAACACTATAAACGACTCAACCCACAGCCCACACTAGCTCCATCGCATGTCAGGATCCACGCTTATGGCAGCCGGACCCCTCTGCTGTTAAAAGGAAAAATTACCGTTCAAGTCAAAGCGGAAGGACGTGTAGTGACTACCACATTCCACGTAGTCAATAGAGAGGCGCACATTCTGGTGGGGAGCCACACAGCCGAAGACCTTGGCCTAGTCACATTTGCCAACTCGATCCAAACACTCCAAACCGAAGACGTCCTGAACCTCTTCCAACAACTGTGCAAAGGATTCGGATGCATAAAGACAGCCCCTACCAAACTGCATATCGACAAAGCCATAAAGCCAATAGCCCTGAGTCACAGACGAGTACCATTCCACCTAGGAACCTTAGTGGAGAAAGAGCTACAAGAACTAGAACAACAAGGCATCATCGAGAATGTTACAGGGCCGACACCTTGGGTATCCCCACTGGTGATCGCAGAGAAACCAAAGCTTCCCGGAAAAATTCGGCTATGTATCGACATGCGCATACCCGATCAAGCAATCAAGCGCGAAAGACACCTGACACCCACCGTAGATGATATCTTAGCTGATCTCAAAGGGTCACGCTGGTTCTCCAAGCCAGACCTCAATGCAGGATACCACCAACTGAGGCTAGCCGAAGAGAGCCGGTACCTAACAACATTTTTGAGCCACATGGGCCTACGCTGATACAAACAACTCAACTTCGGAATATCCTCAGCCTCAGAGATCTTCCAGAACACTATCCAGGAGGTACTGTCAGGACTCCACAGAGTACTCAATGTCAGCGATGACATCCTGCTTCACTCCGTGACCATGGAAGAACGCCATCGCCTCCTCCAATCCACGCTTCAAAGTGTCGCTGAGCAAGGGGCCAACCTCCGCTGAGACAAGTGTTCATTCTTTCAAGAGTCTATTGAGTCCTTTGGGTATGTGTTCAGCCAAGACGGAGTCAGAGTAGACCTGAGAAAATCGCAGGTGATACAACAAGCCCCCGCACCAATGTCAGCGTCAGAAGTGGGAAGCTTCCTTGGAATGGACACCTACTGCGGGAGGTTCATACCGAACCTGGCAACACTAACGGAACCTCTACGCGCCCTGACCAAGAAAGATGCAACCTAGAAGTGGAGTCAAGAAGAAGAGATCGCCTTCCCAAAGATCAAAGAAGCGTTGCTGGGAGGAACTACTATGGTATATTTTGACACAACGCAAGTGACAGAACTCCTCATCGACGCCAGTCCCACTGGACTAGGGCCCATCCTGATCCAGGAGACGGAACCTGGACCAACAGGACCACCATTACAGTCCAGAAAGAATCTGAAGTCATCACCCGGAACATATCCTGGTTCAGTCGAGTCCATGACACCAGGTTCGACTGGAGATCACCCAGACAGGTGGAAAATGGAGAAGACGCCATCGATAGCCAATCACTGGGTCTCGAGGATAACCTGACTGAAGGAGGTCTACCCTCCCTGACGCCTGCGGAGGCTTGGACTACCGCAACCGATGTCGCCACCAGACCGCCAAACAGCCCTCAGAGTCCGGTTCCAAAGGTGCGAATGGAGACCAAACCCAAAATGGAGCCAAAGACTCACAGACTGTATGTGTTAACTTTGAAATGTTCATTTTGAATACTGACTTGGGATGGGATGTAGCAGTCTAGTTGACTGGAGAGTGCCACCCCAAGACCCCTCACCCGGAAGGGCCTTTACACATTGTATCAACCTCTAGCCAGGCAGGGCCAGAGGGTATAAATAAACGGGCGGAGGTCTTTCGGGACTTCTGGCCCAAGTGTGCTCTAAGGTTGTGGTGTCAGTTCTTGCGCTGCACCATCGCTAGGCCCAAACACTCTGGGCCGCTAACATTACACGCGGGAATATTGATAACGTTTCTCAATCCACTCAGATTGAGGAATTCAGTGCTGTTAATTTTTATTTTTACATCCTTCGATTTTAGAAATCAATTTTGCTCATTTAAAGTTTGTAGTTATATATTCATTTTCTACACTACATTTATTTGTTTACAACCCAGCAACAAGAAAATATGGAGTAGTTATAATCCCTTAATTGTTACAGGATAGTGCAAGTTATGAAAACAACATTGACATGTAGTGGGGGTTTAGTTGTCTACTTAGACACAGTGTTTACATATATACACTTACGTACCTGCATAGCTTTCTGGGTCTGAACATCTACAATGAGCACTCTGTCGAGGCGGGGCTGAGCCACATAAATAAACTTGTCCTTGACGTTAACGGCAGAGGCCCACTCACAATGCTGACTTTCTCCATCCTCTGACTTTGGACATACTTCCTCCTAAAATGAAATGAGAATTATATATAAAATATAACAAACCAAGTCACACACAATATTTAGTAAACTGTAGTTAATTTCCTTTTGTCAATAGGCCTAACAGCAAACTATTGCTTTGGTCTGCAATTTGACAGGAGAAATTGGATTATCAGAGGGCAATTATATATCTATAAAGGGCATAGGCTATATCGAAGGAGGCCTCAGAGATGAAGAGTTTTCATGCTAAATAATCTATGCATTGCCTGGTTTATACACAGATGATGTTTCAGCTTGCAATCAGTCAGCTCTGAGGGTGAACACACATAGAGAACTGCATATTACAGGTTTGCATCAACAAGTCTGATTTCGCCTCTCGTTTTTACAAACTATTGATACTGCAATAAATAGAGACAGCAGATGTGTGCTGTATTCATAGTGATACCACAATATCTGTCTACCTGTATTGATATTGGAGACTTTTATATGAATCTAATTCATTATTATTAAACATTTGGAAACAGATATTGTTGTATTTAAAAGTGGTATCATTCGTATAGTTCGCTCTGCATTAGATTAGTGGAAAACTGAATGAGTGGCTGAAAAGACTAGTTCAACAGAGTGCAACGACCATCCCGTATTTCATGGCTAGACGAGGAACAACCTGATACAAGGTTCAATAACCTAATTTGTAAAAAACATTTTGTAAAGTTGCTCTGCAAAGTAAAAAGAGCTTCACCATGCTGGCTGCTGGGCAACCCAGGAGCCTAGCATCAGCAGCCTAGCGTGCTGAGACTAAGGGCCATATGTAGGAAGCCTAATACCGGTCGGTAACGGCCGATTTTCGGTAAATATACCGTTACCGACCGGTATTTAGGCTTTTGCTATGTAGGGGGATCATTTCAGGATTCGGTAATTTACCGAATCCTGAAATGAGATGTAGGGGGAGTGTGTCGTGGGTGTGGGGATTCGTTATTTACCACCAACTAAAAGTTGGTGGTAAATGACGAATAGGTGTAAAAAAAATGCATTTTTGTGCACTTTGAAGTGTGCAATGTGGCAGACATACATGCCCTTAGGGCATGTATGTGCGCCACATGTGCACACATGGACGAATCAGGGGTGCAACAGGGTGTCAATGTGACACCCTGCCACCCATGATGATGCCTCCCCCATTACCGAATCGGTATTTACCGATTCGGTAATGGCAACTGGCTTCCCATTCATTCCTATGGGCCTCCAGGCCCATAGGAATGAATGGGAAGCCAGTTGCCATTACCGAATCGGTAAATACCGATTCTAAAATACCGACACTTACCGATTCGGTATTTTTTTACCTACATTACATTTACCGATTCATGAATACCGAATCGGTAAAATTCGGTATTTAAGAATCGGTAAATGTAATTTACCTACATATGGCCCTAAATGAGCTTCCAACTGACGAGACACATGGCCAAATGAATGAACGGCAATGACCAGATTAGCATTTTGATTGTGGACCAAGTTGAGTCAATTCATGAGGTACAAAAGGAGAATACAAGCTAGGACAGACACTCCTGAACACTGCAATTGTTCAGTGTCACTGTAATTCTGGCACCCTTCTTAAGACAGGAGGTATATATCTCAAGATTCCTAGCTGAAGAGGCATGAACTGTAGTTCTTGTAATCTTTGAAAATATTGAGAGGATGACATCGAAGTTAGAAACAGGATTCCTCACCCGACAAGTTGGTATAAGCAACTATCCAAATATTTTTTACAGATGGCAATTTAGAATATTGTAACCAAGCGCTATTACCTTCGCTTTTTCAGAGGGTTTACCTTCAGTCAGTGGCTTCCCATTCAATCCCACACAGCCAAAATGAAAAGGAGCAAACACATTGATTTGGCACACAGTGCCATCTCTCTAATCTGAGGATGACATTGGTATTATTAACATAAATATAAAACGTATAGACATGCAAGCCCATGAGATCAGGGAGGAGCTAAAAATAAAGATTTGTACATTCAGAACAACTCAGTTTGTTGTACTCGAGGGAGAACATTCTCCTTAGGCAAGGGAGTAAATGGCACTTATTGCATAGCCTGTATGTGTATGGCCAAGAAAGAAGTGAGTTAGAGCAGGACCTGACCCTACGCAGCTTTCTTACAAATATGCCTGAGGAGAATGATCTAATATGATCAGCACCTGACAAAGCTTGAGGATGGAAGACTACATAGCGTGGCGAAAAGAAACCGAATAACTCACCTGAATTCAGGAAGGTCTTTTTCAGCAAGACACATAATATTGCAGGCACTGATTGCATCTCCCATGACAGGAGGCACCAATGGCAAAAGTATTTTTAACTAGAGCACCGTGCCCAGATATAATAGATCAAAATTGAGTTAGCGCTTTGTTGAATTTTTCCATTGAGAGAGAATGAAAAATTGCCAATCTGAGTAAGTGTTTCTGTCTCCAATCAGGGACGTCTCAAAATTGGCACTTTTAGTATCATTACATATTAGACATTTTTGGGAAAAAATGTGTGTGAGGAATTTCCAGAAAAGAAGTACAATTACTCATTTAATAACCATTGCTGTGGCAGACGCGGAATCCCAAAATCACCTTCAAGGTTTTTTCCTTTTCTGGTAACTGTTTGGCCTCTGCAATGCTGTCATTGTAGCAGAACGAGCCATTTACAAGAGTTTTGCACAAACATTTTTTAGTTTACCTGCGGGACAATATTCACAAATCATTTGCATTCCATGGTGCGAGCTTACGTTTTCAGCGGTGCAAATAGTAACAAAAGAAGCGGATTTAAGCAAGCTCAGTAAAGATTTAATTATTACAGGTGCTGTTGTGTGAAGACGGTATTGAATATATTTAAATTAAGAATCATGTCATCACCTGTTCCAAGTGCAACACATTGGATGGTGTGTCCTCGTACAAGTTAGAAAGGTTGTTGAGATAAATCCACTATGATGAGCAGTGACGTATGACTATTTATTATATGTAATTGGTCTTGGAGATATGATCTAATGTGTGGGAAAAAGTAATTATGTAGCTGAAGGCAAAATAAAATATGAAAACGTCTAGGATATCACTACTGAATGCAGTGTATTGATCAACCTGGAGCATGCCAAATTTCTTACAGTTATCTACCAGAGGATAGAAAGAAAATATTTTGCACCAAAACTGTTGAGATACCCAAACAAGAACATCATGTGAAGACAGTGGAATGCTACCAAAATGAACAAATGAGTTGAAAATGTTGCATTTCATCCTTGACAGCAAATTATAATGATCATTGAACATATACTAGCCTATTTTTCACAAAAGAAGTTCAACATCCAGGGGAGGAAAGAGTTGATGTGCCCACACTTAATTTCACAATTTCTTTTAAACTAGTAGTACTCCACCACATTCAAAAATCTAAATTGTAAACTGGTTTGTTGAGCTAGGAAGTGAGACGTAAGAGATATGTGCTGTGATTGAGCCCCAAAAAGACCTAGTCATTTGACCTCTACCCAGTAAACTGGTTTCTGTCAAGAATACCTTAGATTAGATAAATCTCTTGAGTGATCTCGTTGTAGCTGCAAACTATGTGGTCAAAAGTGAAGAGAAGTAGAAACCACTAAACTGTAGCTCTCGGTTTTTTGGCTCAAGCATTGAGGTTTTGCTCAAAGAAACACCAAAACCAAGTTAGTTAGGATATATCTGGGAATATCTATATGTGATTAGATAAATCTCTTGAGTGGTCTTGTTGTAGCTGCAAACTATGGAGTCAAAAGTGAAGAGAAGTAGAAACCACTAAACTGTAGCTCCCAAGACTGAATGTATTTCCTGAGAGGTTTTGGACTTTGTCCTGGGTACCTAGAAATGAATGTTTTCTAAGTATAAATTTTTAGTGAATGTGGCTTTAGAATGTCAGAAAGTCCCAACATTTGGAGAAAGGGGATTTTCTGCTCCCAAAGTCAGGTTACAGGATAGTTCAATACAAACAAATGTCATCTCTATAGTAAAATGTCCAGTTATGACTAGCTTTTGGAACTCCTCTGCAGAAGCATCAGCTCCACTGCCCAAAGGCCCTTCCACACAGGCAAAATGGAAAAGATATTTGAAGACGGCAGTAGAAATTTCATTTACAGCTAGTCCACTGGCTTTCTTCCATGCAAGACATCTTCATTTTTCTACAAGTGCCTTCTTCTCTACCAACAGGGACCTGTTCCTCAGGGAAAGCAGGCTCTCTTGAAATAAGAGACACATCTGTCATTGGCAGTCCTCAAGAAGCTGGTTTCCATAGCCCGTTCATCCGCCTATTAGCCGCAGACAGGCAACTGCCAGTCACTAGCAGTAAGGAGACCAGTCTTTCTTTTTTAGTTCCAGAAAATCCTCTCCTCTGAGTGGGTCAAGCAGGGCAATTTAAAGGATATTTCCAGTCTGTGATTTTCAATTTCCCATGAGCTAAATTACTCGTTCTGGGATAAGCTGTACTTCAACAAAAAAGCAAAGAAAGTTGACACCTGCAAAGCCCCCTTTGTTTTTTCTCCCATGCACTGATTAGCTTCAATGTTCTTCCGTAGGCTACTCTTTTCAAATGAAATTTCAGTGCTGTGGTAGTAATCAGAAGGATATGTGTCAAGGAAGGCATGATGCAGTTTCTAATATGAGGGCTTGTCTTTGGAGCCAGAAACTACCTTCCTTAGCCACGAAAAAGAGTAGGCATGAAAATCAAAGACAATTCATGAATCACTGTAGGCCAGCCAGAAATTCTAACCATTCCATTGATTTTCTTAGCCTGAATTTGTTTAACCTTTTTAACCCCTTGAGTGCCCCGCCCTTTCCCCGCCCTGTGCCGGCCCTTTCATTAGCGGGCGGGGTTCATTACGAGATAGTCTCTTCATGGGCACAGCGCAACCGCGGCCCATGACGAGACCATCTCGTCATGGGCACTCAAAAGGTGAAGAGAAGTTAGCAAATTAATTGTACTATTTTTAATATTTTGAACATTTGCCACTCACTGTATAGAATATTGGATTTTAGCCCCAAGTTATCTCTTTAGAGGCAAGTACAGAAATATTCCTGTCACTCTTGTATCCTTTAGTTGAACTTCCTTTATTCGTGCAAAATATTTGTCCACAGAATAACGATCAGAATTTGCTGATTTAATCCTCTGACGGCGGTCTGCCAATTTCACTTTGTTTGTCTCCCCCTACACTCCCCTCCCCTGGCCTTAGCCAATCAGGTGCAAGGAGGTGGAGCTAGTGGGTGGGGCTTCTGTCCTAAATGCTCGTGGTTTAGCGCAGGAGCTGGGAATTGTCTTGTGTTGTCGCGCGGATAAGCCGCTTGCATTCTGTTGTAACCTGCAATTTTAAAACCTACCTGAAACGCTATTTTTAAAAAAAGAATTGCTGATTTAATCCTCTGACGGCGGTCTGCCAATTTCACTTTGTTTGTCTCCCCCTACACTCCCCTCCCCTGGCCTTAGCCAATCAGGTGCAAGGAGGTGGAGCTAGTGGGCGGGGCTTCTGTCTTAAATGCCCATGGCAACGCAGGAGCGCAGCGGGCGCGCCAAAGGCAAGCCCGTCTGCGCCCGTCCGCACCCCGACGGGCCCCGGGGCCACAAACCCTGGTCTTCTCACCACGTATTCTTTGCCTTATTTGCGCTCATTCGCCAAGCTCTATCCACCTATAACTCAATCTACTAAAAAGCTTCTTATAGAGCATAACATCTATGCGCATTCTCCTGGTCACCGCTCCTTCCCTTCCTTTAGCCCTCAATCCACCACTACTAGTCTCCTTGGATCGAGATCCCCGACCATGCTACGCATACTCTATCTTAATACTCGTTCACTAGTGAAACATCAAACTGACATATTTCTTTTACTCAGCCTTGAGCAGCCAGATATTCTTCTGCTTACGGAGACCTGGCTCACCCAGGACTCGTTACCTGATATCTTAGCTGCCCTCCCTTCAGATTACTATATTCTGGCCGCTAATCGTCCCCAGGGAAAATATGGTGGCGGAGTGGCTGCTGTTATCAACAAGAATTATGTCTTCGCCGCTCTTAGTCCTTTGATCCTTCCTGAAGTGGAGAATTTAGTGATTAGATTGTAAGCCGCTTCCGGCTCTATCGCTCTAGTGTTAATATATCGACCCCCTTCTGCCATGCCCACTTTCCCCTTAGTCCTCTGTGAACAAATGGCCAACCACTTCACCAACTACGCTAGCATTATGCTAGTTGGCGATTTGAATTATTGGTTCAATGACGCTTGTGGTGGGCCCCATGCTGTAGAACTATCAGAACTGCTTGTTAGTCTGAACTTCACCCAAAATGTTTCTACACCTACCCATGTCAAAGGCCACATTTTGGATCAAATATGGACTTCAAATCTTGCTCTGACTGCGCTCACTATTTCACCCTGCATCTGATCTGATCATCATCTTATTGACTTCACGCTCACTGTTACTACCACTCCTAAGACTACCTCAAAAGATGGCGGCTTATCAAGGAAATGGAGCTCCATTGATAAACACGCTTTTCTTGATACTTTGGCCAGATACTGTCCCCCTCTCCACTCGGATGTTGATGTTATGAACTCTGCCATCTCTAATTAGTTATTAAAAGCTTGCAACTCCCATGCCCCCCTTACTAAATTCTCCCATTCCCGACACTCCGACGCTCATAAATGGTTTTCCTCGGAGCTTAGGAAACAGAAACTGGAGCTGAGGCAAAAGGAGAGAAAATGGAGATCGCATTATACTCTGGAGGATAAATTGCAGTTTTCTGCAGCCTGCAATGACTATAAAAAGACTATTCGTGAAGCCAAAGCTGCATATTTCTCCGCCAGAATTCTTAATGCTCAAAATAAATCTAAGGAGATCTTCTCCATTATCAATGATCTGTGTAACTCTGATAGAGTTCACCCGGAACAGCCATCTACTCAGGAGTTTTGTAGTTCTCTAAACTCTTTCTTTTTGGATAAAATCTCCACAATAAAAGCTAGTATTCCTGTCACCTGTTGCTCTGACCTCACCGACCTAGTCATAACTAATACTGCTACTCTGGACCATTTTCCGACTTTATGTCCTCAGTCTTTTTCTGAACTACTGGTCCGAGTTAAGTCTGGGTCACCTAACGATTGTTGTCCCCCTTACATCTTAAAAGAGGTCTTATCTGTCTTTCCCTATGTTGTTCTCCCCTTCTTAAATGAATCTCTCACCGAAGTTAAGGTTCCATCTGCCTTTAAGAATGCGATAGTAGTTCCACTATTAAAAAAACCAGGGGCTGATCCCCTGAACCATTCAAACTATCGCCCGATCTCCTTGCTTCCTTTTTTAGCAAAAATTATTGAGGCCCACGTCACTAAAACCCTCTCAAACTTCATTGAACAGTCTGAGTTCTTGGAACCAAATCAAGCCAGGTTCCGCCCTGCACACTCCACGGAGACAGTCATCCTTGCCGTGTTGGATACCCTGCGAGCAAATGCTGATAAGGGCATTCACCAGGCCCTTATCCTCTTAGATCTGTCAGCCGCATTTGACACGGTGGATCATTACATCTTGTTATCCCGTGTCAAACAAGCAGGCATTCAAGGCTCAGCTTACAATTGGATTAAATCCTTTCTTCAAGACAGATCTCAGGCAGTTCGACTAGGCACATTCACCGCCTCTAAGATGGCTACTTCCTGCGGAGTGCCTCAGGGTTCATCACTCTCCCCCCTTTTATTTAATCTTTACCTTAGACCCCTTATTAGCTCCTTAAAAAAGATGAAGGTCACAACCTTTAACTATGAAGATGACCTCCAGCTTATTTTTACATTGGACGGACCAAACTCAGCCTCTGACTTTCAAGCTACCATGCTACACATTCAGCGTTGGATGAACCTCAACCACCTCAAACTTAACCCTGGCAAGACTGAGCTTATCTTGCCAGGCACTAGCGCAACCATGTGGGGCCCACAATTTTGGCCTAATAATCTCGGTCTACCTCCCTCCCCCTCTCCATCTGTAAAAAGCCTTGGAGTGATTTTGAACGCGGACCTCTCACTTAGGGGACAAGTGGGGGCCATAGTTTCCTCATGTGCTTTTCAGCTGCGAAAACTCAAAAAAATTGCCCATCTTCTCACCCCCTCTGCTCTCATTCAGGCGGTGATCTCTCTTGTACTTTCGCGTCTTGATTTTAGTAATTCTATCTACTTTGGTCTACCTTTATTCCTGCTTAAACGTCTTCAAATGATACAGAACCAGGCAGCCAGATTGATATTCAAGCAACCTAAATGGCACTCTGCCAGCCCTTTACTGGCTAAACTACACTGGCTTTCTATTGCTCAACGGGCAGCCTTCAAGATTGGTTGCCTCCTCTTCAAATCTCTACATTGTAAGAGCTCTAAATTTCTCAGTAACTTGATAACTAAATACATACCACGCCGCTCTCTACGGTCTGGCAACCTCATGCTACTTGCAACTCCAACCATTAAACGAAAACGCCAGGGAGGGTGCAGATTTTCATACCTTGCACCTGGCTTATGGAACTCGTTACCCCTTGATATCCGTATGCAAAACAATCTTTTGAGCTTCAGAAAGGCCTTGAAAACACAGCTGTTTGCACTCTCATGCAACTAGTTTGTCCTCTGCGCTCTATCATGACATTTAAGCGCCATGAAACCTCCGGGTGTACGTGCGCTATACAAATTCATTTTAACATAACATAACATCAGTTATGAAACATTTATTGCAAAAAACACGGGACCTTGCCAGCAGTGTAAAATAAATAGAGGAACACTTCAAAGACGTGCATTAACTCAATGTGTTTTGCTGAACTTCGTTCAACCATCAAAGTTGCAGAAGACTTATTATTGCAGCTTTTAATGATGATCAGGAGTGAGGAGGTGGCTTCTGACTTGCTTAATTCTCCTCGATTCTTTACTTTTATTCTGCCTGGCTTTTGGATCTCTGTCCTGAGTGGCACATCAAAATAGAATCTTACCCGTCATAAGCTTCTTTTAAAATAGCTTGGAGTTATTAATTGCACATCCAGTAGAGAGGCATAATGTTTCACTTAAGTGTAAGTCTGTGGTGCATTACATTATATACACTTTTGGTGGGAACAGTGCGAAAAATAATTTTGCAATTGCTCAGTATTAAAAAATAAGAGACATTACTTTTCTATTTTCAAAATGACAAATAAAATATTAATTTGACCATAACTGTGTTTCTTCAGGCTCTTGTATTATTTCCCTGAGGTAACCGTAATGAGATTTGGGTTTTGAACAACCTTGTTTGGCCAATGTGATTACTCTGTTTACCAGCTGGTAGTTTAAAAGCCTCTCTTGAGTAATGAGCCATTTGGGGGGATTGGCCTTCTCCTGGTTGAGGAAGAGGATGAGGAGTAAACTGCATTGGATGATTGGCTGACACTCATTGACAAGCCTAGGCATGCCAGTCTCACAGAGACAACGAGGAAACTCTGGCACCTGTAAAACAATGAGTCCCTTTGAAGTTTTGAAGGCAAATAATTAGTGTTGCAATGTAATTAAGGGGAAGGATTAGGTAAGGCACAGGGAGAGGTCTTTCAGACAATAACTTGATTTTGTCATTGTTAAAAATCCTAACTCTCTGTGCAGGAAGCGGGCCAATCTGTGAGATGCTTCCAATATGTGTAGGTCAATGTTGGAGGGATGATAACGTATCTCTAGGTTTTGGTAGAGCCATCCACCTTTTACTACCCTCAAATGCTACTTTAAAATTCCTGAGCATGGAAGATACTTTGAGAGAAGAGGTAAATACAGAAGAGGAGACACTCATTGGGTGGAAGAACCCCACTCCCACCTGGAGAGGACACCAGAATTGCACTTACAGGGACTCTGTGTATTCAGGCCCAGATGCACTGGCCTCTGCAGTCCATCTGGTATAGAGTAGTGTGGACGAAGGAGGAATAGGTCCCTTGGAACTTCAGGGAACTGGTCCTATGATGGGGACTTCTTGAGGATGCCCCCCGACTCCTGCTGAACATGCTAGTCAAGTAGTGAGGATGCCCAGAGGCCTGGGAACTGCAGGCAGGCAAACTGACCTACCTTGAGGGCCATGGGGTGATGCTGCTGAGGGACAGGAGGGAAAGTCACTGAGGTCCTTCTTCAGTGGAGTAACATAATATAGCTCCATAAAAAATAAGCATCATTTTAGAAGTCAGGAGATCCAAACTGGACACTCATAATGTTCAGAGTGCAGTGCCAGGAGCAAAAAATATGAAACCCCATTGCAAACTGTCCACCAGAGGCATAGAAAACCTACAGTCTTATTTGTTGTTATTGGGAGGCATTTTCCAAGTGCTGGGCTGAGAAAATCATAACTGAATTCAGCATTACTTAAATTACATACCGGAGAGAGATATTGATCTGACCGTCAGTCAATAAGACAGTTTTATACCACCAAGAGGCAACCCTCTTCAAGAGCATGTGGCCATTTAAGCTCATCCATGAGACTGACAAGAAAAGCACCATTCAATGCACTCTCTAGAGGTGGAGGATCACTTTTCGCTGCTGAAAGCAGGCAGGTGAGCCTACAGTTCTCTGCTAAGCTGCCTTGCAAGGAGGGGGGCATCTCACCTAAGCAGTGGCAACCGTGCCTTGATTCCCATTCTCCGTGCTCAGAAGAGTGTGGGAATGAGCAAGGATGAAGCTGACATGACCTTGGACTTCCTAAAAGTCACCACAAAAAAAATGCCCTACTGAGTGGTAGGGGTACACAACATGAAAAGAAAAAAGATGCATGCAAGTGAATGGTTTTATTTGAAAAGGAAACAAAAATAGGAAAGGAAAACATTACTGGTACAGCCTGTCCACGGTGAACATCCACAGGGCAGGGGGTCAGCCCATAATACTGTACAGCTGTCCTGAAAATGCATCAAGTAATGCCTTTTGAGGAACAGGGGTAGCACCGCAGTGGATGACGTGGTCTAGCATGCAGTGAGTCCTTCTTGCTCTTTTTTTATCTTGTCACTCAATTAACTGGTGGGAAAATCTTAAACCCCAGGAGACAACTGTGAGGATTTCATGGCCTTAGGTTGGTTAAGTTCTTTAAAGCTTACACACGAGTGTGTTCAATATAAGAATAAGGGTCAGGCATGAAATGTTAATTGTTCTAATATTATATTGGGCAGTGTGGGGAAGTGAAAATCAATGCATATATCGAATGATATCAGAAATGTTTTTCCAACTGCTAAAACGCGTTGTTATGGAATACCTCATATTCTACTGTCGAAATGTATGATGACATCCTGACTAAGTCAGCAGGCCTGACTTTTTTAATACACCCCTCTTATTGACTTTGACACATAAAAGTGAGTATAGTGCTTTAGGAGTTAAGGGCTGCTGGAGCACAAAAGTCAAATATGCCTGCAGCATAGTGGGGACAGGACACATTTAAGTGGTCATTTGACCTGTGTGATTTTCCTTAGTTGTGTCCTTCGAGTTGGTTGTGGGGCTCTCTAGAGAGTGTTCTCGTAGGCTTCTCAATGTGTCAGTCTATTACCTAATTTGTGAGAAATATTTATTTTTATGTGTAATACAGTAATTGTTTATAGTTAAAGCACTAACTTCACAGCAATTTCAAAAGCATTGAGTCTCTAGTTCACAGCAACTCCCTGAGTAAGTCTTGAACTGCTCTGTCTCGCTAATCAGAGTCAAATGTTGAAAAGGGATACATAACTCCCAGTCCTTAGTTTGCCAAGGTCCAAAGCCGCCACAGGCAGAAGACCCCAGATGTTACATTTCGGCCCCAGTACATTCTGTCTGCCCTGGATCTCTCCGACCATGATCCCTTAAGCCAGGAAACTGAAATAGTGCTTACTAGCATACATTTAGACCTAGAATTTACTCAAGGTGGATCAACAACTAGAGTTACATGAGATGGAATCTGAAGCAAAACTAGTTACTGTTCAGATAAAGTATGAATTCCCTAGCTAGTGTTTCATCCACTCTCTTCAGGCACTTTTACCATTTATTTCTCGAAAGCGCCAGTCATATTTCCTCTACACCAGTGTGCACAACATTTCTAGCCTCTATTCCCTGTCATAGAAGGACAAGCACAGATAGACTTGTCAAGGGCATGCCTTGGGAATGGCTGTTGCTTTCTCACCCATGTCATTATGCCTCAAAGTAGGCAGAAGATAAAAGTCAGTGAGAATCATCAGCTGCCACCTCTTGAACCTATAGAACACTAATAAGAATCAACAGGAGTTGGGCCACAACCAAAAAAAACTGAAGTGCAAACATGGGGAAAGCAACAGTAATAAAAACTATGAAACATCTTCACATAAAACATAATCCAAATATATTCAAATTAGGATGCAAGGTGAGTAAGAGAATAAAGTACTTGATATTTTTGAAATGTATTATTGATCAGTACATTGGAAGGTTGAGAATTCCATTTAAGACAAAGGAGCAGCAGCAGACAATGAGTATTGCTGTCAATTGTTCAATGTCTTAATCTGCAGATTCTGACTCTGCCACTCCCATGCCTCGTCTGAATATGTGGGTTGAACAGAGGAATTAGAAAAGTAGATTCTGTGGAAGAGGGAAAACAAGGAGCTTTCCTCCATCCCTTCTCTCATGGTTCGCAATGTCACTGGAGCTCTGAATAAGAAAGGGGGTAATTCTTCTCAGCTCTTGTCTCCCTACGCCCTACCAATTGAAGTAAATCAATTTAGGAAATCCAAATGATAATCAGGTGCAGATTTCTCCCTCCTTTCACAGCTACTGGTGTACATTGTTGACAGCTACTACTGTGGCTATGGTCTGTGAAACAAATGACGCAAAGTTTCTCAACTGTAGGGGCATTTAAACCCCCTTGGTCTGTCAAGAGGCTTTTTTTAAATTAGAACATTCAGCTTTCATGGGGTATAATATTCCTATAGCCTCATAACTGTCATAGTGGGTTAAACTGACCTATGAAGTTCCACCCCTTGTTATTGGTCTTCACCTTCAGATTTAGGCTATGACAATAAGGAGGTCTCAAATGGTCTGTAAGGCCCAATACTGCCGGTGATAAGATACAGTTTTTCCGTGTGCCCCCAGGACAATGTGATTGTCGAAATAGAGGAAGCCTTTTCCACAACTCATCATCAAGCGGAATCCTTCGAGTTGCTCTCACAGTGCAGTCGCTGCCCGCCGACCACAGTCGAGCCCCCAGCTTTCCGATCAAACCCAAGGATTATCTGCTCTCTATGGACTCTCTATGGACTCCCAAGGCTTGCGCCCTAACAGCAACACCAACAGGCCCATATGGCACCCAAATCTTCTGCATCAAGTGGAGTTGATTCCAGATACGAGAGCAAAGCCGGCCGCTTGGACTGCGTCGCCCCTCAGGACAAGGAGAGCAGGCGCTGCCCCTCGGTTTCTCCTGCCCAGGACAGCAGGCTGTGGCCATCGGAATGGTGCCGGGAGCAGGAGCTCCGCTGTCATCATGCAATGAACTGTGCCAGCCAGGAAGACGACAGGCTGTGCCCGGCAGACTGTGCTCCCCAGTCCGAGGAGGAGGACCGCAGATTGTACCTCAAGGACAGTAACAGCCACAAGGAAGACAGCAATATCTACCCCAAAGATGGGAGCAGCCCCCTGCACCCTGTGCCCCCAGGACTCTGCCGAAGCAAAGGAGGGGGACAGCACGCTGTGCCACCGGATCAGGACGGCCTTTCAGCAGCAAACAGATCAACAGCCTGGAGAAAACCTTCAAGTGCCAGAAGTACCTCAGCGCCCAGGAGAAGCGCCGGCTGGCGACCAAGCTACAGCTCACCGAAGTTCAGTTCAGGACCTGGTTCCAGTACCTCCAGATGAAGCTGAAGCGGCAGTTACAGGACACGCAGCCGGACCACTATGCCGCGGCCCCCTTGTACAACGCTCTGCCTTATGGACAGCCGACCTATGCCCCCTTCTTTCAGTATGCGACCCCGGGCATGTGGGGAGATGGGAACACACAGGGGCACCCGGACAGACACCAGATGATTTTTCCAGAAGTGGGCTGCCCCATTGCACAAGGGAATGCCTGAATTAGCCTGGGGGATAAATTTATAAGATATCCATTGAAATACAGCAAAGCTCTTGTGAGAACAACACAATCCGTGAAGGGGCTAAAGCCTGTGAGTACCTAGCAAATAGAAAAATACTGGGTTTCAGCCTGAGAAATTGCTTATCACGGATGTGTACCACCCAAATGACAGATTGTTCTTGTCTATTATCTGTACTTTCTTTTTAATGTAATTGTTGTTTATAAATTTGTAAGTAACATTTGTGACATTTGTATTGATGCCAGCTTTGAAGTGATTCACAGTGTTATGGACTATATCTACCCTACAAGCATTTTTTGATTGTACATATTACCAATTAGTATTTGTATTGTAATGGATTCTATCTTTTCATTGGTTTTGATAAATTGAGGAATTGTGATTATCAAATTTTATTATATATTGAAAGGTGTCTTATATGGTGCATGTGTGCTAAATAAAAATTTTTAAAAATCCCATTGTTAGATCTCTAATAACTATCACAGAAAAGATGCTATTAAACTTTATTTTCTGTAAGGCAAACTCGAGCCTTCCAGCAGTCCTTCTCTGATTGGCTAGACTCTGCCTGGCTGAGCCAGCTGTCTTAATGAGTTGCAAACTGGACTGCTAGAGAAACATAGGATTTCCTGTGGGTGGTGAACTGCAGCTGCAGAAGCAGAAGGCGGGATGAGGGAGGGGAAGCCAAACTAGTCTTAAAAGAGAGGATGGCACTTTAGAATAGCACAGGTTCACCCCCACATCCTGCACCCCCAGCCACACAGGAGCCCCTGTAATTAAATTAGTGAAAGGACTGGAAGGGGAGTGTTAGAGAATCTTAGCCACAGCAGTGGGTTGGCTTAGCCTGATCTAACCTCCAAGGGAAAATTTCTCCATTTTTGATTTTGAGTAACTGCTCCCTTGGTCAGGGGTGCTCCCTTGATTGACGACCAGCAGCATACAGAACTATGGAAGAGATGCATAGCAACTCAGATCTGCTGCCTGAAACTACAAGAAGAAAAAAGACTGCTCGGCTGGAAACCTGATCTGCATCCCAAACGTCTGCACTCTGAAGGACTTCACCTCTTGCACATTCTGGGACTACAATCCTAATGATTTTGCCTTGCTTCAAGAAGGATTAAGGAGAGGACTCCCTGCAAGCTACAGGTTAACTGAGCCCACCTACATCATCTCCATGAAGATGCCCCCATCCTGGAGGGCGTCCAGTATACATTTAAGGATTTGGCCAGGTGGATTGTGGGAATTGTAGTCCCAACACCCCAAGGACCATTGCAGAGATTCTAGACTCCTGGATTGGTGTTGTAGATACTTTGAACCCTCAAGGAGACTTTCTGGAAGAAGATCCAGAAGTTTGATGAACCTTGAGATTTTATGGGTAAAAAGCCATAAGGTGACTGACTTGAAGTCGAAAGTCAAGCCGGCGAACTTCACCCACGACCCGGCTTGGATTTTAGGTTCAACCCACTGAAAGCTCCGGAACTCCAGACTCCTAGGATTTTGCTGAGGCCTCGCAGAAAAGCATTCCAACAGCATCGACATGAAATTGGCCTGAAGACGATCCTCACTTAGTGAACCCGAGCAGGGATCCATCGTGGTTGGCCCCAATTTGACTTTGTCCCGGTCAAGCACAACCAGATGTCCCAATTGGCACTATAGGCACCATAAAGTGTTAATTCTTTAAAGATGTTGTCTGTTTGTTCATAAAAATATAAGATAATTTTATAAATTGGTGTTGGATTTTATTGTGTGTTGTGTCTTACTCATTTAATAATTTGCTGTTTTTAAAGATATACACACCTGTCTCCTAAGCTAAGCCTGCCTTGCTGTTGCCAGCTACCAAGGGATGTGCAAGTGATTAATTTATTGAGATTCTAACAGAACCTTTTTATTGTGATTGTGGCCTTATTACTAGTGGTAAGTCCCTACTTATCCCTACTAATAATCCACTTTCCAACAGTGATAATGTTAACATGTAAAACGAAAATCATCCTGAAACAAATTAGATAACTAGAGTAAGGGTTAATAATCAAATTACAGAAAAGTGACAACAATCCAATAAGGGGAACTAGAGATAAGAATTGTTTACATTTCAAGTAGAAAGATCACCAGAAGCACATGATGCCAATGACATCAGTGATCCTGGTGGAAGAGAACCTGGGTGCAAAATGACACTAACTGCAATAGAGAGCGTATCAAAAACACCAACCAGGTTCCTTCCGATCAAAGATTTTACCTTTCACAATAAACCACAGGATTACAATCCTAAAGTCCCTAGGAACTCAAATGAGGCAATTAGAGACTCACAGGATGGCAAGCAGATAGCTTCAAGAGTGTCAAAGTCTAGGTCCAGTTGTTAATGGTCCTGGGTAGTTGCAGGAAAATGACTCTTGTAGCTTTTTGTGCCCCTTTAACTTTAACAAGAGATCAGCCTTATGACCCTTGGAATTCACTTCTTTGTCCTGGGTACAAGAGGGAGAGCATGTCCACACTTCTAGGTTCTACTCAGGTCTTAGACTACAAGTACAGTTCTCTTCTGATCTTCCACAGGACAAGGTGTTTACAGAAGTGGATGCCTGAAGATGCCACATTTATGCCTGGCACGAGTGTATGGGAATGACATGATGCATTTTTAAGATGGCCAACATTTTCGACTACACTAAACAGGGGTCTAAGTGCTAGGGAGTGTGTGTGTAAGGAATATACTATGGTAGTCCTAATGTCTCCCCACATCTAATACTAACAATCCCAGTTTGGGCAGTTGCTGTACTCTCAAGAAACTCAAAGACAGAAGCCTAATACAACAAAGCTGAGGTTTCTGCACCCAAATTGATTTGGAATTCTGGTTCCCTCCATTGAAGTATGCCCCAAATATTGATATGGAAACTCAGCAGACCTGTCAAACAGTTCCTGACCCTCCAGTAGGATCTCACTCTGGGATATCAACAAGAGACCCCTTGTGGTAGAGGCCAGTCTTACTGGGAATTCAAAAGACGGATGAGGGCCTGGAAAGATTTGAACCAATCACCAACATTCAATTACTAGACCTTTTAGCCAAAACTAAATCTGGCTTTCGGGCGGATCTATGTCCCCCTCATATCACAGCTATGTTATCTACCTCTCTTGTACCATCGGTGACATCCTTATGCAATCTATCCCTATCTTCAACTACAGTGCCTAAAGAATGGAAAGCCGCCTATGTCACACCTATTTTTTTTAAAACGCATGCCAATCCCATTGGTGTGGCAAACTATCGTCCTATCTCTCTTCTGCCCTCAATCAGCAAGTTGCTCGAATCCCATGTCAAAAGACAACTTTCTCCTCACTTAAAAACGCATCTCCTATCGGACTCATCCCAACTTTTGTCCCTCTCATAGTACAGAAATCACCCTTGTAGCAGTAGGTGACTCACTCAGCCTTTCACTGGACATAGGAACACCAGCTATGCTGGTCCTTCTCGATCTGTCAGCTGCATTTGATACTGAATCACATCCCATTCTGATTTAATGACTTCATGAGATGGGAATTCATGGGACTGCACTGAACTGGCTAACAGGCTTTCTTAAGGACAGGACTAAAAAAATTACACTTGATCCTTTTTAATCTGAGACTCTGTTCCTGGGCAGGGGAGTTCCTTAGGGCAACACACTTTTCAACATTTACATCTCTCCCCTCGCTCAGCTGGTCAAGTCCCGTGGCTTTGAAATACTCTCATATGCAGATGACGGAAAACTGGTCATCTCTTTTGGGCAAGATACAAAGAATGTTAAACGTTTTACTGCATACATGAGAAAAATTGCTACTTGGAATGTCCTGAATTGCCTTCAATTAAATGAGACAAGACTGAAATTGTATTGCTTGGTGCTTGGAAAAGCGCAGATCCTTTGGAGAACAGATTGGTGTCCCACGACCTCAGCCCAGCTCTCTCTCCCAGAAGCACAGTAAGGAACATAGGTATTTTGTTAGAAAACAAATTATCGACGAAAGATGAGGTGACAGCTACCTGTGGCACGTGCTTTGGGGTAATGCGCCTCCTTAAGAGGGTATTCCTGTGGCTCCTGCTGACCTCTCGGAAGACCCTGGTCCAGGCTCTGATAATAAGTTGCCTGAATTATGGAAATGTGCTGCTCACAGCATCTATCGAATCCCTCTGATCAAAATTGCAGGTGGTGGAAAATACTGCTGTCAGACTGGTTAACAAACAGCCACCGGGCACACCTTCAGCACCCCTGCTGATAGCCCTTCACATGCTACCTGTAAAGAAAAGAGCACTTTTTAACCTCCTATGCCAGACCTATAAAGCTTGGTCAGGCAAAGGAAGTAAATATCGACAGGACAAACTGGTTACCTATCTCCCCCAAAGAAATCTCAGATCAAAGACCCAGCTCGTTCTCCGCCCGGCGTATTCGAACATTAAAATATGGCTGTCAGTCCTTCTCCTATCTTGCTCCCCATCACTGGAATAAGCCCCCCCCTTATATTAGGGCATGCACCAAGTTTTGAGACTTAAAAAGGCATCTCAAAACCTGGCTGTTCTAATGGATGCTTCCTGATCGGTCTGTTACCCAAGCACTGAGATGCCCCTTTGGGGGTGAATCACAGCACTATATCAAGTATCCACTAACACAACATAACATAACATAAAGGCCTGGGCACTGGCTACATCTGCTTGTGACAGTGTAAGCCTCTTTGAAGGTAATCAAGTTCTTGGGCCCAGCCCACAGGCTATCCTTTCAAGGGCCACAACAACACCTCGCTGCACCCATGGCCTCATCTCCCTGTCCTGTGAGCACCTTCACATCTCATTTACGCCTACGGAAATGCTAATTACTGGCTAACAGAAGTGGGGAACAAACTGCAGATTTAACTTCCTGGGACTTCGTCGAGGACAAAGGCTAATTTTATAAATATTATCTTTACAAAATATTTTTTCAAATCTATTTTCACCAGTTAACCCAGCCTGTTCTAAGCATTTCAAAAGCCTGGAAATTAAATGTGTTGGTTTTTCTATGTGAAGATAACATTTGTAAAAATTTAAGATTGTATCTCAATGCTTTCTTATGTATAAGGCAACCCTTTTACAATACAGACGGCTTTAAGGGCGTTTTCACTGTAGGGACATGATGAACATTAAACTCTTCCATGTTCTACTTTTAAATACCAAGCACCCTGATGTATGGTCAATGGGGTCCATAAATAATTAAAGGGATGGTTTAGTCTTGTCGAAGGGGTTATTTTGAAAGTTTGAATTTGCTGTTAAAACCTGCACAGCAAGGCTACTGACGGTAGGCCTGCAGTCAAGATATATTGTCACTTTAGTGGATGGCAGTGCGGCAGTCCACGTGTGGCATATAACCTACAAGTCCTGGGTATACCATGGTACCACATATTAGGGACTTAGAGGTAACAAAAATATGTCAATCAGCTGTAGAGCAATTTCATCATGTTGAAAAGAAGAGCACAAGCACTTTACCACTGGTTATTGGGGGTAAATTGCACTCAGTCCTGCAGGCGGAAAAACAATGGGGTTCAGCAAAAAAGTCTGTGGTGACCTTGCAGAAAGGGCAAATTACCGTAAGCCTCCTGTGCAATTCTTTTGTTTGACAATACCCAAGTATGAACTTTTACTATGCCCTGGCTCTCTTGTCTACATTTGTGCAAGGCAACTTTGCGTATATAGATCTGGTTAACTGTTCTTAAGACCAGTATAACCCCAAATGGTCTCTGAGTAACAAAATCGTTTCCTTTGCCCCCAGGTCGCCTGACCACAGCTCTCAGCCACTAGCGCCCCTACCAGCATCCTCTGCGGTATAGGAGGCTCCGATAGAGGAGGTCTGGGCTAGCCTTCAGGCTTATTTGAGGTTTACAAACTACTAAGCACATTTTTTAAAAGTTTTTATTTTGTATTCTTAATAAATGGTCTTTTAGCGATGAACTACTATAACACAAATGTAATTTATTTGTTCCCTTTTTAGCATGAAATTGTGTAAATTGATGATTGTTTGTAATGGTTTTAATTAACTGCACAATAAAATTTACTTACTTAATCCCGTGCAATTGCATTTTATTCTTCTTTCACCAGGAGGAAAGCATATTGCACCTGGAGAGAAAGCTCTTTGCCTATTTTCTCAGCAAATATGATGAGGATTCATTTCACATCCCATCCCGAAAGGGAAGTTACTCCAGTCCTAGGCTGGGGTATATCATTGGCATTTTTCCAAGGTGTACAGGGGCTATTTAGGAGTTTGTGAGTGCCCACAAATTTACATTTTTGTGGACATTCCCAAAATTCCAAGAAAACATGCTTTGGAACTCTAACTTCTCAATTCCTCATCCTAAATGACACTTGCTAGTGTGGAATTTTCCACAAATGTGACAGAGAAACCTGCAGGAAATGCAATGATATGTGTCAGGGATCCTTGTGTGAATTCTTATAGGCACACAGGCATTTTCAGCTGTAAACTTATGTTCACAACCAACATTTCCTTTGTGAATTGATCCCCTATGTGTATAGCCTCTAGTTTCCACTGAGTAGCTAGCTAAACCCTGCATACTATCAGATTTTGTAAACTTAGGTACCGGTCCTGCAGGCAGATGTTTTAAGATTTGAGCTGCCCTATCTACCCATCATGATTCCTATATTTAACTTTCTTTTATAAAGTCTATCTAAACTTCGTCAGCCATAATTTCAAAACATACCTTTCCTTTGCCAATACATCTTCAACTTACCTGTATACCATTTCATGGTGGACAGCATTTGTGTGAGGTTTGTTTGAGAGTGTGATTTAATTTTGGGCAGGGGTGATGTGAATTTCTTATTGCACGCACTTGCATGTTCCTTTTAATTTTTAAATTATGGTATCATTACATATTATATACAGGTGTTGGGGACAATCCTGAATTCTAACTAAATATTTGAGTTTAAGGTATCATATATTACATTTCGGGATCTCGGACCCAGATGCCACGCAGTGCAAGCTCATTTTAGACATGTATCACTAGAAACAAAGGGCTCTTGGAATTGTCCCACTCTAATGAAGAAATAGGTTTTTCATACCCAGTTGTTAAAACAGAGCTTGGCAAAACTTATAATATTACTGTTTTTCACCTCATTCTCTTAGTGCTGCTAGGGTTAAGTGCAATGTACCAACCTGCAGTAGTTTAGTTCACTAATTATAAATGTTAAAACATGTTTCAGTGTAGTGGCAACGCACATTCTTTCTGATTTTAAGTATGCCTGGGCGGTAAATTTCGTTCTGCTCGCGGAATTTGCGATATTTTGACATTTTCGTGTTCCGCGGAGTGCACGAAAATTTCAAAACTTTCGCAACCTGCCGGGAAACGGAAGTATTTTTCTTGTTCGCGCTTTAAAAATTCATTCTCACGCGCGGTCGCGACTTACCGGGTGCCTGCGTTCGCCGACGAGTTTTCCTATCCGTTCACGCGCGCTACAAGATGTTGGATTGTTGGTAGCCGGTCGCGCTATCCCGCGAGTGTTTGCGATTGCGAACACATCATTGCGATCACGAACAGGAAATAAGCATCGCGAGCAAGATGGCCGAGCCCATTAGCGACCGCATGGGCAAGTTGGAGATATATTTCCCCATGAGCACGCAAAAACACATCACAAACGGGCGGGAAAAGCAATCTCCGCATCTTCGCGAAAGTTTCGCATGCTCGCTGAGATTTTGTGCAATTTTGCGATAATTTGCGAAAGTCAATTTCGCAAATTCCGCCCATCCCTGATTTTAAGTGTGAAATATTGGAGAAACGCGATTTTATATTTTAATGTAGCAATAATATTTAGAAGGCCGCAGACTTCAAAGCATCTTCAAAATCTCGACAAAGTGCCGACTTAATGCACTTAACAACAATGTTCTCTATTCTGCACTTCCTGCAAGCCAGGGTGAGTCGTCTTAACTCAAATCAAAGACACTGCAGCTGAACATTTACTGAGCACCTTTACAGTGCGCTCAGCCTCCACGGGTCAGCTGGAGCCCAGTGTCTCTTCTATGAAATCTTTGCTTGATTCGGCTCCGGCAGGGGGTTGACAGAGTCAATAAAATACAGCATGCGCCCGGGTTTCAGAAGGACTCCCAAATGGATGCGGAGGATCCAAAAGCACAGTACGGGAAGGCTGTGAGCACAACCTTTATTCAGCCAGACCTGGAGTAAGCAAGTCATATGTTGCGCAGGTAGTGAAGTTTATATTCCAAACACGTAGGGCGTCCAGAAACCGATAAATAAAGGACTAAACACAGCAGGCAAACCTGGAAAAATCAATGTTTCACAATTCTGATCTGCTTTAAAAGCAAAGTGATTTATAAACAGTGTTCTGGAAAAGACTATAAACCGGCGGTATTGTCTTTTTCCCCAATTTGTTTGTTCAGACTTATCCCACTAGTCAAATATATATACCTCAAACAGGTTCAGTTCTTCCATCTGATTTGTGGGTGCAGTTATTTATTTATGTATTTATTTATGTATGTATAGAGAGTTTTGTATATGGTGAGCATGGCCAGAGGGTATAAGAGCACTGTACAATATAAGAGAGTGCTAATTTTCTTTCGTAAATATTTACACAAGCTCTGTTAGGTGTTTCACTACAACTTTTATATATGTTTGTAAAGTTAATTTTCCATTGTCCTTCTTTACAAGGTTGATTGCTGATAGGGGTTATGGAGTTTGAATGACTTTCAGGGGTAGCTAGTTGGCTTGCTAAAATATGTGCAAGGGTCCAGCCAACTGGTGATTGCATGTGCTGAGGTCCATGCATGTTCAGTGGCTTGCATTGACTATACTCTTACATAAAAGGGAAGTGGCGGGAAAAATTCTACGCACAATTGTGTATGTCAGTGTTTCATATCATTTACACCCAAATGGTGCTACAAGGAATAGAAGTAGCAACTGAATCCTACCAATGATGAATACAAGATTGCTTCCAAAACCTGATCATTAGTTTCTGTGAGATCCTGGTGTCCATCCTGAATCCCACACATCCATAAAGTGTGTGGGATTCATGATGGACACCAGGTTCTCACAGAAACTAAAAACCACTGTGTTGGTATTTTAGGATTAAGTTAGGACAATTATGTAGAGTAACTGAGGTTGGTTATTATTTGTTTTGTAGCCTTGATAAAGTCAATGGTACATTTACTGTAAGATGAAAAAGGTGTTGGCTGTGAGTTAATTCTGGATTAGTTTTGGATACATGTGAAGACCGAAAATAAAGTGGAAACAATAACATACACTTCTGGTGGACACTTACATTTTGGACACTGATTTGTTGCAGGATATTATTCACTATACTCTTATTTCCTACTGAGTCCAAGAGGTCTTTATGGTAGTAAGAACTTCACACTGTTCTTGCAGTATGCTGTTGATGCATTTGAAGGTTTGTACAAATGTAGGGTGGAATGAAGCTCTATATTCTCGGTGTGTTTTGTGTAAAAGAGCATGCATGCAATGTTCTTATTTGGATTTTGGTGGTTCCAGAAGCAGTAAAACTGTGCTCCTGAGTGTATTTTCTTTCCAGATACGATCAGGTTTTTCTTAGGCATTTTGGAATATTTCAGAGAAGATGCATTTTGCTTCTAAGGGTAGCCATTCCAGTCTAGAAAGCATTACAGTAGTGAAAAATGACTTTTGAAGCATTTCCCTTCTAGGACATGTAAAGTTAAACACACATGTTCTACCTTTTACACACCACTGACCCTGCCTTAAGGGTGGTTAGAGCCTACCTTAGGGTTGACTTATAAATATTACAAGGAAGGCTTGTGCCTGTCAAAAGGTTTATTTTGCCCAGTCGAAATGGCAGTTTAAAACTGCACTACAGGCTGCAATGGCAGACTTGAGATATGTTTAAATGCTATCTAATTGGGTGGCACAATCAGTGCAACAGGCCCGCTAGTAGCATTTAATTTACAGGCCCTGACACAGGTGTCCTACTTTACCAGGGACTTACAAGTAGATTAAGCATTCCAGTTGGGAATGAGCCAAATGTACCATGTTTTAATGCAAGAGTACAATCTCTTTAGCGCTGTTTAGCAGTGGTAACGTGCTCAGAGTCCTAATGCCAGCAGAAACGAAGTCAGCAAAACAGGAGGGATGCAGGCACAAAGTTGGGAGGAAACCCACACCAAGGATGCCAGAACTAACAGTGAGACATAGACAAATTCTAACGTCTACTTTAGTGAGTAGCACAATGTGTGCTCCTGCCCGATTCTAGCATTTAATTAGCATGCCCTGGCACATGGAATACCATTTATTAGAAACATATGCTGGTGCATGGGTTCAGGCAAATTGATTGTGTTGTACTTCAGTTAAAAAATAATCAAAGAAAGACGCCCATTTACGTGCAATTTTACAACTTTAAAATGTTTTCAGGATGATTGTTGCCAATTTCAATACAATTTACATTACATTATTGCCTATTTCACATTCCTCTAGCAGCCCACTATCTTTCTCATTTATAATCAAACTTTCAACAATTTTATTTCTTCAAATAGTACCCTGAAAAAGAATGGAGCAGAGGGTTTGGTGCTTTTGGTTTGATGTTAATAGGTGCTTTCTCAAGATATTCAGGCATTCATTCATTACATTATTAAATGTGGGCTTTGCTATCTTGTTTGGGCCAGATGGGGGAAGATTATTCAAGATCATCACTGTAAAATCGGTTTCAGGGTATAGCCCCTCATCAGCCAGGATAGCTTGAAACCAGTGGTATGGCGAGCATAGGACCCATGTCTGGGCATACCCGTCCCAGTTGTGGTGACAAATGCAAAAATAACAGTGGATGAAGGATGGAGAGCGGTGTCAAGACTGATTTACATATAGCTGGGTCGAAACTGGAATGACGTGGTGAGCAAAATGACAATAGATTATGGCCCAGATCGCTGACTGAGGGAGTGTTTGACATTGTTCACCATACTGTCCATCAATTGTTCTTTTTGCATGATAATCCAGGTCCCCGGGATAGAAATTGTGTATTGTTTCATTCTTGACCAGTCTCTGAACAAGAACTCCAAATCTTTTATGGAAAGCAGACAGAAAAAAGCTACACAATGCATTCACTGGAAAATAGTTGGTTATTTCTTACAATTTTATTGACAGTGTCTGTAGACAATCATTTCCCAGAATACTTGTATTGCATATATTTCCTTAAGTGATACAAAGAACTTGTCTATTCCGTAATTCCTATGAATTCCTAGAATCATCTATAATTTTCTTACAAACATTAGCCATACAAACAAGTAATTTACTTAAATACGTGAACAAAAAAAGTACTGCACTGAGGTCTTAAACAACTGCAAGTAAATGCAAACACAGAATATCCTATACATGGTCTTAAGTAAGTCTCACCTGCGATCCAATCAACTTTTCAGTAGCTTTAATGTGCCTCTGAAATTCGCACTCTACCGGCTGTATCACTTTGATTCCATCGTCGCAGAATACGTAGAACATATTTCCAATGCCAAGACCTTAAGAATGAATAAGGTATAAATAAAAAATAAATCAACGTCTAGTCATTTAGGAAGCAAGGTGCAATGAAACACTGTGATATGACATTTCATGAAATGCGTTAACACATGAAATACATTTCTGTAAAGAGGCTAAGCAGAACAGTGCGGATTAAACGAACATTCTCCATCGCTGCTAAGGTTACACAGAAATGAACGCCGTCTGTAGAGTGGGGTATACGGAATGAGTGATGTTTACTGTAAATTAACAACGTACATTTACTTTTTAGCACTATCCCACACCGCAGGCAATGAAATAAATGTGTTACTTACAGAATTCCACTAAATAAAGTGCTAATTCCCAGAAGCGTTCATAACATTTTTAACATAGTATTAACTACGGGGCAGATCTATATCGGAGATGCGCCACTTTTACGCCGCCGTTGCGTCACTTTTGTGACGCAGCGGCGGTGTAAACCCTGCGCCACGTTGCGCCATATTTACATCGTGACGCATCTATGGAGATGCGTCACGATGTAAAGCCCTGCGCCACGTAAAACCTGCGTCAGGTTTCACGTGGGCGTGTCGACAGAGGGGGGGGCGTTCCGTCGCAGGAACGCCCCTGAAAAGTGACTCAGTCAAATCTATAAGATTTGACTGAGTCACTTTCCCAACGCTGATGCGCCAAAACCCTGCGCCTGCTTGAAGCAGGCGTAAGGCTTGACGCACCATGTTAGGGATAGGGTAGGTTGGAACAGTGCTGGAGTTGCGTCGCGCTTGCGACGCAACTGAAGCACTGCGCCAACCTTACGCCATCGGATGCGTCACGCATCTGTTTATTCCTGCGCCATGATGCGCCGCATTGTAAATGCGGCGCATCATGTGTGGCGCAAGGGTAAACTTGCGTGACGCATCATTCCTGGCGCATCCTTGCTGATTTGCATGGATGCCCCAGGCAACATAAATCTGCCCCTACGTATTTAGAAGCATTGTTAAAAATAATTGAGAATAACTTGTGGTAACGAAATTACTGCAGAAGAATTCCATGTTAATTAGGGTCATTCACAGTTTCACAGCGATCATCATGCCTGAATTGAATACACTGGAGAAAAGAATTCTGATAAGTATATTACCATATGTTTATAGCATTTCCGCCTCCTGCTCTGTAGGACTCTCAGAAATTCTCCTCAATTGCTTACTTGAGTAAAAATAAATTATGTTGTCTAATAAAAGTAGCTTACTTAGCTGTGACGAATTCGGACTTTCCTGCTTTCTAGCAACTGCGGATCAGGGCTACTGCACTGGGTGCTAGCTCCCTGATTGTGTCATCCCACTCACCATCACTACCCCACAAGCCACCACGAGACGTCGGCAGGAAGTGCGACTGATAGTCATTAATGCCGTTTGAGCTAGCGTGCTACTGCAAGGATTGGAACTTCACCGCACAGATAGATCTTGGGAACGCAGACAGAACAAGTCATTTGCCGAGGTAATTGAGCAATAAACCAACATGGTGCAAGCGAGTTTTTTTCTGACTGAACATTGCCGTGATGAAGTTTTGACAACAAAAAATATACATCCTCTGAATAAATAGCGTTTTGGGAGTTGGAGGTATAGGATATTTACAACTGCTGTGTCCTCCTTTATGCAATGGTCAATACGTTTGCTTATTAAAAACGTATGTCTAATATGAAGGAA
The DNA here is from genome assembly GCF_964204655.1 of Triturus cristatus. Lineage (NCBI taxonomy): Eukaryota > Metazoa > Chordata > Amphibia > Caudata > Salamandridae > Triturus > Triturus cristatus. The sequence goes on from NC_140582.1 coordinate 589,017,078, forward strand.
CATTTACAAAATAAAACACTTTATTAACGTAGTAAATAGTTGCGCCCTAGAGCTTCAGTCTTCAGACGCTCAGCATGTGCTGAGATGCTGGGAAACATGCATTAATTACAATGCGTTAAATTAGGCATTCCGTATCCGCAGCGTTGGACTGGGACGGAAAACAGGCCTGGGCACCATAATAAAAGTTGCCCTCATTAGTGGCCTAAAAAAAGTGGCCCATGTTTGCAAATTGGGGCAGTTTTTAACTTGTAAAGACACAATGTATAATTGTTTTGCAAGGTATGGAAGAGTGGATGGACTTAAGCTTGCTGCAGGCAATGTTTGTTTCAGTATCATGGAAATTAAGAGGAAAAACCCAGCAGAACGTACAACAGGCCACAAGACCGGCCCACATACTGACCTCTCAGACCAGCCCATCGAGCACTGCCTGATATTATGGAGGGTGACCATGCATCTCGGATTTCCCCAGACAGTCCCCTTAATTTTAAATCCATGTCCTGGTTTTTGGGACAGAGGTCAACATCATCAAGTAAAGCTGAATTTAAACAATGCTCTCCTTTCTGCAGGCGCCTCTAAAGTCTATAGTATTTTGAATACTGTATCTGTTTCTTTCAGGGAGCACTAGGGAGACAGAGTTGGAAGGACGGGGGAGGTGCACTAGGTGAAGATCCTGCAATAGCTAATGTTATATAAATCTATATATGCACACATTTATATATAGACACAAACACGCACACTCCAAGGCCATGCAGACACCTGGACAGACCAGACGTAGAAGGGGTTAAAGGGTTTAGTCCTACTTTTTTGTCTGGCCTGCTCTAGTTTATGTGTCTCAAAATCTGATCACTCTAAAATAAGGAAAAGTATCCCTACTGGGAGAGGTAAAGAAGCTCTAGCAGCATCTTTTTCAGATTATGTGAAGACTCCATTGGCCGTATGATTTGAAGGTGTGTATAGATTCAGTAGCTGAAAATATAGTGTCAATTCCAATCAATGACCTGAAAAAATATTTGAGGATATTTGAGGATACAAATGATAAGGTGATACGAGAAACCGAATGTTAAAAACAGCTATGTGCTTGACCGAAATTACTCTCAAGTACCCCACAACACCATTAAACTAAGCAAAGAATTTATGTCAAATATTTAGGCAAGTAATATTCACATTTTCACACCCTTAGTACCAGGGACCTCTTAATAGGACCAGTATTTTCGCCCTCAGTGTCATTCTGACTCTTATACACTTGCCCTGAATTAATGTCAATCTAAACATCAACTTAGTACAGACATACATGACTTTTTCTCTTGCTTAAAAAGCAAACAAGAAATTGCACTCAAACGGAAAATACCAAAGGCTAGCCATGGGAATAGCTTTGGACTGTGTTAGGAAACACACCCTTACCAGATAATCTAACACCATTATAAACTTTTCTTATGATGCAAGTGAAAGCCAGGCCAATGTCCTTCATGTATTTGGCATATGGTAGAAAATTAGTAGGTAAGTAGGCAAACAGTGGTTGTCCTTCAGTCTTCAGTATCAGCAACTAATTTCCCACATTCATTATCACATTCACAAAACACTTTGGAGCGTTGGAGATCATGAGAGGTATGTCGGTGTTATTGCTAGCCACAAATATTTTGTCAAGCTTCGCGATATTGAGATCTTTCTTGAAAGAAAGGTTCTTCCACATGGTTTCTATTCCACAATTATAAAATCAACCTTTTACTATGATAATTGAAAATTCGGTTAATCATAGTTTGGGGCATAACAGTTAGAAACAAAAATGACTACTCATTATTGAGCCTTCAATCTATGTGAACTTTTCCATCCTTATATTCACTTTCTAGCTCACATATTATATTATAGTTCAAGGATAATATATAAATTCCAATTTAGGAATATTTTCAAAACTATTTTCCATACGAGATATTTCTAGCCTTTGATTATCCTCTATGAAGCTATTCTATGAAGACTGGGCTGATACAATACCAAGTTGCTATAAATTTTTTCATAGACCATCACTTCTCATGTATCATAGATTCAACTCACCCATATAAAACCCTCTTCATATCACTTTCGGGTGTAATGCGTATGCATGAATCATTAAGCTAATAGCTTTCGTACGCTCCTATGGCACTTTTATCAATGCAATCTTCTTGATGTCAGAGAAATGCTTGTGTTAACCAGCTGGACGTCTCTGTCAAGTGACACGCTCTTGGTGGATTTGCAGTTACATTGAGATACAATCCATCTAGAGAGGATCATTTGCTACTCTGTCAACCCCATCAAACCTTTGCAAGTATTTGAGTTCAAAAACTGCCTATTATGGCACTGGACTAACCATTTGCCTTGTAGGATTGGCCACAGGTGATAAATATACCACAAAGGCCCCCGTTATGAGTGGCTCAACCTCCGTGCAATAATTATAGCATCTGCTATAAACCAATAGCCTGGTGATCGGAATTTAAAAGGTGCGATATTTATCACCCTGCAGAGTGCGACATAAGCGGATTCTAATGGTTATTGCACAAAAATATAAATGTCCAAGTATTTTCCGAGCATTTTCCCTCTGAAACTTTAGCAGTAAGTATTCCCCATTTTCCACTCATTCTGTCCCTCCCACATTAACTACTAAAATATAGGTGTAAATGTGTGGAGATCCCCACAGTCGCAGGAAAGATCTTCTCACATAAACAGCAGGAGATGTGAAGACCTCTTCACATTGGTTTGTGAATGGCATTTTGTAGTACATGAATAATATGTAGTTTATGAATAGGCCCAGCTGTGCTTCACTCAAACTGATGTCAAATAAACTTGCCGAAATTTACCTGGGGAAAATTGTGGTAGTCCAATGTTAGCAACAGAACTCGAATTTCAGTTTGTGTGCAAATTGAGTTACCGCACATACCGTAATTTCAATTTAAGCTTCATTTTGACAGAAATGTCATAAAAGCTACAAAACAAGAGTGACATTACAATTGTTTTTTTCTTAAAAAGAGAATGCATATGTACAACATGTTTGGTTAGCATGGACATTAGTGCAACCAGCTGATCAATTAACACCTTCACTCTAAAATACATATGACATATTAAAAATGTTGATAAAAAAAGAGTAACAGTTATAGATATACATAATTATCCTAAAAAACAATATAAAAACAATCAATATTTCATCATTAAAAGCAAGCACTACTTGGTAAGACTTTCAATTTACTTACAATCAGAGTTTGAAAAATAAAGTGCTTGTGCATAATGATTCTAGCATCAATACTGTTGTGGCTTTAGAATCCCTGCTTTCCTGTGTACAATAAAAGCTGTATCTATCTTGAAAGTGCTTTCCACTGTATGAGCCAGGCTTGACCCAAAAACGTTGCTACTCAGCAAGTGAAAAAAGGTCCAGAATCAGACTTGAGGATGCGTAGTGCGATATGGTGGTCCCGTGTGCCATGCTGCTGGCAAAGCGGTCTCAGCCATTTGGCCCGTGATGTTTTGTACGCCGGGCAAGAAAACAGTAAGTGGCAATTCTTTCTGTCGGGGCCTTGCAGCTTGGGCAATTTTTCTCATTGTTTGCGGACCATTTTGCTGTCACTTCGCAAACAGGAAGGGATCCATACCTTAAGTGCACATACAGTATTCTATCTCTCGGTACCCTCATTAAATCAAGGTAGGGCTCATAATATCTAATTTGTTTAAGAGAGTAGAATTCTGTTGTCAGTTTACCCACATTGGATCTGCTGATTTCTCGTTGGACCACCCATTCCCAGTATAGGCGTTTAAGTTCCTCTCTCCTTGGGGGCTCCTGGCTAGCTCAGCAGCCACAAAGCCCTATCGCTGACAGTGTTCTCTTGATGTCACGTATCCAGCCTATTTTCCCCCCAGTATCTAGACTGATAATCTCGGTAAGGGCTTCTGCATAGGGAGAGTGCTCAGGGGTCCACCTAATGCGAGCCCAGAAAAGTAGGGGGCATAGCCTAGCTATGTCGCCTATTGACCGCCTACTCATTTCCATTATTAGCAGGATGAGGGGATGTATTTGGGTGCTGTAACTAGGTCTCATAAAAATTAATATTCTTATCTGCGGAGCTCATCTAGTTTATCAAATCCCCAGATTTCTGCTCCGTGAGGGGCAGCGCTAACTGCCTTTGTATCATATATCTGGAGGGCTGGATCTACAGGCCTAGGTTGGGAAAGGCGATGTTCTTTCGCTATTGCTCGGGCCACACGTGTGTGTGTCATCAGCATCTTACCTAGGTGGGGTCTACAGGCCATTTTATCGTAAAGTCTTACACCTAGATAATCAAAGGTGTCAACCTTTTCAAAGGGAATCCCGCCTAGGAGAGGGTTGTTCCTGCATGGCGAGTGGGAATTGAAGGTTATTAATTTGGTTTTGGTGCCATTTATAACCAATCACTGATTGGTACAAAAAAGTTGAAATCTGTCAATTAGGCGCGGTAGCCCTGCTGGGGTCTTGGAGTGTCGTCCGCGAACAACAAAGTTGGCATCTTTTTGCCCCTCAGGGTGGGCGAGTCTGCTGGCTCCTCTAGGAGGAAATCCACTACCCCATTCACATATAGGGAGAACAGGGTTGGGGCCAGAACACAGCCCTATCTTACTCCTCGATTTGCAGAGATGTGCTCTGTTAGTTGTCCCTGTTCTCCCCAACTGACCTGGGCAAAGTTCCCCTCGTGGAGCCGGACTAGTAAGTTAAGGACAAAAGGGGGGATACCCATTTCGCCAAGCGTTGCCCATAGCCTGGATCTGGGAACCAGGTCAAAGGCAGTCTTCAGATCAATGAATGCAAGATAGAGACTGCCTTTGCCTAGCACCACAACCTTCCAATAAATTAGAAGGAATCTGAATACTTGGTCCATTGACCCAGTCTTTGATCTAAAGCCAGCCTGAAACAGGGAAAGGATATCCCCATCTCCAGACCCTGACTGAATCCTATGCAGAAGCATCCAGCCAAAGACCTTCTGCATAGCTTCAATCAGACTATTTGGTCTGTAATTGATGGGGTCACCCCTTGCTCACTTTTTGTGTATGGGGACCACTTCAGCAGACTTCCATGACATTGGGACAGGTGCTCCATCGGCTATGGCATTTACTAATATTAAGATGTAGCATGCCCAGTGACTGAGATCGGCCAAGAATAAATCACCAGGCAGGCCATCCCGAATTACACTGGTTGATTGTAATGTGGGCCAGTGTCTTTGGGCAATGAGCCCTTCTGGTATAGAAAAAGCATTGCTCTTTCTATGTACATTTTGAAGGCGGCAAAGCAACACATGCCACTTCAATGTTTGATGTTAAACCTTCATCTTGTAACTGCCAGTGCTCCTTCATATTTTTATATCTTCATATCTATGAAACACAAGCTTGTCCTTCCAAGGAAGCCAAAACATAAGCATAAGTCACTTCAGTTGATGTTGCTTTACGCAAGCAGTGGACAGAAAGGAGAAAGGTCAAAATTGCAAAAGTAAAGAAAGATTGGGTACTGGTGGGGTAAGATGAGAGATGCACTACTAACAAGGCAGCTCTTCTGATTCTGTATGTAATTTACATTCTCTCAATTATAAGTTGGAGTGAATAAAATTATTAAAATTGGAGATTTAGCTCTGAAATATACCTTCTCGAGTATTTGGTTTTTATACAGCCGGTAACTTTATTTGTATTTGCCAAGATACCGGGACTATTTAAAAGGGAAACATTTACATATGAGTAAAATCACTCATATACATTTACCATTACATTTTCTAGTAGCTTTGTTACTTTTGGTTATTCAGCATTTCTGAATGTAAAGTTATTACAAAGTATATACTTAGGCCTCTCCATCCTGTGGATTCAAGGGGGAGAGTCTGATTTATGAGTGTAATTAAACTGCCAGTAACTTTTCCCATGTAGACCCTAGTCTCTGCTACCAGGGCAAAGTGGAAAAGTTTATTAAACTTACAAAAACACATACAAATATTTTTATGATAAATCTGAATATAGATTAATTTTATATGTTTATTTTAAATGTAGAACAAAATAAAAATGCTGCAACAATCTTAACTTAATTTTAAAATAAATATTGAATTCATTTAATTATATTAAGATGCTGTACAAAACATTCCCCCTAAAGCGAAATGCTTATTTTCATTTATTATTTATTAAATCAACTAATATTTAAGTATGTAATTGATGCAAATTAATGTAAGTATTTTTTTAGAACAATAAAGTTACTTCTATTTTTAGATAAAAAAGGTTATTAAAATTCTTGACAATAAAATAATATTTATTTTGTATTTATATACGTTAACATTAAAATAAAATTGTATATATGTTAAAATAAATATTGAATTCATTTAATTATATTAAGATGCTGTACAAAACATTCCCCTAAAGCAAAATGCTTATTTTCATTTATTATTTATTAAATCAACTAATATTTAAGTATATAATTGATGCAAATTATTGTAAGTATTTTTTTAAGAACAATAAAGTTACTTCTATTTTTAGATAAAAAAGGTTATTAAAATTCTTGAAAATAACATAATATTTATTTTGTATTTATATACGTTAACATTAAAATAAAATTATATATATTTTTAAATAAATATTGAATTCATTTAATTATATTAAGATACTGTACAAAACATTCCCCCTAAAGCGAAATGCTTATTTTAATTTATTATTTATTAAATCAACTAATATTTAAGTATATAATTGATGCAAATTAATGTAAGTATTTTTTTAGAACAATAAAGTTACTTCTATTTTTAGATAAAAAAGGTTATTAAAATTCTTGACACTAACATAATATTTATTTTGTATTTATATACGTTAACAGTAAAATAAAATTGTATATATTTTTAAAAAGTCAAAATAAATTACTTTAAAAACTATTTTTTTTGGGCTTCTATTTTTAGTCCCTACCTACATTATTTTCTGTTGGGTGGTTTTGAATTGACAGTGGTTGGCCATGTCTGGTGATAGATTCACATGAGGTCTGAGCTGGAGGACATTTACAGCTATTTTGCTTCCTTTTTGGCTGTACTATCTATTGAAGTGAAAATGAGAATATCAATGGTCTTATTCCTTTTGTGGTTGGTGCATGTTCCTCACTAAACCTGTCCTTAATTCTCCTTTAATACCCCTAACCCTTTTTAAGCTCCTCCCATCTTGTAGTAAGTATTCCCCTATTTTCTACTCATTCTGTCCCTTCCACATGAACTACTAAAATATTGGTGTATATGTGTGGAGATCTCCACAGTAGCAGAGGAGATCTTCTCACATAAACAGTAGGAGAGGTGAAGACCTCCTCACATTGGTTTGTGAATGGCATTTTGTAGTACATGAATATTATGCACTTTATGAATAAGCTCAGCTGTGTTTTGCTCAGACTGATGTCAAATAAAAGTTGTTTGAAGTAATTTGTAATAGGCAAGCCTCTCTAGAAGGAGAACTCCAGGGGTGGTGCACAAATGCCAATCAAAAGTCACCTAAATATTAACCCTTCTAAATCACCGACCCCAGAATTGTATATTTAAAACAGGGGTGTGCAGAAGATTCAATTTGTCTCCAAACTTGCACTTCACCAACCATCATGGTCCTCTGGGGTACACTGGCATCATAAACATGTGCAATATTGGGACCATATTGCATCTCTTCCAAAGGGAGACATTTAAACAAATGATATTGTCTTGCTGTTAAATTTTTCATCTCTCACTGACAAATGAAACCATACCTCTTAGAGGGGACTACCATAAGACTCTCAGGATGCTGAGTGCCATTGACTTTCAATACCAAGAGAATATAATCTTTCAGAATCTATTCCTTGATTCTCTTGCACAGATTAGAATGAAGAACTGTTAGACTTGCCAGCATTAGGATGGTTGACACCCAAACATTTTCCCTTCCTCTTCGATGTTTGCTGTTCTTGTTTTTGCTGACCATATGACTCTATGCACTTTATCGTTGCTAACCAGTAATAAAGTGCATTTGCTCACTCATTAAAACATGGTAAAATTGGCTTATTCCCAATTGGCATATTTAATTTACTTATATGTCCCTAGTAAAGTGGTACTACATGTACCCAGGGCATGTAAATTAAATGCTACTAGTAAGCCTGCACCACTGATTGTGCCACCCACTTAAATAGAACTTTAAATAGGCCTCAGACCTGCCATTGCAACCTGAGTTTGCCTCTTTAAACTGGCACTTCAACCTGGCAAAATAACCTTTTTCCCAGGTCTAAATGTTCCTTTTTAATATATTTAAGTCACCCCTAAGGTAAGCTCTGGACATCTCAGAGGGCAGGGTGTAATGTATTTAAAAATTAGGATTTGTACTTTTAGTTCCAGTTCATAGTTCCAGTTCTTACTCCATTAATGTTTAGACACTGTCTTTAAAACATACATTTTAAAACTAAAACCAAAAGACATGTTATATTTATATACAACCAGCTAAATACGAATTCATCATTATTCAAGCTAAAAATCTCCATATCCCTACCACCTGGACACATTGGGAAGCTAATCAAAACATATTTTAATTTTGTTTTGCCAGTGCACATGCCACATCAATAAATAACATTTTTAACAAAAATACAAGTGCGTCATTGTGACAATCTATATCACATTTTTTAAAGAGGTTTTAAAATCAAGCAAAGAAGCCTATAAAAATTATGACAATCAATTAAAACATCAACATTAACATTTTGAAAAGGCAATCTGCATGTGCAATTACTCTCTCGGTCTAGGAAAGCTTCACATTTCTCAACTCTTACATACTGCACATTTAATGCTTTCTGGAATTTTAATAGTGCTAAATGTAGCAGGCATCTGAAAGTGCAAATAAATACGGAAATATGTTCATATTTTTCCATGAATCTAACATATACTTTGCTGAGGATCTTTTCCTTACATACTTCAAATCAGCCAACTTGGATTCTTTTTTACAGGCGTTTTTAATTCTACTTTAAAAAGTTGTGAGGCCTCAGCTATTTTCACATGTAATAAGAGTTACCTTCTTTGTTCACTATAATTCACTCATTCCTATTTCAATTGCACACAAGGCTGATAGCTCCTGTGTATTTGAAACCCAAAGTTTACCCCACCATCGCAAAGTTGTTTTATAGGCTAAGAAGTTCCAGGCCTGCAAATTTCCTTATAATCTTATTGCCTGGGACATTGCGCCTTTGGGGAGAGCCAGCAATTTTCTTAAACATTTACTTTCGCACCTCTCCGAACTTCCTTACATACTTAAGGCTAATAACTCAGCCCCGTAGAGTCATTGTTTGGGGACCATTGCATTGTAAGCCATCAAAAAAGGAGTCCAGGAAGGACAAGACCCCCTATTGTAGCTAATGTCCTCGTCTTCACCGTCTCTTTATGCAAGGTCCAGCTCAGTTGACTTGTAAACGTCATACCAAGATACTTATAAGAGGGCTCGCCCTCTACCCTACTATTACCTAACAGCCACTTATACAGTTTGCTTTTTTTCTCAAACGGGATTACTTTTGTTTTTCCCATGTTTACCTTCCATTTATTAGCCTCACAATAATGGTTACATTTAATCAACTTCCTCTGCAGGACAACTTGAGTCACGTCCAGATTTTTCAAATCATCTGCATAGAGTAGACACAACAAATGTCTACCCACCAATTTGGGGGGAAAAGGAATGAGTCACTGCCAACTCCCCCGGAATGTCAGATAAAAACAAAGAAAACAGTGTTTGGGCTAGGACACAGTCTTGCCTTGACCCATTTCCCAAGGGGATTTTCCCCAAGAGGGCTCCATCTAGATCAAGCTCCACTTGGGCCCAATTCCCGGTAATTCCTGCAGAATTGCTATTAGGCAATTTGGAATACCCTGACTTCTTAATTTACCCTAAGTATACTACGATCAACCAAATCAAAAGCTGAGCCTAAATCAACAAAACAGCAGATTAAATTCCCAGTTGTTTCCTTTGCCTTCTCTCCCAAAGCTCATAAAGTGAAACAATGATCTATAATTGAATGCCCAGCTTTAAAGCCTCCCTGCTCCATGGGAATAATTATATTTACCTTTATCCAGTTCTTTAAAGCCCTTAGTATTACTCTAGAGTACAGTTTTGCACCTACAGCTAGCAAGCTTATCAGACGATAATTACCTGGATCATTCATAGGACCTTTTTTATGTAAGGGTTTAATTATAGCGCCCTTCCAACTTAGAGAAATTGATGGCACATTATCTGGTCCAGCTGCTTTAGTTAAATATAGGGAGGCTATCAACTTGGCAATAGATTGGATGGAGAATGACTCCAAAGCTTCTGCCCTCAATATTGGCCAGCACTTCCTCACCACTGACCTTGGATTGTAGATATATGTTAAATAAGCTACCCAATCTGTTTCTGAGACCATACATCTAGCCAGTGGGGCCGCCATACAGCTTCCCTTCTGGACCAACTTCCAGAACTTCCTCATGTCCTTTTCCTGAAGTGTCCTAATCAGCAGGTCCCATTTCAACTGATATAAAGCCTGCTTCTTTCTCACCACCAAAGCTTCATACTCCCTTTTCCTACAGCGGTAGATATCCATTGACTTACTTTGCAATCTAATTGCCTTGCCCTTCTTATTTTTCTTAGCTCCTTCCTAGCAAGTATACACTCCTTTTCAAACCATTGTTGTTTAGAATATTGGCATGGCAGATCCTTTTTTATTTTCCCATTACATACCCCTGCTACTGGTATCAATTGCTTTACTACCTCTGCAATGGTCTTTGCATACCATACAACATTAGGCTCTCCTGCTGCCTGATCTTGGACCATCTCATGGATTATTTGGTACTGCATTAACTGTTCAATATATTTCCCATTTATTGTTGTTGTTAAACGTTTTGGGAAATCTGGTGCCTCTGGAATAGCCCCCAAGGATCACTTCCCTTTAGTCGTAACACCTTAAATTCTATGTAGAGATCAAAGAGCCATGCCTGTATAAACATATAGTCAATGGGTCATATTCTGTTTACCATATGAAAACGTTTGGCCTGCATTGGTCATCTTCTTTAAAGCGGCCTTTTAGACATACAAACCCTAATTCTTCAAGAAAGCTCACCATATTCCTTTCAAACTTGGACTGTTCACATTTTGGAAAATTTGCTTTGGGGATACCGTAACACTCCAGTATTTCTAAAACAGCAAGAACAGCCTTCCTTGGATCTAAGTGTAGGTTGAAGCCCCCTAATAGGAGAATCTGTTATTCCCCCGGGAGCTCTGTTAGTTCTACCCGATCTCTCTGGAACATTTCCCACAACTTTTCCTGATAGTCCTCCTGATTTATATAAACATTCCCAACTATCAGCTTTTTTTGTCGCAGACAGCCCTCATAAAAATCCAGTGAACAGGCTAATAACCAATCGCTACCAGTTTAAATCATTAACTCTTCCCCCCTTACTACTTTTGGTAGATACCAGTGTCAATAGTCCACCTTTCACCCGCCCAGAACCCGATTTGGTTCCATCTTTCATAAAATAAATAAATCTATTTTGGTGAAATTCCTCAACCGCCAACCATGTCCCCTGGAAGCAAATTATCTCATTCCCTTCCCATAAGGTTGAAAGCTCTGTTGTTTTCATTAGGTTCTTTAATCTGTGTACATTCCAGGAGACAAGCCTCCCAGCCAGCGAGTGTGTCAGTTCCCTAATCTATCTGCCCCCCATTGAAAAAGTAGTCTCCCTATCAACACTTAGATACGCAAATCTATTGCCTACAGGGATCAGATCTGTCAAACCCTCCCTTTCCTGGGACGAGATAGTAACCTTAAGGGTTCCGCAGATCAACCCCAGCACCCGGGTGGATTTACTTCTCTTGATTCATCGAGTTGAGCTGTGCTTAACGTAGGCTGATTTGACAACATGGGTAGCTTTAAGCGGAAAGTTTCTCCCTCAGCTACCTCCACTATTCTTACTTCTAACTTGTTCAACTCATCACTTGCTTCTGATACCAAATCAACAAACACTGGAAAAGTAAAGCAGCATTTTGTTACCTCTCTATCTGCTTTGGACTGCGTGAAGGCTGTGTATTCAATATCTCTTGATACAACCCCCTCCAGTACCTTGCAGTATGAGAATATTGTCAGGATACTTGACCTGTTTAGAGGTTTCCACTTGTTTGATTTGTTCCCCCTCCGGTTCACCTTAAGGTAGACCTATTTTACTTGTTATGATTTATGGATAATAAATGCCTGATCTGGAGTTGCCACTGTTTCTAGATCCCTTGGGGCCTCAGGGTTCTTTGTTATCCCCACACAGGGCCTCTTTTCTTTGGGACTTCTAGTGGAGTGTGCTCTTCTCCTTGGTCTAGTGCCTTCCTGTAGATTGACAGGACCAACAGACTGACCGTCACGCTTACATCGCGCTGGTCCTTGCAATTTATCGCTTTGCTGCAATTGCGCTGAATTTGTTTTTAAAAATTATTTACTCACTGTTTATTTGTATTAAATTGTTCGGATTGTCCCCCACTGACCGCATTGCCTGCACCTTAAAACATTGAGAGCACCATTCACCACTTGGGTGTTTGTATACCTGCACGAGCGCCATCTTGGGAGTAGGGCTCAGACGCCACCAAGACGTTTTACGGGGCTGCGCTCTAGTTCGAGCGAGCACCGCCTGGCAAATGGTATTTAGGGGCCATTTGGTCGGCGCGCGGTCAACAGACTGACCGTCACGCTTACATCGCGCTGGTCCTTGCAATTTATCGCTTTGCTGCAATTGCGCTGAATTTGTTTTTAAAAATTATTTACTCACTGTTTATTTGTATTAAATTGTTCGGATTGTCCCCCACTGACCGCATTGCCTGCACCTTAAAACATTGAGAGCACCATTCACCACTTGGGTGTTTGTATCCCTGCACGAGCGCCATCTTGGGAGTAGGGCTCAGACGCCACCAAGACGTTTTACGGGGCTGCGCTCTAGTTCGAGCGAGCACCGCCTACCACACGCTATTTAAAGGCCATTATGATCGCGCGCAGCGTACGCGCGCAGCGTCGCGCCGGAGGAGCGCCAGAGGAAAGCCCGTCTGTGCCCGTCCGGGCCAGGACGGGCCGTAGGGCCTCCCCCCCTGGTCGGCCGAGGGTCTACACCCCTGCTACCCTTAGATCTCTTCATCAAGGGAGAACTACGCCAGATGAGAGAACACTTGCCAGTCTTCGGTCGGAAGACCTATTACAGGTAGAGGTTAAATCAGTCATCACAAGGTCACAGGGCCTGATAATTGCCTCACTTAACACACGATCCCTACAGAAACACCATTTAGAGGTGTTCACACTGCTGGACGAGGGTGAGATTGACATCTTAGCGCTCTCAGAAACCTGGCTAGGGACCGCCTCAACACCTGACATTATAGCTGCCTTACCGCCCAACTTCGACGCTCGGTGGTATAACCGCCCTAAGGATAGCAGAGGGGGCGGGGTGGCTATCATGTTCAAAAGGAATCTCAAGGTAACACAAATCATCGCAGAAAGCTGTGCTGGAGCAGAAGTCCTAGGGATTAAAATATCACTGAAATCCTCATGTATATTGCTTCTTGTAGTATATCGTCCTCCGCAGAGCTCGCCGGAATTTAATGATTCCATTTTTGAGCTGCTGACCGATCTGGCATCCAGATATAAGTCCCTGGTAGTAGTGGGGGACTTTAACTATCATTGGGATGAGATCCCCAGGGGGCCCACTGCGGCTGAGTTTGGATCCAATCTTGCGACCCTTTTTCTAAACCAGCTTGTAAAAGGGCCTACCCATGAAAAGGGACACACCCTCGATCTTGTCTGGTCCTCCCTGCCTCGAATGGAAATCCTGGGTGTCAGTCCTTGCATCTGGTCAGATCACTATCTGATTAAATGCTGGGTCCCAGGGGAGCCTTTAACAGCGGCCCCTCCACAAACAAGGAGGAAGGTCCGCCCATGGAAGAAGATCGAGGCCGACTCCTTAGTCACAACTCTTCTCTCCTCCCCCCCTCCGAAGAGGAAGCAGGGGAACCTGGACGTGGAGACCATGACCATTATGACCTGGATCCGCTCTGCCTTAGACAAACTAGCTCCAGAACGATTAGAGCTCACTCGGAAAAAAGGGAAAGGAGCTCCTTGGTTTGATGCATCCCTCAGGGAAAAAAAGCAAGCTCTCAGGAAGGTGGAGCGAAGCTGGAGACGGGATTATGGACCTACAGAGTCATTAACATACAAAACTCTTCTGGCCAGCTATAAACGGGCCATCCTGGCTAGGAAATCCGCCTTCTATGAGGGCCGGATCAGGGAGGCAACGAATAAACAAAGGGAAACCTTTATTATTCTAAGGGAACTCACACAGCTGAATGACAAAAGCAGCGGTCTGGCCCAGCCCGACTGCGACACCTTTCAAGGATTTTTCCTCCAGAAGGTGCAGGATATCCTGATGGATATTTATACGCTCTCTGATAGCCTACCAACGCAACTCGGTACAGACAGCTTGCAGTCTGTGGGAGTTTTGCTTAACTTCCCAGCCATCAATGGAGAGCACCTGATAGAACTAGTCAGCCATATTAAATCAGGATCCTCCAGTGATCCCTGCCCTCCGAAAATTTTCAAACTAGCTTTGCCAGGTATTCAACCCCAGCTGCTGCATTTACTCAATGATTCATTGGAAGCGGGCTACCTCCCAGCATCCCTGAAGGAGGCCAGAGTCTCCCCACTTCTGAAGAAAGCGGGTACTGACCCTAAAGCACTAAAAAACTACAGGTCTATTTCTCAACTGCCTTTCCTAAGCAAGATCTTGGAAAAACATGTCCTGAACGCAGTTGCCAACTACCTTGAGGAACACCATCTCCTACATGCCAGGCAGGCAGGTTTCCGACCACAACACAGTACGGAACTGGTTATGGCTACGGTCACCGACGAGTTAAGAATAAGAGCAGATAATAAACAACCCTGCGCTCTGATTCTGTTAGACCTTTCGGCAGCTTTCGATACGGTCAGCCATTCCATCTTGCTGAGCCGTATCGCGAAGCTGGGGATTGCTGGCCAGGCATACAAGTGGTTGGAGTCCTTCCTGTCGGGTCGCACTCAGAGGGTCCAGATGGGGAACCAGTTATCAGGGAGTAGGGATGTGACCTGGGGGGTGCCTCAAGGGTCCACACTCTCCCCTCTACTGTTCAATATCTATCTGCAACCCCTGATTGAGGAACTCACGTGCAAGAACTGTGAGGTCTTTAACTACGCAGACGACACGCAGTTACTGGTTCAGCTGGGAGATACATCAGAGGCCCATGAATCAGTCAGAGATCTTCTGAGATTCACGGTCAACTGGATGACTAACAACTTCCTTAAAGTTAATGCAGAGAAAACGGAAGTGTTGGTGGTGACCAACATAGCCAATCCCTGGGATGATCTGTACTGGCCCCCAGAACTCGGCAAAACCCCGATCCCCGGGACGGTAGTGAAGAGTCTTGGCCTAAAGATCGATGCGGCTGTTACTATGGCCCCTCAAGTGTCGGCTGTGGTAGGTTCCTGCACAGCCGTGATGCGGCAGCTACGTAAGCTTACTACCATTCTCTCTGCCTCCACGCTGCAGACTATTGTCTCAGCAACTGTCATCTCGAGGCTAGATTATGGTAATGCTTTGTATCTGGGCCTATCACAGAAGCTGATGAGGAAACTGCAAGTCGTGCAAAACGACGCGGCCAGACTGGTTTTCTCTCTTCCCAGAAGTTCACATGCATCTACTCTCCTTCGCAAACTGCATTGGCTTCCCGTGAAGCTTAGGGTCCATTTCAAAGGCCTCTGCATGGCCCATAAAGCACTCTTTGGCAATGCCCCGGAATATGTCAAACAGCGCCTGAGGAAGTATGTTCCCGGTAGGTCCTTACGCTCTGGGTCTGTCCCAAATTTGGTTCAACCCAGATTCAATTTAAAAACCAAAGGAGGTAGTGCTCTCTCAGTACTCATTCCTCAACTTTGGAATGATCTTCCACCCAGCCTGAAGGAGGAATTCAACCTACTTTCCTTCAGGAAAAAACTGAAGACATTTCTGTTTGGAAAGGTAACATCTTCGGTCTAATTGGAGTCGGCAGATGGTTGTGGAGGCGGTATTATGTTGTTGGTCGTCTGTCTAGCGCTTAGAGACCAGTGGTGATAGGCGCTTTATAAGAACCATATAACATAACATAACATAACTAGACCCTCACCTTTATTCCCTTTTAACAGCCCCTTCTTCTCAAACCAGTTCCCTCTTAATCCTTGCTGCCTTTTTGTCAGTGTAGGAGGAGGTGGTGAAGTTAGCTTACAAGCTTGATTCAGCTGCGCGTATGGGCTAATGATCTTACTTTTAAGCCTGACTCCTTTTTCTCCCTTTCAATGTATCCAAACTCCAACATATTGCCCACCCACTGCTCCTTCTCCTCACCAACATTGGCCTTTTATACATATAAACTGTTGTATGCTCGCTTTCCACTTGAACTAATGGCTACTCATTTGACACTGGTTGAGGAATTACTGGTCTTACTAATGAGGGCATACCAGCGTAAATTTCTTTTAGTTCCAACAAGATGTCCTTTAAAACTCTGGCCTCCATTTGCAATGTCTCATTTGTTGCTAGTGACACTTTAAATGAATCATGTAATGTTTTCTGCATCAGCAGAAGAACATCCAACATTGAAGAAGGACCTGACAGCAGAGAGTCTAGGTTTACCCCAGAGTTCCCAAAAGTACCTTGGCTACCACAGGGACAACCTTCAGTTGTCTTTGGGCCTCCTGGATGTACCCTCCTCAAGTGACCATCTATTGATAAACCTTCTATGGTGCCCTCCACTCCTGACCCTGGACCCTCTCCATAGTACACAAAATCCAGATCTGTAGGCTAAAACAAGTAGGGCAACGAGGAGGATGGATCACTCCTAAGGTCCCAATTAGGTCCTGTATCTCTTCCTCACAAATAACTGATGCCTGCAGAGGACTATCGCCCAATGCAGCTGCTTGTCCCGTTTTTGTACCCTCTAATACAACAGACTTGAAGTGCTTTCCCACAAAGTCTTTAATTAAGACTGCCAATGATTTGGGTGATGGATGAGCTTTGTCTGTCCCTGGGGTTCCCAAGAACCCTGCTTGTGCTCCGTTAAGAGAGGGGAGAAGCACAGATTGCCCTTTACTCAATTTCACTTATCTCTTCTTTCATTCATTCTTTGTGTTTGTTTTCTTCAAGGAAGGCATCTTTTTTGCCAAAAGTTTGGGCCGTACGGCATTACTTAAATATTATTTTTTTTACACTTATATGCGTCCTTGCACCCTTGCGACCTCCTGCTGTATTTCCTAGTCCCAGTGCAGTAGACTTTGCTCCACTCACTTGCAAGAGCAAATATCCTGGTTTGAAAGAAAATGTTGAGATTCAGAGGCTAAGTTCTACTTCTTCTGGTACTCAAAATATCCTCATATCTTCAGGCACTGCTCTTTTCCATACCAGGTCATAGGTTTTTAGGGGGAAAACAGCCCCCTCCACTCCCAATTTAGGATTACAGCCAACAGTCCAGTTCCAACTGGTAGTATTGTTTGGACCCTGAAAAACGGTCCTTCAAATGTATTGCTTAGGGATGGTACCTATTAGTTAGCAGGGTGCACAAGATATATCTAATTGCTTCAGCAACCTTTGCTGTGTACCTTCAGTGTAGCGCATATACTTCGAAGAGGTATCCAACACTAATCCGATTCAGACCTGTGGTTTCTGCGAGGTGTACAATGATTATTGCAGTGGGGAGTTTTAACCAATAAGATACTTCGTGGTGACCCAGAGCTTGCTTAGATGCTGGTGCTCCCACTGCACCTTCTGTGCCGTGAAATGGGTTATTGGCCTGTCGTTGACATTGACCATGGTGAAGAGCAAGATAGCAGAAGTGAGAATGCCGCAAGAACCGTGTAGTGCCAGGGAGGTCAGAGCGGGGATTGCTGCAAAGGAGATGAGAGTCAGCGGTGCTCTCAAATTCACAAGCCACACCAGAACTAATCTGAGTCGCTTCAACAGGTGTGCACCCTGCAGTGGCTAACATATCCGACTACGGCTTTCCGCGCGCTGCACTCGCTCTCCACTCTGTCATATGCTCCAGCGGGTAGAATCCTAGTTTGGTCTGGCTCCCCTGGATACAGTGGCTTCCATGACCTGGGAACCTAGCAAGGCTTCCCTACATGGGCAGGACGGCCTTTGGCTTTCACTCGCTGCACTCCGCTCCTCTGCTCCTTGCACTCGCACTCACTGCAGTCGAGGGCGTGGCTCCAGCTCCTACAGAGCAGTCAATCAGACTTGTACTTTTAAGTTTTACATGTTTTAGTAGCGAAACATTCTTAAATTCATGTTTCGCTACTGCAAGGCCTACATCTCCCATAGGATAACTTTGGAGTTACCTTATTACATTTTATAAGTGTAATTTTCAAATTGGACAGGTATAGAGTTCATGTTTGGTGTCTCTGGAATTGTAATGACAAATCCTAAATTATGGTGCAGTCTGATTAGTCCAATTTCAAATTAGAAATATGAGAATGCCACTTTTAGAAATTTGAATGTTCGTTTAATATGACAGGATGCAAACCTTCAAGTTTGACAGTCCATCTTTACAATATACTCATTGGCAATGTTTAGCGTGCAGACTGGCGAGGTGCCCTGCCCCAGCTTCACATAGGTATAACATCATGAACAGTGGAGCACCTTGGCGCTCCATTCACCAGTCACAAAGCAAATTAAGAATGTATTCCAAAAATTCCATTGTAAATTAAATACTCCGTTTTGATCCAAGGTCAGGAAGGCATGCCTCTATCAGCTTCTCCCAACTTCAAAGGCACAAAAGGATATACATACTGGACGTCAGACACCATCTCTTCAGTAAACTTTTGGACCTGTGGATACCCTGCCAGAAAGAAGGACTGCTATGTTGCTCTAAAAGACTGCTGCCCTGCTGTGCTGCCCTGCTGCCTGCTGCCCTTTTGCCTGGATGAGAAGTACTGGACCTGCATCTCTTGAACCCAGAGTGACTCCAAGGGCAAGTGACTGGCCTCCTGATCTGAAGCCTCATGGATACAACAGGTCAACCTTGATACTGCACCTGGACTCTGGCATCTGTGATTCTACCCTAGCAAGTGGTATCACACCAGAGGTTCAGAGACAGACACAAGTTCCCAAATCAGGTAGATTTCTTGGATTACACCAACAAGGCACTGGATGGCTGGGTAAAGGGCAGCAAGGTCAATGATTACAATGGGCTGTACAACTTGATTCTCGGGGAGCACATGTTCAGTATCTGTTTTACAGAGTTGTGCCTGCACCTAGTGGACAGCAAGTTTATTGACTCCGGAAAGCTTGCTGCGGAGGGATTAGACCTTTGGGTCAGCACCAGAGTGTCTAAAAAGGTATCTGGGCGTGACTCCAAAAAGGGTGGTCAGGGGTCCGACAAGACAAAATAGGGGACAAAAAAACTTAAAGGTAAGGAGTTCTCGAAAGGCCCCCAAAATTATTCCCAAGGGAGCAGTGATAACCAGTTCCAACATGAGCCAAAGAAGGAAGGGTTCTTTGATAAACAGACAAAGAGGTTTGTTACCCAATGTACTGAGTTCTACAAGTTTCAGCACTCCAAAGGAGACACTGGATGTTCCAAGACAGCACAGCCCCCCACCAGTGGGCAGACACCTGTGCTGGTCTGTGTAGCACTTGGGGAGGAGGAGGCCCCAGTTATCTTTAGGGAGCAGACAGAAGTTACCCTAGTGTCAATGGGGTATAAGGAGATGGTGCCAAATGCCCACATGCCTGAAAATACTTCCAAGTATGGGCAGTGAATAACCATCAATGGGCAACAAGTGGAGGATCTGAGGGACACAGGAGCCAGCATGATTACTGTCAGATATCAGTTGGTGTCCTCAGAGCAGGTCCTTCCTAACCCATTCTATGATGTCATAGTCACATCAGTAAAGTCATCTGGCTCTCGTTTTCTTTGAGTGGGGACCCTCTAGTAGCATTTAATGTACAGGCTCTGGCTACATGTAATACCATGTACTAAGGACCTACAAGTAAATTAAATGTGTCAATCAAGGGTAGGTTAATTTGACCATGTTTAGAGAGAGTGCAGCAACACTTTAGCACCAGTTAGCAGTAGCGAAGTGCACAGAGTCATAAAAGCCACCAAAAATGAATTCAGCAAAATAGGGGATGAAAGCAACATTTTTCGGGGTGACCATGCAGAGATGGTCAGGCCCAACCATGGGGTTTTACGTTCTACCTGAATGTAGAA
The DNA here is from genome assembly GCF_964204655.1 of Triturus cristatus. Taxonomy (NCBI): domain Eukaryota; kingdom Metazoa; phylum Chordata; class Amphibia; order Caudata; family Salamandridae; genus Triturus; species Triturus cristatus. Next base: position 589,037,325 of record NC_140582.1, read on the forward strand.
GGTGAGTAGACTCATTAACAGCCCATCCTGAGAGTATGGAAGGTACAGACAACATTCAGGAGCGATATCTTGATGGCCTCACTGGCTCAGTGCAGAACCAAGCTCATGCTTTTATTGCACTTTGTTTTAAAACCTCTACAAAATAAAATGAACACCATTTGTTCTTTTATTTTATCACTAAGTCAGCTAATGCACTGTCTGAGTTCGAAGAATATTTTGATAGAAATGAGACAATGGGACTGATTACGATGTTGGCGAATGGGATCACAAACTTGATGGATATCCCGTCCACTATATTGCAAGTTCCATAGGATATATTTGAATGGTAATTCGGCAGAGGCCATATCCATCACGTTTGTGACGGATAACCTTGTCCGCCAAGCTCATGTTCAGGCCTTTTATTAGTAATCTACTGCACCTTAATGGGTCTATGTATGGTGGTGGGCCACTTATGCAAATCCTACTGGTCTGAGGTATAACAGTGTGGACCTGATGAGTAGTTTTAAGCTAAAGTGATGAAATTACATCTTTTTAAGCACTATAGTGCCAACAAAAATGTGCTGGTTATATTTGCCTTGGAAGTTGACTCAAATGCTCTCTACTGTATATGATCAAGGAGAAAAAATATGCTGCTAGGTGCACTCATTTTTGCACAAATGTTTCAAGTGACAGTGTACACCTGATCTGCAGCCCTTACCTACGCCCCTATGTATCACACCTTACGTGTAGCTCCACAGCTCAGTTACTACATCCTAATAATTTTGATAAAATGCAAAAGAAAGGTCACTCCTTGTATGCTGTCTGGTAATATGTATTTAACAGTGTTACTGTGGGTACCGGGGTTGGATATGGCAGAGTAAGGAGAACAGGCATGTATCCAGAAGTATCACCATTTGGGATTCAGACAACTATGGGGGCAGAAACCTAACTGTGACATATATCAGAGAACAACTCCAAATCACCCTCTTGAATGCAAAAAAAGCTTCCATTCTCCCAAGTCTTTCGTCAGCCTATGATATTTTCACAGCGTTCCTTTTTCAGTGGTTATCAGGGATTATTGATTTCTGTGACAGAAAACTTACAACTCTGTATTTTGCAGAGTTTACAAAATTCATTCCTAGGTAACATTTTTCTTGTAGCAGGACATATCTAATACGGAAGTTTTCATTTGTTTATTTTTTATAATGCAACTGGTGCTCCCGTGCAATGATAGACATGTTTCCTGTTGTATTTTATGTAAGACAGCTTTGATGGGTTAATGTTTTAAAGTATTTTCCCGGCGGCTGCCAGTGCTATGTTGCATGCAGGATTTCAAACATCTCAGAAACCAGTGGATGAAATGCCAGAGAACGTTTTGTCATGCTTTCTGGTCAGTTTTCTTTGAGTGCTTCTCACCCTATCAATCACCATTTCTGATAACACTGCTGACACAAGGACTTGGGCAAATCATCTCTTATGTGGATGAGAATCAGGCACTGGCTATGGTTCAGCTCTCCTGAGTCGTTGAGTTGCTAGAGTTTGCTTTGGGGAGGTGTTTGGGTTTGGCACTCCATCTGAGGCATTGCTGCTCCAGGACACTTGGGGGTAGATATACAAACATTTTGTACTGGGTTAGCGTCACAAATGGGATGACAACCAGCACAAAATGTTTCTTTCCTAATTTACTTTCAAGTGCAAAATGTACTTTTCACTGGAAAGTACACTGAAAGTAATGCAAAGCAGTGTGAAGCAGTGCTTTGCATTACTTAGAGCTAAGGGGGTGTTACAGGGATGGAACATTGGCATTCCCGTGCAACCACCCATGTCTTTTGTTGCAAAACCCTATCTACAAACAATAGTAGACAGGGTTTAGTGCCAAAAGTTAACTCCATTTGAAAGGAGGCATTAAAAGGAGAAAAGTTTTTATTTCTCCTTTCTTTTCCAACTTTGCATGCGTACTGCACTGTGCGGAACACATGCAAAGTGGGACACATTTTAAAGCGTGCCAAAGCATAGAATTTTGTACTGGAAGGATAACCTTCCAGTACGAAACCTATGATAGACTCACGCACACCCCTCGCAATATGGCTCTAAGGTGTGTGCCTTACACACGGCATCCAAAATCTGCGCTGGTTCTAGGGCAAGGGGAGGAGAGAGACACATCTCTGTAGAAATGGTGCTCTTCTGCCCCCTCTCTGTCACACAAAGCAGTGCAGTATTTTTGCTGGCTCTCTGCATTCCCTGACTTTTTGGAAAATCTGGGCTTGGAGTATCCATTTTCCTGACCTATGAAGCAGAATAAATAATATTTGTCTAACTCTCCATTGCATCTACCACAATATATGCATCTTTGAGAATTTAGGAAAAGAAGGAGCTCTTTTCTAAATACTACAGGCATTTGTAGATTGTTTTTGGAGGATAGAAAGTATAACCTGCTTCCATTTTTTTAAATATGGTATGAGATAATGTTGATGTGGTGTTGTTGTACCTGAATCACTCTTCATATGTTCAGAGCAAAACTGTTGAACTTTTGTCAAAGGCACGTGTAATTCTTGCATCTTCATGAATTGCAGAAGTACAATTTTATGATGGACACTTGAACTTTTGTGTTATATATCTCAGTTCATTTTGTGTTGGGTGATTTTATTTGTATGGTGAATGTGTTTGATAATGATTTTAATTCATTGATCAATGAAGCTGAGCCTTACTTGATTATATTTCTTTTATGTAATGTTTGACTTTCAGTCAAATCTAAATAGCAGTTTAAGCTCCTTCTTTCCCTTATAACCACCTCCAAATGAAGCTTGGTATTAAATCAGCATTGTCAATTTCATAATTTAGCGTGATGATCCAAAACTTGCCTTTATGTGAATAGACAAACTTTAATTTCTCTGGACCTCATTTTTTACCTCAACTAAGGAGCAACAATGGCATTTTTTTGTCTGTCCCATAATCCTCTCCAATTGGTTAGTGTTTTACCCCGTATGTTTTACACTAATAATTAGAGTGTGACATGACGCCAGGCATATCTGCTAGATTGTATATTTGGCTATCAATTTAATCAAAAATGCACACTTGAACTTCCTAGGTGCTGAGTGGGTCCAAAGTATCTGTGGAGGTTGTGCTACCTTAAAAGTTGCACTGAGGGAAATTCTTTTCTGTCACGTGTAATGTCTGCATGCATGCTAGGCTTTGCTAACACACCCACTGCCACATGCCATTTTGTAAAATTGATCAAGATGGCTAAGAGAGTCAGACCAACTGAAATCATCTCGACCTGAATCTTGTTTTCTCACTCTATAGGAAAGGTAAATGTAGAACAGCTTAGTTGAAGCTCAAATTCAGGACATATTAAGCTAACTAGTTGATGAAATATGATTAGCACTATTCTATAAACAAGCACAACCAATCGTACTTTATATTACACAATAACAAAAAGCATTTTCGTACAAACCCTGGCAAAAAAGGACAAGAGCTGTCTCAGGTCTCATCTGTACCTGCTGGACTGAAGAATGAATCCCAGGAGTAGAAGAAACAGGTCAGTTACTGTCCTCTAGCCATAATGAAGACTATGTTTGTCTGTGCGTTGTATATTGAATGTTTGAATAAAATATAAGGGCCTGTCTTTACTGTGAACCTTTTTACCACCTCTAAGGTACTAAAATAAAGAAACCAGAAGTATGAAGGGGCGCGTTCAGCCAAGATCTGTGTGCGCTTAGATCCAAACCTTTGCTTTTACTGAAGGACCACTGGAGCCTGCTTGCACATGATTTGGTCATTGTTCCAAATGGATACCCACACTGAGTGAGGTTACCGAATGGCCAGTCCAGGTGATTGGGGTAATACTGCTACTACACCCTAAGCAGCACTAAGCAGTACAATTATTGCTAAACAAATCTGTGCAAGGAGCAGGGTGACATTGTGGTAACCACTCAAGTAAGTAGTGATTTCAAAGTAATGATGAAGCACCTTAAAAAGCTATGAAAAATCCACATCACCAACAAATAACATCTATAGCAAGCACCTGCAACTACAAATCTGAGTCTCTAGAACTCTGTTCATTATCCTCTTATCAGCATCATTAGTGCAGTATAACCGCCCTCAGGATAAGGAGTATAGGTAGAACTGGGAGGCGATGTGGCCTAACGGCTAGAACGGTTAACCTCGGAGCTGGGGAACCGGGTTCGAGTCTCGGCAGGGACTCTCAACATACTGTGATTCTGGGAAAATCACTTAATCTCCCTGTGCCTAACAACAACAAAAAAAAGAATGTCTCCCTCTGTAAGGCAACTGGTGCTCATATAAAGTGCCCTGATACTTTCTACTAGTTCGTGCTATATAAAACTCACCCCCCCCACAAAACAAAATGACTGTAGGAGCTGGCAGTCATTCTAATATCTTTGTGTTAAGCATTAAATATGGAGAGGTACCTTGTACCTCAGGCATGTTTCAAGAGCATCTAGAACTGTGGAAGCATCCTCAGACATTGCCTACATACTTATCTCGCAGTAGGCACTTCTACCACCAACTAAGCAGTGCCAGTCAGACAAATTACTATAAAAAAAAAACACCTGACAAGGTTATTGAGATCAATTGGAGAAGCTAAATTACCTGATAGCAGCCATCCAAGAAAGAAGTGACCTACAAATGAAAATCGGACTCGTAGCGATCTGTTCATCCTCCTGCTATCAGCATCACTTCTGCAGTATAGCCAAGCTCAAGAGAGGTAGCGTAGGTAGAACCGACTGCAAAACGGCTTCATCGCATCTGATGTCTTTGAATTGAGAATTTGGCAGGCCAGATATTCCTGGCCCCTGGGACACCTGTAAAGAGCATCTGCAATTTCGAAAGCTTGCTTAGGCTTTGCCAGCATCATCCTCTGATGCTTACTTGCTATATTTGAAGCTAAAAGTTATGATCAACCTCAGCCTCTTGCTTACAATGTGCTTGTAGATTCATAACTCAAATTTACCTGAGTGCTAAGACCTAATGAGAGTGCAACAAATGAAGAGAGAGTTTAGTTCTAAGCATAAACCTTCATAAGGTGATGCGAAGAATACCATCAGCGAACATGAGTTGGACTCATTCGGGCGCTGCTGAGCAGGTGGTTGTGAAAGCTTTGCCACAGTATCTATGAATTTTATTGGCCTTTAGATTGCCAGAGGAGCATTTATGTTTATCTCCTGTAAAACTCAAAACTACAGATCTCGGTTCACCTCTAATATATTACACTGATTCAGTGTTGCAATTTAGAATTTATCTCATGTATCTGGATAGAGAAGACAATGGCGTATGTCAAGATTGAAATTAGACATTTTGCAACCTGGAAATATATCACTAGTTCAGATCTCATTTAAGATTTAATTAGAAGTATTGTTCTTAATATAATTGTTACCCTCACCACTTTTTAGGTTGAGCGTACAACGCTTGCGCTGTCGCTTAGCGACTTTTTGAGTATGCTTTAGGAGTTGAACTCCACCCATTGCTTGCCGATTGCTTTTTATTTGTCTCGGTTAGTGTCCTTTACAAATACTTGCTTGCAAATGAGCAATCTGCCGTCTTCTCCCCTCCTTCTCGTTTCAGTTTTCTTCATGCAGTACTGACCAGGTACTACATCCTTACGCTTTACGTGTTAATGTCTTTGTTTAGGGATCACTTTTCTTCTTCTTGTGTTTCCCTGCCTCAGCACCACACATGCTATACATCAACCATGCTTTCCATTTGTAGAAACTGTATTTTAAAAAGGACCAAACCTCTTCCTTGTCAGATTGACATATACAAAGTCGAAAAAACCACAAAGAATTGAGTTTGTTGATATTAATGACTTTCTCAACAGCGCAGCGGACACTTACGGCCACCACTTTATTAGTTCAGTCTATTGGCAACAGCTTTAACATTGTGGGTGTAGCCCATGTGCCGTCCGGGTGATGTCACAATCGAGGGCGGTTGGCTGGTTGCCGGCACCAGGGAGAGATGCCATAGCTGTTTCTCTGGCAAAGTGAAAATGGGCACCTGAGTTGTGGGGTTTAGCTGTGGCGGCAACCTCCTGCTCACTACAGGCTGCAAGGGCTTCTGCTGCACTACTTTACGTGCTCATAACACTTTGCTTTAACAGATGCTTTACCAAAGAGTTTTCTTCCTTTGTTGTTAAATTCATTGGCCCCTCCTCACATGGTAAATTAGATTGCTGGAGGCTACAACATTTTCTCCCGGTCATTTGCTGGGACTTGACTAAGACGTGAATCACTGTCTGCATGAAGCTTGGTGAGCCGCAGCATGTCGAGCTGGCTTTTCATGCAGACTGGTTGGATGGGTTTCTGGTCCAGGGGCAACCCATTGTACAGCTGTCTTATGACAGTCTCAACTCTAAGTGAGGAAACAGTTATCATAAATACAGTGCAGCCTTTTCTCTCAGGCACAGCAATTCCCTTCTTTGTTATTATTACCCGAGTAAGAATTTCAACAATATGCAGGTATCATGACTGTCTTGCAGAATCATTGTAGGACCGACCACCTCCTGACAGTTCCTAACTTATTCAACTATCAAGGGCCTGCTATACATCCAATTAAGCACCAACAACATATTCAAATGTGCAGATAATGGGGCATGTGACAGCTGGAGGCATTAACCAACAGCTCTATCTCTGGTGTTTTGTCATATGAAAAGCATGTTTGCTAACAGACCGAGCAGCCATCATTAGATCCTACTTAATGGATCAAAGTGAGCCGGCCTCACTCTCTGCACTCATGTTAGGTTGTAGACTTGGGAGTGAATGGGGCACCGGGGCAGACCTGCCCATTGCCGCCCCATCTGCTCATCACGTGCCTGCCTGCTGTAAATACCTGTGTTTTCCACAGAAATCAGGAATTACCAGCAAACGACACTTGTAAACAAACCCCTGCAGAGACCTCACCCGCTCCTTATCAGCAGGGGTTTTTATTGTTGCTCTTTGGGGAACAACTTTGTTTTTTTTACTAATGGTCTTTATAAAACAAATGGATAACTCATCCTAGGATTGGAATTATTGCTTAGAAGGGCGGAAGTTATACTAAGAAGTACGATAATGTTTTGCATATCTGCCAGACACTCGTTCCTCCGTGCATAAGCAATGTCATACATTACAATAATACAAAACAGCTTAACAGATTTTTCAAACATAATGTAGCAGAAGCAGAAGAAACAGCCTGGATTAATTTTACAAAAAGAAACAGAAAATCATCAAATTTGTACGCCATCTCATAAAAGCCATAGCGGTCATCGCGTGCCCAAATCCACCTCACATAATTCTACCACACACAGCACATTTGAACAGCTCATAATTCCATGCCACACTATTCAACTATACATTATTCAACCCCACAACATTCCATGCCAAATAATTACAGTCCTACAAATTAAAAAAACACATATTTAATCACACCATACCACATAATTCAACATCACGTATTATCACTGCAGGCACCTAAATACCACTCCAAACCACATAATTCCACTCCACACAATTCAACCACACATAATTCCACTTCAACCTACATAATCACACTTCATGCCACATATTTACATTCAACTCCAAAACACATAATTACACTCAACAAACTACAACTCTGCAACATGCCACATAATTCTAATCCACACAATTATTACCATGCCAAATAGTTCCACAATTCAGCCCAACACAATTCATCAAACAACATAATTACACTAAACATAATACTGCTCAGCACCACATAAGTACACTCTACTACATACCACATAAATGCACTACACATAAATCCAGTCTATGCCACGTAGGAACACGTCAACAATTTACATAATTCATCTCAACAACATAATTACACAACACAAACATACAATCCACACCACAAAATTCCACATCATGCCACAAAACTCAACAGAGCACCACATAAGAATACTCCACCACATATCAATCCACAACACAAAATAACATTCCCCATAATTCCACTCCATGAAACACTCTCCCAAGCCACATAATCCCACTACACTCAATACCACATAATTGCCATCCACATTATTCCACTGCATGCCCTGCCACAACATTCTACTACAAAAATGCACTCCACACCACACAATTCCACCACTTACAATTCCACACCTAACAATTCCAACCCAACCTACATAAATCCACTCCACAATGCATACATCCATTCCACAACAAACAAAAAAAGACTAGGTAAAAATATTTGTCATTTACAACGTTAATAGCTCTAACTCACACAAATGCAAGACTGATTGCATTGCAAATGCTTGTTATGTGTGGCAGACATACATAGTTAGTTGACCTATCACTGATAACGCTTTTAAGTAGGTGTGATATATCACAAGATATGAGAATCATGATGCCCATTAAAAGAGAAGCATATGTGTGTAAATGTCCTTTTGCAATACTGAACACACTCCTAATCTTGCTAAGGAATTTCACTGGCAAAAGGAAGTGTCTTCCTTTTCATGTGGCCAGGTCATCAGTCACATGAGAGAATGCTCGTGACCAGTATCATAGTACAGTGCATCTGCAATTCTTCCCAAGAGGATGATCCCAAATTGTGCCATGAGGTGGTGCACACTTCGTGGCTTGACAACGGAGGTGTTTCAAATGGAGCACAATGGATTCTTGGGATGCTGAGGGGACTATTTGTAGGCAGGACTTCGCACTTTTGAAAAGGAAGGCCATTTTCCCCTGAACAGACACTAATGGTGAATAGACACTGATATCTGTCTGTCCATATCTGCACTAGGTCTTTTACATAGCAATCATTGAGAGACTTTAATGGCAATACGTTAAGAAATGTCTTAGAGATCATCGGATCAATTGGGTTAGCTCTAAGGAAAGATAAATGTAATGTTTTCCAGGCTAGGATAGACTATGAGTGACATTACATATCTAGAAGAGGTATTGATCCCAAGATAAAGATATTGGAAGCAATAAAGAAAGCACCCAAACCTATTGATAAGGATCAGCTTTATTCTGTTCTGGGACTTGTAGAGTACCTCACCAAATGAGTGGGAAAGTTTGCTGAGAAATCTGCATGGTTACGTAAACTGCTTAAGAAAAGTCCAAAATATGCATGGGTCGATGAATGTAAGAAAGTTTTTGAATCAATCAAAAGTGAAATTGTGTATGATTAACCTTTCAATGCTTTTGACACCAATGATGTATGCATTATTTCAATGGATTTTACTAATGTGGAGCTAGGTGCTATACGTTTGCAGAGTAGATGTAATGGGAGTGACAAAATGTCTATGTTTGCTTGAAGAGCTTTGAGAGATGTGGAGGCCACATATTCCACCATAGAAAAGAAAGTGCATGGTTGATGGTGAGGCATTTTACAAATTTTCTGTGGGGCATTAAGATTTTATTAAGACCATTGATGGATTTGTTCAGCTGATTGTTTATCTACGTTATCTCTGAAGAAGGATGACTAAGAAATGGTGTGTGCAGTAAGTTCACGAGGTAGTGCCATGAAATAAACTGTGTCAGGAGAGGAATGGTTGGAGGCATTAGCTGTCAATATCTATATAACAATCTTTTGTTGATGGAATCATTCAGAGATGTGAGCAATCAGTCGTTCCTTTAAGTATTTGTGGTAAGGTGTTGGATTTGACTCACGAGGGACATATTGAAGTTTGTTCTATGAGGCGCAATGTGAGAGAGATTTCTGGTGACCTGGAGTAGATTTGGCTGTGGTGCTTTAAAATTGTGATTGTTGGGCATGTGTCCTCAGTGACACATCCCAGGTGACATGTTCTTCTACCTTTAGTCCCGTTGCTATCAATTACTCAGTTTGGTATGAGGTAGCTTTTGACATTTCTGAACCACTCGAGGATCTGAGCAGAACGCTAAAATGTGCCTTTGTTTTTATTAATTACTTATATAAATGAGCTGAGATGAAAGTTGAAGAGAGTGTTAATTAAAATGTTGTCATAGATTACTTTAAAGGGGTATTTGTAAGGGAGGTTTAGCCAGAAGAAATGGTGACCGATAATGACATCAAATTTGAAAAAATCTAACGTGGATGTGTGGAAGGGGAGAGGGAAAGGTTTCCGTGATGAAGACCGTAGGTTACTATCTCCCTACCACGGATCACTCCTACAAAAAATATCCCACCACCCTATACTCAATTAAAAAGTAATGATATAGTCCTATTGCTTCTTTGGAAATGTAGATATTGTCATTATGGACCTTCACACATCTAATTGTTGTCAAGCTTCATCATTGGATTGCACCCTGGTCTCTATAGCCAGGGTGTGCACAACCATTTTCAAGGGTGCACTTTGGATAATGATCTAGTCCATATCAGTTATATCTTTTGGTGAGTCCGGTTGCAATGTGCTTGTAGATTCATAACTCAAATTTACCTGAGTGCTAAGACCTAATGAGAGTGCAACAAATGAAGAGAGAGTTTAGTTCTAAGCATAAACCTTCATAAGGTGATGCGAAGAATACCATCAGCGAACATGAGTTGGACTCATTCGGGCGCTGCTGAGCAGGTGGTTGTGAAAGCTTTGCCACAGTATCTATGAATTTTATTGGCCTTTAGATTGCCAGAGGAGCATTTATGTTTATCTCCTGTAAAACTCGAAACTACAGATCTCGGTTCACCTCTAATATATTACACTGATTCAGTGTTGCAATTTAGAATGTATCTCATGTATCTGGATAGAGAAGACAATGGCGTATGTCAAGATTGAAATTAGACATTTTGCAACCTGGAAATATATCACTAGTTCAAATCTCATTTAAGATTTAATGAGAAATATTGTTCTTAACATAATTGTTACCCTCACCACTTTTTAGGTTGAGCGTACAACGCTTGCGCTGTCGCTTAGCGACCTTTTGTATATGCTTTAGGAGTTGAACTCCACCCATTGCTTGCCGATTGCTTTTTATTTGTCTCGGTTAGTGTCCTTTACAAATACTTGCTTGCAAATGAGCAATATGCCGTCTTCTCCCCTCCTTCTCGTTTCAGTTTTCTTCATGCGGTACTGACCAGGTACTACATCCTTACGCTTTACGTGTTAATGTCTTTGTTTAGGGACCACTTTTCTTCTTCATGTGTTTCCCTTCCTCAGCACCACACATGCTATACATCAACCACGCTTTCCATTTGTAGAAACTGTATTTTAAAAAGGACCAAACCTCTTCCTTGTCAGATTGACATATACAAAGTCGAAAAAACCACAAAGAGTTGAGTTTGTTGATATTAATGACTTTCTCAACAGCGCAGAGGACACTTACGGCCACCACTTTATTAGTTCAGTCTATTGGCAACGGCTTTAACGTTGTGGGTGTAGCCCGTGTGCCGTCAGGGTGATGTCACAATCGAGGGCGGTTGGCTGGTTGCTGGCACCAGGGAGAGATGCCATAGCTGTTTCTCTGGCAAAGTGAAAATGGGCACCTGAGTTGTGGGGTTTAGCTGTGGCGGCAACCTCCTGCTCGCTACAGGCTGCAAGGGCTTCTGCTGCACTACTTTACGTGTTCATAACACTTTGCTTTAACAGATGCTTTACCAAAGAGTTTTCTTCCTTTGTTGTTAAATTCATTGGCCCCTCCTCACATGGTCAATTAGATTGCTGGAGGCTACAACATTTTCTCCCGGTCATTTGCTGGGACTTGACTAAGACGTGAATCACTGTCTGCATGAAGCTTGGTGAGCCGCAGCATGTCGAGCTGGCCTTTCATGCAGACTGGTTGGATGGGTTTCTGGTCCAGGGGCAACCCATTGTACAGCTGTCTTATGACAGTCTCAACTCTAAGTGAGGAAACAGTTATCATAAATACAGTGCAGCCTTTTCTCTCAGGCACAGCAATTCCCTTCTTTTTTATTATTACCCGAGTAAGAATTTCAACAATATGCAGGTATCATGACTGTCTTGCAGAATCATTGTAGGACCGACCACCTCCTGACAGTTCCTAACTTATTCAACTATCAAGGTCCTGCTATACATCAAATTAAGCACCAACAACATATTCAAATGTGCAGATAATGGGGCATGTGACAGCTGGAGGCATTAACCAACAGCTCTATCTCTGGTGTTTTGTCATATGAAAAGCATGTTTGCTAACAGACCGAGCAGCCATCATTAGATCCTACTTAATGGATCAAAGTGAGCCGGCCTCACTCTCTGCACTCATGTTAGGTTGTAGACCTGGGAGTGAATGGGGCACGGGGCAGACCTGCCCATTGCCACCCCATCTGCTCATCACGTGCCTGCCTGCTGTAAATACCTGTGTTTTCCACAGAAATCAGGAATTACCAGCAAACGACACTTGTAAACAAACCCCTGCAGAGACCTCACCCGCTCCTTATCAGCAGGGGTTTTTATTGTTGCTCTTTGGGGAACAACTTTGTTTTTTTACTAATGGTCTTTATAAAACAAATGGATAACTCATCCTAGGATTGGAATTATTGCTTAGAAGGGCGGAAGTTATACTAAGAAGTACGATAATGTTTTGCATATCTGCCAGACAATCGTTCCTCCGTGCATAAGCAATGTCATACATTACAATAATACAAAACAGCTTAACAGATTTTTCAAACGTAATGTAGCAGAAGCAGAAGAAACAGCCTGGATTAATTTTACAAAAAGAAACAGAAAATCATCAAATTTGTACCCCATCTCATAAAAGCCATTGCGGTCATCGCGTGCCCAAATCCACCCCACATAATTCTACCACACACAGCACATTTGAACAGCTCATAATTCCATGCCACACTATTCAACTATACATTATTCAACCCCACAACATTCCATGCCAAATAATTACAGTCCTACAAATTAAAAAAACACATATTTAATCACACCATACCACATAATTCAACATCACGTATTATCACTGCAGGCACCTAAATACCACTCCAAACCACATAATTCCACTCCACACAATTCAACCACACATAATTCCACTTCAACCTACATAATCACACTTCATGCCACATATTTACATTCAACTCCAAAACACATAATTACACTCAACAAACTACAACTCTGCAACATGCCACATAATTCTAATCCACACAATTATTACCATGCCAAATAGTTCCACAATTCAGCCCAACACAAATCATCACACAACATAATTACACTAAACATAATACTACTCAGCACCACATAAGTACACTCTACTACATACCACATAAATGCACTACACATAAATCCAGTCTATGCCACGTAGGAACACGTCAACAATTTACATAATTCATCTCAACAACATAATTACACAACACAAACATACAATCCACACCACAAAATTCCACATCATGCCACAAAACTCAACAGCGCACCACATAAGAATACTCCACCACATATCAATCCACAACACAAAATACCATTCCCCATAATTCCACTCCATGAAACACTCTCCCAAGCCACATAATCCCACTACACTCAATACCACATAATTGCCATCCACATAATTCCACTGCATGCCCTGCCACAACATTCTACTACAAAAATGCACTCCACACCACACAATTCCACCACTTACAATTCCACACCTAACAATTCCAACCCAACCTACATAAATCCACTCCACAATGCATACATCCATTCCACAACAAACAAAAAAAAGACTAGGTAAAAATATTTGTCATTTACAACGTTAATAGCTCTAACTCACACAAATGCAAGACTGATTGCATTGCAAATGCTTGTTATGTGTGGCAGACATACTTAGTTAGTTGACCTATCACTGATAACGCTTTTAAGTAAGTGTGATATATCACAAGATATGAGAATCATGATGCCCATTAAAAGAGAAGCATATGTGTGTAAATGTCCTTTTGCAATACTGAACACACTCCTAATCTTGCTAAGGAATTTCACTGGCAAAAGGAAGTGTCTTCCTTTTCATGTGGCCAGGTCATCAGTCACATGAGAGAATGCTCGTGACCTGTCTGTAGGCCAGTATCATAGTAAAGTGCATCTGCAATTCTTCCCAAGAGGATGATCCCAAATTGTGCCATGAGGTGGTGCAAACTTCGTGGCTTGACAACGGAGGTGTTTCAAATGGAGCACAATGGATTCTTGGGATGCTGAGGGGACTATTTGTAGGCAGGACTTCACACTTTTGAAAAGGAAGGCCATTTTCCCATGAACAGACACTAATGGTGAATAGACACTGATATCTGTCTGTCCATATCTGCACTAGGTCTTTTACATAGCAATCATTGAGAGACTTTAATGGCACTACGTTAAGAAATGTCTTAGAAATCATCGGATTAATTGGGTTAGTTCTAAGGAAAGATAAATGTAATGTTTTCCAGGCTAGGATAGACTACGAGTGACATTACATATCTAGAAGAGGTATTGATCCCAAGATAAAGATATTGGAAGCAATAAAGAAAGCACCCAAACCTATTGATAAGGATCAGCTTAATTCTGTTCTAGGACTTGTAGAGTACCTCAGCAAATGAGTGGGAAAGTTTGCTGAGAAATCTGCATGGTTACGTAAACTGCTTAAGAAAAGTCCAAAATATGCATGGGTCGATGAATGTAAGAAAGTTTTTGAATCAATCAAAAGTGAAATTGTGTATGATTAACCTTTCAATGCTTTTGACACCAATGATGTATGCATTATTTCAATGGATTTTACTAATGTGGAGCTAGGTGCTATACGTTTGCAGAGTAGATGTAATGGGAGTGACAACATGTCTATGTTTGCTTGAAGAGCTTTGAGAGATGTGGAGGCCACATATTCCACCATAGAAAAGAAAGTGCATGGTTGATGCTGAGGCATTTTACAAATTTTCTGTGGTGCATTAAGATTTTATTAAGACCATTGATGGATTTGTTCAGCTGATTGTTTATCTACGTTATCTCTGAAGAAGGATGACTAAGAAATGGTGTGTGCAGTAAGTTCACGAGGTAGTGCCATGAAATAAACTGTGTCAGGAGAGGAATGGTTGGAGGCATTAGCTGTCAATATCTGTATATCAATCTTTTGTTGATGGAATTATTCAGAGATGTGAGCAATCAGTCGTTCCTTTAAGTATTTGTGGTAAGGTGTTGGATTTGACTCACGAGGGACATATTGAAGTTTGTTCTATGAGGCGCAATGTGAGAGAGATTTCTGGTGACCTGGAGTAGATTTGGCTGTGGTGCTTTCCAATTGTGATTGTTGGGCATGTGTCCTCAGAGACACATCCCAGGTGACATGTTCTTCTACCTTTAGTCCCGTTGCTATCAATTACTCAGTTTGGTATGAGGTAGCTTTTGACATTTCTGAACCACTCGAGGATCTGAGCAGAACGCTAAAATGTGCCTTTGTTTTTATTAATTACTTATATAAATGAGCTGAGATGAAAGTTGAAGAGAGTGTTAATTAAAATGTTGTCATAGATTACTTTAAAGGGGTATTTGTAAGGGAGGTTTAGCCAGAAGAAATGGTGACCGATAATGACATCAAATTTGAAAAAATCTAAAGTGGATGTGTGGAAGGGGAGAGGGAAAGGTTTCCGTGATGAAGACCGTAGGTTACTATCTCCCTACCACGGATCACTCCTACAAAAAATATCCCACCACCCTATACTCAATTAAAAAGTAATGATATAGTCCTATTGTTTCTTTGGAAATGTAGATATTGTCATTATGGACCTTCACACATCTAATTGTTGTCAAGCTTCATCATTGGATTGCACCCTGGTCTCTATAGCCAGGGTGTGCACAACCATTTTCAAGGGTGCACTTTGGATAATGATCTAGTCCATATCAGTTATACCTTTTGGTGAGTCCAGTTGCAATGTGCTTGTAGATTCATAACTCAAATTTACCTGAGTGCTAAGACCTAATGAAAGTGCAACAAATGAAGAGAGAGTTTAGTTCTAAGCATAAACCTTCATAAGGTGATGCGAAGAATACCATCAGCGAACATGAGTTGGACTCATTCGGGCGCTGCTGAGCAGGTGGTTGTGAAAGCTTTGCCACAGTATCTATGAATTTTATTGGCCTTTAGATTGCCAGAGGAGCATTTATGTTTATCTCCTGTAAAACTCGAAACTACAGATCTCGGTTCACCTCTAATATATTACACTGATTCAGTGTTGCAATTTAGAATTTATCTCATGTATCTGGATAGAGAAGACAATGGCGTATGTCAAGATTGAAATTAGACAACCTGGAAATATATCACTAGTTCAAATCTCATTTAAGATTTAATGAGAAATATTGTTCTTAACATAATTGTTACCCTCACCACTTTTTAGGTTGAGCGTACAACGCTTGCGCTGTCGCTTAGCGACCTTTTGTATATGCTTTAGGAGTTGAACTCCACCCATTGCTTGCCGATTGCTTTTTATTTGTCTCGGTTAGTGTCCTTTACAAATACAAATGAGCAATCTGCCGTCTTCTCCCCTCCTTCTCGTTTCAGTTTTCTTCATGCGGTACTGACCAGGTACTACATCCTTACGCTTTACGTGTTAATGTCTTTGTTTAGGGACCACTTTTCTTCTTCTTGTGTTTCCCTTCCTCAGCACCACACATGCTATACATCAACCACGCTTTCCATTTGTAGAAACTGTATTTTAAAAAGGACCAAACCTCTTCCTTGTCAGATTGACATATGCAAAGTCGAAAAAACCACAAAGAATTGAGTTTGTTGATATTAATGACTTTCTCAACAGCGCAGCGGACACTTACGGCCACCACTTTATTAGTTCAGTCTATTGGCAACGGCTTTAACGTTGTGGGTGTAGCCCGTGTGCCGTCAGGGTGATGTCACAATCGAGGGCGGTTGGCTGGTTGCTGGCACCAGGGAGAGATGCCATAGCTGTTTCTCTGGCAAAGTGAAAATGGGCACCTGAGTTGTGGGGTTTAGCTGTGGCGGCAACCTCCTGCTCACTACAGGCTGCAAGGGCTTCTGCTGCACTACTTTACGTGTTCATAACACTTTGCTTTAACAGATGCTTTACCAAAGAGTTTTCTTCCTTTGTTGTTAAATTCATTGGCCCCTCCTCACATGGTCAATTAGATTGCTGGAGGCTACAACATTTTCTCCTGGTCATTTGCTGGGACTTGACTAAGACTTGAATCACTGTCTGCATGAAGCTTGGTGAGCCGCAGCATGTCGAGCTGGCTTTTCATGCAGACTGGTTGGATGGGTTTCTGGTCCAGGGGCAACCCATTGTACAGCTGTCTTATGACAGTCTCAACTCTAAGTGAGGAAACAGTTATCATAAATACAGTGCAGCCTTTTCTCTCAGGCACAGCAATTCCCTACTTTGTTATTATTACCCGAGTAAGAATTTCAACAATATGCAGGTATCATGACTGTCTTGCAGAATCATTGTAGGACCGACCACCTCCTGACAGTTCCTAACTTATTCAACTATCAAGGGCCTGCTATGCATCCAATTAAGCACCAACAACATATTCAAATGTGCAGATAATGGGGCATGTGACAGCTGGAGGCATTAACCAACAGCTCTATCTCTGGGCTTTTGTCATATGAAAAGCATGTTTGCTAACAGACAGAGCAGCCATCATTAGATCCTACTTAATGGATCAAAGTGAGCCGGCCTCACTCTCTGCACTCATGTTAGGTTGTAGACCTGGGAGTGAATGGGGCACCGGGGCAGACCTGCCCATTGCCGCCCCCTCTGCTCATCACGTGCCTGCCTGCTGTAAATACCTGTGTTTTCCACAGAAATCAGGAATTACCAGCAAACTACACTTGTAAACAAACCCCTGCAGAGACCTCACCCGCTCCTTATCAGCAGGGGTTTTTATTGTTGCTCTTTGGGGAACAACTTTGTTTTTTTACTAATTGTCTTTATAAAACAAATGGATAACTCATCCTAGGATTGGAATTATTGCTTAGAAGGGCGGAAATTATACTAAGAAGTACGATAATGTTTTGCATATCTGCCAGACACTCGTTCCTCCGTGCATAAGCAATGTCATACATTACAATAATACAAAACAGCTTAACAGATTTTTCAAACATAATGTAGCAGAAGCAGAAGAAACAGCCTGGATTAATTTTACAAAAAGAAACAGAAAATCATCAAATTTGTACCCCATCTCATAAAAGCCATAGCGGTCATCGCGTGCCCAAATCCACCTCACATAATTCTACCACACACAGCACATTTGAACAGCTCATAATTCCATGCCACACTATTCAACTATACATTATTCAACCCCACAACATTCCATGCCAAATAATTACAGTCCTACAAATTAAAAAAACACATATTTAATCACACCATACCACATAATTCAACATCACGTATTATCACTGCAGGCACCTAAATACCACTCCAAACCACATAATTCCACTCCACACAATTCAACCACACATAATTCCACTTCAACCTACATAATCACACTTCATGCCACATATTTACATTCAACTCCAAAACACATAATTACACTCAACAAACTACAACTCTGCAACATGCCACATAATTCTAATCCACACAATTATTACCATGCCAAATAGTTCCACAATTCAGCCCAACACAATTCATCAAACAACATAATTACACTAAACATAATACTACTCAGCACCACATAAGTACACTCTACTACATACCACATAAATGCACTACACATAAATCCAGTCTATGCCACGTAGGAACACGTCAACAATTTACATAATTCATCTCAACAACATAATTACACAACACAAACATACAATCCACACCACAAAATTCCACATCATGCCACAAAACTCAACAGAGCACCACATAAGAATACTCCACCACATATCAATCCACAACACAAAATAACGTTCCCCATAATTCCACTCCATGAAACACTCTCCCAAGCCACATAATCCCACTACACTCAATACCACATAATTGCCATCCACATTATTCCACTGCATGCCCTGCCACAACATTCTACTACAAAAATGCACTCCACACCACACAATTCCACCACTTACAATTCCACACCTAACAATTCCAACCCAACCTACATAAATCCACTCCACAATGCATACATCCATTCCACAACAAACAAAAAAAGACTAGGTAAAAATATTTGTCATTTACAACGTTAATAGCTCTAACTCACACAAATGCAAGACTGATTGCATTGCAAATGCTTGTTATGTGTGGCAGACATACATAGTTAGTTGACCTATCACTGATAACGCTTTTAAGTAGGTGTGATATATCACAAGATATGAGAATCATGATGCCCATTAAAAGAGAAGCATATGTGTGTAAATGTCCTTTTGCAATACTGAACACACTCCTAATCTTGCTAAGGAATTTCACTGGCAAAAGGAAGTGTCTTCCTTTTCATGTGGCCAGGTCATCAGTCACATGAGAGAATGCTCGTGACCTGTCTGTAGGCCAGTATCATAGTAAAGTGCATCTGCAATTCTTCCCAAGAGGATGATCCCAAATTGTGCCATGAGGTGGTGCAAACTTCGTGGCTTGACAACGGAGGTGTTTCAAATGGAGCACAATGGATTCTTGGGATGCTGAGGGGACTATTTGTAGGCAGGACTTCGCACTTTTGAAAAGGAAGGCCATTTTCCCATGAACAGACACTAATGGTGAATAGACACTGATATCTGTCTGTCCATATCTGCACTAGGTCTTTTACATAGCAATCATTGAGAGACTTTAATGGCACTACGTTAAGAAATGTCTTAGAAATCATCGGATCAATTGGGTTAGCTCTAAGGAAAGATAAATGTAATGTTTTCCAGGCTAGGATAGACTACGAGTGACATTACATATCTAGAAGAGGTATTGATCCCAAGATAAAGATATTGGAAGCAATAAAGAAAGCACCCAAACCTATTGATAAGGATCAGCTTAATTCTGTTCTAGGACTTGTAGAGTACCTCACCAAATGAGTGGGAAAGTTTGCTGAGAAATCTGCATGGTTACGTAAACTGCTTAAGAAAAGTCCAAAATATGCATGGGTCGATGAATGTAAGAAAGTTTTTGAATCAATCAAAAGTGAAATTGTGTATGATTAACCTTTCAATGCTTTTGACACCAATGATGTATGCATTATTTCAATGGATTTTACTAATGTGGAGCTAGGTGCTATACGTTTGCAGAGTAGATGTAATGGGAGTGACAAAATGTCTATGTTTGCTTGAAGAGCTTTGAGAGATGTGGAGGCCACATATTCCACCATAGAAAAGAAAGTGCATGGTTGATGGTGAGGCATTTTACAAATTTTCTGTGGGCATTAAGATTTTATTAAGACCATTGATGGATTTGTTCAGCTGATTGTTTATCTACGTTATCTCTGAAGAAGGATGACTAAGAAATGGTGTGTGCAGTAAGTTCACGAGGTAGTGCCATGAAATAAACTGTGTCAGGAGAGGAATGGTTGGAGGCATTAGCTGTCAATATCTATATAACAATCTTTTGTTGATGGAATCATTCAGAGATGTGAGCAATCAGTCGTTCCTTTAAGTATTTGTGGTAAGGTGTTGGATTTGACTCACGAGGGACATATTGAAGTTTGTTCTATGAGGCGCAATGTGAGAGAGATTTCTGGTGACCTGGAGTAGATTTGGCTGTGGTGCTTTCCAATTGTGATTGTTGGGCATGTGTCCTCAGTGACACATCCCAGGTGACATGTTCTTCTACCTTTAGTCCCGTTGCTATCAATTACTCAGTTTGGTATGAGGTAGCTTTTGACATTTCTGAACCACTCGAGGATCTGAGCAGAACGCTAAAATGTGCCTTTGTTTTTATTAATTACTTATATAAATGAGCTGAGATGAAAGTTGAAGAGAGTGTTAATTAAAATGTTGTCATAGATTACTTTAAAGGGGTATTTGTAAGGGAGGTTTAGCCAGAAGAAATGGTGACCGATAATGACATCAAATTTGAAAAAATCTAACGTGGATGTGTGGAAGGGGAGAGGGAAAGGTTTCCGTGATGAAGACCGTAGGTTACTATCTCCCTACCACGGATCACTCCTACAAAAAATATCCCACCACCCTATACTCAATTAAAAAGTAATGATATAGTCCTATTGCTTCTTTGGAAATGTAGATATTGTCATTATGGACCTTCACACATCTAATTGTTGTCAAGCTTCATCATTGGATTGCACCCTGGTCTCTATAGCCAGGGTGTGCACAACCATTTTCAAGGGTGCACTTTGGATAATGATCTAGTCCATATCAGTTATATCTTTTGGTGAGTCCGGTTGCAATGTGCTTGTAGATTCATAACTCAAATTTACCTGAGTGCTAAGACCTAATGAGAGTGCAACAAATGAAGAGAGAGTTTAGTTCTAAGCATAAACCTTCATAAGGTGATGCGAAGAATACCATCAGCGAACATGAGTTGGACTCATTTGGGCGCTGCTGAGCAGGTGGTTGTGAAAGCTTTGCCACAGTATCTATGAATTTTATTGGCCTTTAGATTGCCAGAGGAGCATTTATGTTTATCTCCTGTAAAACTCGAAACTACAGATCTCGGTTCACCTCTAATATATTACACTGATTCAGTGTTGCAATTTAGAATGTATCTCATGTATCTGGATAGAGAAGACAATGGCGTATGTCAAGATTGAAATTAGACATTTTGCAACCTGGAAATATATCACTAGTTCAAATCTCATTTAAGATTTAATGAGAAATATTGTTCTTAACATAATTGTTACCCTCACCACTTTTTAGGTTGAGCGTACAACGCTTATTTGTCTCGGTTAGTGTCCTTTACAAATACTTGCTTGCAAATGAGCAATCTGCCGTCTTCTCCCCTCCTTCTCGTTTCAGTTTTCTTCATGCGGTACTGACCAGGTACTACATCCTTACGCTTTACGTGTTAATGTCTTTGTTTAGGGACCACTTTTCTTCTTCTTGTGTTTCCCTTCCTCAGCACCACACATGCTATACATCAACCACGCTTTCCATTTGTAGAAACTGAATTTTAAAAAGGACCAAACCTCTTCCTTGTCAGATTGACATATACAAAGTCGAAAAAACCACAAAGAATTGAGTTTGTTGATATTAATGACTTTCTCAACAGCGCAGCGGACACTTACGGCCACCACTTTATTAGTTCAGTCTATTGGCAACGGCTTTAACGTTGTGGGTGTAGCCCGTGTGCCGTCAGGGTGATGTCACAATCGAGGGCGGTTGGCTGGTTGCTGGCACCAGGGAGAGATGCCATAGCTGTTTCTCTGGCAAAGTGAAAATGGGCACCTGAGTTGTGGGGTTTAGCTGTGGCGGCAACCTCCTGCTCGCTACAGGCTGCAAGGGCTTCTGCTGCACTACTTTACGTGTTCATAACACTTTGCTTTAACAGATGCTTTACCAAAGAGTTTTCTTCCTTTGTTGTTAAATTCATTGGCCCCTCCTCACATGGTCAATTAGATTGCTGGAGGCTACAACATTTTCTCCCGGTCATTTGCTGGGACTTGACTAAGACGTGAATCACTGTCTGCATGAAGCTTGGTGAGCCGCAGCATGTCGAGCTGGCCTTTCATGCAGACTGGTTGGATGGGTTTCTGGTCCAGGGGCAACCCATTGTACAGCTGTCTTATGACAGTCTCAACTCTAAGTGAGGAAACAGTTATCATAAATACAGTGCAGCCTTTTCTCTCAGGCACAGCAATTCCCTTCTTTTTTATTATTACCCGAGTAAGAATTTCAACAATATGCAGGTATCATGACTGTCTTGCAGAATCATTGTAGGACCGACCACCTCCTGACAGTTCCTAACTTATTCAACTATCAAGGTCCTGCTGTACATCAAATTAAGCACCAACAACATATTCAAATGTGCAGATAATGGGGCATGTGACAGCTGGAGGCATTAACCAACAGCTCTATCTCTGGTGTTTTGTCATATGAAAAGCATGTTTGCTAACAGACCGAGCAGCCATCATTAGATCCTACCTAATGGATCAAAGTGAGCCGGCCTCACTCTCTGCACTCATGTTAGGTTGTAGACCTGGGAGTGAATGGGGCACGGGGCAGACCTGCCCATTGCCGCCCCATCTGCTCATCACGTGCCTGCCTGCTGTAAATACCTGTGTTTTCCACAGAAATCAGGAATTACCAGCAAACGACACTTGTAAACAAACCCCTGCAGAGACCTCACCCGCTCCTTATCAGCAGGGGTTTTTATTGTTGCTCTTTGGGGAACAACTTTGTTTTTTTACTAATGGTCTTTATAAAACAAATGGATAACTCATCCTAGGATTGGAATTATTGCTTAGAAGGGCGGAAGTTATACTAAGAAGTACGATAATGTTTTGCATATCTGCCAGACACTCGTTCCTCCGTGCATAAGCAATGTCATACATTACAATAATACAAAACAGCTTAACAGATTTTTCAAACATAATGTAGCAGAAGCAGAAGAAACAGCCTGGATTAATTTTACAAAAAGAAACAGAAAATCATCAAATTTGTACCCCATCTCATAAAAGCCATTGCGGTCATCGCGTGCCCAAATCCACCCCACATAATTCTACCACACACAGCACATTTGAACAGCTCATAATTCCATGCCACACTATTCAACTATACATTATTCAACCCCACAACATTCCATGCCAAATAATTACAGTCCTACAAATTAAAAAAACACATATTTAATCACACCATACCACATAATTCAACATCACGTATTATCACTGCAGGCACCTAAATACCACTCCAAACCACATAATTCCACTCCACACAATTCAACCACACATAATTCCACTTCAACCTACATAATCACACTTCATGCCACATATTTACATTCAACGCCAAAACACATAATTACACTCAACAAACTACAACTCTGCAACATGCCACATAATTCTAATCCACACAATTATTACCATGCCAAATAGTTCCACAATTCAGCCCAACACAAATCATCACACAACATAATTACACTAAACATAATACTACTCAGCACCACATAAGTACACTCTACTACATACCACATAAATGCACTACACATAAATCCAGTCTATGCCACGTAGGAACACGTCAACAATTTACATAATTCATCTCAACAACATAATTACACAACACAAACATACAATCCACACCACAAAATTCCACATCATGCCACAAAACTCAACAGCGCACCACATAAGAATACTCCACCACATATCAATCCACAACACAAAATACCATTCCCCATAATTCCACTCCATGAAACACTCTCCCAAGCCACATAATCCCACTACACTCAATACCACATAATTGCCATCCACATAATTCCACTGCATGCCCTGCCACAACATTCTACTACAAAAATGCACTCCACACCACACAATTCCACCACTTACAATTCCACACCTAACAATTCCAACCCAACCTACATAAATCCACTCCACAATGCATACATCCATTCCACAACAAACAAAAAAAAGACTAGGTAAAAATATTTGTCATTTACAACGTTAATAGCTCTAACTCACACAAATGCAAGACTGATTGCATTGCAAATGCTTGTTATGTGTGGCAGACATACTTAGTTAGTTGACCTATCACTGATAACGCTTTTAAGTAGGTGTGATATATCACAAGATATGAGAATCATGATGCCCATTAAAAGAGAAGCATATGTGTGTAAATGTCCTTTTGCAATACTGAACACACTCCTAATCTTGCTAAGGAATTTCACTGGCAAAAGGAAGTGTCTTCCTTTTCATGTGGCCAGGTCATCAGTCACATGAGAGAATGCTCGTGTCCTGTCTGTAGGCCAGTATCATAGTAAAGTGCATCTGCAATTCTTCCCAAGAGGATGATCCCAAATTGTGCCATGAGGTGGTGCAAACTTCGTGGCTTGACAACGGAGGTGTTTCAAATGGAGCACAATGGATTCTTGGGATGCTGAGGGGACTATTTGTAGGCAGGACTTCGCACTTTTGAAAAGGAAGGCCATTTTCCCATGAACAGACACTAATGGTGAATAGACACTGATATCTGTCTGTCCATATCTGCACTAGGTCTTTTACATAGCAATCATTGAGAGACTTTAATGGCACTACGTTAAGAAATGTCTTAGAAATCATCGGATCAATTGGGTTAGCTCTAAGGAAAGATAAATGTAATGTTTTCCAGGCTAGGATAGACTACGAGTGACATTACATATCTAGAAGAGGTATTGATCCCAAGATAAAGATATTGGAAGCAATAAAGAAAGCACCCAAACCTATTGATAAGGATCAGCTTAATTCTGTTCTAGGACTTGTAGAGTACCTCACCAAATGAGTGGGAAAGTTTGCTGAGAAATCTGCATGGTTACGTAAACTGCTTAAGAAAAGTCCAAAATATGCATGGGTCGATGAATGTAAGAAAGTTTTTGAATCAATCAAAAGTGAAATTGTGTATGATTAACCTTTCAATGCTTTTGACATCAATGATGTATGCATTATTTCAATGGATTTTACTAATGTGGAGCTAGGTGCTATACGTTTGCAGAGTAGATGTAATGGGAGTGACAACATGTCTATGTTTGCTTGAAGAGCTTTGAGAGATGTGGAGGCCACATATTCCACCATAGAAAAGAAAGTGCATGGTTGATGGTGAGGCATTTTACAAATTTTCTGTGGGGCATTAAGATTTTATTAAGACCATTGATGGATTTGTTCAGCTGATTGTTTATCTACGTTATCTCTGAAGAAGGATGACTAAGAAATGGTGTGTGCAGTAAGTTCACGAGGTAGTGCCATGAAATAAACTGTGTCAGGAGAGGAATGGTTGGAGGCATTAGCTGTCAATATCTGTATATCAATCTTTTGTTGATGGAATTATTCAGAGATGTGAGCAATCAGTCGTTCCTTTAAGTATTTGTGGTAAGGTGTTGGATTTGACTCACGAGGGACATATTGAAGTTTGTTCTATGAGGCGCAATGTGAGAGAGATTTCTGGTGACCTGGAGTAGATTTGGCTGTGGTGCTTTCCAATTGTGATTGTTGGGCATGTGTCCTCAGTGACACATCCCAGGTGACATGTTCTTCTACCTTTAGTCCCGTTGCTATCAATTACTCAGTTTGGTATGAGGTAGCTTTTGACATTTCTGAACCACTCGAGGATCTGAGCAGAACGCTAAAATGTGCCTTTGTTTTTATTAATTACTTATATAAATGAGCTGAGATGAAAGTTGAAGAGAGTGTTAATTATAATGTTGTCATAGATTACTTTAAAGGGGTATTTGTAAGGGAGGTTTAGCCAGAAGAAATGGTGACCGATAATGACATCAAATTTGAAAAAATCTAACGTGGATGTGTGGAAGGGGAGAGGGAAAGGTTTCCTTGATGAAGACCGTAGGTTACTATCTCCCTACCACGGATCACTCCTACAAAAAATATCCCACCACCCTATACTCAATTAAAAAGTAATGATATAGTCCTATTGTTTCTTTGGAAATGTAGATATTGTCATTATGGACCTTCACACATCTAATTGTTGTCAAGCTTCATCATTGGATTGCACCCTGGTCTCTATAGCCAGGGTGTGCACAACCATTTTCAAGGGTGCACTTTGGATAATGATCTAGTCCATATCAGTTATATCTTTTGGTGAGTCCAGTTGCAATGTGCTTGTAGATTCATAACTCAAATTTACCTGAGTGCTAAGACCTAATGAAAGTGCAACAAATGAAGAGAGAGTTTAGTTCTAAGCATAAACCTTCATAAGGTGATGCGAAGAATACCATCAGCGAACATGAGTTGGACTCATTCGGGCGCTGCTGAGCAGGTGGTTGTGAAAGCTTTGCCACAGTATCTATGAATTTTATTGGCCTTTAGATTGCCAGAGGAGCATTTATGTTTATCTCCTGTAAAACTCGAAACTACAGATCTCGGTTCACCTCTAATATATTACACTGATTCAGTGTTGCAATTTAGAATTTATCTCATGTATCTGGATAGAGAAGACAATGGCGTATGTCAAGATTGAAATTAGACATTTTGCAACCTGGAAATATATCACTAGTTCAAATCTCATTTAAGATTAAATGAGAAATATTGTTCTTAACATAATTGTTACCCTCACCACTTTTTAGGTTGAGCGTACAACGCTTGCGCTGTCGCTTAGCGACCTTTTGTATATGCTTTAGGAATTGAACTCCACCCATTGCTTGCCGATTGCTTTTTATTTGTCTCGGTTAGTGTCCTTTACAAATACTTGCTTGCAAATGAGCAATCTGCCGTCTTCTCCCCTCCTTCTCGTTTCAGTTTTCTTCATGCAGTATTGACCAGGTACTACATCCTTACGCTTTACGTGTTAATGTCTTTGTTTAGGGACCACTTTTCTTCTTCTTGTGTTTCCCTTCCTCAGCACCACACATGCTATACATCAACCACGCTTTCCATTTGTAGAAACTGTATTTTAAAAAGGACCAAACCTCTTCCTTGTCAGATTGACATATACAAAGTCGAAAAAAACACAAAGAATTGAGTTTGTTGATATTAATGACTTTCTCAACAGCGCAGCGGACACTTACGGCCACCACTTTATTAGTTCAGTCTATTGGCAACGGCTTTAACGTTGTGGGTGTAGCCCGTGTGCCGTCAGGGTGATGTCACAATCGAGGGCGGTTGGCTGGTTGCTGGCACCAGGGAGAGATGCCATAGCTGTTTCTCTGGCAAAGTGAAAATGGGCACCTGAGTTGTGGGGTTTAGCTGTGGCGGCAACCTCCTGCTCACTACAGGCTGCAAGGGCTTCTGCTGCACTACTTTACGTGTTCATAACACTTTGCTTTAACAGATGCTTTACCAAAGAGTTTTCTTCCTTTGTTGTTAAATTCATTGGCCCCTCCTCACATGGTCAATTAGATTGCTGGAGGCTACAACATTTTCTCCCGGTCATTTGCTGGGACTTGACTAAGACGTGAATCACTGTCTGCATGAAGCTTGGTGAGCCGCAGCATGTCGAGCTGGCCTTTCATGCAGACTGGTTGGATGGGTTTCTGGTCCAGGGGCAACCCATTGTACAGCTGTCTTATGACAGTCTCAACTCTAAGTGAGGAAACAGTTATCATAAATACAGTGCAGCCTTTTCTCTCAGGCACAGCAATTCCCTTCTTTTTTATTATTACCCGAGTAAGAATTTCAACAATATGCAGGTATCATGACTGTCTTGCAGAATCATTGTAGGACCGACCACCTCCTGACAGTTCCTAACTTATTCAACTATCAAGGTCCTGCTATACATCAAATTAAGCACCAACAACATATTCAAATGTGCAGATAATGGGGCATGTGACAGCTGGAGGCATTAACCAACAGCTCTATCTCTGGTGTTTTGTCATATGAAAAGCATGTTTGCTAACAGACCGAGCAGCCATCATTAGATCCTACTTAATGGATCAAAGTGAGCCGGCCTCACTCTCTGCACTCATGTTAGGTTGTAGACCTGGGAGTGAATGGGGCACGGGGCAGACCTGCCCATTGCCGCCCCATCTGCTCATCACGTGCCTGCCTGCTGTAAATACCTGTGTTTTCCACAGAAATCAGGAATTACCAGCAAACGACACTTGTAAACAAACCCCTGCAGAGACCTCACCCGCTCCTTATCAGCAGGGGTTTTTATTGTTGCTCTTTGGGGAACAACTTTGTTTTTTTACTAATTGTCTTTATAAAACAAATGGATAACTCATCCTAGGATTGGAATTATTGCTTAGAAAGGCGGAAGTTATACTAAGAAGTACGATAATGTTTTGCATATCTGCCAGACACTCGTTCCTCCGTGCATAAGCAATGTCATACATTACAATAATACAAAACAGCTTAACAGATTTTTCAAACATAATGTAGCAGAAGCAGAAGAAACAGCCTGGATTAATTTTACAAAAAGAAACAGAAAATCATCAAATTTGTACCCCACCTCATAAAAGACATAGCGGTCATCGCGTGCCCAAATCCACCCCACATAATTCTACCACACACAGCACATTTGAACAGCTCATAATTCCATGCCACACTATTCAACTATACATTATTCAACCCCACAACATTCCATGCCAAATAATTACAGTCCTACAAATTAAAAAAACACATATTTAATCACACCATACCACATAATTCAACATCACGTATTATCACTGCAGGCACCTAAATACCACTCCAAACCACATAATTCCACTCCACACAATTCAACCACACATAATTCCACTTCAACCTACATAATCACACTTCATGCCACATATTTACATTCAACTCCAAAACACATAATTACACTCAACAAACTACAACTCTGCAACATGCCACATAATTCTAATCCACACAATTATTACCATGCAAAATAGTTCCACAATTCAGCCCAACACAATTCATCACACAACATAATTACACTAAACATAATACTACTCAGCACCACATAAGTACACTCTACTACATACCACATAAATGCACTACACATAAATCCAGTCTATGCCACGTAGGAACACGTCAACAATTTACATAATTCATCTCAACAGCATAATTACACAACACAAACATACAATCCACACCACAAAATTCCACATCATGCCACAAAACTCAACAGCGCACCACATAAGAATACTCCACCACATATCAATCCACAACACAAAATACCATTCCCCATAATTCCACTCCATGAAACACTCTCCCAAGCCACATAATCCCACTACACTCAATACCACATAATTGCCATCCACATAATTCCACTGCATGCCCTGCCACAACATTCTACTACAAAAATGCACTCCACACCACACAATTCCACCACTTACAATTCCACACCTAACAATTCCAACCCAACCTACATAAATCCACTCCACAATGCATACATCCATTCCACAACAAACAAAAAAAAGACTAGGTAAAAATATTTGTCATTTACAACGTTAATAGCTCTAACTCACACAAATGCAAGACTGATTGCATTGCAAATGCTTGTTATGTGTGGCAGACATACTTAGTTAGTTGACCTATCACTGATAACGCTTTTAAGTAGGTGTGATATGTCACAAGATATGAGAATCATGATGCCCATTAAAAGAGAAGCATATGTGTGTAAATGTCCTTTTGCAACACTGAACAGACTCCTAATCTTGCTAAGGAATTTCACTGGCAAAAGGAAGTGTCTTCCTTTTCATGTGGCCAGGTCATCAGTCACATGAGAGAATGCTCGTGACCTGTCTGTAGGCCAGTATCATAGTAAAGTGCATCTGCAATTCTTCCCAAGAGGATGATCCCAAATTGTGCCATGAGGTGGTGCACACTTCGTGGCTTGACAACGGAGGTGTTTCAAATGGAGCACAATGGATTCTTGGGATGCTGAGGGGACTATTTGTAGGCAGGACTTCGCACTTTTGAAAAGGAAGGCCATTTTTCCATGAACAGACACTAATGGTGAATAGACACTGATATCTGTCTGTCCATATCTGCACTAGGTCTTTTACATAGCAATCATTGAGAGACTTTAATGGCAATACGTTAAGAAATGTCTTAGAGATCATCGGATCAATTGGGTTAGCTCTAAGGAACGATAAATGTAATGTTTTCCAGGCTAGGATAGACTATGAGTGACATTACATATCTAGAAGAGGTATTGATCCCAAGATAAAGATATTGGAAGCAATAAAGAAAGCACCCAAAACTATTGATAAGGATCAGCTTTATTCTGTTCTGGGACTTATAGAGTACCTCACCAAATGAGTGGGAAAGTTTGCTGAGAAATCTGCATGGTTACGTAAACTGCTTAAGAAAAGTCCAAAATATGCATGGGTCGATGAATGTAAGAAAGTTTTTGAATCAATCAAAAGTGAAATTGTGTATGATTAACCTTTCAATGCTTTTGACACCAATGATGTATGCATTATTTCAATGGATTTTACTAATGTGGAGCTAGGTGCTATACGTTTGCAGAGTAGATGTAATGGGAGTGACAAAATGTCTATGTTTGCTTGAAGAGCTTTGAGAGATGTGGAGGCCACATATTCCACCATAGAAAAGAAAGTGCATGGTTGATGGTGAGGCATTTTACAAATTTTCTGTGGGGCATTAAGATTTTATTAAGACCATTGATGGATTTGTTCAGCTGATTGTTTATCTACGTTATCTCTGAAGAAGGATGACTAAGAAATGGTGTGTGCAGTAAGTTCACGAGGTAGTGCCATGAAATAAACTGTGTCAGGAGAGGAATGGTTGGAGGCATTAGCTGTCAATATCTATATATCAATCTTTTGTTGATGGAATCATTCAGAGATGTGAGTAATCAGTCGTTCCTTTAAGTATTTTTGGTAAGGTGTTGGATTTGACTCACGAGGGACATATTGAAGTTTGTTCTATGAGGCGCAATGTGAGAGAGATTTCTGGTGACCTGGAGTAGATTTGGCTGTGGTGCTTTCCAATTGTGATTGTTGGGCATGTGTCCTCAGTGACACATCCCAGGTGACATGTTCTTCTACCTTTAGTCCCGTTGCTATCAATTACTCAGTTTGGTATGAGGTAGCTTTTGACTTTTCTGAACCACTCGAGGATCTGAGCAGAACGCTAAAATGTGCCTTTGTTTTTATTAATTACTTATATAAATGAGCTGAGATGAAAGTTGAAGAGAGTGTTAATTAAAATGTTGTCATAGATTACTTTAAAGGGGTATTTGTAAGGGAGGTTTAGCCAGAAGAAATGGTGACCGATAATGGCATCAAATTTGAAAAAATCTAACGTGGATGTGTGGAAGGGGAGAGGGAAAGGTTTCCGTGATGAAGACCGTAGGTTACTATCTCCCTACCACGGATCACTCCTACAAAAAATATCCCACCACCCTATACTCAATTAAAAAGTAATGATATAGTCCTATTGCTTCTTTGGAAATGTAGATATTGTCATTATGAACCTTCACACATCTAATTGTTGTCAAGCTTCATCATTGGATTGCACCCTGGTCTCTATAGCCAGGGTGTGCACAACCATTTTCAAGGGTGCACTTTGGATAATGATCTAGTCCATATCAGTTATATCTTTTGGTGAGTCCGGTTTCCTACTTATTTCAGGTACCACTGGTATGTTTAAAAATTAAATAAAATATGGGTCAGTTAGGGGAAGTGTTAATATGCCCATTCCCTTGTGCTAAGTCAACATGTTTCAGACCTTTTTCACAGCCCTAATGGGGTCACGGGCTTTCATCAGGACTAGTAGTGAAACCCTTTTTTAAAGTTGTAATCACTGTTTTAGGTTTATGATGTTGGGTCATAGAACATAGACAAACATTCAAAAAGTGAGGCTGGCCTACTTGCCTGATCCCCTGGTAGTGAGGCATGCAATTGTGCCTTGTCTTCTAGCTGTATCCAATCACCATGTAAGGGCTGGTGAGACGCGTCCTTGTTGTCACACTCACTCCAAGGGATGTGTGTCACCAGCAAACTACAATGCCATCAAGAACAGCAGCGGGTCAGGCAAGTAAGCAAGCCTCACATTTTGTATGTTGTATGTATGATGCTCTACTTACTCCTGGGATCGCTTTGTGTGTAGTAACTTTACACTAGTGAAATTGGCTCCACCCCCTGTTTTACAGGATGAAGACATGTAAGTCTACACTTCAGAGTAAACTCAGGGCCAGAAATGGTGAGTAGCAGTAAGTAGTACATTTAATACAAAATATGGAGCAAATTTACATATGTAGACTTACTCATTTGTAAAAGAACTCTGTGAACAGGACACCTAGTTTGCTTATTTAAAATACTACACCCAATTACCGCCGCCTACCTCAGTTTATAGGTCCCCTTCATAATGTATTTCACATGTTATAAAAATAAAACAATCATTGTGTGGCTATCTAAACAGTTTTGCAATTTTAAAATGCATCTGCGTGCAAACCATACTCAATTACTTGAATAAATAAGATATGACTTCATTAGCTCCAACAGGTTTGAAAAGCACTAAAATCTAGTCTAGCATAATTTAATACGCACCACCTTTTCCAATCCCTAGGAGAAATGTGCAAACATGTCTCAGAGTGTTTTATAGGCAGAAAACCTATAATAATTGAATGCATGGAATTCATTGTTAGTGTGAATGCCAATGAATACAAGAAATTTGCTTATATGCTTGATTAGAAAGCACACCATTCTATATTGTATGTTGACGTGAATGTAATGGCCAATCGCTTACACAGAGCGATGGTAAATTACGGGGCATTTGTTTTTCAGCAGCTGTATGAATGGATTCAAAGAACAAATAGTTCCTGCTAAAAGATGTTGGGTTCTTCCTCCACATTTCTGAACCTCAGTTATGTTCCTTGCCAAATGTGCCGCTAATTAACCTATTGCCTTATCCCCAATATATTGGGCATTATTTAGCAACTGAAGCCATCAGCCAGCGACATGACTTCTTTTATTTTTTTTGGGGGGGGGAGAGTTTTATACAGTGCGAACTTGACCCGAATCCAATGGGGTATCAGAGTGCTTTACATAGCGCCAGTTACGTTACATGAGGACACACATTCATTTCTTTTTTATTAGGCACGGGGAGATTAAGTGATTTGTCCAGAATCACAGGATGTTCAGCGTCATTACTGAGACTCAAACCCAGTTCCCCAGGTCCGAGGTCGAGCGCCCTAGCCGTTAGACCAACTACTCTTTGAAAGTCATGAGTTTGCGGATTGAGTAGATGTGGTTGAAAGGCAATATTCAAAAGGCAAGGTAACTAACTTTCCCCTTAAAACACATCGAAACATTTACAAGTTGTGAAAAAACAGCATAAAACAGGTATTATTAAAATAAAATGTATGAGTACCTTCTTCTCGCCATAATATGTTGGCCACTGCAGCATGAAAGGAAGAGAAAGTAAACATAAATACATGAACTAAATAGCATTAATTGCTCACAAAACAACATTATGTGCCGCTCCCTTTAAAAATGATCTACAGAAACATGCATATTCTTTCCAAAATTGTTTATTTTCACTCTAGTTTTTGGCTATCACTTTTACAGGGGTACAATAAGCCTGCCATCCACAGACCCTAAGCTTGAAGTGGGCATACTTCTCCTTGTAGTGAAGGCAGCATTTTAGATACATACATTGATATGTTAGCATAAGCTCCTTAGATGTTAGAAACGCCATTTTGCCACTTTTGCTGCTTTGGACACGACACTGCAGATACATGTTATTGTTTGAAAACTGCTTGCTTGCCTTTTCTTCACATGAGAACTGTCTGTTGTTCACATCCCTAGACATGCACTGTGACCTTGGTCTGAACATTGTGTGCAGAAACAGTCTGAGCCACCAAACAATGTATGTTTTTGAGTTCAGGTTGATCGGCCCACGCTCTAGCCATAACACGCACACAGCTGCAAATATCTGAAAGTCGAGAGCCTTTAATATTGCAGTTTGCATGCATTAGACACACATTCTGAAGAATAACTTTTCCAGGCGTAGAGCAAAGCTGATCCTGTGATGTGATTCACCTAAGCTGATCTTTACGGTATGGGGTTCCCCATTCAAGCCTAGAGACCTTCTATTAGTATAATAATACTAGTGAAGGGAGGGTGGTTGTATTCCCCTATCATTTGTAATATGATTTCTCCCATCATTTTCTATGGTATTGGAACAATGCTGATGGTTTTAATTTTAATCATTTGTCTGCTTATGTTAGCCAAAGTACTGCATCTTAGGACACATAGTTTATAAAATAAACATTTTAAACTTTACCGTGTCTCTGATTACTCTTGTTGTGGACTGATATGAGAATAATAACGAACAGGTATTTCTGATTCCCACCATTCCTGAGAGTACTCTAAGTCGCTTGTTCTGGGTTGTCTATACATTGGGAGCTCCGAGAGTATACGGATGACGAATGGGACACTGATGCTAGTCGGATTGGGGTTCTGGGTTCTGAGGTGAGTTTTTGGTACAGCGCAATTCACTGAGGTCCTGGTTTCCTACGCATAGTTCTGTGCATGAGCAGAATCCCTGCAACATGGCGCACCTAACGTTTGGTCTTCTGATTTGAAACACCTTAGAAGTGCTTATATTAGTCCATGACGCCCTCACTCTCGTTTCTGGATAGCGGGAGTGACAGTTTTAACCTACCTGTTTGTGCGATAGGTTCCCTCAAGCTTGATAATTAAAAAGGTTTTCATATTTCTGAACCCTTGTGCTACTGTAATATCCATTGTTGTTCTACTCGATGTCCTTATGGCGGTCGATATTGCAGCACATAGCGGTACACCTCTGCGGCGTCATTTGATGCAGTTTGGGGTGCCGGACGATGGGATGGCCGTTATTTTTGTGGTGAGTGCTGATCCGTCCTACCCCTATGAGTTGTTTTACTCTTGGGTGACTATGCCGGCGGTGAATGCGGATGATGATACGTTTCACTCCTATACTCCCACGCGGCTCCCAGCAAATTGTACGCCATACAGGACACAAGAAATTCCTATTTCAGCTTGGCAGCATCGTATTTGGTTTAATGGCGCCCTTCCCCATGTGGTTACACCGGTTAGAATGGGTCCTTTGTCAATTCCAGGGGCCACTTGGCCGGTGCTGTCCGGATTTACACCTCATCCAAGTTATTTGAATGTTGCGGTGGATGAGTTGCATGTCCTCCGTACAGCCCTGATTACTGTGTATAGGGCTTTCGCAACGTGCAGGTGGGGGCACCTGCTGTTGCGGGACAGCCAGCTGGCCAGGCCGGGGTTGTTATTAGTCCCGTCATGGTTAATTTGGTTATGGGCAAGCGCCCCCAAAATAAGGACGATTTGCCTTATTGGCTTGCTGAGAAATTTGACCAGCTGGAAGCAGCATTTCCGCACTCTACTCCTGTGGAGAATCCCAGGAGCCTCCCCATTAGTTTGCAGAAGCAATTGGAATATCAGGGTGTTATTGAAACATGTGTGTCACCAATGAATAATCCTTTATTCACTGTAACGAAGCCTGATGGGTCATACCGCCTAGTATTGGATTACCGGCATTTGAACTCTCATTGTCGGACATGTGCTGTACAGAATACCCACAGTTCTGCCCTTGTTGATATTCTCATGAGAAAAAGGTTTAAGACCACACTTGACATATCCAATGGCTTTTACAGCCATAACCTGTCCTCTATTAGTAGTCGGGACGCTGCGGAATCTCCTCACCTTCACCGCCTGCTTGTGGTCTCCTGCCTGGCTGCTCTGTGGGGGCGTGTGAGGCTTCAGGGCTGCGAGCGCGAACCGGGACTCACCTTCCCAGGAGTCCCGGTCCCGGAGGCTGAGTCACCTGGCCCCGCTCTCCCTGAACGCCCCGCCCCCAACTTCTTACAACTTAAAAGGCACCTGGACCCTTTCCTCGTGGGACGCTGTTTGTTGGACCTGGCTGGCGCTGCTTGTGTGTAAGGGCTGCTTAAACCCACGACTTGCAGAACCCGCTTCGCGGGTCCCGCTGCGGAATCTCCTCACCTTCACCGCCTGCTTGTGGTCTCCTGCCTGGCTGCTCTGTGGGGGCGTGTGAGGCTTCAGGGCTGCGAGCGCGAACCGGGACTCACCTTCCCAGGAGTCCCGGTCCCGGAGGCTGAGTCACCTGGCCCCGCTCTCCCTGAACGCCCCGCCCCAACTTCTTACAACTTAAAAGGCACCTGGACCCTTTCCTCGTGGGACGCTGTTTGTTGGACCTGGCTGGCGCTGCTTGTGTGTAAGGGCTGCTTAAACCCACGACTTGCGGAACCCGCTTCGCGGGTCCCGCTGCGGAATCTCCTCACCTTCACCGCCTGCTTGTGGTCTCCTGCCTGGCTGCTCTGTGGGGGCGTGTGAGGCTTCAGGGCTGCGAGCGCGAACCGGGACTCACCTTCCCAGGAGTCCCGGTCCCGGAGGCTGAGTCACCTGGCCCCGCTCTCCCTGAACGCCCCGCCCCCAACTTCTTACAACTTAAAAGGCACCTGGACCCTTTCCTCGTGGGACGCTGTTTGTTGGACCTGGCTGGCGCTGCTTGTGTGTAAGGGCTGCTTAAACCCACGACTTGCGGAACCCGCTTCGCGGGTCCCGCTGCAGAATCTCCTCACCTTCACCGCCTGCTTGTGGTCTCCTGCCTGGCTGCTCTGTGGGGGCGTGTGAGGCTTCAGGGCTGCGAGCGCGAACCGGGACTCACCTTCCCAGGAGTCCCGGTCCCGGAGACTGAGTCACCTGGCCCCGCTCTCCCTGAACGCCCCGCCCCCAACTTCTTACAACTTAAAAGGCACCTGGACCCTTTCCTCGTGGGACGCTGTTTGTTGGACCTGGCTGGCGCTGCTTGTGTGTAAGGGCTGCTTAAACCCACGACTTGCGGAACCCGCTTCGCGGGTCCCGCTGCGGAATCTCCTCACCTTCACCGCCTGCTTGTGGTCTCCTGCCTGGCTGCTCTGTGGGGGCGTGTGAGGCTTCAGGGCTGCGAGCGCGAACCGGGACTCACCTTCCCAGGAGTCCCGGTCCCGGAGGCTGAGTCACCTGGCCCCGCTCTCCCTGAACGCCCCGCCCCCAACTTCTTACAACTTAAAAGGCACCTGGACCCTTTCCTCATGGGACGCTGTTTGTTGGACCTGGCTGGCGCTGCTTGTGTGTAAGGGCTGCTTAAACCCACGACTTGCGGAACCCGCTTCGCGGGTCCCGCTGCGGAATCTCCTCACCTTCACCGCCTGCTTGTGGTCTCCTGCCTGGCTGCTCTGTGGGGGCGTGTGAGGCTTCAGGGCTGCGAGCGCGAACCGGGACTCACCTTCCCAGGAGTCCCGGTCCCGGAGGCTGAGTCACCTGGCCCCGCTCTCCCTGAACGCCCCGCCCCCAACTTCTTACAAATTAAAAGGCACCTGGACCCTTTCCTCGTGGGACGCTGTTTGTTGGACCTGGCTGGCGCTGCTTGTGTGTAAGGGCTGCTTAAACCCACGACTTGCGGAACCCGCTTCGCGGGTCCCGCTGCGGAATCTCCTCACCTTCACCACCTGCTTGTGGTCTCCTGCCTGGCTGCTCTGTGGGGGCGTGTGAGGCTTCAGGGCTGCGAGCGCGAACCGGGACTCACCTTCCCAGGAGTCCCGGTCCCGGAGGCTGAGTCACCTGGCCCCGCTCTCCCTGAACGCCCCGCCCCCAACTTGTTACAACTTAAAAGGCACCTGGACCCTTTCCTCGTGGGACGCTGTTTGTTGGACCTGGCTGGCGCTGCTTGTGTGTAAGGGCTGCTTAAACCCACGACTTGCGGAACCCGCTTCGCGGGTCCCGCTGCGGAATCTCCTCACCTTCACCGCCTGCTTGTGGTCTCCTGCCTGGCTGCTCTGTGGGGGCGTGTGAGGCTTCAGGGCTGCGAGCGCGAACCGGGACTCACCTTCCCAGGAGTCCCGGTCCCGGAGGCTGAGTCACCTGGCCCCGCTCTCCCTGAACGCCCCGCCCCCAACTTCTTACAACTTAAAAGGCACCTGGACCCTTTCCTCGTGGGACGCTGTTTGTTGGACCTGGCTGGCGCTGCTTGTGTGTAAGGGCTGCTTAAACCCACGACTTGCGGAACCCGCTTCGCGGGTCCCGCTGCGGAATCTCCTCACCTTCACCGCCTGCTTGTGGTCTCCTGCCTGGCTGCTCTGTGGGGGCGTGTGAGGCTTCAGGGCTGCGAGCGCGAACCGGGACTCACCTTCCCAGGAGTCCCGGTCCCGGAGGCTGAGTCACCTGGCCCCGCTCTCCCTGAACGCCCCGCCCCCAACTTCTTACAACACACCCCATTGGTCTTTGGCCCATAAATATCGGAGAGTGACGCTGCGCGGGAGCGCGCGGGAGCGTCCGGGGCTAAGACCGGGCAAAGAGCGGGCCGTTTGAGGCCGTTCGAGGACTGAGAGGACTGGACTGGCCCACCCCTTTTGGCTTGATATTTTTGGAAGCTAAATCAATAACTGAGGGGAAATAGACCTACCTTTGTCACAGTGCTTTAGCGCTATGGATCCAAGGGTAACCCGTAGCAAGTCTTCTAAACGTGGGTCACAAATCAGTGGCCCCATGGATGACTTTATAACCCGCACCAACATAGCCATAGACGAAGAGATATCCAAGCTCCAATCCCGGGTCTCGCTAGAACTAGATGCCGCCAGAAGAGTGTCCCAAGTAATTGCACTTTCCAAGAAATCCTCCCTAGGCCACATAGCCACTTCTGTCACCCCTGAGCGCCCAGCCCGCCCACATTGTATAGTCACTCAGGTAGATGTTCACCATTCACCGACCCCGGCTATTCCCCAACTTGCCTCAGGAGGTAAGGATGAGGAAACCCCATCGACACCTCTTAGTGTGCACATCCCTGTCCCCATTGTATCTCTCCCGAACCTGTCTAATAATATCCCCAGTGGCAAACAACCGAAGAGGAAACGCAATTCTCGCTCAGCTTATTTCCGCAAGAAAGCGAAAATTGCTGTTCCAAAAGATCTGCCAATGACCAACATCACAGCATCCAACGCTGGAGTAGAGAATACCCCTAATACTCAGTCATGTAGTGAGGGGCAGGGAAAAAATCCATCTATTCCCCTCCTTAATACCCCAGCAGGTGTGGACCCCGAAGTAGACGGGTTAACCAATAATAATAAAGAATTTATAGAGGTGGTTTGGGACACACTTAAAAAACTTTTGTCACCTCTAGACCTAAGACTATCAAGGATAGAAAATAACTTGTTAGAAATGGAGAAGAGCATTATTGCTCTGGCCACTCTTGGGTTGAAAAGTCTGGAAAACCAGGGCATTATTGCAGCTGACTCAACGCCACAACCTACCGCACCCCAAACCAATCTAGCTTCCTCTTCAGTACCACCCACAATAAAATCTGTCCCCAAATCAAGGACAGTTACGGTGGAGCAAGCTCGCGTTAAACCAAAGGCTCCCCCACGAGGCCCCACACGTAACCTGCAATATCCCAAACACGAAACACTAAATAGACCGATTCCCAGTGAAACCCAGGTTCCCCCAGTCAAAGATAATTTTAGAGGTGGCTATATTGACCTTCCCCCAGAGGCAAACGACTATGTGGTTGTTTTGACGGGTGTTCCCATGATAGGTAATGGCCAATTTGAAAATCACTGGTCGCTGAAAAATAAAATAATGCACTGGTTAAATGTCAACAGACCAATCCCCAATGGTAAAAGAAGTCGCGTACTGATGGTTCGCAGAACCACCTGGGTAGGGCCAACGCTGAAATCCAGTCCGGGGGACTGCATAGTAGTGACCTTTGAAGACCCACACACGGCGCACCACGTCTGTAGTTGGCCCAGTAATGATGACTCCTTAGTCAAACCCAAACCACTATCCTTTTTTTATCCTCCCCGACCTAATTGTAACCAGGGGGATAATTGGTCATTGGTCCAACACCACCAACGGCCGAATAGGTCCCGGTGCCACCGGGAGACCCTCCTACATTGGAATGGTCTCTCTACTTATAATAGATTTGGTGGCTTAGAGGAGGTGGATTGACTCCCTGTGCAATCACCCAAACAACCCCGAAGG
Source organism: Triturus cristatus (assembly GCF_964204655.1). Taxonomy (NCBI): domain Eukaryota; kingdom Metazoa; phylum Chordata; class Amphibia; order Caudata; family Salamandridae; genus Triturus; species Triturus cristatus. Next base: position 589,077,642 of record NC_140582.1, read on the forward strand.
GAATTCTTAACTTCGCAAAGGCATCATTCCATTGATTGTCCTGCCCCTGAGCCTGTAATAAGCCGAGTAGGACGATCCAACAATGCAAGGGTTGATGGGGTGACATTGTCATTGGACATAACAGTAAATTGTAGCAGGGAAGATTGGTCAAACTTGCTCTGCATGACCCCCCCTGCATCTACTTCTCTTGAACAGTCGGATTCTACCTGCCTTGCCCCCTATGCGACCTCCAATCTCCAGCAAATCGAGCCACTTGTGAGGTCTCCAAAACTTGTGGGTGCGACTGTTTCTCCTATGCCTATGTCTATTGACCCCATCAAGGTCTCTCCAAAAGCTGACTCTGTCCTAAAAATTCTATCTTGGAATGTGGCTGGTCTTGGTCGTAACTTTGACATCCCCGAATGGAACGACTTTCTGGAACCCTTTCACATCTGCCTATTTCAGGAAACCTGGTGTTTGGAGCCAAGACACCGAGTGGGATTCTCCACCTTTTTTATCCCCGCAGTCCAGGAACAAGGATCCAAAGGTCGCCCGTCAGGCGGCCTTATTATATGGATTAGTATTGCTCTGGGCTTCAGGGTAAAAGAAAGAAACACCCAATCATCGGATCTCCAGTGGCTAACGATAACACACAAAGGGGGAAGAAGTATGGAAGTCTTCAACATCTACCTGAGGGGTGCCAAAGGCGGTGTATCCCATCTACCTCCCACAGGCCTAAACCGCAACCTGGCTGCCTGCAATGCGGACTCCCATATAATGCTTGCAGGCGATTTCAACTGCTGTTTTGAGCCCTTGGCCAGCGAAGATATCTTGGACACTTTTGAGGAGGACACCAGGAGAGGTATTCCTATTTTGAATCTTGACCCGATTCCCAAATGGTCGCAAAACGCAATAGAGATCAATGCCCTCTGTATGGAGCATAATTTGCGACCGACAAATGGCCGATCCAAATCTGACCATATGGGTGCTCACACTTATAACAGACAAGACCATACGTCTAGGATTGATTATATCATGCTTAATTACAACCTCTGGCAACATCACCTAGATATGGAGGTTATAGTGTCGGGTGATAGCGACCACAATCCCTTATCGCTATCTATTTCATCTCCTTGGCAGGCTGGAAGTCAAGGCCCACCCGGTCATAAGTGGAAATCCTCCCACGAATTAGTCCCCGCAAATTGTAGCAGGCGCTTAAAGTGGGCAAAAGTCTTAGCCGATGACACAAGGATGGCCCAAGCCGGGATTATTTTGGAAGAGGTGGAGCCCCGGATGAACACTTTAAGTTTAACCGATAACAAGATCTTACCTCTATTCACTGAGACTGTATTGGCACTGAGTGACTTATTTATTGTTCCCCAAACCACTCGTAGGGGTCCCTCGAAAACCTTGCCTAAACAGTCAGACAAGTGGTATACTGCAAAATGTCGTGAAGCTAAGAAGGAACTTGTTGTGACATTAAAGTCCAAAGACGCAGTTGCTATTAGGGCTGCTAGAAAATTTTACAAAAAAACCATATTTGAAGCTAAATAGGTTTATGATTTCAACTTTTGGGGAGATTTAGTAGAGGCTAGCACTAGGAAGGACGCCAAGAGGTTCTGGGACCTATTAAGATCTAGGGAAAAGCCCATTGACCAGCAGCTAACTTGTAACATTACAGGGGGCGTATGGTTCGACCACTTTTCACAACTGTACTCCGCTCCTCCAGGCCCCCCCAGCTAGCTTGCCCACCCATGGGTTTATTGCCTAATTCTACAATCAACCTCCCGTGCTATGATGGCCTATTCACTAGCTTAGAAGTAGAGAGAGCAATCCAATGTATTGTCTCGAACAAAGCAGCGGGTCCTGACGGAATCCCAGGAGACCTAATCAAGAATTACCCATCCTTTTGGAGTAGATTAATTGCCTCGCTTTTGAATGAAGTTATGTTGGGTGGAGTCTTTCCTGACTCATGGAGGGGTGCTGAGGTCGTACCTATTTTTAAAAAAGGTTCTAGGGACGACCCAGCGAACTACCGTCCAATTAGTTTATTGGACTCTTCTCAAAAGGTAGCAGGGAAGGTGGTATTGGGCAGGATCATCGAGTGGGCAGATGGAAATCACATCCTGTCAGATCTTCAAGCGGGCTTCAGAACAGGAACAGGCACAATCGAGCAGACGTTCCGCCTTCTAATGATCTATTGGAAAGTGGTGGTGCTGGGAGGGGGCAGTCTGTATTTAGTCTTCATTGACTTGCGGACTGCCTTCGACCTGGTACCACGCGCGCTTCTATGGAACGTCCTCGATGGGTTAGGCCTCCCTCCCTATTTGCTGTCGCTGCTCGTAAAATTTCACGATAGGAATTTCGCCCAAATTAGATGGGGTGCACAGGGAGAGAAAACATCTCGTATCCCCGTGGACAGAGGCGTTCGCCAGGGGTGTGTGCTTGCCCCCACTCTGTTTTCTTTTTATATTAACGGAGTGGTGGAGCATCTTCTACAACAACCATCAGATGCACCCACCCGGGGTGGAAGGAAAATCCCAACGCTCTTGTTCGCGGACGATACCCTCCTAATTTCAAAATCACCAATGGGCATCCAATCGTTGCTTTCCAGCTTTCAAACCTTCTGTGAAGGAAGGGGTTTGGCCATAAACATAGGCAAAACTAAGTTTTTAGTCCTTAACCCGCCCAAAAAACCTGTCTATCCCCCGGTCCTAGATTCTGTCCCACTTGATCGCGTCAAAGAATTTGACTACCTGGGTATACGCATCAGTGACACCATGAGCTGGAAGGCACACCACCAAAAAATCTTCCTTACTCACAAAAGGGTGGCAGGTGCGTTGCTCAAGGAACAGCGAGCCTCATCATCAAAACCTATTGGGGCTCCCCTAGATATCTATAGGGCTAGGGTTGTAAGCGCGGCACTTTACGGTGCTGAGCTGTGGGGCACTCATAGAGTTGACACTCTGGCCCACCTTGAGAACAACTTCCATAAAGACCTAATGGGTTTGCCCCACAGCACGCCAACAATCCCATTGCTGCTAGATGCAGGTACCCGGGCAATCTGCGACCAAGCGAAAGTACGCCCACTTTTGTTATGGTCCAGAATCTGGAATGTGCAGGAATTAAGAAGCTACGCAGAAGCTTTGAATGACATTTTGTCATTACCGGGTTCACATAAGATCATCTGGCTTAGGGAGGTAAAAAAGCTGCTCTACAAATTAGGCCTAGGAGAGGCTTGGGCCAATAAATCTGCACCCCCGAAACAACAGCTAAAGAAGGCTTATTGGGCATGGGTAGACAATGAGAGGGCCCGAAGTACAAATCATTGTAAATCTGTAGTTCTGTTTCTGTCGGTCAAAGAGTCACCGTTAAGGGAACCTTATCTAGACACCATTCAGAGCTCATGGGACAGAGCACTGTACATTAAGTTTAGGGTGGGGGTGCTTCCATTATGTGAGTTCATGTCCACTTGGAAACCGCCCGCTCAAACTGTACCCTATTGCCCCTTTTGTGATCTAAGGGTAGAGTCTGTGTCCCACATGTTGTTCGAATGTAGTGTCTATGTAGCCCCGAGACGTAGGTGGTTGAAGCTCCTTTGCAGGTGTCTGGGAACTCGTTCTCACTTGGAAGCCCTGCGTATTTTACGTACAGATGCTAGACCCTTCTTTTCCACTTGTATGGCAAAATTTTTGGGTTGGGCTTGGCGTCTAAGAACTGCAAGAAAACTGTTAATCCAGTGAACGACCCCCCCTACCCAACATGCTGTTCCGGATATGAAATGTTTTTATGTTGATGATTGTTGTTAAAAATGTTTTTTTTTTTGTGAAAAATGCTTTTATGATATGTTTTTATCGAATAAAGCTATTTACTACTACTACTAGTAGTCAGTGGACAGCGTTTACTTCTGGCGGCAAACAAAAACAGTTTAAGAGATTAGCCATGGGCTATAAAAACAGTCCTGGCGTCTTTGCCGCACGTGTTGTCTCTCTGTTAGAGAGCATTGACCCTGATGCGTACTCGTATGCTGATGATATCTATCTCACGGACGACGAGTTGTGGCCGCATCTGTGTCACGTTGATCGCATCATTGTTATGTTTGCAGACTTCGGTTACAAATTCAACTTTGCGAAGTCTCACATTGCAGAGTATACAGTGTTGTTTTTGGGCTACGAGCTCAACAATGAAGGTCAAGGATTAGCTCCTCACTTTCTGGAGGAGTGCGCATGCTTGCGTGCTCCTACGACACTGAAAAAATTGCAGTCTTTGCTGGGCTTTCTGAATTTCGGTCGTACTTACATTCCCGATTATGCCCAGCGTATCAAGCTGCTATATGCCTTGGTACAACCTACTTTTTCCAAATCGAGCTGGCTGCCAGAGCATTCAGCTATTTTGCAATCTTTGCAGGCTGACCTTCTTGCTTCGAAATACTTACTGACACGTGATAACCACACTAACCTGGTAATAAGAATTGTGTCGGGCTCAGTAGGTTTCACGTACTTAACGTTCAATGAGGGCGACACCATCCCCATTGCCTACAAATCACACCTGTACACTTTGGCTGAACTGCGCTTTTCCACAGTCGAAAAAGTTTTGACTGCAGTACAGATGAGGATTCTTAAAGAACGAGCGCTGTCGCAAGGAAAACTCATGTTGGTGGTTACACCATATCCTGCTCTAGAGGCAGTGACGAAAGCCAGTGTACCTAATTCAAAAGCTTTGCATCCACGTTGGATACAATGGGCCACTTCTTTGACATCGCCAGATGTCACCTATATCTTTGATGCCTCATTGCAAACTCAGGAGTACTTGCAGTATGAATTTGTTCATCCAGCTCCTCTGTCTTTGCGCCAGCTTGAACATTACCATTGTGTCATTTACACTGACTGTTCGGCGCAACCGGCGACGGAATCGAAGCATGCCTATTCAGCGGCCTGCGCAATTGTGGCGGGTACATTCGTGAATGGAGAATTGAGATCTGATGCCGTGCATACGCAGTCATTGGGTGATTGTACCACACAGTTGGCAGAGCTCCGTGCTTTGGTGCTTGCACTGGAGTTTGCTGATCCTCGGGTTACTACTCTTATAGTGAGTGACTCGTTTTACTGTGTTCAGTCTTTTAACGACAATCTATTCTTTTGGTCTCAGAATAAATATCGCGATTCCAAAGGTAGCACAATCAAGCATAAAATGCTTTGGGTTCGAGTGGCAGAACTTAAACAGCATCTGCCTCTCGTGAATGTAATTCACCCTCTTGGTCACCAGCGAGTTGGTGTCCACACTGTCGGCAACAGCTTAGCTGATGAGGCAGTGAAAACAGAAGTGGCGACATTTCTAGTAGCAGCAGTTAAAAGATTCAAAAGTAAGATCGATGATGACATCTTGGCGGCTATTGCTGCTACAGAGAAGGGAAGTAATTACCCAAGAAGTTTCCCTTCTCTGTACCATTATCACTTAAGTCCTGATAACATCCCGTATGTGAGAATTAACGACGTTGGTGACAGATTGATTCCCAACGCGGACTGCAGACCGTCCATGATAACAGCGGCTCACGAGGGTATGGCCTCTGCCCATGCCGGCGTGTCAGCTACTGTTACTCAATTACAACAGCGTTACTGGTGGCGCTGATTGTATAAACAAACTCGCACTTATGTTCTTGATTGTGACATTTATCAGCAGATCAAACCTTCAACTGCTGCGTGCCCTCCACAAACTCAGTTGTACATATCTAATAAACCACTTGGGTGCGTTTATTTAGATCACTGCGGTCCTTTCTCCTCTGATACTACGTACAAGTACATCTTAGTTGCAGTGGATTCGTGCACACGTTTTCTCTGGGTGTGGCCTCAAAGGAGTGCTGATGCTCGTACTGTCATAAGGGATTTGCGTGTCTTTGTGGGAATTTTTGCGTGTGGTACCTTTCATTCTGATCAAGGCCCTGCGTTTGCCTCTAAAGCGTACAAAGTAGCCATGAAATCTTTGGGGGTCCAAGTCAAATTTTCGTCTCCATACTGACCTGAGGGTAATAGTGTAGTGGAGCGAATGAACCGTGACTTAAAGCAATCCTTGACAGCCAGGGCTTTAGGCACTGGCCGGAACTGGTTAGCCCATCTGTATAACGTACAACGTGCACTTAATAATCTCCCTGGAAGGTCTCTGGGTGGGAGGACCCCATACATGATGCTCTTTGGCATAAAAATTTTGTCCCGGACCTTGATGGTCTAGACATGGCGGCGTCAGCCGCACCTTTTGACATAGATGATCACTGTGCTGTATTGCAGAATCTACAAGAGACCAGAGACAGTCTCGCAAAAGAACACTTGCCCTCCACATCTGATGCTGCGCTTCAGATTCCGGTAGTCGGCTGGCTACCTCGAGTTGGAGACCTGGTGGAGAACAAGAAGGAGTTCGGCCCCTCTTATCGTACCCCGGTTCCAGTGCTTGGCGTGCAGGGTACAAGAACAGTCATTTTACCTCCACTTGCTGGTCGCAAAGATAACAGGTACATCGCCATTGACAATGTCAAACTACAGCGAGTGGCCGATTCTTCTTAGCATGACTCCAGCGGTTTCTTGCCCTGCAATGCTGAGAAATTCTGTTTTGGCTCCGGCTTCTATCACCTTGCCTGATGTTGCCATCGAGATGCATACAGTTACTAATCCTTTGTTGCCACCACCGGCTGGTGGTCCATCTGAAGATATTGAGTGTGCTTATCCCACAGAGGTATCATTGCCTGTTTTACAATCAACCGCAGTTAACCAGTCGCGTTTCTCCTTTGACACTAACTTTATGACTTACCGTACTCCATCAAAAATTTCTATTTTTGCTGTTTGGTTTAAAAGACATTTATTAATTCCCCTTTGGACTTACATTTGGCTGGTGCTCATATGCATTTTTTTGTTTATGTCCATTGGATTCCTGGTGGTATTTTTTCGTCTTCTCAATGGACACTACCTAAATGAAAGATCTACGATTAGACTAATTGATGAACTTAGGCCCCCCACTCCTCATCACACATCATGAAGAGGGTCAGACTTTTGTGAATATTACTGCCTGGCCTGTGTTAGATGGGATTGTGTGGGATACTGTTAAATTTCAGATTCATGGACCTACTGAGGTTATTAATGTTCCAAATGTTCTTCGTGTTTCTATGGGGGATGTAGTGAAACAAAACATCCGCTCTAATGATTGGGATGTTCGGGCCATAGAAGCACTGTTTTCTGATTTGAAATATTATGCCGCATTTGATGCTGAAGATTTGTATTTAGACATTGTTAATTATGGGGAACTGTTTTGCTATCAACATTATGGCAATCATTTCCTGCATAAGGCCAATACATTTCAAAATTTTGTAAATTATACGCAATGGGAACATTGTCCGACGCCAATGCAAGGCAGCTCCAACACACTGGTGAACAAATTTGCATATTTTACTGATTTCAGTGTTTCAAAACCTGCCGCTTTTTATTTTAAAGTGGCAGCGGAGTCTGCCTCAAAGGTTAGGCTGACACACACTAAATTATTGCATTCCAAATCCTTTATGGATGATTTGGTGATCAGGGATTATGATCTGCGGAAAGATACTATTGATCTTAAATCAGTTTGGGTTTCTAAAACATGGCAGGTTCAAGGAACAGAAGCTTTGCATCGTGCCTGCCTCATCCCAAACCACATATTATTTTTGAATTCAACTATTTTTCAGACCACCTGCTTTGGATTGGCTACCTCTAAAAAATTGAAATCTCCCTCTATTCTGGATCTGGATGCTTATCCAAATTGGGATAATCATACAGGTCTGTCCCTTGATGCGTTTCAGTCATACATCACTAATACATCCTTCAATATTTCCAAATTGGTTAACATGGCAGACGAGCTCAGATTCCTGTCAGCATCATTTTCTGGGTCTACAACCGGGGTATACGCGGGTTCGCATAGACCCCGCTTTGAATCTTCCCACTCAGTTACTACCTACTCTGTAGGGAAGTTATGTCAGAACTGGCTGCAACATTCCACCTTGGCATCTGTTAAAATTCATTTATCTAAATTAAATGACAAAATAGATTTGAATGATTTTGTTAAGGGTCCTGTGGGTGGCAGGTCCAAATGATGGGTGTATGCTGTTTATAACGAAGTTTGGAAATTATCTCAAATTGAAGCGGCTTCCAGATTGAGAGCCATTGATCAAGCCAATTTGGAAAAAGTACTCGCTGTTATCGATAATAGCATTAACACCCTTTCTTCCAGAATTTACACATTAGATAATATTGTTTCATCTGTTTTTGATATTCTACAGGATGAAATGTCTGTTTTGTTTCATGGTCAAAATCAATTACGTTCTATAATGCAGTTTGCATGGACTTAGCATGGGTTAGCAAAGTCCCCTGGGACTACATGAATACTTCATCTTTATTCCTTCCCTTTAATTTAACTGCGAAACAACAATTCATGTCCATGAAAGATGCAACATATTCATTACTGCATATTGAAAAGTTAGAACCTTTGTCTTTCTCTGTGGCCGAATTGAACTCCGCTGTGTGGCTTATCCACGGGTTTATCATGTTACCATTTCCTTTGTTTAAATTCAGTTCATGCATGAAACATTATGCCCTAGGCAGATATGAACTGTTGGGTACTGCTTTCCTGCATGAAGTTTGGTCACTCCCATTTACATATAGGTGCATGCGAGAAGGTAAAGAAGTTTATTTGAAGGGTGAGGAATGCACTTCCACACCTGATCACTCTGTAGTCCGTAGGCACATCCAATTACGTGGCCTGTGCAATTTCCATGCACCTAATTTAGCATGCGTCCTGAAAGGGATTCCATTACCAGCTATTACACCCTCTTTCACGTTTGGTCGCTAACGGTAGTTATTTGCTTTTAAATAACGAGGCTTGCTGCAGGATGCTGGTGGGAATTCCCTACATTGTGACCGTTTTACAGAGAGTAGTCTGCTGTAAAAATGTCCTTTTCCCTCCTCCGCATGGGCGGCTGGATGTATCCATCTGGCCTTCCATTCCAACCTTGAAAGCAGAGTTCAACAAGATGAGCAGAATAAGGGCTCTATTGTCTCAAAAAGAAGTCGCTCTGACTTCATCCCGTGAAACATTTATCCTTCACGTATCAAACACCCGCACAGAGGTGCATGCGCTTTTAAATACTGATCTCCCACTGCATTTCGGTGCCCTGATTCAAACTATATTTAATGCCTCATCCACAACTGGCTTGGTGCATTTTTTCAAAATTGTGGGCTCCGGCCTCGTGACCTCCTTCCAAACTATTTTTGGTGTGATACCGGCATTTTTTCATTCTATTTTTTCCAGCGTCTTTGGCGGGCTCCCGTTGATTCTCGCCCTAGCGGCTGGTGTGCTGTTGTTTGTCTGCTTACTGCGCAATGGCTGCACAAATTTGTGTCACACGACAGCCTGTCCCGGCTGCTCCATCTTTGTAACCGGATGCTTGAATATTATGGAACATTACCACTGGCAACCCTGAGCATAGCCTATGGATTGTCCTTCCGGTTTTCCTATTTTACTTGCGTACAACCTGTTTTTCATTGCCTGATTGTCCTTTCGAATGGGATCTGGATTTGTGCTTGTCAAACTTGGTGTCTCCTGCCCCGGATTATGATCGACTGATGAGTCCCTTAGTGGCACATGAGTTGGACTGTTCCGGTGTCAAGGATTATGGCCTGTGGAGCGGCACATGGAGTCCTAGGGAATTGGGACATCTGTACGGCAGCGTATGACTTCCTGGCAAGATGTTATCTTGAAGAACACGCCAGTTGTCCTCTGATTGTGCTAGAGGCCCCAGTTGTTGAGGAACATGTATGTTCATTTACCTTGTTAGACTGGATGGCGGAAACTTTTACAGAACATTCCAATGACTTCCTCTTGGAAGCTGTCGCTACTTACTGTGCTTACACGTTGATGGATTAACTTGGATGTCATCCAACTTTCCTTGTACGACCCACACATTTTTTTTTTTTTTTGATTCTACATTTCGGCTCGCTGAGCCTTTGCAAGATGTTACGAATTTCCATTTCCTTTTTTTCCCCTTCATTTTTTTCTTTTCTTTCTCTTTTCTTAGTTTTTTCTTCGAACTTGCACTCCCCTTTATTTGGATTTCCAATACATGCACTTGTTTCCCCTCTGTCGAACTTGAACTCTGAGTTCTTTTAATTGTATCCCTAATAGTTCGTGGTCCGATCAAGGGAGGGTGTAGTGAAGGCAGCGTTTTAGATGCATAGATTGCTATGTTAGCATAAGCTCCTTAGACGTTAGAAATGCCATCTTGCCACTTTTGCTCCTTTTGCACACAACACTGCAGATACATGTTATTGTTTGAAACCTGCTTGCTTGCCTTTTCTTCACATGAGAACTGTCTGTTGTTCACATCCCTAGACGTGCACTGCGACCTTGGTCTGAACATTGTGTGCAGAAACAGTCTGAGCCACCAAACAATGTCTGTTTTTGAGTTCAGGTTGATCGGCCCACGCTCCAGCCATAACACGCACACAGCTGCAAATATCTGAATGTCGAGAGCCTTTAATATTGCAATTTGCATGCATTAGACACACATTCTGAAGAAAAACTTTTCCAGGCGCAGAGCAAAGCTGATCCTGTGATGTGATTCACTTAAGCTGATCTTTACGGTATGGGGTTCCCCATTCAAGCCTAGAGACCTTCTATTAGTATAATAATACTAGCACACTAGTGAAGGGAGGGTGGTTGTATTCCCCTATCATTTGTAATATGATTTCTCCCTTCATTTTCTATGGTATTGGAACAATGCTGATGGTTTTAATTTTAATCATTTGTCTGCTTATGTTAGCCAAAGTACTGCATCTTAGGACACGTAGTTTATAAAATAAACATTTTAAACTTTACCATGTCTCTGATTACTCTTGTTGTGGACTGATATGAGAATAATAACGAACAGGTGTTTCTGATTCCCACCATTCCTGAGAGTCGCTTGTTCTGGGTTTTATATACATTGGTAGCTCCGAGAGGATACGGATGACGAATGGGACACTGATGCTAGTCGGATTGGGGTTCTGGGTTCTGAGGTGAGTTTTTGGTACACCACAATTCACTGAGGTCTTGGTTTCCTGCGCATAGTTCTGTGCATGAGCAGAATCCCTGCAACATCCTCTTTATCCAGGTTATTTAATAATTTGTTGGTCGTTACTGCTGCTGCTGATCTTACCCTTTGTGAAACCCCCAGATAGATCAAGGTTATCCAGGAAGACCAAAAAGAGCCTAAAACTCACTCAACCTCTTACCAGAAAATCAGAGGAGAGAAGTAAAAGAAACACCCTTAGCCACATTACTATGAGATATTCACAGGGCTCCACTGAGCCCTATGAATATCACAATAAAATAAGAGGTGCGCTGCTTGAGAAGTGATACCTCCATGCCGTGAATTTTAAAAGGTTATACAATTTGATGGTCAATTATTGATTTGACATTTTTGACAGTCCACACCTATCTAGTGGACTACCTAGCTGGATCCAGAGTCCGTTTTGGTCTTTGGCAAACCCTGTGCACTTCCAAGCTTGATGCTGTGTGACCATCACAAAAGTTTGAGGTTGGTGTCCCTCCATGGTTTCCATCATGCACACTCAAACTTTGAGACACTCTTTCCTTCATTTACAGGTACTCTCAATTTTGCTCTTTAAATTACATGTTTTTTGCTTAGTTTAGCATTGATTCCAATTATCACAAATCTTTAGGATGGCAAATGCAAAACAATTATAGTGTATACAAAACACTGCATTTTGGAGGGAAGAGTATGTTTCACCACTTTCTATTCAGCATTGTATTAAGCTTGATAAGCATTAGATCTGGAATATTACCCATTTTCAAACTCTGTGCCAGCATATTATCATTTTGGTAATATATTACATTGGTTAAATGTTTCACTTATTGTAGTAGTGTTCAGTGCTTCATATATATTCAGTCTTCACAAATAATATATGTAGGGCCTGATCATGAGTTTCGCAGATGGTACTCCATCCGTAAGTGTTGCAGAGTAAATTTCCTCTGCCATGCTGATCAATAGCCACCATCAGATTTAGAGATGACTCATCTTTTGACATTGAAAGGGATCACCATCATTGTGGTTCCCTTTAATGTGCAAAACAGTTATTAGACAGCCACCTTCAGCTATGACAGCTGTTACCAAAACATTTTACACTTTTTGTTTTTCAGAAACAAACCTTAAAAGCGAGAGTGGGGGTGGTAATGGGTATAGGTACCTCTAGGAAGCAAGCTCTGTATAAGGTATTGCCAGTAGGTGGTTATACCATGCACAGGGGTTCCCCAAGAGTGTACAGGGCTCAATGTAAAACCCAAAGTGCTATAGTGCAGGCGAGCAGCCTTGGGCCTAAAACAGAGAAATATAAGACATTTATTGCACAACCTTGATCAATAATGGACACATGACTCAAGGAGATCCAGACCAATTTTAGAAACATATACTTTGTTTGTATTTAATTTTAAGACCAAGGTCTTAACAATACGTTTATTGTTTTTAAATAAAAATAATGTTCACTTTGAAAAACTCGACACAGAAACTTTTCAGAACAGTTCCTATGGGGAAAAGAGTATCACTGTTAAACAGGTAATCAACACAATTACAGTTTCAGTCTTCAGGACCAAAGGTCAGCAAGGGGCAAGGATTCAGTTAGTACCAAAACTGCACCACCAGTGGCACAGGGGCAGCCGGGTGCAGAGGTCAAAAGTACGAGTTCGGCCAATGCTTTTCAATTGAGAATGGGGGTGCCTGAAGCCACACTGCTTGCAGGTAGGTAAATCGGTTGCACGGACCATGATTTGGGTCTTAGTACAAGCACCAGGGGGGCCACAAAGCAGCACCAAACATACACCACCAGCGGCTCAGGGGCGGCTGGGTGCAGGGTAGAAATCCAGCATCAGGCGCCCAATGCTTTTCAAGGAAGATTTTTCTTTTGGCAAACAGGCTGCATGCGTGGCACCGGAGGGTGCAGGAGGGAGACCAACAACAGCAGAGGTAGGTGTTGGACTCTCCTTAACAGAGCCGGTCGCGGTCAGGGAGAGCTCTGGATTCACACTGCAGGCGCTGCCCGGGAGATCAGGAAAGGTCAGCCAGCACTAGACTCGAGGTCAGGATTGCTGGGGAGACTTCACTGCACAGACGAGCCTCTCAGACTCGGGCCATAGCTGTCGGGTGCAGAGAGGGCAGGAGACAGGGATCAGCCTTGATCCAGGGTCCCTGGAGTTGGTTTCTTCTGGACAGGTCCGCTGTCCAAAGGAGATTGGAGTCATTTTCGAAGGCAGCAGTTCTCCCAGGGTTTCAGAGGTCACTGGCTGCAAGACGGGTTACAGCTTTGTAATAGCTGAAGACAGGTTGGTAGGGCTGTGGCCAAGGAAGTCGTCCAAAGTGTTCTTTGCAGGGATGTCTTCTTTCTTCATAGCTCATTGCAGATCGAGTTTCTTGGTTTGGAAAAGTCACCTAAATACTAGGTTTAGGAGCATTTTAGGGGAGTAGCAGGTATGGCCAATGGACACCTTACATGGGGTGACTACACCCTCTATTATGCCACCCACCTATGAGAGGGGGCATAGTCCTAGCCCTGATTTGAGGGGTCCTCCAATCTTCAAGATGACGGGGACTGAAAGATGTGCTTCACCTCACCTCCCCCACCTTAGAGGTGGCAGAAGTGGGCACACATCCTTTTCTCTTGTTTTCCTGCCAGCTTTCCTGCCCAAAGTGGGGGTGTCATCCAAGGGCTGACATCTGCTGCTAGCAGTAGGTCTGGGGATCACATTACAAAGGGGGAAGGCCTTTGAAGTTTTCCCTACAAGCACTGGCCCATTCCGATGGAGGAGTTGTGACACCTTTGCCCAGTATGTGTATTGTATCTGGCCCGTAGTGCACGGGCTCTCTACCCAGGTGTCCAGAAACATGTCTGGTGGTTGCCGGCTGCCTAGAGCCAGTCAGAGACCACACCAGAGTTGGTAGGTTTCCAGGGGGAACCTCTGAGGTGCCCTCTGAATACATAATGCAATAAATCTCACAATGGCATCAGTGTAGATTTATTGAGAGGAGTAATTTGGTACAAAACACTCCTGGGTTCAGTGAAGACATGATGGTGCTGTGGAACTCGAGTTGTAGAGTTACCATCCCAGGTACTATCTATGGCTACACTGGCACTTACAACATTAAGGAATGGACCCTAATATTGTAGGGGCATACCTGCTCATGCAGATATGCCCTGACCTGTGGTATAGTGCACCCTGCTTTAGGGTTATAAGACCTGCTAGAGGGGGGATTTACCTAGACCTCCAGGCTGTGATGGCTTTTATGGCACCCAGGCAGGGTGTCATGTTGACTTTGTCATTTTTCACATCACAGGGGCATGCAAGCAGCAATGGCAGTGGCAATGTCCCAGTGAGGGGGGTCCTAGGGGAACTTCTTCAGCTCTCAGGCCGTAGGTACCCAAAATACCACTTACTAGGGACTTACAGGGGCAGAAGGACCAATTGTGGATAATTTATGTTTAGGAAAGTAGTACTGGCATTGAAGACCTGGATGGCAGGGACCCTGTGCAGTACATTTGAAACCACATCAAAATATGGCAGAAGGTGGGGGCTAACCATGCAAAAGAGGCACTTTTTCAAAGGGCATTAATACTTTTTCTGCCCCTCAGAGGCAGGTTTTTAGTGGTGGTGAACTGGTGATGGACATTAAAAAATACATCACACTGTTCACCTTAAATAGGATAGGCAGTGCAATGTCCTTCCCCTGACCAACTCTAATGTATCAGGCAGTCAGACGAAGTATATACCAGCTGAGCCAACAGGGGCCATGTTGACTGAATACTTAACATCCACGCATCTTTAAATGAGGCAGGCAGACCGAGGGTTTGATGGGAAGGTTACTCTGTTACATTTGCTATGCAGTGCCCTGTTGGCAAACTAAATTGGGCCCAGAAAGTTAGCCATGATCTCTGGTGTGTTTTCCATGCTGTGATGACTGGATAACATTTTATTTCATATTGCTAGCTTCTTCACAACACCGAACTAGTGAGTATAGACCCAACACAACCAATCTGGTAAGTGTAGACACTGCTGCAGATATTTTGCATGGGTATTGTCAATTCAAGACTTGAAATGATGAAGAGATTAGGAGTGAACATGTCCTCAAAATATGAAAAATGTCTGTGTTACTCAGAGCTTCTATTACTGACCTGATTTTAGCTTTTGTATAGTAGGCATAGGAGTCACTCAAAGAAATGTATCTTCATTTATTCATTCATTGTATTAGGCACTGTTGTGTAAAGCTTTTTTAAGAATGAGGAATACTTAACTTCTATTCATACATTGACCCCTACTGGAGCCACATTTTTTCAGCATACCGTTAATCCATTAGAGTTAAATACTCACTTAATTTATAATCTTTTTAACATTCAAACATACATACACACACACACACACACACTGTTTATAATTTAAGTGAATGGCAGATCGGGGCATAGTTCTCACATTTTCAGGGTACTATATCAACAGTGAAAGTCTAAAAGAGAATGGATTGTTGTGAGGTTACATAGGCCCTGTGCTCAGACACTTTAATTTTACATGTTCACGTTTAAAGTTGATATCCTTTTAAACAATTACTTTAAGTACACATTCGCTTGCACACATTCATGAGATAGTGTACTCAGAAAAGGTTTGCTTACAATTTCCTCAAAGGCACATTATCATACCTTAGAATTGTCTGTTCTACGATCCAGTACACTGCACACACTGGCCTTGTTTGTTGTTGTCTGTTTGACGACACGTCTTGGTGGGTAGAATCTATAATGACAGCTGGACCAGATCTCAGGCCCAGTACATATGGGTTCAGTTTTATTATATAAACTACACCAAGCCTTTGTTTAGGCAGAGGAGCATTCTGATGGGTTGTCGAGGTGCCTGCATGCCTGAGTTCTAGCCCAGCTGTATCTCATCACTATCTTGAGACGGAAACAGGGCTGTTCTACACCAGAATGGCTACCAGATAACAGACACACACAGGTAAATGGGAAGTTAGACCACTCTACGGTATCGGTAGAACTGCAACCACCCGATGATCTCTAGGCTAGGCAGTGGTAGGTAGGAGTACAATTATCTGTGCATATAATCAATGTGAATGCACAATGTTCAAATTATTTATCTTTTTCACTATTCTCACAATGCTGGTTACTATGCTCTGCTTTATTCTACTACTTATTGCAGCACTCATATTTCACACAAGAATCCAATTGCTTCAATAAATGTTTAAAATGGCAGTTTGTATATTCAATGTTTCTCCCTTTGGGCATGCCTGAGTCAACATCTAAAGAGTTGATCTATTTACATGATTTCTTCGGGTGAATCAGAGTCATTATGTTCTGAAGTTTTCCAGTACCTTGTAAGGTTTAGATGTCCAGATGGTGCTCTGTGAGCTAGCCAGGAACTAGGTCAGCATATTCTGATGGTAGGTGTGGACTCAGTCCCCAATAATTTATGAACCTTATGTTGCTCACACATCTTACTGAGTTATAAGGCACTGTACAACAGGATACAGTAATGAGATTTTGTCAAGTGGGTAGATTGCTGACTTCTCGACCTGCATTCTAATCCAAGTTTCTGCACTGGACAGACAATTATGTAATTCTAGGCAAATGACTTACTCTCCCCGTGATATTAAATTGTAAATATGAGTTCTGGTGCTCTTCAGCGTTCTTCCTTTGACAGGGTGTAGTGATTGCTGTGACTGACTGTTCAAAGAACTCAGCCTAACAACACGGTAATGGACTGTCCCTCTTTGGTCAATTATGCTACTGTGCATGTTCCATACTCATGTAAAAGTGCACTAACTCCCCACTTGAAACACATACAGTCATCCACTATTCTCATTTGAAAGCACACCAATAAACACTTCCACAATTCACAAAAAAGAGGTAACTGATGAATTGTAGACTTAGGTTTATGACTTGCAAAGATTTATACCTTTATGAAATTCGGTGTGAATGTGGAAATATATAGAAATGAGAGTTTTCCAGTCATGTTTTCCTAGCCCTTTGCTTCCAATCATTCCTCTGGTGTTAGAAATGGGGGTTCTGGTTGTCAGAGTATGCACCCTGTATAAGCAGAAACACACCACTCTAGTCAGGGTGCTAGACCTGTCATCCTTCGGGTAGTCTTCCCCAAAGTTTGCCTGCTTACCTCCACTTTTTGCTGTATCTTTTTGTTGGCCTTAAGACTCTAAGGACTTTACCACTGCTAACCAGTGGTAAAGTGCGTGTAATTCTCCCCAAAATATGCTGACATTGGTGTATACCTGATTGACATATTTAAATTACCTTTACGCCTCTTGTAAAGTGGTTTACCATATACCCAGATACCCTATATTCTTAATGCTACAAGTGGACCTGCAGCACTGGTTGTGCCACCCACACCAGTAGCCTTTCAAACCTGTCTCAGGCCTGCCTTTGTGCAAGGCATTTTTGTGCAGTTTTACAGCCACTTCGAATTAACATTTGAAACCTGTTGCCAAGCCTTAAACTCCCCTTTTACTACACATCGGTCACTGCTAACATAGGCCCTACGTAGCCCTAAGGGCAGGGTGCTGTGTAAGTAAAAGGTAGGACATGTGCTTTTAAGTTTGACATATCCTGATAGCAAAAAACAGAAAACTTTATTTTTCACTACTGTGAGGCCTACTCCTCTCATAGACTAGCATTGGGAATTCCTTAAACCACTCTTAAGCTTTAATTCATGATTAGAAAGGAGTAGCTAAATCAGGTTTCATATCTTTGGAATGGTAATCATAAATGCTCTTTAGTGGTAAAGTTCAATTTGACACTGCTATTTTAGAAATGCTACTTTTTGAAAGTGGACATGTCTTTGCTCTTAAATTTGCACTGTGTGCCTGCAGCCTGTCTCCAATACAAATTTGGGCTGGCCGACAACAACACTTTGTGCATTCCCTCAAGACAGCCACAAACAAAGCATGAGTGTTGCATTTTGATAGCCTTACTGGGAAAGAAGGGGGAGAAGGAGCTGACACATACATAAATAGCCTGTGCCCTCGCCTCACACAAAGGACTGATTACCCTCCTCTGATAGCCTGGCAGACAGAGCTGGGATGAAAGGGTACCTGTGCACTTCAAGGAGCTGCTTTGAAGTCACCCCCACTTTAAAGGCACATTTGGGTATAAATACTGGGGCTCTGACCCTGCCGAATCAGTACGCAATGGGACCTGTGAAGAACTGCTGGAAGGACTGCTGTTCTACAAGGATTGCCACTCTGCTTCACTGACTGTTCCAAAGAACTAATTCACTGCTGTGCTGAGCTGCCCCTGCTGCCTGCAGATCTCTGCCCTGCTGAAGACAAGGACTGAATCCATCTAACTTAAACCTAGTGTGACTCCATGTGACTGCTTCCTGTTTTCTAAAGTCACAGGGACACAAAAGACTTCCTACAATTCTGCTGCTGAACTCTGTCATCTGTGAATTTTACCCTTGCCTGAGGTGCCCCTCCAGTCCGGAGCTTTAGAAGTGTATTATGGCAACTTTTTCCATATCGATGTCGATGCAGTGGTGACTTAACTCTGATTGGAAATGACGCATTCAATGCCGAAGCAGCGACAGCTCAATGACATTGGTTCTACAACCCTCGGAGCTCAAATGCCTACGGACACTAAGGCTCGACATCGATGCAATGCCTGCTTTGCAAAGGGGTTCAACACAAAGCTTATCTCGACAGCACAGGTCGGTGCCACGGCTCGCCTCCATCCATGTGTCGAAAATGATGCGGCGCCTCCTAGACTCCTTGCCTCAAGACTTTGACGTTGGTGCTCTGTTCTATCCAAGGTACTTTGTTAGCAGGACCTTTCTGAGTCCTATATCCGGCCTGGCCTCCATTGTGGTTGGCTTGAACTATGGGTTTACCACGGTCTAGCATGACCTCAAGCAACCTTTCATCGCTATAGACTTCTAAGCACCATTTTTGATTTAATAAAAAAAAAAATCATAACTCCAATTCTACTTATTGGATGTTTGTCATTTTGGTCTTGATGTTCTTATACAATTATTCTCTATTTTTCTAAATCTCTGTGGATTCTTTTTGTGGTGTATTAATTGTGTTACTGTGTATCTGTGTTGCACACATACTTTACACATTGCTTCTTAAGTTAAGCCTGCCTGCTTTGTGCCAAGCTGCTAGAAGGTGAGCACAGATTAAATTAAAGTGTGCATCTAGCTTACACTGACTAGGATTGTAACCCCGACTTAGACAGGGTGCAAATCTATGCCAACTAGAGACCCAATTTCTAACACAGGGTAAGCTAGATGCACACTAAAAGATAACCTGTGCTCACCTTCATTTTAGGTTGGCACAGAGCAGTCAGGCTTATCCAACGAGGCAATGCGTAAAGTATTTATGCAACACACAAAGAAACGCAGTGGAAATACCACAAAAATACTCCATACAGGGTTAGAGGAATAGACTATATTTTTATAAGTAAAACAAGACCAAAAAATACAAACAATAAGGAGAACTGGAGTTCTGAACTTTTAAAGAATAAATAAAAAAGTAGTGCTTAGAAACAAATAGCGATTGGGGGTTACTAGAGGTCATGCTAAACCCCGGTAAACAGTGCTTAATTTGTGCCGGTGCTTTCCGGTGCTTAGCACCGGCACGTATTTATCAGGGCCGGGTCTACACTGCGCATCACACTGCAACTTATGGCATTGTGGCGTAGATATAGAATTGCATCACTGACTCGCACAGACAGTGTTTTTCTCCAGAGTCCCAGTGAAGAGTGTTGCGGCTGTGAAATCCAATAAAAAAAGATTCACATATGATTACCGTCCAAACATAATTTATTCAATATCCATATTTCGTCGACCCACCTTGAAGCACATTGAGAATTTGCTTTAGGCGGAAGCCGTGGCCCTTAGTTCAGTGTTGCTGGTGGGCAGTGCACTGATTGGGCTGGGCATTTAGTTCTAAGGAGTAGGGGCTGTGCTGCAGGCTGCGTGCGTAGTTTTTTTGCAAAATGCCACGCCCGGCACCCAATGAGTCATCAGTGGTGCAGGTCAGGCTCAGCCTGACGACGTCGAGGGCACGTAGCTGCAGAAGCAGGCGGCAGCCTATCAGTTAAAGGCAGGCCAGTACCCTGGACGCCCATCACCACAGTAACCGTAAGTATCAGCCTTGCCAAACCAACGCTGCTTTTTTTGTTTCTTGAGCGTGGTGGCATGACTGGCACTGTGGTAGCTCCGGCTCAACATGAAGAAACGATGTTGCCCGCATCATTGAAATCTTTTGCTTTCCTCGGACTCGAAGTCGGGTGTTAATTACTGAAGTAATGCAAAAAAAAAAAAGTCATCTGTGTGTCCCACGGATTTTTCTAGCCATGTCTCTGTGGTGCGCAGCGCGCGCACAAATGAAAGCACTGCCCTCTTTGACGTGTAGTGCACCTACAGCTTGGACAGTCAAGATAGGCCTGGGGGTCGGGGTAATGGTTAAGTTGAAGGCCCTGCCAGGTCCCCGCCCTTCAAGCCTCCCAGGCAAGTCCTGGCCCGGGCAGGCATTTTGCTTGCAGTTGCACACAACCGAAGGCATGATTCATTGCTCAGGGGAGGGCGCAGGCCTTGCCTTCAACTTGTCACTCACTGGTGGTTCACTTCACTATTCACTTACGCATACTATGAAGTGAACTGCTTCGACTGAAATATGCCTGCTTTGCTGGGCGGTCTTCATCCTGCTGCCTTATGGTCCATTCTGGCAGATTTAAAGTCCCTGTGCTTCTGGCTGTGGATTTGTGTTTCTGCTCACTTGTGATGTGCTATTTTGGTCATTCCCTCAGTTGCGACCCTGCTTCTCTCGGTACAGTGGCTGTGCCATCTCTCTTTTGGGTTTCTAATGCCTCTTTGAAGTAGAATCGTAGTTATGGGGTTACCAGTAAGAAAATGAAGTGTTCATGCTGCGGCTTTCAAGTGCCCACAGAGAGAAGAGGAGAAACACATTTTATAGTGGAAGAGACAGTCAATCACTACTTAAAAACATTGTTCTGTGACATATGCCGCAGTAAAGAGAAACTGTATGGACATATATATATTTGAAGAATGTTTAAAGATGTTACAGATTCAGGTAGGGTGGGAGAAATAACTAATTATGTGATGTGTTTGAAAAGGTGATGGTCTCCCCAGTAGACAAACTACAAACCCGTCAAACATGGTGGTGTTTTTTCTCACTGCTGGGACAATTATTTAAATGGTAATATTGTTTTGGACACGTTGCAAAAATCTATTCTAATGTGAATGTCCATTAGTTTGTTCAATCAGTTAAATGCTTGCTGCCACCACACATGCGTAAGGCATGCTGGGAACAAGTGTGAATTCTAATAGAGCTGAGCTAGCGCCTTCATTCTCTAAAGGTGAAAAAATAAGACTTTTACATTAGTGGAAAATATTAGTTACATTGCTACAAAATGGCAAAAATACTAAGCAAACAGAATAGAAAAATCATTTTATTATTCAGTCTGTGTGCACACTTTCTGTTCATTAAGTCCACAAATGTTTCTTCTTTGAACTTCCGTTTGCTTGACTTGGAGCCGCCACTGCAGTTTGGTTGCCTTTATTGAACAGGTGGTCCTATCTAGCCCTCCTCTAGAGATGCCCGTTAGACAGAGAGACATCAAGAACTATAGCGAAGAAACTTTAGGGAGTGGTAGTAGGGTCCAAGAGAGGTGAGTTAGACAGAAAGGTAAAGTAGAAAGCGGTTAGTAAGAGAGCACTCTAGGCAGAGAGAAGTAGTGAAAGCAGTGGCAGTTAGAATGTGGGCGGTTGCAGTACGATAATTATATAGGGGTGCAAGTTATAGAAACCAGGGTGAGGAACAGAAAGAGGTAAAATGTGAAGTGAGGCGTAGAATGATAACTGAGTCAGGTGTAGAGAGGTAGAAAGAAAGGTAGAATTAGTGTGCTGAAGGGCAGAAAGAGGAGATGTTGAGAGAAAAGAGGTAACGCAAAAAGACAGGTGAGGTAGTGAAAGAGAGCTAAAGGTGAAAGAAAGCTAGAGAGTGGTTGAGGTAAAGAGGTAGAGAGTAACAGGTGAGATAAAAAAGTTCATTAAGATAGGGAGAATTAGAGGGATGGTTGTCGGTCAGGAAGGGAGAATGGGTTGATACTGGGAAAGGGGCACAAAAATATGAGAGAGGGACAGAAAAAAAGAGGTAGAGAAGGAAAATTGTAGTAAGAAAGAAGTAAGACCGTGACAGGGGTGAAGGGAAGAGTGGTAATTTTTTAGGACAATACTTTGAAAATTGTTCCAGCGCCACTGGTCTGGGTGCTTTTGTTTGACATTTTCATGCTTTCTGGCATGGGTGCCTTTGTGTGACGTTTCCATGCTTTCTGGCCTGGGTGCCGTTGTGTGACGTTTCCATGCATTCTGGCCTGGGTGCCGTTGTGTGACGTTCCCATGCTTTCTGGCCACGGGGCCTTTGTGTGACATTTCCATGCTTCCTGGTCTGAGACTGAGCACTTATGTCTGGCATTTCCATAATTTCTGGCCTGAGGGCTTATGTGTGACATTTCCACGGTTAATGGGCTGGGTGCTTATGTGACATTTCCACGGTTCATGGCCTGAGTGCTTATGTGTGACATTTCCACAGTTTATGGCATGGGTGATTATGTGTGACATTTCCATGCTTTCTGGCCTGGGTGCTTACTTGTGACATTTTCATGCTTTGTGGCCTGAGGGCTTATGTGTGACATTTCCACGGTTAATGGCCTGGGTGCTTATATCTGATATTTCCACGGTTTATGGTATGGGTGCTTATGTGTGACATTCCCATGCTTTCTGGCCTTGGTGCTTATGTCATGTCATCATTTACGATTAACTATGCTTTGAAAGTTAATACACCTAAATATGTAATGGCAAATGTGTTGTGCACCATTTTGGTCTTTCTTTTTACAAAATGTTCTTGAGGGGAGAATTCCCCCCACCCCCCGCCCCCACCAAAACACCTCTAGCAGTCGTTAAGCACAGGGCAGGGGAACCTCCTATCAAAACCGTACTATGAGGAAGGCTCCCTTGCTGAAATTCAGATCGGGTATTACATCTGACTTTTAGCAGTGCCAGTTGAGGATGTGGGTGGAGCCAATAGAGTAAGTGGGTGGAGTCAGTGGAAGAAGTGGGTGGAGCCGGGAAAGTGGGTGTGGTCTCAGTCAAACATTTGAGCACCTGGACTTGATATTTTACAAATTAAGCACTGCCGGTAAATCCAATTTTCAGGCCAACTGCAATGGCGGGCAGGCTGGCTACAGGACTGATGCAGGTCCTGCTGAAAAAGTACCTTGAATGAAGCAAGCGTCGACACCGAAGGCTTGATGCATCGGT
Organism: Triturus cristatus; assembly: GCF_964204655.1. Classification (NCBI taxonomy): domain Eukaryota; kingdom Metazoa; phylum Chordata; class Amphibia; order Caudata; family Salamandridae; genus Triturus; species Triturus cristatus. The sequence continues at coordinate 589,101,033 of NC_140582.1, forward strand.
TCCGATCCACGCAGGCGAAAAAGGAATCTTTGACAAACCCCTTTATGATGCAGGCGCTGTGGCAATATTGAGCCATGCAGCCCATCAAGGCAATGTCACTGATTGGCTCCTGTGTCAGCATCGAAGGGCAATGCATCGGTTTTGATCGGCACAAAGTTTTCACTGCGTCAATTTGTGATTTTACACGGCTTTTTGTGCAGCAGAAGTCATCTTTTAAGGGCCCAGGACTGGATCGGCACCACTTGGCAGCACAGGACTCACAGATGACAGAGTTCAAGTGCTGTTGGGTTAAAGCCTCGGTACTTATACCCAGTTGTGCCTTTGAAGAGAGGGTGACTTCAAAGGAGGCCCTTGAAGAACCCAGGTCCTTCTTTCTTCTCAGCTTTGGCTCCAGGCTATCAATAGTGGGTAATAAGCCCTTTGTGTGGGAAACAGGATTATGCCTATTCACATGTGTCAGCCACCCCCTCTCTTCCTGCCTAGGAAGAGCTATCAGAATGCAGGTTAATGCAGATGAGTTCTCTGTCAACCCACCATTCCTGTGTTTGTGGCTCTCTAGAGGAAATTCACAAAGTATAGCTGTCACCCACACCAGACATGTACGGGAGACAGGATGCAAAGCACACAGAGCAGTCAGAACAGAGAAATATTCACTTCCTAAAAGTGGCATTTCCAAAAAAGGAATGATACATCCATTTCAAATCGATAAAACATGACACAGCTAATCGTTTCTAGCTAGGAATTACCAGGAAGTACAGATTAAAGGTGAATGAAGGCATATGCCATGTTAACTTATGAGAAGAGTAGGCCTCACAGCGTTAAAAAAACATGAATTTGGGTGTTTGTCACTACCAGGCCATGCAAAACTTAAAAGTACAAGTCTTACCTTTTACTTACACAGCACCCTGCCCTATGGGCTACGTAGGGCATACCTTAGGGGAGACTTATGTGTAATAAAAGGGGTGCTTAAGGCTTGCCAAGTTGTATTAAGTTTCAAGTCGAAGTGGCAGTAAACTGCACACACAGGCCCTGCAATGGCTGTCCTAAGACAAGTTTGAAAGTCTACAAGGGTGGGTGGCACAGTCAGTGTTGCAGACCCACTAGTAGCATTTAGGTTACAGGCCCTGGGTATATCGTATATGACATTACAAGGTACTTAACATTAATCAAAATATGCCAATTGTGTAAACACCAATATCACCATGTTTAAGAGAGAAGCACATGAACTTTAGCACAGGTAAAGTGCTCAGAGTCCTAGGGCCAACAAAAAGAAGTTCAGAAGAAGAGAAGGAAGAAGGCAAAACATGCATGGTGACCCTTCAGAGAGGGCCATTTTCCAACATCTAGGTTGCCTAAAGGTCAGACAATCTGCAACTTACGCTTAAAGGTCCAACTGCACTTTTTTAGTCAGCTCTGCTCTACTCAGTTTTCCATTTTTCTAATTTTCATGCAGCAAAATATATTTCTATTTTGGCACAATTACACATTTTGAAGCACGTTTTTCTACACATTGAAAGCATTTTTGCGATTGCATCATCTTCCTACATTTTTTCGTAAGATAGACAGGCATTCTTTCAAGCAGACATATTCCAATATTGTGCACTTATGCCTTTTTATGCTGTTTTCTTTCTGCACATTCAACACATTTTTCCATGAACGGAAATCTCTTCCCATGCTGACAGCCCACTTGTTTCGATATTTTTAACAACTGAATTAAAATTCGGATCGGAAAATGAACTAGAATTCGTATGGATACATAAAAATGTCAGACTTGTAAGTGCTCATCCTTCATCACGTCGTTTCTGTGCCCAAAAACAACTTTACAATTTGAAAATACCTTGCTAACTCATAATGAATGCCTTTTGTTTCGATAAATTAATTAAGATCCCTAATTTGGGGAACCAGGTGTGAATTTTGTGCCCTAAGATAACACTTTTTGCACTTTCAGACTCTGTGGGGCAGATTTACAAGCCCCTTGCAAGACTTTTACGCCGCCGTCGCGTCACTTTTGTGATACAGTGGCAACGTAAACCATGCGGAACGTTGCGACTTATTTACAACGTGACGCATTTAGGCAGATGCGTCACATTGTAAAGCCCTGCGCCACATGAAACCTGCATCAGGTTTCATGTGGGCGTTCTGTCACAGGGTGGGCGTTCCCTCGCAGGAAAGCCCCGTACAACTGACGCAGTGAAATCTACAAGATTTCACTGAGTCAGTTTTACAACGCTGCTGCGTCAAATCCTTACGCCTGCTTGAAGCAGGCGCAAGGAGTGATGCACCACATTAAGTATGTGCGGCCCCTGTGCATTGCAGGAGTTGCGTCGCACTTGCGACGCAACTCCAGCAATGTGCTGCCCGTACGCCACAAGATGCGTCACACATCTTCCCCTCCTTGCACCATGGTGCACCGCATTGTAAATGCGGCGCATCTGTGGTGGCACAAGGGGGGGATTACGTGACGCATCCTTTCTGGCGCATCCCTGCTGATTTGCAGAGACACGCCAGAAGTTGTAAATCTGCCCTTTTGTTTTTTACTTGCAAAAATCCTTTGGTTCAGGATCACACATAACCAAGCATCTCCCTTGAGTGAATATTGATGTATTAATTTGATTTTTGATTTTGCAAAATTTCTCAGTTCTGTGTAAAATGGAGTGAATACAAATATGCCAATCCATCAGGCAGACACACAATGCTGAACATATCAGCATTACATTTGCAGAACACCAAAACCAACAGCTAGATCGCTGAAGCACTCTGATGGTAACATGATACACATCCCGCCGTAGAAAATCTGAATAAATGCGCTTTGGCTTACTAAGTAAAAATGAAATGTAATACCAAGGACCCATTTAAGCAAAATTGCTGAAAGTTCCCTAGAACCTTGGTATAAAAGTAGACTTAATCAAATATATCTGTCTGGGAATAAAATGCCCTTTTAATCGTCCCAGCTGTGCTAAATTAAGATATAACTTTTTTCTCTGTGATGTAAAATGAAACGGCTACAGATTGCAGTCTTTGATCTAATATGCAATCCTGAATGCTCGTGGTATTAAAAATCAACTTCAGCTGCAGAAAGAGGCGGTTGTAATAGTCGTCCATGTGAAATAGAATTACAGGCCTCCCACTGTGACCAGGTTTTCAGCATCAACTGAGGCCCTTGTTGAGTTACTGTTTGAGTAATGGACTATCCAGTGAATCTTCTACATGTTTTATAGATCTCATTTGCATCTTTTCTGCTGGACTGGGAAATTCAAATAATGTAAATTTTGTTGTTGTTGTGGTTACAAACATTCTCCTACTTATTGTAAAGCACAATACCAATGTGATAATGGGAAAAAATGAATGCTAGAAATGCTCATGTGAGATTTGGAAACGGATCCAAAACATTTTTTGAATAGTACTATTTCATATCCTTTGATTTTTAATCTAAACACCTTTTACCACCTTATTATGAAAACGGGATTCTGGATGTGGTAATATGTGAGAAGAAACTTTGTACATATTTGTAACGTGGCATTTTGTTGTGCAAGAGATGCATTCTGTTGGCCTTTGTACTGCTGTACATTAGTGCTGCATTATTGAATGTGATGTTTTGTTGTACTGCAGTAGTTGTGTTGCATTTTGTTTGAATGTTTTGGTGTAATTAGTCTTATTATGTTTTAATTGTGTTATCTTTCTGCATGCTATTCAATGATGTTCTAGTGTATATTTTAGATATGGCAACAGATGGTGCTGCATTGCAAGCCAAAAAAGCACTTCATTGAAAGTTCTTGTGACAGGCAACCATTTACCACTGTATAAAGTTGCAAAATAACACTCCCCTAGGAGGCAGCAGTTCTCCCAGGGTTTCAGAGGTCACTGGCTGCAAGACAGGTTACAGATGGGTTACAGCTTTGTAATAGCTGGAGACAGGTTGGTAGGGCTGTGGCCAAGGCAGTCGTCCTCAGTGTTCTCTGCAGGGATGTCTTCTTTCTTCATAGCTCATTGCAGATCTAGTTTCTTGGTTTGGAGAAGTCACCTAAATACTAGGTTTAGGGGCATTTTAGGGGAGTAGCAGGTAGGGCCAATGGGCACCTTACATGGGGTGACTACACCCTCTATTATGCCACCCACCTATGAGAGGGGGCAAAGTCCTAGCCCTGATTGGAGGGGTCCTCCAATCTTCAAGATGATGGGGACTGAAAGATGTGTTTCACCTCGCCTCCCCCACCTTAGAGGAGGAGTTGGCGGAAGTGGGCACACATCCTGCCAGCTTTCCTGCCCAAAGTGGGGGTGTCATCCAAGGGCTGCCATCTGCTGCTAGCAGTAGGTCTGGGGGTCACATTACAAAGGGGGAAGGCCTTTTGAAGCTTTTCCCTACAAGCACTGGCCCACTCTGATGGAGGAGGTGTGACACCTTTGCCCAGTATGTGCATTGCATCTGGTTCCGTAGTGCAGGGACTCTCTACCCAGGTGTCCAGAAATATGTCTGGTGATGGCCGGCTGCCTACAGCCAGTCAGAGACCAGGCCAGAGTTGGTAGGTTTTCAGGGGGCACCTCTGAGGTGCCCTCTGAGTACATGATGAAATAACTCTCACAATGGCATCAGTGTAGATTTATTGAGAGGAGTAATTTGGTACAAAACACTCCTGGGTTCACTGATGACATGATGGCGCTGCAGAACTCGAGTTGTAAAGTTACCATCCCAGGTACTATCTATGGCTACACTGGCACTTACAACATTAAGGAATGGACCCTAATATTGTAGGGGCATACCTGCTCATGCAGATATGCCCTGACCTGTGGTATAGTGCACCCTGCTTTAGGGCTATACGACCTGCTAGAGGGGGGACTTACCTATACCTCCAGGCAGTGCTGGCTTTTATGGCACCCAGGCAGGGTGTCATGTTGAATTTGTCATTTTTCACCTCACAGGGGCATGCAAGCAGCAATGGCAGTGGCAATGTCCCAGTGAGGGGGGTCCTAGGGGACCTTCTTCAGCTCTCAGGCCCTAGGTACCCAGGGTACCACTTACTAGGGACTTACAGGGGGCAGAAAGACCAATTGTGGATAGTTTTTTTTTAGGAAAGTAGTACTGGCATTGAAGACCTGGATGGCAGGGACCCTGTGCAGTACATTTGAAACCACATCAAAATATGGCAAAAGGTGGGGCTAACTATGCAAAAAGAGGCACTTTCTCAAAGGGCATTAATACTTTTTCTGCCCCTCAGAGGCAGGTTTTTAGTGGTGGTGATGGACATTAAAAAATACACTACACTGTTCACCCTAAATAGGATAGGCAGTGCAATGTCCTTCCCCTTACCAACTCTAATGTGTCAGGCAGTCAGACGAAGTATACACCAACTGAGCTAACAGGGGCCATGTTGACAGAATACTTAACGTCCACGCATCTTTAAATGAGGCAGACAGACCGAGGGTTTGATTGGAAGGTTACTCTGTTGCAGTGCCCTGTTGGCAAACTCTAAATTGGGCCCAGAATGTTAGCCATGATCTCTGGTGTGTTTTCCATACTGTGATGAGTGGATAACATTTTTATTTCATATTGCTAGCTTCTTCACAACACTGAACTAGTGAGTATAGACCCAACACAACCAATCTGGTAAGTGTAGACACTGCTGCAGATATTTTGCATGGGTATTGTCAATTCAAGACTTGAAATGATGAAGAGATTAAGAGTGAACAGGTCCTCAAAATATGAAAAATGTCTGTGTTACTCAGAGCTTCTATTACCGACCTGATTTTAGCTTTTGTATTTTAGGCAGTGTCACTCAAAGAAATGCATCTTTATTTATTCATTCATTGTATTAGGCACTGTTGTGTAAAGCTTTTTTAAGGATGAGGAATACTTAACTTCTATTCATACATTGACCCCTACTGGAGCCACATTTTTTCAGCGTACCGTTAATCCATTAGAGTTAAATACTCACTTAATTTATCATCTTTTTTACATTCAAACATAGATACATCACACACACACTGTTTATAATTTAAGTGAATGGCACATTGTGGCATAGTTCTCACATTTTCAGGGTACTATATCAACAGTGAAAGCCTAAAAGAGAATGGATTGTTGTGAGGTTACATAGGCCCTTTGCTCAAACACTTTAATTTTACATGTTCACGTTTAAAGTAGACATCCTTTTAAACAATTACTTTAAGCACACATTTGCTTGCACACCTTCATGAGATAGTGTACTCAGAAAAGGTTTGCTTACAATTTCCTCAAAGGCAAATTATCATACCTTAGAATAGTCTGTTCAATGACCCGGTACACTGCACACACTGGCCTTGTTTGTTGTTGTCTGTTGGACGACACCTCTTGGTGGGTAGAATCTATAATGACAACTGGACCAGATCTCAGGCACAGTACGTATGGGTTCAGTTTTATTATATAAACTACACCAAGCCTTTGTTTAGGCAGAGGAGCATTCTGATGGGTTGTCGAGGTGCCTGCATGCCTGAGCTCTAGCCCAGCTGAATCTCATCACTATCTTTAAGAGGGACAGAGGGCTGTTCTACACCAGAATGGCTACCAGATAACAGACACACACAGGTAAATGGGGAGTTAGACCACTCTACGGTATTGGTAGAACTGCAACCACACAATGATTTCTAGGCTAGGCAGTGGTAGGGAGGAGTACAATTATCTGTATTCATATAATCAATGTAAATGCACAATGGTCAAATTATTTATCTTTTTTACCATTCTCACAATGCTTGTTACTATGCTCTGCTTTATTCTACTCCTTATTGCAGCACTCTTATTTCAAACAAGAGTCCAATTGCTTCAATAAATGTTTAAAATGCCAGTTTGTATATTCAATGTTTCTCCCTTTGGGCATGCCTGAGTCAACATCTAAAGAGTGGATCTGTTCCATGATTTCTTCGGGTGACTCAGAGTCATTATGTTCTGAAGTTACAGACACTTTCCAGTACCTTGTAAGGTTTAGATGTCCAGATCGTGCTCTGTGAGCTAGCCTGGAATTATTTCAGCATATTCTGATGGTAGGAGTGGACTCAGTCCCCAATAATTTTGAACCTTATGTTGCTCACACCTATTACTGAGTTATAAGGAACTGTACAACAGGACACAGTAAAGAGATTTTGTCAAGTGGGTAAATTGCTGACTTCTCTACCTGCATTACAATCCAAGTTTCTAAACTGGACATAAAATTATGTAATTCTAGGCAAATGACTTACTCTCCCTGTGATATTAAATTGTAAATATGAATTCTGGTGCTCTTCAGCTTTCTTCCTTTGACAGGGCATAGTGATTACCAAACCGGTAGGTCCAGCACTTGCAATATACAATGGGAAAATCAGGGCTTCCATAATTTATGGTGCAGAACTTTGGGGCTTCGATAACCTAGGCCCCTTAGTCCCGGCCCAAAATAAGTTTTTGAGATCTTTGACTGGCCTTCCCCAATCATCCCCCCTCAAACCCCTATTTTTGATCTGGGATGCACTTCCATTGAGGAGGCAGCGGGCTTTAGACCCCTCGCGTATTGGAGACGGCTTTGGACAACCCCTGAGTTAGTACCATACGCCAAAGCAGTTACGTACATCAGAGAAGCTGACATGTCTTCAAAAATTATTTGGCTGAAAAAAATCTAAAAGCACGCTGGTCGATATGGGGCTCAGGCACTTGTGGGAGGACCCAGAAGGGAATCAGTTTACATCTAAAAATTATTTTAAATCTTTTTATTGGGGCATGGTCTGTCTTAAGTCCCTGTCACTGGTGAATAGTGCATCCCTGACAGGCCTCTTTTTAGATCATAAGTATGAACACTGGTTTGAGGCCTATTGGGATGTCATTACGAGACCAGGTGGCAGGAAACTGTATTACCAATTTAGAGTGGGTACCCTCCCCCTTAAAACTTTCACGGCAAAGTGGGGAGATGGAGACACAAAATGTACTGTGTGTACATCTTAGGATGAGTCCATACTCCATGTATTGTTTGTGTGCCCCGCGTATAAGTTTCCCCGTAATAAATGGATTAAGCCGATTTGCCGTAATATTGGCACAAGATCATCCCAAACAGATACAAGGGAACCTGTAGTCATAGCTATGGCAAAAGTTTTGAGCTGGGCATGGGCCCTTAGAAGAAGTAGTTTGGTTGCTAATGCAGGCTCTATTTTGCATTAATGAAGTGAATAATATTATGCTGGATGATTCTCCTCTGATGGACATGTGGGAATATTGTCTTTTCTTTTATGTGGCTCACCTTTTTGATATAATTGTGTTTTGCAATGAATGTAAAAATTTTCCTTTTTAATCTCTTTTTTTAATATAATTAATTAATCTTTTTTTTTAAATAATAATTTAATTTATAAAGTGTGGTACACATGGTTTTTATATGTGTCTCTTTTATGATTGAAAAATTATCGAATAAAGAAATTGAATTGAATTGATTGCTGTGACTGACTGTTCAAAGAACTCAGCCTAACAACAGGGTAATAGATTGTCCCTCTTTGGTCAATTATGCTACTGTGCATGTTCCATACTCATGTAAAAGTGCACTAAATCCCCAATTGAAACACATACAGTCATTCACTATTCTCATTTGAAAGCACACCAATAAAACACTTCCACAATTCACAAAAAAGAGGTAACTGATGTATTTAGACTTAGGTTTATGACTTGCAAAGATTTATACCTGTATGAAATTCGGTGTGAATATGGAAATATATAGAAATGTGAGTTTTCCAGTCATGTTTTCATAGCCCTTTGCTTCCAATCATTCCTCTGGTGTTAGAAATGGGGGTTCTGGTTGTCAGAATATGCACCCTGTAGAAGCAGAAACACACCACTCTAGTCAGGGTGCTAGACCTGTCATCCTTTGCGTCATCTTCCCCAAAGTTTTCCTGCTTACCTTCACTTTTTGCTGTATCTTTTTGTTGGCCTTAAGACTCTAAGGACTTTACCACTGCTAACCAGTGGTAAAGTGCGTGTAAATCTCCCCAAAATATGGTGACATTGGTGTATACCTGATTGACATATTTAAATTACCTTTAAGCCTCTTGTAAAGGGGTTTAACATATACCCAGGGCCTATATTCTAAATGCTACTAGTCGGCCTGAAGCACTGGTTGTGCCACCCACACCAGTAGCCTTTCAAACCTGTCTCAGGCCTGCCTTTGCAAGGCGCTTTTGTGCAGTTTTACTGCCACTTCGAATTAACATTTGAAACCCCTTGCCGAGCATTAAACTCCCCGTTTAGTACACATAGGTCACCACTAACATAGGCCCTAGGTAGCCCTAAGGGCAGGGTGCTGTGTAAGTAAAAGGTAGGACATGTGCGTTTAAGTTTTACATATCCTGATAGTGAAAAACAGAAAACTTAATTTTTCACTACTGTGAGGCCTACTCCTCTCATAGACTAGTATTGGGAATTCCTTAAACCACTCTTAAGCTTTAATTTATGATTAGAAAGGAGTAGCTAAATCATGTATCATATCGTTGGAATGGTGATCATAAACGCTCTTTAGTGGTAAAGTTCAATTTGACATTGCCATTTTAGAAATGCCACTTTTTGAAAGTGGACATGTCTTTGCTCTTAAATTTGCACTGTGTGCCTGCAGCCTGTCTCCAATACACATCTGGGCTGTCCGACAACAACACTTTGTGCATTCCCTCAAGACAGCCACAAACAAAGCATGAGTGTTGCATTTTGATAGCCATACTGGGTAAGAAGGGGGAGAAGGAGCTGACACATATCTAAAGAGCCTGTGCCCTCGCCTCACACAAAGGACTGATTACCCCCCTCTGATAGCCTGGCAGACAGAGCTGGGATGAAAGGGTACATTTGCACTTCAAGGAGCTGCTTTGAAGTCACCCCACTTTAAAGGCACATTTGGGTATAAATACTTGGGCTCTGGCGCTACCAAATCAGTACAATATGGGACCTGTGAAGCAATCTGTCTGGAGTAAGGATTGCTGTTCTACAAGGATTGCCACCCTGCTTCACTGACTGTTCCAAAGAACTAATTCACTGCAATGCTGGGCTGTCCCTGCTGCCTGCAGATCTCTGCCCTGCTGAAGACAAGGACTAAATCCATTTCACTTAAACCTAGTGTGACTCCAAGCACATGCTGGATTGCTTCCTGTTTTCTAAAGTCACAGGGACACAAAAGACTTCCTACAATTCTGCTGCTGGACTCTGTCATCTGTGAGTTCTACCCTTGCCTGAGGTGCCCCTCCAGTCCGGACCTTTAGAAGCGTATTATGGCAGCTTTTTCCATATCGATGTCAATGCAGTGGTGACTTAACTCTGATTGGAAATGACGCATCGCCTTAAATGTCGAAGCAGCGACCGCTCAATTACATTGGTTCTACACCCCGCGTAGCTCAAATGCCTACGGACACTAAGGCTCAACATTGATGCAATGCCTGCTTTGCAAAGGGGTTCAACACAAAGCTTATCTCGACAGCACAGATCGGTGCCACCGCTCGCCTCCATCCATGACTCGAAAATAACGCGGCGCCTCCTAGACTCCTTGCCTCAAGACTTTGACCTTGTTGCTCTGCTCTATCCAAGGTACTTTGTTAGCGGGACCTTTCTGAGTCCTATATCCGGCCTGAACGCCATCGTGGTTGGCTTGAACTATGGGTTTACCACAGTCTAGCACGACCTCAAGCAACCTTTCATCGCTATAGACTTCTAAGCACCATTTTTTATTTATTTTTCAAAAATTCATATCTCCAATTCTACTTATTGGATGTTTGTCATTTTGGTCTTGATTTTCTTATAAAATGATTCTCTATTTTTCTAAATCTCTGTGGATTCTTTTTGTGGTGTACTCATTGTGTTACTGTGTATCTGTGTTGCACACATACGTTACACATTGCTTCTTAAGTTAAGCCTGCCTGCTTTGTGCCAAGCTACTAGAAGGTGAGCACAGATTAAATTAAAGTGTACATCTAGCTTACACTGACTAGGATTGTAACCCCGACTTAGACAGGGTGCAAACCTATGCCAACTAGAGACTCAATTTCTAACACAGGGTAAGCTAGAAACACACTAAAAGATAACCTGTGCTCACCTTCTTTTTAGGTTGGCACAGAGCAGTCAGGCTTATCCAACGAGGCAGTGCGTAAAGTATTAATGCAACACACAAAGAAACACTGTGAAAATACCACAAAAATACTCCATACGGGGTTAGAGGAATAGACTATATTTTTATAAGTAAAACAAGACCAAAAAAAACAAACAACAAGGAGAACCGCAAATCTGAACTTTTAAAGAATAAATAAAAAAGTAGTGCTTAGAAACAAATAGCGATTGGGGGTTACTAGAGGTCATGCTAAACCCCGGTAAATCCAATTTTCAGGCCAACTGCAATGGAGGGCAGGCTGGCTACAGAACTGATGCAGGTCCTGCTGAAAAAGTACCTTGAATGAAGCAAGCATCAAAACCGAAGGCTTGATGCATCGGTTCCGATCCGCGCAGGCGAAAAAGGTATCTTGACGAACCCCTTTATGATGCAGGTGCTGTGGCAGTATCGAGCCATGCAGCCCATCAAGGCAATGTCACTGATTGGCTCCTGTGTCAGCATTGAAGGGCAATGCGTCGGTTTTGATCGGCACAAAGTTTTCACTGTGTTAGTTTGTGATTTTACGCAGCTTTTTGTGCAGCAGAAGTCATCTTTCAAGCGCCCAGGACTGGATCGGCACCACTTGGCAGCACAGGACTCACAGCTGACAGAGATCAAGTGCTGTTGGGTTAAAGCCCCGTTACTTATACCCAGTTGTGCCTTTGAAGAGTGGGCGACTTCAAAGGAGGCCCTTGAAGAACCCAGGTCCTTCTTTCTTCTCAGCTTTGGCTCCAGACTATCAGTAGTGGGTAATCAGCCCATTGTGTGGGAAACAGGATTATGCCTATTCAGATGTGTCAGCTACCGCCTCTCTTCCTGTCTAGGAAGAGCTATCAGAATGCAGGTGAATGCAGATGAGTTCTCTGTCAACCCACCATTCCTGTGTTTGTGGCTCTCTAGAGGAAATTCACAAAGCATAGCTGTCACCCACAGCAGACGTGTACGGGAGACAGGATGCAAAGCACACAGAGCAGTCAGAGCAGAGAAATATTCACTTCCTAAAAATTGCATTTCTAAAATAGGAATGTTAAATCCATTTCAAATCGATAAAACATGACACAGCTCATCTTTTCTAGCTAGGAATGACCAGGAAGTACAGATTAAAGGTGAATGAAGGCATATCCCATGTTAATTTATGAGAAGAGTAGGCCTCACAGCATTAAAAAATGAATTTCGGTGTTTGTCACTACCAGGCCATGCAAAACTTAAAAGTACAAGCCTTACCTTTTACTTACACAGCACCCTGCTCTGTGGGCTACGTAGGTCATACCTTAGGGGAGACTTATGTGTAATAAAAGGGGTGCTTAAGGCTTGCCAAGTTGTTTTAAATTTCAAGTCGAAGTGGCAGTAAACTGCACACACAGGCCCTGCAATGACTGTCCTAAGACAAGTTTGAAAGTCTACATGGGTGGGAGGCACAGTCAGTGTTGCAGACCCACTAGTAGCATTTAGGTTACACGCCCTGGGTATATCGTATATGATATTACAAGGTACTTAACAGCCAACTAAATATGCCCATTGTGTATACACCACTATCACCATGTTTAATGGAGAAGCACATGCACTTTAGCACAGGTGAAGTGCACAGATTCCTAGGGCCAACAAAAAGAAGTTCAGAAGAAGAGAAGGAGGCAGGCAAATCTGCAAGTTAAGCTTAATGGTCCAACTGCACTTTTTTAGTCAGCTCTGCTCTACTCAGTTTTCCATTGTTCTCGTTTTCATGCAGCAAAATATATTTCTGTTTTGGCACAATTACACATTTTGTAGCACGTTTTTCTACACATTGAAAGCATTTTTGCGATTGCATCATCTGCCTATATTTTTTCTAAAGATAGAAAGCATTCTTTCAAGCAGAAACATTCCAATATTGTGCACTTATGCCTTTTTATGCTGTTTTCTTTCTGCACATTCAACACATTTTTCCATGAACGGAAATCTCTTCCCATGCTGACAGCCCACTTGTTTCGATATTTTTAACAACTGAATTAAAATTCCGATCGGAAAATTAACTAGAATTCGTATGGATACCTAAAAATTTCAGACTTGTGAGTGGTCATCCTTCATCACTACGTTTCTGTGCCCAAAAACAACTTTACAATTTGAAAATACATAGCTAACTCATAATGAATGCCTTTTGTTTTGCTAAATCTATTAAGATCCCTAATTTGGGGAACCAGGTGTGAATTTTGTGCCCAAAGATAACACTTTTTGCACTTTCAAACTCTTTGTTTCCTTGCAAGAATCCTATGGTTCAGGATCACACATAACCAAGCATCTCCCTTGAGTGAATATTGATGTATTAATTTGATTTTTGATTTTACAACCTTTCTCAGTACTGTGTAAAATGGAGTGAATACTAATATGCCAATCCATCAGGCAGACACACAATGCTGAACATATCAGAATTACATTTGCAGAACACCAAAACCAACAGCTAGATCGCTGAAGCACTCTGATGGTAACATGATACACATCCCGGCGTAAAAAATCTGAATAAATGCGTATTGGCTTACTAAGTAAAAATGAAATGTAATACCAAGGACCATTTCAGCAAAATTGCTGAAAGTTCCCTAGAAACTTGGTATAAAAGTAGACTTAATCAAATATATCTGTCTGGGAATAAAATTACCTTTTAATCGTCCCAGCTGTGCTAAATTAAGATAAAACTTTTTTTCTCTATGATGTAAAACGAAACGGCTACAGATTGCAGTCTTTGATCTAATATGCAATCCTGAATGCTCGTGGTATTAAAAATCAACTTCAGCTGCAGAAAGAGGCGGTTGTAATAGTCGTCCACGTGAAATAGAATTACAGGCCTCCCATTGTGACCAGGTTTTCAGCATCAACTGAGGCCCTTGTTGAGTTACTGTTTGAGTAATTGACTATCCAGTGAATCTTCTACATGTTTTGTAGATCTCATTTGCATCTTTTTTTGCTGGACTGGGAAATTCAAATAATTTAAATGTTGTTGTTGTTTTGGTTACCAACATTCTTCTACTTATTGTAAAGCACAATACCAATGTGCTAATGGGGGGAAATGAATGCTAGAAATGCTCATGTGAGATTTGGAAACGGATCCAAAACATTTTTTGAATAGTGCTATTTCATATCCTTTGATTTTCAATCTAAACACCTTTTCCACCTTATTATGAAAACGGGATTCTGGATGTGGTAATATGTGAGAAGAAACTTTGTACATATTTGTAATGTGGCATTTCGTTGTGCAGGAGATGCATTCTCTTGGCTTTTGTGCTGCTGTATATGAGTGCTGCATTATTGAATGTGATGTTGTGTTGTACTGCAGTTGTTGTATTGCATTCGGTTTTAATGTTTTGGTGTAATTAGTCTTATTATGTTTTAATTGTGTTATCTTTCTGCATGCTATTCGATTATGTTCTAATGTATATTTTAAATATGGCAACAGACGGTGTTGCATTTCAAGCCAAAAAAGCACATGCATTAAAAGTTCCTGTGACAAGCAACCATTTACCACTGTATAAAGTTGCAAAATAACGCTCCCCTGGATCATCTACTGCTTAAGACACCAGTCAGCACAAAACTGTGGCAGAGACTGTGTCTTAAGTCTGAGTGTTCACTTTATGCCATAGGGGCCCTTGTCTCTGCCCTGTTTTGGGTTGACAACTGTTATCAATAGTTGAAGAGGTGAAGCAGAGATATGGTAAAACCTTAAAGAGTGGTAAATGGTTGTTTGTCGTGGGAACATTAAAGAAGGTGCTTATTTTACTTAAAATGTAGCAGCTTTTGCTTGCATCTCTAAGGGGGACAACACATTCCCATACCACAAAGCAATATAAAAATAAATACAACAGGATAGGACCCAAAACCACAGAACAATTAAAACAGAGTGCACCACAACTAAAAAAGTTAAGCACAAGTTAATAACACACACAGAAGTACAAAAGCACGAAAAACACAGAACACCATCATAATCCCTACAGAATGAATCAATTTTACATAAAACAACATACCACTAAAACAGCACAGTACATTGCAGAAAAGCTACAACTCAATAGCACAACTCACAATAAAATAATAACACTCTTAACTGAATAATAACACACACATCATAGAAAAACGACAAATATGCTACCAGAACAATACTACTGAATGCTTTTTCAATAATACAACAAATCAAAAAAAGCACAAGCAGAGCACTACATAATAACACCACACCTAAATAGCAATATAAAAAAGAACCAAACAATATAGCACAACACAACTCATAATTTGTACTGTTGTGGTGTAATA
The DNA here is from genome assembly GCF_964204655.1 of Triturus cristatus. NCBI lineage: Eukaryota > Metazoa > Chordata > Amphibia > Caudata > Salamandridae > Triturus > Triturus cristatus. The sequence continues at coordinate 589,116,398 of NC_140582.1, forward strand.
GTGTGCTGTTGTGTTGATAATCTCTGTCTGGGTGCAATGTTGCATTGCTGAGGTCTGTTTTGTGTTGTTCTAGTGCTGTCAATAATTGGGTTGTTGGTTTGTTACAGAGTATTGGTACAGTGTATTGTATATTTGTTGCTATCTTATGTTTGTATTGTTATGTGGTTATTGTGTAGTTGTGCTGCATTGTTATTACTGTTATAAGTTATTGAAATATGGTGGGTAGTTGTAGTTTCTATCCTCTTGAATAAGCTCACATATATTTGTATCACATTACCACCACCACAAAATCTGCTTTCAAATTTCCTTGGTAATAGGTCTTTATTTCAAGCATTGCCATAGTTACCACCAAGGATATCCAATTTAGCCATCCAATCCAGCCAGCCTTTATTGTTTTCGTAACTGGTCCCATTTGTTCAACAGTCGATCATAGTTTTTGGGTAAAAAAACGTGATTTATTTTCTCCATCCTAATTTTTTTATGAGAATGTTGTCTGCAGGTAATCATATGGTACATCCAGTGTCAAAGTGCCCTCCTACAAATGCTCAACAAATCAAATATAGTATAACATCTCACAAAGTATGATTACTGTGTGTCTATGTCATTATTAAATTTCCCTATAGGTCTGTAATGATTGAAATTAATGTGCTAACAATGATTAACCACAAATAAATGCACACAACTAAAGTTGAGTGACAGTGAATCTAAAGTAATCAATACTTATAATATTTAATTATTTTTGTTAATGTATTAGGTAGAAATACAGGTGATAGAATTCCAGACTCTAATAGCACTCACATAAAAGGACTGCTTCAGAAACATTAGCTTTTTGAATGATGTGATTTTCAAAAGGAGGGAGTCTGTGTTATAAAAAACCTTATGTTAGCCTGCTGAGTTGGATAGTAGCACCATTAGGTAGGCTGGTGAATAAGAGCAGAGTGCCTTGTAAGTAATGCAAGCTAGGTTGTAAATAATTCATGCTGTCTCATAGTGAATTTCTTTGCCCATTACTACCTTAGTTGTCTCATTTCAGGGGAGTTAATATAAGCTTAGGAATTCCTACAAGTTGTGAGTTTACATAATCCATTCTAGACAATACCAGGGTTGAGTGAGCTTTTAAAGGCAATCTGCTTTCAGGTATTAAGGGTTTGATACCTCTTTGTATCTCAGCTCATTTTACACAGTTGTTTGCAAAAGATTTTATGTGTGCTTCTATGTTCACATTTTTTTCCAGGACGAAACCAAGTGATTTGGGGCCTTATTACAATGTTTGTTGGAAAGCTTCCAACTGCTGGTCGCCAGGGTGTCCAGGGTGATGGTCGCATCCTGATCAGTGGTGCTGGACCGCCGCACGTCTGGCGGCAGGTCCCAGCACCGCTAGGGTGGTGGGCGGATCCAAATGGGCCCCTCAGTTTGTGGACTTCAGTTAGCAGTCAAAGTTTTTCCAGGTGTGTCATCCTTTTCTCTTTCAAGGTCTTTTTGCTAATTATATTTAGTGTTTCTGTTTTTTCAAGGTTGCCCATATTACAAAAAGAACATTGTAGGTAGGCCCGCCATGAGATTCTTAAGTGTAAACTTAATTTAAGACAATCCCCAATTATAGCTCGATTTATGCCTGTATAGTCAAAATTTTGTGCCAAAGAATTGGCTTCAGCGTTATTAAATTTGTGATATATTGCTCACCTAGTTTAGCGTGATATACGTGTACTGATGTGCTTTTAGGTGTTGTAAGCAAATATCTGAAAATGTGTTTTCTACGATTTGGACATCTGTAAATGTTTTGTGTCCCCACATGCCCACCGAGTATATAGCTATGCTAAGGCACTTGGCTTTATAGGTCTTCATCATCACCTCAGGTGGGTTAGAGCCCAATCCTCTTGCAAAACCTCTAAGGGCCATACAAGATTTACTAAATTGTAGCGTCCTGTTAGAAATGGCCTTGTTCCATAAAACATCCATGTCAAAAAAAATCCCCAGATAGGAAAAGTTATTGGTAAAACCGATGGTTGTGCCGTCTATTCTTATGTATTTACATTTCTTGCTAGTCTTCCCACATTTCATAATGAAAATTTTTCCTTGATTGACTAGGAGGCCAAGTTCCTTCATATATTCTGCAAAGTTCGACAGCAGGGACTGAAGAGCCAAGGAGGTGCGGGCCATAAGGACAGCGTCGTCAGCATAGATGAGAGCCGGGATAGGGCGTGTTCCTATTTGAGGGAGATCTTTGGTAGATGCCACAAGTACCTCACCCACACTGTTTATATAACATGAGAACAGGAAGGGGGCCAATACGCATCCCTGTCTCACCCCTCTCTCCACGCTGAAGGCTTTGGTGCATTCTCCCCTGATGCCATATCTCACCCTGGCTTTGCATCCAGTATATAAGACCCTACGTAGGCTGATAATTGGTGCCTCTCGCCCCATGTCTTTCATTTTTAGCCATAAATTAGCATGTATGACACAATCAAAGGCTGATGACAGATCGACAGATGCTAGATATAAGTTTGCCTTTTTAATGTTGACATATTTTTCGATTAACATATTTAAGTTGAGGCTCTGCTCTATGGTCCCAATCACTGGGCGGAAGCCGTATTGTAAGTCTGACATATTATCTTGTGATTCCACCCAGTCCTGTAGTCTTTTTAGAATTATACAGCCTGCTATCTTAACAAATGAGTCAAGCAAGGAAATGGGTCTGTAGCACGCTGGGTTAAGGTGGTCTCCTTTCATATCATAGGTACAATAATGGACTCAATTCTTGTTGACAAAAAGACTACTGTGCAGCATGCCATCAGTACTAAAGTTAACACAGGCCCCCATAGGGCAGTGTTGTCTTTATATAAATCTACCGGTATTGCATCTGGTCCTGGGGCTTTGCCACTTTTGCTTGCCTGTATGGCATTATTAACTTCCTCCAATGTAAAAGGACCAATGGAGGAAGTTTGAGAAGAGAGTATGATGTCATTACCACTATGTTCACACTCAGATGCTGATATTGTATCAGGCAAAGAGAAGATAGTGGCAAAATGCCTTATCCATTCTTCCTCTAATATTGTGAGCTCCACCCAGGGAGCCTCGTCTATTGTCTAGGGTGTAGAGTTAATACCCCCCCAGAAGACTCTGTTATCATTACTGGAGCTTGCTTCCTGTAAAGACTCCCATGCCATCTCTCTTAAATGTAATTAACTCATACACTTTAACACTATAATGTCCACAACACACACTGAATTAAACTATAAAAACATAAAACACAATTAAATCTTATTTGTAAATTCAAAACTAATACTATTAACAACTAATTATAATGTAATTAAAATATATTTAATACCCACCCTTTACCCCTTTAAAAGTAAAAACAACACACACAAAAATAAACAATTACCCAAAATAAATATTAAATAATTAACATTAATTAAAAACTATATATTAAGTAATTAAACAGAAATTACTTCCCATCCACTACCCCTAAAACACTACAACACACACCTAAAATTAATTACACAATTACGGGGGGTGTGGCTTGACGCCTAATGGAGACGGCAGTCCGCGGGTGAAGCTCTCTGGCGGATTCCGGAGCGTCACGCTTCTGACCCGTTTCTCGGCAAACATGAAGGCGGTCCTGCGCCCATGAAACCTGGCTGAATAGAATGTTGTCCTTGGCGCATTTCAGCAACTTCAGCAAGTATTTGTAATTTGAATAACTTGCCTTGCTTCGGTCGCGTTCTCCCGCGGCCGCCATTTTGAAAATCTATGACGATCGCGCTTCATCTCCAGGATGCAAGTTTACTTTTCAATATTTGTTCCCTGATGTTCCCAGGGTATTTTCACCTATATACTCTGCTTGTTTACTCTTTCTGGCACTGAGGTTTGCTGCTGCACAGCGCTCCTGTGTACTTTTTGTATATCCTGAGGTGCTGAGATTTGGCACCCATTTTGTGGGTCAGTCATATTTATCAATATTTACATCGTCCTACCATTCATATCACTGCCTGAAATTTGGCTTCATATTTTAATTGATCTTGTACTGGCACAGGATTGTGGCAACGTTTGGCATTCTTAAGCATTTTAGGATAACTTCATGCTGGTAATACTTTTGGTGAGGATTTTGTGACTCTTATATTTGTGCGACCATTTTACGAATTTCAACATGTCCTTTCAGGAAGCATCCTTCTTCATCTTTTGGTGGTTTTATTGGAGGATTAGTCTTTTTTTTCTTTTTTTTTTTTTCCTTTTTTTGGCCAGTGTCTTATGGGAAGAATAAAAGTGACTCGTCCTCCCTCTTCCAAGAAACACATCTTCATAAAAAATTCTAAAATTTTCATCGAATTCTCCAGATTTGTAGACTCTCTAGCATCTTCATCTCAGTGCCTTGAGACAAGTATGGATCCTCCCTCTGGCGCCCTTGGGAAATCAATATCTAAACGCCTTAAAAAAGATCCTCCCTCACTGCCTAAGCCAGCTTAACCTGTCTCTATGGAGCTTCTGCTTGAGGAGATCAGGGCCCTTTGACCTTTTTTGGAAGAGACTAACACTAAGTTGCAAACTCTCACAGACAATTGGGCTCAAATGGATATGAGGGTCTCCGCAGTTGAAAACGCTGTTGCTTCCTTAAAAGAATCTTGCGTCACAGTTTCTCAACTAAATTCCCAGGTGTGCACGCTTCAGAAACAGGTTGAGGATCTTGAAAATCGTAATAGATGCAACAACCTACGCATTTATGGCCTGGGAGAAGGTCTTGAAGGATCTGACACGATCACTTTTTTCAAATCTTTTCATCCTAAGCTTCTACATCTACCTGACGGAACTTCACTTAACATCCAAAGCGCTCACAGACTGGGACGTCTTCCTTCACAAGTTTCTTCTCCACAAAGGCCAAGAGGTGTCATTTTGTATTTTCTAGAGTACACTGATTTGTTGAAGGTTCTTGCTGCGGTTAAAGCTTCTCCAAGAATAACCTGGTCAGGCTCATCTTTATTCTTCGCGCAAGATTACGGTAAAGCCACTGCAAACAGGCACAAGGATTTCCTTGCTATGAGAGCTGATTTACGCTCCATGAGAGCTCGTTATGGCCTTTTTCACCCTTGTCTTTTTAAGGTTACGAATAATAAAAAGACTACGACGTATGATGATCCGACGCGTCTACAATACAGTTAAAAAGAGGATGGGTAGGGGAGATTTTCTTTTCCCCAGGGGATGGGAGACAAAATGGAGTAATGATACTATGTCGTAAGTCCCTTTCGTTTTCATTTATATCTCAAGAATAAGATACAGATGGCAGATGGGTGAATGTTAGGGGGTTCCTGTTTCTCTTTTAAATGTTTCTGCCCCTACAGGTGGTGTACCCTCCTTTTGGCCCACGTTGGCTAAACAAATTACACATTGTATAGAAGATAATTTTATCCTAGCTGGCGATTGTAATCACATTTTTGATCCGTTTCTTGACAGAAACTCCAAAGTCTCCTTTGTTCCTAACAAACCACACACGTTTTTTGTACAAGTAATCTCTCAATATAAACTTTTAGATGCCTGGCGTCTTTACAATCCGACTACTAGAGAATATACTTTTTATTCCCCTTCTCACCACACTCAGTCAAGAATTGATTATATATTTGTATCACATAATATCTCGCAAACTCTCACAAGTGCTGAGATTGGCCCTATTATATTGTCAGATCACGCCCCAGTTTCAATTGGTCTTGATATCCTTCCTCCGGTCATTGGACCTAGAAGATGGCGTTTTAATAATGCCCTACTCTTAGATCCGAAATTCACTGCCTCCTTTATTACCTTCTCTAACGAGTTTTTTACATTAAATCAAACCCCAACTATGCCTCATGTCATGGTTTGGGATGCATTCAAGGCCTCAGCAAGGGATTTCATAATAGGCTTTGTTGCCCCAAAACGAAAAATTTCTCGCAAGATCACTAAAGTTCTCCTTCAGGACATTAAGCGTTTGGAACATACTTATTACACCTCAACCTCGAAAGAATGTCTCACAGCCCTCATAAATGCCAAATTACAATTCAATAAAAAGCCAACGGAAGATGCTTCATTATATTTGTTAATATCCAGTGCGAAATTTTATGGGGGCAAGAATAAAGCGGGGAAAATTCTGGCCAACTATTTAAAAGTTACACACAATAAGTTAAATATTGAATCTATCTATGATGCTCAATCAGTTTTAAAATTTAAAGACGCTGAGATTTTGAATGAGTTTTCCCTTTTTTACAAGTCATTATACACTTCTGAAACCCAACCCTCTAATATTTCTCTTTCCCATTTTTTTCCACTATCCAGAAATCTTCACATAGTATACCTGATTTTTCCTCCCTAGAGCTCGATTTAACCTGTCAGGAATTATTAACAGCTCTGCAACATCTTCAAAAAGATAAAGCCCCAGGACCAGATGGTTACACTGTAGAATTTTACCAACATTTCTCTAAACTTTTATTGCCCAAATTACACTCCTTACTTATTTCTTTCAACACACTGGGTAGTTCCTCAGGCTCTTTCTCAGAAGCACATATCTGTCTTATCCCTAAGCCTGGCAAGGATTCTAAACATTGTAAAAACTATACACCCATATCCTTGGTCAATATTGACTATAATATTTTTGCTAAAGCGTTGGCCATTCGATTAGACTCCTACTTACCTGATCTATTAGGAAAAGAGCAATCTAGATTTGTCAAAGGCAGGTTCATTACTGATAATACACGACTCCTTTTTAATGTGTTATCTAAGTCCTCTCGTCTTAATTACTCCCTTGCGGCGATAGCATTAGATGCCAAAAAGGCGTCTGATAGAATTGAGTGGACTTATTTGTTTCATACCCTTCATTGGTTTTGCTTCGGCCCTAAATTTATATCTTTGATTTCTCTTCTCTATTCTAACCCTTGGGTGGCTGTTTGTGCCAATGGGTTGGTCTCCCCATTTTTGGATTTACAGAGAGGAGTACGTCAAGGCTGCCCACTTTCCCCTTTCCTATTTAACCTTGCATTGGAACCTTTTCTTTCTAAACTACGTCAGAACCCAAATTTACATGGCTTTCAAACTCCCAAGTTAAACTTGCAGCTTATGTGGATGATATTTTGCTTTTTAAATCAACACCAAATGATTCAATTCCTGCCTTTTTGGCGGAAGTACAAGCTTACTCTCTTATTTCTGGATAAAAATTGAATGAAGATAAGTGTGAAATTTTACCCCTAAACAAGTTTACTTTTAAATCGGATTTTAGTGCCTCTAACTTTACTTGGAGTCCTAATCACGTAAAATACTTAGGTCTACATGTCACCTCTTCAATATCTGATACAGTCAATTTATGTATGAATAAATGCATACAAAAGATTTCAGATTTAACCATTAAATGGCACCCTCTTTACTTATCCTGGTGGGGTCGCCTAGACACTATAAAAATGATGTTGTCGCCTATAATATTATATATCATCTCTAATATCCCAGTGTCTATCCCCATTAAATTCTTTAAGAAAATTAATTCAATCCTCTCTTCCTTCTTATGAAATAAAAAGAAATCCCGGATGTCACTACTTAAATTGACACGACCTAAAACTGAAGGAGGGGTCAACTTTCCTGACTTCCAGGCATATCACAAAGCATTTCTTTTACGCCAAGCTTCACTTTGGTTACTTAGTCCCACAGATGACTGTCCTCTTTGGACCACTGTTGAACGTCTTTTTTTATCTCCTTTCTCCTTTTCCGAATACCTTTCTTTCTCACGCAAACCACAGACCGTATCCACTCCCATAATTAAGCTGACCTCTAAACTCCTAGAGCCTACATTTCCTTCCACACCCAATACCGTCCCTTCCTTTCTCAACTCAACCATCTGGCACAACAAAACCCTGACTATCCATGGTAAACTATTTTATTGGAAAACTTGGCGGCAAAGAGGCTTAATATGGATCCATCAGCTAGATTTATTGCCTTTTTCTTCACTCAGGCAATTATTTGGTTTGCCGCCCACATTTATACATAAATACAATTTACTTAAGAAAGTAGTAATGGATAATTATACTCGGATATCTGCCATTCCTACTACCTCCATCACTTCTGGACCCTCCTCACATCTTCACATTTTGTTAAAAACCATCCCTAAAGCCTCTACTATTTATAGCTATTTACAGAATACAAGTAACACCAGAAAGAAATCCAAAATAGAAGAAGCATGGGAAAGGGATTTTGAATTATCCTGGCCAATGTCTTTATGGAACAGTTTGTGTATTAAGATGCGTAAATCCTCTAGAGCAGCTAACATAGTACAAACTTTATTCTTTGTTTATAATAGACTTTTATTCACACCGACTGTTCTAAGTAAAAGATTTACAAATTTACAAGATATTTGCTGGACATGTTCTTCTCCAAATGCAGATTTATTACACATGTTATTCTTATGCCCCTTTGTATACAATTTCTGGGAACAGGTATGGTCTCAAGTTAACTTAATTTTTGGAACCGATATTTCTTTCTCTATTATCCATGTTTTTTTAGGTAGTCTCTCATGTTGTTGGGAGAAAGTTACACTCAATGTTAAAATTATTGATTTATTGTTTGCAGTTGCTTTCCAGCAAATTACTGTTAACTGGAAAGATTTCACAAACATTTCCTACAGAGCATGGTGGTACGCTGTTTGCCATAATCATAGATTAGATACCTCTTTTGTTTATCCTTTACATCTGGCACCGAAGCGTCTGGATTTGTGGTCTCCTGTTACATTGTACCTTGATATGTGTGCCAGACGTCATACTCATTTGAAACCATCTCAGCAAGAAGTTCTTAAACCCCCTTGATTCCCTTATACATTCCTAGTCTATGTGTTCCTAAATGGTTATTTTTTTTTAAATGCTCCAATTATTCTATTTTGTTCTCCATGATTGTAATTGCCAATCCAATTCATTTGTTCTTCTCTGTTGTAATACTTACCATTGTACTGATTTGACCCTAATATTGTGAAATATGCATAGGCACCTTTATTTTTTGTTTTTTCCTTTTTACCAATAAAGTTACCTTTTGACCTTAAAAATAATTACACAATTACCATTATAGCGTTTTAATTAATTTAATTAATATCAATTAACAAATAATTATTATTAAAAAAAATAAACTCACAACTTAAAATTAACTATACAATTACCATAATTATTTATTATAATTAATTAACAACCGACTATTAATTCATCAATTAAAAATAAATTACTTTCCACCATTTACACTTATAAACACCATTACACACCCCTAAAATTATTTACACATTTACCATAATTAATTACAAATTAAAATATTTATTATTATATATCACATCAGGCAGCGCAGACTACCTTCCATGTGTCCCGACATTTTAAGGTCCTGAAGAGACCCTACATCCTAAATAGGGTTGAAACGCCATCGACAGTTAACAAGGGCGAATCATTAATCAACACTTATGATTGTAAAAAGTGTTGCAAATTACATTGTTTTATTACTTATGGTCGCCGCAATGTTTAACAATTGAAACCTTGTACATATGTCACATGATATGTCACTTTTAGTTTAGGTTCAATTACTTTTTCACTGGGACACTTTTTATGATTGTTTGCTAATTCTGTTACTGTATTTAATTCTAATGTGTACTTATACACTGTTTACTTTTTGCCTATCTAAAATATAAACAATATTACTGCGTATTGATTTCCTGATGTGTATAGCCAACTTTCTTTCCGACTCCGTCTCAAACCCTATATATTGCCATTGTGCACATTTTTCATCATATAGTTCTTTATTATTCCGCAGGAGCCATTGTTTCCCCTCTAGACTAATTGGCCAGGCTCCACGTGAGTAGGGTTACCTTGTTTTTTATTTCCACTAAATTAACTTTGAGGCACTGTTTAAAATATTTTGCAGCACACAAATAGAAATAAAGTGAAAAGACAGCAGAAGAAAAATCTCAAACTTATTTAGAAACATATGGCCATGACATGGCCATTGCTTTATTATGAAGATCCATTCAGGCGTCACATTTAGCTTTTGCTGGAACTTTGTATTGGCAGTGACTGCGGCAGTCGTTGCTGTAGTGTGATTGGCAGATCTTGCATTGTCTTCATTGGCTGTTCTGGTAGTGAAAAGAGCAGGGTTCAATGACGCTTTGTGTTGGCAGTTGTCACAGGCAGCAGAGTCCTGCTGCAAATAGCCCCATTCATGATTGTGAACTCCAAGATTTCACCCTTCTTGATAGGAGGAGCTCAGTTGATGTCAACCAAGGGTCCAGGACACGGGGAAGCATCTCTTGGTGATCAGGAACTAATTCCAGCAGAGGCCAGCAGTGCTCAGGCAGGTTCAGGCAGGTCTAGTGCAACAGGTCAGTTTGGCAGTTGCAGGAAGACCTCTGCTGCTTGTTGTTGTCTCTGTAGGTCAGCCAACTTTCTCTTGGAGTCACTCAGGTTAACCTGAGATGAAGGAAGCAGACCAGGTCTTCCTTCTCAGAGATCAGGACTGTCCTCAAGCAGCAAGGCAGCCCTCTGGGGGTCAAGATAGTCTTCAAATAGCAGGGACATCCTCTGGTAGCAGCAGAGCAGTTCTCTGGAGAACAAGATAGTCCTTCTTGTGTAATTTGCACATTTCTGAGTGCATTGAAGAGTGGCTCTGGAGGTCCAATATTTATACCTGTTGCCAGCCTTTGAACATCTGGGTCTGGAAAGTTATTCCCTTCACCTATCAATACGCCAAGAACATTTTGGTGACAAAAGACTAGTGTCAGATTACTTGTGCATGCTGGAGGCAAGCCATTTGAAGTGTAAGTGGGGCAAGACACAGCTCCTCCCTTGATGGCCTAGTCTGCCCACACTTAGTCCCCAATGTGTTACTGTCTTAAAAGAAAGAATACACAAACCCCAACCCCAAAAGCAGAGCCATTCACAGTCTTGCAAACCAGGACACTGGTAGAAGGCACAAATGGTTAGGGAAAGAAAATATAAACTTTAAAAAAAGGCATTTTTCAGCATTGTGAATTAGATTCTGACTTTACCATTAAAGCATAGTTTGATTTAATATTAATCTTAATTATGTTATGCTATATTTATTCCTAAAGTGCACGTCTACCCGGAGGTTTCCTGGCACTAGCTCAGCTATAACCTAGTATGAAGAGCTCAGTGGGACAGGAAAAGGCATGTTTTGAGAGCTTTTCTGAATTGGAACAAAGAATTCATTGATTTGATGTGGATGGGTAAAGAGTTACAGGTTTTGGATGCACAATTCACAAAACCTCTTCTATTCCTGGAGGGGAGTCTGGATTTTGAGACTTCTGCATATTTTGCAGTGGAGGAATATAATTCCCTAGGTGGCACACCTTTTCAAATAGTCTGGTCCAATCCCATGAAGGGTTTTCAAGGTGATACAGAGTGCCTTCACAATAATTCCCTGTCTCACTGATATCCTGTGCAAATTTTTTAATGCCATGGAAGCTGATTTAAACTTAAGTAAATGAGGTGTTCCTAGCAACAGATGTGCTGCTGCATTTTGCAGGGTTTGCAGTTTATTAATGTGTTGTTGTTTCATGTTTGTGTAGCGGCAGGCCATTGCTGTAATCGATTCTTGACAGAACCAAAGAAGTGACTGCCGTCTTCTGTAAATGTGCAAGGATGTAAGTAAGGATCTTCTTTATGGTTTTAAGACGGTAATGAGAAGCAGAAGTAACCACATTTGCCTGAGACCCAAAGGTGAGTTTATCATTGACCAGTGCTCCCAGATTATAGATGTTCCTGCAAGGGGTTGGGAGGGCACCCAGCAATTAGGGAACCAAATGGAGACTTGGTTTCCAAACAGGATAATCTCTGTTTTTCCAGAGTTAAGCTTCAAGTAGTTCCTTGCCATCCAAACACTGACTGCCCGTGTACAGTCATAAAAATGAGTGCACACACTCTGCTCATTCTTAGTCAAAGCAACCACGATCTGATTATCTTTGGCATAGGATGCAAGTGAAAACCCAAATCATCAGATGATATCAGATGATATCAGCCAAGCTTATGACATACAGGTTAAAAAACATCAGACTTAACAAGGAACCCTGGGGAACCCCACAAGGAAGAGAAAGTGGTTCTGAAGTGAATTCCTTAAATGCCATCCTTAAATGATGTGACCTGCTCAATTGTGAGCTCATGAGATTTTGTGAATTTGAGTCTAACCATGACCTTTCTAACTTCTTCCAATACAAACGTAAGACTTATTAAATGTAATAAGGTAACCCAGTATTAGTAAATGGGAGAGAAGTGCCTTACATCAGTGAAAAACAACTTCAGGAGTTTTTTACTACCAGGACATGCAAAACTTAAACCCAGGTGTCCTACTTTTTAAATACAATGAGACCTGCTCTATAAGCCTTTAGGGCCTACCTTAGAGGTAGTTCATATGTATTATAACGGAAGGTTTAGGCCTGGCAAAAGGTTTATTTGGACATGTCAAAAGTCAGACATGACATGACAGTGAGACATGTTTTAAAGGGGTACTTCAGTAGGTGACACAACAAGTGCTGGGTGACCGCTAGTAGCATTTCATTTTAAAGGCCCTGGGTGTATATATAGTACCATTTAGGGGCCAATTCCGATCCGGGTCGGAAGGGCACCGAACGCGATCCGGCCGGAAAAACTACGAGTCGTATGCGTGTTTCCCGGCTGACTCGTACAGCTGTACGAGCGAGCAAGTACGATGCGAGCTACGTGAGATTCACTGACCGAGACGTTTCCGGGTCCGAACCACTCCGTACGTCTCGGTCGGAAGCTAACCGTGGCGTGCAATGGATGTGATTTACAACTGAGCCAGTACGATGCACGCGTCGGACAGCCTGTGCGAGCCGGAGTGTCCAGCTCGCAAAAGCTCCAGGAGTCTGACTTCGGGGGTCTGTGTCGGATCCCCTGACACCCGCAGCCCTACGACTCGGACACAGGGGAAGACCTATGGGTCTCCCCAACACAGGCATGTACGGTGCGGATGGCACAGACACGTACCCACTGTAGGAGGCGCACTTGTTCGAGACATACCCATTCAGTCAATGGGAGTGCATGTATGCGTCGTACAACTGGCTCCCATTGACTTCTATGGGAGTCCGACCGAACCGAGTCTGACAACATACGTACGCATCGTACTCGCTCGGTCAGACTGTAGGGGTCCGGCTCAGTCGGAAAACACTCCGGATCCGACTCGGTCGGAGTGCTTTCCAACCTGGATCGGAATCGGCCCCTTAGTAGGGACTTGCAAGTTAATTAAATAAAGGAGGAGCTCAATCCCTTTAGCACTGGATAGCAATGGTAAAATCCACAGAGTACTAAAGTGAACAAAAGAAATCCAGCACAACATGAGCGGTGAAGGCAACAGGTTTGGGGGAAGCCCACGCCAAAGATGTCAGATCTAACAATAACATAGTAGAATATTGATGTGCAGAACAATTAGAAATGCAGTGCCTCAGAATAGAGCAACCATAAAATACCTTATCTCAAAACACTCTGCCAAGAAAAAAACTAGACTGCAACGAAAAGCAAATTTGTTTGCAAACAAGGCATTTACAGACAAACCCACCAGCACCAATCCTGAACAGGAAAATAACAATTTGTAAAAGGTAAATCTTCCCTCACATGGGTAACAACAAAGATCATCATGTATGTACATTAGTATTTCACCAGGATATCTTAATGTCAATGGCGCTGTGGAAATATCAACAGTGCATGGCAAAAGGAATATGTTAGTTACATGCTCACATGCCACAGCCAAATTACATGAATGTTTTGCTGCATTTTCTGATTACAAAGATAGTAATGGATTGAAATACAATTTAGCACCAACAACTGCACTGCTTCAAAAGAGCAAAAATATTTGAAGTGTATGAATAATGCGAAAACCATGTTTGATGTTAGTCCAAATGTCAGTGCAAAATTGTGCTAAATTAATAAAATCTATTAATTCCAGGAAATGGTAATGCATGATAGTTTATTAGTGCAATCTATGTAATCTTACCCTAGAGTTTAAGGGTAAGTTTTCCCTGCATTCTGGTTATTAGTCTCATTCTACTTTTTAATAAAATATATAATATATATAATATGGATCACTGACATAATATCGTCAGTCAGAATATCGAGGTACCAGAATAGCGTGTCCAAAATCTCGATGGACAAAATATCAACTTCCTATCTCCATAAAGGTAAGTAGCAAAATATCGATGCCAAAATATCGTTGTTCAAAATATAGTTGTATAAAATATCAATTTTTTGTAATATCTTAAAAATAATATAAAATTAATTAAGTTATAAATATAATTAAATAAAACACAGAATTATTTAAAAATGTTAAAATTAATAAATAATAAATGTAAAGTAAATAAATATTAAACATGCATAATTGTATTTATATATATATATATATATACATATTAACTTAATAATATTAATAAATAATTATTACATTTCATTATAAAATGTTAAAAACATAATTAAAATACATATATATCTAAATAAACCTGTAATATAAATATACAAATGTACAAATGTATTTTATATATAATAAATTACATTATTAAAATTATTTAAATAAATATATATCTATTTCACACTACATTAATTATAACAGTAGGGAAAATGTTGCATAGCGTAGGGGATAAAATTACTATTCCCACTTCAACAAGTGTAACAGTAGGGAAAGTGTTGTATAGCGAGTGGGAATAATTTACTATTCCCACACCACCAAGTGTAACAGTAGGGAAAGTGTTGGAATAGCGAGAGTGTAAAAATTACTATTCCCACTCCAGTGAGTGCAACAATAGGGAAAGTGTTGGATAGCGGGTGGGTAAAAATTACTATTTCTACTCCAGCAAGTACAACAGTAGGGAAAGTGTTGGATAATGTGTGGGAATAATTTACTATTCCCACTCCACCAAGGGGCCGATTACAATCCTGGGAAAAGGCTGTACGAATCGTTGTACGGAGCGTTTCTCCGTACGACTCATACCCAGGAAACTTTCCGTACAACCTAGGAAGTACGATTCGTACAGAAAGCCTTTTTCCATACGTTTCGTTCAAAAGACCGTACGGGTAAAAAAAAACAATGATTCTGATCCGGAACAGCTTGTACGCGACGTCCGGACGCATTCAAGCAGCGGTTTCCAGCCCAGCAAGTTTGATTCGTCCATACGTGACTCCGTACGGCTCTTTTTTTACGGGAGCCAAACACAGCCGGAAAAGCAGAGTCCGATGCGTACCGCTACGCAACGGAGCCCCGGTACGTGACGTACATACCATGAACCCCATAGTACGTGTCATCCCGGTCCTCCTAGCCTACGACCTGGTGCACCGGACCCGACCCACACGCCGCAGAAGGTGGGAACAACACCCAGGGGCCAGGGGGGGTGAGGGGCAGGAAACATACCCCATACCCAAATCAAAACCTATAATATGGAGCCCAAACATTACCACCAGGGTCTGGTCACTTGGGGGCGTGGCCAGCAACCCCTGCGTACCGCAACAATGGAAGTGGACGTTTACGGTGCGTTGCACACGTACCCCTACGGCACCAGTACAATAGTGATACGGACCGTACACACGCAATGAATACGTGGGTCCGGTGCATTGCACACGTACTCCTACGGCACCAGTAGAACAGTGATACGGACCCGACACACGCAATGAATGCGTGGGTACGGTGCGTTGCACACGTACCCCTACAGCACCAGTAGAACAGTGATACGGACCGTACACACTCAATGAATGCGTGGGTACGGTGCGTTGCACACGTACTCCTACGCCACCAGTAGAACAGTGATATGGACCGTACACACACAATGAATGCGTGGGTATGGTGTGTTGCACACGTACCCCTACAGCACCAGTAGAACAGTGATACGGACCGTGCACACACAATGAATGCGTGGGTATGGTGCGTTGCACACGTACTCCTACGGCAACAGTAGAACAGTGATACGGACCGTACACACGCAATGAATGCGTGGGTACGGTGCATTGCACACGTACCCCTACGGCACCAGTAGAACAGTGATACGGACCGTACACACGCGATGAATACTTGGGTACGGTGCGTTACACACATACTCCTACGGCACCAGGAGAACAGTGATACGGACCGTACACATGCAATGAATGCGTGGGTACGGTGCGTTGCACACGTACCCCTACGGCACCAATAGAACAGTGATACGGACCGTACACACGTAATGAATGCATGGGCACGGTGCGTTGCACACGTACTCTTACGGCAAGAGTAGAACAGTGATACGGACCGTACACACGCAATGAATTCATGGGTACGGTGCGTTTCACACGTACTCCTACGGAACCAGTACATTTGGGATACGAGGCGTACACACGCCAGGAATGTGGGCTTACGGACTGGCCCTGCATGTTACCTTCATATTGGTGTGTGTGTAGGTCCCAGGCCAGCAGTGTACTGCTCCAAGGTGGTGGGTGGGTGGGTGGGTGCAGAGGATTCCCAGCAGTGGCCAGCCATATGGGGGTGGCTGCAGATCAATACAAGCAGTGGCCACACATATAGGGGTGGGTGCAGATGAATACCAGCAGAGGACAGAGACATGGGGGTGGGTGCATAGGACTCGCAGCAGTGGACAGAGACATGGGGGTGGGTGCAGAGGACTCCCAGCAGTGGACAGAGGTATAGGGGTGGGTGCAGAGGACTCCCAGCAGTGGCCTGCAATATGAGGTGTGTGTGCAGATGAATACCAGCAGTGTCCAGACATATGGGGGTGGGTGCACAGGACTCCCAGCAGTGGCCTGCAATATGAGGTGTGTGTGCAGATGAATACCAGCAGTGTCCAGACATATGGGGGTGGGTGCACAGGACTCCCAGCAGTGGACATAGACATGGGCGTGGGTGCAGACGACTCCCAGCAGTGGCCTGCAATATGAGGTGTGTGTGCAGATGAATACTAGCAGTGTCCAGACATATGGGGGTGGTTGCACAGGACTCCCAGCAGTGGCCTGCAATATGAGGTATGTGTGCAGATGAATACCAGCAGTGTCCAGACATATGGTGGTGGGTGCACAGGACTCCCAGAAGTGGCCTGCAATATGAGGTGTGTGTGCAGATTAATACCAGTAGTGTCCAGACATATGGGGGTGTGTGCACACGACTCCCAGCAGTGGACAGAGACATGGGGGTGGGTGCAGACGACTCCCAGCAGTGGACAGAGACATGGGGGTGGGTGCAGAGGACTCCCAGCAGTGGACAGAGACATAGGGGTGGGTGCAGAGGACTCCCAGCAGTGGATAGAGATATGGGGGTGTACATCATTATCAGATGACCACACCTACATGGTGGTATGGACGCACCCCTAACTTTGGACTATGATGATACTGCTATAACAACACATCACTGACACCAGTGTCCCACTCCCAGGAGGATGGATGTATTTCACACACTGCATGAGACACCACATGTGGGTGTGAGGACATATAACACATGCATACCCATCCATGGCGGATGCAGCACAATACACACCCTGATATCATGCCACAAGACTGTATAGTCATGTACCTGCCTACAAAACTAAGATAGCCAAAGGGAACACACACTGCCACGCACATCCCAGGACTGATAGGAATGTCCAGGTGCTGGTCCAGCCACCAAGATGTTGTCTCTCATGGAAGGAATAGGGTGGAATTCCCCTAGATACAATGCCCACAATTGTCAGTCAGGTGCCCAAATACCCTGCATAACAAGTACCATTTGTGTGGTAGGCCGTGATTACACACATGCATAGTGCTGAAAAGGGGGAATTTGTCCCTGAAGGCATTCTGACATACTCAAAACACAAGTACAGTGACTAGCAAGGATGGCACAGACGATTCAGCAGGAGACATCGGTGAGCAGGCATGGCCATTGTTGAAGGGATCCGTCACCAACAAAGGAAATGTTGACACAGGTCAGCACAGCAATTGTGCAACTGTTTGCAGGGAAGATGTCAGGTGACACAGAGGAAGGAACACTCCTTGGGACAATGTCTCTAAACAAAAGTAACACACACTACCAATGATTCTTTGCAGAGACATTGTGATGGCACACAGATACCATGGTCCACCTCATGACCATCATACCAAAACATTTCTCAGAACCCTAACACATTACCTGAACACCAACTCCAGGAGCCTCAGCACCAACATCAAGTACTTGAAATGCAATAGTGTTGAAAGTAAAAATAAAGGCTTTAATCAGCACAAACAAAAAACTACGAAAAATTGACTATGTACAGAGGCCAATGGCCAGTCCATATTTCAAGTCCAAGGTGGGACATAGGGGACCACGTCTACCCCAGCTTGCCTGCACAAAAGAACCTCAAGGTTTATCGACTGGGAGGGGCATCATCTGTGGCAGTACCAGGCACTGCAGGGACAGGAGGGGGAAGGGTAGGTGTTGCGGGTGCAGGGGGGGATGTCTCCACCACAGGGGTGGGGCAGCGCCGAAGGTGGAGGTGAGCTCGGTGCTGCACACCACTGCCAGTACCTCCATCCAAACCCCTGCACCTGAGGATTCCCCAGGGTCAACAGAGGGTGTGGTGGGTGGAGGGATGGGATGCTGCGCTCTTAGGGGAGGGGGTCGACATGGTGGGGGACTCAACTCCCGTGCCCGGGGACTTCCTCGCCCGCTTGTGGGGTGGTCGCTCAGTGGGGGCAAGGTTCAGCTCACCCATAAAGATCTCCTTGGGTGAGAGTTTGCCTGGGGAGCCAAAGGGAGTGGTTTTGGAGGAACAGGGTTATGAGGACTGCGGACTGCGACTGTGGCTGCGTGTATGTCGTCTGTCCCCAGACCCAGTGGACACATGTAGCACAGATTAGAAAAATACAAATTGGCCAGGGACCAATGCCACAGAGGCAGACATATGCTGAACCCACAGAGCATGTGCACAGTGTTGGATGACACACATGATTAGGAGGCCAGGGTGTGTCAGGAGACTGTAGTGGGCACACTGCTCCGTGTTCCTGGAATGAGCTGACTGTACCATGAGCAACCGTCATGGCACTATGCATATCTCCCACTCATGCACATCATGTCTGAGGCCACAACATTGGTCATGCATGCTGCAAGGGTGTTCAGTTGAAACCTCACACTCCTATGTTGAGGCTCATCATCAGTGCCAACAAATATGGACCCCCAACATAGTGAACAGGTCATGGCACAAGCAAAGTACCAACACAAGTCACAGACCACCCTCCCACATGATGCAGAAAGCAATGTGAACTTAGATTTACTGGAACCCTAGATGACCATGTGCAAATGTGATTACACACAGACCAGGGGACACATGTCAAGGAGGGAATCTCACGGCCCTGGCGATGTCCCGCCAGATCTCCCCCTTCTCGTAGGCAGTTACATGTCAGGATGACAAAGTGACACAACATCAATACACCTGCTCCATGTCCCAGAGACACACATTTGAACATCTTTTAAATGTTGAACAGGATGCTGACAGGAATTGCATCATTCACAATAAGAAATTGGCCTGTGTGCAAGCCCCAATGCACTACATGGCATTGAAAGTGGCATAAGGGGTGGGACACACTCACTGATCATGGCACACAGTGTGCAGCACATGCAAAAGCAGGCTGATGGCCAGCATGTGTCAAGCAGTCACATGTCCCACTCCACTGACGCACCCTCAGCAGACTAGACAGACACACCCAGGCACAGACCACTCGCCTGTCATTGACAACAGCGGATACAACCCTCACTCTGCACATGTGCCACTTGCCAGTGGGGTGTCACAGGTGTCGTGCTAGCTCTGCAAGTCAGACACACAGCACAGCTTACTTGTCACATCAGATGGGTAGATCTGTTGCCTCCTCCATGCAACTGTGGTGCAACACTTCACATAGACACTCACCCACATGACAGGGAACATTCACACACATCAATGTCCATGAGGTCTTAAACATCATTTGGACACTCTCACCACAGGTCCACTCAACTCATACACATCTGTGGGTACAGTCACCTGTCACACCGGGGGGACCACTGAATCACCTCAGGACAATAGGAAACATAGCCACCAAGGATTTGCCAGGCTGAATGTGTCATGCACTATGCAGTGAAAGTCACAGTAAGCACAATGCAAGTGAGGAGTGCACACAGGAACTACATCATGCTCTGCATGAGAGACATCAGCATGTCCCCCCCGGGACCCACTCAAAACAACATTGCATGTCTGTCCCACCTGGACACAATATTGCCAGTCACACAACAGGTGCATAGGCAAAGGTAGTGGAGTCAGCACTCACTTGCTCCCCTGGTCTCCCATACAGCTTGGTGTACTGTGGGAGGAGGCAGGCCAGCAACGCCTCATTCTCCTCCAGGGTGAATGGCTGGGCCCTCTACACAGTACGTGACATGGTCCAGAGGAAGCAGAGACAACAGCAGTGTGGTCGACTCGAAAGTTGAGCAGGCAAGTGCCCTCTCATGGGTTCTGGCTGCCTTATATCTGTCTTGCTGAGGGGCATTCATTTTGATTGATTGATTGATTGATTGATGTACTTATAGAGCGCAGCTATCACCCTACGGGCATCTTGGCGCTTGCATTGGGAACCCCTCCTGGTTTTTCCCTGTAAGATAACCCGTACTGGGCATCCCCAAGGTGAAAGCCAGGCATCCCGCCGCGGGGGGCCGTTGTGGAGATTAAGCAGGCTTGTTGCCCAGAGCTGCATAGTGTGAACTCGTGCTTAGAGTGGGCACCGAAGCGAGAATTATCGAGTCCGTGGACAATTGGGCTCTGGACCCTGCCGCGTCGGGAATCGAACCCAGGTCCCGGGTCTGATCTCTGCTTCAGGGTATGCCTCCTCTAACCAGTGAGCTACACTTCTCCACTTCTCCATTTTCAGGAGTACATAGTGATTGGTCAGACACACTTGCATCGTACGTTTACTCCAATCCCTTTAAACATACACCTATGACACGCATTCGTATCGTTCAAATTTTGAGCATCATGTCAAGTCAACAACCACTTTGCAACATTGTATTTTGCGGCCAACTGACTGTTCCAGGACACCTGATGGACACATTTCAACTGAAAACTCAGTATCCATGACAACCAGCATGCATATAGGGCCTAATACTTGTCCCTTATGTGTCCCCTATGTAATTTTGAAATCCACACACAGGTACGGTGCGTTTCACACGTACCCCTACGGCACAAGTACAATGGTGAAACAAAGCGTACACACGCGATGATTGCGGGTGTACGGTGCGTTTCACACGTACCCCTACAGCACAAGTACAATGGTGAAACGAAGCATACACGTGCGATGATTGCGGGTGTACGGTGTATTTCACACATACCCCTACGGCACAAGTACAATAGTGAAACGAAGCGTACACACTCGATGATTGCGGGTGTACGGTGCGTTTCACACATAACCCCTACGGCACAAGTACAATGGTGAAACGAAGCGTACACACGCGATGATTGCGGGTGTACATGCTTACAATGGTAACACAGGCATACACATGCCAGGAATGGAGGGCTACGAGTCGCACAAGGATGTCCATGAAGTACTTGTCATTGCATACTTTCATGTGCAGGCCCGAGGTGTGTCAGCCAGTGATATTGCACAGGTCATCTCATCTAGTTGCACAATTGATGTGTGATGACCTGTGTACACATATCATGTGTGATGGGGCACTATGTGGCACACATCACCTTGCCACTTGCCACATGCGTGTCTGTAGTCCAACTGTGTCATGCACAGCAGCTGTGGGATGGCACAGTCATCAACACTGCACCTGTCTCCTGAGGCCAGGGACAACTGACATGTCACGATCAGAGTGCCCCTTTGTGACTGTCAGGTGTGTGTCATGGGTTCCCATGAGCTTGCTGTTAGTGTTCCGTCAACTGCATCTGCTGTTGGTGCCTCCAACATGGGTCTGTGTGGAGATGGGCATGGCACACATCTACGCACACCATGCCACATGTGGATTCCCACGGCTGTAGGGTCTGTGTGCATCGGACATCATATTTTCCCAGATATACATGTCTGCGTCGTCTGAATGGCTGTATTTAATTGTTGTCACGTGTACCCCTTCATCGCAATGTGTGTCATATGTACATTTGACATTCCATGTGACCTGTGCGTGTGCCTTGCAGTCAACTGTCTGGATGAGATGACATCCTTCCAATGCAGCTATGTGGATGTGTGTCACTCCGGTGATATCTCTGGCTGTTCACTCAGACTTGCCCCCAGCTCATTTCAGGGCATGTCATGTAGACTTGACAATCAACAGGTGTATCTGGCTTTTCGTAGGAGCGCCAGCAAGCTGGCATATGTGTCCTGGATGTATTGCACACACCAGACTCCATAGTTACCTGATGTTTAGTAGCAGTTTAGCATGTGCTATGTTCATTGACATTGATGTTGGCAGACTCTCAATCTTCATGATTCCTAACAATGTCTTGCAGGGCACCGACTGTCCCAAGAACAATGCCAGACTTGGCTGCCATGAGGGAACGTGCCTGCATCCGACGTTACAGATTCACTCAACAGTTGATTGAGGACTTGACTGACAGGCTGGCACCACACCTCCAACCGTGACACAGGTATCATACTGCGCTGACCCCAAAGATGAAGGTGATAGCAGCCCTACATTTTTTTGCCACATGTCCGTTTCAATTGACCATAGCTGATGTTGGTGGGATGTCACAGGCAATGTTCAGCCATGTCCTGCGTGATGTTTTGGCAGCCATGTTGGAGCACCTTGATGAATTCATGAAATTTCCTACTCCTGAGGAGTTGACAGATGTGAAGAGTGATTTCTATGCCCTGGGAGGGATGCCCCATGTCATTGGGTCCATTGATGGGACACATGTGGCTTTGGTACCACCACAGGCACAGGAGCAAGCGTATCGCAACCGTAAACATTACCACTCAATAAATGCCCTTGTGGTGTGTCTTGCTAACATGCTGATTTCCGATGTCTGTGCACGTTTTCCAGGATCAGCACACGATGCATACATCATGAGGCATAGCAGGGTGCCACAAATGATGCTGTGGCTGCACAACGAACGAACATGTCTTGTTGGTGGGTATACTCTGTTCGTCCTGTGTGTTGCGGTATCTTTGGCTCTTACGGCATCTCCTGACCCACTTATTTACATGAAGTTTCCATGTTGGGGACTCTGGATATCCCAACATGCCATGGCTAATGACACCTCTCCGCACCGGAGAAGGTGTGCAAAATCTTCATTGTGTGCTGCATGCTGCACAACATGGCCGTTGAGAAGGCAGTGCCACTCATCCTTGATCCTGATGAGCAGGAACATCCACCCGTGGAGGATCCAGGGCTTGGTCACAAGGCAAGTGATGAGGAGGAGGAGGATGATATCCGGAGTCAGCTCATAACCAACTTCTTCTCATAATGGTGAGTCACTGGGTATGAGTGTGCAAGCTTGTAGCATTGAGTGGCATGTGTTGCAATGTGTGTGTCCAGCTGACTGAATGCAAAGTGACTTTGATGTGTGTACTGATGTGTCACTCGAGTGATGATGTCATGCCACACAGTTTTGCTGAGAGACTTTCTTTGAAATTTGCATGTGTCCAACATTGTTCATGTTTCGTAACTGACCATGTGTGCGGCGAGATTTGTTTTAGGTGACTTCTTGTGTGTCTGTCATTCCCAGGTTTTTGCGCCTGTTGTCTGCTCGTGTCATCTTTGTCCTCCTGCTATTCCTCATGAGGATTGCAAAGTGTGCTGAATCAGCGTTCCATGCACAGACATGTGGAACTGTCAGTTGGGGTAAGGATTGCAGCAAGGCTTTTTGGTGGTGGTACGGGTTGGGAATGTGTGGGGACTGCTTCTGTGCATGTTGTGGTACCATGCATACATGTCTTCTCACCATGGAGCATATAACATGTAGCATCACTCCCATGACATGATAGTCACCCCTCTTGACAGTCATCTGCAGTGGAGTGTGGAGTCTGATGAAGGCATCAATGTGCGTAAACCTTGCCTCTGAAACATTGCTGATGCTACGGGTGGACATAGCGTGGGACATCACAACAACTGGCTCTATGGTGATTTGCAGCCTCTCCGAGTGCAGCAGGATGTGTTTGGCTCATCCCCTTGACTTGTGTGCCAGTTTATTGGGATTTACAACATCCGTGTTGTGAAGGGGGGGTCCAGCGTATGTCCCACATGTTCTGTCAAGTGACCTGTGAGTCTGTTCGTATGGATGCATTTCCCTTTGTGTGAGTTTGTGCAATAAAGATGTTCAGCACAATCCAAAGTGCCTCATCTCTGTCACTGCAGATCTCTTGGCAGTTTGCATGCATCATCTATGGCATAATTGTCAAAGATTGAGCATATGAGTGTATGTGTACTTCGGCAACATGCATGCATTTCTTCATGGCTAATAATCTCTATTGTGCATGAAGTACCTGGTTATGTATGTATTTGTGCAGGTTGCTCCCCACAACAGGACGTCAACGCCTGCTGACAGTGTGTCTCCTGTGCGCAGCTCTGCATTTTGTTGCCTGATCCTGTGGCCGTGATTTTTGTTGATTCTTCATACATTTTCTCGGAGTGACCCATGAGTAACCTGACACTCCTTCCTTTACATACACCTGTTGCACTGTGCCTTTCTGACCTCCTTGTCGTTGTGTGCTACTTTTTGCCTAGTTTCTCACCCCTTCCGCCTGCTGCTGCCTCACCTGTGGCACCGCCCCACCGAGTGCCCTGATTCTGCAACCCACAAGCCACCAAAATGCTCCTCCCTTCCCCCCTCCACCCATTCTTAATGGAGCCAGCAGCTTGTCTGTGCCACTGTTGCGCCAACGCCGTGCCAAAGGCAGGACCGTCTGCGCCTGCAACGTGCACAGTGCACGACCCTCTGGTCCTTGAATGACCCACGTCACACAACAGGCTCATGCTGCAGCCATCCCTCCAAGAAATGTCCACCAGACAAGCAACCGCCTGCTATCAGGCAACCCCTAAGCGCACACACAACACCTTTGCATGCTGAGTGTGCAACTCCAACTACCTACACAGCGCTGCCCCGCCTACCAGACCCTGTCAGAACAACCAGGTCATGTGCCTCCTACTCCACACCCGCTCAATCCACCAGCACGCCATTGGACTCTGTTACCTCCTCAACACAACAGCCCCACACATCACCTTCATGACAGTAACCTGGATAAAAGCATCCTCAGCACACAACTTCTTCATTGCCATCTCTGACAGATACAAGATCCCCCGCAGGGACGGCACCAAAAATCTCGGCAGATGACTTGCAATTTATTCACAAGTACACCCTCAGAGTCACAAATCCGGTTTCGTACCAACCCCCTGGCAACCCTCAGAGTAACTCTCATCTACAGATCTCCAGGCCTATATCAACAAATCCCCAAAGCCATCAACACGTACATCTGCATGCACACCCTCACCTCCACAGGCTACATGTGGCTGGGGGCCAGTAACTTCTTGCTGGAGGAGAACCACACCACCATCCATCATTGGTCCATCAACATTTGCATCCACATATCCGACAAGCAACACACTGCCCCACACCCCGCTACCGATCACCCAAAGATGCTTGATGTAAGTCACCACAGACAAGCTGTGTGGGACACTCGAACCAACACCCCCGCCATACCCTGCAACCTCACACACTGGATCAGCAACTGATCCAACAATCTTGCCACATTGACGGACTTTCCTGTGAAGCACAACAACAGTTAAGGCACCTGGGAGAAGGCAGACCTACTGGACTCCTACAGACTTAGCCGGACTCTTGTGCAAACCTTGCAACACAAAGAGCCATCATTTGCCTTACAGCCCTGGTAAACACCACACACAGCCATCACCATATCATCAGCAAGGACAAGTGGAGATCCTTCAGATAGGGCCGAGGCACCACAACACATGACATAAAGGAGCTCATCAGCATTGTGAGTGGAATGACAGCAGCTCTCCATCCAAAGGACACCTCACCCTTGCAAGGCAGATCAAATCCCTTGCAACTTTCTACCACTGCAAGCTCATGGCCATACATGACAGCTTTGGCACACAGAGGCAGAGAGCACTATTATCCACGGGACAAACCCCCCTCAGGTTCTTGACTCCCGTCAGCAGCAAATACACCACCTGGCTCATGTGCACCATCCACTCTGGCTCTTCATCAGGCCCCTTCCCACACAATATCTCAACCACATCATTCCCCATCCTTGAAGTCCACGTCCAGCATGTCCTGAATGTCTCCTTTGAGTTTGCCACATTCCATGGGAGCTGGAGGCATGCAGAGACACAGGCCCTTCTTCAACAACGGACAGCAGTACTGCAGGATCTCCTGGAACATCACCCTGCTTCCCTACCCAGCAAATGTCATCAGGAAGACACTCGACGAGCAACTGACAAACTTCCTCCGTGCAAACAACTCCAGACAACCAGCACCAGAACATCTTCCATAGTAATCACACCACTGCAACCGTCATCATTCCCACCACCAACGACAACTTAGCCCCGCTCAACAATGGTGAGACCACCCCCCTTGACCTCTCAACGGCATTCTACACCATGTGCTACCACACTGTCAGCTCACACATCTCCAACACTGGTATCCAGATGAGGGCCCAGTATTAAATCAACAAGTAGCTCACCAGCAAGGCCCAGGGAGTCGGCCTCCACCCTGCAGCATGTAGTACACTGGGGTCATGTGGCCCATAATCTCTCAGCGTGATGAACTTCAATGTCTCCATGACCCCCCTCTCCACCATCACATGCGCACACAACCTCATCATCATCTCGTATGCCATTGACACCCAGCTCCTCAACCTCACCAAAGACCCAGACATTGCCAGATCCAACCTTCAAGAAGGCATGAAATCCGTTGACGACTGGCTGAACATCAGCCACCTGAGGCTGGACTTGGACAGGACTGAGGGCATCATCTGAGGATTGTTCCCTTATGGCTGGGTTAACTCCTTGTGTCCCACCGGCCTGGGCACCACACCAGCACCCAGAGGCCACGCACGCAAGCTGGTGTTCATCATGGACTCATCGCTCACAATTAACATGCAACTCAACACCATCTGTACCTCATGCTGCAACACCCTCCGCATGCTGCAAATGACCCACAGATGGATCCACTCCAAGGCAAGACAAACCGTCCCCCTGGGCCACGACACCAGCCGGCTCAACTACAGCACCGCCCTCTATGGAAGAACAACAGCAAAACTGCAGGAGAAGTTGTCCACATCCAGGGTGCATCCGCACACCTCATCTTCAACATCCCCCGCCCCAGCCACATCACCATCCACCTGAGATAGCTAGAATGGCTCACTGTCTGCTGCAGGATCACCTTCAGACTCCTCAACCACACTCAGGAGGCAGTCCACAACCCCAGACACAAATCTGACCTTGGATGTCTGTCATCCAACACCCCGTTGGCCCAACTCCGTGCAGCCCACCTTGCCCTGGCCACCATTCATCACATCCACAGGAAAACTGCATGCAGGAGATAGTTCTCCTACCTCGCCAAACAGACCTGGGACTCCCTCCCCGGGCACCTCAACATGACCCATGACCTCTACACCTTCATGATACTCTGCCAAATTGGTGTGTCTGAGCAGTATTGCAAGCCCCCCTCAGCAGCTTGAGACCATCACGGGTGAGTATTGGGCTCCATGTCTGTATTTGGTGATACATTGTGACCCATGTGTGTCCTGAACCGGACTCAGATCCAAGTGTATGGATGGCTGAAGTTAGTTCCACACTCATGCATACTTTGACATATCCCCACACGTATGTTGTGGACTCATGCTAAATGACTGCAACATAAAATTACAATTATAAATTTATTTATTATAGGTCTGGGGCGTGATTTGTGCACAGAAAAGGGTGCAATACAGGGACCATAGAATCCAAAGTACACAGGGGGAGATGGGATCCTTGGCATTTGAAGTCATCAGAGTCCAGGCCACAGTGTTTGGCATCATTGGTCAGACTGTGACCAGCAAGTCCATGTGGCAGATGATGTCAGTCAATGAGGTGATGCTGTCGCACATGGAGGCCAGGTGCCAGGCCAGGTGACCTGGGAGATGTGGATGGTCCGCTGCCTCTCACGGTCTTTTCCGTGGATGACCCACCTTCCTCCGGGGACCCTCAGATGCAGGCCTTGACGATGCTTGGGACGCTCCGTCGGACGAATCCTCCTCCTCCTCCCTCCCTGTGGCTGGTGGTGGTCTTCACCTGGTGTCACATGGAGGGTTGCCCATGTTGTTGGCGATCCGACGGAGTGAATGGCTTATGTCCCTTTGCACCGCCAGGAGCTCAACCAGTCTTGCCTCCATCCGTCCTTGGTGTTCTTGTTGACTGGCGTGTTGCTCGGCCTACTGGTTCTTCATCTCTGTGAGGGTCATCACTACCAGGCTGAACTCCCTGGTGTCACGCCAATATGCGTCCATGATGTTGTCTATGCGTGACATACCGGTCCCTTCAGCTGGCTGGTCAGGTTCTCGCCTCCGCCTGCCTCCACTCCCACCACCCCTGCCCACACGAGCCGGGCCTGCCGTTGTAGGCACATCGGGTCTACGGGACCCCTAAGGGATGGCAGTAGCGGTGTTGTCTGCCTCCTCCTGGGTGCCCGGTGCACCTTGTCCCTCCTGGTCAGAACTGGCTCAGTTGTTCACTGCAGGCAGGGCTCCTCGGTGTCTCCTGGGATGTGGTAGGAATGGGGGTGGTGGTTGGCACAGATGTTCCTGAACCAGGTGCTGCTGGGGCTTGGACACCAGAGGGTCCAGGTCGGTCGGGGTCATCCGCGGAGTGTTGAGAAGCGTCACTGCTGGTGGGATCAGGTTCCTCCCGAGCCTGGGACTGTGATTCTTCACCCCCATTGTTGGGGGGAGATTCATCACGTTGCCCTGTGTGTGAGAGACAGGCAATGTTAATGCTGTTTCATGCAACATCCATGTTTCATACACATTCAAGTTGGCACTGTTCCTCCAGGTAGTTGTATGTGCCTAGCATTCTCCTCAATGTTCACTTGTGGATGGGTATGTTGCGGGGGACAGATTGATATGTTCTTCTGAGTCTTTGACATGTAGAGTTTTGGCTTGGATGCTTCTTTGGCTATGTAATGGTGTTGTTGTGTTACATGTCCATTGTGACAGTGGGTGTCCTGGAGGTGTCTGCTTGTGTAAGGGGTGTTTGTGACAGGGCCTGCTGGTGGGTGTAGTGTGATTTTGCACTGGGGTTCCCAGGCGATGTAGCTGTCCCCCCATGGAGCATGCTGCCATGACAGTGAGTGTGAGTTCCTATCCTAGATATCTGACCTTGTTGTCTTGGTGTTTGTGTTTGCACTGGTCACAGGAGGGACTTGTGCTGCCTACACCCGGGCCCAGTGTCAGCTATCTTGTCAGTACTTTCCCAATCCCTGTGCATTGCGCATGGTGCATCGGTATGTACCTGGGCCATATGGGATGAGGGCAATTGTGTCTGATTTGGAGTTCAATAATGCGTTTTGTGACACCCACTCTCCCAGCATACCGGACATCCATTCGTGGGTTGGTGCTTCGTGTAGCATGGGACATAGCATGGCCTTGCTTTGTCAATGGGGCATACACATGTTAGTGGCATTAGTGTTGTTTTTGACTGTGGTTCTGGCTGGTGAGGGCTTGGGGGTAGTTGTATGCATTTTGTGTAGTTGGGGTGTGGATGCCATTACCCCCATGTTACGTAAGTTGTTTGTGTACTCACCAGGCTCTGGAAGTCCTTGAAGTCCATGTACTCCCACCGGCGGAAGCAGGGCCATCACCTTCTCCTCCCAGGGATGGAAATGTACTGATCGGCGGGGTCCACCCCCTCCAGTGATGTTGCTCTGGGCGTAGTCGTCATTCATTTTTAGCTTGACCGCCCTCCGCAGATCGTACCACCTGGCTTGGCATTCAGTCCTGGTCCTTCTGATGGGTGCAACAGCATTCACCCTGTCGACGATCCTCTGCCACAGGCGTGATTTTTCGGCTATGCTCCAAACAGCTGTGGCTCGACTCTGATGACTTCATTGACAAGGATCTCCAGCTCCTTCCTTGTGAACTTTGGATTCTTGCCTGTGGGCATGGTGTGGGGTGAGGGTGTGGATGGTTGTGGGTGTGTGGGTCTGAATGTGAAGGTGTGGGTCTGAATGTGAAGAGGGGTATGTGTGAAGGAGGTTGTGTGAAGGTGATATGTTAAGGTGGATGGGTGCAGCTGTTGGTGTGTGCTCTCTAACTGCAGTGAGTCTGTTGCAAAGGCTCGTGGTTTGTGTGTGGGCCCTTTTTGTGGGTCCATTTGTGGGTGGGCCTCAGTTTGAAATTTTGGTGGGTGTGGTATAAGGGGTGGTTGTGAGTTTGCCCCTCTGTTTGCCTGTTTGAATGTGGCCAGGTCAGTCATTTCCATGTTTTGTGCACTGTAGACGTGTTTTGTGGTGGTGTGCGAGTTGAATAGACCCTCCTTGTGCTGTTTTACATTGCCTATGTACGGTACGTACATACGCGATGTAGTTGTGAGGTGCCTAAATACGCGATGTTGGGGTACGCACTGTACATACGCAATGATGTTGTTGTTCAGTGTGTACATACGCCATGATGTTGTTGTGAGGTGCGTACATACGCGATGTTGGGGTACGCACCGTACATAGGCAATTATGTTGTTTTTCGGTGTGTACATACGTGATGATGTTGTTGTGAGATGCGTACACACGCGATGTTGGGGTACGCACCGTACATACGTGATGATGTTGTTGTGAGGTGCGTACATACGTGATGATGTTGTTGTGGGGTGCGTACATACGTGATGTTGGGGTACGCACCATACATACACGATGATGTTGTTGTTCGGTGTGTACATACGCGATGATGTTGTTGTGAGGTGCGTACATACGTGATTTTGGGGTACGCACTGTACATATGCGATGATGTTGTTGTTCGGTGTGTACATACGCAATGATTTTGTTGTGAGGTGCGTACATACGCGATGTTGGGGTACACACCGTACATACACGATGATGTTGTTGTGGGGTGCATACATACACGATGTTGGGGTACGCACCGTACATACGCGATGATGTTGTTGTTCAGTGTGTACAAACGTCATGATGTTGTTGTGAGGTGCGTACATACGCGATGTTGGGGTACGCACCGCACATACGCGATTATGTTGTTTTTCGGTGTGTACATACGCGATGATGTTGTTGTGAGGTGCGTACATACGCGATGTTGGGGTACGCACCGTACATATGCAATGATGTTGTTGTTCGGTGTGTACATACGCGATGATTTTGTTGTGAGGTGCGTACATACGCGATGTTGGGGTACGCACTGTACATATGCGATGATGTTGTTGTTCGGTGTGTACATACGTGATGATGTTGTTGTGAGGTGCGTACATACGCGATGTTGGGGTACACACCGTACATACGCGATGATGTTGTTGTGGGGTGCATACATACGCAATGTTGGTGTACGCACCGTACATACGCGATGATGTTGTTGTGAGGTGCCTACATACGTGATGTTGGTGTACGCACCGTACATACGCGATGATGTTGTTGTGAGGTGCGTACATACGTGATGATGTTGTTGTGAGGTGCATACATACTCGATGTTGGGGTACGCACCGTACATACGCGATGATGTTGTTGTGGGGTGCGTACATACGCAATGTTGGGGTACGCACCGTACATACGCGATGATGTTGTTGCGAGGTGCCTACATACGTGATGTTAGTGTACGTACCATACATACGCGATGATGTTGTTGTGGGGTGTGTACATACGCGATGTTGGGGTACGCACGTACATACGCGATGTTGGCGGACGCTCCGTACATACGCGATGTTGGCGTACGCACCGTACATGCGCGATGTTGTTGTAAGGTGCGTACATACGCAATGTTGGCGTAGCACCGTACATGTGCGATGTTGTTGTAAAGTGTGTACATACGCGATGTTGTTGTAAGGTGCGTACATACATGATGTTGGGGTACGCACCGTACATACGCAATGTTAGGTGCGTACATATGCATGGGGGGGCCTGTACGACTCGTACCCCTGTACGACTCGCACCCCGGGAACTACTTTTCCCGGGATACGAGTCGTACAAAGTTTGCTTTATAGTGGGTAAAGTCATTCCCCGGGTACGGGACGTTTTCTGTACGAATCGTAAATCAGAAAGCCGGTCCGGATCGTACTTGTATGCTCGGACTGTATTTTTTTTATTCGTACGGAAAAGTGTCCGGGTCCGTCTCGTACAACTTTTCCCGATCGAATTCGTAGGGATGGGGCCGATCCGTATGTATTTTTCCCGTACGAATCGTACTTCACGGGTGGGACGGGACTTGTATGATTCGTACTGGAAAAATTACAGATACGAGTCGTACGGGAAAAAAAAGTACAGGATCGGAATCAGCCCCCAAGTGTAACAGTAGGGAAAGTGTTGGACAGCGGGAGGGTAAAAATTACTATTCCCACTCCAGTGAGTGCAACAGTAGGGAAAATTATGGATAGCAGGTGGGTAAAAATTACTATTTCCACTGCAGCGACTGCAACAGTAGGGAAAGTGTTGGATAGTGGGAGGGTAAAAATTACTTTTCCCACTCCAACGAGTGTAACAGTAGGGAGAGTGTTGGATAACGGGTTGGTAAAAATTACTATTCCCACTCCAACGATTTTAACAGTAAGGAAACTGTTGGACAGCGGGTGGCTAAAAATTACTATTCCCACTCCAGTGAGTGCAACAGTAGGGAAAGTGTTTGATAGCGGGTGGGAATAATTTACTATTCCCAATCTACCAATTATAACAATAGGGAAAGTGTTGGATAGCATAGGGGATTAATTTAGTATTCCCACTCCTGCAATATAATTAACATTAATTAACAATTAATTAATGGAAAACATTTTTTTACCTCCCACCATATTCCCCTATAAACGTCACCACCAATATTGTAAAATATTAATCAATTAACATAATTAATTATCAATTAATTAACTAATAACAACGCTAAAATTAATAAGCATCAAATATAAATTAATTCACACAATTAACACTATAAAATAATTTTAATATTAAAAATGTTAATACAAATTAAATTACTTCCCACCCTACTCCCCTATCAACCCTCAACCCACTCCTAAAAAAGTACACAATTAACCTATTAACAAATTAATTATTAATTATTAATAACACATTAATAACTAATTAATAACTGTTTTAACACAATTAACATATTTACAAATACATTATTAATTCATATTAATCAATTTATAATTAATTAATAATTAATTAATTAACCTATTGACAATATAAATTATTAAATACAAAAATATTAGTTAATTACTTCCTCCCTATTCCCCTATAAACCCACAACCCGCTATGGAATAAAATTACGCAAAAATTCATTAACATATAATTAATTAATTAAAAAAATCTTAATTAATATTTTATAATTAAAGTACTTCCCACCCTTTTCCCATATAAACCCACAACCTGCTACAGAACAAAAATAGGCAAAAATATTGTAACATAAAATTCATTACTTTTAAAAAATTCAAACATGCATTACAAAAATAATATATACTTTTAAAACATATACTAACATTTTAAACACTAAAAATTGATATTTTTAACAACGATATTATGACTACCAATATTACTAACTTCGATATTCTGAAAAACAATATTTCTTACCAGCATATCGATATTCTGCACCGCTACATTTTTAACAGTCGATATTCTGTCCTCTCGATATTTGAAACTCAATATTTTGTCATCTCGATATTTTAACTTCGATATTTTGACTGTTTACAATAAAAATATCATGGTGCTCTTTCTGCATCTGCGTAGCTCTTTGTTGTTTTCTAGCACATTAAAGCAAAATCTTTATAAAATCCTCACAATTCTGTTTTAAGACATTTGAATGGGCTGTAAGAAGCAACACATATCAAGATAATCAATCAATTACCAAAAATACCATAATGAAACCTTTGCATCAAGGGGCCTCTTTCATTGTGGACATAAAAGCGGTATAACCTGGGATATCAGCTGCTAAACTTGGTTTGACCTTCAACACCACCGACACTTTCCTTGAATACTCCTTTTTACAATGTGTCATGAAAGGGACTACAGGAACAGAAAAAAAAGAATCAATCAGCTGTTTTTCACTTGTAGTTTCCTATCATCGCCTTTCCTGTAAGCCATCAGCAGCATCTTGCAAAACCATTGAGGGTTAAAGGGCAAGACGAGGGGCCAGCTTTCAGATGTGATCCGGCGTCAAGCAAAGTGCGATGTCACTTCTGCTGCCCTTTTTATATTGATGGCTCATGGTGGATTTTCATGATATCCTAAAAAGAATATTGATTCATTCTAAAATAGTTCCAATTTCTACTTCAAATGAAATGAAGATTAATGCAAAGAGAAAAAATATTATATATCTTGAAAAATTACTTTTGTAAGGTTTAAATTTTTTTCTTTCATAATGGTATAAAAGTCTGGCTAACATTAAGGGGTCTATTATGATGGCGGGCGGACTTTGTTCGCCCGCCATCCCCCCGGGAAATGGGACGGGGCGGTCCCGCATGGACAATCAGGATGCGCCTGCCAGACTGGCAGGCGCATCCCGCATTTTTTGCATTGAGGCGGGCGGTGCTGTCAGCAGCATCCGCCGCAATACAAAAAAGGCATGTGCGTATTTGCATGCACAACTTGGCAGGCATTGCGCGGTGCCTGCCACTTTGTCCATGCAAATGGGGGGTACCATGGGTACCCCCATGTGCCCCCATCCCCCCAACATCCTGGGGGTCCGCAACGGGCCCTCAACTCAGGGAACCGCATGCCTTTCCGTGGCGGAAACACCGCCACAGAAAGGCTGCTTCCCACTGCCTTCCTAATATGGATGGAGGTGTCTAGCAGACACCGCCACCATATCAGGCCCCTTTCCGTCCTCCGGGGTCCCCCCGCCATACTAATATGGCGGGGGGAAATGGCATGCAGGTGGAGTAGAATGTCGGGCGGATTGCCAATGTGATCCCCCCAACATTATGATAGCCCCCTAAATATCCCTAAATATCCAAAATTGCCTAAAAGTGCATGTAATAAAATAGGGCACCCCCAAAAGGCAACCGGTTAGGTGGTGGAAGGGGAAAAGGAAATCTCGTAGGAAATATGGGCATCAAAAGTCAGAGGAATGCGTCTACTGTCATAATATGGGCCAAATGGAAAGGTAGTGCAGATACAAGAAAGCAGACATTGAGGCACAAGCAATTCAGATACAGGGACAATGGATTCAGAGCCCACTACTGCCAAATAACTTGATACAGAGGCTGGGACAACAGATACAGAGCCCACCTCTGCAAAATAACTTTCAAGGATATCAAAAACGTGGTCAAAAAATTCAGGGGAAAGAGCAGCAAAATAACCCCAACACCAACAAAGACAATGAGGGATAGTACTGATGGCAGGAACTAACCCATTCTAGTGGAATATGGGAGACAATGGACAACAACAACCATAATGTATCCAAAGAAGGAGCCCACAGACCACTCCATTGTGTCCAGTGTTATCGGTAACACACAGATCAGATGAGGAACACACTGTGACAGTTGCCATAAACAAAATTCCACGCATCGTCCTAGTAGATAAAGGGGAGGTAAAATTATCAATTAGAGAAAGAAAAGTCCCCTTATCAAATACAGATATGGAAAAGCAGGGATTCTCTGGGGCCATAAATAGGGTTCCATTTTCAGAAACAGTTGAGATGAAAATAGGATGAGCTTTAGTAAATGGAAAACTATTATACCCACCATCATCTCCAGCTAATCCCTTAGGAAGGGATTTGATGTCCAAACTGAATATAACAGTACATTACTTATCAGAGCTGAGGTAAATTAACAATACTGAGCCAGGCCGATTAATGAAAGAGAGTTTTTGAGGGCAGTATATGCTACAGTATCAAATATGCCCCAATTGCAAAGAAGACTAGTGGAAATTCCAAAAGAATTCCTGTTCTGACGCTAAGGAATACCCCAATCACAGCAGTTGCAAGACACACTCTTGACAACCATAGACGGAGTCAAAATAACTCCCAGACATGGTATACTATTGGCAACTGACAGGCCACAAACAATGTGAGCATGCATATGTAATATTTAGGAATCCTGGACTAAGGTTACAAGACCTACTTGATTAACAATTGTTTGAAGACAATAAGCCAGCAGCTTCCATGGTGGTATTTGAAAATACAGTAGCGGTTCTGGTAAAACTAGAAATAAGATATCCGACCCCCGAGCTAAGTCCAAACTCTATGGGCCCGATTCACAGAATGAACTTAAGACTAAATCCTAAACTTACTACTTTGTGGTATTCACAGAATGCACTTACTACTTTTGGTATTCACAGACTGCACTTACTACTTTTGGTATTCACAGAATGGATTTACGACTACTAACTTTACGTCCGCACTCGGGCCGGAAATTCCGACCCGGAGGCGGAGCTTCCAGCACGGAGGCGGAGCTTCCGGTCCGGAGGCGGGGCTTCCGGCCCGGAGGCGGAGCTTCCGGGCCGGAGGTGGGGATTCCGGCCGGTGGCGGACATTTAGCCATGGCCGAAATCTCCACCTCCGGGCCGGAAGCTCCACCTCCGGCCCTGAAGCTCCGCCTCCGGCCCGGAAGCTCCGCCTCCGGCCCGGAAGTGCGGACGTAAAGTTAGTAGTCGTAAATCCATTCTGTGAATACCAAAAGTAGTAAGTGCAGTCTGTGAATACCAAAAGTAGTAAGTGCATTCTGTGAATACCACAAAGTAGTAAGTTTAGGATTTAGTCTTAAGTTCATTCTTTGAATCGGGCCCTATAAAAGGCCAGGATTTAACAAAAACATCCCCCCAGTTGTGGACAACAGGACCATATTATGTAGGTTTGATACAGACATCAGTACAAATTACTTTAAAGGCAGGAGCAATCCTTCCTAGGGTTAGCAGCATCCTTTGTGAAAATAATGAGATGAGGGAATAGTAACCACTATTTCAGCATTAGTGCTGCAAGGGGTAAGGGGTAATATATCTAGTAGTTCTACCCTGTAATACTCCTATATACCCGGTAAAGAAATGAAGGGGGGTACCTAGAGGATGGTACAAGGTCTCCGCCCATTAAATAAGATAACGGTACCAGAATTCCCAGTGGCCCCAGTTCCAATAATTATATTGATAAACATCCCAGCTGATGCAACACACTTTTCAGTGATTGTTGAAAAATGCTTTCTATGGTGCCCCCCTACACCCAGAAAACACCATTTACATATAGGGAAACCTGGTATTTGTATACTCTGAGTCCCCTAGTGTATTTCTAATAGGGTGGTCAAAAATGAAGTTTCAAATATCCGTTTCAGGCCAAAGGGTTACGCCAGAAAGGGCAGAATGCATCAGGAAAAAAACAGAGCCCAAAACAATGAAAGAGGCGCAACAATTCTAGACTCCAGCTCACTAATAGCACCAGTGTTGCAGGGAATGAAGAGGCAAAACAAACAAATGAAAAAATACACTGGACAAAGGAAATGACAGCTATGTTAAAAAAACTAAAGGAAAAGATGAGTATCGCCCCTGTGGTTGGTACACCAGATTATAATAAGGAATTCGACCTTTTCCGTAATTGTAATGGTATGACCATGATAGCAGTACTAACGCAAAACTATTCTTTGGGCCATAAGCCAATTGTATAGTACAGTGCATTATTAGACCCAGTAACAAAAGGACACTTCCCATGCATACAAGCACTTGCAACAACTGTCTTTGAAGTTCAAAAAAGTATGCCTATTGTAATGGGCTCTTTTCTTACCCAGTATGTGGAACATGCAGTGTTGCCATATTACAGAAAGCAAAAGGTTCATTAAACACACAACAAATTTCACGTTATGAAATAATATTATCTTCACCTTCACTGAAAATAGTGAGATGTCACACTGTGAATACCGCAACATTTATAGCACGCCTAGTACAGGAAGGAAATGAAGTACATGACTGTTCTACTTTTACCCCTGATGAGACTCTAAGGGCAGAAAAAGAGGCATTATCCGACAGTAAAAAATAGTTCATTGATGGCTCATTCACAATTCACCAAGAAACAGGAATATGACATACTGGTGCAGTGGTAGTGGAGGATAAAATATTCAGCTACATGTTTTTAAAATCAGAGCAAATAACACAGGCTTCCCTTATTCAGCACAGGCAGTGGAGCTCATAGCTCTACTGGTTGCCCCTAGAACATGAGAAAGGAGATAATATTGCAGTGTATTCAGATTCAGTAAATGTCACCACCACAGTGCATTCTACTATCTCTTGGTGGAAAAGAAGGGGATGTCTCGAAGGTTATGGTACACCACTTGCACATAGAGTTATGTTAGAACTCATCATTGAAGCATTATCATTACCATCTAGAGTGGCAATAGTGAAATCTTCCGCTCACAAAGGACCACAAGAGTTTGTGTCCTGAGGAAATGAGTTAGTGGACCAAGTGGCTAAAGAAGCTACCAGAGGCACAGGACCAACACACCAAATGTTCTATGCAGGACAAAAAGAGGAGAGTAAAGAAAATATGACAGATGAGAAAAATATATCCAGAACAGTAGCATATGTTGAGACCTCCCAGCTGTATCTCAGAGAACTGCGAGAAGCAGCACCAGAGTTTGAGAAAGAGCTCTGGAAAAAGAAAGGATATCAAATCAACAATCAAGCTCTAACTGGATAGTCAGACAAAGCATAACAGGCAAACCAGTTGTAGGAAGGAGGTGTTTTGCTGGTTTTTGACTAGTCTGACTGGGATCCTGTTAATCAGGACCCCAGTTTATCTGCTTTCTCCCTAAATTGATTGCATGTACCTTAGGCACACTCCAGATTGGATTCTGGGGTACCCTTGTAAGTCCCTAGTCTATGGTATACTATGTACCCAGGGCATAGGTACCCCAGAGGCCTCTCAGGGGCTGCAGCATGTAATATGCCACCCCTGGGAGACCATTCAAAATGACACCACAGGTCTGCTACAGCAGCCTGTATAAGGTGGCGCATGCACCCCTTACTTAGATATAGGTTTACTATATCTACTCCATATCACTGCACATATCAACCTCTTAGTCATCCCCATAGCAGGCCTTATCAATCTTGAATGCAGGGTGCTGAGTTTTATGTGTGAGGGTGCACCTGCATGGGCAGAGCCCCTCTGCAGCCTTCGGAACCTATATTCCGGGGTTGTTTGTGATGCAGTTTACCATATACTCTTAAGTGCATTGTAACCTCACGGTAAATGCTAACTTTAAAACGGCTGCATGGAAACATGTCGTGTTTGGTGTCAAACACCTTGGAATCATAGCTACACACCAGTAACTGGTGTGGGAGGTATGATTCCACCCTCCTAAAGGGACATATGCGACACACCGGTACACCTGGTACCAGCTTTCTCGACCCTGGCATCACAAAATGGATGCTGCCAGCCACAGACACGAGTCTGCCCTCCTGCTGCTGGACCAAACTCCATCAGGGGAAGGCTTGACAATACGTTTCCTGTCACAGGGACCACCTCCCAGACAGGCTTTAGTGTATTGGGGCTGGGTGGGTGCACTCTGAGAGTGCTTTAATGTCTGCACTGGGGGCACATTTGGTGTCCCTGTGCATAGTCCAACTCAAACCAGTTGCAGGAGCCATTTTCTCCTGCTCTGGTGCAAAACTGGACAAAGGATATGGGTGTAGCCACCCCTCTGTCCTGACCCTCCCATAGGTGGGTCCCCACAGTTTGTCACACCCCTTCCTTGGGTATAAAGTAGGAACCCCTGACTACAGGACTTTAGATTTTACCTGGACTAAACTCTGCTACAGAAACCAAGAACTTTGACGATCTGCACAACACTGGATGACTGAAGAATCTCCCTTGGAGTGAAGGAGTTCCTCCTCTGCAAGGCAGGCACCTGAAACGCATCTGACCGGTTTGCATCTCCCAAGCTCCTGAGGACTCCGAAGATTTCTGCAACACAGGAGGTGGGTTCCTGAGGTCTCAAAGGTTGACCTGTGATTTCAGCAATTCTGAGGCCCGTATCCCTCGTGGGGACCGTGCAACCTGCACCGCTGTTCACCGCGTACATTTGCAGCACTATATGCTTTTTGGCGACACCTGAGGCTGTGCTTTGGGCTACTTGTAGTCCTGACCCTGAGCAGTAATTCCACTGAAGATTTCCAGCCTACACTCCACGAGTATTCCGTGGGCTGGTATTTTGTGATTCAGCTCGAGGTCCCTTCGCGATTCCTGGTCCGTCGACCTGTGGGTCCCTGTGAAGGTAACTTTGACTTTCCGTGGGCTTTCCTGGCTGCTCCAGATGTGCCCTGACTCTCCACAGCTTGGAGAGTGCCCAGGACCTTGCTGGTCCTCACCAAAGTCTCTTTCCTCTGACCGCATGGGTTGCAGTTGCCAAGGCTTGTTGGTGTTCAATCTGGACACTGACCCCCCCAGAACTCGACATCCTTCGTGGGACAGCTCACCTATGGACTTTGGTCATCGTTGACATCTCCTGGTCCCCGTGGCTGCAGAGTCGAGCTTCACCTCTTCTCACCTGAAACATCTGACATCGGGGGGCATTCATCTATCCTGCCCCTGGTCACTGTGAAGTGACCCAGACTCAGTCCCCTCTGCTTTCAGGTTCTTCACAGCTCCAATCCAGGCTTGGATTACACCAGACACTTTTCATTTCCACGGCAGCAGCACTTTTCTCCATCACGCCATTGAAAAATACGAAGGTTCCCGACATCACTTGACCCCTATGCACCCGGCTCCTCTGGGATAGGTAGCAAAGGTATCTTGATACTCTCAAGGGTGCTGGCCTTAGAACCTTCTATGTTTAGCTAGGTTTGCTTAAAGTCCTCTCCGAAGTGTCCTTAATCTTTAAAATTCCAACAGCGACTTTCCCCTAGAGTTGTACGGAACTGGCGTCTGTGTTCTCACACTGCACCCGTCCTCCGTGGGTCCCCTGTGTCACTACCTTGGGTGGTTCTTTGGGGTCCCAGTGATTCTACGTGCTTTAGGCACTGTGTCTAGTCAAGTCGTGGTTGTTATACCACTTTCTTAGTATATGATTTGGTCTCCCCCTGGAGGCCACTGTGTATTGTGCTATTGTGCTATTTACTGTTGTTCTAGTGATTTAATATTGTGCGCTTTGTTCTCTAATCTCATAAAGAGGTTAGTAGAGAGTGTTTAGTAATAAATACATATATTTTATATATTCCATGTGTGGTTCTCCTTTCAATTGGTCATTCAGGAGGTTATAATCTGGTAACCCAAGCTGCTTTACATTCCTTCGAGACTTAGCCTGAAGGCTGCTCTCCATAGCTACCACTAGGATAGTTTTCAATAAAGGTTATCTTTAACCTAATAATCAATAAGGGTTGTTTGGACTGGTACAAGGTGCCCACTTTAATTAGTGGTCAGCATATACCAGGCCAACTTCTCAAACCATTGACAATTGTTTTAGATCAAATACATCACCCCACACACATTACCGCTACTCTAATGCGTAACAAGTTGTAATCAGACTGCTTCATACTAAATGTACATGAAATGGTGACTCTGTACTTATGTGAGTGACAAAGTGTTGTAAATATTCCCCAAAATCAGCTCTAAAGGTGATCACATCAACAATCCTCCATCATCAGGGTCCTTTTCAAGCTTTACACATTGACTTTGTAGATATGTTTGATAAGTGCAACGACTACAGGTATCTATTATTTATAGTATGACCTTTATCCTGATGGATAGGGGCAGGCCCTTGTTTAAATTGTGATACTAAATCAGCCGCTAATTTCGAGTAACAGAGGATATTCCAAGATGGGGGTCCTAGAAACAATAAGATCATATAATGGAACTCATTTTGTAAACGACTTCTTCAAGCATATCACAGAAAGGTGTGTGTCTCCCCGCAGATTCCAGAACTTTCCATCACAGAACTTTGAGGAAATTGTTTTTTGGGGACCAAGTTTGTGGTTTGCAAGGGATTCTGGTTACAGAACCGGGTGAGAGCCACTCAAGTCACCCCAGCGAGGATTCCTCTTGGTGTTTAGTTTTCAAAAATGTACTCGTTTTCTAGGATTCCCTGGGTGCCGGCTGAGCCTGGGGCCCAAAATCCACAGCTAGGCAAATTGCACTGGAAAAATGTGATGTGTCCACGTTGCATTTTGGGCCGTTTCCCGTCGGGCACTAAGCCTACCCACACAAGTGAGGTACCATTTTTATCGGGAGACTTGAGGGAGTGCTGGGTGTGCTGAAGTTTGTGGTTCCCTTCAGATTCTAGAACTTCTCATTCCTGAAATGTAGGGAAAATGTATTTTTCTTTAATAACGTTTGATGTTT
Organism: Triturus cristatus; assembly: GCF_964204655.1. NCBI lineage: Eukaryota > Metazoa > Chordata > Amphibia > Caudata > Salamandridae > Triturus > Triturus cristatus. The sequence goes on from NC_140582.1 coordinate 589,158,778, forward strand.
GCTAGTGATTCTGGGTAACAGAACCTGGTGAGAGCCACACAAATCACCCCATCCTGGATTCCCTGGGTGTCTAGTTTTCGAAAAGGTGCAGGTTTGCTATGTTTCCCTAGGTGCTGGCTGAGATAGGGCCCAAAAATCACAGCTAGGCATATTTAAAAAAAAGGCTCAGTTTTCACTGGAAAAATGTGATGAGTCAACATTACGTTTTGGGTCGTTTCATGTCGCGGGCACTAAGCCTACCCACACAGGTGAGGTACCACTTGTATCGGAACTTAGGTAGGGCTGGGTGGATAGAAGTCTGTGATTTCCCACAGATTCCAGACCTTTCCATCACAGAAATATGAGGAACATGTGTTTGTTTTGACAAAGTTTGAGGTTTGCTAGGGATTCTGGGTAACAGAACCTGTTGAGAGCCACAAAAGTCACCCAATCCTGGATGCCCCTGGGTGTCTAGTTTTAAAAAATGTACAGGTTTACTAGGTTTCCCTAGGTGCCTGCTGAGTTACAGCCCAAAATCCACAGCTAGGCTCATTGCAAAAAAAAAGGTCAGATTACAATGGAAAAATGTGATGTGTACCCATTGCATTTTGGGCTGTTTCATGTTGCAGGCACTAAGCCCACCCACACAAGTGAGGTACCATTTTTTATCAAAAAACTTGGGGGGAATGCTGGGTGTGTGTAAGTTTGTGGCTCCCTGCAGATTCCAGAACTTTCCATCACAGAAATGTGGGGAAAAAGTGTGTTTTTAGCAAAGTTTGAGATTTACAAGGGCTTCTGGGTAACAGAACCTGGTGGAAGCCACACAAGTTCCCCATTCTGGATTCCCCTAGGTGTCTAGTTTAAATAAAGTATATAGGCTTGCTAGTTTCCCTAGGTGCCAGCTGATCTATGGCCCAAAATCGACAGTCAGGCACATTGTGAAAAAATGGCCCGTTTTCATTTGAAAAATGTGATGTATCCGTGTTGCGTTTTTGGTAGTTTCCTGTCACAGACACTAGGCCTACCCACACAGGTGAGGTACCATTTTTATTGAGAGACTTAGGGAACACAGAATAGTAGAACAAGTGTAATTACTATTTGTCTCTCTATGCATTTCTGCCTTCCAAATGTAAGCCAGTGTGTAAAAAAGAAGTCATTTTGAACAATAGCCTATAATTCACATGCTAATATGGGTACCCACAAATTCAGAAATGCACAAATAAACACTGCTTTTAAACTCCATATCTTGTTCTAATTTCAGATATTCATAGGTTTCCTTGATACCAATATTTCACTCTTTATATTTTTCCAAATGAATTACTGTATACCCGTTAACAATGAAAAACTTTGCAAGGTGCAACTCGTTTATTGGCTGTGTGTACCTCGGGTTCTTAGTGAACCTACTAGCGTCATATAACTCCGTCATCTAAGCTTTCAAAAGTCCATCATAATAAGAAGAAGTTACCTGTGAAAATGTTGGCACAAATTGCTTTTTTTTCCAACAAAATTTCAATATTGTTTTATATCAAATGTTACTTTCCATAAAATAAACCTTGACTCCTTGCTGAATTTAGAATTTTGTCAACTTTTCAGAAATGTATAGCTGCCTAGGATGCATTATTGGTTTCCCACCCATTTCTACCACTAACTGGAAGGATGTTGAAAGCACCAAAAATAGGCTATAGCCCAGTAAAATGGCAAAACTGTGTAGAAAATGTTGGTTTTCTGACAAAAGTCTGCCTGCTCCTGAAAGCTGGGAAAAGTGTGATTTTATTACCACAAACCCTTTGTTGATACCATTTGCAGGGAAGAAACCAGACACAAAAGACACAAATTTGGTGTGGATACATTTTGTAGGCAAAAACGTATGGGGGCCTAAGTGCGAACTAACCCAAATAGTCAAAATGGCCTGACACAGGGTGGGGTAAGGCCTGACAGTAAAGGGGTTCATAAAAACGTTTTGTTTTTAATGTAGACAGGCTAGCTGGTCTGCTGTCCCTTGCTGGACACCCTGCTTAATGAACATGATTTACTTAGGACATTCTGTGATCCCCTCTGATTCTGTATGTTATATGAACTGCCACATTAGTATATAGGTTGGGTCGCAAAAATTGAGACCACCTTTTGTGACCAGTATTTTCAGGCATCCAGACTCTGAATCCATTGTAATGTCTCAAATCAAAATCCTCTTTTCAGTACAAAATTGTTTTCTTCTGCAAGGCGCAAGAACAAAAAGAACAAATAAAATAAGATAACTGTAAAAGAAATCTGGTCATTTGGGGCGTTCCTGCTCATCTTATGAGGGTTGGCTGTCAGGCTCACCCTGATCTGACCTGATAAATAGTCAAGTGACATGACTACCAGATGGTGTGCTCAGAGTGGACTCAGATGGCGCATCGCAATCACAGAACAAACAGCCAGAATTTCATCCACATGTCATTCACTAGCATTAATACTCTAGCAAATCAACATACCCTCTATTCATTTTCATCAGCAAAACCTCTACTGTTCTTCTCACACCTAACACCGCAGAGATCATCACATAACATAACACAGCATCAATTGTATGCTGACATCCTCATACATCAGTACAGTGTTGGTGGCCTGCTGAGGTCAGAAGACCACAATGTCTGTGATTGCTTTTAAATGAAGCAACATATTTTTTTTTACGTTGTTCATTTTCCTTAAAGGAAAACGGGATGTGTTCTTATTTTTTAGAGTAGGCAGTGATCCATGGTACAACTGCATGCTCTTAAAAAAAATGTTTAAGCATTCTCAAAGAGGGTATGAAATGTTATGTATTTGCAATTCCAAGTTGTGAACCAGTAACATGTCACCAATTCGCAATTTGTGATTAATACATACTCAATGGCTTTTTGTGGTTGCAAATCAGGCCATTTGAAACTGCAAAACTGCTTCGTACATTTTGCCCCATACCTTCTGTCATACCCTACCAATTTCTTTCCAAGTGGACTATCTTCAAAGTCCTCGCACAATAAACTCACTAATATTCTCAACTCTCTTAGGGCCACCATCTATGAAAACAACCATTTACCAAAACAAAGTCTTTAGATGGCGATATCCTAGCACTCCTCCTTACTATTTTCAACATTTTCATCAGTCAAGAAACCTTTCCAGACACTCTCAAAAGAGGACAAGTTCTTCATCTGTAGAAAAAGCCTAAACTTGACCCAGATGATCGACCCAACTACTACTTTATTAACATCCAGCCTTTTCTCTGTAAAGTCATCGAAAAGGGTTGCAGTTCCAGTGCAATTTCTAATCAAAAAGAATAGCCTATTAAAGGACTACAAATCTGACTTTAGACCTTACTCCACCACAGAAGCCCTTACACTTCACACAGTCAACAAAGCCCTCCCGATTGTTAACAAGAGCAGCTCCCGCCTCTTGATCCTACTTGATCACTCTGAAGCTTTCAATTAAGTTTACTACCAATCACTAGTACAAATGCTGCTAGCAAACATTGGGCTCTTCCATCATGATCCAGCAACAGTGCATTTCATTCCCCATCAACAGCCACCCATCCATCAAGGTGGGAACCTCGAGGTTCCAGAACCTACCTGTCTCCTTAGGATTTCCTGGAACACCATTCCCATCCCATTGTCTTCAACCTCTAAATAAAATGCCTCGGAATTATATGTACCAACAGCAGAATCGAAATACAGCAATAATTTGATTACACACAACATTGCCTGAAATTTGCCACTAATCACAACATCCATTGATCCAAAACCTGCTTCAGTCTCATTCAGAAATGTCTCTCCAGTGCATGACTACAAGTTTGTCAAGGCAGATTCCCTACAGTTTAGCAATAGTAACAAACAATTACAAATTAAAGCCTTACTCTTTTGAATTAACATTGATAGGTTGATCTTCCCAGCTGACATAAAAAACACAATCACTTGATTTTACCATTGACATCCAAATCTGCTTCAAAGAACACCTTGCTAAAACAAATACATTGGTACCAACTTTCCTTTATCAAAAGCATGAAGTACTACCCCCTAGGAAATGGACTTCAGAATAAAAGTCCAAGCCTTACTCTATTCACACCTAGATGGAAGAAACCTCTTGGTCTGCGAATACACTGACACCACCGTGGCTCCATGGAAAGGTACCCTACATGTGGCAGCATCTCTTGGTTAAGTGGTATCACTCTAATCATGAAGGAAGTAATTGTTTTCTCTCTTCAAGATAAGCTGCATAAGATGCAAGGTTACCAGAACAGACACCCACCCATACCTGATAGAGAAGTGAACTACTTCAGGTGGGCAGTCCATTCCTGAACGTAGATCATTCCCTGTCTGTTTGGACACACACAAATGCAAGAAAGAGACAATGCATAAAATGTTTGCACCCAGGAATTGGATCAACATTCCCATCAACAACAAAATTGCCCAACCCCACTGCAATTACGAAGAGACCTTAAGACCCTACTCTTCAGACAACACTACATTTCCTCATGATGTGATTCACCACCCAGGAAAAACCTGGTTCATTGCTCCCACCCTTTTCAGCACTCCATTTCTCTCCAATTTGGCTTAGGCACTGCAAATGCATAGCTACATAAATAAATACATGATTCCTGGGCTGTTAGCTCACCTGCCACCATGTGAAAGTCGGCGAAATAGAGTGCTCCTCCAGGAGATGGAAATCTGTCCATTCATCTCTCTCAGTCATTGCTCTACCTGCATGTCAGCTGAAGATCTAGGGCCTCAGTTATGAGGCCCTCTCCCCTGGCACTTTCGCACCGCCAGAACATCACTTTTTTGATGTTTCGGTGGCACAATGTACCTCAGCATATATTGCAAGGCCACGTAAAGCAATTTTTTACGTGGCTTTTCATGGCCTTGTAAATATGTGCCCCTTTCACACAGAACACTGCATGAAAGGGGCATACCATGGGTGTTCCCATGCAACAGCGATGGAACATGAATTATTCCCAAATTTACGGAAAATGGTTTTTATGTCTCCTCCTTTTTCCTGTCCCTTCCTGCACAAAATCAATCAGTCCCGCAACGCAACGCAGACACCCTTGCACCATGCCGCAAGGGTGCCTGTGTTGGCACATGGCATCCCATTGTGTGCCGGCGCTGGGGAAAAGGACAGGAATGTGCCCTATCTCATAGAAACAGAACATTCCTGCCCTCTTGTTTTGATGTGGTATAGCGCAGCAAGATTTCTTGCGGCACTGCCCTACGTCAATACTTCATAAATGAGAGGCCCTCAGTGCCCAATTGAACTTGCCTCATAGAGTAAGAATCTGGTTATATAGGTTGAACAATGAGCAGCAAGAGGTTTTGTTGTGGGTAATTCAAAAGCTTGATACCCCCTGATTAGGTAGCTGTAACAAAGGTAATCTAAAGCAGTGCCCCATGGGCCTAAATGCAAAGAAAAACAATCCCCCCTCCTCTAGCTGTAAAATAGGATACTGTGGAACACTCACGCTTCTTGGCCCTGCTACTAGTGCATGTACTGCAAAATTCATACTTTACCCCTGCTTAATAGGATATTTGTCTTACAGTTAGTATCAAGGGCCAAGGTCAAGATTTATGGGGGCAGTTATAATTTGGAGAATAGCCCTCTAGCCTGTCTGGAGAGCAGACCCTCTGGTCTCCCACTTCTAAGGAGGTGAATTGCCCCCATATTTAGATGTCCTTGACTAACTGCTAAGGATCTATTACAAGCATGCACATTTGTCACTGCAAATAATCGATGGAATGTCATATGTTTTTGAATTGGTGAGCATTTTTGTCCCAGAAACAAACCCCCTAGCTGGCAGGCTTGCTGATGTGCAGAGACTTTTCTCTAAGTGCATAGCGGCCAATGATTATTTTCCCAGTGTATATAGCATTGTGTACCCAGCCCAGGAAATTCAGTAACCTTCAAAAGTTTTCATGGGCAGAGCTGAGGCTCTATTGATGGAAATCCAGTAGTTCTCCCATCTCCAAATAGGGTTAAGGAACAGCGAGTTGGGTGGTCAGGGCAACCACTTTATTTTGTGGAATGCCCACATCAACCAACTTCTAAATAACCCCCCAACATCACAAACATTCAATTCAGTTAAAACAATAAATAATTACAGTGCTATACTTAATACTCTTAATGATCTTTGGGATTAGCACTTAACTGTGAGACTTCACCTGGAGGCCAACAGAGCTAGGACCGACAATGCCGAGAACATCGAGATCATCATGGACACCAAAACTCGACATGACTGCCCATGTCAACACCATCACCGCCTCATGCTTTTATGCCCTGAAGATACTGAGGAAGATTTTCAAATAGCTTCCAATCAGCCCCAGGAAAATGATTGCACATGTCCTCCTCACAAGCAAGCTCAACTAAAAGAACACCTTCAATGCCGGCATCAACAAATAACTCATTGGAAGGCTACAGACCATGCAGAACATGGCTGCCTCAATCTCCCATGCAGGACTCCCCATACATAACCACGCACAATTCAAACTCCTCACCCGCACTTTCTAGGCTTTACATAACACTGGCTCAGCATGCCTCAACAAACACATCCACTTTCACAAACCTCCCAGGCACCTCCACTCATCCAGACTCCTACTTGCACGTTACACCACTATGGAAAACCAGATCCAGCGATTGAGCCTTCTCATACATAGCTCCAAAAGCAGAGAACTACCTGCTGCTAGAGTTAAGAGCCTCCTCCTCACCCCTTGCATTCTGCTACAAGCTGAAGTACTGGTTTTATGAGTAGTTCCTCTCAGCCGTAGGTTTGGCTAGACTCAATCAATCAATCAATCACAGCATTTGTAAAGCACACTACATACCCGTGAGGGTCTCAAGGCGCTGGGGGGTGCTGCTATTGTTCAAAGAGCCAGGTCTTGAGGAGTCTCCTGAAGGTTAGACCTGCTCAGAACCTAAATACCCTCCTGTGTGATAGTGCACTCTACTAATCTGAATAATATAAAGGAGTATGCACATTTATTTAATCATATGCATGCAGCCATGCTCTGCAATCTTCCCACTTCCTGTTTTCAAAGTGTATAATACATATATGCAAAAAACAAACTACTACGCTATGCACCTAACACAAATAAACAACTTTCTCTGACAACCATTGTGTGTTCGTGCACCTTTCTCTAATATTTGTCTGTCCACGTCGCTAAGCCCCTGGAAAGCTACAGACATGGCTCAAAGTCTACATATCAGGTGTTAAATGTGGATATGAAGATCATCAAGTGTGGCCTGGGAGGTCTGCCAGAATGTCGCAAGATTATCTTCCACTTATCCACAGGGATTCCTATCATCTCCTGCACACATTTTTGATGTGATGAAACATGTTCTCCCATAACTCTTCTTTGTTGGTTTTCTTAGTGCTATGCTATCAAGATTAAATTGCTTGACTGAAGTTAAAACGAAAATCAAACTCTACATCTCAACAAGAAGTATTTTGCTTCAACACCTTTTCATGAGCTGTTCCATTAATGCACAGCTTTTAATCAAAGTACGTGTGAAGTGAAAAGCGTTAAGGGATGTCAGGCAGGGAAACCAGTGCTTCCAATATGAAATTTTGCATAGAAATGGTTTACTTTCTATTTCTGATGTAGGATGATGAAGAAGCAATGTGCCTAAGTTCAGGGTATAATTTACACATCTGCGGTATTCAACTTGCACATTCCTAAATATGTTCTGATATGAGTACATAAAATCTGTATTTTTTCATTTGGTGATTTCTACATGCACCGAATGTGTACAATGCAAGCAAGTAATTAGCTCTCTCTCTCTCTGTTCACATTTTCTCATAGTGTCTACACCACAGGACAATATTTTAAGTACTTAACTTGTAGAATGTAGAATGGTGATGCCTTTCATGTGGCCTTAAGTCAAGTAAGCTAGTCAATACTGTTAACCAATTACCCCCCACACTTTGTAATACTTTTAAGGTATCACACTGTTATCAGTCCATTAACACTTCATCACATCTATCAGTAAGCATTTGTATAGCACGGCTTATACCCCTGGGGAGGTATCCAGGTGCTGAGGTTTGAAGGCTATTCATCGAAGAGACGGGTCTGAGCCTCTTCCTGAGGATGTATGTCGTTACAACGCACACTTTTACAACGCATGCACTTACAACGCATTTTTTACAACGCACAATCCATTACAACGCATGACATTACAACGCATGACACTACAACGCATTTTTAAAAACTACCTTTTCAACGCATTCCATTACAACGCATACTACCATTACAATGCATACCATTACAACGCATAATATTAAATTGCATTTAAGGTAAGTATTAGATAGTATAGGGGTAAAAATTACTTTTCTAACTCCAGGGGGTGCAACAGCAGGGTAAGTGTTGGATAGTATAGGGGTAAAAATTACTATTCTAACTCCAGGGGTTGCAACAGTAGGGAAAGTGTTGGATAGTATAGGGGTAAAAATTACTATTCTAACTCCAGGGGGTGCAACAGTAGGGAAAGTGTTGGATAGTATAGGGGTAAAAATTACTATTCTAACTCCAGGGGGTGCAACAGTAGGGAAAGTGTTGGATAGTATAGGGGTAAAAATTACTATTCTAACTCCAGGGGGTGCAACAGTAGGGTAAGTGTTGGATAGTATAGGGGTAAAAATTACTATTCTAACTCCAGGGGGTGCAACAGTAGGGTAAGTGTTGGATAGCGTAGTGTAATATTATGCGTTGTAATGGTATGCGTCGTAATGGTAGTATGCGTTGTAATGGAATGCGTTGTAAAGGTAGTTTTTAAAAATGCGTTGTAGTGTCATGCGTTGTAATGTCATGCGTTGTAATGGATTGTGCGTTGTAAAAAATGCGTTGTAAGTGTAGTGCGTTGTAAAAGTTGCGTTGTAAAGGTTTTTCCCCTCTTCCTGAAGTTAGAGAGTGGTGGCACGGTTAGGAGGTGTGGGCAGGGGTGAGGTCGTTCCAGGACTTGGCGGCAAGGTTAGAGTAATTACAACAAAAAATGCTCAAGATTGGGCAAAGAGCACCTACATTAGCCAGGTTAGTGCTGAACTCATTTCTATCATCCATACCGCTTAGTCGTCACTATCTCCTTTTCCAGTCATCCTACCTCTGAGGCATGTAGTTATCGCGTTCTCTTAACTGCCTCACTCACAGTTACAACACACACATGATGTTTATAACACACACCTGAGACTATTATTCAACAAACTATCCTCTAATAAAGCACTGGGGACATAGGTTTTCATCCAGAACCTGGTAGGCAGTCCCTTGATTTGTCAGCCTGGTAGGGATATCTGTACAGTGAAGGGAGCCATTGTGGTTTCCCTGACAACACTCCAGTTTGGCTGAGCGGTTGCTTTGTTTAAAGTGTCCGCTAAGTAAAACAGAGTGTGAGTTTGCTTTCATTAAACAAAAAATAAATGGCCTCACGCACAGGTCAGAATTAGCCGTGCATGTGGGGGCTTCTCTGCATTTTTCCACCACTATCCCCCGGGTATCAATGAATATCAGTGATGCCTCCTCCACCTTCAATGGAGGTGAGAAGGGACAAATGTCACTGTGATTTGGTTGCCCTTTGACAAACTTGTCAGGAGGTCAGTATTTTACATTGGTGGAGCTAGCAGACACTTGGCTGGTGTAAACATATGCTCTAAACAGAGTTGGAGAACCTTGTGTTTGGCAGAGCCGGTGCACAACTACATTACAACAGTGCTTCCGCTCCACCAAACTTCAAATGAGGCCCACGGTTTTCAGAGACTATTATGGGCCTGATGTACAAAGCTTTTTAGCAGTAAAAAAACATGTAAATTGGGTAATCAGAGAGTTTGCAACCAGTTAAAAGTATGAAAAAGTTAGCGATTTGGAAAATGTTTCCGCAATCGCAAAATTAGTTCAGAAAAGTTTAATTTTGGGTTTCCCTTTCAATTACTAAATTAGAATCCTATGTGTCAATGATTTGTGACCGTAATTCTGGTCGCAAAAATTAATTAGTTAACGACTACCAATTTGCGTTTGTAACTTAATCACAATGGGGAAAGGGCCCGCTCTCACTAAAGTTTTTAAAAATTGAAAACGCTTTTTCAAACAGACCAATTTCCTTTGAGAAAATCGGGTTTCTTTGTGAAATGCCATATTACTGGGATGGTGGTCTGCTGTCCTTTGCAAGTCACCATCACTTTGATTGCAGCCAATTATAGAGGCGGGGGGACACAAAGTGTGACCGATACAAATAATATTAATTAGGCAGGTAGTTATGTGGCCCCCTAGATTCCTTATTTTGTAAACTATCCTAATAGTACAGAGATCAGATATCAAAATTAAATACTGGTCACAAAAAGTCATGTCACAAACTGCTATCTCTTTTTTTGATACCTGCTCCTATAAGCCTTGAACAGATTATAGTGTGAACAAACCCCCTTCTTGCACTCACTCTGCTTGCATTCTGCTCCCCATTGCCACCTACAATGTCTACCTAAAATGATTTATCCCTCTCTAGAGTCCTTAAATTCTGAAGATCGCGAGTCCGGTTTACACTCTTCCACATATACTATGAGGTTTCCTTGGAGCTATGTTGGCATATTACAAATGAATAAATACACAAATTCATGATTATATAAAACAATAACTGAGCTGCCCAATGTACAGAAAACTCAGTTCCTCATTCCCTCTTCCATATCTCTCAAATCTCACTTACTGCTGAGGTTCATGCTCACCTTCACCTCACATACACATTTGCATCTCTCTGTCAGGCCAGGTGCCCTCAGGTCCCCACGCCCGATATTTCTTCAAGCATTGCCTTGCCTCTTTACCCTGTCTGTTTTGAATAGCTGATTCCTTGATTGGATCCTGAGCCTGAACATTTAAATACACCTTTTTGTCTTTAATTGAAATGATTCGCCCCAAACTAGAAGTAATAATGGAAATAAGGGATATTTCCTATTCTGTTTTATACTGGTAGGTTGTCTGTTAGGATTACTGTCAAGTATAGGTAAAATTAGGTGTAGGTGAAAATGTATGTGCTTAAATCCCTGTCTCCTTCTCTACATCACCAATTTCCATTACTTACGTCATACAAGCCCTTTAACCCAGCTACCATAGATCTTATCTACATTAAAATATTCTGACTACATGTAATGCCCATACACACCCAGCAACACTTTTGCTGAATTTGACAGCTAAAGTGAAAAGAAGATCTCTTTTTCAGATATATTTGGGAACCATCAGCTCCTTTTCACCCAGCAGGTGAGACTAGAAGCAAAGGACTGTATTTCAGCACTTGAATTCAACCAAGAACACATGGACGATGTACAATAAAGCTTGATTTTCCAACCACATTGAATTGCTGATATCCAGTGCAGAGATATTCACCTCTCCAAATTTGTCACTATTACCACGTCGTCTGATTTTCTACATATTTGAGCTGAACACCTGGCGAAAGGTGGAAAAGCATAGCCTGTCACGGTTTCCTCTTGGGTGCCATCCCCTCTTTCCTGGTCCCTTGAGGTGGCGTCCTCCAGGGACCCGGGGCCTGTCGGTCTTTTACTGCGGTCAAGTTGATGGTCCTCAGCGTGGCTGTTGTAGATCTGCCTGCAGATACTGTAGATGGCATTTGCATTGGAGCCAGTTCAGTTGCTTGTTTGTGCTGCTCACTTGCAGGGCATTTCCTGACTTAGAGCCACTCTATTGGAGATTGGGCCCGTCGGGGCAATACTTCACCTTTGAGTGGCTGGTCACTTGGCTGCCTCGCCCGCTCCTTTGTGACATTTGGCCACTCTTGTCACAGGAGTCTTTAACTGATGTGCAGTCTTGTGGGATGTTTGGGGCTTTTTAAGGCCTACCAACTGTGGTCAAACGGTCAGCCACAGGACACCAGGTCGGCTGGGTGGAAATGGACTGACACTACTGGTTGGCTTTACCTCCCACTTGTTCAGGGCTCTTGCCTCTGCATCTTTAGGCTACTGGCCTGGTGCTGAAGCTCCCAGCCTCCCAGGGCCTGAATACACGGAATCTCTCCTGAGTCACTGCGATACCGTCCCACCTGACATCGTGTAGCACCCACCCTTCTAGGTTCCCGGTTACTCCATAATGCGGCAGGGGCCTCACATCCCTTGCACTCTGTCCGAACTACTTGGGGGGGTTCTCACCTATTGAACACTCAAGACATACCTGTGGCCTGTTTGGGGGTAGAGGCTGGGCCCAACCTGAACCCTTGGGACATGCCCCACATTACCTGAATCAGCTGTTCTTCAGACAGTTGATCCTGTATGGGTTTCCATGCTGCAGCATAGGCTGTTTTCACTCACCATCATCCTTCCTTATTCCACTCTCTGGACCTCCCTATCGCCATTTCTTTATAGCCTGTGTTGTCCTGTCCGGGAGCCCCTGCTGGTCTTCCATCTGATGCCAGGGCTCTTACATTGACATACTCCCCCCATTACCTGCATTTGATATAGGGGTCGGTGTCTTCTTGTCTCATCTACCTCTTCTCATTGTCCTCCCTACAACATGGACAAAACTGATCAAAGGCAGTCTAAATTGCACTTTGACAAGCGTCATTCCAAAGCTCCCAATGATCAATCATCGGCGGACCCCTGTGTCAGAGAGGAATCCAATGTAGCAGCCAAGTTCAAGTAGCTCCATTGCGTTCCATTGATGGTAATATGGACTCTCTTATCTCTCAACTAGATTGTATGCAGGAGTGCGTGGACCATTATGACTCCAGGCTGATGAAGGCTGAGACCTGGATTTCATTACTGGAGGATTCCCAGCAGGAGTTCTAGAGTGAATTTGTGCTGTCTTGATGGGAACTCAAGGCCATCATGGCCAAGAATGAGGACCTGGATGGTAGGTCTCAGCTGAGTGAGCCTGAAACTGCTACACTCTCCAACTTTTAGGGTTTTTTGGAGCACCTTCCTCATACCCTCTTTGGTCACAGCAAGTTCTCGGAGGTCTTGACAGTTGAATGTGCTCACCACTCGCTAGCTCCCAAGCCCAAACCAGATCAATATCCATGCCCAATTATAGCTCGCTTGTTGAATTACAGGATCCCAGACCACTTACAACACTTAAACAGAGACAATCTGGATCTTCAATATCAGGGTCCAAGGTATGCTTCTAGCCTGATTTTACCCCCATGATGTAAGAGGCCACTGCTTATTTTAGGAGGCAAATTTGATCCTTCATTCACAGGCATGAAATATTTTATGCTCTACCCTGCCAAACTGCACCTAGGACACAAGGGCATACCCTACTTTTTCCACAACCTGCCGCTACTTTTGAGTTAATCGAACATCACATCTCCATGGGTGGAACTCTCCCTGCTCAAGCCCAGGATCTCCCCATGGTGGCCAGGGGCCTGGCACTTTGGCCTTCAGTGAAAAAAAATAACTGTGCTTTAACAAATGATGGCTACTAATTGTCTATCTAATGGCTGGCTCACCATGAGCCCACTACACTATATTCCATCTGTTACTCTACGGGGCTGTGTTGTACCCAAAGGAACTCCTTTGCTGCTCACCTGTGCTTCTGCTCTCCTGTTTCGGCTCCTTGTACCAGCAATAGTTCATCATTTCTACGAGCAGTGTGGATATCCATTTAAAAACTGTCTCTTCTGTGTTCGGCATCACTGCACACTGTATTGACAATTATCCTGATATTTTGAACGGGGAATTGCTGCACTCTCCAGGCATCCCCCTCCTGTATGAAGTGCATCCATTGCCTTTGGTGTTTGTTATTTCCTAAGATTAAGCTGTTATTTTTTTTTTTTTCTCTCTTTTAGGTTTTCTTCAATCATGACGGGGTCTTTCACTGGTAAATAAGGTCGGCGGGATGGTGGGTTAGGGTGGTTGATATCGGTCTACTGTTGTTTTTCTTTATAGTGTTTGCAGTCATGTATAATTGCCTAGATGTCCATCCTTTATCCCCTGCCATTAGCGGAACTCAGTACAGTTTGATCCACTCACTGCTGCTAATAGTAGCAAGTCCAAAGAATAGCAATCAATGCACAAACCTTTCATCATGTAGCAATATTTTTAGGGTATCCACTGCTGTGTGAACGCGCAACCTTATTGAGTAATTCACCCATAGCCATCCAATAGCAATGTTGAACATCTTAAGGCTCATTGATAACATTTTTCTCCTTTACATATTAAGGGATGTTGGCAAATATTTTTGACATCAATACAGGTTACTTGTGTTCAGAAGAAAATACTTGTGGCAACAAAACTTTTGTTGAGGTGAGGTAAATATGTGCAGCCTCCTTAGGGCTTTATATTCTCCTTAAGCAATGGCATATCTGCATGGTGTGTAGAATGAAGAGGCGTTTTCGTTGGCACTTTCATTCTACCAGGAGGTGCCTCTTTGAATTTATGTTTTTGAAATGATCTGTAGGAGCTTTTTAGATTTATCTGCCAGATGTACAGGGGCTAATGTGGATACTAATGAGCCTCTAGATCCAAGGTCCTCCACTTGAGTCAGTATTCTTAACAAGAGACCATACCTCATCACCAAAAAAAGTAGGTCACTTTGACAAGAATAGAGGTGTGCCTTGAAACTGCCCTCTTTCTTCAGTATATTATTGTCCATAGAGACTGTTGGGGTAATTTCCTATTAGAGCTGCTATTTTGTGATAAACTGGGATTCTCATTCACTACACTATCAATTTACATGGCCTACATGTGTAATGACCTCAAGAGGAAGGAGCTCTATTTCTTTTATAGTAGGATTGAACGGTGCTGTTGGCTTGCCTTTGTTGTTAACATTAGGAGATGGGCCAAAGCTTGCCTCTTGGCCATAATCACATAGAATGAGTCAAGTAGGTAATCTATAACTCCACAAATCATCTCCAACAGTAAACAGATAAATGCTCGGCAATCTGTAAGATTATGTTGGTGCTAGGCCATACTCTTATGCACATTTGGCAGGAAGATCAAAATACATCTGGAGGGGGCACTTGGGTTATTGAAAGAACATAATCAACATTAGATTAGTCCAGGAGTCTCATTTATAGATGTAGGCAGACTGTCCTGATTTAAGGCCCGACTTATATGTTGGTGGTAAGCATACTCCGTCGCAATAGTGATGGAGTATGCTTACCACCAACATAATGGTCCGTCTGCTGAATTTAGATGTGGGCAGACCTTTGGTTTAATCACAGCAGAGATTAATCCATCTCTGCCATGATTAAACTCTTCTGACGGCCCTTTGAAGCAGACCTCTAATTTTGCTCACCTGATTTAAATGGATGAAATTAGAGGTCTGTCAGCCCGGGAAAAGCATAGTGGTAAGGGTTAATGAAAACTGCTACATACTGCCCACCCCAGGCGAGGGGAACATTTTATTTTTTATTTTCAAAAAGAAAATTGTGCTTTAGGGTTTTCTTTTTTAAAATATAGAAGAAAACATTTTGGTGCTGAACTCTGTCATGTTGATGGAGCCCTGCACCAAAATGCAAAAAAGCATTGGCAGGAACTGCAGTAACAGTGACTCCTGGCAATACTTTAAGAAATGACTGCATACTTGATGGTCATTTCCAAATCTGGCGGACGGTACCGTTGTCAGAGTGACTTAGTAGTTTACTACATCGCCCTAGTGGAGAAATAGGCCATCCACAAGATGATAAATCTGGCTCTTAGCTTTGAGGGTTTCTGATTGGAGCATGATGACCTTGCTCTTGGCTTTGACTTCACTCAGGTGTCCCAATTCTGCAGATGAATTCACTTTTTTTTAAAGTGCAGGAATAGACTTGCCACTCTAGCATAGCCCACATCTTCTAATTCTTGCAGTCTGTCCAGACTGCCAAGGCACAACTCAAGTGCATTTTACTCAACACAAGATCGCTCAGCAAGCATGCTATGGAGATCTGGGACACAATCTCATCCCCCACCCCAGATGTCATCTTCATCACCGGGATCTGACTGAGCCTTGCCTCCATGCTTGACATCGTCATCGCCACTCCTGAAGGCTACAAGATAGCACACCAGGACCGAACCAACAAGCACAGAGGTGGAATTGTCATTAATCAAAAGGACACCATCCGCTGCATGACCTTCTCAGGCACCTCTACTCCTATAATGGAACATCTCAACTTCCTACTTCACATAGATGGAAATAGCCCCATCAGAAGCAACCTCACCTACAGACCACCAGGACTACGCCCCAGCTTCTGCAACACCATCCCTGACATCATTGCCACGATCGCCATCGACTCTGTGGATATTAACTTCCACTTCGACAACCACAGAAACACCAACACAACTGACCTCCTGGAAAGCATGAGCAGCATCAGCCTCAAGTAACTTTTCACTGACCCTACTCACCTCGCGGGACACATGCTTGACCCCATCTTCACATACATGACACCACTTCTCACAGCTCACCTAGACTGACCACTACAGCATCCACATCACCATCTCATGACCTACCAATACTGTCACCATGCCCCCCAGCTTCATGTGCAGGAACTGGAAAAAGACATCAGAAGACCAGTGGAACAACACTCTCAACTGCCACCTCCCAGACACAACATCCAACAACAGATCAGACTGTGAAGAACCTCTCCCAGTGGATCACAGTATGCACTGACACCATTGCCCCCGCCAAGCCTGTCAAAGTCAAAGGACCTGCCAGAAGAGCTAGCTGGTTCTCCACATAACTGAAAGCAAGCAAACACAACTGCCGACAACTAGAAAGGAAGTGGTGCACCAGCAAGGGGACAGGAGACCACACAAACTTCAAGACAGCACTCAACCAGTACCACTGCCTCCTGAAATAAACAAAGAAAAATGCCCTAGCAGACCACATAGAAACCAGCACAAACAGCAGCAAAGAACATTTCACCAACATGAAAGAGTTCTATAACCCTCAACCACAGAGAACAACATTACCCCCTCCCAAGAACTGTCTGACACCCTGGCAGACTTCTTCCACAACAAGATCTTAGTCATCCACGAAAACTTCAAACCCGAATACCCCACCGCCGACAGCATCAGCCTGATCACACCCACGAACACAAACTCTCTCACAACTCAAGCCACAATTGCCATCATGAACTCCATGCATTCGGGTGCGCCCAAGGACCCCTGCTCTTACCACATCTTCAACCTTAGGAGCAAGAGGATTGGCGACAAGCTCAAGAAAGTCCTGAACACCTCCATCACCTCTGCTTCCTTTGCCAAGGACTGGAAACACACTGACGTGAGGCCACTCCTGAAGAAACTCAGAGACCCAGCAGAGCTAAAGAACTACCAGACCCTCTCCCTTCTCCCCTCTCTAGTGAAGGTTCTTGAGAAGGAAATCAACCAGTAACTCGCCAAAGACATGGACCACAATAACCTCCTGGACCACTCTCAATCCGGAATCCAAGCCAGCCACAGCACCAAGACAGTCCTAGTTGCCACCAACGACATCAGGGCCCTTCTGGACCATGGCAAATCATCAGCCCTCATCCACCTGGACCTATAAACTGCCTACAACACCGTCTCCCATCACATTTTGATCAACAGACTCCACCACATTGGAGTGCAAGGCGATGCACTCAGATTGATTTCCTCATACCTCACCTGAAGAACTAGGAGAATCCTTCTCCCACAGTTCACCTCAGAAGCCAAGAAAATCCTCTGCTGTGTCATCCTTCAGCCCCTCCCTCTTCAACACATACAGGATCTCCCTGGTCGACACCATCAGATTGCACTGACTCAACCTCATCTCCTATGCTGATGATACCCAACTAATCCTCTCGTGATCGGAAGACCCCTCCACCACCAGAGCCAAGTTCTGTAGATGTATGACGAACATTGCCAACTGGATGAAGGACAGCTGCCTCAAGCTGATCTCGGAGAAGATGGAAGTCCTCATCTTCGGGAACAACACCTCGCCTTGGAACAATGCATGGTGGCCTGCTGAACTCGGCCCATCGCCCACCCCAACAGACCACACCTGTAACCTCAGCATCATCCTGGACAGCAAGCTATCTATGAAGGAACAGGTAAACGCAGTCTCATCCGCCTGCTTCCACATCCTACACATGCTACGCAAGATTTTCAGGTGGCTCCCAGTCAGCACCAGAAGGGCTGTCACTCAGGCCCTCGTCACCAGCAGGCTAGACTACGGGAACACACTCTACGTAGTAATCAATGCACGCCTACTGAAAAGACTACAGACAGTACAAAACTTAGTAGCAAGACTCATCCTTGCCCTTCCTAGACAAACTCACATCACACCACACCTCAAGAGCCTACACCGGCTCCCAATCCAGAAGAGATGCCAGTTTAAGATGCTGACCCTCACATACAAAGCCCTGCACAATAAAGGACCAGCATACATCAACAAACGCATCAACTTCCACCAACCTACCAGACACCTGCGATCCGCGTTGCTCTTCCTCGCAGACACCCCACGGATCTACTGAAGCTACAGTGGAGGATGCTCCTTCTCACAATTGGTAGGCAAAGCTTGGACTGACCTTCCCCTGCACCTCAGGTGTGCTTCATCCCTCCAAGAATTCAAATGAACAGATCACCACAAAGCAGCTAGCAACTCCAGCACCATCAGACTCTCATGGGAGGTTTGCCACGCTTTATAAATTATGAGTGATTGACAGAGGGGCATTTCCACAGCCATGATGTCTCTTGATTTTGAAAGCCCTGCCTCATTTGATTTCTGGGAGAACTATACGCCTTATGTTTAAACTCTCTTTAGGGGCTGGTGGCCTTTAGGGGTTTGTACTTTTTGTGTACGAGAATGCCCAAAGGAGCATAGAATCAAATCAACTTGCATTGGTTCCACCTCATCGAGCTACACACATTGCACATATGTCTGTTTTGTTTCTTGTTTCAAAACAGCAAGTGTGGACATATCATATGGGGGCGGGACCACAGCCTCTATGCCCCTTAGTTCTTGTAGTGCCACTCAGTCTGACTTCAGGTAGAGAGCAGCAGCCCCACGTTTTAGAATTTGGTAGGTCTTCTGCATTAGTATTGTGTTCGGGAGCCCGAAAACCCATAGGAAGAAACAAACTAATCCTCTTGCTCTGGTCAAGGGTGTCTCCCAAGTGCGCCACATCGCCCTATATCTTTTCCTACAACCAATCATATTTTCGTCCTATAGGTGTTGTCTGCGTTCTGAAAAATTCACGATCTTTTTCAGCTACTAAAAAGCTACATTTTCATGCTAACTTTAGTTGTGTCGTTTGCCACCCGATGTGTGCCTGACATGACTACCATTATGTATTCAAGTACTTAATTTAACACTAAATATAAACTCCTTTAATGCTGGAGTGAAATGCAGGCCTCTTCCCCCAATTTAATGTCCGTCCTTTCTCTCATTTTAATTCTGATCTTCGGTTATTGGAGACCCGCTCGGTCCTTTTTGCTCCGCAACATAAAATGCAATGCTAGCATACATTATTCCAGAGCAAATTAGGTAAATACACATTGTTTTGTATAAACTCTGACAACTTGATTGCTTCAAAGGTGCAAATAAGTAATGCAGGAACATTTTACTAAATAAAACATAGTCAAAAAGCTTTTAGTCTTATTTGAAGTTTTCTACAGTAGAGATGGCCGGTTGGCATGAGAGCTATAAACCTGTCACAACACTCAGATCACACAAACTCTTGTTTGATGATAAAATGTGACATTACACAAAAAGGCACCGTGCAGGAAATAGATTCATTTAAGGGCTTTGAAAGGAATATTATTTTTTAAACACTACCCAGAGACAGAGAAAGTCTGCAGCAGATAATTTCAGTTTGCGGTGAGTGAACAGATGAAAGGAGTTATAAAATAAGTCACTTGATGGAACTTGACAGGGTCACTTGCTGAGTCTTGAAGCTAAAATAGCTGCTACAAACTCAAATGCAAAATATTCCTCAGATCCGATAAAATGCATTTCTGCACTTCTTTAATAATCCGTGCTTCCCATTTTAGGATGCTTCGAAATTATCATATTCTATTTCGAAGGAAGCACGACTAAGAGCTAGTTAGACACTATGGGGCAGATTTATGTTTCCTGGCGCATCCCTGCAAATCAGCAGGGATGCGCCAGGAAAGATGCGTCATGCAAGTTTACCCTTGCGCCACCACAGATGCGCCGCATTTACAATGCAGCGCATCGTGGCGCAAGGATAAACAGATGCGTGACACATCTGATGGCATAAGGGTGGCGCATTGCTGGAGTCGTGTCGCAAGCACGACGCAACTCCAGCAATGCTCAGGGGCTGCTCATACCTAACATGCTGCGTCATGCCTTACGCCTGCTTCAAGCAGGTGCAGGGTTTTGACGCAGCAGCGTCGGAAAAGTGACTCAGTGAAATCTTGTAGATTTCACTGCGTTACTTTTCCGAGGCTTTTACCGACGGAACGCCCATCCTGCATACATTAAACCTTACGCAGGTTGAATGTAGCACAGGGCTTTACAACGTGACGCATCTCCCTAGATGCGTCACATAAATAAGGCGCAACATGGCGCATGGTTTACGCCGCCGCTGCGTCACAGAAGTGACGCAACGGCGGCGTAAATGTCTCGCACGGGGCTTGTAAATCTGCCCCTATTACTGTTCTGTCATGTCTTTGTGTGTGTACTATTTGGTGTTAATCTCAGTCACTGTTCATCGTTCATTGTTCTCCTAAAAGCATCAGATTATTCGAATTTTGCAGAATCGGAGATCGCCACTTTCTCTTTCAATCATACATCCTAGATTGAAAGAGCACGTTTTCTGGGGTGCGTTTTAAGAGTGCATAATATAAAGCCATCAGGACGTGTAATATAAAGTCGGCAGGATGCCTCGGTCAGCTAGAGTCTCTCCTCTGACACATACAGACAGCTAAAAGTGAGTTTGAGTAACTCCTAGGCTGACTGAGCCTTACATCCATCCGACGTCTGGCACTCGCGTGCAATTACACTGGGTAATCATAACACCATTTGTTTGCAGCACTAAGAAACAGCTCAAGGGTGAAATGATGGCCTATAGAAAAAAGAATATTGCCTTTCCATTTCCATTGTCATCATAACTAGAGGTGATTAGAATTTCAGTTTTCGTCGGGTTCACCTTCAGGAATTTGTTGATCATCGATCCCCTGTTAATCGCGAGAGCCTCCGTTAAAGATCTTGGGGCATATTATCAAGACAGGCGATAAAATTATCGCCGCTTTAGCTGCAAAAAAAACTGCCGCTAAAGCGGCGATAATGGGATTGATAATATGTTCTATGGAATTCCAATTGAAGCTCAGGTTAGATGTCTTTCACATCTAACATGGGCTTCAATTGGAATTCCATAGAGCGTATTATCAAGCCCATTATCGCCGCTGTAGCGGCAGTTTTCTGCCGCTAAAGCGACGATAATTTTATCACCTGTCTTGATAACATGCCCCCTTGTCTTTTACTTGTTTGATTGTTGTGCTCTATGAAGAATTAAGAGCTGAGTTGTGTCAGCATGCACGTACAAGTGTACCCCTGACCAGTAGAGTAATTGGGCAAGGGGACGCATAATCATGTTTTACAAAAAGCTGGAGAAGATTGACCCTTGATGGCCACCGCAATTTGATGCTTTAAAACTTCAAAGAGTATGTTGGAAGAGGGGCCACTTGTGATCACCCTGGAGTAAAAGATTTTATCCATGTC
The DNA here is from genome assembly GCF_964204655.1 of Triturus cristatus. Taxonomy (NCBI): domain Eukaryota; kingdom Metazoa; phylum Chordata; class Amphibia; order Caudata; family Salamandridae; genus Triturus; species Triturus cristatus. The sequence continues at coordinate 589,180,365 of NC_140582.1, forward strand.
AAGCCTGTATCAGTGACAGCAGTTGCTTCCAATGTCTTAAGCTGCATGCTGTGGTAAGCAGCATCAAATACAGTCTAAGATAACTTGAATGCTAATTTCTCCTTTATCAATGTGTAAGCCTGTCTTAATTATTCAGACAAACCCTGAAAAGTGATGATACAGCAAGTATAGAAGGAGGAATTAGCAATGCTAGCTTAGGGCTTGCTGGAGTTGTAAACTGTTCTGAGAGAGTTATCACTGATATTTCAGTCCATCTCATTGTATATATTTATAATTAATGCATAGTATTTAGTAATGTGTTTGTAATAAAAGTGCTTTTCTTTTTTTAATAAGAAAAAGCACCATCTGGGCAATGATTTATTGACGGCTATTGTGCCATACTAGTGAGTGGGGGGGTATTAGCCACATCACCTTCCATGAATAGCCCTTGGATTACTGTGCTTTGCTATTCTAAAGAGTCAATTGCTACAATGGTGCACTTGTTCCCATTAAAGGGAAAATTGCGGACTTACTACTTGTGAAGTACTCACATCCTTTTCAATGAATAACCCAATTTCTAATAAGTAGTAAGTCGTCAATGTGACATAAAAAGATACATTCTGCTCAGCTACTTGAGATGAAGATAGATAAGCACTGTTAGAAATGGGGGTCTCTAGTTGGCAGAGGAAGGTACCTTTGTCCAAATAGGGACCTTTGCTTCTAGTCTGTGTAAGGGGGATACACTTCTAAAATAACCCCTGCTCACCCCCTTGGCAGCTTGACATGAGCAGACAGGCTTATCTCAGAGGCAGTATGTAAAGCATTTGTGTACCCATATAGTAATACAGTGAACACACTATAAATGGACAACACACCAGTTTAAAAAACATAAGTAATCTTTATCTAAACCAAACGAGACCAAACAACAATAAATACAGTAAAAAGATATGACTTTCAAATTGTAGAAATAGTTCAATTTAAAGCAAATTGCAGCTGGGACACTTTTCACACAAAGTACCTTGGATGGGTCACGCAAACAAACAAAACAGGCCGCAGGGAAGATGATGCGCCAGTTCCTCACACTCAGGGAAAGTGATGCGTCGGTTCCTTGCACCTGGAGAGGTGATGCATCAGTTCCTTACTGCTGCACAGTGGAGGTGATGCGTCAGTTTCTTACTGCGTGGGGAGGTAATGCATCGGTTTCTTACTGCGTCCCCCAATGATGCGAGAGACTTGGTGCCTCAATGCGATGCGATGATATGGGACGCTGCGTGGATTCTTGCAGCCACACAGCAGGGCTTATGTCGGAATCGGTATAGTGATCTCGAACTTCGGAGATCGTTACACTCAATGAGGCGTGCGGCAATTTCTCGAACCGTGGCAGCCGCTGCGATGGTTTCTTCAGCAATGCCTCGGAAACAGGTATGGATGCATCACGCTTCTCGATGCTGCATTGATTTTCCAGCTCCCAGCATAAAACAGTCACTAGAGGTCCAAAACAACAGCAGGCACCTCTTTGCAAGGGGAACTCGCAGCAAATCAGTTCAGGGGTGCTGGTGGTGAAGTCTTTTTGTCCCTGAGACTTCAGAACAGTAAACAAGCTCAGTTTCAAGCCCTTGGAGATCTTCTTCAAGCAGGGGACACAGCAAACAGCAAATCCTTTATCCTTTCCTTGGCAGCAAGTAGCCGCTGCAGGCCAACCCCAGACAGCAAACAGCACAGGGGCAGTATTCCTCCTCAGCTTGTCCGGCTCTTCTCCTTGGCAAAGGTTCCTCTTGATTCCCAGAAGTGATCTAAAGTTCTGGGGTCTGGCCCCAATATGTATACCACAAAATCCTTTGTTCTCTGGTGGAAGAGAAGCCCTGTGATCAGCTTAAACCAGTTTGATCCTCTCTGGTGCAGCTTCCTGGCAGGAAGTGGAGACAGCATTGTCCTTGGCAGACTAGGCCAATTCAGGTGAAAGAAAATCTCCTCCCCCTTCTCTAGATGCAGGCCAGGTCTATTCATCCTAGCCCTGACTTATCAGGCTCTCTGGAGCCACTGCTCCTCTCCAGCCCCTGTCATCCAAAAGCCAGACATGCAATACACAAACCTAGCAGAGGCACACTGGATTGCTAAGCAAGAAAATACCTACTTACTAAAAGTTCAGACAAACTAAACTTTATTTTCCTACCTTGTTCCCAGGGGCAGTTATGCGTATAAGATGCTGTAAGCAAACTCCTCATTCTATCCTATGGGAACAGGTAGCCTTGCAATAATGAAAATCAAAATTGGCAGTAATTCGCTATCAGGACTTGCCACACACACCAGGGCATGCATGTCCTACCTTTTACAAACACTGCACCCTGCCCACAGGGGTACCTTGGAAATACCTAATGGGTGACTAACATGTAAGAAACAGGAAGGTTATGGCCTGGCAAGAGGGAACATTTGCCAAGTTGACCTGGCAGTACTAGACTGCACCCAGGCTCTGCAATGGCAGGCCAGAGTTACATTTACAGACTGCTTATGTAGGTGGCACAATCAGTGCTGCAGCCCACTAGCAGATTTCAATTTACAGGCCCCGGGCACACACAGTGCAGTGTACTAGGGACTGACTAGTAAATCAAATAGCAAATTATGGAAACACCAATCCATAACAACAGTTACCCAAAGCATCTAGACCAGCAAAACATAGTCCAACACACAGCAAAAACACAGGAGGCAAAGTACAAAAAAATGCTGGGAAAACCCATGCCAATGGTGCCAGGTCTAACAAGCACCATTGTCCTTAGTGTACTTTCTATCACAGGGAGAAGATAAAGAAATTCTTGCACACATTTCAGGAAGCAGAAAGAGTTGGGTGAGAATGCATTTACTAGGTAATCAGAGTCCATGAGACACCCATGCACCCCAGGGACCGCCACCTCCCTGGGGCTAAGATTTATAAAAATGCAGGAGGACCACACGGCCCCCCACAGCCCCGGGGACCACCATCTCCCTGGGGGCTAAAGGATATAAATGAATAAGGGTAAAGCTCTAATGGCATCCCCGCAGCCCTGGGAACTGCCACCTACCTGGGGCTAAATTAAATATCAATGCATGGGGGGCTCCTGCCTCCCCACAAAGCCCCCGGGGACAGCCAGATCCCCTGGGCAACTCTCTAAATAGTGGGGCTGCGTGGCCCCCGCAGCCCCAAAGAGCACCACCTCCCTGGGGCTTAACTACATGGGGAAGCGTGGCCCCAGTCGTGAAGCCCTAGATGGCTGTGGGGACCACCACCCCCCAGAATCGGCTCAACAATGTCCAGGGGGTACTATCCTAGTAACATCATTTGAGATGTCATCAGCAATGTCATCAGTGATGTCACTGATCATGTCAGGAGTGATGTTATATGTGAGATCAAAAGCAGTGAATTGGGAGGATGTGAACTATAGCTAGCTCACTAACTATAACAGCTGAATTTCTCTGGTTGTATATGAGTGGCACCTGAGCCTAACTATAACGTCTCTATATATATGTAAAAACATTTTTCACTGGCACTATTAAATGTGTTTTGGCGTAAGTTAAGGTAGGGTCTGGTGAAAACATCGCTTATGCAAGCAGGTTTCTGGAGGTGATGATTTATGTAAAAGTTTTCTTGTAAATATGTGTTTTGTGGCATTTTGTTGTGTTTTGTATGTTGCTGTGTTTTTGTGCTGCGTTATTGCAATGTGATGGTGTGTTGTGCTGTGTTTGCCATGTTTCATTGCGTTTTGACAGTTTCGTTGTTTATTTATTTATTTGCAGAGTTTTATACAGCGCTGGCTAGACCCGGAGGTATTAGAGCGCTTTACATGAGGATCAGAGAGTTACAGGTTACAAAGATACATCAGTTACTCGGAGCCAAGTATAAACATAGGAGAAAAACAGTGATAACACAATAACAAGAGTTATCAGCGCATTGCATAACCAGGACACACGTCTAATGGGGAATGGAAGGTAGAGGGGGAATGGTAAAAAGGGGAAAGGAATGCAGAAAGTGTCGGGCAGATCGGCCGCCCCTTCCTGCAATGGGAGCCTATGTTCTCGTTCGGAACACAGGCTCCAACTGAAGTCAATGGGAGTCTGGCCGAATCGTATTTGGAAGCATCCGGATACAGACAAATTGCTTGGTCCGACTACCCCGATTCAAGTTGTCTGGAAAGCATTCCGGAACTGATTTGGTAGGAATGCTTTCCAAACGACATCGGGATCGACCCCTTAGTCAATTTTACCGCCAGTCCTCTGTGGTGGCTGTCCAGAAAATGCCACCTAGCCAGCGGCATCCCACCCACAGTAGAATGCGTATCCCATGGGGCTGGCAGTGTGTGGGCATCTGAGTCATGGTGGCGGCACTCTTCGGCTCTGGTAATGAGCCGGAAGCCTTTGCCTCCAGCCAGTCGGGTGCAATGCTTCCTTGATTACATTGTGCAGGAAAAACAGTCCACACACCTGACCTGAAGGCAGTGTAGGGAAAAACATGAGCACCAGTTACAGTTCACAAGGACACACTGGCTCTCTAGCCAGTTTTTTGCCTTATCACCTGCCTTTCCCCTGACTCTTGTGTGGCGGTGTCCCTGCCAGAAAAAGGTTGGTGAAAGACAGGTCCCGATTTGGCTGGTAGGAAGCCGGGCAGGACCCCCTCGATAGGCCTCCTTTGTCTCTCCCGCCGTTGCTGTGGGAGCAGAAGTATTGGCAATAGCAGTGGTCTTGTGGCGGTGGACTGTTGAAAATGCAATGGCGGGACATTATCCGCTGTCATAGTATTCGGGCCCTTAACCACGGATGAACACAATGTGTGGATGTAATTGCTGTAAGTATGATAAGACTGGTCTGCATTGAACAAAATCTAGGCCCTTCAGCAATGGTAAAATATATTTCCTTCCAGGTTCATGATACAAATCACAAAAGAGGACAAGATTTAAAATTGATTGTTCAGAGAAGTGATCACAAATACAAAGTTAGTGGTTGAATGACTCCCTTGCCTCTTACAGAAGAACAATGCACACATGTATTATGTTTATTTGGAATCTGGTTAATAAAAAGCATTGGAACCTATTGCTCACTAAATACAAATAGGGTTGAATAACAGGTTGTGATGATAAAGTGATGTAAGTACCTCAGAGACTTTGCTAGTATTGGCCGCAATATGCTTATCTTCTCTCAGTTCCAGCAAGGAGGTAGTAGAGAATCATTGTGGATCCATTTTAAACTAAGTAAACACGCGTACGAAAACCAGGGATTTCTTTTACACCCATCCAGAGATAAACTATCTCTGATCAAATGGCAAGTTCATTCAGTGTCTGATTTAAACTAAACTTTTAGAAAAAAAGGGGGGGAACCCATAATAACCCTTTGGTATCTGGGTACTTAAACAAGTAGAAAGGAAAAACTAACACCTAGGGATTAATAATATATCTACGTTACGGTGACGAGAAAAATCAATTATCTCCTCCCTTGAGTTATTTTATCCTCAAATGTAAACTATGTTATCATTATTCTTAGAAGTCATACATAGAGAATCCGACCCAACAATGAATATATCTTTCCTTAGATCTGCGTCTAAGTATGTTTATTGTTTTGTATTTCACCAAACATATATAGAAAGATTAATCTTTTAGACATATATACAAAAACATTTATAATATTTACATTCTTTTCTTACAAAAAAATCAATACACATATACATCTATGAGACCCTATATTTAAATTAGGATGCTTAAAGGATTAATCTACTCCAGCATTCCTTTCTAATGAAGATCAAACCTAATCGAGAACTTTAGAGATCTTTTTTCATTCTGATCTCTACTTTCATAAAAGTACTCTGCTAGACATGAATCCAAACAAAATTTAGTAATTCAACTGAATGTCTTCCAAGTCGTTGTCGACGCGTTTCAGCCAAAAAAACTCTTAAGGCCTCATCAGGACTAGGGTACAAGTATATATGATTTCTTCAGATTTCACCTATAAATACAAATTCAATATTTCTGTATTACTAATTTTATATGTACAATATAATACAAACATATATCATTATTTACACTATATATACACATCGGAGCATAAGAACGGGTCATATTACCCAATATTACAAGCAGAAATACATTCTAAGAGAATCACTGAAGTGGCGGGCGAAACATATCTCAATTCAAGTGTGCAAAACATAAATATAATAGTGCACTAAACACCACTGTGTGTCGATTATCTCTATAGCTGCAAATGATAAAAATGTATCGACTTAAATCCATATGTATATACATATCTGGCCTCCCTAGCAGCTAAAAAGAGTGTGGCCTTACGATGTATAGTATCTCTTACCAATGCGGGTATTATAGATCAAAGGGCTTTTACATGTAGTACCTTCGGCTCCCTGATTCTCAACTTCATTCATTGGGAATGATGTGGTCATATAAAAAGATCCAGTTCATGGAAAAATACTAAAGCCATCTTAACCCTGATGTTTAAACATTCCAAACTTACTCATAGAATCCGTGCTGTCGAGGTGTCTAGAAAAAATATTCGTAAAGTATTTCTCCAAGCCTCCATCCAATGTTGATTTATAACTGCAAGAAAAATCAACCGATGCCTAAACATAAACTGCCTTACTCTATTCCTACTCTCTACATCAAGGAAACACAGAGGATAAATGGTAGATCCTACCTTTTGAAAAATCCTCAATTGTTCACCCGTGATTGCCTTAATTCATTACACGAGAACCATGAGAGACAGTGGAAGACCGCAGACGTCGCCTCTGTCAAAGTAACGAGACGGATAATTACACTAAGGACCCATTTTGATAACTAAAAACCTAATAATGTTACGGGCAGTTTCTCTAGCGACTCTCACCTTAATGTGCCAATTCTCCTCGTCAAACTCCCTCGCGTTTCCAGCATCAGGAAACACGTAATACGGAAGCGGGATTATATCCGGGTTGGAAGGGAATAGAGCTAAAAAACGGACTCTGTTCCTCAATCAAAGAAAATCGAAGGCAGACTAATCATTACGTCAGAGTGGCCAGTAGTCGTTATGAGTAACCCAATGTTTCTTCTAAGTAAACCAGAACCTGGTAATTCCTCGTGTTAAGTAAACAAATAAAAATAAGAATAAAAACGTCACCTTATAGCCCAGTGTGAGCCCGCCACTCCTTACAGTCTTTCTAGCACATAACATTTCATCATCTGACAATTCTTATCAAAAATTAATTTTTGAAGCCTGTATTTACGAAGTAACGCAGAACAACTCACATACTCAATGTCTTTTACTTACTGAAGTGTTTTAATGTAATAAAGACCATATTTCATCTCTGTCATTCAGTCCCAAAACTGTAGTGTGGTATTTTTCAATTAATCTGGCTTCCAATCTATTCAACCTTGTCTGAAGTTGTGTTTTTTCCAGGTTGCCAGCTAAGCAAAGTACTGACCATTTAAAGTCGTTTTCCGAGTGATTTAAAGTCTGGAAATGTTGTACTAACGGGGCTCCTTGGACCTTACATTTTATTCTCGATTTGTGTTGCAGTATTCGTTTTTTCATCGGTTGTATAGTCTGTCCAATGTAATATTTATTACACGGGCATTTGATGCAATAAATTGCATTTTTGGAATTTGGATTTAAACTAAACTGCATGCCAAAACAAAAGGGGTGCAATGGAGATTATATCCTTGCTGTATGGAATACCTAACTCCTTATGACAAATATGGCTTGCACAACTAGGTGCAACTGATAAAAGCTTGTTCAGATATTTAGGGGCATATTTACCAAAGGGTTACATCACTATTGCACCACGCAGCAGGGCGCAAAAGTGATACAACCTATAAGTGTGATGTATCAAGCCATGCAAAGCTACCTTGTGTTGCCCTGGTGGCATGATAAATCCAGAGAAACTAAATTCAGTGCAAATCACTGTGTTGCATTACTCTGCCCCAGGAAGGCATTCCATGGGTGGTGCGAGGGTGTTTCCATAAAACGCCCATGGATTTTGGCACATACTTAGATTTACCATAAGTGGTAGACTTGGGAATGCATCAAAACTGCAATGCATCCCCAGGGAAGGTGCAACAAGGAGAAATATCTTTGTTTCTCCTTGTTTTTCCTCTTTCTATGTGTGCTGCATTCTGCAAGCTCACATGCCTCCGGGGATTGTGGTTGTGCAGGAAGGTGTTCCTTCCTGCACCAAAACAATCCTGCTTACAATGCAGGAACCCTTGCATCATGGTGCAAGGGTGCCTGTGTTTACAGGAATGCACCGTATTATGTAAAATACGACACATTCCTGCCTTTTCCCTGTCACTCAGTGCAGCAAGGTGACTTGCTGCACTGCACGACTCATTGGTAAATATGCCCCTTATGCTCCACAACCTGGATTGCGGCTGTACAGGTGTGACTCAAAACCCCCACCCCATAGCAAACACCTGCAACTGCTCTGCTTGTAAAAAGAGGACATTTCCTTAATTGTCTTCCTCCCTAGTCTTACAGCAAATCTATCAACAGCATTTAAAATTCTGTCAAAATACAGTTTCTTATTAATTACATGCCGAGATCAGCAATTAGAAGAACTCAAATTAATCCCCAAATAGGAGACCTTTTTGACAACATGAATTTTTCCACATGAGTAAAAAAAGACCTCACCTTTTGTTAAGCCCAGCCCAGCCCAACTAATATAAAAAAAATAGCCCCTATTAACTTTAAAAACTAGGCCCTCCATGGAAGTTTCAAACCTTTCCTAGAGATACAGAAGTACATTACCAGTACCGGTCATTAATACTGCATCATCTACATGTAATAAAACAAGGGTTGGGGGAGAACCAATATATGGAACATCTATCCTTTTGGCAGACAAAACATTTATCTATCAAATTAATAAATAGGGTAAAGAGAAGGGGCTCTATATGCAACGCTGTCTTACTCAGCTGCCCACTCTAAAAAAGCTAGTAGTTTTGCCAGAGTGACCATAGCATACTGCTGCTGTAGAATCTATATAAAACTGACAAATAAAAAATAATACATATATCAACCCCCAGATCAGATAAAAGATCCCATAGAAAAGAGCAACTGACTGAATCAAAAGCTGACGTGAGATCCATGACTGAGAATTGCACAGAATTGCACAGTCTCCTGCTTGGCAACTGTATATTTGCCGATAATGAGAGCTAGATTGAGATATTGTTAGGAAGTACCGAGACCCTTTCTAAAACCATATTGGATTGTGGAAATAACTTTATGGTCCAGAGCCCACCCTTCAAGTTTTTCATATTTTCCTTCCTACCACCTTACTTGCTGAATCCAGAAGCAAAATTGGTCTGTAACAGTCAGATTCAGCTTTATGTCCCTTCTTGAAAATCAGAACTATGAAATATTTCCTACACGAGTGAAGAGGGCTTACCTTAACAATGGCATTCAGGACGTTAGTGAGAAGTAGAGCCCTCAACTCGATACACTGTGTGAATAAATACAGAGGGAAGCCATCTGGTGCTGGGACCTTACCTTTACAGCATCCTCTAAAGGCTGCTGTACTATCCTTAACATCCAAAACCAGAACCTTAACTGGTCCCGGCTCAAGGTTCCTATCATGGTTTAAAGAACCATCAGAACAAGGGTCAACCTCCCCTGAGAAAAATCCTGAAAAATATGATGTCCAATGATCTGCTGAGATATTGGATACTATAGTTGAACCTTTGTCCTCCTTCAGAAATGGGTTTATGATAACTCCCCATTAGGCCACATTGTCTCCTTGTCTACTCGCTTTCATGGGATCCTCCTGTGTTACCTCTATTACAGGCACTTGTGACAGTCAATATTGTTCCATCGAATACTCCAGGAAAAGACAACGAATGTGTGAGGGGAAATCCCCTAAAGGCATTGATTTGGGGTTTGAAACAGCCATGGGTACACTCTTCTGGGGGTGAGAGTATTGATCCAAATATGTCTGATAATGATGATACCTGTCTCCTAGATCTATTTCATACACTGTAAAGTTATTTTATGAAATAGGAACACATTTTCAAAGGCTTCTTTTCAAATGGAAAGAATGGTGTTGCCTTTTATCAGAGTAGCAGATAACATCATACTGCAACAATCCCCTTGGAAATCCAAAACACTTCATAAGATTTACCTTTCTATCTTGAGAAACATAAACCACCAAAAATAGTTTACAAGATAACATGATTGCGACAGAAGAACAATGGCAAGTAACTATGTTGATTCTATATAAGTTGGTAAAACTTGCAAATTTAAGAAGGAACCATTTGTTCACTCTCCATAGGGCATATTGGACTCCAAAGAGGCTGGCCAAATTTAAAAATGGTGGTGAAGTGAGGTGCCCTAAATGCAACAGTCCAAATGAGGACGATATTCATATGTTTGTTACGTGTCCGGCAATCAAGATATTTTGGGATTCTGTAAGTAACTGCCTATCAACAATTTTAAAGCAAAGAATAAAGGTAAGCCCTGAAACTATCATTACTGGCAGATTGGATCTACAATCCAAGAGTTTGGACGATAAAACGAAGTTGGTGTTTTATGCTATTCTGCTGGCCCGCAGGGAAATTTGTAAACTGTGGGTTTTCCCTGACTCCCCGACAGATTTAACCTGGATCAAAGCTATGAGATTTATTGGAAAATTAGATATGGCTGTTCCTCAGAAAGAAAGGAAGTTTAGATTTTGGTCTTTATTTTTTGAACACTATGGGTGAAGGGCGGGAACATATATAGTAGTTTGAATTTAAATTTAAATTGTTGGTAAAGTCCGGTCCTATGATTAAGTTGCTTTTAATCTCTTGGCGGATCTCCTTGTTTTGGAATAGTCGGAGTTAAGTTCTTGCAATTTTCCTCCCTTAGGCTTTTTAAACGAGAAGGATCCTTCCATTATATGAGAGAACTAACACCCTAGGGCGTTACTAAGAGAGTAAGGGTGGAAAGTGACATATGAGGACAAAAAAAAAAAGAAGATAACATGATTATATTGTATTTCAGCTTGCATTTGTAAGTTGATAATAGATTTTCGTATCGCTTATTTCGTTTTTGATTTTTCTTTCTTCTCACTCTCTTCTTCTTGCAGCATTTTTATCATACATAGAGCAGGACTACAAGAACTTAATTTCACTTCCTCCTTACTATTGCTTACATACTTGTTATGTTATTTCAGTGCTATAGATAACATATGTGATTCCAAAATACATAAGTATTCAAAGACCTTTTTCAATATTTGCAATGCATCATGCACTTCTACTTGTGTAAACCAATTTTTAAAAAAACTTTAAAAACAATAAAAACCTGCATACTACAGACTTCCGTTGCAGAGCTGTGTGAGAGATGATCAGCACTAAATCAAGGCAACTGTAGAAGCTGCTGGCATGCACAAAGCGGTCGATGCATTTATGTATACTATTGAGATAAACTCATGACCCTGGATGCTGGACTATAGTGTTGAAAAAAATACAGGGGGGCTACCAAAAGGGGGACCATGATACCCCCAAAAGAAGGAGGGGGTGATAAAAAAAGAGTCTTCTATCAGCCCCCATAAAGATTCACAGGGAAAAAGGGTCTGGCCTGAGTTTCCAATCTAGTCCTCAGAAGAAAACCTACCCAGACAAGAGCCCGACGCCGAAGACCCCTCCATATTAATGGAGGAAAAAATTGATTTTTTCAACAAAATTTGAGGTTTGCAGGGGATTCTGTATAGGGAAATGTTGGGGGACCCATGCAAGCCATACCTTGTTGGACTCCCCAGGGTGTCTAGTTTTCAGAAATGTGTGGGTGTGGTAGGTTTGCCAAGATGGCAGCTGAGCCCACGGCCAAAAACTCATGGGACCCATCATGCAAAACCAGGTTGTTTTGTGATATGTCATTTTGATGTCGCCTCAATAGGTTTGAGCCCTTGCCTGTCGCGGGTACTTGACCAAGCCACACAAGTGAGGTACCATTTTTCTCGGAAGACTTTAGTAAACGCGGGGTGGGTGGAATTTTGTGGATCCACACAGACTCCAGAACTTTTCACCACAAAAATGTGAGGAAAATGTGTTTTTTAAAATAAATTTTGAGGTTTGCAAGGGAGTCTGGGTAACAGAACCTGGTGAGTGACAGACAAGTGATCCCATCCTGGATTTCCCTGGGTGTCTAGTTTTCAAAAATGTACAGGTTTGCTAGGTTTCCCTAGGTGCCGGCAGAGCTAGGGTTCAAAATCTACAGCTAGGCACTTTGCAAAAAAGGTGTCCATTTTCACTGTGAAAATGTGGTATGTCCATGTTGCGTTTTGGCCGTTTCTTGTCGCGTGCACTAGGCCTACCCACAGAAGTGAGGTACCATTTTTCTTGGAAGAATTTGGGTAAAGCGGGGTGGGTAAAATTTTGTGGATCTACGCAGATTCCAGAACTTTCCATCACCGCAATGTAAGGAAAATGTGTTTTTTTTAACAAATACTGAGGTTTGTAAGGGATTCTGGGTAATAGACCCTGGTGAGAGCCAGTCAAGTCACCCCATCCTGGATTGCCCTGGGTGTCTAGTTTTCAAAAATGTATAGGTTTGCTAGGTTTCCCTATGTGCTGACAGAGTAAGGGTTAAAAATCTACAGCTTGGCACTTTGCAAAAAAAGGTTCTGTTTTCACTGTAAAAATAAAGTGCGTCCACGTTGTGTTTCGAGCCGTTTCTTGTTGCGGGAACTAGGCCTACCCACACAAGTAAAGTACCATTTTTATCAGGAGAATTAGGGTAACACAGAATTGTAGAGCTACTATTATTTCCTATTGACTTTTGATACATTTCTGCCTTCCAAATGAAAGCCAATGTGTAAAAAATAAGTTATTTTGAAAAATGACCCATAATGCTCATGCTAGTATAGGTACTCACAATTTCGGAAATGTGCAAATAGCTACTGTTTCTAAACTCTATATTTTGTTCCAATTTCAGAAATACATAGGTCCGTTTCATACCGATTTTTCCATGCATATATTTTCCCAAATTAATTGCTATCTACCCGGTAAGTAATTAAAAAGCATTGCAAGACACTGCTTAGTTATTGGCTCTGGGTTCGTTGTTTTTCTATATATCCCCTCAACCAAAAAGGTCCAGCGGATGTTACAGTATATTGCTTTCAAACAGCTGTCATAATTAGAAGAAGTTACAGGTGAAAACATTGACACAAATGGCAGTTTTTTTCAACTAATTTAAAATTTGTCCTATGTGCAACTGTTAGTTTCTATAAAGAAACCTCGAAGGATCTACACAAATGACCCCTTTGCTAAATTCAGAATTTTGTCTACTTTTCTAAAATGTATAGCTTTCCAGGATCCATTATAACTTTCATACCAATTGCTGCCATTAACTGGAAGGTGATTGAAAGCACAAAAAATAGCAAAAATAGACTATGTCCCAGAAAAATGCAAAAACAGCGTAAAAAATGTTGGTTGTCTCACAAAAGTCTGCTTGTCCCTGATAACCCCTTTGTTTATACCATGTGCAGGGAAAAGACCAGACACTTTCATCTGTAGGCCTTTTTTCACATTTAAAAACAAAAAAAAGAATTTAGCTATATCTTGGCTATTTTCTGGATCCCCTCCAGGGGATTCTACAAACCCTGGGTACCTTTAGAATCCCCATGATGTTGAAAGAAAAGGACGCAAATTTGGCGTGGATACCTTATGCGGGCAAAAAGTTACCGGGCCTAAGCGCGAACTACCCCAAATAGCCAAAAAAAAGGCTTAGCACGGGGGGGGGGGGCGGGGAGGCCTAGCAGTAAAGGAGTTAATACAAACTCTATTTACATGCACCACGTGTGAAGTCTCTTTAGTTATGCTCAGTGTATTTATTGTGTGAGAGTTCTGCGCTAATGCTTTACATATTGCCTCTATGATAAGCCTGACTGATCGTTGCCAAACTATCCAAGGGTGAACGCACGTTATACAGTGAGTGTAACACCCACCGCTGACGGGTGTGGTAGGTTCTGCCTGGCTAAGGCCTTGCCTCAGCCAACCATAATATGTAAGTTTCAACAACTCGTCTAAATCCAAAGCACCCAAAGCTTATGAGAAGTGTATGTGGTATTGGTGTGTAAAAGTAGAATACCTGGGCATTTAGCCGTTAATACAAAACACTGCTGCCTGTTCTGACATGAACGAACGGACAATGCCGAAGAAAATTAACCCACCGGTATTATCACAATTAGCCACTGTGATGGTGCAGGACACCGAACCCAACATATGAGACACATACCAGAACATGGAATAACATCTTTACTATTCACTGTTAGATCATGTTGCCTGGCACCAAAGCCTTTCCATTTGCCATTACATTATGTTGACTTCAAGGCCCAGAATGCTTCCTAATTGGCACAACTGGCATTTGCATATAAATCACAACTGAAAAAGGACTCACTGACCGTGCGCAAGGTTGGTTGGAGTTGAAACACGTTGGTGTTTGCTAATCACTGTTAAAATTGTGCATATCACTGGAAGAATGGTCTGCAGCGGTATTCTTTCTACTTCTTGCAGGAAAATAATCAGGGGATCTGGTCAATCCCTACCGCTAGCACCGACAGTAGAGTGTGCCGCTGAATCACTCTGACCACCTTGCATCCTGATATATATATATATATATATATATATATATATATATATATATATATATATATATATATATATATTATCTACTGGCGGTCGCCAGTAGATAGTTATAGTTAGGACCGTGTTTCCATAGGAAATCCGCAACATTCTATTTGGAATAACTTTGGCGCCGGTTGACGAATCCTCGCGAATTTTTCAAAACTAATGGGGCGCTACGCTTCGCTCCTACCCTGAAAGTCTCACGGGGATTCGTCAAGCGGGGGCTGAGAAAAAAGGGGGGTCCCAAAACGCGTTTTCCCCATGCATTTTCCCATAGGACCTTTAGTCCGAGCTACAGCCCGAACGGCTGAACAGAATTACTTGAAATTGGGCAGAGAGGTAGTCCTCAGGTCAGGGATGTGCCTTTTGCAGGTCTGGTGTAAATCTGTTCAGTAGGTCCTGAGAAAATAGCATTTAAATCAATATATATATCTGTAAGCACGCTCCGTGCGCTTACGGTAAGCTTACGGTACGCGTACGGTGCCGTGGGCGAGCTCAATTCTGATTGGTGGTTACATGACTGTAAACATTCGAATCGGTCGAAATCAGAAAGTATCAGCCGCCATTTTCTGTCTCTCGCACTGTAAAACAAAGGTTGATAACATGAAAAGGGGGCAACTTAGAGAGTTGCAGACCCCCTAGCGTTCGTCAGGGGGTTCACGAAGGACCAAAAAGTATGAAAAATAAATTTAATAATTTTAAAAAAAATCGCGGCGTGCGCGTACGGTAAGCTTACCGTACGCGTACGGTAAAAAAAAATAAAAAAAATAAAAAAGAATTAACGATCACATTTAATATATAAATCTAAGGACCCCCAAGGGAGAAAAAAACAATTGATATTTTGTAAAAAATGGCGAGGCGTGCACGGTACGAAATGCGCAACGTGGGCGCTCGGTGCGTGAAGCGCACCGAGTGCCCACAGCGCGCGCACGGTGCGCGAAGCGCACCGTGCGCTCAAAAATTTCAAATAAATATATAACTTAGCATTTAAAAATTCGGACAAATTCACTGAAAAAAACATAGGTTTCACACACGTTATAGTTAGGAATTAGCATTTAAAAAACCTTGCAAATTCACTTAAAAAACCATAGGTTTCACACAAGTTATAGTTAGCTGTACATTTCACTCGTAAAAAACCAATGAAATTCCACGTTATAGTTAGATCAGGTAACTATAACTTGCGCGACCGCCACTCTATCAAAAGGATGATGTCATCAGTGATCTCATGAGTGATGCCACTGACCATGTCATGAGTGATGTAATATGTGACGTCATGAGCAGTGGATTGCGGGCGCGCGAGTTATAGTTACCTGATCTAACTATAACGTGGAATTTCATTGGTTTTTTACGAGTGAAATGTACAGCTAACTATAACTTGTGTGAAACCTATGGTTTTTTAAGTGAATATATATATATATATAAATATCCTTTGTCACAATATTGTTGTAGACAATATTTTGTCATGCAACTATCTTACGACATCTCTAATTACAGTAGGAATGACATCCCTGGTGACATCTCAAAGGTTGTTATTGATGAGATTACTAATGATGTCATCAGATAGATTGATGTATTTTACATCCTTTTCTCTTCTGAGATCAGTCTTTCTCAAAGTGTAGAGTGGTGCTTTTCTGTTTCTGTTTTTTTAATGAGTGATATATGGTAAGTATTAGGCCTGGGCGGTAAATTCCGTTCCGTTCGCGGAATTTGCGGAATTTGGGTAATTTCGCGCTCCGCGGAGAACGCGAAATTGCCCAAAAATCTGCGTTCCGCGACTTCGCGAAATTTTTTGCTTGTTCGCGTTCTCAATATGCGTGTTCGCGAGATATTTCACCCCGAGCACGCAAACAGCGATCGCGAACAGGAAAAAAGTATCGCGAACAAGCAATTCCGCGTGTTCGCGGAATTTCTGCGTGTTCGCGGAGCTTTTTTACCGTTTCGCGGAGATTTGCGTAACGCGATTACGCAAATTCCGCCCACCCCTAGTAAGTATGCAAATTATACACTAAAGAATTACACTTAACTGATAACCCAACGAATCAATACACCAAGGAAACAATATGTAACATAAACTAATATAAAAATGAAATAAAATATGGAGGCAAAATTGTGATACATTACTGTATAGATTAACACAAGATCTATGATTTTTTAATTTCTAGTTCTCCATTTCCCAAGTAATAAGCCTAACAAAGCACTGCACACTCGATCAATAGTACATAAAACATACCGTTGAAACCTTTCAGGTTGTGCGTTACGAAACATTTGCATTCTTGAAATGTCAAGTAGAATACTATGAATTAAACAAGATAGCAACATTACTGAAATTCACCATTCAGTCGGTAGCGTCCAGCTCCATAGAACAACTAAGGGAACGTGCAGTAGACTTAGCCATAAGTACTACATTAGTGTTCTATGAGTAATGATGTAAAATGAATGTGAGAAAATAATGCTTCGTAAAAACAATTAAGCAAGCTTTCAACATGACAATGGGGGTCCATCTAAGTGTGCACAGTGATTTTAATCTTAAATGTAGTCATACAATTAGTTATCATAATTGAATATCATTTGAGAATACTCAACAGTAACTCTGATGTTTGAATCCAACAGACCTGAAAAAAACTTTGTGTGCACCTTATTTCCACTTAAAAGAACAAAAGGTGCCACAAGCAAGTGAGGATTGCAAATCCTAAATTTGCAAAAATGTCTGTTCAAATTTTTTTTACTGCTGTTTAATATCTGTAATAAGGTCGATTTTCTGCAATCATAATGTTTGAGTTTTTAGTGGGAATATGGAATTTACAAGTCATTGAAAGGTGATGGCCATTGACAATGAGATAAACATTAGTGAGTATATAGAACATTTGACAATTTATATAAAAGTATGTGTAGTTCTTAACGAATGTCAGACAAAATGTGCTTGAAAAATTTCAGTACACAATGCAAATGTTCAGGAGATATTTGGAAAATTATTTTTCTACATGTAAAAGTCCTTTAATGTGGAGAATAAAGCAAAGATTGCATGTGCTAATGCACATTTCTTCAACACTACGGCATTTCAGCATGGTTCTAAGAACAATACTCATAAGTATACGGTTATATGAGCTTGTTCTGTAATATACAATTTACAGAGGTTTAAAGGAATACTCCTGAAGATCTACGTCAATTCTGAAAAATACTGAAATCCACCCAAATTGTAAGCAGAATCCTGCAAATCTATAATTATTTTCTTTATTTGGTTTTTTATTAGGGATGTACAAAGTCATGAAGCTCTGCCCTCAGTTAAAGCTGGGCACAATTCCAATATCACCATTGCATAACCCGATTCCCTGCAGAATTGTCTGCTGAATGGTTGGAGATTCTCCTTGCTACCAACTCAGGGTGTTCTCCTAGCCTGAAATTTCAGTGCATAAGTCTTTTGGTCTCTTTCTTTTAAAGAGAATTTGCTAATTTTGCAGTAAGTGGGCATGGTGAAGTTTGTAAAATGTTTTCCAAGGTATTGCAATATGTTGGACTTAGCAATCTTGCAGACCCGTGCTTACTATATACCACATGAAAAACAAAGAGACCGATATAAGTGCATTTTCTGTCTGTTGCAAATGGCAAGGCCATGACAACCAGAAGCCTGCCTATCCTGCAGGCAAACACACCATCTCTGATGGCTCTCTGCAGTCAGGATATCATCAAACTAAACTCTACGAATATTTTTTTAAATTAAAACAGCGCTGCAGGCCTTTCCCATTATTACACCTAGGATCAGAAACAGTATTTTCAAGAGCGCTGGTTTGTGGATTGGAACCCAGTCAAGCTCCCTGAGGTGCAGGGTGAAGTAAGTGTGGTGTGGGGGGTTGGGTGTGAGCCAAGAGGCAGAGTTCTACATGGTCTTCTGGTCAGTTGCTCATTGATTCCAGCATAGAGTGCGTTGCCAAAGTCCAGCCTGCTGATGATAAGGGCTTGGGTGACGATTCTGCGAGTGTTGGTGGAGAGCCATTTAAAAAAATCTTCTTGAACATCTTGAGTGTGTGGAAGCAGAAGACACATAATGTAGTCACTTGGTGGTTCATCGGGAGTTGGGGTTCAGTCTTAGAAATGATTACCACACGATTAAACTACTTCCTAAAATTGGTTTATGGAAGCATGAATTTTACATAAAAAAACAGCAACTGAGAAATTATAAATCATTTATTTAGAATGCAACCAACTTTAGTAGAACAAAACACCAAACTGATGAAAGTCATCTTTGAAGTGACACTGCCAGGTTTTTGAAAACATAATAAATATGTCGGCTTTGCTGGCACACAAAAGCAGAATCAAGGTTCCTTTTTGAATGTTAGCAGAAAGGAGATGTAAGTGAGTTAACATCACAGAGAAATGCTGTCATAAATACAATAGTTGTATTTTTAATCAATATATTGCACTGTCATTTAGTTTTTGCACATTAACGGGAGCATCTATCACTGCTTACTTAAAACGCTGACATTGGAGACAATCTATCAGCAGCAAGACATTTTGTGGCCACATACATATAGTTCAGGATTGAAAACAAATAGTTTTTATAGAACATGTTTTATTTTGTCTGACAGGTTCAAACCCAAAACAAAATTAGATTTCCCAGTGAATACCTACAAATCTGACAGCATAGTTTGGCTGAAAATATGACTTTCTGTTGATACACTTTAGTAGCTGATACTGTGGAAGGGAACGTTTTAACAAACATATCTACATTTTAGAAATCACAAGCATTTATAGATTATGTGCAGAGTGTTAATATTACCGTTGTGGGTCAAAAGCCCCCCGCTCAGCAATGGCAATAAATAGCACATTGCACTCTCGGCATCTGTATGCGGAGTAATTTCAATAATGTAATGTTAATTTTATGATGCAAAATTAGCAAAAAATGTTGGTCCATTTTAACACAAGCGTGAATTGTGCACTACATGTAGGGTTACGCTCCTCATACAATTTCAATAAATATTGTGGTATTTTATTGTAAGTTTATATAATTGCGCTTTTTCAAATTTTGCTTTTGTAATATTAAGCTGAATAGCATGGGCTATTGTGCCACTTACCTTTTCGAATGTAATAATAAAAGTACATAGCCACATTTATTAGTATGGTGAAAAAAAGGACAATAAAAAGCACCATTTACCCTTTCACAGACTGCATGTCACAATGATTGTGCACAAGGAACAACTCTGATAATAGTCATAGAACTTAAATATGATTTCTCCTGACTATGGGCATATAAGTCCTTGCATCCTTATTTTTCTAAAACATATGAAAAGTACATTATGACCTCTCAAGACTTTGCTTCTTATGAGGCATGACCCCTTTCAACATATTCAACAATGGTTCTATATAGCATATTAAACGATGCATACATTTTAGATACGATATGTTTGGGTGTCTGTATTGTGCAAAAAGCAGTGATATCAAAACCCATATTTCTATTGTGGCCGACATTACCCAACATATTTTACAACACATCCTGATTGTAAAAAGTAAAAGAGAACAAGAGGGCATGGCGAGCCTTCCCTGACCCCCATTCCCAAGTGGGGGCTCCAAAGGTAGCCCCTGGTAATACATTTTTTTTTTAGGATTTGCAATTTCTACTTCTGATATTTAAATCCTGGGCTCTCCATCGGGCACTCAGACCCTTCTAGGGTTTCTGGTTTAAGGAATCCTAGAAAAACATAACATGTATTTTTGTACTACAAATGCACTTGGTCAATTGCGAAACGTGGCCTCAAGCGATAGGGTTAAAGAAGGGCTTGGCTGTATTCCAGTCAATGCTGCCAACCACCATTGAGCACTGGTCAGAGGCCAGTGAGGTGGAATAAGGCCCTGCAGCCAATTTCCACTGTGTACGAACAAAGTCTTCCACAAGGCAGTATTGGCAAACTCAAGGACCTGGGCGCCAGTGACCAACTACCTCAACACACGGCCAAATATATATATGCATAGGTGATTGGCTTCCAATGGAGGACTGTGTGGTTGGTTTGGCCAAGAGCTTAGTGATGCAGCCAAATCCCGAGCACAGGATATGAGCAGCAGGTATTATTTCCTGCATAGGGTTGAGGGAAGGGCCTTTACCTAAGCCAGTTCCCATGGCCTGTCCCCACTATGCACGTCCAAAGGCTTTGCACAGTAGGAGCTGGTCGTTTTATCGTTGGTTAGGTGCAGGGAACTGTTTCATGTGGTATAAGATGAAAAATGTCCAAAATATTCACTGAAAATACAAATGTTTGGAAGAAGTTATGGGTAGATTTTGGTGAATTCCATATGTTTTTAACTCAAATCAAAACTGAAAAACGACTGAAATTTGCAAGTTGTGGTTAGGATTACAAGCAAAAATTCGCACAACAGACATGCATGCCAAAATTCTCACACTGAATGCAGTGCTTATGGCCTCACAGTATTTATGCCAAAAAGTAACGACAAATAAAAGCATAATGCTTTCATATAACAATACTAACTTAAACCAATAAATAATAATGCATTCTTAGTTGTCTTAGCAAGGGTTACATGATAAGTAATGTTATGTACAACATTTGTAAATTCAGATGATTTGGGAGGTGTGGTTTGTATCATTGTTGTGCAAGCAATGAATTTGAGTTGTAACCATAACTCCACACCAACTGTGTTTTTCTCAGTCAATATATTTATAATCAGTGAAAAACACAAAGGTGACAGGGACGGTATAGTTATGCCCATATTTCACCTTTACAAAACCATTAAAAATCAGAAAACTAAAACTAATGACCCCGCAATGCACTGATGTGATTTTCTCACCATTAGTTCATCATACTACTCTTTCATACCTCCCTTATCCCTTTACTCTTTCGAAATCCCACAAGAACTTTATGGTGCACTTGCCTTTATCATCCATTTATGACAGCATATCTGTGTGCTTCATCTAACTACCGATCAATACCACTCCCAACTCTGAACAGCGGAGGCAACGGGCACACTGGTTATGTTTGCACAATGGCACACTTTTATACAGGCCCTGATGGCACCAGTGAACTCGGGGCTGCCCTGAGGGCTGCTCATTCAGTAATATACAGAGGAGCAGGTTTAGTCAGCTGTTTCCTGTTTGACTGTGTAGGTTGCACCCACCTTTATATTAGAGAGGGGATTGTAATCCACTTGCGGGCAGGTACAGTGAGTGACTTCATTCTCCTGCTGGGGGATGTCTGGGGGTGTCCATGGGGAATGCTTTCCTCCCTATAGAGGGCTGCCTTTAGAAAGTGCACTGACAGTGTGCCACGTTTATGTGTGTGCATCTCCTAAGGTCTTGCTTGAGTCTGTGTCCGCATCTATAATACAGTGGGGACACAGAGGCAAAGAGATTCCCTTATTTGCTTGGGGCCACACCCTTTGCAAATGAGGTAACTTCTTTTCATGATAACACTGGAATGATTGCTCTGAGGAGTTATTTTCTGTCTCTATAAGAATACTTAACAGACACAATCTATCTTTTGAAACCTGAAAATGAAGTATATAGGTCTCATGGTTCCTGAAATAGAACATGATAACTGCAACACACGCCCCCATTTTTAAAAATGTCATCCAGGAAAATGTGGCCAAATTAGCAATATCTAACCAAACTAACTTACTCCTCTAATGATACAAAAACACAAATCAAAAATGGAAATCTCTGGACAACCGTTTTTCTAGGGCGGTATATCAAGGGGTCAGGACTGTGCTATGTAGGAGGAAAGCTTGACTCCTTGCTGTGCTTGCTATGTTTAGAGGTAGCTTAGGCATGAAACATATTGCCTTACTACTACTTCAAATCCACTGGAAAAAGCTTCCTTATATTGCATGCATTTTGTAAAAATAGACTGAAATAGGACTGCCCCCTTAAGATTGAAGACTACCTTTCCCACATCCATGTAATGTAAGTGACTAGTAAGTGTATTTTGGGAATACGTTACAGGTCTTGGAACTTTCATGGGAGATAGGGACTGTTTTAAAATGAATTGCTCAGCCAATTAGTATAAAATAGTGAATTTATATTGCACTTAATAATAGTGATCTATTCATCAAAATTAGGCAGGGTCTTAAAGATCCTTTATGGGAAATTAAGTAGAGAGGTTTTACCATAATGATATTTATTGTGATTTAGTGTGTGAGGAAATATTAAAGCACACCACCCACAAAACTGCTGCAATATAACAATTGTACATATCTGTCAGCATTCCAAGATCATGATACAGAGAGCTTGAAGGTTCTCCAAAGTCATTTGTAGAAAACAAAGCAATAGATTTAATTTAGAGACATTTGAGCTAGAAACATTGGTTAAAACCTAGTCTTCTCTTCACAAGCACTACTCCATTTTTGTCTTGCTCTCTCCCACATATGTGCCCTTTCTCCTGTCACTACTACTTTTTCAAGCCTACTAACATCTGGCCCTCTCTTTTGCAACTCTAACATCTTTTTCCTTGTCTCTCAACCCTTCCTTTGTATATTTTTTCTCATACTGCCTTTACTGCCATTCTCTCTTCTTACATCTTCCTTCCTTTCACCTCTAATGTTTGTATTTATCTTATCAATGTCTCTTCTTTTAACATTCTCCTTTCACCAATAACTTTTGAAGCAAGACCAAGCTAGTTATTCCAGTATAATCAATACAAAGTGGGTAGTGGCAGTCTAATGAATACATTCATTTTTAAGAGAATTTCAACTCTTAGAGTGTAAATAGGTGACTTGAAATCTAGATTAAGACTTCTCCTCTATCACATTTGGGAGTCTAATAATACAGCTATGTCATTAGAAATGCTAAGCACCCTTAGTCAATTGAGAAAAGGTACTTACGTGTCTTTCGAGCAGAATCTTCTACAAAAAGAGAAGATATGTCTTCATCCACACCAGCCTCATTTTTTGCAATGCACGTGTAGGCGCCAGTGTCCTCATAGCGTACATTGCTAATGTGAACCTCGCTCCCATTTGCTGAAAAAAGAGAGTGTGAAATATCACATTTTAATGGTTTATGGTCTGTTGCAGATATTCTTCAATGGCCAACCTGACATTTCACAGTGACTTTTTACATTGTGTAAGCGATACGTTTAACTGGCAATAGTTTCTACCAAAGACATCCAACTATAACGACATTTTAGACAGTAATACATCAGTTCTGATAATGTTTCAGTGAGTATTATTTATGGACTCAGAAATATGCATGACCTCCCTTTTACTACTGGCCAGGACATTTTTATCCACTCATTACTTTTGTGCATGGTAAATTCTTCTTTAGCACTGTACTAAAACGTTAGACTTTTTTTGATCCGAATTCACTTTTATTTTGTAGAATCCATCAGTACATTTATACATTTTATATTCCTTTCTAAAATGTGTTTTCTCTCCCTGTTATTCTAGAAACTATTTATGTAGGTCAAGAGTCTTGAACTGGTCGAATGCTAACTACATGTAGGTCGCAGACACCCTGTGAATTGCTGCCGACCCACTTTCTCTTTTCACCATTAAGTAGCCAGTCTTTTTTATTTTGTTCAATTTCAGGCCTATTTGCAGCTTTTGCCCAACATCAAACAAATCAGCTGCTCTGATTGGCTCAGTTGAGTTTAGTTGGGGCAGGGCTGGCAGAAGCAGGTGTGTAGTATTAGACTATCCAATGGGAACCGTGCCACATGCATTCTGCAACCAGGCACAACGATTCAATCTCACACAACCTTTGTGGCCTGTGGGCTGAAGCAGCAGCATTGTCAACGAAGCCTTATCCTGAGGCCTGGGTTTTCCAGTTTCCATACTATGCAGGTGTTGTGACACTTGGCGTAAGAGCGGAATCAGTAAAAAGCCCAGGACAGCCAAACTTTCCAACTTGAGAGGTACGCAGTCAGAAAAATAAAAAAAACTTTTGTTTTAAAAAATGCAAAACAGAATTAATGTAATCATTGTTACCAGGCCCAGTTGAAAAGCATTAAACAGGCTGACTTTTCTGTCTTGATTCATCTAGTTTTTCCCACACTGGAGGTGTAAATGGATATGTGCTTATTTCTGATGTTTGTTAATTTTTGCCCCATTAAACAGAGAGAGAGGTGTGAGTCTGCAATTAAAAGTAGTGTTGTTTGTAATTCACTAGAAGCTGATGAGATGAAAAGTTTTTATTTCTCTTGAGTTTGCCTTGAAAGGTCTGACTTTTCTTTCTTGATTCAGCTTTCCTCCAAGCTGGAAGTATAAACTGAATCAACAAGGTAATGTTGATGCAACTGTGAATTATATAATAATAAATAGGCTGTTAAGTTGAACAAGGAATTCAGTCTTAAACATGCACAGTGGAATAGAACAAATTGTAATGTGTGCATTTCAAGAAATAAAAATGTTTTGAACTAATAAGCTTCTATTGAGCTCAAAACACCACAACTTTTATTGCCAATTTACTCTTCTCCCTCCATAATATAGCGTATGGTGGCAACACAAATCCAAGTCCTTCTTATCAGTGTTTCTAGGACACTCTATGTAACTTGTTCAAATCACTGTATTGGCTCTGTAAAAATTAGGCTTACAGTCCGTAAAGCTGGAAGTGGGAGGTCTCTAGGAACAATGCGCAAGTTGCTTGGCCTTTTGTAGCTCACAATGATTTTCAATGATCAGAAGTAGCTTTCACAGAAAAGGTTGGAGACCGCTGATGTAGGTGGTAGGATGTGTGTTAGACCTGTCAGTCTTAGGGTGGTCTTGCCCCAAATGTGTTACCTTCCCCCTCCTTGGCTTTAGGACTCTGTGCACTTTACCACTGCTAACCAGTGCTAAAGTGCTTGTGTTCTATCCCTAAATGATGTTAACATTGTCTTAACAATAATTGGTATATCAAATTCACTTATAAGTCACAGGTAAAGTGGTAAACCACAGACCCAGCGCCTCTAAATTAAATGCTACTAGTGGGCCTGCAGCACTCATTGTGCCTCCCTCTCAGGCAGCCTATTAAAACATGTCCCAGGTCTGTTATTGAAGCCTGAATGTCGTTTTAAGCTGGCATTTTGACTTGGCATTATAACTCCCTTGACAACCCTTAAACTCCCCCTTTCTTGTATATGTCACCCCTAAGATAGGCCTTAGGTAGCCTATAGGACAGGGTGTATTGTAATCAAAAAGCTGGACATGAACTTTTAAGTTTTACATATCCTAATAGTGAAAAACTCCTACATTTATTTTTCACTACTGGGAGGCCTACTTTCCCATAGGATAACATTGTATTGCCCTATTACATTTAATGGGTGCTAACTTTTGATTGGGAACAGGTAGACCTTTCGTGTTTGGTATCTGAGAAGTTGTAATTAAAAATCCTCTCTCATGGTAAAGTCAGAATTTAAGTCACAATTTTAAAAATACCAGTTGATATTTTCCTGCCCTCACTATTTGGTGTCTGAAGCCTGTTTGTGAGTCACATGACTGGGTGTAGCTACAGTTGGACTTGGTTTATTCCTCCTAGACAACTCTACAATAGAGGGTTTAGATATACCTGGATGGACCAACAACTGGCAGAATGGATGATGGAGCTAGACACAGTCCCACTTGCAACTAAATAAACTGTGCTCTGTCTTCACACAAAGGACTTTTCAACCCAGCATTGTTCATGCAGCTAGCTGGAGGCATGGGAGATAAAGCAGGAAACATCAAGCACTTCAAAGGTAATTCTTTTGAAACCTCTACTGCTTCACTAGGAAACACAAGGTATAAAAAGGGGACCCTCAGGCCTACTCTTCAGTTCTGGACCTCTGGAAGGACTGCTTCCTCCTGTGGCATGCTGCATACTTCAGAGGTCTGATTTGCTGCTCCTGGAAGGACAGCTCTGATGCCTGAAGTCTACATTGATCCCTCAGAGGTCTGCCCTAGTGCTTTAGCATCACTTGAACCCAGGACTACCAAAGGGACTCCAAGGGCTAATTGGTTGGCCTCCTAATCTGGACCCAGCCTGATTGAGTCCTAACCCCTCAACTGGTGCCCCTCTAGTCCTTGACTAAACATTTTGGCTTAAAACTGCTCTGAGAATAGAGAGGAGACCAGAACTAACCTGCTTGTGTATCTCGTCAAGATGCATAGCTGGTCAGCCTGATCACACCAACTCTCGCTGCATTTTTCTCTGCAATAGCAATTCCTGCTCAGCAGTCCTTTGCCTGAAGAGTATCCAGCCTTGTGGATCGTCCCACTGGCGACTTTTCACATCCAAAAATGTGACTAAGTCCAAATGAATACATTTTCACTGCTGATTTGTCCAGCAACTCCTCAACGATGACAGCCACTCCCCAGACACCGCCTGCAGGCTTGCCCTACTGAGCTTTACATTCTAAGAATATTTTCTTCAAAACTTCTTCTAAGTCTGCAGGTAAAAATTCGACCTGGACCAATCCAAACTTTGATCTTTTAGGCGCTAGTTTTTACCATAAATAAAAAAAATCTTAACTCTGGTTCTTATTGAAGTTTTGTTGTTTTGGTTACAAATAGGTTATTGAAATGTTCACTATTTATCTAAATTGGTGTGAGATTTTTCCACTTTATTACTGTTTGAGAGCTGCGTGAATAATTTACACATTACCTCTAGGGTAAGCCAGAATGCTTTTATGCTAAGCTACGAGAGGTTTAAGCACAGATTTATTTAGTGACTTTTGTGCTTCAATATAAGGACAGACAGAACAATATTCAGCACACAAATATTAAAACAACCCATTGTAAAGACAGACAGACCAGTAGAAAATATCAAGTGCAAAGCAAGATTTTCAATCAGTCCCATATAAATCAGCGCAGGCTTTAAAGCTAAATCAGTCTCACAATGTGCAAGTGCAATAACAGAATAAAGAGGGAGAATATGATTTGCCATGCAAGACCAGAACAACCCAATTTAAGTCACACAATACATTCAAACGAGGTAAATGCTAAACAAGGTTTCCCGGGTCCCGGACCAGCCCACTGTAAGAGCAGACAATACAATATAAAATACAAAGTGCAAAGGAGCATTTTTGAACAATGAAACGTTGTAAAAGCAAACAGAACAATATAACAATATAAGGTGACAAGTGCAAAGCAGCATTTTTGATGTGTGCCATATATATCGAAGCAGACCTTTGGCCCGCTCAGGAGAGCAGTATGCAAAGTGCAATACTGGAGTAAACCAGAACTAGCTCATTTTAAAACACACAGTACAGTAAAAAGTGCCATAGGCAAGACAAGATTTTTGAACTATGACATATACATAGGGGCGTTTTCTCAGCACAAACAAGACCATTATAAAAGGAAACAATATCTGATTACATAGAGTATTGGAAGTTTTGGTTGTGACGTGCTGAAGAAAAAAAAGTGCAGTGTGCATTGTCACATAAGAACTGTAGTTAAGTAGTAGTACATGGCAATGCAAAATTTAGCTGCAGCCATCTGGAGGTACAGAACAGTTTTTACATTTACTATGACATTGGCAGATTTTAGACTGGTTATTACTGCCTGTTGGCATGTGTTTACTCCTAGGCGAACAAAATCACTGCGGTGGAGAGTTTTTATTTGCTGCAACACAGAAGGACAGATGCATAAGGTTTCCTTTTCCTGATCGTGGAGTTGACACCTTGCACCGTAGGGTTCTAAGTGGCGCCATTCCGGGAGGTGAGCTCGTGCATGCCACTCTCTCAGTCCTAGTGCCACTAACCTGGGCTTTATCCACAGATGGTATGTACAGGTAATGTAGTTCAGTTGCTTGTTGGATGTGTAGGAATTGACTATTGACCATGCATGGGAGCACTTGCTCAGTGTAGTCATATCCTCTCAGTTTTTTTGCTGTGGCTGCCATGAGTTTCTTGCAGACTTGGTGAGGGAAATGCTTGCCCCAGTCCACGGTGAGTAAAAATTTAATTTATTTAACATCTTGGTATTGCCTGTAGGACGGGTATGAACCAGCTCCCTCTAGTTTGCTCCAGATTAGGCTGTGCATAGAGTCTTGCAGTGCAGGTCTAAATCTGTGAAAGAAGTTTAAAAAAACAGTGGCCATTGGCCCAATACTGTTTTGTAATGTTGGACTCAAGTCTGACTTGCACAGGTGAAGCTCTCTTTGGCAAGTGAAGGGCAGCTTTGTAGATTTCAGTATTAGGTTTGTCCACCATAGTGGCTGTTGCTTGAGCAGGGTTAACACCCACTCATACTACAACCCAATTTCTCACAATGTGGTAGATAATATTGGAAAACTAAATGAAATCTAAATATGAGAGCACAGGTTATCTTTTTGGTCCTAGAGTCATAGAGGCAGGTAAATAATCTATGTTATTTTCTGCGGACCAAGAAAGACACCAAAGCTTGCAACATATAATGGAACATCGCAATGCCAATATCTCCAACTAAACAGTGGGAAGGCTGCAGGAAACAAACCATGGTATCTTCCACATATCTTGAACCTAGAACACTTATATATCTCCCAGTGTGCAGCCACTACATCCTTGAATCCACTTCACAGTAGATATGCACAGATGTATGAGTGTTTAGTGGCTCCCGACTCTTAGTTCTCAGAGCAATCTACAATGGCTGCTTAAAGATCTAGTGGTTGATGACTTCCCTGACATAAAACGTGGTCAAATTTAGGACCAAATCCAAGCCCTAGCATTGGTATATATTAAGGAATTTAAATAATACATGCAGAAGAGATTGGAGGATATGAACAGGAGACACAGGACAAAATGAGGAGAAAAACATTCTTGAAAAGAAAGATTATGTGCAGAGTTTAGTGTTTACATTTGCTAAACTTTTGGACTCCATAAGAAAGGAAATAGGAACTAATGTGAACCGACAATAACCGGAAGTAGTCTGTACCTTGGGACAATGCTGATACCCTGAACTCTGACAGTTTAAGTGACATTGATGAAAGAAAAGGCAAAAAAATCATTTTTCTAGATTATTATTTTCTCCTGAAGAAGACAAAACAATGAATACCAGGGGCAGTGGGTCCCCAAGAGGCAGGGAAAAACTAAAGGAAAAGGCAGAGGAGTGGTGATCAAAATTAATATTTCCTGAAATGAATAACCAGGGGAACAAAGGCATTGAGGCAAATGATTCTAAATCAGCGTCTCCAACTTTTTCTGTAGTGAGAGCTGCTTATGGTCAATGAAAATCATTGTGAGCTATTAAAGGCCAAGCAATTTGTGCAATGTTCCTAGAGACCCCCCACTCCCCACATCCAGATTTATTGACTTTATGCTTTATTTATACAGAGCTAATAAAGTGGTTTGAACAAAATACATAAAGTGCCCTAGAATCACTTATAAGAATGACTTGGATTTGTTTAGTCACCATACTTTAAAGTATGAGAGAGAAGAGTGAGTTCCCAATAAAAGTAGTGTTTTTTTTTTAACTCAGTGGAAGCTGATGAGATGAACACATTTTTATTTATGGAAAGGCCCACATGAAACTTCATTCTTTTCCGATATGCATGTTTAAGAGAGAACTCCCTGTTTAACTTCAGAGCTTCAGAGCTTGAAAGAAAGCTGAATCAAGAAAGAAAAGTCAGACCTTTCAAGGCAGCGTTAATATAACTGTGAATTATATAATAATAAATAAGCTCTGAAGGTGAACAGGAAGTTCGATCTTAAACATGTACAGTAGAGAAGAAAGAAGTTTCATGTGGGCATTTCAATAAATAAAAACTTTTCATCTCATCAGCTTCCAGTGATTTACAAACAACAATACTTTTATTGCAAAATCACCCCTCCCTCTCTCTTTTTAGGACTAGAATTAACAAAGGTCAGAAATAAGCGCATATCCATTTACACCTCCAGTGTGTGCAACAAAAGTTGAATGAAGACAGAAAAGTCAGCCTGTTCAATGCAACATAGTTGTGCTTTTCAACTCCGCCTGGCAACATTGATGACATTTATTCCATTTTGCATTTTTCAAAATGAAAGTTGCTTTTATTTTTCTGTCTGCGTGCCTCTTAAGTTGGAAATGATAGCTGCCCTGGGCCTTTCACTGATTCATTCTTGTCCAATGTGTCACACCACCAGGAAACCTGAAAACCTGGGCCTTATGATAAAGCTTCTTTGTCAAGGCTGCTGCTTCAGTGCACTGGCCACAAAGGTCGAGCATGATGGAATTGTGTTGCCTGGATGCAGAAGGGAGGCGGCAAGATTCCCATTTGAAAGTCTAATACTGCACATGCTGGAGTCAGACCTTTGGCAATGATGTCATCTGCTTCTGCCAGCCCCGCCCTAAGTAAACTCAAGTGAGCCATGCAGCGCAGCTGGTTTGTTTGATGATGAGCAAAGGCTGCAAAGTGGCCTGAAACTAATCAAAATAATAAAGACTTGCTAATCAATGGTGAACGGAAATACTGGGTCGTGAGCTGCTCACAGGGTGTCTGTGAGCTGACGGCAGCTTGCGATCGACTAGTTGGAGACCACGGTTCTAAATTGATAATTTACTAATTTATCTGCATATACTTTGATACTGGAGGTGCATAAGATATTGTAGTTGGGTGTTCCATTTTACCCTAATCAATCATTTGACTTTGTGGATACTCACATTGATACATTTTGTAGGAAGCTTAAATTACATTAGTTTTACCATTCACTTTCAAGAATGACACTACAACATGAAATGGGAGGTCAGACAACCCTGATTGGGGACATAGAACATCTTGCAATGCTGTATAAATTGGAACAGGAATGTTAGGGCCACACTTGAACATTCTTTTTTTTTTGCAGTTTTTTATTTTATCTCAGCAACTTATACAAATATTATCTGAGACATATACATCCTTCTTAATACAATATATAGTGAGCAATGAGCCCAACCCAGAACAAGAGGGGAATAGCATCTAAAATAAGAAGAAAAAAAAAGAAAAAACATTACAAATGCATTGTTGCATATTTATAGAGAAAAGCGAAGAACGAAACATAATAGTGAAAGGGGATAACTATGTCCCATAAAACTATTAATGCTGCTGGTTCTCCTTCTATCTATAAATAGGCCCCCAGGTACGCTTTCCAAGTAATCTCCCCTTTTTCCCCTTTCTCTCATAGATACCTTTCACAAAATGATATATAGACAGTAATCTGGCAAAGCCATTGCTGAAACGTTGGGGCTATTCTATCCAGCCAGGCTGTGGCAATGCAGAAGCGCAATACTGACATAATCAGAAAGAGGAAATACTGTGACGAATCTTGCCTGCCCTCGTTGTGTATCCCTAGCAGAATTACCGCTGGGGTAAGGGAGACTTTAATTTCTAATGTTTTGTCCATAAACAGTTCAATCGTATTCCTCAAGATTTGTAGTTGTGGGTATGTCGTACTATTTCCGTGTCCATGCTATCACACCGCGGACATCTAGTTCCTGTCTGCCCCCCCATTGCGCGATCTTTGCTGGTGTGTAGAACAAGGTAAAAATTGTTTTATATTGTTGGGCTTGTAGGCCTGCGGAGCATAGCAGGGTACAGCCGAACTCTAGAGAGGCTGTAAAGCTGTCCGAGTCTGCTCCAAGTTTATCAGTCCACTTCTTCTCATACTTTTCAAGGTTATCATTTTTCAACAATGAGAGTTCAGCATAAATCCTTCGAATAGTGCAATCTTCCCCATCCCTGATGACATCCATAATTTAATTTTTTCTGAATCCTCCGGGACCCCCTTTTTCCCACATATAAAAATGTGAATCTGTAGATATCTAAAATAGCTCCTTTTACTAATACCATAGATATTCTGTATATCTCCAAACTGTCGGATTCCGAGGTGCCCCATTAAATCCCCCAGCCTCTGGATCCTACGCTCTTCCCATTCTGCCATTATAGAACATGAGAAGATTTCCACCTGGAGGGTGGGGTTTCTGAATAGTTGTGTATAGCCATTTAATCTGCCTAGGCCAGTTTTTTTGCGGAATGCCGTCCAGATTTTATAGGCGGCCATCAGGGTCTTAAATCTAGTTCTTTTGAAATAGCTAGGCACGGTGAATTTAAAAAAAAGCAATTCTCAGCATTTTCCCCCACTAATATTGCGTACATTTCAATTGATCCAGACTTAGCTCCGGAATCATTTGCGTCACCGCCAATTAACCCGCATATATACTGAAAGGCCACTGCCCAATAATACATTTTAAAATAGGGAACAGCCCACCCTCCTCTCTCCCTTGGCAAAGACATAAAACGCAGTGCCCTCATAGTTTTCCCATGTGCCCAAATAGACCTATTAGCCATGTGCTCCAGTGCGGTAAACCACTTTTTCTCGAATTCGAGCAGAATAGCCCTGAAAAGATACACAATTTTTGGGAGGAAGACCATTTTCACCACGTTACACCGCCCCACTAGCGACAAATGTAGATTATGCGTGCTATCTAAATCTTTCTTTGATTTACTAAGTATTGGCTCGATATTTCTTTCTACGGTCTTCCCCAAATCTGCTGATATGGTCACAGTAATATCTTTATTTCTTCTCAGCTTTCATTTTTTTTTTTTTTTTTTATTTGTTTATTGGTTTTAATTACAGCCATACATACAAGGGTGGACGACATGTTCAAGATAAACAACATAACAGCTGGGCAAACATAAATGTACATTACACTTAAGTAACACTTTCCTGTTCAGCACGTCTATTCAACTCCAGTTCAACTGTAGGTGACACACATGGCTCTCCTCTGTACTTATTCCATTGCAACCACTTCTTATCCCATTTTTTGGGGCATCCCCTCATCTTAAAAACCTCGGTTTCTGCAAGCATGCATCTGTCCATTTTCAGCTTTCATTTTTAACAGTATCAAATGCTGATCTACTCTTTAGAAATCTACAGTTATCTAGATATATGTATGTTGTTTATGAATATATCAACATCACATGTTTGGGTGCTTTTAATTATAAATTATGCAGGGGTCTAACAACCCTTATTTTACAGTGAACCATAGTATCAAGAAATATATTTTACAGTTGCCTGTGAAAAATGAAATTCATCATCATAATGACAGTCACCATGCAACTCCATGGAGCCTTAACATTAAATAATTAGGAATATGCGGTGCAGAGGACAAAATGATGCTGCTTATTTCTTGAGTATGTATCAAAAATATAAGTTAGGTTTCACATTCTCTACGGTATTATTTTCTTAATTTTTAGGTAGAAACAATATGTTTTGTGAAATCTGCAAATTTTGATATTTACGTGGAAATGGATGTTGAGATACAGTAGATCCATAACTAGACAGTAAACACTGCAGCCACAGAATCATGTGTCCTCTGGTCCTCACCATTTTTTTCATGAAAGGTAAACTTAAATGAGCCAGTTGCATCCAGTGCCCATTGTTGATGAAATTTGAAGAAACTACCCCAAAATAAATATGCACTATACAAAGAGAATGAGTGTGTTTGTTGTGTGTGTGTGTATATAGATACAGTGCAGTCATAAGCATGATTGAATCTACTTTATGAAAAAGGATAGATCTCTATTATAGTTTTATTTTTCCATAATTATGCCTCCCGCCAAAGATAGGGAGTGTCTAGCCCCAGAGTTTCAATGTGCTGTTGAAGAGTGCTTCTAATGGTTAACATTCACTTAGGCCAGAGCCGTTTTTCGTCCTCAGATACATAAATATGTTGAATAATTGCTCGATAATTCAACCATAATTGCTGATGTATTGAATCATAAAGATCTAACAATACATAAAATGACAATAAAACAGATAAACACTGCTATCCATCCAGGTATGTGTAAATCACTTAAATAAATCAAGTCACAGTAGATGCAGCTAATTTAAATTTCAACAGTGAGACAGCTTTTTAGCCTTTGAAACAGCTCATGGTTGATTATTTGAAAGGGACAAAAACACTTAGAGGAAAATATTAACTCAAAAACGATGGTTAATCCCAACTTGTACAAATAAATACACAAAAAAGTAATGCCATACATGCAATGTACCTTGAAGTGAGAGTTGTTTGGAGAGCTTTGTAGTGATGTCCATTCCATTTTTCAGCCATGAAAGCTGGGGATTTGGAATGCCATCGGCATGACATCTGAGACTTGCTGTCACACCCGGCTCCCGAGCCTGGCTCTCTGGATAAACACGAATAACTGGTGGAACTGCATACAAAACAAGCAAAATATTGTTTTCACAACTAGCTACCCCATTTCATCATGATTAACAAAGATATGTGACATCAATATCAGCATAGAAAGTACCTGATACCAAAAATGTTATTGATTTAGAAGAATATTTGATCAGCTTTTTAAAAAGTACAAGTTTAATTCAAATTTAGGTAATTTGACAGATTGTGAGGTTCTTTAACTATAATCTGTAAACACACTTTATATAATTTTACAGTATAAAAAAAAAATCAAAGATATTTCTGTTGCATCAATCTCTAATATTCTCTGCGATGCAATCACAAAGAGATCTCAAAATATGAAAACCAGAACTTGGATATGTGGGATATAGTACTGCCTCACTGTTATTATAACGTTATTGCACATCACCGAGCAGTTCTACAACCATGTAAAGGAATAAAGCAGCAGGTCAAGTTACTTGATAAGGTCATGGAACTCCAAGGTGACTTGCAATACTCTCATAATATATGGTGGGGTACTTGATTCCTCATAATATATGGTCACACCATCAAATTTTCCACAAACATCTTAAATCCTTGGTGCACTGTTCTTCCATAGGAAAGAGATACTATGGGGTCTATTACGATGGCGGGCGGACAAAGTCTGCCCGCCATTGCATCGTGAAATGGGACTGCCCACGATGTGTGCGGTGGTCCCGCATCCACAATTCGGATGCGCCTGCCACACTGGAGGGTGCATCCGGCATTTTTTACATTGCGGCGGGCCGTGCTGTCAGCAGCACCCGCCGCAATGCAAAAATGGCATTTGTGCATTTGCGCACTTGCATGCACAACGAGGCAGGCACCGCACGGTGCCTGCCATGTTGTGCATGTAAATGTGTGTCCCCCTACCCCCCAACATCCTGGGGGCCAGCAACGGGCCCCCAACTGCGAAAACCACATGCCTTTCAGTGGCGGCAACACCGCCACAGAAAGGCTGCTTCCCGCATGCATTGTAATATGGATGGCAGTGTCTAGAAGACACCGCCACCATATTCAACCCTTTTCTGCCCGGTCGACTTGTCGACTGGGCAGAAAAGCGGCGGACGGTCTTCCCGTCCGCCGCTGTACCCCCCGCAATCATAATGTGGCGGGGGGAAATGGGAGGCGGGCGGGAAATAATGTCGGGTGCCCGACAATATAATAGACCCCTATGTTTGCAAACATGAAGAATTAGAGTACAATCTCCAGTGCAAAAATAACCACACCAAAAAAGCAGTTAGTCATTTGTTGCTAAAAGCAATTAGAAACAGTTTAATACAGGCCTGATTTAATAAGAAAGCGCAGTAGCCCAGAATGTGTAGAAGCATGCAGAGATTCTTTCTTTTTATAATTACCAAAGGTGTGGAAAACAATAAACATGTTGCCATGAATATCCTCTTTCTACTTATCACTATTCAGTTAGAAAAGCAGAGCAGGGTAAAGAAAAGACTCGTTTTGTTTTCTTTTTTTAACTGCAGCTTTAATTATGCTTTTTGATTTGCCTTTACCATTGGCTGCTGACTTTGACAGCAGCAGGCGTTGGATTGTCAGAATCCAACTGTAATAAGATACTACAGCTGAGCACCTGTGCCATTTCTTTATTATAGGCAACTAGGTGCGCCACAAGTCGCCTGTAAAAAGGAAATTAAAGGCAAGTTTCCAATACTTTCTTGGATGCTTGTGCTCACTCTCTCTGCTGGCACAAGTCCCATAGAGAGTGCAGATAGATATCAGGGTGGAGTCGTTCAAATATCCACTCAATGTTTCCTTGCAGGAGGCTCCTGAACTTTGAGTATGCATTAAGGCCTCTAAGCGCCGGGCTGGAGTGGGAATGGAAAGCAGCTCTGGCACAACAAACACAAAAGCCAGACCTGAGCCTTTCTTCCACCTCCAGGGAGCTCTTTGTCTGACTATCATGCCCCTGTTGTACCTGCTGCAATGAACCCTGGAGAGCTGAAGACTCAGTCTGAAAGTCAGTGGCAGCCCTCGGCCGCCCGTGTCTCCTACCCCCAGGCAATGTCCGATGGGTCCGATGTCCGATGGGTCAGGAGCTCAGTCCGGCACAACCGATGAGTGTGCTTCCCATCACGGAGTGCGCTCACCTCATGGAGGCCTTTGCAGTCTGCTTTGGACGTCATGATATAACGTGTATGCAGAGACACTCATATAGCATATTGAACCATAAACACAACTGTGATGTTTGCGTTACTTGAAAGATAGGACCTTGGTTACATTTGACATGCAAGATTACCATATTTGAAAACAATGCTAAAACCATCTGTACCAAAGGCTGACAAGGACCCTTCAGAATCCTGTCACTGGCGATGAGCATCGTTAATGAAGCGCCCTGTAGCATGGTTGAAAAAGACCTTATAATGTACTCACATAGATGCCTTAATTTTGTCTTGATAAAAGCATTGTAATAATGTTTTATCGAATATACTAATGCAATTTGATTTGGTTTTGATTTTCCAGTAGTGTTTGTCTATAATATGTAAGTTTTTTGTTTCAATAATTGATGACATATCTTAAGTGGTTATATTAACTGAAAGATAGATCCCGTACCTCAGGAACTTTTGCTATCATCAAAGACCTGAAACTCAATCCCAGGCCGGCGATGTCCGACCAGCTGCCTCTCTCTTGCCCCATCCGCACTATCATCGCGATCACCCGTTCGACGTTATCAAAACGTGTCTAAAGAAAGCCCCCTACGCGCTCTACAGTACCAGGAAGAGATTGAAACCAAATACAAACGCCAGAGCCTTCGGCCTTTTCCTGATCAAACAAGAAATGGGACAGTTTCACACACCTAACTCGAGAAGTCATTGACGAGTACACAGAGCAGCTCGCGAGCAGACTCTTCTAACTCGCAGCAGTTCCAGTACTTTCCAATGAGAGCACAGGATTCGTGTTGGGACATATACTTTAATGCAACTTGTATGGTAGTTTGGAGTCCTATTAGAGACATAATTTGTGTTTATTAATCATATTTTAGATTTGCAATTCGAGCAAAAAAAAACGTCTCACATTTGGTTTTATGATTTTTGTCCTGGGCATATCTGACGCTGAATGTTATGAAGATTTTGCTCAACATGGAACTTTTGAAGACTTGTCTTAAAGGCTTCAACCAGCAGAGCGTATCCCTAGATGGGCTTGAATCTTACTATTGCCCCAGCTACTGCCACTGGCAGAAGCTCACAAATATGTCTTAACAGTTTTACAAATTATTGATACAAGGCCACTATAGAAATAATATGACTACCCATGAAATTTGTGGAGAAAAAAATGATATAGAGTTTTAAAAAAGATTGAGAGGAGTGGCAAAAGCGGGCATGTTCGGGTTTGAGCCGCTGAATCCCCTACTCATTCATGTGACTTGCTGATGTAGGGGTGGACAACGCCTGACCTCCAGGCGTGGACATATTCAGAGGCCAAGGTGGCACACATGTGACTCCTTGTGTATTGATGAGCGGGTTCTCTTCACCGCAGCAGCTACTGGCTGTCACCATTCAAAACTGAGAGGCACATTTATCGAGCTTTCAATCAACGCAGCACAGCAAGCCACCTTCCTGCACTAGGCTGTGTGAAAGGGAAATGACAAGAATGCAGCATGGTTAATAATATACATCCCATTCCTATCCTTTGCTTGTGCTGGCGCCCTTTTGAGTGATTAGTGCCAATGCAGTGACTCTTACGCTGTGGTGCAAGGTTGCCTGCCTTGTAGGCAGGAGTGTTTTTGTGCAGGCAAGGAAACCTTCCTGCACAAAAATAATCCTCAGAGGCATTTTCCTCTTTCTATGTGCGCTGCAGAATGTAATGGAAGATGGAGTTCTATGTAGACAAGAGTCCAGTAGACTCTGTGATTCAAAGCAGATCAGAGCCGAATAAAGCCACCCATGCCACATTCTCTCAGTGCCCAATTCATAGTTCTGGGAACGATTTTTGGAGGGCAGTATAGATGGCCAACGAGAAAACAACGATAGAAAGCCGATTAAAGGATAGCATGACGGACAGTTTGGGAGCAACATCCATGACTGCTAGTCAATTGATTGCCCTGTATCCAGTGTTTTTTCTCTTGAAGGCCTTGCACAGCAGACTATCTGGGTTCACTGTTGTATTCCTGACCTGCTTACGGGACACAGAAGGGTAGAATTCCTTCCAAGAGAAATGAAGGGACAGTCCCAGACTTTCACCCTAAATCTCTTCATTGGTTGTTGAGAAATCCATAGGCACTGAAACATGGGGGCATATAAGAGCAAATGATCCCATGAACCTGCCACTACGCAAAACGTCCCGAATATCAAAAATTATTATGTCACATCTATCATAGCTGCCCCAATAGGTTTCCTCATACTCATCTTCTTCACCACCCAATTCATTGCCGTTTCTAGGACTTTTTGTAGAAAAGTAGAAGCATAGGAAGAAGGATGTGGAATGGGAGAGATGAGAGAGATGAAAAGTGGAAATCTCCTCTGGAAGGATGAAGTATTTTCAATTAGGTGATTCTGGTGCCCACGCTTTCAGCCCACTATTACTGGATTCAAGCCAGATATGCCAGTACACTTTTGTGTGGCCCATCCTCACCAAAATTAGAAAAAAGTCTTCTTTACAAAGCACACACCATGATTGGGCCCTCACTGCCAAAAAACAAAGATTTGATTATAGCAGGCAGAATGGAGAGCAGGCAGTTTGCAGCAGGTAGGTTTCCAGAGGGACCAGTGGCAAAATCTGACATGGAAACTCACCCATCTCAAAAGATAGCATGCATTACAATCACAGATGCCTTAGATTTCTCATTTAAATTTTTGGCAAAAGTAGGGTCAGATGTCTCAGCTCAGCCTTGGCAAAGGGGGTTAAAGAGCATAAAAATCAGAGCCAGATACACGTTGATCACCTGATCATCCTCCTCATTGTTAAATTAATTGCACTCCCACCAATGTTTAAGGGTGCATCAGGCACCAGAAGCCACTGGGGCATATTATCAAGCACGGCGTTAACATTATATGCCGTTATATCAGCAGAAAACTGCCGCTAAAGCGGCGATAATGGGCTTGATAATATGCTCTACGGAATTCCCATAGAAGCCCATGTTTTGGTGTCAACATGGGTTTCTATGGGAATTCTCTGCGGCATATTAGCAAGCCCATTATCGCCGCTTTAGCGGCAGTTTTCTGCCGATAAAGCGGCGATAATTTTAACGCCGGACCTTGATAATATGCCCCACTGTACTTGGAAAAGGACTAGTCGTCTCCAGTTAGCTCCAACTTTTTTCTCTTGGATACAGCAATGCAACAGACAGTCAGAAGAAGCATGGCCAACAGAGACCTGCATGGTGAATCGAGAACCAGGCCAACACCCAAAGGCTGTTAACAGAGAGCCTGAGTGAAGGACACAGCCATTCCCTTTAAGGAAATGCAATGGGTCTAATACCCTAAAGTTGCCTTCTGTGGAAACCTTTTTCCTAGAAAACGACACAATGATCTTCATAGTAACCCCTGGTAATCTTTGAAGAAAAATGCTTATTTATGTAATTGAAGGCAGTCCACATATATGACTGAGTACTCATGACTGAGCAGGTATTTCCAGGTAATCAACGTTATCATAGAAAGATGGGTTCTCCGCTTCAAATGTATTTTTGTGAGGCATGTAAGTTGTAACCCACCACATCTTTTAGGGGCAGTCAAAGACTATTACTGCCACCTCCAATATGAAGCTTTTGTTGGGGTCATGGACGGGGTTGGGTACTATCAAATAATCAGTAACAGCCTGATATGTGACAGATCTTGCCTGCTTGGCCAACAAATGAAGCAATGGCCGATGGACTAAATTAAGGTTCTCCATTGTCCAGCAGATGTGGCAGATCTTAATGGCTGTTCAGTTGGTGAGGCTGAGGACTTATACCATATAGGATGAAAAACATGACCACAGCCGTCTTTTTCTTATGTAAGTGCAGGTGTATTAAGCAGTATTAGGAACTTGTTATGCACTGTGTTCGGACTACACTAGACTGTCGAATATCTGGGTTTTAGTATCAGTGTGGGCCAGGAGGGTTATATACTGTATTGTAATTGGCCCCTGCCCCTGATTAAGCAATAAAGCATTTTACTCAGCCATGGCTGGTCCACTGGGATTGAGGGGCCCGCCCCCTCACCTTTTGCCCCTGATCAACAGTGTCTGTCAGGCTGAACAAAGAGCAGCCTGACAGACACTGTTCATTTTCAGGTCAGGCGTCAGCCATGCACTAAATGTGCAGGCTCCTCGCTTACTAAACTGATTGCTGAGCTGAAGAAGTCACAGCTCCTGTAGGTGAGGCCTCCTCAGCTCAGCAAAGGTCCCTGAGGCTGTCCTGTCAGGGACGATGGGTAATGCCACTGATTGCCTCGCACCTGGGAGTTTCAGTTTTAAGCCCTGAAGCGCCCAGGGTTGACTCTCAATCAGTGACACTTCATCGCAGAATGGAGTGGGGTCAGACGTTTTAATAACCCCATCCAACTCTCTGAGGACGTTGGGACTGTTGATTTCCCTCATTGGCTGACCTTCTAACTCCAAGCCTCCCGGAACCACTGAGGCAGACCTGGAGGTAAGTGTGTGTCTCTTTTGAAATTTATGTTTGGTGCATGCATATGTGTATGTATGAATGTTTGGTAATGAGTGTTGTAAATGGATGGTTTTGTGTGTGTGTGCGCACGTGTGAATTAATGGCTGTGAGTGTGTATTGTGTATGTGTGCGTATGTGTCCCGTCCACCCTCTCCCTCCTAAACTTACCAGCTGCCATTGACTTTACTGCAGCCAGCATCTAGTTATCAGTTTTCCTAACTGTACTACTTCTAAACTGAGAAAAATCCTAACTTTAAGACTTTCGGTATTCACAGAAGGCATTTAGGAGTCATAAAGTTAGGACTCCTAACTTCTGTGAATACCGAAATGAGTAAGTGCTTTCTGTGAATACCAAAATGGTAGTAAGTTTAGGATTTTGTCTTGAGTTAGTTCTGTGAATCGGGCCCACCGAGTTTGTGTTCTATTAAACGAGTTGTGGGCAATTTGCAGAAATACAGTAACAGAGTTTAAGGTGAACATGCATGTAACTTACAGAAGGCTATCATAAGAGAGAGAGGAGGCATGCAGAAGATAGGAAGAAAAGGGAGGTTCATTTGAAAAAGAAAAGAAGAGAGGCAACATCTGAAGTTTAAGGTCATGGTCAAATTTCATGAGAATACAGAGAAGGTTTTTCGAGATTGCATACAATCCCAAAGCCCTGGGCGAGGACGGCTTCCCAGTCGAATTTTATAAATAGACCAAGGCTTAGTTGGTGGACCTTCTCCATGCAGCCTTAACTGAGGCTGATCGTTGAGGCCCCCTCGGATTAATGATCAACAGGGCACTGATATCGGTTCTCTCCAAACCAGGTAAGCACCCCCTTTCTCTGCAGCAGTTATCCCCCCATATCCTTGCCTAGTGGTGATGTCAAGATATTGGCCAGTTTACAAGCAACCTGCCTCAAGCGAGTCTGCCCCTTTCTCATTCATTATTCGTAGGTTGTTTTTGCTCCGGGCCACTTGTTGAGCAACCATCTCTTCACACTAGCCCATGCAGTCTGGTTAGCAGCTGACCTACAGGATGAGGTGCTGGCTCTGCTGTTGGATGCAGAGAAAGCTTTCTACAGAATAGAGTGGGACTACCTGTTGGCCACGCTCAGGAAATGTGGGCTAGGTGACAAGTTCATCACCAGAGTAAGTGGCTCTATGACTCCCCGTCTGAACAAGTCAACTGTGAGGGCTTTGTTTCCAACCCCTTCCAGGTCTGTAGTGGCACCCGTCAGGGCCTCACAATCTCCTCCCTGTTTTTTCTCCTTTAAATAGAGTTCTTGGGGGCATTCATGCGCCAATCTGATTGGATTGCGGGGATCCCCATTCCCGGAGATCCCTCAACACTATAACATAACATGTGTAGTTGTAAAGCGCACGTTCACCCATAGGTATCTTGGCCCTGAATAACAGATGTTTATTGTTACCCAACTCAATGGTACTCATTTTATCGACCTCAGATGGATGAAAGGCTGAGTGCACCCACTGGTATTTGAACCTGTGACCATGAGGTTGAACACAAGCCCCTGCAGTGGAAGCATTAGTCCACTGAGCCACCAGTCCCGGGTTCTATATCAATATGTGGATGACATCGTATTGGCCCCGTTAGCCAAGCGCACCTCCATCCCCATGGTAATAGAGGTCATTGATGCCTTTGCAGCAATTTCGCGATACAGGGTGAACTGGGGGAAAAGCAAGGCACTGCCACTGTCAAGGACCACCACAAGTGCTGCTATTGTACTCCAGCCTCAGGAATCTTGGTGTGCTAGTCAACAGGGGCCTGGAACACATGGTGGTAGACAACCTGGACCCCCAAATGTAGAGCATGCGAATAGACTTCACAAAATAGTCCCATCTGAACCTCTCTCTATGGGGTTGAACGCAAGCGATAAAAATGGTTACCCACTCCTGGGTAACTTCCCCATTAATACCCCGTCAAACCTGCCATCAGATAGACAAATCCATCAAGGCCTTGGGTTGGGGTCCAACAAGACCTCGTCTAGTGATCTGGAAGCTTATCACCCACAGATCAACAGGAGGACTGCGCCTGCCATCTGTGGAGCTTTACTGTCTGGCCCTACATGTGACAAAATACAATTGGTTACATGCACCTCTGGGTCCAAGACCCACGTTATAAGTCGCAATTGAACTTGGGCTCCAGGGTGGTACGGAAGGACTGCAGTCCCTCTATTTTCCTGGCCCCGCCACCACAGAATTCCCTGACCCGATGCTGAAACCCATGTTCGCCACCTGGCTGCGGGCCCAAAAAGCTCCTTACGGTGAACACTCATCTCTATGACAAGGCTCCCCTATGGAACAATACTTGTCTCCACATAGGAGGGGCCATGCTTGACTGGGGCCCCTGAAGTAGAGCAGGGATCCTACACCTTACCCATGTGATCTCAGGCAGAGAACTCGAGTCCTTTGAGGTCCCACAAGATAAATTTGGCCTTCTGTGCTCCTAGCAATGGCGCTATACACATCTGTGCCACTGCCCGCGGAGCAGATGGGGTCCCCTGCCATGGAACTACCTCCATTCTCAGGTGCTCTCATACCTTAATACTTGAGGTCAGTTCAAGGGCGGGATGTTCGGATTCTTCAATCTCGTAGTCAGCACCTCTAATCACAGCTGCAACTGACCAGGCTTGGGACTACCTGGCAGGCTTGCTTGCAGGTGTAGTGTGAAGAGGAGGACTGGGTGGAACTCATGGAGGGCCTGAACCAAAGTGTCCTAAAGGCCAGGTGAAACTCGCTCTTTTTAAGATTCTTCAAGGCTGGCATTGGTCCATCACTCTGCCTGATAGAGTTGCAATCATGCACCCTGCAGTATTGTTCATAGATTACTAAACTGCCCTACCGTCCTCCCTTACTGGATGGCAGTGAGATCAATGTTCTGGGAATCTTTGAATCTGTCCTCTCTGCTACCGGGCCCCCTGAATCTCCTCCATGCCTCCATTACCTGGCGGACCTTTCCATCTGAGCCGCATTGCCTGCTGCCTGCTCGTCACTGCCCTCACGGCTACCAAGATCTGTATTCTGCAATATTGGCGCTCCCCATAATGGCTGTTGCATGAGGAATGGCTCAAGGCAATGTACAAGGCTGTGTCCTATGAAAAAATAATTTACAATCTGTTGGACAAAGCTGAACTTTTCCTTCTCATGTGGTCCCCTTTTTCTGGGACAATCCCCCTCCCCAACTCACCTTGACTTTGACCCTGGCTCTTGATTCCTCCTTACCACTGACCTTCAGCCTGATGGTGCCTCCATGCTCCCTCCCTTTCTGTTGTACTCATACCAAGGCCCTACCTAACTGACTCTCCACCCCTGCTCTCTTACCAAACCCCTCAGCCCCTCCTGTATTTCGTGGACATTGTCTTTTCTTCCTTCTCCTTTTTCTACCCCTCCTGCACTTCTTTTCATCCCCCATTCTATGGCATATCACCCCCCATTCACCTTCCTTTTCTTTCTCATTCGTATGTTCATAATATTTGGATTTGATGCATTTATCACACTCACCAATCGTGTAACCCCATGAATCTCTGTTGGACTTGCATGTACTTGTATCTTTTGTTGTTTTTTGGTCCTTTATTCATGCCAGTTAAAATAGTTGCTACAAAAAAGATATTGCATGCAATCCTAAGATGCTAAATTGTGGAAAAGAACACAAATATTTGCATGTGAAATAGTGATATGTGAGGTACTTTTAATAATCACTAAAATCAGGTGAACAGACCTTTCTCAGAAAGGCTGCTACAAGATCACTGCTTTAGCAAGAACAGCTGATTG
Source organism: Triturus cristatus (assembly GCF_964204655.1). Classification (NCBI taxonomy): domain Eukaryota; kingdom Metazoa; phylum Chordata; class Amphibia; order Caudata; family Salamandridae; genus Triturus; species Triturus cristatus. The sequence continues at coordinate 589,225,349 of NC_140582.1, forward strand.
GCTCCAGGGTTGCAAGTGCAAAGTAATGGCTGTGTGTATATAGAGGGGAATATGAGATATTTAAGTTGTGATCAAAGTCAGCATTAACCTCAAGATCATAGCAAAATGACAGGACATATGGTTTAAATGAAGCATGAAGTATTTGAGTTACTCCTTGAGGACGTGAGCCCCTTTTCAAGCAGCAACTACACTTTCCTGTTAGGGTGAAGTCACTAGAAACCTCAAATTAACCTGTCCTTAACCCTGTGGTAGCTTGGCATAAAAGCAGACAGGCTTAACTTGGCGGCAATGTGTGAAATATATGCTGTACTGCAAACTGTTATAAAGTAAAACACCACAAAATTAAAATCTCACACCAATTTAGAAACAGACAGCAAAATGTAATAAATAATTAATGAGCAAAACATCAAAAATCTAACCAGTAGAACCGCAGGTATGTAATTTCAAAGAATTCAGTGAAAATAGTGCCAAAAAGCACAAATTGCCAACTGTGGTGTTCTGGTCACAGCGGATCGGAACAAAGTCACAAGTCCAGGCTGACCACGATGGTGAGCGGGCCACCTACAGGGGCCCAGCTAGGCCCACTAAGCAAGAGTACGTTAAACCCAGGGTGCGGAGTATTGCAGACTCCCGAGTCGAGATTGTGTCATGCAGCGGCAATTCGTAGGAGCTGCAAATCTGCAATGTGAGCTCCTGTGTCATCATCGAGGATGCATTTGATGAGGGGCTTGAGATGCGGAGTCCGGCATCGCGATGCGTCATGCACCAAACCTGTGGGGCCTGTGATGGGGACTCCCGTGTTGTCATCCAAGATGTCGATGAGGAGCTTGCTATGCAAAAACCAGTGTCGAGGATGCGTATGACAGCAGCACTTCCTGGAATGGCTATACACAGTGATGTGAAGTCCTGCCCTGGAAACGAACCACACAGTGGTGAAGATGTAGAGTCTGGTGAGGGGATGCATCGGCAGGTGGATCCGAAGCAAAGTTTTTGGTCAAGGATGCATCACGCTGTGGCTCTGATGCATTGGGTCTTCTGAGATCACAGTTGGGATAACAGAGCACCTTGAGGCCCACTTCCAAGGGCCCGGGCTGGGGCAGCACCACTTGAAGGGTAGGACTCACAGCAGGCAGAGTCCAGGTGCTGGGTTCAAGATTGTTGGAGCCTTCTCTCCTTGAGCCTCCAGTCAGGATGCCACGCAACTGGCTCTTGGAGTCACTTTGGTAGTCCTGGGTACAATATGCAGGTCCAATCCTTCACTCAGGCAACAGGGCAGCAGGGTATTAAGGCAGCATAGTGGCTGTGCTTTATTCAGAGCAATACAGCAATCCTTCTTCGGAGTTTCCTCAAATGTCTAGATGTATACTGAAGAGTTGGGTCTAAAGTTCCAACATTCATACCTGGTGCCCAATTTGAAGTAGGGGAAGCATCTATCGGTATCCGGCCCCTACTGGTCAGGCCCCCCCTTCCTTCCTCACCTGTCCCCATCTTGTCTGGGGTCACAAACGACCAATGTCAAACGTTTTGTAAGAGTGCTAAGGCAGAGACTTTATGATGTCCAACTGTGGTATGTGACAGCTCCACCCCCTCATCAGTATCCATCCTGCCAACACCTATCTTCCATTTGTCTTACTGTCTGGGGGCCATACACAAAGACCAACTGCCAGTTACATCTAGTCATGTGGCCCAGGATCAAGCTGAAGGCACCAAATGGATAGGACAAGACAATGCCAACTTTCTAAAAGTGGAATTTTCTGAATTCTGACTAAAGTCCAACTTTACCATTAAAGACGGCTTTAAATTACAATTTTTTAGACACCAAGCTCGATTTGTCCACCTTCTCCCAATTGAAAATCATCACTTATTAAATGTAATAATGTAACCCAATGTTTTCCTAATGGAGAGAGGAAGACCTTGCAGAGTAAAAAAAGAATGTTGAAGTTTTACACTACCAGGACATGTACTACTTAATAAGTACATGTTGAGTGTTTAAATAAACAGCAGCCTGCCCTCTGGGGTTTTTAGGGCATTCCCTAGGGGTGACATGGCAGTTTATAAGTATTACGCCTGAGTGGTAATTTACAAACTGCGCACACCAGCTACAATGGCAGTCCTGAGGCATGTTAAAAAGGCTACTTAAGTTGGTGGCACCATCAGTGCTGTAGGCCCACTAGTAGCATTACATTTACAGACCCTGTACACATACATTGCTACTGAACTAGGAACTTATAGGTACATTAGGTGTTTTAATTTGGGGTAAGTCAATTTCATCATGTTTAAAGGGAGAGAGCACAAGCACTTTAGCATTGGTTAGCAGTGATACAATGTCCAGAGTCCTAAAGTCAGAAAAAATGAAGTCAGCAAAACAGGAGGTTGGAAGGTAAGAAGTTGGAGGAAAACCCAAACTGTCAGGTCCAACCTATGCCCCCCCCCAGCTGAAAGCAGGGAGAATGGGTGTTCTCATTGCTAAGGTGGTAAACCCTGGAGAGACCGTCATCATTGGCCTGGACAGTTAAAGGATGGAGTTCCACCGTAAAGTCCATTCCCCTTAGGACAATGGACCACCTCAAAAGTTTAAGATTCTCAACCCTCATCTGCTTTAGCCATCTGAGGGGGTCTGTGGTGTGTCTGAACCCATAAGTCAGAACAAAACAGGTATGGTTTTAATGTCTTCAATGTCCAGACCACTGTCAAAGTTATCCTTTCTATTACAGTCCACCTCTGTTCCTGGAGAAATACACTCCTGCTAATGAAGGCTACTTGGTGCTCTGGGCCCTGTTCATAAAGCTGTGAGGGCTGGGCCCCTATGCCATGCTCTAAGGCATCTTTCTGAACAATGACCTCCTGGAAGGAATCAGGGGCCTTAAGCAAGGGTGCAGTGCAGATGACATTCTCCAGGGTGGCAAAAACAGTCTGGCATTCCTCCATCCAGATCGCCTGTGTGGACTGCTTCTTGGAAGTCAGCTCTGTCAAGGGAGCAACAATGGTGCCATCCCCCTTGACAAATATCCCATGGACCCAGGAACACCCTCACCTCCGTCTGGGCTTTGGAGGTTCCCAAGCCAGAATGATATGGAATTTGGCTTTAAGGGGATGCACCTTGCCCCCTCCACCAATTGATCCATGTAGACCACTGAACCCTGCCCTATCTGGCACTTACTGGCCTTGATAGTCAGATCTGCCCTCTGCAGAAGTGAAAACACTTCTCTGAGGGGACACAGGTGGCCATCCAGGCTAGAACTGAAGACCACAATGTGATGTAGGTAGGCAGCACTGAGGTTCTCCAACCCAGCCAGCTAGGACCCAGTTGACCATCCTCTAGAAGGTGGCAAGGCTGTTCTTTAACCTCAAGGAGATCACTCTGAACCTGAAGTGGCCTTCTGGGTTAGAAAATGCAGACCTGTCTTTGGCCCCTTCTATTAAGGCAATCTGCTAGTACCCAGATGTTAAATCAACCATGATGAAGAACTTAGTGTCCCCAAGTGGTCAATGAGCTTGTCAGCTCATGGGATGAGGTGTGTGTCAGTCTTGGTGTCCACATGTAGCTCCCGATAATTCATGAAGAACACAAGTTCAGGGATGGTAAATGAAGGGGCAGATTTGGGAGACCTGCACCACTGGGCTGCATTAGAGTCTGCTGGAGGGCTCAATTACTCCTAGTTCTAGTATTTTGGAGACTTCCTCCTTTACGTTGGCTCTCACCTCATCAGATAGCCTATAGATCATATTTTTTACATGCATTTTGTCCCCAGTGTCAATATTATGAGAACATCATGTGCCCTGGGGTTAGGGAGAAGAGAGAGGTGAACCATTCCAAAAGTTGGTGACAGCCTCTCTTTTGTTCTAGGGTCAGAGTAGGGAAGAGGTTGACAATCTCCACTGATCTATCCTACTCTGTGAAAGAAAGGAGGTTAGGTCGAGGTTCACCTTCCTCCTCCACTCTATCATTCGTGACAGGAGCATGGTAAACTCTGCCCTCTTTCAGTGGGGTGTGAGGGGATTGTCACGCAAGACCAGTAAATGGTTTCTGGGGGTCTTGAGGTCCACTGAGTGGGGGACATCCCCCTTTTGTTTTTTTACCTCATAGGGAAAACACCAACAAACTTGTAGGGCCCTAGGCTCCACAGCTTCCATTACCCACAACTTTTGGCCAGGCTGAAACTCAACAGAGTCAACTCAACAGAGTCATATCATTGTTTCATAACCTCCTGGCTGGCTTCCAGATTCTCCATGGCCTTCTTCCGGAAGTGCTTTAATTGGTTGCGGAGGGCTATCATGTAGCTGGCCACATCCTCAGAGGTTTCTTGAGAGGTTGCTCCCATCCCTCCATCACCAGCCTGAGAGGCTGTCTTACAGGGTGCCCACACAGAAGTACACAGGGGCTGAATCTGTACCACTTCTGTGGTACCTTCCTGTAAATAAACAACAGGCATAGCAGGGGGACGTTCCACTTCTGCTTCAAGGGCTCTGACAGGCCCATGACCATGTTTTTAAGGTCTTGGTTAATATCTCAACAAGCCCATTGGTTTGGGTAGGGTGTGGAGAACTTGTAGGTTATTCCTAACTTGCTGTCCATGAACCGTATGTACTCTGACATGAAATTGGTACCATGTTATGATACTATGCCTTTGGGGAATCACACAAGGGTAAAGATCCCGATTGGTGCCATAGCCACCGTGGATGACCCTGTTGCCTTAGGCTGTCTTGGAGTCCAGAGGCCCATCTATGTCAATGCCCACCCTGGGGTCCAGAGGCCCATCTATGTCAATGCCCACCCTCTCGAAGGGAGTGCCAATGATGGGAAGGGAAACCAGGGGAGCTTTGTCTTCTCACTGGCCTCAAAGGTAGTGCATGAACTGCAGAACTCATCTGAGGTCATCCTAGGCAAACAAAAGTTGGTTACAAGCCTGCCAAAGATCTTTTATTGGCATAGGAGACCTTCCAGGGGAGAATCATGAGCTAGTTCCAGTATGAAGGTCCTGTAGCTCTGGGGCACCACCAACACATGGGTTGCTCCAGGCTCAGGAACCTTAGTTTTACTGTACAGGACACCATTTTCCCTTTAAATGAAGTGATCGCCATCTGCCTGGGCCTCAACCTTCTGCCGTAGGTCCTCCAGAGTGGAGCCCTCCTTCTGCGCTCAGCAAAATTCCTCCCGGCTAGGACCTCTTTCCATCTGTCAATTGATCGTTTCAGGTAGGTTTCCCAGGATCGCAATGTCATCCCCTGTAGGTTCAGGGCATCACTTTCAGGCAATGCTGCCTCCTCCCGGACAGTGGGAGTTTCAGGAGGGGATTTCCTGCACCTCATGCCCTTCTTCTTCTTGAGAGGGACCTGGGCTATTCTTCCAGACTTCAGGTCCTCCTGACTACACTCTTGGGCCACCAAGGACCGTGTGGTCAGGAACACCCACTCAGGCAACTCTAACATCACCAGGTCGAACTGGTGCTCAACCTCTCTACAGGTGATGTGCTCTAGATCGTTCCCGATTTGGGAAAAAGGGGGTGGTGATGGACAGAGTTTCTGAATGATGCAGAATACTCTTACCAAGTCAAGAGATCATGGTTTTAATCCATCACCGTTTTTTAGCTCACTGCACCATCCCAGCTCAGAACGTGGCTACATGCAAATTAGTCTGTACCTGTCCCAGTGCATGATGGGAACAGAGCAAACCAAACTACCAAGCCAATTCTTATACTGGGAAGGAAACAAGCTTCCGGGGACCGGTTTCTGGCATCACAGCCTTCGTCGGCCCGGCTTGCCTGAATCCTGATGGTGCAATGAGCAAGGGACTCACGTCTGAGCATACCCTCCCACACTGAGTGTGGATAAAATCGATTTGGGAAAAAGGGGGTGGTGATGGACAGAGTTTCTGAATGATGCAGAATACTCTTACCAAGTCAAGAGATCATGGTTTTAATCCATCACCGTTTTTTAGCTCACTGCACCATCCCAGCTCAGAACGTGGCTACATGCAAATTAGTCTGTACCTGTCCCAGTGCATGATGGGAACAGAGCAAACCAAACTACCAAGCCAATTCTTATACTGGGAAGGAAACAAGCTTCCGGGGACCGGTTTCTGGCATCACAGCCTTCGTCGGCCCGGCTTGCCTGAATCCTGATGGTGCAATGAGCAAGGGACTCACGTCTGAGCATACCCTCCCACACTGAGTGTGGATAAAATCGATTTGGGAAAAAGGGGGTGGTGATGGACAGAGTTTCTGAATGATGCAGAATACTCTTACCAAGTCAAGAGATCATGGTTTTAATCCATCACCGTTTTTTAGCTCACTGCACCATCCCAGCTCAGAACGTGGCTACATGCAAATTAGTCTGTACCTGTCCCAGTGCATGATGGGAACAGAGCAAACCAAACTACCAAGCCAATTCTTATACTGGGAAGGAAACAAGCTTCCGGGGACCGGTTTCTGGCATCACAGCCTTCGTCGGCCCGGCTTGCCTGAATCCTGATGGTGCAATGAGCAAGGGACTCACGTCTGAGCATACCCTCCCACACTGAGTGTGGATAAAATCGATTTGGGAAAAAGGGGGTGGTGATGGACAGAGTTTCTGAATGATGCAGAATACTCTTACCAAGTCAAGAGATCATGGTTTTAATCCATCACCGTTTTTTAGCTCACTGCACCATCCCAGCTCAGAACGTGGCTACATGCAAATTAGTCTGTACCTGTCCCAGTGCATGATGGGAACAGAGCAAACCAAACTACCAAGCCAATTCTTATACTGGGAAGGAAACAAGCTTCCGGGGACCGGTTTCTGGTTCGATTTTATCCACACTTAGTGTGGGAGGGTATGCTCAGACGTGAGTCCCTTGCTCATTGCACCATCAGGATTCAGGCAAGCCGGGCCGACGAAGGCTGTGATGCCAGAAACCGGTCCCCGGAAGCTTGTTTCCTTCCCAGTATAAGAATTGGCTTGGTAGTTTGGTTTGCCCTGTTTCCATCATGCACTGGGACAGGTACAGACTAATTTGCATGTAGCCAGGTTCTGAGCTGGGATGGTGCAGTGAGCTAAAAAACGGTGATGGATTAAAACCATGATCTCTTGACTTGGTAAGAGTATTCTGCATCATTCAGAAACTCTGTCCATCACCACCCCCTTTTTCCCAAATCGATTTTATCCACACTTAGTGTGGGAGGGTATGCTCAGACGTGAGTCCCTTGCTCATTGCACCATCAGGATTCAGGCAAGCTGGGCCGACGAAGGCTGTGATGCCAGAAACCGGTCCCCGGAAGCTTGTTTCCTTCCCAGTATAAGAATTGGCTTGGTAGTTTGGTTTGCCCTGTTTCCATCATGCACTGGGACAGGTACAGACTAATTTGCATGTAGCCAGGTTCTGAGCTGGGATGGTGCAGTGAGCTAAAAAACGGTGATGGATTAAAACCATGATCTCTTGACTTGGTAAGAGTATTCTGCATCATTCAGAAACTCTGTCCATCACCACCCCCTTTTTCCCAAATCGATTTTATCCACACTTAGTGTGGGAGGGTATGCTCAGACGTGAGTCCCTTGCTCATTGCACCATCAGGATTCAGGCAAGCCGGGCCGACGAAGGCTGTGATGCCAGAAACCGGTCCCCGGAAGCTTGTTTCCTTCCCAGTATAAGAATTGGCTTGGTAGTTTGGTTTGCCCTGTTTCCATCATGCACTGGGACAGGTACAGACTAATTTGCATGTAGCCAGGTTCTGAGCTGGGATGGTGCAGTGAGCTAAAAAACGGTGATGGATTAAAACCATGATCTCTTGACTTGGTAAGAGTATTCTGCATCATTCAGAAACTCTGTCCATCACCACCCCCTTTTTCCCCTAGATCGTTCCCGAGCAGACAATCCACGGGCATGGATGGACTCAGAGCTACCTTCAAAGAACCTGAGTCCCCCCCATTCAAAGCAAACCAGAGTCAATGGATTGTGACTCTCATGGTAGTCAGCTACTACGACCTGGTGGACTACATTTGAGATTACCTGCTCTGAGGACACCAGATGACAAGTGACGGTTGTCATGCTGCTCCTGTGTCTCTCAGTGCCTCCACCCTCTGCCCATTGATGGTGACCCATTGCCCATATTTCTATGCTTCTCAGTGTTGCTAGGCATATGGGCCTTTGGTACCATCACTCCGTCACCCAGGAACACTAGGGCAATCTCTGCACTACCTCCCACACTTGGGCAATCTCCTCCCTAAGCGCTACATTAGCCAGCCCGATGTCAGCCCACCAGTGACGGCTGTGACTGCTTGGGACAATTACCATCTCCCTTGTAGTACCCAACCTTTTATCACTCATAGAACTTTGGGGGTGCCTTCCCTGATGACTTATTGTTGGGGAACCATTTCTTCTTCTGCTCAGGTGGGGAGTAGGGGTCCTGACCCATGCAACTATTTTGGAGATACTTCGAGAACTCCTTGTTTTTGTATTTGTATTCTCCCTCCTTCTTCTAGTAGGGACTGTATACACCCTTATGGTGAACCCCTAGATACCTTCTTGTGGAAACTGGGGCTAGGGCAGCAGTCTGCCTCCTTGGTAATCTCTCTGGAGTGAGTTAGCTTGCTATCAATCAGGTGTTGGTTCAGATCTACAAACCAAAGACTGAACATGTGGACTCTAGCAATCAGATTATACAGCCCTTGGTAATACTTTACTACACTGCCCACCCATCCATTACCTTGCAAAATTGATCCACACAATCAACCCAGGTTTGCTGGGGCAGCTTATGGCTGGCCCTAAACTTCTGTGTATACCTTTACGGGGTTAGCCTCTTTCATGTGGGGATACTTCATCCTGTCCCCTTTCCCCAGGGATAACAGTGCATCCCTCCCTTCATTGAGAATATGCCTCCAGAGACTCCATCTCCAATACTCCTCAGGTACTCGTTTCATCTCTAAGACAACCTCATAAGCCTCAAACCATTTATGTATGTCTGCCCCCCACCAAAAAGTTAGGCACATTCTCCACGATGAGGACCATTTTTTTCCAGAGGACCCTGAGGTTATACTACCTCCATTAATGGACTCTGCTTACCTCGATTTTACGTCCACATCGCTGAGAATTAGCTCATGGGCCATTCTTGTCTCCCCAATCTTGGAGATTTGCAGGAAGAAACTCCTTTTCTGCCTTTCTGTCCTTCAGTTCCTTCCTCCGAGAACAAGTTGTTTGAAAAAACACTGTGTCTTGACCTCACACTGGGTTCAGTGGGTAGATGGACTCTCTCCTCTGGGAGCTTCTGCTCAGGGCCCACAGCCAGGCCCTCCTCTGCTCCTAAGTCAAGATCCCTCTCATCAAGATCATCCTCATTAAGAAGCTCCTCAGGATTGGATTGCATCCTTGTGACCTACTCATAGGCATGGAGGGCTATCTGAAGTTCCAGCTTTGTGGCCCTCTTTCCAACACACAATCCCCCCACTGCAAAGTTTCTGCAGCTCAGCCCTGCTGAAACTGTCTGCATTGAGCATCTTCATCTCTGTGGTACAAGACAAAGAGGTAGGAAAAATGTATTTAGATAAAGGAAAAACAGCCAGTCAGAAAAGTAGAGAGAATTTAAAAGCCTTGTGTTGGACTTGGACCATTTTAAAAGGGTCATTACAAAACTTTTTGCCTTCCTGCTGTATTTTCTCTGACTTGTTTGTGTTGGTTTTTTCGCTCAGGGAACTTTACCATTGCTTATCAGTGCTAAAGTGCATGCACTCTCTCTTCTAAACGTGGTAAAATTGGTCTACTCCTGTTTTTTACTTGTAAGTCCCTTTTACAGTTGTATCCCATATACCAAGGGACTGTAAATTAAATGCTACTAGTGAGCTTGCAGCTCTGCTTGCGCCACCCACCGAAGTAGCCTTTCAAACCTGTCTCAGGCTTCTGCCGTTTCAGGGCCTGCGTGCACAGTTCACTGCCACAGTGATGTGGCATGAAAACTGGTTGTTAAGTCTGACGCTCCCCTTTTACTACTTATAAGTCATCCCTTAGGTAGCCCTATGGGCAGGGTGCTGTGTAGTTAAAAAGTAGGACATGTGCCTTAAGTGAGTGGCATGTCCTTGTAGTGACAAACAGTCTATTTGGTTTCTCACTGCTGTGAGGCTGTCCTCTCATAGGTTTGCATTGGGGATTCCATGGTAGGTGCTTCAGTGATAATTTATGAAATGAGAGGGGTAGCAGGACCATGTTTGGCATGTTTTTAATAGTAGTGATATAAATCCTGCTTATTGATGAAAGCGGATTTGTCATTACTATTTTAGAAAAGCCCGTTTTAGAAGTGGGCATTTCTGTGTGCTAATGTGTCTTTTTGCCCTGTCTGGATGTGTATTGACCATCTAGTTTTGACTGACAGGAGAGAGAGGGGATGTGCATTCACTTTAGACAGTCACAAGGGGGTTGGGGTGTGCCCTGCCTTTCCTGGGTGACTCCGTGCTAGGCTGAATAGACCTTGGCTGAATTTAGAGTAGCAGGTGTATTTTCCCTTGCAGATGAATAGGCCTATTCTGTATTTGGAGTGGTAGAAGGAGTTGCACCTGCAACTGAATAAGGTTGTGCCTGCCTTCTACAATGCTGTCTCTGCCCCCCTGTGGTGTATCTGAGGCAAGGGCTTGAAATATGAATGGGGTATGGTGCCCTTCTAAAATGTGTCTGAAGTGCCCCCAGAACAAAGAATTTGGCACTATAAATGCAGGTGCTGTGACCACATGGAAAAAAAAAAGTGCATGGACGGCACAATGCCAGGGAAGAACTGCTAACCTGCCAGGAGAAACGGGCATCTGAACTTGCTTTCTTTGCTGTGCGCACCTGTGGCCTTCTAGGTCACAAGAAGGACTACTCATTTGCTACAAGAGAAGGACCCTGATGAGCCGGCCTGCTGGACGCTGCCTGCTCTAGTGTGCCCCTCTCAGTTGTCCTCCAGGGACTGGGCAGGATAGCCCTCCCTGTTTGCTAATAGCGCATGGTGAGTGTTTCTGGGGATGTCCTGCCCGCCATTCCTGGTGTTGGGACGGTATCGGGGCACAGCTATGATTTGCATGTGGTGCTCAAAATCCCTCTTCCCCAAGGGACTATTGCACTGGTGAGCCGTGTACTACCTGGTGCCCCAGGGTCACAAGCAGGCACCTGCTGGGTGACCTCGGCACTCTGACTGCAGCGCGTGGTGCGTGCTGATTTTCAGCCCTGTGCTCCCTTTATCAGTTCCAGACTACAGCGCTAGGCTGGAGCAGCCTGGTTGGGCAGGAGATGTAGCAAGACCACTGGGCAACGTCTCGTGGCACCTGCGTTGCTAGGACCGGAACCATAACCACTCTGGAGGCGAGTGCTGTGGGCCCCCCTGTGGGCCCCACCTGGTAGGCGTCAACACCACCTCCAAAATCAGACAGCCGTCTGGGTATCACCAGGAAGCAGAGTCCTGTGAGCCTGACCGGCAAGAGAGCTCCAGGGAGGCACGCTGCTGTGACGGTGAGAGGTACTGTCCTGAGCAGCTCTCCCACATTTTGAGAGGAACATATGCGGCAACTTCCCTTTTGCCACACACCTGACAGGGGTGGATGCTGGCCTGTCTACCCACTGGATTATGATCTGTGTTGTTGGTGCCTGTTGAGGGGAACACTAGTTCGGTGTTGGCCATTGAGAGGAGAGCCTGTGATGGAGCACCTGCTGTGGGTCTGCCCCCACTAGGAAACATTTCTGAAACTACCGGAGTCACTGTGGTAGGCGGGCAGGGGCCCTGAAGCCTACGTGTCAGGAAGCAGTGACTACAAGACTCTATTTGGTAGATACCCAGAGGTTTTGGTGCCCTACATAAATGCTCTGGCTACCATAACGGGTGTAATAGAAGCGCAAGGGCGCTGTATTCAGGGTTGTTTATGGTAACATTAGGGTGTGAGGGATATGTTGTGGGTAATTCGCTGTGTTCTGTATTACCCAACTGTTTGAGGCCTGACGTTGTGATGCATGTTGGTTCTCCTCGTAGTCCCAGGACTGGCATTGCCGGCCCAGCAGCCATGATTTATATATGACCTAACCTGCATTTTAGGCCCTGATGTGTTCTAATGTCTGTTGTTTTGCCTTCCATTGGTCAGGATAAAGAGCATTATGTCAGAGTATGCCTTATATGTGCGGTAATGGTGGATTTATGATCTGTGCACATTACAACTATTTACTTTAGTGAACTACTGGTGTTGTTATGACAATTGCCCGATTGGCAAAGTGATTGGGTAATCTATGTGATGTCACGACAAGTGCCTAGTGGCGCAGTTACTTATGTGATTGTGATCTGAAGTGTTTTATGAACAATACACAGGATATTTTTATATAGCCCTGAGTGGAGTCACTTTTTGTGGTGGGCCTAGTGTATCACTGGTGTGTGTGTGTGTTGCACAAACGCTTTATACATTGCCTCTGGGATAAGCCTGACTTCTCTGCAAAGCTACAAAGAGGATGACCAGGGGTTATCTTAGGTGTGTAACTCCCTTGCTCTGACTAGATTGGTGGGTTCTGCCTGGCTTAGGTGCACACACTAGCCAACCAGAAACCCCATTTCTAACACCTTGCATTGGTCTCAGATTACCTATCTGGGATTTTCAGTGTAACACACACAAAATCACTATATGGAACTAAGTTCAAATCCCACCACTGCCACCAATTGAAAAAAAATGAGTACCTGGTTGAGGGAAGTGAGCCCCTTCTCAAGCAGCAACCAAAATTATGTGTTAGGGTGAAGTTACATGCAATCCCAGATTACCCTATGCTTAACCCTCTGGTAGCCTTTTTGATACACTGCACCCTGCCTTTTGGGTTGGGTTGGGCCTACATTAGAGGTGACTTCTATGAATCAATAAAAGAAGGTTTAGGCTTGAAAAAGGGCTACTTACGTCTATGGCACAATCAGTGCTGTAGGCGTACTAGTAGCATTTACTTTACAGACCTTGGGTACATGTACTATTACTTTACTACAGACATACAAGTAAATTACATATGCCATTTGGGTGTGAGGCAATTTTACCAAGTTTAAATGAGAGTGCACAATCATTTTAACAATGGTTATCAGTGGTAAAAAGTTTGCATAGTCCTAAAAGTCAACAAAAACGGGCTCAGAACACAGGCGAAAGAAGAGGAAACATTTGGGGATGACCCTACAGAAAGGGTCAAGTCCAGCACTACTTTTGCTCAATCACAGACTGCCCAACTCCTAATCACAAGCTCTTGAGTAATCACAAAGAGCAGACAAGTGCAGCCTCTCTCTTTGCGCCCTGCAAGTGTATTTTGATTTTAGAATCTGCTTGAAATAACATAAAATTATGACATAATGTTCTCATTACCAGTTAATTTTGTCTTCAGAGTTAACCTTGTCAATCAGAGATTTCCGTTTATGATGTGAATTTAGCACATCTTGTGTTCTAATACTGTGCTCAAGTGCGGCTGACAGGGTTTTCCAAAGATATCCATTCAGTGAGATAAGAAAGCTCTCTTAAGCTATTTGCAGTCGTTCTCCGTTTAACTTGGCATGTTATTTGACATTGACCTGAAAGAGAATGCAGTTTGTGACATTTATGTTACAATCTCTACTGACTTTATCCTGTCCTGCAGAGTGCCCTGTGAGTCAGTGCTCCCATGAATAATGGAGTGCAGCTTACTATGAATAAAACCGAAATTGAAGAATATAATGCTACTGCCATGGCTGCACTGTGAGCTTGATGAAAATATGATTGTAATCCATCAGATTCAGAGAACTCTTCCTGCTTCAATGAATGACGATGGGATTTTAACAAGTGCTCAGTGAACGTAATCGAGGCCAGACCTCTGGAACTGCCTTTGTCACAGAGCTGTGTCCTTCCGTGACCTTGTATTCGGTTTTTAATTAAATGTGTTCTGACTCTTGTGTGACCGCATTTTTTGAAAAAGCATGTTAAAGTATTAGATTCCTATCTGAATGCCTCTTTATGTGTGTCTATCTAACTTTCAACATAACCATTTGTCAAAGCACAGTTTAAAACCTATGTCTGTGTTCTCTTATTAAAGTAGCATTTAGAATTGTACTAAAAAACACGTATTTCATTGTCAAAAAAGGTTTAATCCAAAACATTGCCCAATGTTCTTTGTTTGTACATTTCGCTCGCTATATTTTGCAGGAATTACATTTGTGCTGATAGATTCCGACATTTAAAAAAAGAATGGACTTGTATTTAAAGTGGTCACAACACATGATCATGTCAATGTCATAAACCAAAATGTAAAAAGTAATATTGTTAAATGTCACTTCTGTGCCCTGAATTCGGAATTGCCTATGTGTCGAGGCCTCTGTACTGTAACTAGGCCTGGAGGCATATAAGCAGGCTTAATTGAATTATTTGATATTTTAAATGCTGAGGACTTGGTTATAGCTGTTACCTTTTCACAAACTTTGACAATGATTCTGATGTAAAAGAATGTGAAATATTTTTTCCAAAGCACATGTGGCTTACTTTGTCTAACTCTTTGACAAGGTCTTTGCAAGGCATGAATGGAAAGGACACTTGCAGACCTCACCTAAATGAACCCGTTGCCTTTTTTCTGCTCAGGGCAGTGGCGGCTCGCCAAGGGAGTGCTGTGGGGTGGTGAGACGGGGCGGGGGAAGGGCAGGGTGGGGGGGTAGTGGACTCGGACAAAAGATGGACAGAACTCAGAGTAAGGCTTACTCTGAGTTCTGACCGTCGTATGTCTGAGTCCATTAGACCCCCACCCTGCCCCTCCCCCGCCCCGGCACACCACCCCGCAGCATTCCCTCGGCGCGCCGCCACTGGCTTAGGGAGGTTCAATCACATCAAATTCACCAGTTGGAGGTATCAGAACAGTGGTCTAACCTTCCCTTAACAGCTAAATAACTAGCTTTAACTGATATGTTTTTTTATTTTACACTAGTGAGATGTGATCGAGGACCGATACTGTTGCGAGTTACATCTGATTGGTAAACTAGCTCAGCATATTCAGTGCTTGTTGTAAAGAGATATTAGTTGGAAAATGTAATATCCTGCTAGCATGGGATAATAAAACCACAATGACCTAAATTATCCGTGCATATACTTGGGGATCACGCAAGGGGCATAAATCTCCAAATTCTCTTGTGTAACCTCCATGGGTAACTTACAATATCTAACCTATCCTGCCTGATTTACTTATTCAACTTCTATACTTGCCTGAACTCACTCTAATATTCACACCTTACTCCTATTAACTTAATCTTATACTAGAAACTGGAGGAAATGCTTCGGTTTTCTCAGAGCAACAATATAAATCAATCATTTGTTTAATCCCCAGCTATACAAAACTAAAAGCAAATACAGCCCTAGATTAACTGAAATGGAAGGGTACAGTGGGGTTGCTTGGGTGTCATATACACCTGCTCCCAGTTACATAGTGCAAAACAGTCCTAATTGGCGTGAAGAAGGCCCCCAGCACTGTTTGTCCCTGCTGCAACTGAAGCACTTTTGATTGCTGTGTTGAATGGGTGAACTAATTATAACTTAACTCAATGGAAATTGGGTTGAGCAGCTAAGCTTTATGACAGGTGGACATATCTGCTTATAAAATGGTGTAATGGAAATAATGCGTGAACCAATATTGGGAATATGAATTAAAAACAGCTGGTAGTTTCTCTTCACTACATACTTAATCATAACTTATATGTCTAAGACGATTACATCTTACCAATTCACTGAGAATCATTAAGATACTTCTGTGCATGATGTAGCCAAATTTTCTCCCATAATCTACTGCCACATGCACACATGGTAAAAATCCCTGATCTAAACATCACTACAATTGAGAAATAGGTAGTGAGGAGAAGTCTACGTATTTTTGCTTCTTTGTAGATGCTTTGATGGTCTAGCAGAGGGTTCTCCAATGGTGGTCTTGGAGTGCCGTGTCCATGCCAGATTTTTAAGATTACTACATTTATCTAAATAGGGATATGCTAAAAATCTGGCATAAATCCGATACTCCAGGACCGACTTTGGAGAACCCTGCTCTAGTATGTGAGACCTTTTTTTAACAGAGAAGGATTAGGTCTTAGAGGTGAAATGCTGGATTTTCTATTTACAGAAACTATTACAGAGGTAACAGGGCTCTATGATATTGGACTGGAACACGAGAACTCCAAGGTAATTTCTGATCTGCTCTAAAAACTATGCATCCAGGGAGATCAGCAAATAAGGAAAGAGAAGATAATATGGAAATTTTATGAGGTTTACTTTTTAACAAGAGGTCCACTCAGTGAAATTTCAGAAGATGGGGTAAAAATCATCACATATTGACAGAGAGTTGTGCTACACTTGGGTGTTTTGCCTCTTTAATTCCACTTCACATGGAAGCAAAAAACACAGCATGAAAATCAAGTAGAACATAATGATAGGTACAGAAGTGGTAGATTGGAAGGAATGATTGGATCAGAGAGAATGGAATGAAAGATTCCAACCGGAATGAATACAGATAGAATTCAAGTTAAAAAAAAGAACATCCCTGCAAATACTGTTACTGACAGTGAAGTTAAGTGGGCCACAAGTTAAATCATGTATTGTCACCAGGACCCTTTCTATTGCTTTGAAGGGATAAGAGAGGATAAAAGGGTGATAGTATTAAAGAAGAAATGAAAGTAAAGATTAGCTGAAGTATATACTGAGATCAATGCAAACAAGAGAATACATAGACCTCCTTAACATAGGCATGGAAAGGAAAAGTGAAATGATGACTGTCTACGAGCAGAGATCCACAGCCAATATACTTTCTTAAACTGTTATTGTTATGAATATCCCAAGTAAGAGAAAGTGATAAAGTTTAGATGTCACACTGATACATTAAACCCAACTGAGTAATGTAGAATACGTGAAGGTAAGGAGAGGATGGGATGGAGAAGTTTACTTAGCTCACACACCACTAAAAAGGGGGGAAGCAATGTTGGGACACAAGTGAATTGTTTTCTAGTCCATGTGTGGAAGTCAGAGATTCATATTGAAGGCTGGTGAGTGTAACACCATACCTGAAAGGATAAATGTAGTTAACATTTTTGGTTAGGGGCCCAAATTTGAATGATATGGACATATTCAATGGCTTAACACCACACTCACATCAAGAAAACTTACATTCAGTTGCTGACATTACAAGGGGTATGACAACCCCTTCAGGTAACTCCAACACTAGGAGCAAAAGCTCCAAGAATTTAGACTCAATCAATGCAATGGCCAGGAAATGAAAGGTAAGGGACTTGTGAAAGACGTGTGATACAAGATTATATTTGCGACTCTGGTACAGGGTCTATGTTCAGAAATTACTTAGTACTGGTAACAAAGCAAGGCTTGTCTTGTATGCTAAATTTGAGAATCCTAATATCAACATCACTTATGAGGAAACAACATGTACCGATAAAATACAAAGAAACACCAAAAAATTGAATTTATTGTGTAGTCCTTCTAAGGTAAAGAATATACGAATTGTCTAAAACAAATATTATAGGTGGTAAATGTAAAAGGCAAACAAACTGTGGGACAGTCGGAAGAGCAAACAAAGCAGAATGGATGCACATTGCATACAATTTTGTGCAAAAGAAAAATTAACACAATAGAGTAAATTAGTTAGACAGTAAAATGTTGGTGAACAAAGACCCTTATTGGCTAAGAGAGACTGAACTCAGCTAAATTGAAAGTTGCTTTTAATATCAGTGCTGGAAAAATGTCTCTAACCAAAATAGCTCTTTTGCTGAAACCCAATTACTCTGCACAATCTAGTGACGTTGCTGTCAAAATGCACTGCAATACTCAATATATGCTGTAGAGATCTCAGATAGGTTTGGAAGAATATTAGTTTGATACTGCCCTATTGACATAGTGTAAGGGCAGTTGAGGAACTTTCCTCCACAGTAAAAAATTAAAGAAAAAGCCCCATCCTGGCATTTTTAAATGGAATTTGGGAAACTGCAAATATGCTCTGCGATTTTATTTTCAAGTCAATCTTGACTATATGATATTGAGTATATATAACATGTACAGTTAGAATAGGAAAAAAGATAATACAATTGAAAAAGTGCACAAAAAGCTAAGAAAAACAGTTTATGCACTGTATGGCATGACATCCTAGGGAATACAAGCTATGTCTTGTATGACATAAGATCCTCAGTCTAATGACATACAGGGGAAGGCTCAATGGGGAATGAAAGCATCTGAAGGTATTTGCAGTTAAGAGATTGTGTGGAGAAATTGAGAATAGCAAACAGTTGAGCTCCTGGGGCATATAGCAGGAGAAATACCTCATCTTACTGAGGAGATGCAATATTAAGGAAAGTCAAATGTGTAGAATTGATTGATAAAAGAGCATGTGGCAGGGTTTTGGAAATGGCCCTTTCTGCAGGATTACCCCTAAACATTTTGCCTTCTTACTCCCTTTTTTCTGACAGGCTTTAGGACTCTGGACACTTTACCTCTGCTAATCATTGCTAAAGAGCATGTACTATCTTGCTCTAAGATATGTTAACATTTGCTTATTCACAATTGGCATATCTAATTTATCTATAAGTCCCTGGTAAAGTGCACTACTTGTGCCCAGGGCTATAGAATAATTGCTACCAGTGGGCCTGCAGCACTGATTGTGCCACCCACTTAAGAAGCCCTTTAAACATGTCTGAAGCCTGCCCACTACAGAACCTGCATGTGCAGTTTACACTGCCATGTCAATTTGGCATTTAAACACCTTGCCAAGCATTAGACTCCCCATTTAACACACAAAAGCCACCGCTAAGGTAGGCCCTAGGTAGCCCATAGGTCAGGGTGCTATGTAAGTAAAAGGTAGGACATATACTTTTAAGTTTTACATGTACTGTTGGTGAAAACTCTCAAATGTATTTTTCCCTACTGCGACCCCTACCTTTCCCATAGGTTAACATTGGGTATTTCTTGTTATATCTAATACGCTGTAATTCCCAATTGGAAGGAGGTGTTTAGTACCAACAGAATTGTAATGATAAATCCTCTTTAATAGTAAATCAAATGTGTCATTACTATTTTAAAAATGCCACTTTTAGAAAGATGGCGTTTTTCTGCTCTTAACCCTGAGTGCCTGCAGGCTGTCTCCAATACACGTCTGGGGTGGGTGACAGCTGGGCTTTGTGCATTCCCTCTAGACAACTACACACATAGGGAGCTTAGGTGTGACATGATGGGACATCCACATCCTGATGTGCCAACCTGGACAGGAAGTGGAGAGAGAAGCTATACACCCTCCCACTTACACCTGAATAAGCTGTGTCCAGTCCCCACACAAAGGACTGCTTAACCCCCTGTAGTGAGTCTGGAACCAGGGCAGGAGGAGAGGACCTCTGTGCACTTCAAAGCCCATCTTTGAAGTCTACCACACTTTAAAGGCACCACTGTATATGAGAACTGGACTTCGGACCCTACCACTTCCGTAGACTTCTGGTGCTGTGGATGCTCTGCCATGAGGAAGGACTGATGTGCTGGCGAAGGGCTGGCACATTGTTGGACTGCTGCTCTGGAAGAGCTGCTTTCTTGCTTTTCTGACCTGCTACCCGCCTTGCCTGGGTCAGAAGGACTGGACCTTCATCACTCAAACACAGAACCAAATGGCTCCAAGGGCTCGCTGCCTTGCCTCCTGATTGAGGTCCCAGGGATATAAAAGACTTCCAACTCATCTTCGGCGGAACCTCAAATCTGCCACCTATGAGTCTTGCTCTGCCACGTAGTGCCAAACCCTGTCCTTGGCCCTTGGAAGTGGGTATAAAGTGCTACTTAAGCAAAAATCTATGCATCAACACCGTTGCTCCGCTTTGAATCTGCGCATCTTCATCTATACCGATGCATCGACGCTGCTGCAAGGATCAAGGGAATCACATTGCCAACAGCACATCACCTCCATCTCCCATGCATCTCTGACTTTTCATGGCTCAGAGCCAACGTACCGCCCCATCCTAAGGATCGACGATGACGCATCGCCTCCTCTGCTACTCGCATCTCCATTGACGTCGATGCAAATAAGGTACTTTGCAGTGGGCAGAGGCTGGTCCCTGGATCCGACCCACACTCCATCGTGGTCAGCCTGAACTTTTGGATTTGACCCGGTCTAGCCCCGGTTGAAGCTTTATGCGTTTACGCACTGCAGCATGACCAATGTTTAGACTTGGTAAGGGCATTATTAGTGCTGGTGACTTTAGACCAACTTTTCTACACTATGGAAAACAACTGAAGACACTAAGATGAAGTGACAGTGGGACAGAAGGAAGCGGACAACTGACAGGCCAATAGAACGTTGTGGTTTTAGCCTCTTGAGAAAGATGTTGATATGTCATTGAAACTAAGTTGAATATGGAACGACATGTAGAATAATGTGTTGAATGTTGAGTAAAGGTGTTAAATGGGATATACATCTATTTTAAAGGTGGTGTTTGCCAGGAGTATGATGTAATGAACATGATTTTGGTTCATAAGTTAACAGATGGGACCAGACATTTTCTTGGGTATAGTAGCCGAAATATAAATTACTATTGAGGCACTATGTTAAAAGCAAGTAATGTGATGAGTAGATTATTTTCCATTACTTTTTTTTGTCTTCACATTGGCAATAAACATAAAAACCATCCCTTTCTGATTCTGGGTCAGAACACAAGAGCTGACTATAATGGCAGTATAGCACCATTGCATCTTCTATGGCCATATTCATCTAAACATCATTCATTATCTCAATGAAAGTTTTATTGGAGGACCCACCAAGTCAATATGGTAGAATTACACATTAATTTTATAGTATTCACCGCCTACTACCGCTCAAAGGAGATACAGTGCATCAAAGTTAGTACTTGTTTAGCTAAAATAGTTCAACTGAAAAAAAAATCCACACTAGGTTACCTAAGTCCAGCAAATTTAGACTGCCAAGACTGCAAACTTGATCATTTTTCTTGATCCCATATTTCATTTAATTTCCACTTTGAAGCAATGAATCCAAAGTCTTAAATACTTAAGACTACATTTATTGTTAGGAGAGCTGGCTACCATAAGGTGGGTGTGGCAGGGGGCATGCACAAGCAGTGCCTCTGTTACATCAGATGTCTAGCTACCTAATGCAATGTTGACCAGCATGTTCGCTGATGTTTCTTACCTGAAATGACTTCAAAATACAGGGCTGGTGCTTCTTCAGCAAAATATGTATCCCTAACTTTTTTCAATTGTTTGATAAGGAATCTTGCATCTACATCACTTTTTTGCTCTCCTCAGCATTTTTCTTCTCAAAGCTGCAAGGACAGCGAGCTGATAGTATTTTAGGGAGCCATGTTTGACTCTTTTTTACCTTTCTACAAGTTAACTACATCCAGATGTAGTGGTATTTTGTATGCAGTGCTTTAGCATTTTATGCTCTCTGAATCCCCAGTTCCCACAGGAGAAGGTCAAGTGTGGCTGTCTGAGCTTGTGCCCAAAGCCCTTACACAGTTTCCTGAGTCACTATTGGCCAGCTTCTCTGGCAGCAATGTTCAGGCCCGATGTCTGCGCAGGTGAACAATCTAGATAGCAAAACATTGGGCAATTGTGATCAAACAGAATAGTATGCCACCGGTACATATGAGTCACTTATAGAATATCGAGGGCAAAAATATCCTGTGAACAGAATATTGTGTCAAAAATATCAAGGATCAAAAAAGCGAGAAGGTAAGTGCAAATAGGTAAGTATAGATTTACTATACTTAATTCCATATCTATGTACCTTGAAGACATATATATAAATAAATATATCATCAAGGTACATAGATGTCGAGTTCAGTATAGCAAAGCTTTGCTTTTCCATAGGAATTTAAATTCGCAATATTTTTGTCCTCGATATTCTTGCCACTATATTTTGTCTTCATGATATTTTGGGCTCAATATTTAGCCCATGCACTGTAGATTACCCCTCCTAACTCCAAATTAGGGTCACCAGAATTATGCGATTCTGAGGCCACCGCATTTTTTCTGCTTGATTATGGATTTGCTATGTAAACCATTTTCTGCTGCATCATCTGCAGATTTTAACAAAAAAAGTTGCTTTCTGGCTCAAATGGATCAAAAGTTAGTAAAAACGTTGCGACATATGTTTGAGCGCAGTAGAAGGCCCTTCACAAATGTTAATTGGTCATCTTTTAGATGCTTATTTCTGTATTTGATAGTTAAGTTGGTACTAATGAGGTGAAATCTTTGCGCAGACAGTGTTACCACGCATAAAAATGACAAAATAATGAAGTAACACTTTAACAAATGTTCTGCATTATTTGGCTCTTCTTGCCGCATAATTTAGTCAACACTGTTGCATAACACGGAGCTCCCCTGCTGCATAACTCCAGTGGCCCTGGTCATAATGACTGGCAGAGAGCGAAGAGTTTGCAGTCCCAGCAAGACTCACCACCAGCATGATTCATTTACATTTGCTTTCCTCATACACTTGTTGTCTCCCCAAGTTTCTCTTGTTCTCCCAACAGCGGGCTCATTCTTAAGTGGTGTAGCGGAGAATGTTATAGAATTCCTCTCGAAAACAAGCATTTGCAATGTAATCGGTCTCGCGACCTTATATGTATTTAGCTATGCAGCATAGTAGCCTGGGTGCTGAAACATCTACTGTTCTTTAACATGGAGGGAAAGTAAGCACCAAACTACGTCACTCGCGCAAAAATAGAGGGGCATATCAACAAGGGCTTTATCTCTGCTTTTTTGGCTTTAAAAGCCAAAAAAGCTGAGATAAAACTAGCGCCCTATCAACAACAGGGTGCTAACACGCAAATTTGCATGTTAGCACCCTTTTACTCTACGCTTCCCCTTGCATCTCTAATGAGATGCAAAGGGGGCGTTCCAGAGTAAAATAATAGGAGAAATGTCGCTAAGCGACATTTCTCCTATTATCAAGAATGTCGCTAACCCTGTTAGAGACAAAAAAAGCAGCGCTAACCGCGGTTAACGCTGCTTTTTTACGTCTGCTAATTTTCAGACTTAGCCATGATATCCTATGGAAGGAGGATATCATGGCTAAGTTTGCCTGTCCCTATCAACAAGGTAACGTGTGATTATCGCTGGGTTTCCAGCGATAATCTCACGTTAGCCTGTTAGCGTGTAGATTTTTATCGCTATTGAGATAAGCGTTGCTAATAGCACGCTATCTCAGCGATAAAAATTCACGCTAGCCGGCGATAATTATCCTCACGCTAAGAGCGCTGAGCGATAATTATCGCCGGTTGTTGTTGATATGCCCCTAGAGTTTGCAAAAAAACACCTTTTGATATTCCTAACTTTGTGGAGTTCTGGAAGTTGGGCAATTAAAAAAAAAACGCGTTTCAAATTTAGTTGAAGCATAATTTTGCAACGTTGGACACTCATTTGTAGTCACAGCGTGAAGCATTGAAACGGCCCCACACTAAATGGCGGCTTCTGCTGCTTTCGCACACTGATTAGTCCTCAAACTGAAGCACTTATGATTAATTCCTGTACTTCAGAATACAATGCCTCCATTCTGCAAGCTGCCAAGGATACGGGCATGCTGGCGCGTTATTATTATCCATAACACTTCAGAACAGAAGATACTACAATACCTAATAATTAAAAGCAATTTGATGTGTACAGCTGCGTGCTGCCATCATTTTTGTTTTATCAACAAACTGAGTAATTAAATACAATGGTTTTGTCTTGAACCTACCTTGTAAAATGGAAACTCAAAAAAATGGTTATTAGATAAAGTAAAGAAATATTTCCAAAAACCTTCGAAAGATTAAACGGATAAACAGTGACGTTGATCACCTTATGGCCATAAAAGAAGTGTCGATTGTTATTAGTTAACAAGGATGCATAGAGGGTATTTTTTGCATTCCATAATTCGAATTGTAAGTTCAGTAGTTCTCTTCCTCTCGAATATTTCCTTTTCTTTTAATTGTCAGCAATACTCTGCGAGGATTTCTGTATTATGTGTACTCCACTGCCTCTCAGCACTCTTTGCTTTACCTCCTCTGTCTCACTCTGCTTCGGGCCTGCAAGTCCTAACGCCCAGCAGGGAGCGAGGCTGGACATTGTCTGCACATTAAATTGAAGGAACTCAATACAAAACCAGTGCGTTCTGTGGATGTAGCCAAATCCCAGGTCTATTGCAAAGAAGACCTCGCCTGCTCCTCATTGTAATGGCTTCTAATTCTTTCTGGTTAACAAGATTGTGTGAAAGAGTTTAGAATAAAAAAATTCAGCACATCACAGGAAGCAGCACCATCAGCTCTCTCTTTAGCGCTCTGATGGGATCATTCAACCAAGCAGAAAAGTGTTTTATTTTTTGCTCAACTAGTTGTCTAATAAAGTCTGATTGCCCTTACCGTTCCTTAATGGCCGCGGGCCCTGTAGTAACTCAATTAGGCCTAGATGTTGTCATGATTTTAGTGATGGTTCCAATTATATATTGTCAGAGAGTGCTCAGCCTTAGCAATATAACATTGTTTAGACTGTGCATAATTTTTTGCTGTAGTAGTAGGTGGAGTTTCCTGATTTCCCTAGAGTTCGAAAATGCATTATGTAATGCTGTCCAGGCTGCCCTGCCCAGCACCTAATGGTGTTCTGTGGGAGGGTCTAGCTTGTGCTTAATTTGTCAAATGAATATGTGTCGGCCCCAAAGCTCTGCTAAGAAACCCGCGGCTGGGGCTATTAAATGTCAAAGGACCGACTGAAAAGGCTGCACAGTCTTCAATCCACCTCATGCCTGTTTAATCCACTACCAGACACATTCTTCCCCTTTCTGTCACTCTTGCATGTTCCTGCTTTCTCCTTTTGTGACAGATGTCCGGTATTTCTATTTTCTCTTCTTTCCCCTTTGTGTGTTTTTCCCCTCATGCTCTCAGAAAATGTCTGATGGGAAAGAATGAGCGCCAGTCCCCAAAAATAAGCACCGTTCAGGGGCAGCTCCTCTGTAATGGCAGAGGAGCGTCTTCCCACTGGGAGCAGATGATAAATAAAGCGATAATAAAACATTCTTATTGTTTTATTTATCTCTGCGCTGCTTACGTGGGTGTGGGAGGGGCCCTGCCGGACCATGACAGGGATGAGTGGTGGGCACTTATAACTGCGCAAGTCAGTTTGGCCGGCCGTCTTGGACTGACCAAACAGACATGCGCACCTATGATTTTCAAACCCGGCTGTACTCCACAGCCGGGTTGGAGAAACGTCACAGGCTCTCTGGCACTGTCTGAGTGGCAAACGAGGCCACTCAGACCAATCCTGGTGCTTCTCTCATAGCACGAGATCAGCATCTGGATTGGGTGGGGAGCCTGTGCCTTCAGGTCCATCTACTTCCAGAGAAGAAGAAGAGCAGGAAGAACAAGGCGGCTGCAGCAGGAGCGGAGTTGAGTGTAGTTACTCCAACACATTAGTACAGTATATATATATATATATATATAAATATATTCACTTAAAAACCATAGGTTTCACACATGTTATAGTTAGCTGTACATTTCACTCGTAAAAAACCAATGAAATTCCACGTTATAGTTAGATCGGGTAACTATAACTTGCGCGCCCACAATAAACTGCTGATGACGTCACATAGTACATCACTCATGACATGGTCAGTGACATCACTCATGACATCAATGATGACATCTGAAATTACACATTGTGGATTGCGGTTGCGCAAGTTATAGTTACCTGATCTAACTATAACGTGGAATTTCATTGGTTTTTTACGAGTGAAATGTGCAGCTAACTATAACATGTGTGAAATCTATGGTTTTTTAAGTGAATTTGCAAGGTTTTGTAAATGATAATTCCTAACTATAACGTGTGTGAAACCTATGGTTTTTTCAGTGAATTTGTACGGTTTTTTAAATGCTAAGTTATGTATTTATTTATTTATTTTTTTCTGTTTTTTCACTATGCGCACACCCTGCGCGCACGGTGCGCTTTGCGCACCGTGCGCGCGCTGTGGGCACACGGTGCGCTTCGCGCACCGAGCGCCCA
This sequence comes from Triturus cristatus, assembly GCF_964204655.1. NCBI lineage: Eukaryota > Metazoa > Chordata > Amphibia > Caudata > Salamandridae > Triturus > Triturus cristatus. Next base: position 589,251,317 of record NC_140582.1, read on the forward strand.
CGTTGCGCAATCCATGCCGTGCGCGCCTCGCCTTTTTTTACGCAGTAACATTTGTTTTTTTCTCCCTGTGGGTCCTTTAATTTATTTCATAAATGTGATTGTTACTTCTTTATTTATTTATTATTTTTTTTTTTGCCGTGCGCGTACGGTAAGCTTACCGTACGCGTACCCCGCGATTTTTAAAAAAAATTATTAAATTTATTTTTCGTACTTTTGGGTCCTTCTTGGACCCCCTGACAAACACTAGGGGGTCTGCAACTCTCTTCGTTGCCCCCGTTTCACGTTCCCCACCTTTGTTTCTCAGTGCGAGAGACAGAAAATGGCGGCCGACACTTCCTGATTTCGACCGATTCGAATGTTTACAGTCATGTAACCACCAATCAGAATTGAGCTCGCGCACGGCACCGTACGCGTACGGTAAGCTTACGATAAGCGCACGGAGCGCGCTTACAGATATATATATTGATTTAAATGCTATTTTCTCAGGACCTACTGAACAGATTTACACCAGACCTACAAAAGGCACATCCTTGACCTGAGGACTACCTCTCTGCCAAATTTCAAGTAATTCTGTTCAGCCGTTCGGGCTGTAGCTGTGTCTAAAGGTCCTATGGAAAAATGCATGGGGAAAACGCGTTTTGGGACCCCCCTTTTTTCTCAGCCCCCGCTTGACGAATTCCCCCGAGACTTTCAGGGTAGGAGCGGAGCGTAGCGCACCATTAGTTTTGAAAATTTTGCGAGGATTCATCGACCGGCGCCAAAGTTATTCCAAATAGAATGTTGCGGATTTCCTATGGAAACACGGTCCTAACTATAACTATCTACTGGCGACCGCCAGTAGATAATATATATATATAAATAATATATATATATATATATATATATATATATATATATATATATATATATATATATATATATATATATATATATATATATATACACACAATATATTGAAACAATTGGTGATGAACGGGTTTTGTTGGAACAGATGGGTTTGGAGCTAACAGGGAAAGTTTCCACAAAATTCAAACCAAAATCCACTTTTAATCCAAATACTCCGCATGACTCCCTTGACACTTTCCACGAGGTAGTGGTTAGGGATTTGATGCGCATTTGGGATACGACCAAAAACAGACATGCACATAACTTATCACCTGAACAACGACAGGCATTGTGTACCTTGAATAGTGACCCGGGGTTTCTAATTAAACCCTCGGATAAAGGGGCAATGTTGTCCTCTGGGACATCAACTTGTATAAACGAGAAGCTAACACACAATTGAGTCTCTCAGGTAATTATGTCAAAGCAAGCAGGGAAGACTACACTCTGGCAATGAATGTTTACTATACCAAACTTGGGGAATGGAGGAGGAAAGGCCTCTTAGAGGAAAGTGAATACAGATTTCTCTATGTGAAACATCCGGTAGCATCCTGTTTTTATATGTTACCAAAGGTCCACAAGAACCCAACCACCCCCCGAGGCAGACCAATAGTTTCTGCCAAAGGCCGTCTTCTCGAAAATACTTCTATTTTTCTTGATGCTTTTCTTTCCCCCTACGTATTGGCCCTCCCGTCATACTGTAGGGACAGTAAAGATTTTATTAATCAAATTGAAGGCATACTGTGGCAAGAGAATTTCTGGCTTGTAACGGTGGATGTGGTATCGTTGTACACTTGTATCAGGCATTCTGATGGAGTACAGGCGTGCAAACATTTTCTCAGAGACAGGTCTATTTTCTTATATGATCAAACAAATATGCTTTTGGACATGTTGATTTTCTGTTTGAATAATAACTTTTTCCTGTTTGAGGATCAATGGTTTAAGCAAGAGGTTGGCACTGCGATGGGAAGTTGCTTCACGCCGAGCTATGCCTGCATGATGATGGGATGGTGGGAGGAGCAACTTGTGTGGACAGAGACAAATGAATATCTAACAAAAGATATTGTCTTTTATACTAGATTTATTGATGATATCTTTTTAAATTGGGGTGGATCAAGATCAAATCTTGACATGCTATTTCAGACATTTAATAGCAATAATGTCAATCTTCGTTTTACACATAAAGTTGCACAGGATGAGATGGACTTTCTTGATGTACGAGTCAGGATTGTGGATGGGGCCATGACCACTAGCCTACACAGAAAGTCCACAGCTGGGAATAGTATCCTATATGCTAGGAGCCACCATCCCTCCAAACTTAAGTGGAGTATCCCCTATGGCGAACTGCTACGGGCTAGACGTAATTGTAGCTCCGTCAGTAGTTTCGAGAAAGAACAGGAGATTATGTTGCAAAGGTTCCGAGCGAGGGGGTACCCGGAAGATGTCCTCTTAACTGCTAAGGATAAAGTTTCCAAACAGAGTAGAGCTACACTATTGATGAAAAGACCTGTTCCTAATAAAGGGGTCAATAACATCAGGATGATTACTACCTTCAATGTGGCAGCAAAAGCTGTCAGCGACACCCTCAATAAACACTGGCATTTGGTGAAAGGTGACCCGGTTGTGGGTGCAAATGTTAATGCACATCCTCAAATAACTTACCGCAAAGCACGTTCCTTACAGGATATGCTTGTGAGAAGTTATTTAGGAATAAGCAAAAAGATGACATGGATACAAAAGCAGAGTGGCTTTTTTAAATGTGGGAAATGTAAGGCGTGCAGTACTAGCAAAAATGTTAAGTTTTATCCCTTACCCACAGGGAAGACTGGTACTATCAAGAAATGTATGAATTGTAATTCTGATTTTCGTGTGTACGCCATCAGATGCCCATGTGCCAAATTGTATGTTGGGAGTACATTTTTTCCTGTAAAGAAGCGAATTCTTGAACATCTTAGAGCGATTAAAAATGTGGACTGCCAGGCACTGGTTGAAACATCATAATAAGGATGTTAATTGTTTTTCATTCTTTGGAATTGACAGGGTGCCAGCGAACCCCAGAGGGGAGGATTGTGAAAACAGTTAAGAATTCTGGAGTCACAGTATATCATTCTTCTCGAGTCTAAGAATCCTTTTGGCCTGAATAAGGATGAGGAGCTTTTTGTCCACATTTGATGACTAAGAATGTAGTTGAAATATTATCATTTTTTGTGAAGCTAAAAGTGAACAAATTTATATTATGGATTTATGTCTTTGGGACAATATCTGCCAATTGGGTGCCCCCTGCCTATTCTCTAGCTGTGTTCATAACTTCGTATAAATATCTAGTATGGGATGTTTCTTTTTTCACTCTGATTTTTTCTGCATAGGACGATATTCAATAGTCACTTGACTTGGCTTGTGAGAGTGTTTCTATGAAAATAATGAACTGATACACTATTTTAGTTAATTGCCACTGGGCAATAATAATTTGTTTATTGGATCTTTTTTCTTAATTCACATTTGTAAGTGAACACTCTCTCTGCTTATGAAATTGGAAATCTTGCACTAGCGTTTTTTGTATAGTGAATTATGTATTTTCCTCTCTCACTTTGAGTTGTATGAAAAGTCTGTTTTCTATTGTTTTGCTCGGGTCACGAGCAACATTGAGTCCTCTTTTTATGTTTACATACACTAGAAATGGTGGATGAGTGATTTACAACTGTGGCTAGTGAAGAAGAGCGTCTGCTCGAAACGCGTTGCCATCAAACTTTCTTTTTTAAACTACGAGCCTTGGAGTGCGAGTATTCCTTCTTTGGATTCAGCTGGAGGAGTTTTCACTAATATATATATATATATATATATATATATATATATATATATATATCTACTGGCGGTCGCCAGTAGATAGTTATAGTTAGGACCCTGTTTCCATAGGAAATCCGCAACATTCTATTTGGAATAACTTTGGCGCCGGTCGACGAATGCTCGCGAAATTTTCAAAACTAATGGGGCGCTACGCTCCGCTCCTACCCTGAAAGTCTCGGGGGGATTCGTCAAGCGGGGGCTGAGAAAAAAGGGGGGTCCCAAAACGCGTTTTCCCCATGCATTTTTCCATAGGACCTTTAGACACAGCTACAGCCCGAACGGCTGAACGGAATTACTTGAAATTTGGCAGAGAGGTAGTCCTCAGGTAAAGGAAGTGCCTTTTGTAGGTCTGGTGTAAATCTGTTCAGTAGTTCCTGAGAAAATAGCATTTAAATCAATATATATATCTGTGGGCGCGCTCCGTGCGCTTACCGTAAGCTTACCGTACGCGCACGGTGCTGTCCGCGAGCGCGATTCTGATTGGTTGTTAGATCTTAGTAAACATTCGAATCGGTCGAAATCAGGAAGTGTCGGCCGTCATTTTGTCTCTCGCAGTCTGAGGGGGTGTAAAACAAAGGTGGATAACGTGAAAAGGGGGCAGGCTGGACAGTTCCTGACCCCCTAGCCTTTGTCAGGGGGTCTTAGAAGGACCCCCAAGGGGAAAAAATTAATTTAATTTTTTTTTTTAAAAATCGCCGAATGCGCGCAGCGTATGCGCACGGCGTAAACGGAGAAATTCCGCGAAATTCGCGTAATTACGCGTACCGTGCGCGCATGGTAAAAAAAATGTTTCAAAAAGGAAAGCTTAAAAAAAAAAAAAAAAAAAAATTGTGAGGTAAGGTTGGCTCTTAAAAGAGCCGTTGGGTTCATAGAGGGATGGAGGAAAGAAAGAATGGGAATATTATGAGCGTCTACAAACGTGCTGGTCTATCTTATTGTTAATAAGGGGAACACTGGTCTCCCCAAAAACAATAAGACCAGAACACGTTATACACCTCATTACAACCCTCCCAAATCGAGGGTTAACGTCCAGAGGAGCAGAAGAAGGTGATGCTCCCACCTCAGAGGAAGGGCTCAGCTGAGCTGCCGATGATGTACTCGGCTGAGCTTCTGAGGCTGGGCTCTGGTGACTTACTGAAGAGTTTTCTCCAGTATGTCGATCAAAGGTCCTGGGATGTTTATCCCTAAGGTGTCTCATCATAGAGTGATTTCCAAAGGAATACTTTTTCCTAGGATTTCCTCTTGATAAAACACGGTCACAAAGTGTGCAAGTGACCAGTGGAGCATTGACCTTTTTCTCCCCCTCTGGAAAAGTAAAATACTCCCATACAAAAGAAGTCTTCTGTTTCCTCCTTCTCTGGATGATGGTGGTGCTGCTAGCCTCTCTCTCAGAAGAGGTCTGCTGTTCTGCCATTGTATCCCAAAGACAATTCAGCTCCTGCTCCTAGAGAATCACAAGCAGTAATGAGGGGAATGGGTGTGGTGTGGTAAGTTTCTGGAACTGAAAGTAGTTTCAACCAATGAAAAGTGTTCTTTCAAGCAGTAATGAGGGGAATGGGTGTGGTGTGGGAAGTTTCTGGAACTGAAAGTAATTTCAACCAATGAAAAGTATTCTTTGTGGATCACATGACCTACCGTGCACGCTCCGTAAGCTTACGGTACGCGCTCGTAAACAAGTACGCATGCGCGAACGTGACGCTTACGGAGCGCTTACGGAGCGCGTACGTAAGATGCACTCGCGCATGCGCATTACATGCCCCTGGGTAACCGCGACGTTGCTTCCGGGTGTATGCGTACGTCACGCACGTAACGCGTAAGCGCGCTGTACTTATGACGTGCGGAGCGCGTAGCGTCAGCTTACCGTACGCGTATCCTATTACGTACGCGCACCGTACTTATGACGTACGGAGCGCGTACCGTCAGCTTACCATACGCGCACGGAAAAAAATGCATAAAAAAAAAAAACCTTTCCATAATGCAGGATATAGTACATATATTATTTTATACATAGGTTTACAAAAAATCTCAAAAAAAAATTTGCATTTAAAAAACCATACAAATTCACTGAAAAAAACATGGGTTTCACACACGTTAAAGTTAGGAATTAGCATTTAAAAAACCTTGCAAATTCAGTGAAAAAACCATAGGTTTCACACATGTTATAGTTAGCTGTACATTTCACTCGTAAAAAACCAATGAAATTCCCACGTTATAGTTAGTGCAGGCAACTATAACTCACGCGACCGCAATCCTCTGTTGATGCAAATACTGTATCTTTAGGTATACATATATTACAAATATTTATTTTTTATAAACACACATATGTCATCAGTGATGTAATATCTGACATCATCAGCAGAGGATTGCGGTCGCGTGAGTTATAGTTGCCTGCACTAACTATAACGCGGGAATTTCATTGTTTTTTTACGAGTGAAATGTACAGCTAACTATAACATGTGTGAAACCTATGGTTTTTTCACTGAATATATATATATGTATGTATATATATATATATATATATATATATATATATATATATATATATATATATATATATATATATATATATATATATATATTATATATATATATATATCCTGGCAGCCTGCTCTACTAAAACAAGGACGGGTACAAACTCAAGTTTCTTGTGCAAAGTAAACGTATTTGTGCAACTTATCCACCATTACTCATTGTTCACATGCGAGCCAAAATTTCAAACACATGATTAAAGGGAAGGATTGGCCATTAACAAAAGACTATACATTGGCAAAATACCAATGTTTGATAAAATTGCAGTTAGAAATGACATCACTTTGGGAGACAAGTTGTAAATTGTATGTTGCTTCATATATAATTGAAATCAAAATTGACATATTATTAAAGGGTATTCTGAAAGGTGGTCATTGAAGTATATAAAATGATGCACGTCAAGAATAAAACACAAAGCGATCCTAAACACAAATGTTGTATAGATGGTAAAAAATGCTCATATGTTAAAATTAAATGTATTAGTGCAAATGGACTTGTCTTTTTATATCATTTAATATATATACACAAGAATAGAGCCCAAAGTGGGCAAAGTGCCAAATTCAACAACCAAACAATAGTTAATTTAGACCGTATCTGCCCATATTAGTATCTTGATCACCTAATATGTATAACAAATCAACATCATTTCTTGTCGCAATTATTAATTATTATAAAATATTTTCTCTACTGTGCAATGTATTGTCATCTCCACATTTAATTTAGTCAGTGAATTGTCTGCTTTTTTAGGGAATTTGGATCCTATAGTTCAGGGTTCCTCATAGTACGGCCCGCGGGCCTCTGGCGGCCCGCCCGGCCTTCATTGGCGGCCCGCGGACCTTGATCGATGCCAGTACACTTCCTTGGAGGGAGTAAGCAGGGAAGATGGCCGCAGGAGCAAACGTAGTGAATATGCTTTAATACGTATTCACAACGTTTCCTCTTGCGGCCATCGTCTCTGCTTACTGCTTGCATCGGATTGGCCTGCCTGCCTCTGACGTCACACGAAGCTCACGCCCTTTAAAAGTCAGCTGTAACTAGCGCGAGTTACAGCTGACTTTTAAAGGACCTTTTGGTGAGCTTCCTGTGTCCCTCTTCACAACGTCCATCCTGCCCGCAGCCCCGGAGAACCTTCAAGCAGCGCCTACACAGGTATGTTTATTTTCTTTAATCGTTTGTGCACGAGACCTACGAACGTGCTTTTTAATATAGTGAAGCCATGCGACCAGGAAAATGTGTCATGTATATTTTCCTACAGTTACTCCATATGGCTCCTGCGCGCAGCCTCCCCAAGTCCCTATAACTGTGAGCGCATGCACCGGTGACGGCCTTTAAGCCTCCGAGTCTTCCCTCTCTTTCGGTCTCGCTCCTCCGTTAGTGCAAAACCAAGACTTCAGGAAACAGGTATTACCTTCTCTTTCCTCCTTTTCTTTATTTGCTCCCCTGTGAAATGGATCCAAAAAAGAAAACATTTTTGCTGGAAACGTCCTTTTTCTGACACCAGTGCAGCCTCGGGGTGGAGAGGAATAAAAGATTCCAAATGTCAAAAATACATAACTAATTAAAGCAAGACAGAGTGGTTGCAAGGTGGCCAGATTGATTTATTTGCACCTAAACACATTAGCGCCACGTTACAGTGTTTGCCAGTGAAGTGATACTTTTGTTTTCTCCACTCTTTGAACAACATTGTGTTCCCTGTGTGGGAAAGTGCACCTTGCCTGGAGGTACTGAATGGGAATTGGAATTGGGAAAACAAAATGTATACAGCGTCTGTGTGTTTACGAATGTGGTCTTTTTAAGCCATACCGCCTATGTTTTGAAAGGATATATGCAATGGGCACTGAAACGGGTCCTTTCCGGGCCCTGTATTCATGGCCTTACCTTTTCATGCGAAAGCACTCACTGCTTACATTTCACATGCTTTACTTAATCTTGCATTCCCTATGGGTGTTTGCGTTTTCTAGGATGTTAATTTATTTTAAGCAGCATATTGTTCTTGTCAAGTGCGTAATTAGAATTGAGTCACATCCAGGTGTTTATAGCGGGTCAGTGCACTGCAAGTTGCTCTTTGTAGTTGCATCTGATTGTGAAATACAGCATTGTCTAATGTTTTGAAAGGTTTTTTTTTTTACTCTAGCTCCGCCCCCCACTGATCCCGCCCCCACAGACTCCACCCCTATCAGTGCAGCCCTCGGCCACTAACCACACTGTAATTTTGGCCCCCGACAGAAAGTTTGTGAGTACCCCTGCTATAGTTGGATATGTCAAAATGATGGGCCACTGCTTTCTAAGAATGGATCTGATTTGTTGTTCTTCCTTGTTGAATGACAGTATTAATCCTACATCAGTTTCATTATTGTTGGAATTGTTTTCTACATTCTTTGTAGTCATACTATCCCTAAATAGAATAGATTCATAGCTATCAGAATTCACGCTGGGATGGATTGATCAAGGGTTTTTGTTGCATACCCATGGGACAGAATTCTCTGTTTGGCCTCTTGTTGGCACTTGATTAACCCCTTCCACGTTTGGCAAATTCCGCCGTGGTGCGAGGGGGGGCGGGGCTGGGCATGGCGCTCAGGTACTCAGGACGGCTCCTGGCCGTCATAAATCACGGTGGGCGTGTGCTCATGACGGCCGGGAGCCGTCCGATATCCGCCCACTAATTAATTCTCACTCACTGTCGGGGAATTTGATGCGCGTGGGTGGAGCGGCAACGGTTGGACGGCTCCCGGCCGTAATGAGCACACGACTACCGTGACTCATGAGGGCCGGGAGCCGTCCTGAGCATGGATGTGGTTAAATTGTGTTGCTGGCTGCAATTTCTTTGCAGTCTAAACATATCCCCACAGGGGATAATGTCCTTAAGGTGTCTGGGATGAAAACCTTTGGCCTGTAATATTCAATTGCCAGCTGTAGATTTTTTATTTAGCTTGGACTCAATCTTGCTGTTAGCTATATAGATGTGTACATCCAAGAAGTCAATTTCCTGTTTATTCAGATTGGCTGTAACTTCTAAATTTAATGAATTGACATTGATTTTTTCCACAAACTTAGCCGCACTGTCTAGTGACCCATTCCATATGGCAAATACGTCATCTATATAGCGTAGCCAACACATGATATGCCCCTCCCAATCACTACCATACTCTCCCCATGAGTACCTGCTCCTCCCACCAGCCTATGTGAAGACACACATAACTGGGTGAGGAGCAGGCACCCATGGCAATTCCTCTTAGTTGTTGAAAAATCTTATTATTGAAGTAAAAATAATTATTTTCCAAGCACCTTCTAATCATACATATTTGCATTTCACTATGTATGTACAGTTTTAGTGGTCTGCTTCTGTAATAATGTTCGACTGCTCTTAGTCTATCATTGTGCCTGCTGCTGGTTTAAAGTGATGATATGTCCAGTGCCAGAGACATGTACTCATGGTTCCAGGGCATATCATAGATCCTTCTTAGAAAGTCACCAGTATCTTTGATAAATGATGATAAATTATGTACATGCTCTTGTAGAAAAAAGGCAACAAATTGTGAGGTTTTTTCAAAACTACTGTTCCTTGCTGATAGTATTGGTCTTCCTGGTGTTGGAATATTTTTTTTGTGTATTTTAGGAATACAATAAAGGACCGGCATTGTTGGGTGGTCATTCCACAAAAACTGATATACCTCTGTTGTTAATGGTCCTTCATTTGTCCATGCTATAATATCTTTATGAAATCTGTTGACTACCTCTCTTATATGCAGTATGTTGCTCCTTTTGTAACACAGTTCATCATTTAGGTGCCTGTAGGCCTCTGTAAGCTATTCAGATCTTGGCCATAGAACAATGTAACCGCCTTTATCTGCATCGCGGATTATAATTTGTTTGTTGTTTTGCAGTTTTTGAACAAGAGTCTGGTACTTTGTATTGTGTTCAGTATATTTTCTTTGTGCTCTTTTTGATTTTTGATTGTGTTTCTTCTTTTCCTCTAATATTTTGTCACTGATGATATCGATGGCAACACGTGGCATCATAAGCATAAATGTCGAATTTGGTTTACACAGAGCCTTCTTTGAGCCAAAAATATCAAGGGATTGTCCCTGTATTTGTTGCTGAGTAGATAGTATATTGACAGCATCTGTGCCTTCATTTTGCAACTTTTGTAAATCCCACATCAGCTGGATATCTGTTATTTGTACACTGTTGGGATTATCATTGGACATCACAGTTAGTCTTGATGTTGTTGTTGGTATACTTTGCGGCTTTTGCATATGATCTTTCGTAAATTTTTGTTTCCGTATGTATTTATACACATCAATTTGGGTCTGACCATAATTGAAGGCATTTTCCGGACAATGTTATAGTCCTAATGTTAAAAGTTGCATTTCGGCTTCATTCAAAACCATATCCGATAAATTGACCACAGTGTTCATGTTCTCTTCTATTTGCATTTCAATTTGGCTCCTTGTTGTTTTTTCGTTTTGTTTTCTATGGTGTTTTCTCCTCTCTTGCTGTCTCTGATTATGTCTCTTTTTGCTTGTGAGTTCCGACCTTGCGATTGTAGTGTTTGACACCGATCGCAAAGTAAAAAATCCAACTCTTTGGCAAGACTAAATTTCATCAAGCCTCCAGATTGATTTATCGTTCTCCTACTGTCGTCTGAGTCAGTTTCACTTTCAATGGCCAAACTTAGATCAGAGACAGAAGCTGTATTAGATGTCTGGGCACAAATTTTATCATCTTGTCTTGCAAAATTACGATCCATTTGTCGTTGTCTTTTTAGGGAATCAAATTTTTTAGCAAATGTAAATATTTGGCCTGTTTCATAGTCTATTTTATCTCTTTGGATTTTGTGTGCTTTTCTTGATTCAGTTTTACATTCCTGTTTCTTCAATATTTCATTCATTTCCTCCCGATATTTGGCTATCATTTCTTTCTGGTTTGAGCTTTCTAATTTGCTGGTAATTTCTTTTTGTAATGCTTCATGGTCAATCTCAGCATATTTAACTAAAATTTGCACTAACTGCGGAGATACTTCCAAATTGCTCTCAGCCCATTGTTTAAGCATGGAAGAGTTGGGTTTTTCAAAGCTTGGGGCCAAAATAATCGATGGAAGCAATTGACCCTGAAGTAAAAGCAATTATGCACTCATTCCCCCATTCATCCAATTGTGTGAGTACTTCACCTAAACCTTTGCAGCTGGTGTCAGTGGTTACAATAATTTTTAACATGGGGTCAAAACCCTGTAAGACGCTGCTTTGCAAATGTCATTTTTAATACCTCAGACAACTTCATTACATACTTCAGACCATGCAAAATCATTTTTATTCTTCAAAAATTTCCTAATGGGGAAGATTTTACTCGAAGTATTCATATTTTGCGTAAAATTTAGCCATGCCTAAAAAAACTCTGATGTCATCTTCATCTTTAACAGCTTCCACCAAAGTTGCTTTGCGTTCTACACCCTTAACAATTAAATTATGACCTAAATAGGTAACAGTATTGCATGCAAATTTGCACTTAGTGTTTTGAGCAGAAAGGCCTTTCTAATTAAGGATGTTCAGAACTTCTCTGTGGTTATGTTCCTCTTTTGTTGAACGCATGACTAAAATGTTGTCCTGAAACAAAAATGTAATTTTTTTCACCTTTTGGAATAACTTGAACATTAGTCACTGAAACATTGCAACAGCTGAGGCTAACCCGAATGGTACCCTCACAAATTGATGACACCCAAATTGTGTTATAAATGCTGTCAACCTGAAGCTTTTAGGGTGTAAGGGACCTGGTGGTAAGCAGAGGTAAGGTGAATAGTGGTGAACCATTAAGCACCCTTGGTAATAGACAGCATTTCAGTAATCTTGGGAAGAGGAAATTGGTCCACTAGTATATTCTTATTTAAGTCTCTAAGGTCTAAACACAACCAAATATTGCCATTGGCATGTCGTGCCACCACTAAAGGTGCGACACAATATGAGGACTCCACAGCTCCTATAATTCCTGCCTCTAGTAGTTTGTACAACTCTTTAGAAACTTCATCTCTGATGCCTATAGGAATGTTCCATGCCTTATGTATGCAAGGAACAGTGTGCTCTTTTCAAATAATGTTGTGCTGGAAACCTTTAAGTTCTACAACATTCCCTGAAAAAAAAAAAAAAAAAGAAAAAAAACATTCCCTGAAAGCACAGCAGGGCACCTGGATTACCAATTGCACCAAAAAAGCCACCCTGTCAAGACCACAAAGCCCAAGAGATCCTCACAACAGGCCAGCTGATATACTATGGCAGACTTTTTCCACAACAAGATCTCCATCTGCAAAAACCTCGATTCCCAACCAACCACCACCGATATCCTTAGCCTCATCGCTGCCACAGAAGTTATCTCTGACAACCTGATGACCACCTGGGACCACCTCACCACATAAAACACCTATGACACCAAGAACTCCCTCCACTCAGGAGCAGTCATGGTCCCCTGTTTCCACCACATTTTCAACCTAGGGAGCAAGTTGATCAGCAACCAACAAACCACTATCTTCAATGTGTCCATCACCAAAGCTACCTTCCCTGAAGAATGGAAACAACCAGAAGTAAAACCCCTGCTCAAGAAACTTTCCACCAACCGTAGTGAACTCAAGAACTACCGTCCCATCTCTCTGCTCCACTGCCCCACCAAAGATCATGAAAACGGCCTCAACCGCCAACTCAAAATACACCTAGATAACAACAATCTTTTGGGCTTCTCCCATTCAGGATTCTGCACTTGCCACAGCAAAGAAAAATCAATGTGATTGCTTCGAATTACATCATCAGACCCCTGATCCTCCTCAACCTCTCAGCAACATTTGACACCTTATCTCACCACACCCTTATCAAGAGGCTGCACCATATGGGATTTAAAGGATGGTAGAACCCAGAGAACCCACCTTGTTACAGAGGAGCATCATCTGTGGCATCCCTTAAGGCTCACCCCTCAGCCCCACTCTGTTCAACACCTACATGAACTCCTAGTCAACATCATCAGAACACATGGACTAAACATCATATCCTAGGCCGGCGACACCCAGCTCATCCTCTTAGTATCCCTCCACCATTTCTGCAGGTGTATGATGAGCATCACCTACTAGATAAAAGACAACTGCCTGAAATTCAACACAGACAAAATGAAAGTTCTGATCTTAGGGAACAACAGATCCTTGTGAAACAGCTCCTGGTGGTCTTCCGAACTAGGAACCTCACCAACCCTGACATTCCACACCCGCAACCTTGGCATCATCCTGGACACCAAGATTATCATTGAAAACCATATCAACGAAGTTTCCTCTGCTTGCTTTGTCACTCTTCGCATGCTAAGCATGACTTTCAAATGGCTTCAAATTGGCACTAGACAATCCCTTACTCAACCATTAGTCACCAAATGGCTGGATTGTGGCAATGCGCTCTATGAAGGAATCACCTCACACCTCCTGAAGAGACAGTACAGAATTAAGCAACCAGACTCATCCTCGGCCTTCCCAAGAGGACCATTTCACCTCCCTTCCCAGAAAGCTCCACTGGCTTCCCATTCAGAAGAGATGGCATTTCAAGATGCTGATCCACACCCACAAAGCACAGCACAACCAAGGACCAACATACATCAACCACTGCCTGAGCTTCCACCAACCTGCGAGACACCTGCACTCTGCCTGCCTTTCCCTCGTCCACACCCGTTGCATCCATCAAAGCAACGGTGGAAGATGTTTCTTCTCCTACGTCGTGGCAAGTTCTAGAACAACCTACCCCTTCACCTTCACCTTCAGACCTCATTCTCTCTGATGGATTTCAGGGAAGAACTGAAAACCTAACTGTTCATCTAAGCCCTACTTCTGCAGAAGGACCCTCAGCTTCTGGATAACCTCACTGGTTATAAGCCGTACTTTACAAGCCTTGTTTGATTGATTGATTAATTGATTCTCAGCGCTGGGGCACAAACATGCACCTTGGCATCAAGCACATACCATTGTACCATGGTGCAAAGGTGTAAACATGTCTAGCATAAAGTTTGTACTGGAAGGGTACCCGTCCAATATAAGAAAACATGCTGTGATAAAACTTTAAAGCCTTTCACTCACTGCATGTCAGTCAGTCAACAATGCTTTGCTCGACTGAAAACTATAATCATAAAAGTAAACATACACATAATAAAAAAAAGCTAACAATAAAAAACAAAACATAGAATGCTAAAGTTAAAATGATAAAAAGGAAATGAAGTGCAGCATATAGACAGATCTTTGAAAGAAGCTCACTAAAAAGTAAACATCATACATCTTTTGTTGCTTCAAAAACACAAAGCAAGTCTACACTGAGTACAAATATATCTTTTCAATAAGGTTATTCAGAAACAATTTGAATATATATAATAAAAGTTACAAAGGAATACAGAGTGAAAGAGTGTCTGACCAAAGAGCTAACCAAAGGGACAGAGACAAATATTAGAATAATTATATTCACCCAATGGGAAGCAGACTTCAGGATGAATGATCCCAGTCCGAAACCTAGTTAGGAGTGACCTAGTTTTCCAGCCATCATCAGACAACAGGGTTCCATTCCCAGGAATATCTGAATAATAACATAGGACCTAAAAGAGAGTTTAAGCAGCTCTTCATCTTCCCGTTCCATACTGCCAGAGCTGTCAGCCTTAGGGTGGTCTTCCTCCAAACCTTTTTCCTTTTCCCTCCACTTTTTGTGTGCTGAAATTTGTTTTTATTGACGTTAGGACTCTGTGCACTTTACCACTGTTAACCAGTGCTCAAGCACTTGTGCTCACTCCCTAAAACATGGTAACATTGGCTTACACCTGATTGGCATATTTAATGTACTCATAAGTCCCTAGTAAAGTGAGATACCATTTACTCAGGGCATGGTATACAAATAGGTTACTTCAACATAAAAAGTGAACTTAACAAAGCAATAAGGGCCACCTTTAGAAAAACGAATGGAGCTCTAAAAGTCTCTGAACTTTCAAGTTAAAAAGGCTCAGAAGATCCTACAAAAAGGAAATATGGAAAGCCAAACATACATACTATGAAGGAATATGGATTAAGCTGCATTTTGCCTGCAAAACTAAAAATTTGAAAGTATTCTGGAGCATAATAAATAATCTTGAAAACTGTAGTAAAAGAGTTAATAGTGCTAATATCGCTGAATCCTGTTGGGCGTCTATTATTTTTAATCTTTATGGGGCCTTTCCAGATATAATGTCAACAATAATTCCATTTATCAAAAGTCAAGCTCGCTGAGCAGAGAAGATGGTGGAACACCCAGGAATGATCAGTATCGCATTCAAGTCGAGCCACAAGTCAATGAGATATGATAAACGGAACAAGTAAAAATGACAATAAGCAGGATTAGATCAAATGGTGCGCCAGGCCCCAATGGAATCCTGAATTCAATCTTTAAAGGAAAGCTTGAACTTTGGTCAGAGATTTTAACAACTTTGTTTAATGACATTATTAAAACTAAAATGATCCCCAAGTCATGGCAGGGAACCATAATACAGCTGATTTATAAAAGTGGCACACAAAATAAACCAGCAAATTATAGGCTGATTGACCTAACAGACATGGAGGCAAAAATCTTCTCAAGCTGTCTGTTGAATGACCTGGAAGAATGGGCCGCAAAAGAAGATCTTATCTATAACATTCCAACCTGGCTTTCGAAGGGGCTAGTCAACATCCACGAACTTGACCTTACTGACTTTATTGGCCGAAAGAACTAAGTATAGAAACCAAAAGATATATATTTGTTTTGTCGATGATCATTCTGCTATATACTCATGCGTGGGTCCAAGTTAAAGCAGGAGACGGGAGATTTACAACTCGACGATTTAAAACTAAATTGGTCTTAAACAGGGTTGCGTCTTCGCACCATGCCTTTTTAATCTTTTTATGGCCAACTTACTGTTATATTTTAAAAATGTCAATGCCCACTCACCTACCTTCTCAGGACAAAATATCAAATATTTACAGTATGCAGATGATACCATACTATTAAGCCACACTGATATAGGTCTAAGAAGATTAGTTGATTCATTCAATAACTATATAACTGCGAAGGGTTTACAAATGAAAACCAAGAAGACAAAAATAATGACGATTGGTGGTACGAAATCAAACAAGAGAGTATGGAAGGTTAATGGGTTACATAAACTGTGAAATTTTATAAATATGTGGGTATTACATTTGATGACAAATTGTCTTTATAACAGCATTTTATTAACCAAAAAGCAAAAGCTACAGCCTTGTCCTTTGCTTTTAGAAAGTTGATAGATACGTTGGTATGTCCAAACCATGAGCATTTACTTAAGGTTACGAAAGCAAATCCGATTCCCTCTTTGGCTTATGGTTCAATGTTTTTTCGAGGTAAAAATGTGAGAACCCTTGATAACCTACAAATAAAAGTTTTTAAATCTATTTTTAGGGTTCCAAGGTAAATCGGGCATGCCAATGTCGGATTGGATTTTGTTCTAAAAAGACAAACTCTGATAAGACAATCTGCCTTTTTAAAATCGCTATAATCCTTTTTCTGTTCAGACCAGGGCACTCTTGCGAACCAATGTTGGCAGGAGATAATGAGGTATGAGCATGCTTAGGGCTGGAGAGTGTATTTAATGGAGAGTTTAAATAATTTTAAGTCTCCGCCCTTTAAAGATGTAGCCAGGAGAAAAGTTATGTTTAAACAGACAATAATTCAATCAACTAACTTTCTATTGATTCTTTTAGACAAGGATAAGGTCGCTAAAAAGAGTCACTCCTGGTCAGTTATTACCTCATTCATTAAATTAGAACCACAATCGTATCTCACAACCCATTTAAAATCATCATTAAGGGACAGATTTATGTTGTTACGATTTGGGAGATATCCCACAAAGGATGGAATCCTTACATGGGAACTAAATTGGCCCACAAACAGCTGTAGGTTATGTGGTTTTTATAATGAATCTCTTATGCATATTGTAACTACTTGTCCTCACCTGTTAGAAGAGAGGAAAGTTCTGTTAAAATTCATCTTTAACGAACTAGGGGTGAGAACTATCAACAAGCTATCATAACTTGTCTTTCTGGGAACACCCCCGCCTACGTTCATTCTTATCGCAGACAAAAAGCTACTTTCAGAGTATGATACCTGACATTAGACACATGCCTAGATAATAAATGATTGGTTTTACAGGATAATGTTGTTAGTCTCAAAAATTTTAAATGAAAATTTGCAATCCCATAAATTGTTTTTTGAAGTTTTGTGTGTGACTTCGAAACCAAAGTTTTAAAAGATTTTAATTGCCTGTTGAACTGGATAAAATCCCAATATCAAATCAATTATTCGCTTAGTGGGCCTGTTCTGACAAGAAGAAATTAATCATCCAAATAAATTTTTTAGAATGCTGTTAGATGTAAGACACTGCACAATTGTACTTTAACTATTGCTGCTAAATGTAAGACTTTGCACAAGTGCTCCTTAACTATTGCTGCTAGTTGTAAGACATTGCACAGGTAAATTTTATCTATTGCACCTTAATTTGGGGGTAGGGCATGCGGTTCCTTTGAGAAAAGTTTTATCATCCACTTGGAAATGTCTTTTGTGATAGGTGCGAAATATGAAACCATTTTAAAATGTACCTTGATATTACTTGCAACAAAATGTAATATATGTGTTTTTGCTTTTTAAGGATGCGATATTAGACTGATTGAATAGGTATAATTTAGGGGACTTCCATTTTTGCTGCTAGATGTAAGACACTGCACAAGTGCACTTTACCTATTGCACTTTAACTATGATATTTTAAAGTATGAATTTAAAAAATTGGTGGTAGAGTAGGCGTTTCATTGAGAACATGTTAGCATTGATTTGAAGCAATGTCTTCTACGACTGATGTGAAATATGGAATCCATCCACAATGTACCTTGAAATTATTCTCAGCACAATGTAGTATATGTGTTTTGTCAGTTAAAGATGTGATAATTGTCAGATCAAATTGGTATAATCAAGTTCCTGTCACAACCCAAAGTGTTTTTATCCTTGTTTGTAATGATTTTTATTAATCAACAAATAAAGCTTTTCTTCTTGTACTCAGGGCATGCACATTAAATGCTACTTGTGGGTCAGCAGCACTTATTGTACCACCCACTTCAGTAGCTCCTTAAACTGTCCCAGGCCTGCCATTGCAGCCTCTGTGCAGTTTTAAACTATCAATTAAACTTGGCAATATAACCCCTTTGCCAAGTCTTAACCTCTCTTTTTATTGCATATGTGACCTCTAAGATAGGACCTACGGAGGCAAATAAAGCAGGGTGCATTGTAAATAAAAGGCATGGCATGTTCTTTTAAGTTTTACATGTCCTGTTAGTGGAAAAACTCCAATCTCGCAACGCTCAGCAAACCCACATTTAAGGTACTTTGTTAGCAGGCCAAACTATTTCCCTCTTCTGGCCCGCTCACCATCAAGGTTGGCCTGAACTTGTGTCTTTTTCCCAGTCCGACATGACCAGCTAATCACAGTTGGAACATTGTGCTTTCAGGCACTATTTTTGCTCAAATCTTTAAAATTACATATCTCCGCTTCTACTGTTTTGGTGTCATATAATTCATTAGAACCTGTCTAATGGTATAAAGTAGTGTGGGATTTGCCTTGTGTTGTGGTTTCACTTCTTTTCTGCTTCTGTGCAGCATACATTCTTTTCACATTGCCTGTAAGGTAAGCCTGACTGCTTTTGCTCCAAGCTGCCAGAGAGTTAAGTACAGTTTAATTTTGTGACTTTTTTGGTTCACCCTGATGGGCATTTTGGCTGTTGCTTCAGTAGAATTAACACCCCAATTAATCGACAACCCAATTTTTAACACACATCTATTGTCCAGAAACAATACCTTTACATTCTGTCTATATAGCCTAGGAATCATGCCGGGGCTGGATAAATGGATTGGACATCCCCAGGATCTCTAGACCTTCCTTTAAATAGGACAACCACTGAATTTTTAAGACCGTCATTGAAGTTTAGATAGCTCATAATAACAGATTAATACAAAATAGCAAGAGGATTTGACCAAACTGAGAGCCAGAGTAATAATGGAACTAGTTTAATGAAGTATTCTATATACAGAAGTCCAAGCTCCAAACTCTATGTATAAGTTATTCCTGACAGTCTTAGGGTGGTCTTCCCCAAATCTTTTGCATGTTTACCTTCACTTTTGTCTGTATTCTTTTTTTTGGCCTTAGGACTCCGCACTTTACCACTGCTAACCTGTGCTAAAGCGCCTGTGCTTCTCCCCTAAACATGGCTTCATTGGCTTTTCCTTGGTATATTTAATTTATCTGTAAGTCCCTAATAGAGTGCACTACCTGTGCCCAGGGCCTGTTAACTAAATACGACTAGTGGGCATGCAGCACTGATTGTGCCACCCACACAAGTAGCCCTTTAAAACATGTCACAGGCCTGCCACTGCAGAGCATGTGTGTGCAGTTCAAACTGTCACGTCGGCTTGGCATTTAAGCCCCCTTGCCAAGCCTTAAATTCACATTTTCTTACACATATGTATCCCCTAAGTTATGCCCTAGGTAGGCCATAAGGCAGGGGGCTGTGTAACTAAAAGGTAGGACATATACACTTAAGTGTTGTTTGTCCTGGCAGTGAAAAACACCTGTATTTGTTTTTCACTGCTGTGAGGTCTACCCCTCTGCTAGGTTAACATTAGGGATTCCTTATTACACTTTTAAGCTGTAATTCCTGATTGAGAATAAGTAGTTCTATCATGTTGTATATCATTAGAAAAATGCAATGATAAATCCTCTCTGCTGGCACAGATAGATTTAACATTGCTATTTTAGAAATGCCACTTTTAGAATTATGTGATTTCTCTGCTCTGTAAGCTCTGTTTGCCTGCAGCCTGTCCCCAATACCCATCTGGGCTGGGTGACAGCTGGACTTTGTGCATTCCCTCTAGACAGCCGCATACAAAGGAAGAGTGGTGTGACTGAGTGTCCATCTGCATCCTGATGGCTCATCCTGGGCAGGATTTGGAGTGGGGCGTTGACACTTACACCTGAATAGGCACTCTCCTGTCCCCACAGAAAAGGCTGATTACCCCCTTGTAGTGAGGTTGGAGCCAGGCTGGGAAGAGAGGACCTCTATGCACTTCAAAGCTTCTCTTTGAAGTCACCTCCACTTCAAAGGCACAACTGAGGATAAGTACTGGGTCTCTGACCCCACCAAATCAAACACTTCCAAATCTGTAAAGAAACTCTGCAAATACGAAAGACTGCTGTGAAGCTACAAAGACTGCCACTCTGCTGGACTGCTGATCTGAAAGAATTGCTTTTCTGCTGCCCTGCTGCCTGGTACTCTCTGCCCTTAATGAAGAAGAACTGGACTCTTGCTTGAAACCAGAGTGGTTGCCAATAGCTGGCTTGCCTCCTGTTTTGAGACTCAGAGATATCAAAATCTCACCTGCTCCTGTGACTGGTCCATTAGAAAGGGATCCAGGTGCTTGATCCAATGGAACAGATGCATCCTCTGCTGCGTGAAGCAGAATTGATGGATCGCTGCTGTTGCGGGAAAAAGTTGGATGCGGTTGGATGCGGTGCATTGCCTCCAGAACCGATGCTTCACCACTGGGTTGGGAGAGTAGAAGCAGAGGGATCCAACTGAGTTCAGAGAGGCATAGAACTGTCAAGGGTCTCATCATAAGAGGTCCAGTGTCCAGGTTCTATCGTCTAAGCAGGGTAGCCCTTCAAGATATTGATTAGTCTACCCTGTCTTTCGGCTGGAGGGGGGGCAGTAGGCAACAGGGCAGCAGAGCAGTTTTTCTTCTGAGTCTTATGAAGGTCCAGAAGTGATCTGCAGATTTCGGTATGAAGGTCCAGTATTTATACCCAGGCACGGCCTTTTCAGGTAAGAACAATGGAGAGGGGGCGGTGCTGGGGGAAGTTGCAAGACTACAGAATAGGGAAAATAAAATGTAAAAATAATTAAAACCACTTATCTTATGCTCACCGCATCACTGACATGGCGAGCGCATGGTAAGTGGTTTTATTTAATTTTTTATTTTATTTTCCCTATTTCGTCTTCTATTGACTTTCCCCACCCTATAATTTACAGGCCATGGGTACCTGTAGATCAACTTTACTAAGGACTTACTAATAAATTAAATGGGCCAATTAGGTGCAAGACAGTTACACCATGTTTAAGGAGAGAGAGCAAGCACTTTTGCATTGATTAGCAGTGGTAAAGCAAGCAGAGCAGTAAAAGCCAACAATAACAGGTTCAGAAAACAGTAGGGGTGAAGGCAAAAAGGCTGGGGGTGACACTGCTGAGAGGGCCTATTCAAACAGGGGGGGGGGAATGCTTTTGAGTGCTGCACACCAAGTGGAGTAGAATTCTCAGGTTTCACCCTATTTTTGGTGTGTAGTGAATCTGTTAGACCTCCCACTCATATGCAGTTTAGTGGATTTCATCAGAGCAATAAGGAGATTTTCTAAGGAGGAAATCTTTTCATAGTGCTGTCTGCTGCAGCCATGTGGCAATGAAGTGTCAAAAACTTGTATTTAAATCAATCTTCATGAATGCCTCTCAGAGCCTTGGGCATAGCAGGAGCTCTGCCATCTTCCTGAAGCCCACAATCACTTCAGTAGGGCTATGATATCCATTACATCAGGAGAAATTCCTGCTTCAGGTTGCTGCAGAATGTTTCAGGAGACGGGCAAAGATTGCGCTTCTTCTCAAGTTATAATCAAGGCCCTACTGTCGGCAGCTTACGTTAACTGTTCTTTCTTTGAACATCTTCTCTGTTTATCCCACTTAAAGAAAGCCATCGAAGAAACTTGAACAACTCTGCTCCCTAACAGTGGCAAAACAAAAAAAAGAACTAGGAAAAAAACTCTAAGCAAATGTAGTAGCTGCAAAAGTAATGTTTCTACAACAAATGATCCACAAATCATTAAATAAATAAATGTAAGCACATGTTTAAAATGATCAAATTATCAAACCATACTACAAAACCATCATCTGCTTGCTAGTTCTAAAGACAGAAGCAATTAACATTTATGGTTTCAATTCTCACTGTGTCAGAAGAGCAATTAGAGAAGATCATAAACTTTTTTAACTCTTTGTTTCCAAGATCCACCTACAGCCTCATTACCAAATACAAAATTCTAACTTATGTTTAAAATACTGTATTATATAAGGACCTCTCTGCAGGAAAGAAAGTTACCAGAATTATTAAACATGTGTGAAACCATGCCCCTATTTAAAGAACGAAACACAATCCAAGCATTCTACAAGGTACAAAAGTGTAACCAATCTCCTTGGCTAAGGAAAGTCATTGAAACATGTACAGTAAGTCAACTATCAAATTTCACACAACAAGAGAACCTGCTGCCAGCATAGGAATTTGGTTTGCAGTACAGAAATAGCCACATTCAAAATCAATGATTTCCTTTATCTCATGGTGGACATTGGTGATGCCTACCTTTCATTCCTTCTTGGTCTTTCAGTAGACTTTGACACAATATACCACCAGAGGTTGATTGAGATTCGGGAGGTCGGTATGTCAAAGAGAGTATCAAGCATTAGATAGAAATACTGACCTTTCATTTCCTGAAGATTAATTTGTCTTGTCATAAACAGTCACTAACCACAGTGACTGCTATTACACAAGCAGGAGAATGAGGAATAGGAACTGATGGAAGATAGACTTGAATGCGAGGACACTATAAAATGAGAAAATTGCTAAGTGGTGGTAAGGAGAGGTCTCATAATGCAACCAGTCCATAACTCCATTCACTACTTTCAAGTTTAGCTGTTGTCACCTCTCTCCCAATTGTAGATAGTGCTAATAGTTTAATCATGAGTATCCTGAAACGCATATTACAGGCACATGTGACTATAATGCTTAGAACATGTACTACCAAAAATCTCTTTCTTTAAATACCTTGCATAGTTCAGGCCCTATTCTAAAACATATATTTGTATATGCAGTACATTATAAGGATATTTCAAACCACCAAGGAGTTTCATGGTTATATAGAGAAATAAGGCTGAATGCTGAGTTCCTTGCTAAGGGTATAAAACTCCGAGGTGACTTAGAATACTTTTATAAGGTACTGCAGGGTGTACTTTATTCCTTCAATTACATGGCAACACCATAATCCTTTCTACAAAATGCTTAAATCTTAGGTGTGTTGATCTTTCATGAGAAAGAGGAGGGATGATTGTAAACATGAACAATAAAACAAGAATTGCTGGTGCAAAATCAAATACACAAAAATGCAACTTGATCTTTATTGCATAAAAATATTAGAATCAGTTTTTTACAAGTCAGATTTTAAAAAGTAGTAGCTCAGAATAATTGTATCTTTCACATAATTACCTAAAGCAGGGAAAATTAAACATGTTGACATAAATACCTCCCTTCTGTTTATAATTGTTCATCTCGTAAAAGAGAGCAGAAGAAGGGTAAGTCATGTTTTGCAGTTTTAATTATGCTCTATGAAATACCTTTCCGCTTGGTTGCTTGCTCTGGCAGCAGGCATTGTCATGTCCAAACTCAACCATAACATTTGATTGGCTTCATCATTTCCTTATTACAGGCAGCTAGGTGCATCACAAGTTGATAGTAATAGGAAAATTAGAGACAAGTATTTATCTATACAGGAAATGCATGGTCTCAAGATAGGACTTAATATGACTTTGGCAGTCCTCCAGCGGCGCCGCCACATCTCCGTCCACTGGAAAACCGACAAAACCGCTGTGCGCCTGCCTGCTGGATTATGATTGTAATCCTGATCAGGCAGGCAGTGCTGAGGCGTTCTCACGGCTTGTGTCACCGTCAGCATATTGGAGCTCCCTGACCGGAGCGTGACTGCTGCAGGATGCTGGATCCCCAGCGGTCACTCTGTCCTGTGGTGTTTTGACAATTAGACTCTTAATATTGTGGTCGGGCTCGCAATGTGGGGAGGGTTGGACTGCCACCATGAGTACGGCAGTCCTTAGGACCGCCGTACTCGTAATCAGGCCCATAATCATGATTTTTTCCAAAGTTGAAGTTCACTAGCTCTGAGTGTCACAACACAGGGAAAAAAATACAAAAATCTTCTTGATCCTTTACTGTGCAGAGCACCACCAAAACAGAAGTCTTAGTAGAAAACCAATTTTATTCACACTGTTAATAGTTATAGCAGAGCATTCAAGGGTACTTGCACAAAGAATGACCTTTTTTTAAGTTAATTTCAGCAAGTTTTCAGGGTTAAAAATCATCTATTGTTTAAATTGTAAGTTGGTATACCGTTCACAAGAAATACAGCACAAAGTTGAACGTTTCCCACCAATCCTAATAAACTATCAGACAACAAAACAGAAATGTCACAAACTATGTACACAATGTAATATAAGGTCTCTTTTTTACATGTTCACCCTCCAATGTTTGGACTGATGGTGCTGGTGTTTGGACTTTTGGAACTCTAGGGCATTGCTGTCCAGTGCCTAGTGTATGTAGTCCAACCCCCTAAAACAAGTAGAATGGCTAATCCCTGATTGTCAAATGTATTTTACTTATATTCTTCTAGTATATGTTACTCTATGTACCCTGGGACTGTAAGCAGAATGGCTCTGATGGACTGCAGCACGTATTGTGTCACCATATAGTGACCAAGTAAAGCATTATATTGGTCTGCCACAGCAGCCTAGCATGGCAGTTTTAAAGCTGTTACAATCACTCTGTTTGCAGATCTAAACCTTCCTTTTTAATACTTATAAGTCAACCTGAAGATAGTCCCTAATTTCCCACAGGGCAGGTTACATGTATTTAAAACATCGATATGTGTTCTTCTGTGTTACATCTCCTGGCGCTGAAAAAAATCCAAAGTTATTTTTTCATTGCAGCAAAACTGGCTCTCCCACAGAGAGCACAGGATTACATCATAACATTTTATAATGTATAATCTCAGTTAGGACTAGCTAGAACAATTATTCAAGGGCTCAAATTATTAGGAATTTAAAATCCAATCTGATGGTAAAGACGTATTTTAACTTACTATTTTGAATATGTCACTTTTAGAAAGTTGGCATTTCCTTGCTTCAAGCCTCTAGTAGCCCTTTCAGAGATAATCCCAAACTGTCACGGGAAGCCCGATAAGAGGTGAGAATT
The DNA here is from genome assembly GCF_964204655.1 of Triturus cristatus. Lineage (NCBI taxonomy): Eukaryota > Metazoa > Chordata > Amphibia > Caudata > Salamandridae > Triturus > Triturus cristatus. Next base: position 589,276,726 of record NC_140582.1, read on the forward strand.
GCTCTCAGGAAAGGGAACAAAAGGTGTGAACCCCTCCTGACAGGATGGCCAGGAGGCGGTGGACTCGGACTGTCCAAGCTTCACCCCTTTCATTTGCAGATGTAACTCACACCCAGGCCTGCCCCTTGACAAGTGGTCAGAGTGGCCCCCATCAAAGTGGGGGGAAACCTGCTCCAGGACTGGTTTTTGCAGGGGAAGTTCCTCATTCCCTACAAACATCTCAGGGGTGTGCCAAGAGGTCTGACCAAGGGAAGAAACATTCTGTCATGTTGGGTTTTGGCAGAGCAGGGCACTGTGGGATTGTTTACAGCCAAACCCCTAGGAAAGTATGTCATAGTGGGAAAGGTTGCCTCTGGGAACTTTTTCCCTATTGGTTAGGGAGTCATCCCCACTGACAAGTAAGTGCCAGGCATGAAAATGGACCCTTGGATACCTTCTTCAGAAGACTGCTGGACCTCAGGAAGACAGAAGTGCAGTGCACACCTTGAAACCAGGACAGAAGAGAGAACTCCAGGCTACAGAGAGCCCAAACTCTGCAAGAAAGCAACCTTTCTCAAGAGCTCAGCTGACGGGGTCCAACAGGCATTGCCCTAGACCCTGCTGGTGGCTTTCTTGGAGTGAGTACTGACCTCCAAGCAGTGTACCTAAGACCTTGGGCCCTTAGATAAGTGTCAGAGTGTTCTCCTTCTGCCTAACCCTAAAAGCTGGGACCTCAAATCTGTTCCAAGGATTTCTGGCAAAATAGCCAGTGAGTACCACTGAACTGCCACTGAGCCGCAGCTGTTGACATTGTATCACTGGTTAGAATGAGCCTGATGGTGTGTCCTACTGAAGACTGTAGTTAGAAATCTTCACCAGGAGAAGGTGGTGAAAGTATCCAGCTACCAGAGGATCTTCCCTGGGATATCATTTTGAATTTCTCTAGCTCAGAGCTTTACAGCCAAAAGATAACAGCTTTACTGGGACTCGTCCAACAGCTATCTGGCCTTGTGGAACCCGTCTCATCCATAATTATTATTAGAGAAAAATCCATTTGCAACCTTGTTCATCCATCAATAGTTTGCAAATCTCTCATTCATAAACATCAACATATATGTGGCTCAAAGCTTATTTATAAATATATATTTTGCTTTTTTATTTTCCTTTCTCTTTATTCTACATTGTCGGTATTTATACAACATATCAAAAATCCAAGAAGTAATTTTTTCTCAAATCCTTTATTTACACAATATTTAAAGAATACATGCGTCAGTTCATTTTTGTTTTATATATTCTTATTTTAAGGTCTACATTGAGAAGAATCAAAATATTCATTTACTTAAAAAAAATTGCACCCTTATTGTTTCATACACATTATCATCACTCATACTTCATTTACTCCTCATACAACCAAAAACATGCTCCAAACATATAAAATATCCTACTCTCTGACCAATCAAAAACAAGGTCTTCTGTCATCACATCAATTTCTAACATTTTTGTGCAGTCCTTATCTCCTTTACTATTTATGTATCCTCATATAGCAAATACAATTATTTCTCCATTTTGTAATACATTCTCTTCATTGGTATTATTTTTACATCAATTTTTTTAAGATTCTTTTTCTTCTTTTTTTGAGGATTTTTACATTAAATCATCGACGCGAAGTTCCAGCAATACAAACGTCGCCTTCTTCCCGATAGCCACATACACAAGACCATAAGAAACTTCTCACAACCATAAAGATAGAATAACCAAATGTAGGCAGCCAGCGCCAGATAGAAATGTCAAAATTGTTGTATTCCAATCAATGCAGGAAGAGAGTTGGTCCAGGCCGAACTCCTTTTTGGGATCATCCAAGTAACAGACCTAAGGGGCACTACGTTCAAAAAATATTTAGTTGCCAAAAGGTTTCAGCCCATAATCACAACACTTTTATGATCACGATCCATAAGTCCCAAAAGGATTGCTTACTTCATACAAGGCACCAGGATCACTAAACAGATTTATATTGTTTGGACTTAGTAGAAGACCCACCAAAGCTCATACTCAAGACTGAGGTGTCTCTGATGGGTTTTTATTATTTTTAATTATTAATAAATGAATAATTAATTGCTAACTAAATATTCCTTTAATACCTTCCACCCTATGCCCCTATAAACACAAAAGGCCACACCTAATATATACACAAATAATATACTTATTGAGCAATTTTCAAAATTATTAATCAATTAATTAATTTATAATAGATCAATAATTAATTATTACTTAACTTCCCACCCTTTACCCCTACAAACCTAGCAACCAGCACGTAAAATATAATGTAAAAAAATAATAGTTACACAATTCACATAATTATCAATTAAATTATGTGTAATAAATTATAAAAGAACTATACTTAATTAATTTCCCACCCTGTAATCCTAAAAACCTGAAAACTCGCTAAGACACTGCAATTTACTATTAAAAATTAAAGTAAAAATTATAAAAAACTTAAATTAACAAACTATATTTAAAAATATTGTCATAATTGTACAAACAATATTTAGCACATAAGATTCATGTATGAACTAAAACACATAAAGATAATCAAAAAACTATATTTTCAAAGACATTCTTGAAAATTAAATTTTTTAATCGATATTTTGTCAAAATGCCAATAAGGCCCAAGCCGTTTAAATGCTGTTTAAATGATACAAGCAGTATAGAAAGAAAAAGAGATGATTTTCCCATATCTTAACTTTCTCAATGCTGCTTGTACATAGTTTATCGCATTTGAAACAGATTCACTGCCACTTAGCACCAAGTGTGGAGACTAGAAACAGTAAATAAAAAAGAGATCCTCTTACCAACATACATAACCTGCATAACATCAATGAACCGAGAAGCATTTTTTTAAAACTTGCCTTGCATTACGCTATTTAATTGCATTGTTTGAAAATTAAAACGCTCTAGAACAGATGCCTTTTTAAAAACAGTCCGTGAATCATAGAAGTATATATATCTTTCCGTTTAAAAGTATTTTATGTTGATGCCAACAGAGCAGAGGAGATGTTCTGTGGTTGTGAGACTGACTAATATGATCCCCCATCGATGATTAACCTTTTTTCATGTTACTTGTAAGAGTAGACAGCAATCTATCTGTTCAATCCCCCAACCCATACTCTGCCTTACCATAATCTACAAAACACACTGTCACATCTTGATTGAAAAGGACCCCATGGTATTAGAAACCTAATCCTATGTCTATCATGCCATTGCCTCACAATTAATGATGCTCAGGCAATTCCGTTCCAGCAACATTATTTCATGAAATTCATTACATAGAGAAGAGGCACATTGCAATCAATCTTCCTAATGAATTGGAACAGCAAGCAGAGGGATCATCAGGAAAAAATGAAAGAAGCCCCTTTATTCAAGATCAATTCTCGACAGGTAATAACTAAAAAAGTAGTATAACAGAGTATTATATTTTCTCAGACACTCTAGATGCATTCCATACACTTACTACTAGAGTGTTTGTCAGTAAATGAGGTAGAGGTTTTTTTCTGACACTGGTGACGTTATGGGGGAAGTGTGCATTAAAAGATTAAAGGATTTTTCTCTTTCAATATTATCTGCATAATCAGATTACAGAGCATTGTTGAGGGTATCCCTTAAAGACAAATATTAACAAGTGCAGTGAACACTCGTAGAGGCATAGCATTCTAAATTTCATGTCTATATGTAAACACTTGTTTGTTTAACAAAAGGGAGCTTGGGAAAGCACGATCAATCCAGTAGGCAGGAAGGCCAGATAATGTGGTCTCCATGTGCTACCACAGACAAAGGAATAGTCAAACTCGATGAGAAATATGGGGGGATATGTACAAGGAAGTGGCGGGGAGAGGAGTTAGCCTTCCTGGCTTAACGCCTCTCTCTGCCACTTCTGAAACACAAGGCTGCACCATATTTACAAGAATGTGGTGCTGCCTTGCTTTTCCCCTTGTGATGGCTCTAAATTTAGAAACTTAGCACTAATGCAGGTGCAAGGGTGTCTGCGTTCAGGGGGGGGATTTTTTATGTGTAGGAAGGTGTCCCTTCCCAGGGTTGGATTGGGATCAAAAATTGGCCCGGGCACACCAAAATAAAGTGGCCCACATTTGCGTATTGCCTTTCTGCAAAACACTGCTTCAACAAAGTTTTATGAAAAGAAAGAGGGTGGGGGCATAGTTTATTAACTTCACTTAGATAAAAAAAATAAAGCATAGATTAGTTCACACTGCTGAGCCACACATGAATGCAAGTGAAACCACTTCTACTCAGGCCCACTGCCCCTGCTCAATCAGCATACAATAATGGGCCAGCCCAGCGAGAAAAAGGGAGTCATTACTCCGTCCATCTGCCTGTAGAAAGGCCACTCAGGCACCCACTGGGCCGCTGGCGGCATTCTAACAGCACAGACAGCCCACAGGCTGCCCAAAAAGCAGCCAACAGCTAGAACTCGGCTACCGGCGCTTCAGCAATTTCCAGAGTGCCTGAGTTACCTATGCGACCCTGTCCCTTCCTACACATAAACAATCCTAAAATGTTATTCTGTCACTGTCATGTGTGCTGCTTCATGTAGCACACACAAAAGTCACAAAATGGCATTTTTCTTAAAGGATTGTTTATGTACCGGAAGGGACACCTTCCTGTACATAAACAATCCATGGCATTTTGCTTTTTCCATGTGTGCTGCACAAGGCAGCACACATGGAAAAAGCAAAAACGAGGAGAAATAATGCATTTCTCCTCGTTTCGCCAACCTAAGATCAGATTTTTCCTGGTCTTAATTTTGGTGCTGCCTCCTATGTACGCCAACCTTCTTTATAGGGGACAGCATAAAAAACAATGGGTGTTGTGGTGGAACACCCACCGACAACACCCACTGCCCACCCTTTTCACGCTAAGCATAGCGTGAAGGGGGGCCTTATTTACCTGGCAGCGTTAAGCCACGTTAAGTGGCTTAACGCTGCTTTGTAAATAAGGCACAGCCCCTATCGCCACCACAACGTCGATAAAAGTGACATTGTGGTGGCGATAGGGGCTTGTACATATGTCCTATGGTTTTGTGTGCTGACATCTCACTATGAGAACCCATGGGAAACAGGATTCAAACCCAGCACCTTTTGATGTTTATGTATAAAAATGTATATTTGATTAAAACCCTAATGGTGAATGCTCACTCATCAACTGTCACTGCCTCTATCTATATTATGAACTCTACAATTGTAGTTTTATATTTCAGCAGGTTTTGGGTCTCACACACTTAAAAACAGCAATTGGATTTCTGTAATTCACAGAGCTGGCAATTCCGATTTTTTTTCAAAATATATGAAGGTTTGAAGAGTGTTCCTGAGAACCACTTCTAGAGAACAGGATTCCAGGAGTACTCTTGAAATCTGATAGTGAATTCCTTTTTCTCTCATCTACGCATTTTTATCTCTGTCAAGTGCAATATACCTTTTCTTTCTCCCACATTCTCGCCGTTCTCTGGGATGTTTCATTTCCATTCCTACCTTGGAAGTGAAATATTCCTAAACCTAATCTAATTGTTAGCAATTCACTACATGAAAAAACAGAATACATAAAATAGAGAAGCATGCTATAGATAATAAGCAGGACCGCAACATAAATTGTCAATAATATGTAAAAAATAAGCAGCCATATTAGACAACGAAACTAGAATATGGTACTGCAAAAGGAAAGCCCACTCTGCTCCCTGGGACTAGATTTGCTGCACAAATATTATTGTGTGACTCGCAAAAGTGTTTTTAGACTTATTTTGTACGTCTAAGATAAACTTAAACAGGCAAATAATTTCTGAATTGGGCCCCCTTGGTGTCCTCATGCGCTCTGAAGTGCAACAAAGTGAACACAAATATCTAAACACACCACTACTGATCAATCACTTACCTTTGCTTTGGAATATAGATGCTACTTGGCTGGTGATAAGGCAGTGACTGCCCATTGAGAAATCTTGTTTCGTGAAATTGGGTTGGTCATTAGGAGGAGGGCATGTTTTGGGATGTCCAATGTCTAGGACATACTCTGTCTCACAATTTCCCTTATACAAACAGTGGAGGCACACAGAGCACTGTTGTACAATGCTTGTTAATGTAGTTGTTTTTAAAGACCTTTGGTGCAGTGATGAGTCTGCTTGTAGTAAAAATGGTACATGGTGAATTAACTCTGACCCCTCTCCCTTGGCACCAAAGTGCCAAAAAGTGATCGCTGCACATGCCTGCCAAACGTCCTTGCCTGGAACAGAGGTGAACAGCTGGGAAAACGTGGGGTGCTGCACCGGGCTTTGTGCTTACCATCATGCAGTGCTCTGGAGGCAGCCACCTTAAGACTCACACAAGTGGTGAACATTGTTCCCATCCGTTTTGCAACGGCTCACCCATAGGCACATTACTGATGGACGCAAACTTCTGAAATAATCCCAGTTGAAGGCTATTTCGGTTTCCCACTTCACCATTCTCCTGCTAGAAGGCCTGTTGCATCCTCAAGGGTGAACACTGAATAGAGAACTAAAGCAGTGGCAGAACAGTCAGGACACTGAGACTTCTGACTGGCCAACGTGAGGCATCGGGAGGAAACTTAATGTATCTTCAACCTCCCAGCGCTGGCTGCACGTAGTGGCCATCTTCATGTCAGGCTACTAAGTATACAAGGGATGGGTTTCAGGGGATATTCTCTAGGCCATGCTCGTGGACTTAAAACTCCTGCCACAGATATCAAGGACCCCAACAAAGCCGTAGAAGAAACAACTAGCGATATCAAAAACCATAACTTGAGAACATTCAATAAGAGGAGTGCATACTGAACACCGCAAAGCGAGTGAGTGGGCTAGAATGCCACACTCTAGACAGATACAAGGATAAGGCCAAGAGGCCAAGAGGCAGTTCACACAAATCACCAGAACGTTTGGAGACGTGAATAATAGATCCCACCTCAAAAGTTCAAGACTCATGGGTTTGAAAGAGTGGAAGGAGGATTCAGAAAAGAACGCATTTGGCCACCATTTTTCATAGATAATTTTACACAGAGAAGAGGGGGGTGGTATTTTAATTTTATAATATTCTATTATATAATAGATGTCCTGCAATATTGTTATGCTTAGAAACTAAATTAACAGAAAAGGAATTAAAATACCTCTGCAATCACCAACACCTGGTATTTTACAGTGCCCCACGAAGAGACAGTTTAGCTCTAAGCTTTCCCATGAGAGTTTAAAATTACACTGGTAGAAAACATTTTTCATGTCTGAGTATCACAGCGTTTATTTCAGCGGAGGAACTTGTCTATTTTACACTTCATTTTGCTTCGAATTTCATGTTGCCAGTTGATGTGAGTAGGATTGTTGGTGCCAAGTCAAAGTTTTATTTTTACTATGGTTAAACCGGTTTTCCCTGACAAACATTGACTCATAAGTTAAATCTTCAAATGGCACCTATTCTAATATTAAGATAAGTACGCAGTGTACTTAATTTGCTTTGCTTTTTACAACTTGTATTATTATTTTTCAGAATTTAATAAATTAAAGCAGAAAGAATATTAAAAGCCTCTGGATTTCCAATCAATTGCATTTAAATCACTGAATGGTAGATCTCGATTTTTAGAAAAATATCAACCAGGGACAAGGCACTGGTACCCACACTCCAGTAAATAATATGCATTAATTTACAAATGTGTAAATCGGTGTTGGAAATTGCCCTTTTTACTGTTGTCACTCCTGGTTTTCCTCTGATCTTTGTGCTAGCTTTAGGACTTTGAGCACTTTTGACTCTGTTATTCAGTGCCAAAGCGCTGTGCTTGTCATATACATACTGGTAATTGGTGTATACATGATTGGCTGATTTGGGTTAGCTATAAGTTCCTTGTCTTATATACCTAGGGCATGTAGCTCAAAGGCTTCTCCGTGGGCCTACAGCACTGGTTGTGCCGCTCATGGAGGTAGCTTTTCAAATGTGCTACAGGTTTGCCCCGGCGGGGCCTGTGTGTGCCAGTTACTGTTACTCTGCCTGGCATTTGAAAAGATACTTGCCAAGGTTCTGCATGTTTCTCACTTCATCGGAGCACTTCCCGGGGGCAGGGTGCTTTGTCGGGAAGAGACATGGCATGTGCGCAAGGGAGCTTAATGCACTGGTAGTGAATGGCACCGGGTGGTGTGTTCGTTACATTGGGCCTGCTTCTTACATTCATTAACATGGGGGATCAGTGGAAAGGCTATTGAGCAGTATTTCCTACTTGCAGAACAGTGGCAGTATAGCACTTGATATTGAGGAGTTAGCAATAGCAAATCCTCACCAGTAGTGTGAGTGGATTCGACATTAGTAATGCGGACATGCCACTTTGGGAATGTGGGCATTTCTGTGTTTGTGACTCTGTGTGCCTTTCAGCCTGTCTCCAATCCACATCTGGGTGCTGGGGGTACAGCTATACCTGTGGGGGGACAGCTATATCTGTAAATTCCTGATAGACTGCCATAAACTACGGGCTCAAGGCAAACTGCAGACATTTTGACTCTAAGGGGCCTTCCTGGGACATGTATGAGGGGGTAGAATTAGCACCTGTATTCCAAGGAGCAGGGCATGGCCCCACTAAAGATATGTATCAAGCCTCCCAGGGTAGGATGGCAGACAGGACAACATTTAGAGAGGGTCTGTGCATTTCAAAGGTGACCCTTTGAACTGATCTCATCTTTAAAGGTCATAATGAGTATAACTATTGGGGCTCTGCCCTCAGGAGTGAAAAACACTTTTGGGATTGGATCCATACTACTCTGGTTCAATGCTGGGACATTGACAAGAGGAACCGTTGGAGCAGGAAGGATGGCAACTAGATTATCCGCAGACTTGTGGTCGTCTGGGGTTTGTCGTGCTCAAGGAAGGGGACTATCACTTTTGCCAGGATGTTGCTAATCGACGACTGTTGTGGCCGGGGTCCCTAAGCACTCTACAAGGGCCAGTTTGCTGGCCCCCTGTCCAAGAAATCCCAGGGACTGAATGATCTCCCCTCTTCTAAGAGATTGTAAGGATCAAGCAGGGTGTAGCGGAAATGGGTGGAAGTGATCGTAGGTTGGAACAAGGACCTGTTGTATGCTGTAATCACACTGAGAAGAGGAGTGTGCTCATAAAGATCAGTGGCCCACCTGGGGTGCTGAAATGTTAGAAGTTTGAGGAGTGTTAGGGAAGTTTGCCAAGTCTGAGGGACACATGTTTGCAACCGTAAACGTGTCAGCTTGCATTCCATAGCGTGTGGTGTCTGAGGCGTGTTGGGGGACATTTGCCTAGTCTGCGGGACCCGTGCTGGAATCCTAGACTGTCTCTGACCTCCAGATCAGGATGATGACAGTGCCTGATGTCGCAGCCTCCATCCAAGATCATTGGCTCCCTCTTCCTGGGCCTGCGCTACAAAGTACTCTGTATTTGAGAATATCATTATGGACCCGAGAGGTCTGGAGCAACTGCAGCTCACAGCATTGTCTGAGGGGAAACATTTCTCCATTTTGAAAGTGTGCTAGCTTTCGGTGTCACAGTCTTTTGCCTATAGGGAGGAGTGGTGATAACGCACTTGTGAAGGAGCTGCTGGGTGCCTGAAGGCCTAATCTGAAGGGACAAAACCAGGTAACTGTTTCCTTCCACCTTAGGTGGTCCCGACAATCTAATAAAAGTGTCGCCAGTGGGTGCAACCTGATTCACTGGCTGGTGTAGTTTGAGTGGCTGAGGGGCTGGGCCACAAATTGTAGACAAAACCTGTGATTTCTTGACCATTACAACTGTACGGGATGTGCAATATTAGGAATGTTGTGTGTTATGCTCATGTGTTACCGGGAAAATGGAATACCTCCGAACAGCCTGCACATATTTTTCTGTCACTTTTGATGTGGGAGAGATTGTTTGGATTCTGAACACCTCGGGGAAGTATGCACATGGGTTATGTTGCTTTTGAGGCAGAAGGGATAACGGGGCAATTGAATATCTAGGTCTAGTGCATATATGTTCATGATGTTCCGCTGCTAATTAAAGAGTTCGACAGTTGCGTATAACTGTAAAGCATATATTCAATGCTTATGCCATTTTGATTTCAATATGTGTGTAATACAAAGACCAGTGTTTTATGATTACGGTGTGGAGTCTTTTTTGTTGTGTACTCAGTATGTTGCGATGGTGGAGTTGTGCCAATACTTTACACTTTGACCCTGAGGATAAGCCTGACTGCCCTGTGTCAAGCTGCCCAAGGGTGAGCACAGGCTATCAGACAAGTGTATCATACTCATCCTATCTAGGATAGTGGATTTTGTCTGGCTACGATGCATCCCAGGCAGCCAGAAACTGCAGGGTTTAAGAATGAAGTATATGGAAACAACTTTGTGACACCTTCCTATGTCGATACATCCCTAATGGGTCCTGAACCCCATAAACCCAATTCCCTTCATCTATACTAGATGCAGCATCACAAAATAAGTGGGGTACCATTATCAGTGAAGCAGGCCTACTTGCTTTGTCAGGTTGCCATCAGCAAAAACAGCCACATGTTATAATTCACATATGTAACAATATTGGAGTCAATGGGGAAAGTATCAATCTGCAAAACATTTTATGAACCATCAATGGGGTTGTATCACAGTAAAGCCTTGTATTGTCAACATCATAATTTTCATTAAAACATTATTGCTAGACATGAAATGCATGTTGTGTTATTGCCCCAGACGTATTGCCTTCATGCCTCATGTTGGCTGAATGTGTTTTTGTTGGCTTTATAACTCTGTGTACTCTACCATTGCTAACCAGTGCTAAGGTGCATGAGCTCTCTCATTCAAACATGTTAAAATTGTATTACACCTAAATGGCACATTTAAATTACCTATAAGTCCGCAGTAAACTGTATTACCAGTAATCAAATCTTGTAAGTTAAATGCTACTAGTGGCCAGCAGCACTCATTGTGTCACCCACTGAAGTAGCACTGTAAAACATGTCTTAAGCTTGCCACTCTGGTCTGTGTATGCAGTTGTAAACCGCCATTTTAACCTAGCAAAACCAAAGGGGATGATGGACGGAGTGTTGAACAATGCAAGCACTCACCCCCAGTCAACTGATCTGGGTTTAATCCATCATCATTCTTTAGCTCACTCCACCACCCCAGTTCAGACATGGCCATATGCAAATCAGTCTGACCCTGTGCCTCATGGGAACAGTCCAGCCCGAACTGCCAAGCCATGTCTTCCCTGGACCGGAAACAAGCATCCTGGGACCGGTTTCTGCCTAATCAGCCGTCATCAGCCAGGCTAGCTTGAATCCAGTGGCAAAGTGAGCAAGGGACCCACGTCTGGCCTTACCCTGCCAACTTAGGGCGAACAAAGCGAAACCAAAGGGGATGATGGACGGAGTGTTGAACAATGCAAGCACTCACCCCCAGTCAACTGATCTGGGTTTAATCCATCATCATTCTTTGGCTCACTACGCCACCCCAGTTCAGACTTGGCCAAATGCAAATCAGTCTGACACTGTGCCTCATGGGAACAGTCCAGCCCGATCTGCCAAGCCATATCTTCCCTGGACCGGAAACAAGCATCCTGGGACTGGTTTCTGGCTAATCAGCTGTCATCAGCCAGGCTAGCTTGAATCTAGTGGCAAAGTGAGCAAGGGACCCACGTCTGGGCATACCCTGCCAACTTAGGGCGAACAAATCAAAACCAAAGGGGATGATGGACGGAGTGTTGAACATTGCAAGCACTCAACCCCAGTCAACTGATCTGGGTTTAATCCATCATCCTGCGAGACTAGCGGTCTAGTCTTCGTGCTTCCACGGACTACATAGCTCTCGCTGGCGCGAGCACGCAGCGTGTGTTAGTGCAGCTGAAAGCTATTTGGAGCGTGGGGTCGGGCTGCGAGTGTCCTCCAGTTTTTAGCCATTACTGTGTTACCATTTTAATTTTTGAATTGAATTGTGTGATTTTGCTAACATCTACAAGTTTTAAAAGTATTTTACCTTGTGTGTTTCTGCCCATCATAGCGAGAGCACCTCTCCCGGCTCAACTTTCTTTTGGTGCGGGGTGCCCGCCCGTGCGAGCGGGCCCGCCCATCTACTTCCTGCGAGACTAGCGGTCTAGTCTTCGTGCTTCCACGGACTACATAGCTCAAGCTGGCGCGAGCGCGCAGCGTGTGTTAGTGCAGCTGAAAGCTATTTGGAGCGTGGGGTCGGGCTGCGAGTGTCCTCCAGTTTTTAGCCATTACTGTGTTACCATTTTAATTTTTGAATTGAATTGTGTGATTTTGCTAACATCTACAAGTTTTAAAAGTATTTTACCTTGTGTGTTTCTGCCCATCATAGCGAGAGCACCTCTCCCGGCTCAACTTTCTTTTGGTGCGGGGTGCCCGCCCGTGCGAGCGGGCCCGCCCATCTACTTCCTGCGAGACTAGCGGTCTAGTCTTCGTGCTTCCACGGACTACATAGCTCACGCTGGCGCGAGCGCGCAGTGTGTGTTAGTGCAGCTGAAAGCTATTTGGAGCGTGGGGTCGGGCTGCGAGTGTGCTCCAGTTTTTAGCCATTACTGTGTGACCATTTTAATTTTGAATTGAATTGTGTGATTTTGCTAACATCTACAAGTTTTAAAAGTATTTTACCTTGTGTGTTTTTGCCCATCATAGCGGGAGCACCTCTCCCGGCTCAACTTTCTTTTGGTGCGGGGTGCCTGTCTGTGCGAGCGGGCCCGCCCACCTACTTCCTGCGAGACTAGCGGTCTAGTCTTCGTGCTTCCACGGACTACATAGCTCACGCTGGCGCGAGCGCGCAGCGTGTGTTAGTGCAGCTGAAACCTATTTGGAGCGTGGGGTCGGGCTGCGAGTGTGCTCCAGTTTTTAGCCATTACTGTGTGACCATTTTAATTTTGAATTGAATTGTGTGATTTTGCTAACATCTACAAGTTTTAAAAGTATTTTACCTTGTGTGTTTATGCCCATCATAGCGGGAGCACCTCTCCCGGCTCAACATTCTTTTGGTGCGGGGTGCCCGTCCGTGCGAGCGGGCCCGCCCACCTACTTCCTGCGAGACTAGCGGTCTAGTCTTCGCGCTTCCACGGACTACATAGCTCACGCTGGCGCGTGCGCGCCGGTGGCGCGCCATAGGCGCGCCAAAGGCAAGCCCATCTGCGCCCGTCCGCGCCAGGATCGCGCCAGACGCCGTGCCATTGATCGCTAAGTATCCACTGCACTATACCAGGGAGAGGTTGATGACGTTACGGGTGAGAAGTACTCCCCAATGTACTCCCTTTCACGGGTCTGGGGACATGGGCAACTATCGGTGTCCGGGCTGTCAATACTTGATGGTTAGAGAGGCCAGTACTGATGGAGGAGAGCTATATTCGGGCCCAGGTACGATTGGGGATATAACAAGGGCGGAGGGTGGATCAGAGACTGCTCCGCATGACATACAGAGCTGAGCGTCTAACCTCACCTCACAGGCACCGCCAGATAATCACCTGTTAGGGATTCTCTTAAACGCACGCTCTGTGGTTAAACATCAGGTAGAATTGGAACTAGTGCTAACGGCCCTCTCCCCTGACCTGGTGTTCTTCACAGAAACGTGGACCAATGTGGCCTCCGGTCCGGATTGGAACTCGGCCATACCCCCAGGCTATGCGTTACATTGCCAGGATAGGAAGGATGGCAGTGGGGGCGGTTTAGCTATCATCTATAGGGACCACCTGAAGCTACTGGTGGAGGTGGTTGAAAACTTGGACGCGGAAGCACTACAATTTAGTATCTTCTCTAAAGATATTACTGTCTCCCATGGACTATTAGTCTATAGACCACCTGGACCAAGGGCCATCTTTTTGGGGGCCCTCCAAAAACATTTGGAGTCCTGTACCAAGTTTGGGTCGTATATTATTCTTGGGGACTTCAATTTTCATTTGGAGGCTAAGAATCTCTTGGACACTGCTAGACTTGTGGATAGTACGGAGGGATATGGTCTTAGGCAGTTGGTCCCTGATCCGACCCATATTGGGGGACATACGTTGGATGGTCTTTTTTCCAGCCATCCTGATCTTCTATATCTAGGAACTGAAGTGATTCCGTGGACCGACCATCGGGCGGTGCTTTTTAGTGTTGGAGTTAAGGTCAGATCTGGAGGTGGTCTGCAGAGACCTGCTAAAATTATGTTCAGGAGATGGAGTAGAATCACACATTCTTCCTTTCTTGAGACTTTAGGTTCTCCTCCTCCTACCCTGGACACTGACAATGACATAGCAGCTGCGCAGTTTACTGATTGGATTAGGAACGCTGTTAATCAGGCTGCCCCTCTTCAGGTAGCCACTCAGAACAGACGTCCCTCGGCTGCCCCTTGGTACAGCCCAGAGTTGAAATGACTCAAGGTGGAATGTAGGCGGCAGGAACGTTTGTGGAGAGTAAGTTATGACAGGATCTGTAAGCAGGCCTATGGTCTGGCACTGACTAATTACAAACTCGCCATTCAGAATGCTAAGAGGGAGTACTTCTCTCGGAAAATCTCGGAGGCAGGTAACTCATCCAAGGAACTGTTTAAAACAGTATCGTTCTTGGCGCTTTCCCAGCAGACGAGTCAGTTCAGACCGGATCAGTTGTTTTGTGATCAGCTAGCCGATTTCTTTAAAAACAAGGTTACTAACATCTATGCTGACCTACTTAACACTGTAGGTCCTCCGTCTCCCCTCCACGAGATATCCAGTTGCAGTCTGTCAACTATCCCTCCCTTGTCTTGTGTTCAGGTTAAGACCTTTTTGGGCTCGATAAAATCGGGAGCCGTATCAGACCCCTGTCCGCCTAATATTCTACTTTTGGCCGTTGATAAGATCATACCTACCCTTACGGTTCTGATCAATCAAGTACTGGCCGCTGGACACTACCCTAGCATGTGGAAAACGGCGAGCGTGAAACCCCTTTTGAAGAAATCTTCACTTGATCCTGCGAAATTTTCTAGTTACCGTCCCATTTCCGGCCTTCCTTTAGTGGCAAAAATCGCTGAGAAGGCTATAAATCAGAATCTGATGCAATACCTCGATAAGAACGATATCCTGGATAGGTCCCAGCATGGCTTCCATCCCAGTCACTCTACAGAATCGGCTCTTATTACCACAGCCGAGGGGATCAGGGATGCAGTGGACGCAGGGGGACGAGCGGTGCTCGTCCTCCTAGATTTGTCCGCTGCATTCGATACCGTCAATCATGAGGTGTTGCTCCAGCGTCTGAAGGGAGTTGGGATTGTGGACCGTGTGTGGGCTCTTTTGGCGTCCTTTTTAGACAATCGGACACAAAGCCTACAATGGTCAGGGTTACGTTCGACCAATTTTTCCCTCCCGTGCGGTGTTCCGCAGGGGTCAGCGTTGTCCCCGACCCTTTTTAATATTTATGTTAGACCTCTGGCTAGTCTGGTCCGACGTCACGGCTTCACGCTGGTATCTTATGCGGATGATTCGCAGTTAGTAATATCAACTGTTGATCACCCCGACCAAACCGCAGGCAAGTTTCATGCCTGCCTGATTGACGTGATGGACTGGATGCGTCGGAGTTTTCTAAAAAAAAAATCGGAAAAGACGGAAGTGATGGAGTTTGGAAAGGGTCCCTCTATCTGGAACTCCCTTTGGTGGCCAGCGGCGGCTGGCCAATGTCCCCTTCCAGTCACGAAGGTTAGGAATCTGGGTGTGATTTTGGACGAAAAATTGGATATGTCTGCCCAGATTAACTGCCTAACATCATCCTGTTTTTATTTGTTAAAAACGCTCCGGAAAATTCTCCCTTATCTCCCTCAGATGCTCCAGAAGACGGTGATGGGGGCTTTGTTTATGTCTAAACTGGACTATTGCAATGCCATGTTCTTAGGCATAGACAAGTTTCAGTGGGAAAGATCCAGTCCCTACAGAATGCCGCTGTTCGGGTCATCCTTAATCTACCTAGGGGCTGCCCTACCTCTGAAGGGAGGAAATCCCTGCACTGGCTTCCGGTCCAGCAGAGGATAGAGTTTAAGGCCCTCTGTCTGGTTCACCGCGCTTTTTTTGGGGGTGGTGCTAATGATGGCAGAGAGAGATTTAAACCCTATCTCCCGTCCCGTGCCCTGCGGTCTGCCAATCAGGGTCTTATCTGTATTTCCAGGTTTAAATTGGCTAGATGGGGTGGTCGCTCATTTGGTAGGTGTGCAGCCAGCTTGTGGAACCTTCAGCGTCTGGAACTACGGCTTCAACCTGATTATGTCCTCTTCAGGAAAATGCTAAAACATCACCTTTTCAAAACCCAACCGTAATTATATTTGTTTTCCTGCCTCACTACACACACCACAGCGCCAAGACACCTCCGGCATTAGAGCGCTTTAGAAATTTCTTTATACTTATACTTATCATTCTTTAGCTTACTCCGCCAACCCAGTTCAGACATGGCCATATGCAAATCAGTCTGACCCTGTGCCTCATGGGAACAGTCCAGCCTGAACTTTGGTTTTGCTTTGTTCGCCCTAAGTTGGCATTTCAACCTGGCATTATGAATCTTCCTTTTTAATACTTACAAGTCTCCCTTACTGTATGCCCTGATGGCTCATAGAACAGTTTGCGTTGTATTTAAAATGTAGGACATTTGTGCTTAAGTTTTACGCGTACTGGCAGTGAAGAACTCCTAATATTGTCTTTCACTGCTGTAAGGCCTATCTCTACTATTTACTAACACTGAGTTATGATGTTATATTTATTAAGTGCTAACTTTAGATTGGGAGCAGATCGAGAGATACTATTTACACTCAAATTAATTGTAATTCAAAATCCTTTTAACGGTGGACTCAGATTTTATTTTACATTCCTGAAAATGCCACTTTTAGAAGGTTTCTTGTCCCAACCATCTGTGTCTTTCTGAAAGTGTCCTGGGTCACATGACTGTGAATAGCTCTGCTGTTGGGGTTTGTGCATTTCTTCCAGACAGTATGATAAAGAGGGCTTAGGTGTCGACAGGATGGACCATCCTGACATGATGGCTGGGGAGGGACTCTACCATGCCCCATTTCCACTTCAGAGGGCTTTGCCCACAGCACACACAAAAGAATCTGACACCAGGCCTACCCTGGCTTTTGTCACACCAGACAGTTTGGAGCATTGAACAGGGTGAGGAGAGGAACTTTCCAGAATCAGTTTTGGAGGTAGGACTAGGAGGCTACCCACACAAAGGCTGGCACTAGGTATAAATATTGGACCTCCTTATACAAGCATCAGAACACTCTTGGATCGGTGGAATATTCAGAAGAAGGACGGCCCTGCTGCTTGAAGGACTGCCTTGCTGTTTCAAGAGGGAAGCTTGGATCTGCTTGTCTTAATCCCAGGCTACCCAGAGAGACTCCAATAGTCAGTGGGCTCAGTTTGTGTGAGCTACAGGAACATAGCTTCAGAGGCCTCCTGGCAAATTCCCAGTTGACCATCTTCAACTGGATCTGCCTGGACCTGTTCAAGCCCTGCTGCTGGAGTAAATCCTGATCCCCAAGAGGTGCCCCCAGGTCCTGGACCCTTTCCTTGTATCAGTGGTAGCTTCTGCGAGAAGAAAACTGTGAAAATAAAAAAATGTGGGCTACTCAGAAACAGGTGTGTTTGTGCCGTAACTCTGCCACCCATGCTGATCACCAACCTGCTCTTAATGTCAACAGCACCCAGCCCCAATGTCTGGCAATGTGAGACTGGATCTTTGCACTACAGGGACAACAGTCAGTGGTGCTTGACCTGCTGTTCGTGCCGAAAGTCACCTCCGCTTCCAGTGAGAAAAGAACTGCTTGTTCCAGACTTGAGAAGGTACCTTCTCAGGAGAACTGACCTGGGTCCACTGGGGTTGGCTTCTACTTGTGACTTTCCCCCGGTCTAGCGCAACAAGATGCCGCAAGTGGTGCTTTGTGCTTTTAGGCACTATTTTCACTAAAAACTTTACATTTTAGTATCTCTGGTTCTACTAATTGAATCTTTTATATTTCTAGTATTAGTTTATTTATCAAAATTGTCTCCATTCGTCTAAATTGATTTGGGATTTTTCTGCGCATGTGTTTTCATTTTATTACTGCTTGTTACTGCATAAATACTATACACATTGCCTGTAAGTTAAGCCTGGCTGAGTTTGTTTCAAACTCGTAAAGGGTTAAACACAGATTAATGTTGCGCCTTTTGTGGTTCACTCTGACAAGGATTGTGGTTGTAGCCTGAGTGGGGCTTCAAACCATCCCAACAAATAACTCAATTTCTTACATACATGTGTCCAAGAGTTTTTCTTTAACTTGTATCAGTCTGGGCACTCATAGGACCAGCCAATAGGTCTTCCTGCACTCCAGAGTATCTGTACAAAAGTACAGGCTCCATGAATGATTCAGTTCAAGACAAAACTCTCCTGTGGTCATAAGGAGGGTAGATATGATGCTAAGGACTGTAAATCTACACTCAGATGCATGTTTACCCCTTGATTGCTACATCGTGGTATATGTACTTTAAGGCAGATTTCAGCTATAATGTGTAGTACACTGGATTCTCCACAAACCTACAGTAAGCACTACAGGCTTACACTACGAATGCCCACTCACATTATAAGGCCTATGCCAGGTCAGAACCAATCGGAAAAGGACCCCTTCTATGACAGGCTACCTGAGGATAGATACCGATCTACCCGATAGGGTAGTCTCACATGTGAAACCTTGACACGTGTGCACATGTGTGTTCTTACTTGTAACCAACCCAGAGCCTGTTTTTATAGCTGCACAGCAGCAGCCTTATCTTAAGAAGGGACAGTCGTGGTTTGCACTTTAAGTCCATTGGCAATAAATGTACACATGAGAGGGAGTCAGGTAGTGAGGATCACTCACAGTAAAAGGCCAAAAAGTGGACAGTGACAAGTAAATAATTCAGGGGTTTAAGTGGGTGGAACCCACTTTGTACCAAATTGAAACAATAATTGTAATACCAGTGATAACGTTCAGAACGACATTTTCTCTGCTGACACCTTCCAATCTTAAATAGTTTAATATTGTGGGCATACATTGCTGATATCATTACTTGTATTGATTTGTA
Organism: Triturus cristatus; assembly: GCF_964204655.1. NCBI lineage: Eukaryota > Metazoa > Chordata > Amphibia > Caudata > Salamandridae > Triturus > Triturus cristatus. Next base: position 589,295,784 of record NC_140582.1, read on the forward strand.
ATGCATACTATCTAATAATATCTAGGATACTGTCACTGTTAGTTGTGGCAGTATTGATGAGAGGCATACTCCCTTCTTCTGAAGAGAACGTGGACCAGCTAGAAGTAAGCTGTAGGGTCAGCTTATTCAGTTGACCCTACAAAAACAAGAGGTGGAGAAACAAGGGAAACACGGGGTGGAGATGTGACTTGTTGGCTAGTCCTTCCTCCTTTTGAACTTGGAGACCCAGGTTCAAATCCTGGCCTCTGCACTTGACTCAACATTGTGTGATTCTGAGCAAAACACTTCATCTCACAGATCCTAAACTTTTGAAACATGAGTGCAAAATGTATTTGTGTAACCCCCACTTAACCAACATGATCTTGAAGATCGTCTTCCAACTCCTCAGGTAATGTATAGTGCCACATTGCTTTATAGCTAGATCCACACTATATAAATACTGATACATACATTAACTAATTTGCACAGAAGAAAATGTGCTGATGCTGAAAATTAGGGAAAATCAGGATGAGAGAGAGATATTTGTCTTTGATTCGGGATTGGCGTGAATGGTACTCAGCTATTCTCACTAGAATGGAATTACTTTCTCTCACCTTGCACCAATACGCTCTATTAGCGAACATTTATAGATGGTGCTTTCTCTCCATTCCAGGGTTCTGTGGTTTTGTTCTGTGCAACCCCAATCAATAGAATAATGTATAAATTATTTTTTTATACTTTAGAGTGTCTCAAGCATACACATTGCAATTTATTCAGCATTATTTAATGTAAGTATGAGAAGTTTGCAAACACGGTTTCAACATTTTTGTGGGCTGTTGACTGGAATACTCTTAGATGCGATGAGAACGGTAATACTCAAACCTGTCAGTGATCTTTACATATTTTATTACTACAGTAGTATTAAATATACCGTAACTTTTTCATGGAAAGTATAAAACTGATATCACACTGTTTTAAGGTTTCTTTTAACCTAATTGCATGAGTGGAGTGCTTATAAACACGGAAAGAAAGACATAAAACTTGAATTTTGTTACCATTCCATATAAATGACAACGTATCAATACCCTATCCACCGAGTTCTCCCCACTTCCGATATTATTTATTCTCTGAAAAGTAATACTTTAATGAAATACAGGAATCCCTATAATTTCTGTTTGCACATGCACGCAAATAAGCATACAGACAACCACAGTAAGTTACTGTCTATGTCATTGCATCTGTCTCTCTAAATCACTCTACGTCTTTCTTTGTGTCTCTTTCTCTCTCAATAATCTGCTCCTCCGGTACGTCAGCTATAATCTAAATATTTCTGCTGGCACATATACAAAGAAAGCCATCTTACATTGATGAAATAATACAGTGACATATATATGAATATAGAATAAGGTTGTATGAAATTTCCTAGGTTTTATTTCTGCTACTTTTTTAAAATTAAAATACCTGTAGCCAGTGTATGAGGACAGCCACAGAGGGCATAATCGATAAACCAGGTCTTCAGCTTCCTGCGAAATTCAAGAAGAGAAGAGGAGGCTCTGATGTGTTGTGGGAGGTTATTCTGTCTTTAAGAGCGAGGTATGAGAAGGTGCAGCCCCCTGCTGTGCTTTTGCATATGTGTGGGGTGTGGATAGCTTGAATCCAGTGGCACAGCGAGCAAGGGACCCATGCCTGGAAAATACCCTGGACACTTCGGGTGAACATAGCAACACAACAAGATGATGGATGGAGTGGTGAAACTTTTCTAAGACTCACCTCCAGTCAGTGATTTGGGTTAAATCCAGCATTCTTTTCCTCATCTTGCGCTCAAGTTTGGACCCAGCCATATGCAAATCAGTATTGAACCGGCTCCCCAATGGAAACAGTGCAGCCCGAACTGCCAGGCCAGGTCCCACCTTCGACAGAAACTAGCATTCTGGACAATTTTCGAGGTATCACCCCTCATCAGCCTGCTTTGCTTGATTACAGTGGCACAGCGAGCAAGGGGTCCACATCTGGGCATACCTTGGCTATGTAGGGTGAACATAGCAACACAACAAGATGATGGACGGAGTGCTGAAACTTTTCAAATACTCACCCCAGTCAGTGATATGTGTTAAATCAATTATTCTGGTGCTCACCTTGCCACCCCATTTTGGACCCAGCCATATACAAATCAGTCTTGACCCGATTCCCCATGGAAACAGTGCCACCATAACTGCCAGGGCAGTTCCCACTGGACCAGAAATAAGAATTCTGAAACTGTTTTTGGGGTATCACTGTCATCAGCCAGTTTTGTTTGAATCAAGTGGCACAGCAAGCAAGCGACCCACGTCTCGGCATACCCTGGCTACTTAGGGCGAACATAGAAACCCAACAAAATAATGGACGAAGTGCTGAAACTTTTTAAATACTCACCCCCAGTCAGCAATATGGGTTAAATCCATTGCTCCTTTGCTCACCTTGCCACCCCAGTTTTGACCCAGCCATATGCAAATCAGTCTTCACCCTGCTCCCAAACTGCAGAGATCACTGGACTGACTTGGTTGGTCATGTCTAGTTTGTTGTCTATGATCATTCTGTGTGTTCTTGCTAGTGAAAAAGGCATGTGAGTGAGTCTGAGGTCTGTAGGTCACCAGGTCGAGTCCCATAGTGAGGCATCTTTCCCAAATATCACCGTTTCATTATTGCATGAGTTCAGTTTAATGTAGTTGGATCATGCATGTTGTGAACTTGTTCCTGGTATTTTGTCCAAGAGGTACAGTATCAGTTGCGTGTCATCCGCTATGTGGGGATGTTATTTTTGTGAGCCCGTAGATGTTGGCCAGAGGAGTCATGTACTGTTGAGGAGCATCAATCTGAACGAGTAGCCCTGATGGACTCCACAGAATAGTTCTTATGCTGGAGAAGAGTAGGGCGGCATGTTGACAGTTTGGATTCTTCCAGTGAGGAAGGAGCAGATCCATTTGTAGGCGTGTCCCCGGATGCATACTGTGTGTAGTTGCTGGATTAGAATGGGATTGGAGATGGTGTTTCAGGCTGCTGATAGATCTAGAAGGATGAGGGATGTGGTATCACCCATGTCCAGGATCATCGGGATGTCTTTTGTTGCTGCCATGAGAACCGACTTTGCACCGTGGTTGTGTATAAATCCTAGTTATGTGGCATTGAGAAGCTGGTGTTTGCCAAGGTGGTTGGAGAGGTATTTGTTCATGGCTTTTTCCAAGACCATGGCTGGGTAGGGAAGGAGGGATAACGGTCGATAGTTGACGAGTTTGGTCAGGCTGACCGAGGCATTCTTTAGGAGTGAGTTCAAAGCTGCGTATTTCCATAATTCTGGAATGGTGACTGTACTGATGGAAGCGTTGAGGATGGGGGTGATAACCTCACTGGTAGGGATTGCTCCTTTGTCAAAGGTGGGATGGGGGCAGGAGTCGGCAATGGCCCTGGACTGTATGGTCTTCATGACTGTAGTGGATTTCTCTGTGCTCATGGCGTCCCATGTGATGATTGTGCTGTCTCCGTTCATCATTGGAAACTTCGATGAAAGGACATGGGGTCTTGTTATGGGGCAAGGTTGCTGTATATGGTTGTGATCTTTCTGCAAAAGATGTGAGAGTTCATTACACAGATCCTGTGATGGACTGATGTGGAAAGTGGCAGCTGTAGGTATGGTGAATTGCTAAAAAATAGCTTTGCGGGCAAAACATTTTGGAATATACCCTTTGAATTGGATAATTCTTTATGTTTTCACAATTAAATGATCATACAAAAGCTTTGGGTTTCATTTAGAGATTAAAGGGATCTTACAATCCTCCAATTTGTGGAGAATGCTCAAAATACAGGGTAAAATACAACCGCTGAATTACCTACACAACACCAACCGTCTGGTGGTGAAGTTCAGACAGTAGATTTTACTCTGTATTTACAGTTTCTTCCAAAAATTAGAGCATTTTAAATTCCCTCCAAACTCTAAATAAGGCTCTTTGCCTTTGCAATAAGCATATATAGTGAATAACATTTCTTAAATTCAAACAAGTAAAAAGACAAAGCCATATTTGAGGGAGATAAATGATTTCTAAGAGAACATATTTTGCATGGGGGTTATAAAAGAAAAATGTTAGACATTCTATACACATGCAATACTTATTCCTGTGGAGTATCTGCATAGTGAATACTCCACAGGACTATATATAGCAGAACAGTGGCTACACTAAAATGGATAATTTTAAATGTAGCCAAGTGCAATCCTAAGCAAGCTTGAGAATACATGTATTTATACATGCTAAATGTGCATGATTCCCAAATTTTGTGTACAATGCAATTCTCCAAACTTTTTGAAAATTCATTTTGCATAATTTCTGCATGCATGAGAATTGTTTCTAAAGAAAATGTATCTCTTATTATAACTAATTCCTTGCCAGTTTGTTGGTAGACTTTTTTTATACAATGTGTGCATTTGCATGAGAAAAAGTCACACAAGATACTAGCAAAACACATTCCAGTCTAAAAGCATAACTTTTCAACATTTTAATGGATCACCATGAAATGTAATGAAAGGAAATTATGCAAGGCCATTATGTGCAGCAGCAATGTTCTATCATCATGTTCTGGAATTGATAAACACATTGTCATTACTAGCATTAATCAGTAAACAAGCTAACAAGAGAACAAGTTAACATTAAGTAGTAGTAAAGAGGTAGAACTGACTGTGTTAACCCAATGAGTAGCTAAGTCACTTGGGTTTTCGTAATGACCAAATATTCTCATAGAAATTTCCAATGAAAATTAATGATATGTAACTTAGGGCCTGATTTAGAGTTTGACAGATGGGATACTCCATCACAGATGTGACATGTATCCCGTCCACCATATTACAAGTACATTATATCCTATGGCACTTGTAATACGATGGATGGGATATTCGTCACATTTGTAACGGATTATCTCATCCGCCAGATTCTAAATCTGGCCCTTAGTCTCATGCATATGCATTGTTGATTTCCTACCCTGGAGACTGGAGTATACTAATGTTTTTAGCCAACAAGCGTACACTTATAGAGAGATACGTCTTGATGGAATGTTTCATTTATTGGCACATGCCCCTACAGTCAGTGAGCGGAGTTACAAAAGCTGGGGTGAAAATTGTGTAACCCCTGTAAACAAATATGTCCTTACATATTTTTAACCAGAAACACATGAAAATGTGTAGGATAATCCTTTCCTTTCTCAACCCTGGATTTCAAGGTGATTTATATTGAAGTGAGCAGTCACATAGTAATTGGGTAGTCCAAATTTATTGGAGCAAAGGAAGTGAGACATCACTGATATCCAGTAGAGTCTACACTTGCAAACTGTATCTGTACCATGCCATTTTTTTCCAATTGCAAATAAATGGCAAATAAAGAATATTTTTGATACACTGAAATTTGAAACCTGACTCAATTGCCTAACTGTCGTATTACATTTTTCAATGACATAGCATGGGATTAATATTACTGCTACTAATACTACTACTACTACTACTATTAGTACTACTACGAAGGCTACTACTACTACCAATATTACTACTAAAAATAATAATAATAACAACAGATTCTATTACTATAGTACATATTATTATTATAGTAGTAATGATCTCTACCATCACATAAAGTGATCAGTGGGCACCCATTCCAATGTGAACACTGCATGATGATTTTATGCACGGGTAATTGCTGATGGTATGTTACTGTGAAATAAAATGGATGTGCATTTATTTCATTTTACACTCTGTAGTATTAAATGTTTTAAGAAAATATTAAGATATGAATGCATTCAAAATTAAAAACGGTTTCTATTTTTGCTCATGAAAATGTATGCATTTCTAAAAGTGTTCCTCATTGTTAGATTGGCCCTCTCTGCAGGGTCACAGCCAATCATTTTTGTTAACCCTTTCTATTTTTACTGAAATTGTTTTTGTTGGCCTTAGGACTCTGTGCATTTAACCACTGTTAATCAATGCTAAAGTGCTTGTTGTCACTTCCCAACACATGGTAAAATTAGCTTATACCTGATTGGCATATTCAATTACCTCACATGTCCCTTGTAAACTGGCAGACTATATACCCAAGCCCTGTAAATTAAGTGCTACTAGTAGGTCTGCAGCACTTGTTGTGCCATGGACTTAAGTAGCCCTTTCAAACATGTCTCAGGTCAACCATTACAGCCTATTACCAGTTTTAAACTGCCAATTCAACTTGGCAAAACAACCACTTGCCAATCCTAAGATTCACTATTGGTGCCTGCAGCCTGATCCTGGGGCACATGACCAGGTGTAGGTGGCCTTTGTGTATTCCTCCCAGACAGTTTCGCACCAGAGGGTCTGGGTGATGGGAGGATGGGCCATTCTGGCTTAATGAGGGCACGGAACTGACACCTACCCCATTTGCACTTCAAAGGCACAGACCCAGCACACTCAAAAATTACTTCTCACTGGCCTATTATGCCCTCATAAAGACTGGGACCAGGGCAGGCCAGCAGGAAATCCCAGTCACCTTTGTGCTGGGAAAGCTCTAGAATCTTCTGTCACTTCAAAGGAGGGACTGGGTATAAAACTCAGACCTTTTCTTCAGTACACCACAGGACCTGTGGAGGACTCAGAAGAAGACCTGCGGTGCTGCTCTGCTGCAAGAAGGACTGCCCCACTGCCCTGCTACACTGCTGCTCTGCTGCCTGAGTGAGAAGGACTGGACCTGCATCTTGAACCCAGGACAACCAGAGTGAATATAAGGACTAGTTGGCTGGCCTTGGGGATAGAAAATGCTCTAACCATCTTGAACCCTGCACATAGACTCTGCCTACTGTGAGTCCTAACCCACCAAGTGGTGCTCCTCCAGGCCTGGACTCTTCGAATTGGAGCTAAAGGTGCTCTGTTAGCCCAGTTGTGGTCTCATCAGAACGGAAGCAGCATGATGCAAACCTAAAGCAGCCCTTCACAGCTTCTCCTTGGACCCTATGCAGCTTGACATACCACTGATGCAAGCCTGCATCGCAGCCCACACAGCTAATCGGAACCGCTGCTGCACAAAACATCCTTGATGCGGACCTCCTAACTCCTCATCAGGACTGACACAGGATGACAGTCCTCATTGCAAGTCTGCATCTCAGCCCTCGCAGCTCATTGGAACCACTGCTGCACGATGCATTTTGATTCATGTTCAACACAGGCCTCGCATGGCATCTCTGGACTGCTGCTGTAGAGCGCAATGCTCCACAACCAGGATTTAAGGTACATTTTTCAGCATATCTAACTTGGCCCCTGTATCAGCTCTTGCGTCATTGTGGTCTGCTGAAAGGGAAAACAACCTTTACAATGCAGTCATTACCACGCAATACCTTTACCACTCATCCATTACTACTCATATGCCATTACAGCGCATGCCTTTACCATGCAAATTTTGTCCACACATATGAGCTTATCACAAATGCTTTTACACAGAAAATGTAAGTATTTTGTAGGTAAGTATATGTATATGATATATTTTATGTACTAGCAGTCACATGTAGGTAGTTATAGTTAGGACTTAGTTTCCTTTAGAAGTGTTTTTTGTTATGCTAATAACTTTGGCGCCGTTTGACAAATCTTCGTGAAATTTTCTAAACTAGTTGGAAACTAGTTTCAGCTGCAGTCTGGATATTTGGGTTGATTCATCAAGTGGGGTAGAGACAAAGGGTTCTCTACATGCATTTCCTCAATGCAATTTACCATAGGGATTTAAGACACAACTACAGATGAACACAATTACACCAAATTTGGCAGAAAGCTAGATCTTGCTCCAGAAAGAGTGCTTTTTGTAATTTGGTGTAAATCTGTTCAGTAGTTTTGAAGTTATTAAAGATCAAAGATTATTTCTATCTATTGACGTGCAAACAGCAATTTCGTGATTGGATGACCGCAACCTGAGAGAAAAGTTGCGGCCGTCATTTTGTGAATTGGGACATGGTTCCCTGGGGGGGGGGAAACATATTCTTAAAAAGGATATAAGGGGTCAGGATAGAGGTATCTTGACCTCATGGGACTGATGAAGAGATCTGTGAGGGACCCCTCATGGGCAAGAAATTCCCCCAAAACAATTTTTGGGGTGTGTGAAGATCTGCAGATCCACCATGGCACTCAGTGTGGTCCCCCATGTGAATCAGCTATGGATACGTGAATGCAGATCCCAATTAAAAAGAACAAAATACACCCACTCACAGACCTCCTCTCAGACTCTCTTACACACCCACACAACCATTCACATACCCACTCAAACATCCATAACCCTCTCAAACACCCATACCGTCATTGATACATCCACTCACTGACCCAAAGAATCACTCACATACCTACTCACAGACCCACACAGGCACTAACATACCAATTCACATACCCACACACACACAAACACACATGCATACAGACACTCACTTACTGCCCCTGTGTGAATCTGTGACAGATCTGCGGATTCAGATCCCTAAAAAAATACACCCACTCACAGACCTGCTCACATACTCTCTCACACTCCCAGAAAACCACTTACACACCCACTCACACATCTATGCAGTCACGGATACATCCACTCACAGACCCAACAAACCATTCACACACCCACTCACAGACCCACACATACCCATTCACAGATCCACACACACACATGCTTATAGATACTCACATACCACCCCTGTATGAATCTGTAACAGATCCGTGGATTCAGATCCTTAACAAAAAATAAATCCACTCACAGACCTGCTCACATACTCTCTCACAACCCCAGCAAACCACTCATACATCCATACACCCACACACATATCCCTTACACACCCATGCACTGACTCGTCCCTCACACGTCCTCTCAGACACCCATACAGACATTGACACATCCACTCAGAGACTCAGAGAACTACTCACACACTCACTTTTAGACTCACACACCCATACAGACTCTCGCATACTTTCCAGTATGAAATAATAATGGATCAGCAGATTCAGGAAACAAACGATAAAAAATATACCCACTCAGAGACCTACTCACATATTCTCTCAAACCCCACACAGCCACTCACACACCCACTCACACATCCATGCACTGACTTGCACAACCCCTCACACACCCATGCAGTCACTCAGACATCCTCTCACACAGCCATATAGTCATTGATACATCCATTCATAGATCCACTCATAGATTCACTCGTAGAGCCAAAAAGGCACTCTGACACCCACTGATACACCCATGTACACACCTATACATCCTCTCACAGAACTACTCCCAGACCCACTCAGCCACTCACATACCCACTCACAGACCCACACAGCCAGTTACACATGCACTCACTCACTCACCACACACTCAAACACCTACTTACCCATTCACACACCCACACACACAGCCAGGTTACCGCAATGTTATAGTTATGAAATAGCATTAAAAACCATACACATTCACTGAAAAAACAAAGGTTCATGGGATGTTATAGTTAGGAAATAGAATTTAAAAAGCGGAGGAATTCACTGACAAAACAAGGGCTACAGTGACAGCATAGTTAGGAAATAGAATTTAAAAACTCAGAAATTCACCAAAAAAAGCAAAAGCTAAAGGGGTGTTATCATTAGGTTCTGATTTTACACACACAAACTGATAGAAATTCAGCAGTTATAGTTATCTGAAGTAACTATAGCTTGTGCACTAAGCTATATATAACTTACGCCCTGGCCATGCACTGCTAATTATCCCAGAGATTAGATTACTCATGACATCTTCTATGACATCATTGATAGTATCACTGCAACATTTGTAGTGAAATTATTGATGAGAAAACTGTGCATTGAGGGGGCATGAGTTTAAGGTGGGTAAGGGTATTCGGGTGGCAAGGGTATTTTTAGGGTTAAGGGTGGATGAGGGTGATTAGGTGGGATGGGTATTTTTAGGGTTTAGGGTGGGTGAGGTTATTTGGGTGGTAAGGGTGTTTTTAGGGTTCAGGGTCGGTAACGGTATTTGAGTGACAAAGGTATTTGTAGGGTTTAGTCTGGGTAAGGCTATTTGGGAGGTAAGCGTAATTGGGTGGCAAGGGTATTTTTTAGGAGTTAGGATGGTTAGAGTATTTGGATGCTAATGGTATTTTTAGGGATTTAGGGTGGGTGAGGGAATTTGGCTGGCAAGGGTATTTTTAGGGTTTAGGGTGGGTAAGGGTATTTGGGTTGCAAGTATGTTTTTAGGGTTTAGGGTGGGTAGGGGTATTGGATGGTTAGGGTATATTTAGGGCTTAGGGGTGGTTAGGTTTAGGGGTTGGAATCAATATGGAAATATATATAGGAAAAGTAATTAAGGAGGGAAGAATCCAGATTCATTGTGATGTTGGGTAAAGAGGCCCCTCGAGCCCCAACACGGATGCTGAACCATATGTCCACTTGTAGTCTTCACTGAGGTGGACAGACAGGGTACCTGCGTAGGAACTGGAGTCTATCACTGATGCCTACAATCATACAATTGACGAATGGACACCGAACAACCTAGTATGTTTTGTTGTTATACTTAGACCCGTTTTTAAGATGAATGTGTGTTTATGAAGTAGTTTAATGAATTATGAAGAGATTGCACCCCACTTTAATATCCCATGATGTCCAAATATTGCACAGCAGTTCAATAAGTCGAGCTACTATTTTTACATCTATACACTATCTCTCAACAGCATAAAAGGTGATCTAATTGCTTATTCTTACATCTACATTGATGAGTGTATCGCCAATGAAGGGTTAAACAACTAGACATTAATGCTGAAGGACAGCACTTTAGCACACATCACTTTATTAGATCTAATGAATGATTAGGTAGATAAAATTGATTATGTGGAGTGAGTTACCAATGTGCTACCACACACCAGACCTCATTCAGGTCATGTGTAACCTCTAGATTTCACTTTAGCAATGTCACTTTCTAAAGCATGGGGCAGCAAATGTACAAGATATCAGCAAACATTTTCTCCCGATATTGAGTTAAGATGATGGAGGGAAGGAAATCCATTAGGACAGAGATATGATAGAAGGGATGTAATATCCCAAAGTAATTGAATTCTAGCACATGGCACTTTATCAAGGCTGATGTGGATTATGAGTGGGCATCGGAGTAACATGGTAACCCCTTGGGGAAATACTTTGATGCACAGCACTTTAGCACATGTCACTTTATAGAATATGCAGAAACATAGAAATAGCATCTCTTTGCATGCATTCTTTTCACCATAACATGGTGTGCCCCCACTTTACATTAGAATGGGGATGGATAGATGAGCAAATGTGATACAAATTGGAATTGCACTGTAGCATATGTCACTTTTAAGATGAAATATGCTTTACACTCTATATTATGTTATATGAGTAATTGACTAATGAGAGTGGCGAGATTGAGAACTATTTGATAAATGTATAGTGGAATCACAGATATTGGTGTCTGAAAAGCTTTTTTTACCCGTGTATTAGGCAATCAGACATAGTTATATGCTATGCCTTTAATGCGTGACTATCACATAATGTATCTCTGTGGAATGATGTAGCAATGCGATAAGTAATGCGAGGGGAATTACATTTATATTGTCTAAAAATCTTTAACTGAATATAAATGATGCAAAGAAATTGTATCAATTCATTAAATGTGGCTTGTTGGCATGAAAGATAGGGAATGAATGTGCATTTTGCAATGGCAGTAAATATGAGTCACTGCTGTAGACTTAACATTCTAGTGTTCAACCGGAACAAAATGGAGGAAGGATGATATAAAAGAGTGTTATAATTGCCATGTTTGTGTGATAGGCCCAATAGAAAGCAGCAAGCCAAAACGCATCGGCCGGGGAAACTATATATTTTTTGTACACTTTGCACACATTACGGAATTCTCTGTTTGTTTTTTTTAAGCATCAACTACATTAAATTGCATGGAGAAAGCTTCGGTGGAATATTTTTGGGAGCCTGGTGCCACCATGTTGCAGAGTTGTGCGAACAATATATAAACATATTTATATATATATTTATGTGTGTGTAATGGTTTTTATAATTTTTTATGTATACGTTGATGGTTCTTGATAAACCAAATAAATAAAGTATTATTATATATACATATAAGTACCCCAAGCACTCCACCAGCCGCTGGCAGTTCCATAGTTTACAAAGAATGGAGCACGGAACACGAAGTAAGTGTTAAAGGCTGTATATTTTCCGCAAGTTACATGAAAGCCATGATACGTTTCAGCCCCGGAGGACCTTGATCACAGGCATATAAGTACATATACATACATATACATTTATCCATAGGAAAAGCGTTTTTTGATTTCACTATAACTAAAAAGTGTCCTCCTGATTCTAATTGTATAAGGAATGTTTTGAGGGGAGTCGCCAAGCAAGAGCCATAAAAAGGGTAGCTCCAAAAAATGGTGTTTCCGATTTTAATTTGAAAAGGAGTTTTGAAAATTACTACAACCCGAAATACACCACATTTGGCAGAAAGTTAGCTATTGGTCCAGAAAGAATGCTTTTTGTTACTTGTTGTAAATCCATTTAGTAGATTTGGAGATATTAAAGAAAATCCAAATTTGTATATGTAGGGTCACTTCTAATTTGAGAATACTCCCGATCGTGTGCAGAGATCTGATTGGTTGCAACACTGCAACCAGGATGTTTTGGCAGCCATTTTAGGACTCCGCCTCAGCCAACTCCAAAAATAAAATAAAAAAATAGAAATCCCCAGCCCTTGTGCTGGTGTCCCTTAGGTACCTTACCATGGCAGAAAATAATAATAAAAAACTCTATGCCACAAAATCGTGATTATTAGAAAATTTGCGGCAACCTTTTTAAAAAAAACAAGCACGGTCTCCCAGCTTGTTTTTATTTAAGTCCCTGGGTGTGCCAGGTCCCAGGGGCATGCTGTACAAATAGGGTGAGGCACATGCGGCCAACTCCTGTGGCTGTTTTGGGTCTCAGGCACCACCACTGTCCCATTGCTTTATTAATATATTGGAGGGGGGCTGTGTGGCCCCTCCCTTCTGGTTCCTGGGGCGATGGGGCGATGAAGTCCGCTTGGATGCTGATGGTACTTGGGGGCTAAGAACCCCTCCTATTACAACTAGTAAGTCTCACACAGTGGGATTGCTGAGAGCTTGTTTGAGATCCCCCCTTTCTCCACCACTCTGCAAATGCGCCTCCTGGCACTCTACTCAGGGAATTAAGGCCCTTTGGATGTTGAGGGTCCTTGGGGGCCATGAACCCCTCCTGCTACCAGCAGTAAGACCCACATCGTGGCTTTTCTATGAGCGTGCCATAGGTCCTGCCCCCTTTCTCAATCACTCTGCCACCTCCTGGTGCGCTACTCATTGGGGATCAAGTCCCCTTGGATGCTGAGGCTCATTGATGCTAATAACCCCTCCTCTTAGCAAGAGTAAATCCCACACAGGGGGATTGGAGAGAGCCTGTTGGAGGCACCCCCCACTTTGTCCATCACTCTGCAAATGCACTTTCTGGTCCACTACTCGTTGGGGTATGAAGACCCTTGGATGTTGAGGGTCCTTGGGGGCCAAGAACCCCTCCTGTTACCACTAGTAAGTCCCACACAGCGAGATTATTGAGAGCTCATCAGAGGCTACGCCCCTTTCTCTACCACTCTGTAAATACATCTCCTGGTGCACTACTCATTGGGGGATGAAGTCCCTTTTGATGCTGAGGGTCACTGTGTGAAAATATCCCCTTGTGTTACCACCAGTAAATCCCACACTGCGGGATTGCTGAGAGCTTGTCAGAGGTCACAACCTCTTTTCCAGCACTCCGCAAACGTGGCTCCTGGCACACTACTCATTACGGGATGAAGTCCCCTAGGTTGCTGAGGGTCTCTTGGGGCCACAAATCCCTCATGTTACCACCAGTAATCCCACACTGCGGTATTGCCGAGAGGTCGTCGGAGGTCCTGTCTACTTTCTCAACCACTCTGCAAGCACTCCTCCTGTTGCACTACTTGTTGGAGAATTAAGTAGCCTTGGATGCTGAGGGTCCTTGGGACCAAGAAACCCTACTGTCACCACCAGTAAGTTACACACATCAGGACTGCTGAGAGCTCATCGAGGCCCTACCCCCTTTGTCCACCACTCTGCAAACGTGCCTCCTGGCTTACTACTCATTGGGGGTGATGTCCCCTTGGATGCTGAGGATCCTTGGGGAACAAGAACCCCTCCTGTTACTACCAGCAGGATTGCTGAGAACTCGTAGGAGGCTATGCCCATTTCTCCATCACTCTGGAAACAAGTCTTCTGGTGCATTACTCACTGGGGGAGGAAGTCCCCTTGGATGCTGATGGTCCTTGGGGGCCCAAATCTCTCCTGTGACCACCAGTAAGTCCTACACTGTGGGACTGCTGAGAGTTCATCTGAGACCTTGCCTCCTGTCTTCACTTCTCCACCCACTGCACAGAATCATACAGCCACTTGCACACTGACTCACAGACCCATACAACCACTCACAAACCCACTCACACACCCACACAGCTACTCACACACCCACTCACAGACCCATGCAACCACTCATAACCCCACTCACACACCCACACATCTACTCACACACCCACTCACACATCCACATATTCACATAATTACTATTAGACTTGGCATCCTTGGCATAGTTTCCCTTGCCCTTTTGCCCCCACCTCCTTTAGTTTTGACTGTATGCTGGACTTTCTTTTTGCTGGTATTTGGGCCTGTAAATCAAATGCTACTAGTGGGCCTGCAGCACTGGTTGTGCCACCCACAGAAGTAGCCCTGTAAACCTGTCTCATGCCAACCATTGTCTACAAATGCAGTTTCAAACTGCAATGACGACCTGGCAAGTGCATCCACTTGTCCGTCACAAACCTTTCCTTTTTCTACATGTAAGCCACCCCTGCTCAAGGTAGCTCTCTGGGCAGGGTGCAGTGCATGTGTAAGGTAGGACATGTACTGTGTGCTTTACAAGGCCTGATAGTGTAATACTGCCAATTTTGTTTTTCACTATTGCAAGGACTATCTCTCCTATAGGTTATCATTGGGGCTGCCTTGTAAAATCTTTCAATTGGGAAGAGATAGAGATTTGGAGTTTGGGTTCCCTGCAATCAGGATTTAAAAACACATCTTTCTGTGAAGGGTGTTTTCAAATTGTGTGTTTGAAAATTCTACTCTTAGAAAGTGGATATTTTCTTGCTTTACCATCCTGTGCCGCTGCCTGCCTTGGGAATCAACATCCTGAGCAGGAGTGGTTTAAGGAACTGTCACAGTATGAGAGGAACTGCCACTCTGCTTGTTTCTGAGCTATACTGGCCTACTGCTTGCTGCTTATGTCTTGGAGAAGTACTGAACTTTATATTTGTATCCTTCTTATCAAGTTTCTCCAAGGGCTAGTGTATGATTACCTCCTGTTGAAAGTCTCAGGGTCATCAAAGACTTCATCTGCAGCCCCTGAACTCCTCTGCTGTGAGTTCTGACCTGCCAAGTGGTGCCAATTCTAGTTCTGGGCCCTTGGAGGTGGCTTATTGCGGCAAGAATGGAAGAAACTCTATGCACCAGTCTTCAGCACCTGTTTTTGCTGCTACAAGCCTTCTGTGCAGTTGAAAAACCGATGCAACATCACGGTGCAGCTAAATAATCAATGCAGTGCTTGCTGTGCGCCCAAAATTCTCCACACCTCGAGTCCCGAGCACCGTGTCTCCAACGTACGAGACATCCACTTTGACTCTGACACAGGCCCTGCTGTGTTGCTGAAGATTCAACTCATCACCTGCTCACAGCTGGGAGAGTCAAGACAATGCCTGTTTCATCAACATCTCATCGACCCCAGCGCATCCGGATTTTCCATGCATCATATCTGTGTGCCAAGTCTAAATTGACCCGGGGCTTCAGTAAGGAACCGCGGCTGTGTGTCCGGAGAAATTATGCCTTACCTCACCTCGCAGTAACAAACCAATGCATCTCCTCCCCAAGCAGTAAGAAATTGACGCATCAGCCCCCTCTGCATAGCAGTAAGGAACAAATGCGTCACCTCCTCTGAGAGCAAGGAACTCATGCATCACCTTCCCTATATTAATGGAACGTACACATCACCTCTTCTGTGTGTAAGGAACTGACTCATTGCTTTTCTTTCCGGCGCCTCACTCCCCTGTACCTGTTTTGGCCCTTGATTTTGACACATCCCAGGTACTTTGTGCTAAAAGTGACACATCCATAGTTTTATATGGACTGAACTGTTTTAAATCTTTTTAAAGTGATATTTCGATGTGTGTAGGTTGATTTTTCTCATTTGGTCTTGTTTGGTTTAGATAAAGATTGGATATTTTTCTGAAATGTATGGAATCCATTTATAGCATTTTCACTGTGTTACTGTGTATTTATGTACAAATATTTTACACATTGCCTCTGTGATAAGCCTGAAAGCGCATGCTTAGATACCAAGGGAGTGAGCAGGGGTTATCTTGGGTGTGTAACTCCCTTACTCTTACTAAAAGGAATGGTCCCTTCTTGGACAGGGTGCAAGGCACAGCCAATTAGAGATCCTCTTTTCTAAAAACACACTGAATCACTGACCTATACACCACTCAGACACCCACTCACCGACCTATACAGCCACTCACACACCCATTCACCAACCTATACAGCCACTCACACACCCACTCTGAAAGGTTACAGGTTACAGATAGGAAATAAAATTAAGAAAAACTTTGAAATTCACTGAAAAATGTCAAAGGTTACAGGGACATTATAGTTAGTAAATAGTATTTAAAAAAAACCTTAGAAATTCACTGACAAAGAAACCCAAAGGTTACAGGGATGTTATAGCTAGGCTCATATTTCACTCGCATAAAACAATAGAAATTCAGCAGTTATAGTTATCTGAGTTAACTATAACTTACACCCTGGCAATGCCCTGCTTAGGACTTCGCATATTACATCACTCATGACATAGTCAGTGACATCACTGATGATATCATCCACAGAACTACTCACACACCCACCTACACATGCACACAACTACCACACACCGACTCACACACTCATACAACCACTCATACACCCATACAACTTCTCACTTACCTATTCACATTTCCATACAACCCTCACACACCTAATAACACACACATACAACTACTCACTCAGCCTCTCACTCACCTATACAGCTAGTCACAGCTACTCAGTCACTCACACACCGATTTACTCGCCCACATAATCACTTACATACCCTTTTACACATCTATACAAGCACTCACACATCTACTCATTAACCTATACAGCCTCACAGAGACAGTTATGGTGCACCAGGGCCAAAAAATATTTTATTTCTCTTTGCTGCAATATCTCAAAGATTCTCGAATTTACAGCAACAAAAAAAAAAACAAGCGCAGGCTCCCATGCTTGTTTAATGATTAGCCCTCGGCTAGGCCAGATGTTGGGGACTCCTTCATATATATAGAATGGGGAGGAAAACACATGTGGCCCACCTCCCCATGGGCAATCTTGGCCCTGGAGACTGCCACTTCCTCTGGGCAGGGCAATGTAATTTTAACTGAAGGGCTTCTGGCAGGCCCCCTTCTGAGGCTTTTAACTGCCCCTGGGACCACAACTTCCCTGGGGCTTCATAACAAAATTAGAGGGTGGCAATGCCTTTAGGGCCTCAAGGACCACCACCTCCCCGGGCCACAGATGAAATTTAAAGGAGGAGGGGGGCGTGCGGCATCCCCTCCTCGGCCATATATGGCCCTGGGGACCACTATGCTGACAATAAATAAAGGAAGGAGGGGGCTGTGCGGCAACCCTCCTTGAGCCATTACTGGCCCTGGGGACTGCCACCCCCGGGACTTGCTCCCTATGTCATGGGGCACTCACCTACCAGACATAGCTGTTTGCTTTCACTTGGAAGGCACTTTGACAGCTCCCGCAGAGTGAGAGCAAACGCAAACTCTGATCCCTGCAGTTGTGGCCAGGAAAACATCTCCCGCTTGCATCGAGTGGAGTTTTCATCTGTTTTTCTGCCCGCTGTCAAGTGGGCAGGAAAACAGATGAAAGAATTGCTCCCATATGCATTGAGCAGCATTTTGTGCTGCTCCCTGCCTGTGGGAGCTATGTCGGCTCTAGCTGGAGGTGGGGAGTCATCAGGGACAGCGAGGGCATTGAGGCTCTCCCCGTGGTCCCCAACGTTGGAGAATGGGTGCCCAGGGTTGGCTTCAGGGCATCAAGAATGAAAAGGCCAGCCCCCAGGGGATGGGGTCCCTGGGGCAAAAATTGGCATGGGCACAGCCCGCTCCTCGTCTAGAAAGTGGAGCTTTTCTTGGCCTCTCCTGATGAGGCCAGAGTCCATGGTTCTTCCTTTCAAACTACTACTATAATTCAAATGTGCAAATCACCTGGAATACCTGCCTGTTTGGCCCCACTCCATCCATCGTAGTAGTAAGCAAAGGTCTTCCTGATGGGCAGCTTGATAAAATTGCCACCAGCATGTTTCCTGCTAATCTTGGTGATGCCTTCTTATTGCCGCAGAATATGAGGACATAGAGATCAAACAAAGTGGCACTTACTTCATGTATAAAAAAGAGGAAGTACCCTTGTCTGGTGGAGATTTACCTCTTTGTAGTTGCTTTGTCTTCTCTATAGGATGGTCCATGTTATCACAGGATCAACATATTGACAAAACACACACAATGTCACAGGAGACATTTCCCCACTTTCCATTACACAGATGTAATAAAAAGTAGAATATACACTGGACATTTACCCAAACAGGTAGTGCTTGGTAGTTAAGCAGTAGAAAATACTTTACTTGGGTAGATATTTCGTGCAAAACTCTGGACTCTTGTTGGATAGAGAGCCAGGAATGGTTAAGTTCTTGCCCAGTCACTCACATAGCTACTGACATATCTACACAGACACTCAGACAACCACTGGCACAACCATACAGCCACTCACACATGCACATCCACACCCACACACCAACTAACACACCTGCTAACAGACCCATACAGCCACTCACACACTCAGTCACACACCGACATAACCACTCACACGCCCACTCATAGATCCATACAGCCACTAACACACCCACTCACACACACAGAAAAAAACATTCACACACCCCTATAGCCACTCACACACCCACTTACTGATCCATACAACCACCCACACATCCATTCACAGACCAATACAGCCAATCATGCACTTCCGCACAGACCCAATCAGCCACTCACACACCCAGTCACCCACCCATACTGCAACTTACATAGCACACACAGACCCATACACCACTCACACAGACCCTCACTGACTCATACAGCCATTCACCCACCCACTCACTGGCCCCTACATCCACTCACACATTGATAAATCCACTCACACACCTACAAAAACCACTCACACATACACTCACAGACATATTGAGCCATGCACACACCCACTCACCAATCTATGCATCCACTTACATAACTACTCTCAAAGGTTACATGTTACAATTAGAAATTAAAATAAAAAATCCTCACAAATTCACTAAAAACACCAAAGGTTACAGGGACATTATAAATAGAAAATAATAGTTAAAAAAACTCAAATGTTATAGGGACGTTATAGTTGGAAAATAACATTAAAAACCAGAAATTATGACTCAACTATTGGGCCTCACAGCTAATGAATCACTGGATATATCACTCCCCGATAGACCCTGCATACTTGTTAGACAGATATCAGATGGATAAGGAGAGGTGCCTAGGAGCTCTATATACGAAAGTCCGGAAAGGGTGGTACCTAGGCCCGACGGCTCATACGGTGGAAATTTGGCACCAGGCTACTAGACGTCTTGGCTGGACGGATGTACTGACCCAGGCCACACCACTATGGTCCACTCAAAAATTAGGACTTTTGTGTCATCAACCAGGACTTGACAAATAGGACGCAATTGGAATCTCCACTATAGGCCATTTAGTGAAAAGGGGCAAAATCCTTATATTTGGGGAGTTAATGGAGAAGGATGAATTAGCTCAGGGGGAAGCCTTTCGCTATTTGCAGAACCGCCATGACCTTACAGTAGCACTCCCACACATAGGAAATTTACCGGAATCGTCTCCTTTGTAGGATTGGCTGCTTTCTGAACCGATTTTAAACAAAGCCATATCACCAACGTACCGAAAATGATGCAATATTTTGCCAGACCCGTTTTATACTCTCCGAGACAGGTGGAAAGCTGACATAGGGCACATTGAAGATGAAGACTGGCAAACAGCACTGATGTCCCCAAGGGAGGCAGCCATCACTCTTCGTCTCAGTCTGATCCAACTAAAAATCCTATATGGAACATATCTCACTGGAGTCACGCTAGCGAAAATGGGAACTAGACAGGATGCACCATGTCTATGTGGATGTCACCAAGAGGCAACCTTTTACCATACTATATGGGATTGTCCACTAATAAGACCCAATGGGAAAAGGCGAAAAAACATATACAGGAAGTACTAGGGAAAAAGATAACCCTCACACCACTGCTGGGGCTCCCTAATATAAGGGATGCAACTGACCTTACGGAAGGGGAGCAACAACTGGCTACTCTAGGTTATACATTAGTGAAACGTGCAATAGCAATGAAGTGGGGAGTGGCGGAGGGACCATCGAAAAAAGATTTGGGCAAACAAACTAGATAAATGCATGATAGCAGAAAAAGAGGTGTTTGAATCTAGAGGATGTCCCAAGAACAAGGATAAAAAATGGAGCAAATGGAACGCACACTGAGGGGACTTGTGTATCTTCCCAACTAAAGAGATGGAGATGACAATGCGTTGTGGGTATTCTCTTGAAGCGAGTGACTAAATAGTTACAAATGGTGAAAATCCGTTCAGTAGTTGCTGAGAAAATCAAAAGTAAAATCATAGATATATCTGGGCGGAGCCGAACCACACATCTCATCGTGAGATCTGATTGGCTGTCAGCACTTCATCCAAGAAGTTTTGGCAGCCATCTTGGGACCAATATACATGATAGCACCTCATTAAAAAGCATTGCAATTGATAGAAGGTTTTAAGACTTTAGTTACATTATAAATCATTTATTTTTGGTACCATACTCATTTTAGGAATTGTGGTGTGTTCTAAGGTGATTTTATCATGTGAAAAAGCCTTCTGCTGGGATATCATGAATTATGTTTGAGAGAAAACTATTTTCTCATGCTTTTCCCACAGGGGTTTGGAAGGTGATCTATAAGCAAAACTGAGAGCATATTTTCTGTAAATTCACATTATCGTTCTCAGTCATATGAGAATGAAGTCGGACATTCTCAGTAAAACATGTACATCCAACAAGAGCAGAAACTGTCAGTTGATTCCTTTGTGTTCTACTGCAGCTTCCCAGAGTGTTCTAAAGAACAACTAGAGCGCTAACAGTCCTACTTATGAAAAACGTATGGCACACCTGAAGCTATCTTGATTGGAATAAAGTGGTAAGTCTTAAAACATTTAATTTAAAAAGGAACAAAATGAGGGGGTTCATTTTGCCATAGAAAGTATGATTAGTGCTGCAGAAAGAAAAATTAGGGCACATTTTGTGTGACTTCTCAAAACCTCTTCTATTTCATTAAAAAATTCTGACATGCAGACTGAAACATGCACTTTCAATACCAGCAGCAGACTTCCGTGGTGAGCAGTAGCTTTACTACAATGATGTAATGAGCAACTAGAGTGCTAACATTCTGAATTTATGGCAAATGTGTGACACATATGAATGCCTTCTTGATGGACTCAAAGTAAAAATCCTGAAAGTATTTCCTACTGAGGAGACTGTAGTAAATGAGGAAATTAGGAAACTTCATAACAAATAAGTCTCCCAAGATGGCCACCAGAGACAAAAGAGCCCAGATGTAGCACAAATATCACCCAGATGTAGCCCAAGTATAGCCCAATGACAGAATGTCCCAGAGTGTACTAAAGAACAACTGGAGTGCTAACAGTCTTACTTATGACAAAAGTATGGCACACCCGAAGCCATCTTGATTGGAATAAAGTGGTAACACATAAAACATTTAATTTTCAAAGGAACAAAATGAGGGGGTTCATTTTGCCATAAAAATTATGATTAGTGCTGCAGAAAGAAAAATTAGGGCACATTTTGACTTCTCAAATCCTCTTCTATTTCATTAAAAAATTCTGACATGCAGACTGAAACATGCACTTTAAATACCAGCAGCAGACTTCCCTGGTGAGCAGTAGCTTTACTACAGTGGTCTAATGAGCAACTAGAGTGCTAACATTCAGAATTTATGGCAAATGTGTGACACATCTGAATGCCTTCTTGATGGAATCAAAGTAAAAAACCTGAAAGTATTTCCTAATGAGGAGACTGTAGTAAATGAGGAAATTAGGAAACTTCATAACAAATAAGTCTCCCAAGATGGCCACCAGAGACAAAATAGCCCAAATGTAGCACAAATATCACCCAGATGTAGCCCAAGTATATCCCAATGACAGAATGTCCCAGACTGTTCCAAAGAACAACTAGAGCGCTAACAGTCTTACTTATGACAAAAGTATGGCACACCTGAAGCAATCTTGATTGGAATAAAGTGGTAACACTTAAAACATTTAATTTGCAAAGGAACAAAATGAGGTGGTTTATTTTGCCATAGAAATTATGATTAGTGCTGCAGAAAGAACAATTAGGGTACATTTTGACTTCTCAAATCCTCTTCTATTTTATTAAAAAATTCTGACATGCAGACTGAAACATGCACTTGAATACCAGCAGTGTGTGTGTGGTTGGATGGGGTGTGTGTAACTATGCATAGATGTGTGAATGGTTGTATAGGTGTATAGGTTTAAGAGTGCATGTGGAAACAGTTGTTTGGGTGACTGAGTGTATTTATTTGTGTGTTGGTGAGCGAATATATGTTTTAGTTGTACATCTTCAACAAAGTAAAAAAATAAAAGGCATTGTATGTGAGTGTTGGTGTATATAAATAAGTATATATAAGAGTCAGTGATTGTAAGAGCAACTATTGTAATGGTAATTTTTTAACATAGTAACTATGAGTTACTATGCGTTTGAATAAATGAGGTGTTGTGTGTATAATTGCGTAAGTGAGTAAATGTAAGTGTGATTAATTTTTTTCATGAGTGAGTAGGATGACTGCATAATCAATTAAGATGACTGCTGATGTGTCAATGTCTATATATGTCTATAAGTGCATTTGATAGTTTCTATTAATTAGTGACTGCATGTATAAGTGATTCTGTTGTTGAATGGGTAGTTGTATGTGTAGACTTAGGAATCAGTGAGTGGGTACGTAGTAACTGTTATTGGTGTGTCAATGTAATTTACAGTGAGTGATGAAAGGTTATACTAGTGTATGATGAGGTGTATCAGATTGTCACGTGGATGATGTCATCAGTGATGTCATCAGTGATGTCATTTGAGATGTCATCAGTGATGTCATCAGTGATGTCACTGACCACGTCATGAATGATGTAATATGTGATATCATCAGCAGTGCATTGCGGGCGCGCGAGTTATAGTTAGCAGAACTAACTATAACGGAGGAATTTCTATGGTTTTGTATGAGTGAAATGTCCAGCTAACTATGACACCCGTGAAACCTTTGGTTTTTTCTGTGAATGAATATATATATATATATATATATATATATATATATATATATATATATATATATATATATATATATATATATATATATCCAAAAGAAGAGGCGCCAAGCCCGGTTCTGGACAACGACAGCTTTATTTCAATTAGCGCAGGCACAAACAGGATGAGACGAACCTGAAGCGTTTAAGCGAGTTGCTTTTTTCAAAGGTTTAATCATCACGTGTGCAGTGTCCCAGGTGAAGTCCATGATTATAAGTGCCTCACTACTGCCATACTCGCACTCCCATAATTCACCTTTGAGCCACAGTAAACCTCCTGGTATAATCACAGTGATGTTATTCATACCGCAAGCTCAGAAGTGGTGTTGCAGGTAAGTATGGCCAGTGAGACAAAGCTGGTGCACCGAAAGTCATCTTGTAAGTAGCCCCACACTTTCAATAATGTGCCTGTGTCCAGAACCTGCCTCACGGAGGTGTCAACCTCCTTCAGCTCCCTTTCTCACCTTCAAGCTGCAATAATCGCTGGTAATTCCAAAAGCTTGCAGAGAGGCGAGCGGGTCATGCCCCCATTAATATCCTCAAACACACACTGTCGTCGGGGGCCTCCAACCCTGCGGGGCGAGCCTGGCTAATTGGAAGACAGCACTTTCCAACATATAAATCCAAAAGAAGAGGCGCGAAGCCAAGTTCTGGACAAAAACAGCTTTATTTCAATTGGCGCAGGCACAAACAGGATGAGATGAACCTGACGCGTTTCAGCGAGTTGCTTTTTTCAAACGTTTAATCATCACATGTGCAGTGTCCCAGGTGAAGTCCATGATTATAAGTGCCTCACTACTGCCATACTCGCTCTCCCATAATTCACCTTTGAGCCACATTAAAACTCCTGGTATAATCACAGTGATGTTATTCACACCGCAAGCTCAGAAGTGGTGTTGCAGGTAAGTATGAACAGTGAGACAAAGCTGGTGCACCGAAAGTCATCTTGTAAGTAGCCCCACACTTTCAATAATGTGCCTGTGTCCAGAACCTGCCTCATGGAGGTGTCAACCTCCTTCAGCTCCCTTTCTCACCTTCAAGCTGCAATAATCGCCGGTAATTCCAAAAGCTTGCAGAGAGGCGAGCGGGTCATGCCCCCCATTAATATCCTCAAACACACACTGTCGTCGGGGGCCTCCAACCCTGCGGGGCGAGCCTGGCTAATTGGAAGACAGCACTTTCCAACATCTAAATCCAAAAGAAAAGGCACCAACCCCAGTTCTGGACAAACACAACTTTATTTCAATTGGCGCAGGTACAAACAGGATGAGATGAACCTGACGCGTTTCAGCGAGTTGCTTTTTTCAAAGGTTTAATCATCACGTGTGCAGTGTCCCAGGTGAAGTCCATGATTATAAGTGCCTCACTACTGCCATACTCGCTCTCCCATAATTCACCTTTGAGCCACAGTAAAACTCCTGGTATAATCACAGTGATGTTATTCATACCGCAAGCTCAGAAGTGGTGTTGCAGGTAAGTATGGCCAGTGAGACAAAGCTGGTGCACCGAAAGTCATCTTGTAAGTAGCCCCACACTTTCAATAATGCACCTGTGTCCAGAACCTGCTTCACGGAGGTGTCAACCTCCTTCAGCTCCCTTTCTCACCTTCAAGCTGCAATAAGGGTGTTAACATATGAAATAAAGGGCTTAAGAACAGCTAAAAAGATAAATAAATTCATGACATGCCATACTACACATGCAGTTTATTGTCTACAATGTCCCTGTGGACTCAGGTATATAGGGAGCACCATACATTGCGTGAAACTAAGAGTGCTGCAACACATGCGTGCGATTACAAAAAAAGATTTTAACTATCCTGTAGCACGCCACTTTGCCCTTAAACATAAAAGCGACAGGGATCTGTTGCAATATTTTAGCATCGATTGTGTACCATTTGACATCAGAGGAGGAGATAGAGTATTGAAATTGAGAAGATTGGAATGTCGATATATTATAGATCTCCAATCAAAATCCCCTAATGGATTAAATGGTGGAGAAGAGTTAACGGTTCATCTGGGCAATTAATGTTATCCACTGACTAATGAAATTAAATTATTGTCAATAGATTAATCTTTGTTCAAACAAATATTTTTCTTTTGAAATATTTCTCTTTGGGGATCTGAAACACTGTCATTGACTTAAATCATAAAATTGACATTCGCAGTGTCAGCCGATACACGGCGATAACAATAACTGACTTGGGAGAATTGCAACCTGAGATAACGGGTTGCGAGTGGCCGATACATGGCGAGATTACAATTGGATGTATGATCACTATAACAGTAACAATATATCACCAAATGAATTTGTGATGAATTTTCAATGAATACTCTTTGTTTTATAAGATATATTGACTGTTTGTGACATAGTAGGCAATGTAATAACAACCTCTCCAAGATGGCGCATGGACAATACGGCGTGTTGCCAGCCCTTGTCTGTTTCGATGATAATTAACTTGATGCTTTAAAATGGCGTCTCACAGCGCGTACTGTAAACACTGATGAAGGATCTATTCTGAAACGCGTCTGTTTTCGATTTAACGAATAAACCATTGCTGTACCGAAGTCCCGTGAGTGCCGTCTTTCCTTCTATAAAACAAGGGAATTGTGGAGCTTTTATATTCTGCGGTGCACCGCCGCATTCTGGCACCCGCCCCCTTGAGTGACTCGCGTCCCGGTGCATTGGAGCTGCACATATATATATATATGGCGCTGAAGAAGGCATATTGGATGCCGAAATGCATTCGCCATTTGTGATTGAATAAAGTGGCCTCCCTGCTTACCCCTGCTGTGGCCTCTGCTCTTTCCTTGGAGGAGTTTTTGTGATATTTGGCACGCATGCCAGAGGCGCGCTTCAGAGGCACCCGCATCCCAAAGCTGGCCTTGGCTTCGCTGGCATCTGCTGTGGCGGACTTTGTTTGTTTCCAGGGTACTGGATTACCAAGGCACACCCCCGGGTCCAGGAGGAGATGGGGCGGTGGCAGAGTTATTTAACTCTGCGCTGGGCGCGATTGGATTTCCGGTCCTGCCCCCGCCAAATGGAAACCTGCTTCTGGAGGTTGAGGCGGTCTGGGGACCCAGGGGGACATTGACATTCACACAACATGCAGGGAAGTTGGCCAGATGACATCGTGACGCTAATTTCCGCATTAACAGCAAGTTATTAATCCGCTTTACTTACCTGGATTCATGTTGCATCCTGGGATCTGTAGTGCACATGTACCCAGTGCACTACAAATGGTGAGAAAGGACATTGCTCCAGGAGGCGGGGCGGACCTAACCAATCATCTAAGGGGTAACATTTAAATACACGATGTTACCTGCAAATTCCCCACAAGACTCCTGTCGCTGAGGAAGGCATATTGGATGCCGAAATGCATTCGCTGTTTGTGATTGAATAAAGTGGCCTCCCTGCTTACCCCTGCTGTGGCCTCTGCTCTTTCCTTGGAGGAGTTTTTGTGATATTTGGCGCGCATGCCAGAGGCGCGCTTCAGAGGCACCCGCATCCCAAAGCTGGCCTTGGCTTCGCTGGCATCTGCTGTGGCGGACTTTCTTTGTTTCCAGGGTACTGGATTACCAAGGCACACCCCCTGGTCCAGGAGGAGATGGGGCAGTGGCAGAGTTATTTAACTCTGCGCTGGGCGCAATTGGATCTCCGGTCCTGCCCCCGCCAAATGGAAACCTGTTTCTGGAGATTGAGGCGGTCTGGGGACCCAGGGGGACATTGACATTCACACAACATGCAGGGAAGTTGGCCAGATGACATTGTGACGCTAATTTACGCATTAACAGCAAGTTATTAATCCGCTTTACTTACCTGGATTCATGTTGCATCCTGGGATCTGTAGTGCACATGCATCCAGTGCACTACAAATGGTGAGAAAGGACATTGCTCCTGGAGGCGGGGCAGACCTAACCAATCATCTAAGGGCTAACATTTAAATACACGATGTTACCTGCAAATTCCCCACAAGACTCCTGGCGCTGAAGAAGGCATATTGGATGCCGAAATGCATTCGCCGTTTGTGATTGAATAAAGTGGCCTCCCTGTTTACCCCTGCTGTGGCCTCAGCTCTTTCCTTGGAGGAGTGTTTGTGATATTTGGCGCGCATGCCAGAGGCGCGCTGCAGAGGCACCCGCATCCAAAAGCTGGCCTTGGCTTCGCTGGCATCTGCTGTGGCGGACTTTGTTTGTTTCCAGGGTACTGGATTACCAAGGCACACCCCCGGGTCCAAGAGGAGATGGGGCGGTGGCAGAGTTATTTAACTCTGTGCTGGGCGCGATTGGATCTCCGGTCCTGCCCCCGCCAAATGGAAACCTGTTTCTGGAGGTTGAGGCGGTCTGGGGACCCAGGGGGACATTGACATTCACACAACATGCCGGGAAGTTGGCCAGATGACATCGTGACGCTTATTTCCGCATTAACAGCAAGTTATTAATCCGCTTTATTTACCTGGATTCATGTTGCATCCTGGGATCTGTAGTGCACATGCACCCAGTGCACTACAAATGGTGAGAAAGGACATTGCTCCTGGAGGCGGGGCGGACCTAACCAATCATCTAAGGGCTAACATTTAAATACACGATCTTACCTGCAAATTCCCCACAAGACTCCTGGCGCTGAAGAAGGCGTATTGGATGCCGAAATGCATTCGCCGTTTGTGATTGAATAAAGTGGCCTCCCTGCTTACCCCTGCTGTGGCCTCTGCTCTTTCCTTGGAGGAGTTTTTGTATATATATATATATATATTTTATGTATACCATTCCATTCCAAAAAGCTTTATTCGACTAATCATGTC
This sequence comes from Triturus cristatus, assembly GCF_964204655.1. NCBI lineage: Eukaryota > Metazoa > Chordata > Amphibia > Caudata > Salamandridae > Triturus > Triturus cristatus. Next base: position 589,324,236 of record NC_140582.1, read on the forward strand.
ATAAAAAATTATCCCAGTAATAAGAAAATAATTTCCAATCGTAAATTACTGTAGTTACAAAAATGTGGTGCAACATTCATTGTCAAAGTTAAAACTAGTAAAACATTTAAAAAAGTAATACATATAATAAGATATTAAGTCATCAGACAAGAGACATTTCAAGTAGATGTGTAGGAGGTGAGTAAGCACACAACTTTCTTCAATAGTGTAAGGCTTGTGTACAATGCGGATCAATACTTTATCCAGTTGCAGGGAGAGAGCATGATCTAATAGCCCCATCCATCTCAGAAACTTGGCTACTGCAATTGCGAAACACAGGAAGGTGTCATTACGTAATACTCTCAGGGCTATGCTACATGTTCTCGCACCCAAATCCCAGCAAATTGATTTCAACCATGTTTTGCGAGGGGTGGAATAAACAGGGCAAAAAATAGGACGTGGGTATAGGACTCTTCCAAATCCTCACAGAAGGGACATTTGCTATTACCAGAGCTATCCCATTTTGTCGTAAATGTTCTATGGGGCAAAATTCCCAATAACAGCACCTGTTCCACTTTGTCTTATCGTGGTGAAAGATGTCGGACGGGATACCGTCTATCGCCAGCACTCTACTCCCATTATTGCACAAAAAGCTGCTTTAACATCAGCTGGGGCAAAGACCTTACAAGAAAAGTATATGTGAGGGGGCGCCTAGATGTTAGCCTCTTCAGAACCAGTTGTGTATTGTGATACATAATGACTAACCCATTGGTCCTGTGCTACATAATTCTGTGGCTATTGTCGATGTCCGCCCCTACCCCATTTAAGCAGGTTCCAAAATCTTTGGGAGTTGTTTTTGGCACATGCCAATCTGAGGTCCTGCCACCTGTTTTCGTCCCATTCCTTTTTTGCTTCTCCTGGGCACTCCTATATTTTTTCCTTGCGGACCGTACAGTACTAGGCTCTTTTGATCTGATTGCATCCCCAAGATGTCTATGGGCTGTTTTGCATTCATCTTTGTACCATTGACACACGTTCTCTTGTGGGGTACTCTTGGCCCTGCACTCTTTGATAAAAAGGTGTCGCAATTTAGAAAAGAGTTTATTATGAGATGCAGTGGCAGCCTCAAGGGAAGCAGGGCAAGAGGAGAGAGCCTCTAATTCAGCTACTGTGTGCTCAGTTTCCATGGCAACAGAAGCTAGAATATCTGGTTTCTCTAGGACCACTGCCCATTTAAGGCACCTCATGTCTACAGTAGGTACCAGATCATGAGCGATGAGCTTGTTGTCTGATTGAGTATGTTCCTGTTGGGCCAATAATTTAAAGACAGAACTTTGTGGGTTGCGATCACTCTCCAAAAGCGATCACACACCACCATGTCCAGGGTGGATTGACCACAACTTTACGCTAATTAACAAATAGTCGATATGACTCGTGTAGCGGCCATTGTTAAAGGTGTTCGCCCCATGTCTGTCGGAAGGAGTTTTTCCGTTGGCCACCCTTAGGCCTTTTTCCAAGCAGATGGCTCTGATTTGGATTGCCACATTTGTCCACCGTTTTACAGGTGTTAACTCTAGGCTTGGAATTCCCCACTGGGCATCTTCCTCCTTCATGAAATCCTGGTCCTCTCTACCAAGGGGCTCAAAGGTCAAATTAAAATCCCCCGCCACTATCACTAGGGAGTCCCTAGAGAACTCATCTAGGGGGTCATCAAGAATGGTAAAGACTTCTGTTCTCTTCCCCCCGCTTAGAGCCGGCAAGGTGATAATGTGGAAGTGTCAGGGCGATATAGTCCAGGGGGGCTTCAGGAGATGTGTATCATTTAGCCCTAAGAATGTCATCCCTAATTACAGACCGACAGCCCCTTACATGATGGATCCATTGAGTACCCTTATTACAAAGTGAATCCTCGTCTTCTCTATATGAGTTGCTTGAGCATTTAGGGACATTGATCATGTACACAACTCTATTCGTGCCCATTGTATTGGTAGTCTCATAAGATGCCCGCAGTCCAGTGGGTCCTACATGACCGACAATGGTGGAAACAAGGGTACAAATGGAAATATATGAGTTTCCTAATTACGGGCCCTTTTTTGTGCTCCCTATTGGATTGAATACAACCCATACTAATGCTACTTGTTAGTGAATTAGTGACTGACTTACTTGTGCCATGTAGGGTATGAGCATTACTATAAGGAGCATGGTGTCTATCATGGCCCATATCCCGCGATGTACTTAACCTGCTTGTAGGCTGATCTCGCAGCGAAGATTTGACCTGCTGAACAACTGAATAAGGGAACCTTATTTAGGGAATCAGTTAGACTACGGTCAGAGGCCTTAAGAGTGTGGATTTCACTCATTAGGTCAGTTAACTGAATAGACATGGACCTGTATGAGGAGCCTGCAAGAGGGCTGCTGATTTGCCCAGTGTTGGAATCTTTCCCTCTTCCATTGTGATTTGCCTCACCTGTTACGACTTGATCCTCTACAATGCAATTGTTTTACTCACTATACCCCCCTATGCTCCTGGATCCCATCAGTTTGGGGGCTAGTCTCTACCTCTGGGTGCTCAATAAGAGTGTCAAATCTATTAGAGCAGGGGAAGACAGTTAGGGCATCTTGGGGGGTAGATGAGGGGGTGCCTTTGACAATTGGGCTCACGGGATGAGGACCCAAGGTATCAGGGGACCAAATCCAGTGCTGCTGCCTGATGCAATGTCAATAAGTGTAGGATCGAGTAAACCCTCGCATTTAGATAATACATTTTCTATTCTGTCCAGAACACCACCACCTGCTTCTTGGGTCATTGCTGGGCCTTTCCTTTTACCCTTTCTCATCTTCTTCTTGTACCCATCACCCATGCCTCCCTCGCAGGCTTTACTTTTAGCCATTTAAACTCGAAGACAATGATTAAACAAGGGAGCAAGTTAGTAATCCAAACTTGCATCAATGAAGAACAACCCCTCAGTTTGTAAGTTATAGATCCAAGTTCTTGGGTTTACGGCTTCGCCAAACACATATAAATTAAAAAGAACAGTACTAGTATGGGTGTTGTGGTCCTGTGGCCCTAGCGCCAGAAAGTGCAGCAACAGCCAGCAGCTGCAAGGACGATGAAACAATGTTCTGAAGCTGGAAAGTTAGGGCCAAGGGGGGTAGCCCTGCCCTGCCTCTTCCTGTCGCTGATGGGCATGGGACAGTGGAGAAGGCAGAGCTAAATGTGCAAGATGACCACGCCTCCCCCTTGTCAGCTGCAGCAGGTGTATGAAGCACGGTGCACTCTGGGACCTGGTGTGCCATCAGAGTGTTAATGCAGGCCGCAGGTGGCAGGAGAATAAGCCCACAAGAGAGTGTTAATGCAGGCAGCAGGAGATTGGGCCCACATCAGAGCAAACGGCGTCCCGCACAGCGGGGGAGAAGGCAGCGCTGAAGGTGTAAGATGGCCACGCACATATATTATATATACATATATATACATATGTGTGGTAAAGGCATTACTGTGGTAAACATTTATGTTGTAAACAGCACAGCATTTGCTTGTTAATGGATGCATGGTAAAGGCTTATGTGATAATGGCATGCAAGGTTCTGTCATTCATCTGCCCTGAATTTGTGACTTTGTCCTGGTCCAGAATGACCAGAAAACTACAGTTACTGCTTAGTGCTTTCAAGCACTATTTTTTATCAAACCCATAAAATCGCATATCTCCTTTTCTATCAATTGGATTTTTGTTGCTTTGGTGTCAAATCATTTATTGTGTGGTGATTTTTTTTGTTTGTGTTGTGTTTTCACTTTCTTACTGTTTATGTGCTGCATAAATACCTTACACATTGCCTCTAAGTTAAGCTTGGATGCTTTTGTGCCAAGCTACCAGAGAGTTAGGCACAGGTTAGGTTGATTATTTTAATGATTCACCATGTAAGAGATTGTGGTTCTTGCTTACCCCCCTTAACCAATAACATACTTTCTCGCACTCTTTTACATCCAGTGGGAGCAGGGTCCAATCTTGATCTACAATTGATTTACTTTGTTTTCAAAGTATATTTGTTTTTGGTTATTAGTAACCTTAAATTTAAAAAATGGATTCACTCATACTTCCTCCCGCTCAGTTAGTGCTGATATTTTGAGTAGGATTATACATTTTTAATTCATTTTAAATTCTTTGATTAAAAGATGCTTATTGTCAAAACATGCATTTAAATAGCCCATATACCAAAAGAAAGAAGTAAGGAAATAAATACTTATACATAACACAACTGTTTCAATATTTACGTTAAACATGTAATTTGTGTTTTGTGGTCTAGTGAGTACATGCATACATTTGTCTTTCTCTTATGCAAATATATTTTAAAGAGCATATTCCATACATCAGAGACACAACAATACCCTCTTTACCAGAAACATAACAGAACCTTCAATTAGACTTTTATTAGACTGCATTTCCTTACCATTCACTTGAACGATATGAGTCTGGTAGAGGTTTTCGTAGCCATCAGCAAAGCACGTGTAATTTCCCATGTGAGTGGTGGTCACCTTCGTAATATACAAGGACCCATCATCTCCAAAATCCTATAAAAAGTCAATGCAACAATTCAATTGGTGCATCGTTATGTTGCACGCTTCATTAATTTTTGACATCCTAAACATAGATTTATGACGTTTTTGCACTAGTGCAATTAAAGCTGTGCAAAGACTCACACGTTATTTACTATTAAGTGTACTGCATATGTGAAATATTCACACTTTGGACCACTATTTACCATAAAGCCATTTCTAGGGTTCATCAACGCAAACACCCATAGGTTTTGATACAATGCCTGAGCTACTAACATAACCTGAATGGACTTTCCATGTAAAACTAATGCCTACTTGAAGAAGGTGCAAACAAAAATAAACGATGTGTCACATGTGTGTTGCAGTTTGGTGGCATGTTCTAAGCTTTTTTTGTGAATAGGAAATTGTATTGGAATGGCTTATCTTTAGCACCAGTTCTATGCTAGATAATGCATTTCTGCACCATGGTGAGAAGATGTCCATCGCACAGGGCAGCCTGTTTGTGCGCCTGTAGAAATGGTGGTGTGCTGTGTTTCTACCATTGCACAATGCAGTGCAGCAAATTTGGATGATGCAATACATTGCATGAAAAATGAGCAAATGTTGTTCTTTCAGTACTAGACATTCAGGTGGTATGGGACGACCTAGAAATCCTAAATCTATATGACACAGAGGCAGTCATCACTCTGTAGTTATACATGGATCAGACTTTGCATAGAAAGAGAGTTTATTGTTTTGCTAATAACTGTATGGCCATTTGGTGCAATTTTCCCCAAAAATTACATCCACCTTAGCTCCTTACTAGAAAGTCTAAGGGTGATCTGTCAAGTGAAGGCTGAGAAAAAGGTTGGTCCGAAAACACCTTTTCCCCATTCAAATCCCATAGAGAATTTCACCATAGACACAAAAAATTTAGCAGAATGCTAGATCTTAAGAAAGCATGCTTTTTGTGATTTGCTGTAAATATGTTCAGCTGTTTTTGAGACATTATGTTTAAAAAATAAAGAGATCTTAGTGGGTGTTCTGCGGAATCCCAAATTTAAAATAAATAGAGCATTCTGATTGGCCAAGAGGGCTTTTTTTACCCATCAGCCACGCTTTTATTGCTGGACCGGAGCAGTCCTGCAAGACTGAGTAATCTGATCGCCTGGCTGCAATATGAAGATAAATGGTAAGGCCATTATTACATTTACATTAAAAAAAATGATGGATTACTTTGAGCCCTGGCCTTTCTGTGACCCCCTCACTCCCACATTATATTTTTGTGGCACAACGGTCGCATTATACTCTTGCTGGAGATTTTGATGGCTCCCACAGGAGTCTCGTGGGACCGAGTGCAGTCCAGCTGGAGTCCCGGAAAACCAGAAAAAAATAAAAACAACAAAAGGACAACTTGGGGTGCAAGACTGTGACTCATTGGCTGCCTGGGCTGTGTTAACCTCCCACAGGACCTGTTGGGGTGTTGGCCGCAGACATATGGTTATAAGATTTAACTTTTTTTAAATGCTTGTTAAGATAAGATGGCACCAGAATATTATTATGCCAATGCTGTAAGAATCTCATATCGAGATGGTACAATGAGGTGACATAGCTGATCGGCAGACACTTCAATTTGTTTGGAAAAATATGCCTTTCAAGACCACAAGCCCATGTCCTATAGACAGAGTTTCAGCCAAGCTGCTTCCAATGCCCAGCTGTACATGGTGGGGGCTGGACATTTGTAGGGGGATGAGCACAGAGAGTGGCCTCAGGCAAGACCTGCCCCGAATCCCCTGATGCACTTGAACAAAGGGGGGTTGGTGATATTTAGGAATAGCAATAAATCTTACTTCACATCAAAAAAAGCCTATTTCCTAACTATAAAGTTCCTGTAACCTTTTGTTTTTTAAGGTAATTTCGATGCAGAGTGTTGGAAAAAGGCAGTGGGGTCTCCGACAAGCTCTCAGGAATCCTGCTGTGTCGGACTTACTGGAGATAATAGGAGTGCTTCTTGGGCCCCAATTGTCTTCAGCATCCAAGAGGACTTCATCCCCCAAGTAGTATTGCACCAGGAGGTGCATTTGCAGAGTGGTAGAGAAAGGGGGTGGGGCCTCTGGCAAGCTTTCAGCAAATGTGCTGTGTGGAACATAATGGAGGGGTTCTTGGCCCCAAAGACCCTCAGCATCCAAGGGAACTTCATCCACCAACCAGTAGTGAACATGTAGGTGTGTGTGTAGAGTGGTGGGGAAAGCGGGCGAGGCTTACGACCAGCTCACAGCAATCCTGCTGTGGGGAACTTACTGGAGGTAACAGGAGAGGTGCTCAGCCACCAAGGACGTTAAGCATGCAAGGTGACTTCAACACCTAACTAGTAGTGTGCCAGAAGGTACATTTGCAGAGTGGTGGAGAAAGAGGGCGTGGCCTAAAAAGACCTCTCAGCAATCCTGCTGTATCGAACTTACTGGAGATAAATGGAGGGCTTCTTGGCCCCCAAATACCCTCATCATTAAAGAGGACTTCATACCCTAACTAGTAGTGCACCAGGAGGTGCATTTGCAGAGTGATGGAGAACGGGGGCAGGCCTCCGATCATCTCACAGCAATCCTGCTGTGTGAGACTTACTGGAGGTAACAGGAGGGGTTCTTGGCCCCCAAAGACACTGAGCATCCAAAGAGATTTCATCTTCCAACTGGTAGTGCACCAGGAGGTCCATTTGTAGAGTGGTGGAGAAAGAGGGCATGGCCTCTGATGACCTCTGGCCAGATTTCAGCAATTGCACTGTGGGGGACTTACTGTAGGTAACAGGAGGGTTCTTGGCCCCCAAAGACCCTCAGCATCCAAGTGGATTTCAACCCTCAACCGGTAGTGCACCTGGAGGTGTGTTTGCAGAGTGGTTGAGAAAGGGGGCGGGCCTCCGATCAGCTCACAGCAATCCCGCAGTGTGACATTTACTGGAAGTAACAGGAGGGGTTCTTGGCCCCCAAAGACCCTCAGCATCCAGAGGGAGTTCATCCCCCAACCGGTAGTGCACCAGGAGGTCCACTTGCAGAGTGAAGGAGAAAGGGTTAATCAAAACAAACACAGGCCTGGCTAATAGAAAGGCAGAAAATATTTCTCTTGGGACCTGCTTCTCACGTGGGGATACCTTTCTCCACTCGTTATCTGGCACTTTATCCAGTTTACTGCAGTCCCAGAGCTCTCAAATCAAAACTTTTTTTTAAATAGGACAAGAACTGCTATCAGACCGACTGCAACACCATACATCCTCCCCCACAGCATGTGAGTGAAGAAAACTTAGAAAATAAGTGAAAGAGTGAGAAGGCAACTCACGTATGCAACACCAGGGAGGCTACCAGCAGGTTCTCGCCAGTATACCCATGTATATCATCATCTGTTGTCCACTCACAGAAACAAAAGAATATATAGTGTGTGTCCAGTAGAGAAAGAGCAAAGGGCAGAAAGGAAGAATTCACTGTCCCAAAACAAAAACAAAGGCCCCGTGTTTTGCAAAGAACCATGTGTTCCATGCAAATTTAAAACTTGAGTTAAGACTCACTGTTCAGTTGCTCTCTTTATTCGCAGTTGTGAGCTTACTCCAATTAAAAGCACAGCATGCTGCTAGCCTTTTCCAGGAAGACCAACATGTTTCATTGCCATTTACATATGTTGTGGCAAATTCATCAGGACGTGGGGTTCAATCTTTCGCCTCACTGTACAATAACTTTTATGTTGCGGATCGTCTGATAGAACAAAACAAAACAGCAGTTCTGTCCTTTTTTTAAAAAATGTTTTGATTTGAGAGCTCTGGGGCTGCAGTAAACTGGATAAAGTGCAAGATAACGAGTAGAGATAGGTATCTCCATGTGAGAAGCAGGTCCCAAGAGAAATATTTTCTGGCTCTCTATTAGCCAGGCCTGTGTTTGTTTTGATGATTTATGGGAGGAGAGCGGCCTGGTGTATCCCCTCAATAGCTCCCTATTGTGAAGAGTGGTGGAGAAAGGGGGCATGGACTCTGATGACCTCTCAGCAATCCTGCTGTGTAGAACTTACTGGCGGTAACAGGAGCGGTAGTTGGTCTTGAAGTACCCTCAGGAGTAAAGTGGACTTTATTCCCCAACTATTAGTGTGCCTGGAGGTACATTTGCAGAGCGGTGGAGAAAGATGACGTGGCCTCCAAAGATCTCTCAGCAATACTGCTTTGTGGAATTTACTGGAGGTAACAGCAGGGGTAGTTGGCCCCCAAGGACCCTCAGCATCCAAGGGGACTTCGTCCCCCAACAAGTAGTATGCTAGGGGTTTATTTGCAGAGTGGTGCAGAAAGGAGGCTGGGCCTCCAGTAAATCGCACGTCCTATGTTTTTTTTTCATTTATTTATTTATAAGAGGATGAGGGCTGCGTGGTCCCCTTCATTAGGCCTATTTTCGTCCTGGGGACCTCATCCCCGTGGCCAATCCTGTTTTGAGTTGAGGGGCCATTTGGCACCCCTCTATGGGCCCATTTCTGCCCCGCAGACCCCACGCTCCTGCCTTCTGTTTTTATTGGAACTGCACAGTGGGATGGGGTCCCCGAGGCCAATTTAAGGGTCAGGGAGGAAGCTGCATTACACTTCACTTAATATATGTGCTATGGCCCCAGTAGATGGGTTACTTGTGGATCGAAGGCCAGCCCAATGCTGCTCACACCAAAGGCTGTGCACGGCATGGGGTTGGAAGTCTGTTGGGGTTTTGGCCACAGGGACTGGCAGCAGGACAAACCCGGTTACCTACCTCCTGCTGTGTAGTGTGGTGTTAGCTGCTTGTGGAGAGTTGGACGTGCCTTGCTGCTAACTCCACACAATGCATGACTAATGGCCGTTTGCTTTGTGGGGTTGGCTTTCTATGAGAATTGAATGCAGAGCATGGCTGCAAGCCAGCCCTGCAGCCAACTCCATGCTACACATGATGAAAAACTGTGTGCAAAGTGGGATTAGCTGCCTCTGTGTGGGTTGGCCACAGGCAGGCTCTTTTGTCAACCCCCTGCTGTGCATGGCAAAGGGCATGTGTAGCATGTGATTGGCTGTGTATGAGGGATTGCTGTGGCTCTGGCTGAAAGATGTGTGCAGCAAGGTGTTGAATTTACATATGGTAATACATTATTGCTTAACATTATAAAAACCCCAGCAATTCACTGAACAAAACCAAGGTTTATAGTAACATTATAGTTAAGCATGATAAAAAAAATCCAAAGTTTTAAGTAACGAGACAATTAGGTGACTATGTCAGTGAAAACATTATCATTTGTAACTCACAAAACCATAGAAATTCACCAGCTATAGTTAACAGAGCTAAATATAACTTTCTCCTCCACCATGTACTGCTTGTGCCCACACATAGTACATGACTCATGACATGTTCTATGACATCCTTTATAAAATCAATGAGTACATCTTACCATATACAAAGACTGTTTTCATAATTAGGGAAGGGGTGGTGCACTGCCTGATGTAATGTACTAGGAGTGATGTAATATATGAGGTTGTATGCCATGCATGGGGTGGTCACAAGTTATACACCCATAGCTTTAAGATGCCAAACGTTTTTTGCTTTTTCATTTTGCATTGTGCAGCACACATACAAAGAGCAAAACGTCATTAATGATTGTTTATGTGCACATAAACAATCATTAAATAATTGGCAATTCGCTCCTTTTCTGTGTGCTGCATAATGCACCACATATAGAAGTAATAAATCACCATTATTGATTGTTTATGTGCCGGAAGGAACACCTTGCTGCACATAAACAATCATTCCCTGCAACACATGCATCCTTGCACTATGGTGCAAGGGTGCCTGCATTTGCACTAGGCAGCTAATTGTGGCACCAGTGCTAGGAAGACACAGGGGTGTGCATTTTGTTGTAAATGCAATACATACCTGTATTTGAAAATGTCAAAGCACGTTGCTGCCAAATTTGGTGCAGCTGCACGTTCCATACATTTCCTTATAAGTATGCCCCTCTGTCTCCAGGTCCTCAGGTAGTTTTTAAAAACACATGTTTAAAGGCATAGTGTAGGGATACCCTGATGATCTGCCATTTGTGGGGAAGACTCAGAGAGACTCCCTGAGGGGCTAAAAATAAATGTGTAGGCCCATGGTACTGCAAGTAAAGGTTGCACCTTTGCATCATACCATGTAGGTGACGTTTGCAAGGTGATACCACTGGAGTTCAGTAGTATTGCAAACAAAATTTGAAAATAAATAAATAGGAAAATGTGAGGTGAGGGTCTGAGGGTGGTGTCCATCTGCAGGGTGTTGATTCCCCCAGACCAGTCCGTGCAGCCAACCCAATGCCATGGGCAACCGTAGGTTATGCCCAATAGAGGCTTGAACACTGGGCAATCTCAGTGAGGCCCTGTGGGCAAACCACTGCTGTGCACAGCCAAAACATATGGTCAGGGTCGGAGTTAGGTAAATATGACCAAAAAGCCCAGACTTTTCTGAATAAAACAAGGGTTAAAGTGGCATGATAGTTGGGTATGGTAATACAATTTTAGCTTTTGCTAAAAACCCCTAGAAATGTATCGAAAAAAAGCAAAGGTTGAAGTAATGTTATAGTTAAGTGTTGAAATAACAAAAAAACTAAAATTAACCATAATTCGTGCCCCATCCATGCACAGCATATAACATAACTTACTATATCACCCATGACTTGTTAAATGACATTTTTGATTACATCACTGATGACATCATACAATCATTGTAATAATTTTCCATTCACCCTAATTCAATTACCAACATGACCTGCAATTTTCAGTAAAGAGCATGACACATATGCATCTGTCATGGTAAATACTTTTTGTGAGCCCCTATGAACAACCATCCATAGTTTAGTAAAATACACTACACATGGTCATGACTTGCCTGACAACCTTGAGCCATGTTTACACTACTAGTTTGATATAAGCCACATCTATGTGGGACACCCATACAAGCTATATCACTCTACAATCTGCAATACCTCAAAATCAGAAGCAAAGCTCTGGAAATAAACCTCATTGTTCACACACATTTGCTGCATAAAATGTGTGCATTTCATTGTATTGCAACTATTTAACATAGGAAAGTGGCTATATATCTACAGCATGTTAATCCATTGTCAACAGCATGTTAATCCATTGTCAACAGCGTAAGCCTTTTTCACAGAAGGTTGGAAAAAGCTTTGGCTTTAACACACAACCTAAGTTTAATCACAACTCTACAAACCTCATCAAGCCCACTCAGCTCTACTTCCACCCCAAACTTTACTGATTTGTAAATGGTGCACCCTATAACACTCAACAAGCACAAATACAATTACCTTCATGGCTTATGCTATTCATTTCCTAGTATAGAGCCACACTTTACACTCACTAAGTCTATAGTGCAAATTTCAATTCTGTTATCAGTGATGTCATCAAATGTGTCATTTGATATATCCCTATTATATGGCACAAAATGTGCCCAGGGCCCAAATGTTAAGGACCAATATTGGGCTGTGGCATCTATTGAGTGGTCCACTATAGTGGCAGTGCAAACATTGCTTCAGGTCTACCATTGTAGCTGACTACAGCACATGAAAACATGCAAAATATGCACTGTTGCTTCTCAAAATAAACCTTTTTGATGGGTAAAAACCATCCTTTTAAAAATTAGTAGGTCACCCCGATGTGAGCCTTCAAACCCACAACATAGGGTTCATGATATGTAAAGGTAGGACACATAAAAAATGAATGTTACAATGTTCCTACATTGACAAGGACCTAAAAGCCATTTTTACTGTGGCAGACCTACCTGGCCTATGTAGAATGCCATAGTACAGATTGCAGTACTAATACTTTACCTTGGGAATGGGATCATCTAAAAAAATACATACAATTAAAACTATTTATTGCAAATTCAATTCAATGTTTAAGTTGAATTTTTGATAAATATTAAGGAAACTTGACATTTAGAAAGCTATACTTTACCTGCCTGGACTGTCAGATGGCTAATTAGCATACGTTTCTGCTAGCTTTCTGATTGTGCTCAGCCTCAATAAGTGTGAAAAAGTTGATAAATGCCTACCAGAAGCCAACTATTTACTGAGCTCAATGTGCAAAGTTGAATCCTCTCTACCTCACAGAATATGCAGGATGACAGCTGTGGACATCATTTTTGGCACTACAGTGTCACATCCTACTTGATAGGGTTTTTGAGCAACATGTAACACTGAGGCCATACTTGAAAGGGAGAGAAGAGGATCTCAAGACAATACTTGTGAATCCAGTGCTCTGGTTGATGGCTGACCCCACTTTTGTCCTTTCAGGCTTCTGTTTCAGGGCTTGTTGTTGGTGTAATTTAGTGACTCATAAGGTTCACCGGGACATGGGTTGTGGATATTTCTAAATTATGCAGTTGCCCACTCCAAATAATATTCCAATTTCTTACACACCTTTCTGTCAAGTGAAGGACACATCTTACTAAAAACTGTTGAAAATTGTGATAAACTAAAACATAGGTATCCATCTTGAAAACACAAAGCGGCTGAACTGTAGGTCAGAGGCTTTCTGACTGACATTGTCAGTTCCAATTCTGACTGCCTATTTACAATCTAGGCGGTCAGATTTGAAACAGGATGGTCATTCCGGCTGGCTTCCGAGAGGCTCAGTGAACCCGTCAGCCAGTCGGAGAACGGCCCATAATCCAATAGGGCGATTATGATACATCTAGTATAATGGGGTAACCCAGTACCTGGGTGTACAAGAATGCTGAGAATGTTGGTTCTGTCGGGTACAGATTTGATTCTTGGTTTACTGAATAACATATAAAATGTCTCGACACCATAAAGTGTAAATGAATATATTTATTTATCCCTCAATACAACTTTAGATTTATTCAAAAGTTTTCTCTTTCTTTTTCTTTGATTATTACTGAAAGGTCTGAGTATTCTATTTTGATATTATTCAGTAAACCAAGAATCAACTCTGTACCCGACAGAACCAACATTCTCTGCATTGTTGGGCATACGATGTTGCTTTCTGACAGCCTTTCCATGCCAGTCTTTCCAACACGAAAAGGCTGTCGGAAAGCGACATTGGCAGCCCCTAGCAGGCAACTCCGACCGACATTGTAATGAGTCCTAAAATTTACAGATAAAGAATGAGACTATTTGCTGTGCTGTATGCTTTTCATTAGTTACTATGCAACACTTTGCTTCCCATTGAAAAAAGTAAATTGTGTATATGTTACTCCAAAATATAAAATGTACTCAAATAAATATAAAAGAATAGTATTAAATAAGGTAAAATTACTACAAAATATATAGTGAACTTTGGGTACAACAGCAAAAGCACAGCATAGTGGTATCTTTCAGATCTCAAGCTATATAAAATGCTTAACCTAACCTCATAAAACACTTGTGATTCTGCTTGTAGTTCCCCTTGATAGATAGCGAATGGTTGCAAGTGAGAACTGGAAATACAGCAATAAAAAATAGATTTTTTATATTTCTTTTAGAGATAATATATCGATCTTGTGAGGGCACAGTGAATGCAACTATTGCAGCCAAAGGTGTGCAGAGTTGGTTCTTTATTATTATCTGAAAAGCTGACAGAAACATTATTGTGCAGACAACTTTCATTTCTAGGTTTTCTGTAAGATTGGATTCCCACTGTTAATGGTTCAATTTCTCTGAAACCTCTGTTGATTGTGTTGTGGAGTAATCAGTCGGCACTTTATGCTTTGGGCAATAATTCTGTATTTTTACCTGTCAGTGTGTAGTACAAAGTGCACTCTTGGTGTTCCAAAAATGGTTCTCTGCAGATTAAAGTGAATCTGGTAGTAACTTGTTTTCTTGCTGTTGTACTATACAAATGGCCAGGGTTTGATTTTCAATAGCGCGGACAGTTCATATTGTGGGATTTGGTTCATTGTGCAACTGCATGTGTTCAAACCTGTTGTGTAGCAGAACGTTTTCTATCTGCAAAATTCCATGATCAGAAGTTTAAGAAAGGGGTGGGAATGGACACATTCTGTCCCACTAATGACCTAAACAATGAGGTCCAATGTAATTCCTCAAGTGGTGGAATTGAATCATAACCATTTATTTTCATACATAATTATGTCATATGAGTATATTTTGAAAATCTGGCAAATCTGTTTTTTCACCAGAGAAAGCACATGTTTTTTATTTTCCTGATTTAATTTCAACTTTGACTATGGAATTATGAGATAACAGTAACTACATAGCAAGAACATATTTACTCTAATCGCACCCACCCATGCTAAAAATATATATTTAAGTGTTTGACTACAACATTAAAATTTGCAAAGCTTTTGCCTGCATACTTATAGAGGATTACAGTTTTCGTTCTTTGAAAGTTTACCATTTGAAGAAGTTTTTTGTTCATAATTGCACTGCACAGGCAAATAACCGTAAGATCCTTCTAATAAGTGCTGCGGTCCATAGGACCGCGGTACTTGCGGGCCAGTCGGACCATTGCCACACTGCGGTCCGCCAGAAGTATTACGAATGCCGCAATCGGAAGGCCACAGGACCACTGTATCTGCTAAGGATCTCGGATCCCCTGGCATTGGTGCAGTGGTCAGGAACAGGAATATGCTGGCAGTGCCATTGCAGCACTGTGGTCATATTTTGAGGTGCCTGTCCACCGCCCTTTTCATGGCAGTGAGCCTGTTATGGAAAGGGTGGCAGAGAGGCAACTAAGGAGGCCCTAACAGGGCACTGTGCCATTCCAGGGTCTCGGGGTGCATGCAGGGTGGCCCATGTTGTCCCCCCCTGGAATTGCACCGCTGTTCCTGCATGGTGTGGCATGCATGCAACACCATTCAGGAACGTGCTTCAGGTCTGTTACAGCAGTGGGGTGCATGTTATGCTCTCCTATGAGCCTAACAGCCCACGGCTTTGAGACCACCGCAGTAATGCCCGCCTGCCATGGAGTACAATTGAAATCAGGCAGACAGGCACACTACGGCTTTGCCAGTCCTCTTGTGGATGGCGCAGAGTTGGCACCACAGGAGGCCTACCAAACCCATATTGAGGTCCTCATTGTTTTTTGAAAAGTCTGTATATTACAAAAAAAAACAAAATGTGTGAAATGAAGATATGTGCAACATAAATTGCCACTAGAGTACACAAATATAAGTGCAAACCAAAAGCACAATGTAGACATTGGAAAGTTGCAATCTTTTACCTAGAACTTAATGATGGATGCAAAAAAAGTTTGAACCACTGTTCTGTTAGTTATGAAGTACAAGTATCAGAAATGAAACCTTTGAAGAAGTCACACTTTACATTTCTTGCATTGGGAGTACTTTTTATGATGCTTATTCATGTCTTTGTCAGTATTAAGGTTGGGTATACAGATCCACAGACGTTGTTGCTTGATGCACTTTTCCTAACCTGTGTTTAGACTCCATTTCCAGTGTTGACAATTCTTGTGGACAACATTTTAAATTTGCAACCTCAGAGTTTAATACTTTTTTACACAAGAACATGAAAACTCAACCGTGTTGTCTTCTCACCCAAAACAGTACAGCCTCTGATACTGTCTTTTTTCAACCCTTTTGTGTTCAAGATTCAAGATGCATTCAGAGATGACATCACAGACCACCTCCTTATAATGTTCTCAGTGGTTGTAAGAATAAAGTGTTTTCTTAAGAAAGAAAAAAAACAGGTAGGCAATCACAAAAAATGTGTCTTGTTTAGAACACATTGCGTTATTTTCATGCTCTTATTCAAGTAAGATGACATGACCGTATTCAAATCTCATTACCACTCTACTATGTCCTACATATCTAATAAACTTGTTAATTTAAGTTAAAACATGATAAAACAATCCACCTACTTGTACTCCACTGGAGTCAGTTCAGACAGAAAAGAGGTAAGAGTGCCTAATCTCAGGTGGTGCCAAATCCCCACCCCAGGCTTATCGGCCAAGAGAGAGTCAAGTAAACCTAACATTTTTTATCAAAAACTAACTACCTTAAATCATAAAACCACTCTAAAAGCAATTCCAACATGTCAGTTATCTAAGCCTCTCCCACAAATGATTTCTTCTCACTCAACTAAACTCTACATATATACATAGAAGTGTGCTTTTAGGAAAGTCACTATAATGTTTCGTCGCGTACCCCAATATAGGCTTGAGTAGTCACCCAACCCTTCACCTACATTTACCATACCATTGTACTACATAACAGGTTTTTGTATTGACCTTTTACCTTGTTAAGCGCTGCATATATGTCGTGTGGTTTTCCCCGAAAACTAGCCTCATTACTTATGCATAAGGTTTCTCAGAATCACAGCAGGATTGCCATCTTCTGCATAATAACTATGTATAAGGGTCATCCCTTCTGTCATCCTCGACCGTCATGACACAGCAAGGTAGAATGCCTGAGGGTACCTTTTGAGTATATATACACCATATCTTTGCTGGGGCAGACAGAGGAGAAAGACTTTCATGCTGACACACTGATGCGAAATGCTGAGGTTTCTGCATGAAGACACTCCAGCTTGCAGTGCTCTGACATCCCTTGCGGGGTGTCGATCTCAAGAGCTAGACGGGGTCCCACAATCTCTCACTTCAGGTAATGAGGTTGGCTTCAGCCTAGGGGAGTTCATGGCTCTACACCTACATACATGCTAGGTACACTTAGGAACATCTAGTTACCGTTGCATCATTGGAGTATGCATTATTACTGTCATGTATTTATATACCTGCCTGTATTCATTGTTTGAGCACTATGGTAGGAATCTACCATCCATTTATTGGTGCGTATAATCATTTATATCAGTTTCTGTCTGATGGTTGTTTCAGCACACCTAATTTACACTAGAATGACTCTGGTTCAATAAATGCTTATTGAAAACGTCCCCACAATTTATTCTGTGTATCTCTCTGAAACAAAGTGAGCACGAGTGACTGAGTGAAAAGTACTGTACTGTTTTCACGATCCCTGATGGGACAGGGTTGTATGTTTGATAGTTGACAAGAACTATTCTCTCCTTGGTAAGAGGAGTTTACAGTGGCACTGTGAGCTAGCTGATATACAGGCTCACATACTCTGACGGGATGTCTGAAATCAGTCTGGACACCAATCCCACAGTCTATGTTGTCTAAACGCGCAGATTCTAAATATATTTATAGGAACTACATGGCATGGCATGGTTGGTTTGGCACTTATTTAATGGTCTGAGTAGTTCAGTTGTGCTTTTCTCAAAGACCCCTACTCACATATACCCAGAGACATCTGGAGTGGGAAGGGAATAATCCACCGCAGTTGAGTAGGCATGTAGGCATATCCTAGGTATTGGCTGAAGGCTTGTTCAAGCTTGAAGGACAAATAGTTCCTATTGTGCATAAATCCTAATCTCAGTTTCCTTGAAACTTTTTCAACAATAGCTGGCGAAGACAACGCTGTGCCAGTATCACGTACAAATGCGGTGGAGGAAGGAGAACAAGAAGACAAAATAACCATTTTAGAAAATGTCAGAACTGCCCTTACTTTGAAATTAGCAGACTATGGAGTCACAACAAGAGGTGGGACAATAAAATTCATAATTGAAGCACACGAGTCCTATAGAACAGAGGTATTCTACTCTTGGGTCAAATTCCCACCAGCAGATGCATGCACAAATACATTACATTCTTACACAGAAGATGAAACACCAGAGGAATACTGTCCATATGAGGACATTGAAGTTCCACTCACTTACCAGGAGCACATAAGCTGGTTTAAAGGTGCCCTTCCACACACAAAAGGATAAGTAAGACTCGGTCCACTCGGCAGAGATGGAGCCTCTTGGCCGTTCATAGCGGCTTAAATACTGCATCCAGACATTGACACAATGCCAGTAGCAAGCTTAAGTCCAATACACAAAGAAATAATAAAACTCACTCACACTCCAGCCTACAAGGGCTACACCAGCAGGACAAATTCAGGGGTCTGCAACTAAAAGAAGTCCACAAACGCTACAAGCAGTTATGGGTAAAAATTACCACTAATCGTGAGCAAATGCCATTCTGGATAGCTCAGAAAATATCACAGTTAGAGGCAGTGTTTCCACACACAAGCCTGCAAGAAAAACATAGAATGCTAACATTCTGCTTGCCAATGGGGATAGCTCCCCAGAAAGAGGATTTTGCCTCTTGAGGTACAGTTTACTCTGCTATATATACCAGAACTCATGGTATCCCTTCAATAGCAGTAATACCAGATGTATTCTGACGAATACAGAATGAGTATGGAGCAGAAACTGCTCTTCACTTAGAGATAAATTTGTTAGGAAATGTTGCCCAAGTATATACTATTATATTATCAAATATATAATGAGAGGCAGGAGCAGTGGCAATACACCAACACCTGAGGGATTTCACTCCTATGCAACAGGAGTGTGAATTACCTAAAATTATCAAAGACACATATGTCAAATTAGGTAGAGATAATTTGGGAGCTAGAGCCACAAACTCTCAACTCATGAGTGGACCTGAAATAGATAACACCAAGCAAGCACCTGATTCTTCCAAGAAGAAATTAGATAATACAAAACAAAAGAATAGAGAGAACAGATCACAATCAAGGAGTGGGTCTCCTCAACAGGAGACCTCTGAAAGACGGGGCAACCTTAGAAATCGTGATAACGTTAAGAAACCTGACAGGTATCAGGCTACTGATGCACGTTCCTCTTGTTCCTTTCAGGGTTCTTCAAAAAAATCAGAGAGGGAAGGACGGTCAGAACACAGTCAAGAAGACTGGACAAAGTCCAGAGACACACATTGTACTTCGGGCTATAATATCAAAAAAGAAGATAAACCAAAATCAAAACCTCAATTTAAAAAGGAAGAAGGTAGCAGGTCTTACTTTTAGACATGCCAAAAATACTGAGGACTCAACTCTTGAATGGGGAATGGGCTCTGACTATCCGGTTTCATCACGGCACACAAAGGATTATTCATTGAAGTGGTGCAATTCTCTATTGCACCTTGGTATTCAAGTTGATCTAAGATCTTCCTGACTTGTTTTTCGCTTCTTGTTTTATTGGGTACTGTCTCTGTGGAGTAGAGGCAGTTTTTACTGGGATTACATGGTCAGGTGACTCAGTATCACATCCTATATGGTTGCGATATAATGCTGGAGCAAGTTCTACTGCACACTCCTGCACAAAACTAAGAAGGTTTTAACTATACTCGAATGAGGTCGGCAAAAGCCCGTAAAATTACTGTTTCTCCCTTTGGGCACTCCATAACAATCTCAGGTGGACACATTTTTTCAGCCTAAAGAATGTCATAGCCATAAGTCAGGTTCTCGCAAAAGAGACCTTACATTTTTCTGGATTTGTCCCCCTCCATTTGGAGTGTTATTTCATATAACGAGTGTGGGACACTTACCCTAGTACTAGGTGTCTCCACTGTTTTTATATGTTCATTCAATGCAGCTGTCACCAAATATTCCATCAGGTTCTGGTGAGCTATTGTTACTTCTGCTGCGCTGTCTAGCATCATCAGAGTCCATTCCCCATTCAGAAGTTGAGTTCTCAGTATCCTTGGCATGTATAACTTTAAGACCTGCTACCATTTTGGTTTATCTTCTTTTTTGATATTATAGTCCGAAGTACGATATGTATCTCTGAACTTTGTCAGTTCTTCTTGTCTGTGTATTGACTACCGTTCCCTCTCTGAGTTTTTTGATAAACCCTGAAAGGAACAAGAGAAATGTGAATCAGTATCTTGATACCTGTCAGGTTTCTTAATGTTATCGCAATTCCTAAGGTTGTACCTCCTTTCGGAGTGCTCCTGTTGAGGAGACCCACTCCTTGATTGTGATCTACTCTCTCTATTTGTTTGTTTTTTATTATCCCATTTCTTCTTGGGAGAATCAGGTGCTTGCTTGGTGTTATCCTTTTCAGTTCCACCCATGAGTTGTGGTTTTGTTGCTCTAGTTCCCAAATTATCGCTACCTAATTCGTCATATGTGTCTTCGATAATTTTAGGTAATTCATGTTCGTGTCACATAGAAGTGAAATCTCTCAAGCGTTGCCACTACTGCTGTCTCCCCTTTTATATTTACTAATATAATAGTTGATACCTGAGCAAAATGTCCTAACACATTCATCCCTAAGTTCAGAGCAGGTTCTGATCCATACTCAGTCTGCATTTGTCTTAATATATCTGGTATTACTGCTATTGAAGGGATACCATGAGTTCTGGTATATATGGCAGCAAAAACTGTACCCCAAGAGGCACAATCCTCTATCTGGGGAACTATCTCCTTTGGCAAGCAGATTGTTAGCATTCTATGTTTTTCTTGCAGGCTTGTGTGTGGAAACGCTGCCTCTAACTGTGTTCTTTTTTGAGCTGTCCAAAATGGCATTTGCTCATGTTTAGTGGGCATTTTACCCATAACTGCATTTAGCCTTTGTGGAGTTCTTTTAGTTGCAGACCCCTGAATTTGTCCTGCTGGTGTAGCCCTTGTTGGATGAAGTGTCAGTGTTCTAATCACAAACTGTGTCAGGTTTCTGTAAAGTTTTAATATTTCTTTGTGTAGTGGACGTAAGTCAGCTACTGGCATTGTGTCAATGTCTGGATGCGGTGTGTAAGCCGGTAGGACTGGCCAAGTGGCTTTATTTCTGCCGAGTGGACTGAGTCTTACTTTATCTTTTTGTATGTGGGAGGGCACCTTTAAATCAGTTTATGTGCTCCTGGTAAGTGAGCGGAACTTCAAAGTCCTCATATGGACAGTATTGCCTTGGTGTTTCATCTTCAATGTAAGAATGAAATGTATTTGTGCGTGCACTCCTGGTGGGAATTTGACCCATGAGTAGAAAACCTCCATTCTGTAGGACTCGTGTGACCAAATCACAAATGTTACTGTGCCACCTTTTGCTGCGACTCCATAGTCTGCTCATTTTAAAGTTAGGGCAGTTCTGACATTTTATAAAAAATGTATTTCGGCTTCTTGTTATCCTTTCTTCACTGCATTCACACGTGGCCCTGGCACAGCAATGTCTTCATCAGCCATTGTTGAAAATGATAAGGATTTATGCACAATAGGAACTATTTGTCCTTCAAGCTTGAATAAACCTTCAGCCAATACACAGGATATGCCTACTCAGCTGAGGTGGATTTTTCCCTTCCCACTCCCGACGTCTCTGGGTTTTTGCGAGTAGGGGTCTTTGAGAAAAGCATGACTGAACTACTCAGATTTGGCCGTCAAGTCCATCCAGGTATAACTCTTACCCTATATTTTCCACTTTGGAAAAAAATTTGTCAAATCTAACAACCTTTCAGGCTAAAGGCAATCAACCAATATCTGATGTATTGGGTAGATTGCATTTGCTTGAAAAGAGGTGATGTACCCCGACCTTAAGGATACTGCCACAGATCTTTACCACCTTACAAATGCTCAACTCACCACAGTTCTCATTTCATAGTGAAGAAAAATGTGTGGTCTTACATCAGCAATAATAAACCAACTATGATATTGTGAATTCAGCCTTTGATAATGGACTTTAAAACCTATAGGTGAAGCATGTCTCTTATTTGGATCAGTGACATGATATCAATCAAACAAATATTGATAAAACCAACTATCAGAATTAAATATCGAGAACATGAATAACGGCTCCGTATATCTAATAATAAAAATCACTATATCAAACACAAAAATATCCTTGACATAAAAAATTACTTTTACATGTATTGGTAAAAATATAGGAAAAACAAATATCGTTGCATATAAATAAACATGTAACATGTCAAAAATAATGATTCACGCAACATCGATCACAATATTATCTTACCAACATAACTAAATTAATTCTTAAAAAATATACCCGAACGCAAAGGTTAACATAAAACGATTACTTAAAATAAACCTAAAACCTATAATAAATATCTATAATTAAACAAAAACATGTTAGAATAAATAAAAAATGTACTTTAACCCAAACAAATTGTACAACCCAAACACATAAAGTTATAAACACCAAAACAATTATTATTATCTATAAACATATTCACACAAACATTAATATATATATACAAATAAATTCATATATACATAAAACATATTAATTATTATAGAACAAAAATAAAACATAAATTAGCTTTTGCCAAACAAGAACTCAACTGATGAAAAAACTTCAAACTAACCAATAAAATAACACTATAAACAACTTTAACCAATAAAACCAAGCAAAAAATTAAGCCAACAATATAAAAGGCACACTAATTAAAACAACTAAATGCTCAAAAAAATGACAAAGACTGCAAGAGGAGCAAACTCTGCCACATTCTAACAACAAACAAAATAATTAATCTCAACAACTACTTATTCAAGTAATACTTATATTTAAACTAAACATTAACCGTTATTAAACTAAAAAATAGAATTTAATAAGGGAGATTGTAGATCCAGTGGAAGGACTGTTAAAGGACCCAGAGCTGATCAAGCAAGTATTTTGGAGGTTCTATAAAGAATTATACAATGACAGCAGCCATGGAGACACCATAGAAATAGAAAGATACCTAGAGAATTGTGAAACCATAAAACTCGAGGTAAATATACAGATGGCTCTGGAGAAAACACCAAACATGGAAGAGGTCCTGACAGCTGTTAAGAGCCTCCCTAAAGGAAAGGCAACAGGGCTGGACTGCATCCCATCAGAATTTTATAGAATATTTTTGGACGAAATAAAGCATACATTTAGTGATCTAATTACACATATCTTTTCTGGGGGGGAACCTCCCGGCTCTTGGTCTAAGGCAAGAATTGTTATTTTTGCTAAAAAAGGGAAACCCCCAGAACAATTAGGATCATATCGCCCAATAACCCTTATAAACGCTGACTCTAAAATATACTCTAAAATTCTGGCAAATAGAATTGCGCCTATAATACACAAAGTTATCGTCAAAAGCCAACATGGTTTCGTCCCTGGAAGGTCAACTATAAATCACATTCAGAGGGTTATTACACTTTTCGATGGAACAGAAATTACCGGAGACCCTATGGCCCTGATACTTTTGGATGCAGAGAAGGCTTTTGATAGGGTCTCCTGGCCGTTTCTCTGGAAAGCAATGGCGACGATGGGATTTCGAACCAAGTTTACTCAAGCGATACAAAAAATGTATAATAATCCTAGAGCCGTCGTATCTGTTAATGGAAGTCTAACTAAGGAAATCGTTGTTTCGAGAGGAACTCGCCAGGGATGCCCTTGCTCGCCTATGTTCTTCGCTATATATATAGATTTTTTCATCCGCTACTTAGAGAAAAACAATCATATAATCCCTATTGTATCACAGGGATATGTAACAAAAACACTAGCATATGCGGACGATATTGCTATAGTTACTGCAGACCCTAAGGTAGCAATGCCGGCCATTGAGACCGAGGCCAGGAAATTTGGACTGGTCTCTGGCTATGCGCTAAACCAAGGAAAGACACAAATTGTCTTAAACCAAAAAATTTTGATGGACGATCCTAGGGTCGTGCTGGGAGCGACATACCTGGGGGTGACAATCTCTTCAAAACTAGAGGAAGTGGTGGATTTAAATCTTAAGCCATTACTCAACACAATACAAAAAGACTTACGACGAGTAAATAATCTCCAACTTTCCATTATTGGAAGAACTAATGCAATTAAAATGGTGTACTTTCCAAAGATTTTGTATGTATTCAGGGCAATCTGCCTAGAAATTCCAAATCAGTGGTTTAAAGTAATGGAACGTATCTTTTCTAGATTTATATGGTCATACGCACAACCCCGGCGAGCATATAAATTTCTTACTCTTCCTAAGGATAGAGGTGGGTTAGCGCTCCCCAATTTACGGAGATATTACTGGTCTTGTGTACTACTATACAGCAAGGAATTATTACAAGGATGCAATAATACAGAGGAATACACCGCCTCAATCTTTCAGTTATTGGTCGGGGAATCCTGCTATGGCTATTTCTGGATACACACACATGATAGCTACTATAAAAAGGTTAAATTTAAGACTCTCTATAGCTGCTTTAAGGTATGGAAGGCTGTAAAAAAAGTGTTAGGAATAGGACGATTTTCATACTACACCCCAGTATTAAATAACCCAATGCTTCCATCAACTATCTTCAAAGATAACTGTGTTAAAAAATGGTACAACCTGGGAATAACACAACTAGGGGATTTTTATACTAATCAGGGGATTAAATCTTTTGAAGTCATGAAAGGAGAATTTGGCCTAGATTGGCGGGATTTGTTTAAATTTCTTCAGGTCAGAACCTTTCTAACTCATAATTTTGGATTAAGAAACATCTGGGAAAAATCTATGATTATAGAGATAATTATACATTCCAAGAAACAGTCGATTGGTGGAGTGTATGAGTCGTTGCTGGATAAACTTCCGGATGATTTAGATAAAATGGCAATGAATTGGCAAAACAAACTCAGTATTTCTAAAGAAGGATCTCTAGACTCCTATAAATTAGCACAAACGCTTCTTATCTCCACCAAACTTCAGACACAATTTTATAAAACCTTCTTTTGTCTCTACTATACACCGAATAAGATTGCAAAATGGGGAACTGGCAATGGGACTTGCTGCCCGAGGTGTAATCTATTTAAAGCAGACTCTATCCATATCTTTGCCACCTGCCCAGTGTTAATACCTCTGATACAAAACATAGAGAGGTTTTTAACTTCTGTCCTTCATAGAAAGGTTGTTTTGCCTCCAGAGGCAATGGTACTTGGGGTTGTTGATACAGAAAAACTTGAGGATGGCTATGATCTTGTATTTGTGGCCATGGCCGTCTGGCGGCTCTGCCTAGCATCGGCCTGGCTAGACCCGATACCACCTACCTTTCAACAATGGTTAGCTAGGCTCTTAGCGCTGCACAATATCGAGATAGCTATTTATAAACGGAAAAGCAGAAGGCGACGGGAAAGGGGCATGAATATCTGGACTCCTCTTACACTTTGGCGAGATTTACAAATTTGATTTATTACCAATGCTGCAATATGTTTATGTTATCTCTCCTAGCTGTATTCTCTCCCTTTCTTCCCTTTTTTTTTATTTATCTATTTATTTACTTATTTATTTATTTCTTGTTTATTTTATTTTATTTACTTTTGTCTTTGGAATATTTCCTGTAAGATTTCCTATAATAGTTATGTAAATATGATAAACATAAAAATGTATGATGTAAAAGTACAAAATGTCTACCTGTCGGGGGGGGGGGGGAATAAAAATATGTTAAAACCAATAAAAATATTAAAATTAAAAAAAAATAGAATTTATCAAATTAATAGTAACACACTCTGTAACTTTTATTTATGTACATAGACTACCTAAAAGAATAGAAAACCAACTGCCAAACGAACTGCCAGACAATATCAACTATAACAAAGCACCAAGAATATATACTAAAGTAAGTATACATAAATATTAAATTGAAAAATCTCCCAACCAAGGACTGAAAATGAACCTAACTCCCTAAACCTTGACAAACTTGCAACAAAACACCATATTTAGTTAATATAACTTATTTTTCTCTTTCAACAGAAAACTGAGCACCTGCTCCACATTAAAACAACCTTAAAAGAAAAGCAGCAACATCATCAAAAAACATCTCACCAAAACATACAATTAAGAATAACAAATAACTGAAATTGTTCACATATTAATAACAAACATGCAAAATGTAGATTATAACATATATTAATACTGTTAAACTATTTACAGATACAATGACCGAAGAGGTAAACTTCACAGAATGGGCTACACCTACAATCAGGTAAGTGCATCAACAGAAAATATAAATTGAAAAAGTGTTAAATATTATTCAAATGCATGCTACGAGAGGGCAACTACAAAAGATCATTTTGTAATTAATGTTGAAGAGTACAACCACTCCCCAAATGTAACAGAAATTGATATTAGAGACATTTTACAAGACATCAGATAGGAAATCACTAACTCCCAGGAACCTACAAAGTCTTTAAAGATATACTACCAAAATCCACAAACATGTAACAGGCCAACTACAAACTATCCCTACTTTAAAACGCTTAATTTCAAGCACTAAAAAAGCCACCAGCGATGCCCCACCTATCCCTAGAACATACTATGACATACACATTTTAAAAAAATACACCTATGACAATCTAAACGATAGAAAACAAATCAAACAACTTAATGAAACCTACCTAATGCCAACCCTGGATTATTGATGGGACCTTCAAAATGTGTCCAAAATTATTCACTCAGATATACACCATACATGTTGAATACCAAAACATCAATATCTCTTTCATATGTGCTTTGCTACCAAACAAACAATGCAGCACCTACTATGAACTCCTAAATTATTTAGAACAACAATCAAAGAACTACTACCCATAAAAAATAATCATTGGGCCTTATTATGCCTTTGGCGGTCTCGGAGCATGTCTGCCATGCTGCCACCCCACTACGAGATCGCCAAAGCCATTAAAGACCGCCCACCAGAGTACCACTTATTTTTACTCTATCTGGTGGTACTTTGGTGGTCCCACTGAAGTCCCTTTGACAAAAGCACTGCAATAAGAGCATCAAAGACCGTTCCTGCAGGGCATGGACTATCAAGTCCATGCCCTGCAGGGACTGCGCGTACATGCGCACAGGGGGACACAGCATGTGCTCTCCTGCATGCAGCCCATGGTACAGAGGTAACAGAGGGCCCCTTTGTTTCCTCATCCCCACTCTTTTCATGGCGGACTCACTCCTTGCTATTATCTATGATAATGTTGATAATTATTTAATAAAAATAAATAAAATTGAATACAATTAAATAACATCCAGTTCTTCCTTACCAAAACGTATTGATCCGAATATCATGTCTAACCTCAAAATACCAAAGAATTTCAAAAGGGAGCCAGATTTCAAGTTTATGCTTCTGTGTCACCTACTCTCTGGAACTGATTTTGGAAACTCCATTTCCAGCAGCTATCAGCACATTCAGATTTACGCCACTAAACGCATCCAGTTAAGTAGTGGTCGTTCAAGCATCATGTCCCACTGATTCATTCATATCCTGTCCTGAAACCCGCTAATTGTCTACCCTGGTTCCCGTTAATTTCAGTGTAGCCGTAAGACAAAGACATCTCCATTTAAGGAACTAAACTTTGCCAAGCTGGCGCCATTTTTGTTGTACCCATTCACTAAAGCCTATTTTGTTCTCAAGAAAGAAACTTTCAAAGAGGCAGATTGCTTCTTGACAACAGGAGAACAATGGTGTGACATGCTTGGAGTTTTCTCTCAGCATGTGGTTGTCACTTATCTAATTTCTGGTTTAGGACAGTTAGGCTCCTGCTTGTGGTTGTTAAAATATGCAAGTGAAGCACCATTATGAGTAAGGTGGTGGTTCTGATGTACATTGACTGATAAGCCTGTGGTGGACCGGGCGTCGGTCTAATGTTTCCAATGACAGAGCCTACTGATTCTCTGCCACTGGAAACCTAGCACCTCACCAAACTCTAGTTGAGGCTAGGCAATAAGGTCGAATGTGGACAGAACATCTGCTACACTTTGGCAGATTCCTGACCCACACATCTCCAAATGACCCCTAGAGTACTGTTAAGGAGAAGAGTTATTATCCACTCCTTGGTCACGGAACACCCAGAAAATTGGTACAGGGGAGGTTAGAGGGTTAGAGGAGCACGTTTATGCGTTTCTGCATGGGAAAAATATGTACTACTAGGAGAAATAAGGGTAATTACACAAATGCAACGTCATTTTCGCATGTGCTGCTGTGCCCTATGTACAACTCAACATTTGGAAAATGTTGCACTGTCTGAAGCTCATGAATTATGTAGTCCAGTAGCACTATATAGTCCACATTGCAATAGCTGATCCTAGCTGAATAAAGGCATTTATAAAAAGCCACCTTAAATGAAAAAGAGAAGAGATGCAGGATTCTCTTTAAGGCGTGCGGTTGGGAGAGACACAAATTGGACACTGCATTGTCCTTGTCACCCAGGGTTAGAGAAGAGTCAATTCTGGTCCTTAGGTCTTTAACACACAGGACCGGTATAGGTTACGGTCCCAGAGGCACAGGCCAAAAAGGGAAAGTCCAAAAAGAGGTGGCTTTCAAGGAGCCCAGGATTTCCGTTTTGTTCTTGTTCAACTTGAGGTGGTAGTGAAACATCCATTGGTCCATCTTGAATAGACAAGAGAATAAAACATAGAGGATTTGTCACATTGGTCATTGGCGATCTTTAAAATGACCTAAGTGTCATCAGCATATAAGGAGTAGTCGAACCCTTGGGATTAGATTAATCATGCCAGCAGGGCCCTATAAATGTTGACTAAAACTGGGGACAATGTTTAACTGTGAGTAACCTTGATCATCTAATGGTAAATTCCCACCCCTTGATTTACTAATCCTGATGTTGACCCACTTGTAGCGGAGAAGCCTACTGTAGCAAATGCATATAAACCTGCCTAGAATCCCTTTGTGAATTCGGGGTGATTGTAAAAAAGGTAAATTAACATGTATAACCGAACTTAACTTTGTGAATTGGGCACATTGAGTTTACTAGGAGTGAGTTTGCCTCTGTTATTGAGTCCCCTAAACTTACTAAGCACTAATATTCTAGACGCATCCAATAGATATTAGTGTTTACAAAAATGGTAGCTTCAAAAAAAGAAAATAATAACATGATCTAGATTATTATAAATGTTTTAAATAGAAAGAAAAGAACAACTTTAAGGTACACATGGGGAATCGATTCCTTCTCTAAAGGAGACCATATTAAATAGATCGGAAAAACAATTAAAACAACGCAACAAAAAATCAAGGCAATGCACATCAGGATTTGTGATAAGAACATTTTCTTGCTTCTGTTCGTGCGTAATTTTGCATTAACAACATTCCAGACTTGAGCTCCTATTTCCTTGCCAGCAGCTGCATTAAAACAGCTTCCATTTTATCAGCCGTACATTTATGTTCACATGGTGTTTGTTATCTCTTCAGACTGGCAAGGAAACAGCTTTGCTGACTGTTGTTTTGCCAGGATGTGACAGATCTGTGCTTGGGGTGGTCAATCATTGAGCAATTGCCAGCTGCAGCAGACGCTGAAGCAGCGTTAGAGGAAAGACTGGCTGGAGCAGATGGTAACATGTCAACAGAAGTTGCCTTATTACAGGATGACAGGGGAACAAAT
Organism: Triturus cristatus; assembly: GCF_964204655.1. NCBI lineage: Eukaryota > Metazoa > Chordata > Amphibia > Caudata > Salamandridae > Triturus > Triturus cristatus. The sequence continues at coordinate 589,353,942 of NC_140582.1, forward strand.
GTACCATACATATTTAATTTTTCTTCTTTTTTGGTCCCGTCCTCACTTTAGGGGTATGTTTGCAAACCTTACTCTCTCCTTTACTAGACTGATATAAAGCGGCAGCAAATAATTGCTGAGTATAAAGTTCTTTGCGATTTCCTATTTTATATGTTACAGGCAGTCCACATAGGCAAAGTAGATCATTCCGTAAGTCGGGTGTAAAGTAAAAAAAATAAAAACATTAACATGATTAAAGTGAGGAAAATGGTCAACGGACTCTCCTATTTCAGTCAAATATTGTGACCATTGGCAAGGTTAGCATTTATCATACATCCTATAGAAAAAGCATTATAGCTCTTTTACAATGAATGTCGTCAGGTGTATCCTATTTACTCAGCAAACGACACTCGTTGCTACATTTGAAATCTAAAGAGAGCAACAGGCTTTTTGGCTAAAGTCCAGTGACATCTGAAATGGAATTTTTAGACACTGTCATATGCGTGGACTTTTAAATGATCTAATTAAATTACATTTTAGTAATTGTAAACGTTGACACCCTTATCAGCATTTCAACGTCAAGTATGGACAAAAAAGTTGTGTGGAATCAAGTACGTGAACAAGGAGAGTAGACAACCAACAAGACTGCTGAACAAAGGGCGCACCTAGGTGGAATGGATGTCACCCAATAAGGAAGGATATGATATATATGTAAATGCGCTGAGTGTAAGGTGCTCTTCAATACCTTTGTTGTGTGTGAGGAGGGACTGTGCCCACAAGGGCAAGAGACGTAGCCTCAAGTGGACCAGGGTGCCTCTCTGCTTCCACAACAATGGAATGATTAGAATTTTGCTGTTGAGCAGCCTGTACGTTATTGGAGGTTGCATGGGTTGTAGATAACCCTTCAAACTAAACTTAAAAAAACAGAGGTCCTTATCTTCTTCGGAGAGGACCGACTGTCTTTGGATCACTACCTCTTGGCCATTGGAGCATGGACCCACTCCCTTCCCTGTCACCAAAGTAAACAATAGCAGAGTTATGTTATATGTTGTTCTCACCCTTAAAAGTATTGTCCATGTGCTTACGCGTTCTTAACATTTTAAGATATATTGATTCCAATATCCATCCTGAAGGATGCAGGCTGGTGATTCAGGTAGTCGTCTCCTCAAGACTCAACGATGTAGATTCCCTGAATCTTGGACTCCCACTTGCCTTCTTTCTGCTTCAAGAAGCCTTTCTTTAGTATCCTCCAACCATGCAAAATTACATTGGCTCTCTGTTGAAATATTTCACTTTTAAGGCACTCAGCTGAGCCCATATGACTATCAATCGTGTTGGAATTTCTAAATATATACACCTTCTTGCACCCTCAGATAGACTTCCATGACTCTTCTGACAGTTACTGTTTTCCAGCACACCACTGTGGGATGGCGCTTATTCTCCCACAGACCTGTAACGCTCTCCCCATCAGACATCAGTCCATTTCAGATCAAAAGGGATCAAGCATTCAGTCAATCATTTCTTTTTGTGGAAATTATAGACAAAGGAATTGAACCGCAATAGAGCACAAGAGCTTTAATCGATGCAGCAAGATGCAACTGCATTAAATACTTCTTATTTGTTTGTGACCACTTCATTGCCTCTGAAGGGTGGTGGTTGTATCAAGCAAGTTGTGAGGAAGTGAGCAGTAATTTCTGAAAGTAGTTTTCATTTGCGCTATGGTAATAGTGGGCAATTTTCCCTTCACACTCTACGATCCTATTGAAACTGGCACTTATTAAACATGAAATGCATGTCCTATGTATAGTGCAATATGACTATAATTGTCTCTGTCCTTCACTCTGTGACAGACAGACAGACAGACAGACAGACAGACAGACAGACAGACAGACAGACAGACAGACTGACAGACAGACAGACAGACAGACAGACAGACAGACAGACAGACAGACAGACAGACAGACAGACAGACAGACAGACAGATAGATAGATAGATAGATAGATAGATAGATAGATAGATAGATAGATAGATAGATAGATAGATAGATAGATAGATAGATAGATAGATAGATAGATAGATAGATAGATAGATAGATAGATAGACAATCCGACAGACAGACAGACAGACAGACAGACCCAGGACGCAGTTTTTGCTGCCCCTTTCTGAAAGAGCTGAATTTCACGCAAGCCTGTGTGGCCCTTACGCATCTGCAGCTCTTACAAACAAGCACATCCTTTTTGCAGTAACCTCCTTTCGTCAGGCAGCATGGAGGTCAAGATAATCGAGACCTGATTGATATTTTATGGATGTCTTATTGTATATTGTCTTTATGAGATTTTACTCAGTCTTTTTATTGATATGTATATATGGCACTTTATTTAATGTATTTGCTTTGTGATTTTATCTTTTATGATTTTGACTGCGACTTAATACAGATTGATTGATGATGATGATAGATAAGTAGAGTATTTTATGAGTATGACATTTTAATGGATTTCCAAAACCGTAAAGTTGTTTTTGACAATCTTCACAAATGTCTGTGAAAAGTTGGTAAACCTTCAGTGTGCAAGTTCCAAAAGAAAATATTGACTTTCAAACCAATCTGCATCACTCTTCTACATAGTTATCATCATGCCAATGGTTCTAGGTCTGCAAAAGATATTCAGTACAAACCATGAAGATTTATTTTGGTAGCGTATCATACACTTTACACTATCGGGAACTGCTGGTCTGCTTCTAGACGATAGTGTGTATTGAAGTCCACTTCAAAAGGCAAACATGTAGAGAAGAATGCTGCATTAATTTGTTGTTGTACATAGAAATATTGTGAAAAAACAAACTTTAAAAAACATAATATTTGTACAATTTGTGTGATTAGAATCAAAATTATCTGTTTATTTCTCGCAATTTGAAGATTACATTTCACTTGGGATAAGATGAAGGTGTTGTTGGAAACTTTGGAAACTCCATGACCCTGGTATAGCTACCATTGGTGCACCAGGTGAAGTGGCACTTGGGTCCAGAGGGCTTAAGGGCCCAATGAACCCTGATTACTGTTGTATTTCACTACCAAACAATCACTCAGGGGACCTATTTTAATACCTTGCATGGAGCCATGGCAACCTTGCTAATCCCATGCTCTGTGAAGGTCAAAAGGATGAACTTCGCAAAACGGTGATAGTGGATGAAATATTTGCACGACGCTACCCTGTTGGCAGATTGCAGACACAGAACACACATTTTGCACAATTGTAGCAAATAGAACGGTGCCATCTAATTTGTTGAAAGTGGCCCTTTCTGTCAAGGTAACTGGATGTTTTTACAAAATGTTTTATTATTGTTATTTCTCATCTTGATAGGTAAGGGATTCAACAGGTAAGTGGGCAAAACAGAAAATATTCTTCAATGATAAAGTGGTTTCTCATTGAAGGCATTAAGCAAGGCGGTATTGGTAAAAAGCATGAAAGAAGTATTGTCTCAGCGTTCTCCTCAGATCAAGCCTTGATATGTTGTTATTCTATAGGAGGTAATGCAGTGGTCGGAGAGTGGGGGTGACGTGGTCTTCTAGCCTCAATCCTATTCACATTTTCACTGCTGTGCTCTGTAGGGTTTGGAGGTGTCTAAAATGATATTTTCTTAAGGCCAGGTGTGACCTGCTTGAATGATGGAAACAGGATAATTCTAAGGCTATTAGGTCACTGGCTCAGAGGGAAAACAATTTATGGAAGAAGTCAAACGAGAAAGCATAGTTAGAAAGGTTTGGTTCACTAAGATGTGGGAATCTACAGTGAGCTGTTTTTCTAAAATGTTGCATGTTGGACTGGGCGCTTTCTGCAGGGTCAACCCTGATTTTTTGCCTTCCTTCGCTGAGCCCATTTTTGTTGGATTTTAGGAGTCTGCACACTTTAATCCCACTTACCAGTGGTAAAGTGCTTGTGCTCTCCCTTCTAAATATGGTACACTTGGTATGCAGCTGATTGGTACATTTCATTTACTTAGACAACTTAGTATGTGGTACTGCATGTACCCTGCACCTGTACATATACGCTATTAGTGGGCTACAGTACTCATTCCATCATCCACTAAAGAAGATCCTTAAAACATGTCTCAGGTCTGCTACTGCAGTCTGTAGTTTAATTTTAAACTGTCATTTTGGCCTGGTAAAACAAATATTTGTAATGCCTAAACCTTCTTTTTTAATACTTATAAATCATCCCTAAGGTAGGCCCTAAAGGCTTATACGTGTTTTGTACGTTTTGCACGTGTTTTGTAAAAGTGGGATATGTGTGATCAAGTTTTACATGTCCTGACAGTGAAAAATTCCTAAAGTCATTTCACTGTAACAAGGCTCCCTCTCCCATTGACTAACACTGAGTTACAATACCATATTTAATAAATGCTAACTTTAGATTGGTAGCCGAGAGAGAGATACTGTTTACACTCAAATGAATTGTAATTTAAAATCCTCTTTAATGGTTAAGCCAGATTTTAAGTTACAATATAAATGTATGTTCCTATTAATTTATGAATGAAAGTCTTAATTGTATTAAAGACAAGGATGCAAGTATTGTGTTTCTCAAAATTTGCATTTTATCACCAGCAACAGTCAAAAACCTAAAAAAAACTACAACTCCCATAGGGCATGAAGAATACTAGCCAATGGGAGATAAATGCAGAACGATTTCAACCAATGGGCTTACAGCAAAACATATATCTTTCCACTTGACTACGTACAGCCCTGCTTTCTTGTGAGAGAAGTTAATGAAACGGTAATACTAGTGGTATTAGACTACCTGTGAGTGAAAGCCGACAGGGGCTCCCCTCAGGCCTTGGTGTTGCTAGATCTTTCCGCAGCCTTTGAGACGGTCAACCACGGTATTCTGGTGGACCGTGTCAGGGAGGCAGTCATCCAGGGCTCTGCCCTCCGTTGGATCAGCTCCTTCTTAGACAGCAGCTCCCAGTCGGTTCACATAGCCCAGTTCACGACACCAAAGTTGGAAACCACTTGCAGAGTTCTGCAGGGCTCCTCGCTTTCCCCCCCTTTTGTTCAATCTTTACCTCCGCCCTCTGATCCGGTTTCTTAAAGAAAGGAAAGTTACCACATTTAACTATGCGGATGATCTTCAATTTATGTTCACCATTGACAATTCCCCCCAATCAGCTCTCGAATTTCAGACCACCATGCTGCACATCCATCACTGGATGGACTGCAATCACTTAATGCTCGATCCAGGCAAGACTGAACTGGTCCTCACGGGTGGCAGCCACAACCTCCGGGGCCCACGCTTCTGGCCAGTGGACCTAGGCACCCCCCACCCCTTCTCCCTCTGCAAAAAGTCTTGGCGTCACAATAAACAACGACCTGTCTCTAAAATCCCAAGTTGGCTCCGTGATCTCTACCTGTTTCTTCTAACTACGGAAGATCAGAAAGATCAGTAGACTTCTTACTCGGAGAGCAATGATACAGGTAGTGTTAGCCACCATTATGTCCCGTCTAGACTATGCTAATTCAGTCTATCTTGGTTTACCAGTATTTTTAACTAAACGTCTACAGCTGGTGCAGAATCAAGTGGCCAGACTGATTCATCAGCAACCGAGGTGGCAACATGTTACCCCACTTCTGAGGAAGCTGCACTGGCTCCCTATTCCTCAGCGCTGTGCCTTTAAAGTAGGATGTCTGGTCTTTAAAGCATTACATGGCCAGTGCCCCAAATTCATTGATAGCCTTATCCAAAGGTACCCTCCCTCACGCAACCTATGCTCGACCTACCTCCATCTCCTGGCAACTGCCGCCTTCAATTTGAAGCAACAAGGGGGTTGCAGGTTTGCAACTCTGGCACCCAGACTCTGGAACTACTTTCCCTTGGAAATTAGATCATGTACTGACTTGCTGAGCTTCAGAAAGTCCATTAAAACATGGCTGTTCATCCAAGCATATCAATAAACTCCAACCGAGCCCGGCTAGTCCTAGATACAGCGCCATGAAACCAACCGGTGTACGCGCGCTTTAGAAGAATTTTATAACATACCATAACAATGATGATTCACAAACAAAGAAAAAATAGATAAAATAATGAAACAGACTAGAGTAAATGTAAAAGGTTCCTGGTAAAGGTCTTTAAATCTGAATCCCACAGAGGTAACCAGTACATCAGGGAGGTCTGCAATAGGAGAAGTGGACGATGAAGAACCAGAACCAACTGGAATGTCCTTAAGACGAAGGTGGTAATGCAGGAGCAACTATCAGGAGAGGGGAGAACACCAAGTTAATACAGTGCTGAGGTGGAATAAGACTTGCTTTTGCGTCTTTAATTAAATTAAGACGTTCCTTTATAAATTACTAGGAAAATTAAAATGTTATTGCAAGTCCAGTGGCTTCTATTATGCTTTTTCAAAGCAAGTCAATTACAACATAAGCTGTAGTGTGATCAGGTTTACAATACAATGAGTGAAGCACATTATCAATAGACCAATCAGCTGATATTAGAATGTCCTCAAGCTGGGAATTAGCCGACAAAGCTGTAGAAGCCATAGCACTTCTGGTGGAATGGGCACCAAAATAGAGGTGTCAATGATCTCTTTGTGCAAGGTGCTCTGAGCCCAGATCAAACCAGTTTTGCCTTCACTGGTGCAGCATGACCACAGGTGGTGGAGACAGCATTGTGCAAGGGAGACAGGCTCCATTCAGGTGCAAGGTAAATCTCCTCCCACCACTCTAAATGCAGCCAGGGTCTATTAAGCTCAGGGCTGAGTCATCCAGGAAGGAAGGGCCAGGCACACCTCAACCCCCCCAGAGTCTGTCTACAGGGAATGCACATCCTCTGTCTCTGTCACACTGAAACCAATCCACAAACAGGTAGAGGCATACAGGATGGTTGAACAAGAAAATAGCCACTTTCTAAAAGTGCTATTTTCAAACACATAATTTAAAAACCATCTTTACTAAAAGATGTGTTATTAAATCCTGAGTTCAGGGATACCAAACTCCATTTTTCAATCTTATCCCTATGGGAAATGTGTTTGTAATATGTTACAAAGCATTCCCCATTCTGTCTATGGGGAAAGATAGTCTTTCAATAGTAAAAAACTAAATTGGCAGTATTTCACTATGAGGACATGTTATACACACCAGTACATGTCCTACCTTTCACATACCCAGCACCCTGCCCAGGGGAGTACCTTGAGCCTACCATAGGGGTATCCTATGTCTATGAAAAGGGAAAGGTAGGGCCTGGCAAGTGGGGATACTTGCCAAGTCGACATGGCAGTTAATAAACTGTGCGTTGGGACCACGGTGGCAGGACTGAGACATCTTTTCAGCTCTACTCATGTGGGTAGCACAATGAGTGCTGCAGGCCTACTAGTAGCATTTGATTTACCGGCCCTGGCACACTTAGTGCACTTTATTGGGACCTACTGGTAAATCAAATATGCCAATCAAGGAGAACCAATCACAACACCAATTTACACATAGAGCACTTGCAATTTGGCACTGGTCAACAGTGGCAAAGTGCCCAAAGCATCTAAGCTAGCAAGAACGAAATCCAGCACAGCATCAAAAGCACAGGAGGTAGAGGCAAAAAGTCAGGGAAAATCATACCAAGGATGCCAGGTCCAACAAGGACATTCTGAGATCAATTATTCTGTGCTCGCACACCTTATTACATTGGCCAACACAAGGTTTTGGTTGATAAGGGAAAAAAAGGGTAAATCACAGTGGTTATATTTGTCTTTGTATGTTTGTGAACTCAGAAACGAATACATGTGAGAATAAATTGACAAGAAGTAACATTCAGTGCTCTGAAAGTTGATAGATATAAGACATAACAGCATCGTCAGTTTTGCAGCCAACATTTTCAGTAAAAGATCAGAGTTATCAGACCAAGAAATAAAAATCTTCAGAACAACATCCACGCCCCACAGTTTAATGTATTTTGATATAAGAGGATTACAAACTTTTCTCCCCTTAGAAGTCGATGGACAAGCAATGCTCTCCCATTACTTTTCCATTGATGTAAGAATGATACATGGAAATTGACGATCTGTACAAATTGATGGTACAATAGGTCTTACCACCACTAACTTCAGCTACCAAGAAGTTTACAATGTAAGCTACATCTGCTGAAAAGGGATCAATGTATTTTCCCATACACCAGCTTCCCCAAAGAGGCTAAGCTGACTTGTAAGCCTTGAAGGTACCAGGGTCCAGGATTTTATCATTTATTCTGAAGGTTCTGGTGAAATAAAAGAGCAGGACTAGGAGATTCCACTATTTCCAAAGCTGAAAGAGTGCGGGAGTTGTATAAAACTAGGCAGTGAGGCTGCCTCAGTGGATCCAGAAGGAGGTTGGGAAACAATGATAGGAGGACTGGATAGTCTATCGCTAGCCCTAGAAGACAATGGAACTAAACCTGTAATTGCCAGAATGAAAATACCAGCACTAGAGTTGCTAACTGGCATCTGGTCTGTGCTAAGACCCTGTTTAACATCAGGAAAGGTGTAGTTGGTTAAGTGGGCCCAATCCTGTAAACAAGCATCTGTAGCTAACGGTAGGTGATCTGGACACCAACTAAAGAAATGTGGTAGATGGGAATTTTGTCTGGTCACAAATAAGTCTTTTTTTGTTTTTCAAAACAAAAACAAAACACACGAATAACAGTTATTACATACATGTAGCAAATAATCATATCAAACAAGAGAAGAAAGAATTAAGAGTAATGATACGTGTCTGGGGAATCACACAAATCACAAAAGAAATTTCCATATGCGATTACATTTTTGCAATGAGCGTATAGCTCTGGTCTTGGCCAATGCCCGCTCCCTCTCATATAAATCTTTCATGAGAGCCAACCATTCAAAGAAAATAGGCGGATTAGGCATAATCCATACTCTGGCAATTCAAAGGCAGGCAGCAACTAGTGCAATGGATAAGAAACTTCTCATTGCACGATTCTCACTTTCCTTAAATCCTAGCATGATCTCTTTGTTAGTAAGCAAAAAATCAGAACCCAAACATTGAGCAATACATAGTGTAACAGCATAGGGCAGGTGCAAAACATATGAAGAATATTGGCTGCCATGAGATTAAATTTGGGACAGCGTGATCTATCTGCGCAATCTCCCACAAACCGCTGTACTTTTTGTTGCCATTTACTAATCCTTTCAGGGGTTTAATAGAGCATACAAATAGTTCTAAATTGTTGCAGCTTTAAACTGTTAGAATAGAACTATCTAAAGTGTCCAGAGCAGAGACTATCTCAGAAGCATCCGTAATAATATCTAACATCTGACTGCATTTGGAGGCCAGCCGGCAGGTGTCATTGCCCCTGAAACAGCAGAGTTGAAGATATATTGAACTATATCTAGCTTTAAGCGAGAGATTTAAAATGTATGTCAATATTTCATTACAGTAAGGGGGCAGCACTCGTTGTCGTTTTAAGAAATAATCACTAATTTGCAAATATTTTAAAAAAGATTGCTGTGGGAAATCAAAAGTAGATTGCAATGATACAAAAGTGCGAAAACCATTGGTGTTGTAAAGCTGGCCCAGGCGTTCAATACCACACATTGCCCATCTACAAGCAGTAGGATCATGAAATATGCTTGGGAGGATTGGATTGTTCCATAGTGTAAAGTAATCATGCTGTGTGAGATCTCTGAAAGTAAGTGAGCATTAATCGAGACTTTTGTGCCATATTCAAACCATATCCCTTATGGTCTTAAAATGTACCCTTTTGTAATAGTTAGGATCATTAATCCTATACTAAAACATTTTGCTCTCTGTGCCCTGGGCCAGTGAGAGGCCAAAATATGGTAGTTTATCAGTTAGTAAGCTTTGCAAACGACCTGTAAATGCTCCCCAAAAATATAGTTTGAAATCAGGAAGTTGTAATCCACCCAGTTTATAGGGAAGTTTAAGAGAGCAGATCGCTCAGCGTGCTTGCTTATAGCCCCAAATAAAACTACTGATGACACCCTCCAATTTTTGAAAATAGTACTTGGGGACACGTATAGGGATAGCTCAGGACAAGTATAAAAACGTAGGTAGAATTGTCATCTTTATTATTTTAGTCCTACCAATAATAGATATTGGGAGCTTATTCCAGTTCCATTTTTGTGTAACAGATTGAAGAAATGGTTCATAATTAAGTCTCCAGATTTGTTCAATAGTAGCAGAAATCCGGACATCCAAGTAAGTTGCAACAGCACAGCCTCCAATTAGAGGGGTAGATAATCCAAGTTCTGAAGAATTTGAGTTTTATGGGAATTAAGTTTGTAACCTGAAAAGTGACCAAAAGTTTTTGCTTCTTCCTCAATTCCACTCAGTTCTAATACTGGGTCAGATGTAAATACCGCAATATCATCAGCATATGCAATAGCCCCAAGTTGACACATCCCATTGCTAAATGAATTAATGCGAGTATTCCGATTTAGTGCATTAATGAATGGAGCTATATATAAAGAAAACAGCAGGGGGAGATTGGGCACCCCTGTCGGGTACCCCGACGTATCGGAAAAGGAGCCTAATGCAAGTTGGTATATAATAGTTTAGCCTGTGGATTACTATATAGCGCACAAATCCACTTCAAAAAGCTGCCTGGTAGTCCATTGTTAATCAGTGTTGCCCATACTGCATCCCACACGACTCATTCAAAGGCTTTTTCAGCATCTAAGAGGACCATCCCTAAATGACTAGATGTCTTATAAGCAATAGCAAATGCTGTTATAGCCGTATTAATGTGAGCAGTAGTATCTCTACCAATTATGAACCCATGCTGTTGATCGGATACAAGGTCCAGCATGGAAGGCGCTAAACGGTTAGCCAATATTTTGTCAAAAATTTTAGCATCTGATATTGGGACCCGCAGTCTCCCGTAGATTTACCCTTTTTAAGGAAAAAACAATGTACATCATGTCCCAGGACTTGGGGGCTTCCACACATTCCCCTTTCTGATTTATAACATCATGATGCAACAGAAGAACAGAATTTTATTTTTTTTAACAAAATTCTATTGGCAGAGTGTAGTCCCCAGCAGCCTTGCCGGAAGGCAGCGCGGGCATGGCAGATATTATTTCATCCTCAGTAATATCTTGTTGCAGGCAGTCCGCTGCTTCTAGACTAAGAGATAAGGGTTCCCCAAGTTGTAAGTATCTGCCCAGTGCATTTTTATCTATGTTACCGGGGAGGGTGTAGAGCTCCATATAAAATTGAGTGAACTGTTCTAAAATTAGATTGGGGAATGTATGTAACTGCCCATCTCTACATTTTATTGTATCTATCCGTGTTTTAGATTTTTTATCCACAAGCTGGTATGACAAAATCCTCCCAACCTGTTCCCCATATTCATATTGATGAGATCGGTTTTTGTTAAAAGCAGTGGCTATCTTTTCCTTTAGCTTCCTGCTTAGAAGTAAGCGTGTGTCGATTAAAGAAGCATATATTAGATCTCTGTTTGGGCCGCTACCCTTGAGTTCCTCCGCATGCATGATTTCTAATCGTTTTAATGTATCACAACTTAATTTCAGATTATTCTGTTGAGTTTTATTTATGTGATAAATATACTGTTGAGTAGTACCCCGTATATAAGCTTTCATTGTGTCCAATACAATGAAAGCAGAAGCAGTATGAATAATGGACCGCAAAAACTCTGTAAGAGTCCGTTGAGTGTATGCTATAAACTCTGGGTCAGTGAATAAGCATCTAGGAAACGAGAAAGATTGCTTCTTCTTATCTTCAGCTGCTGCCTGAAAGCTTATTAAAACAGGGTTGTGATCAGAGGTTATCTGTGTGAAGACCTTTATTTGAGCAGTTACTAAAGTACTATTATTAACACAAGCCAAATCTATTCTTGAATACTGTTGATGGGGCGCAAAATAATATGTATAACCTGGCAGAGTAGGATGTAGCATCCGCCATACATCTATCAAGCCATGAATTCGAGCTAATTCAGAAATTGACTGACGAACCCTCTGCATTCTCAGAAATGCGGCCCTATTGGTTGAGTCAATATCATAGTTTAAAGTGCAATTAAAGTCCCCTACAATAAATATTTCTCCTTGCCAATCAAACAGATCTAACATTAATTTGTTGAAAAGAGTAGGATCATCCAAGTTTGGAGCATACACTGCCCAGAAGACATATTTTTTATTATAAACTTCAAGTTGTGCCATGGCCCACCTACCACCTGGGTCAGAAGCAGTTTTAAGTTTTTTGCAGACTAACCGTTTATCCTTAAGAATCGCCACCCCTCTGATTGTAGCACCCTGTGAGGTACATACAGTTGTTTCAAACCCTAGCTGTTTGAACAAACCTCTGTCCTTATAGGCCAAATGTGTCTCTTCAAGGATTACCAAATGAGGTTTACAAAGCATAAGTTCTTCCCTAACCAACTGACGTGTAGATAGCGAATTCAGCCCAGCTACGTTCCAGCTAATACACCTGATTCTCCCCATTATAAGGCACGTGATAATTCAGACTATAGGTGGCTTTTACCTTTCCCCAGACGTTATCCTTTAAAAATTTTAGAGAAAAAAAGTCCAAAATAGAAACATTAGAAAAGATAGACTCGCTACATAAAGACATTGAACATCACAATTTATCAAATGTTTACATCTGATATGATATGTACCCCCTGTACTTTAAAATCCCAGTACACTCCTGTGTTCCACCGATGAACCCCCAAAAAATCAGCCCCAACCCTAAGGTCGGGAACCACCCAGTGTTCAAGAAGTGGGGTCACAAATAAGTGTATGTGGAAAGGACCCCATCTGTGGAGAAGTGACCTGAAGACCGAAGGATGAAGTCTAGGCCTGAGCAGAATTTACGAAGGTGCCTTTCGCAAAATATCGCCGCGATCACGCAAAATTTCGCGTGATCGCGGGGATTTTGTGAGGATTAATGTGTTACTGAATTTGACCTTCAACTCGGGCACCTGCTTTATTTATATCTGTAAGACTTACAGATATAAATAAAGCAGGGGCCCGAGTTGAAGGTCAAATTCAGTATAAGTGCTTCCTGTTGAGGTTTAATTTTTGTGACAGGAGCATCGTCATGCCAGAATGAATCCTGCCCTGCATATTTATCCAAGAAGATGCCACCGTTTTGTGCAATACCTCTTAGGAACGGGAGTGAAGCAATGCGCCTACAGGCGACTCCCCTGGAGGGTTTTATAAAAAGAAACCAAGCTCTTTCACAGGTGACGTCGGCACAGTAGTTGGCAGCTATTCCATCAAACATGACCAGGCAGGGGATACAGAGGGAGGTGAATGGGGATTAAGTAGGTCACGGTGAATATTACACACATGCCTTTTAGTCCTATACCTATTGTAAATTAAAATGTTGAAATTAAATAGTTCATTAATCTTACTCAAACAGTGCAAGCAACACCGTAACCTACCCAACGAGCCTTTTATCCAGGCAGTTGTTGTAGGACATGTGTGTGGGCACTGAGGTGGGGCGTCAGGGTGACATGTCAGGTATGTGGGGTCTTCACAAGATTAAAGCCCCAAAAAATTGACAAGGGGTCAGGCAGATTGAGTTCACAACACAAACAGGGAGATGATTGAAAACGTAAACCGAGGTCGCATTCGGACATAAAAGCATCAGCGCCAGAAGAAAACAACCTGTGAAGAGGTTATTTCAAACAAGGAAAGAACTCTGGCCAGTGTACTTTCTGTGCAAATTAGAACTGCACTGTGTCCTAGTAATGCTGATGTTTACACAAAAACAAAACCAGGAAATCCTGGTACAGGGAATGTCGTTATGAAAAATACCTCCACGCATCGGGATTACATCTAAGTATCTTATCTGTAGAGATGTGCTTCTCTACTTGCGATCTCCAGGCTAAAATTCTCGCTGCCGTTTCTCACTCCATATTGAAATAGGCAGACCAAACATTAAAAGTAATCGAAGTAAAAAAGCAGTGAATACATTTCAACGTATCTGAAAAAGCACTGGCATAGACAATTCCTTCGGTTATAGTGTAGTTTAAAGTTTTGCAAATGCACAAAATCACTTCAGGAGAGGTGGGGGGATTCGAGGAATTTGCAGGGTGTGACCAGGATCAGTGGAAATATTTGAGGGTGGGTGAGAATTTCCGTTCCCTCGCGGATCGCGGAAGTTTCGACATTTTCGCGTTCTGCGCGAAACGCGAAAATGTCGAATTTTCGCAATTTCCGCAAGTGGAACGGAAATTGTCGCCCACCCTTAGGCTCAAGTCGTGTGAGTCGCACAGATGGTGGGAGTGCCAGTCTGGTATGATATTGAAGTCTTCTGGCAAGTATTCTGCGTGAACCGAGATTTTCTTTAGTATACAGAATTCTCAAAAGCACTTTGCGAGTTTTGTGAGCTGCCTGGTTATGGTGCGGCCCAGGTGATTGATATATTGGACCGCTGTACTGATGTCCATGCACAGAAGGATGGAACATTGCACTCTGTTGTTTGTTTGATAAGAAAACCCAAATCTGACAGAGGGGAACAAGTGAACTTTAGTTGCAATTGAGATCTGAGGTATGCAACTACTGGTTTCATTGGTTTTGTAAAGCACCATGGTGCTGAAGAAAGACCAACAGGAAGGGAGGAAAAACAACACGTCAGTCCTTGCCATTGAAACTGAAGGACTTTTCTGCAACAGTGATGAAAGGGTACTGTAAGATATACATCCTGGAGATCCAATTGGACCATTTAGTCATGTTGGAGGAAGAAATCCCTGACATGTACTATTGGTTCCTATTTGAAATGATGGTATAAATACCACAAAATGATTAAATAGGCTGAGATTGATGACGGGTCTAATATTTTTGTTTTTCTTTTGCTCTAAAAAGATGGAACTGAAGAACCACATTGAATCTGAGGAGAAGTGTTGTACTGCATGTTTTTGTAATAGAGAATGCATTTCTTGTGAAATCGTGTTGGACTTTTCTACAGAGAACTTTGGAGAGGAGGAAACCCAGTTTGAAAAGGCTTTGCTTAGAGCTCACCTGGTATAACCTTGTGTTTAGGACCCCAAGGACTGGATGGTATTGTTTGTCACTTTGTTAGATAATATAAAGGCGACCTCCTGCCGGCCGCTACTGGCCTCTGGTCTAGCAATTAAGTTCTGGGCTACCTTATTACACTTAATAAGTAACAACTTCAGTTTTATAGCAATAGAGACTTACTTCTTCCACTCATTTGAATTGTAGTTTAAAATCCCTTCTAATGGTAAAGTCGGATTTCACGTCATTTTTCTGAAAATGCCACTCGCAGAGCGTTTACGTTTTTCTGCCGAAACCAAATGTGTCTTTCAGTGAGTGTCCAGAGAAATAAATACAGTCATGAATCCTCTGTGGTGTTATGTGTATTCCTTCTAGAGAGGGAAACAAATTACCTTGGGTGTGGGGGAAGGGTGCTCCTCTCCTGAGAAGGATGGCCTGGGGGGTTGTCTTCAGCCCTTCCTGGGCTTCAAAGAGTAGCCTGAGTGCTGTGTACACTCACTTCCTGACTTCTGAAACTGCCAGCTCTGTTGAGGGGACATGCAGCAAATATGTGTGCCTGCAAGCCCTATGTTACCCTAAATTATTTGGAGCCACTCCCAGGGAAAAGAGCAGAACTGACCAGAATAAGTTTAGGAAGTAGACAAAGAGTTGGACCCCACACACAGGCTGACACTGGGTATATCATGAGGTACCCTCAAAACCTCTCATTAGGATACTCCTGAACTTGTGGATGATTCAGAAGGACTGCCCTGCTCTCCTGAAGAAGTAAGAGTGGACCTTCTTTCCTTGAACCCAGGATTCTCAAAAGTGACTTCAGGGTCCATTATCTGAGCTCCTGTTTGAGCTATAGGTACACAACTAGCTGCCAGAGACATTCTCTGCAACTGCCCAGCTGACCTGCACCAACTAGACCTGCATGAGCCCTGCTTCTGGCCTCAGCTGGAGTGAGTCATAATCCACATCAGGTGCCCCACCAAGTTCTGGATCCTTGGCTGGCATCAGAGTGCACTCCTCCTTTTTTAATACTGCAAAGAATGAGCCACATGCAAAAATCCAGAGATTTGGGGCTCTACATGGCCATGAGAGTACTTTTCACCTTTACAACGACCACCAGATCCCCCTCCAATGCAAAGTTCTGATGGTGACGTGCTCTTTGCCCAAACAGGGACAACTCATGCCTTCCACCAATGTGAAGCTCCAGCGGCCTACTCATCACGCCAACAACAATCTCATTGTGGCTCTTCCAACGCAAAGCCCCAGCTGAGGCTCCTCGCATAGACTCTGCAAGTATATAAACTCTTGACAAGATAAAACTGGTCCCTGTATCCCACTCACACTCCATCGTGGTCGGCCTGACCTTGTGGCTTTGACCCGATACACCATCACCAAATAACTGTGGGTGGTGCTTTTTGCTTTTTGGCACTATTTTCAGCTGAAACTTTAAAAATTCATACTCAAGTTTTAGGATTGGATCTGTGTACTTTTTGAGTGGTTTTCTTTATTAAAATGTACTCTATGTTTCGAAATGTGTTTGTGATTTCTCTTCTGTTATGTTTTCACTTTATTACTGTTTGGATTCTGCATGAATACTTTACACATTGCCTGTAAGTTAAGCCTGACTTTTTGTGCCAATCTACCAAAGGGTAAAAGACTGGTCTATTTAGTGACTTTGTGGTTCACCCTGACAAGGACTGTGTTTATTACTTAAATTGAGCTGTCATCCTCTCAGCTAATAATACCCCAGTTTTTTACACTGCTTAAACTACACACTTGTTGAGTGGCTACAGTGCATCTGCTTAGCTGACTCAGTCCTGTTTTCTATCTCAAAGAATTTAGTATGTTGAGCTACCACTTAAACTTCTATCATACATATGCATATCACAGTGTGTGTGTCTGTGTGGTGGTGGTGGTGGTGGTGATGCAACACAAACAAACTATTTTATAGCCATCTTTATCATAGAGGTGAAGCCAAGTCAAAAAAGCATTATTGGAAAACTATGAATCTGCCTATCAAGACGAAAAATTAAAGAAGGAAATCAAGCAAATAGAGAAGA
Source organism: Triturus cristatus (assembly GCF_964204655.1). Taxonomy (NCBI): domain Eukaryota; kingdom Metazoa; phylum Chordata; class Amphibia; order Caudata; family Salamandridae; genus Triturus; species Triturus cristatus. The sequence goes on from NC_140582.1 coordinate 589,370,952, forward strand.
CAAAGACCAGTGATAAATAGGTGTCAACTACATCTCATGCTCCGAAAACGTTCCTTGACCTTTCTCAGTATGGTCAAGGACTTCATCACTGGCTTACAATACTTTAGAAGACAGAATTCTCCAAAGCTCTTTGCGAGTTTTGTGAGCGACCTGGTTATGGTGCGACCCAGATGATTGATGTATTGGACCGCTGTAATGTTGTCCATGCCCAGAAGGATGGAACATTGCACTGTTTGATAAGAAAACCCAAATCTGACAGAGGGGAACAAGTGAACTTTAGTTGCAATTGAAGAGTCTGAAGGTTTTGGCTCTTCAGAAGGATAATGTCTAAATACATGACGAGACGAATCCCTTGAGATCTGACGTATGCAACTACTGGTTTCATTGGTTTTGTAAAGCACCATGGTGCTGAAGAAAGACCAAAAGGAAGGGAGGAAAAACAACATGTCTGTCCTTGCCATTGAAAATGAAGGAATTTTCTGCAATAGTGATGAAAGGGTACTGTAAGATATGCATCCTGGAGATCCAATTGGACCATCCAGTCATGTTGGAGGAAGAAATCCCTGACATGTACTATTGGTTCCTATTTGAAATTATGGCATACCACAAAATTATTAAATAGGCTGAGATTGATGACGGGTCTAATATTGTTGTTTTTCTTTTGCTCTAAAAAGATGGAACTGAAGAACCACATTGGATCTGAGAACAAGTGTTGTATTGCATGTTTTTGTAATAGAGAATGTATTTTTTTGTGAAATCGTTTTGGACTTTTCTACAGAGAACTTTGGTGAGGAGGAAACCCAGGTTGAAAAGGCTTTGCTTAGAGCTCACCTTGTATAACCTTGTGTTTCGGACCCCAAGGACCTGATGTTTTTCACTTTGTTAGATAATATAAAGGCGACCTCCTGACGGCCGCTGCTGGCCCTCTGGTCTAGCAATTAAATTCTGGGCTACCTTATTACACTTAATAATTAATAACTTCAGTTTTATAGCAATAGAGACTTACTTCTTCCACTCATTTGAATTGCAGTTTAAAATCCCTTTTAATTGTAAAGTTGGATTTTACCATTAATGTAAAATGTTCATTGACCTTTCTCAGTATGGTCAAGGACTTCATCAATGGCTTACAGTACTTTAATAAGTAGACATTCGATTACCTTAAGTCACATTTGGGTTAGATGATCCTCGAATACAGGCAATATTTGTTCTGCAAAGTATATATTTCACCTCTGTGTTGAGGGCTGGGATCAGCATGCAGTTGAAATATTGAAACTGTTATAACAAAACTCTTCAGATGTCATGTTTTGCTGTTCTCATGTACTTTTTAGCTTGCCACTCACACAGTGCGCTATAACAAGGTGTGATGCTCTGTGTTCACACAATGTGCTTGGCACCATACTATGTTCAGCTGAGGTTAACATGGACCATATCCGGCACAGTGTTCCAGTGGAAGATCTCTTGAGTAAACAGATGCTCGCAAGAGAAGTATGACATGCAAATAGTAAATGGCTATACAATGCTTTGGGGTGCCCCTCCACTATAAAGCTCCTTGTGAGTACTAACTTTGGTGCTGGTCTCACTGGAACCCTCCCAGTGTGTACGGGCGGTAGATTAGAAGATTCATGGGGTTGGCTTGAGAGCCACACACAAGAGCTAGGATAGTGGTGATTCAGGCAGAACACTCAGTGCCATGCAAAGGGAATCTGCTCTAGAGCACCCGCTGCTTGAGTGCAGCAGCGGGTCAGGGTTTCCTTGCTGAGACCAAATGATGTGTGAACCCTGTCTCATAGGGCACTTTGGAGAGGTGAATATTGCAGGGCACACCTTAAGGTGGTCTTCAGTCGGATCTAAGTGCATTTTCCATATTTGGACATGCCACCAGAGAAACACAATTTACTTATTTTCATGGGAAATGTTCCCTTGCAAATGTGGGATATCATTGGTGTGATGGAGCTAGTGAGGCATCTCTGCACGTGCATTTAATATTTCAGAAGGGATTGCATGCCACTCGGTATGACCAACTTCTCTGATGTCACTGTGCATTTGGAACACAAAATGCAACAAACGCGGAGGTTTTTTCTGAGCTAGGCACCAAGCGCCCATCATGTTATGGAGTCCAAAGCGTTTTGTTGGTACATATTTTCCTATTTTTTGACAACAGAAGTTGTTCGTTTCACTTCGTGCCAACGTAATGAATTCTCAGTTTCAGGTCCACGAAATTTAAGTGAAAACAAAGCTCAAATGGATATGCAGTGTGACGCCCGTGTTTTTATTATGCATAGTATTACAAAAGTGCACAGCATGGGTTAAGCATTCACTTGCTGTCTTTAATAGTAAGACAATGCGCGCAATCGTTGGGTTTCTCTGTACATGCAAACAAACACAACATGGATCATTTTTATGAAAACAGCTGCGCCGCTGTGTTTAAGTGTATCCATCGCAGATGACTGCACTTCTCTCTAGGACATGAAATTGTAGGGTGCTTATTGACGTTGCTGTTTCTTTATCACTGTCGTAGCAAATCAACACCCGCAGCATGACAGGGTCAGTGAAGGTTTCTGTGTCAACTGTTGTCTAAGTAAAGCGCTGTTCCCTCAGGTGCAGAAATAATGAATCCCAGAGCCTTTGTTAAAAGGTTTCTGCCGGCGAGGAGAATGAAGGAGGCCCAGAGGTGACTGTGAGGAAGCGAGACAGCAGTGTCGGGTCAGCAGGACTCGGAGTGGAATCCGTCTCGCTCCAATGCGCTCTGCTGCTTTCTGGCATTTATACTGCGGGAGGGGGATGTGGTCCCTAAAGGAAATATTCATACACAAATGGCCACTTAGGTTAAAAGTCGTTGAGTTTATTTGCTTTATCACAATTGTACAGCACAACTAAACCCTACGGATGTGCTTGGTGTGGAGCTTGATTTGTCTTCGTGATGTTACAGGAGTTTTAACTCAGATTTACGCTTCCCAACACTGACCTGGCTTTTTCTGTATATCTGTCTTTTCGCTTCCCTTTGTGGTGCGAGCACATTATTACAGAATGTTTTATCAGGAAGTCACTTGCTTTGTATAGTCGGCGTGCTTTACATGTTTACAACAATGGTTGGGATTCTGAATTAGAATTGCTCTGGAAAACACCCGTAATTGTATAATCTATATGTTCACAGTAAACTGGGGAACAATTAAATGGAGAAATAAAATGTGCGAAAATAACGTCTTCTTGATGTTTATGCTCTGGTGCGATTATCACTAGGGGTGGGCGGAATTTGCGAAAGCAACTTTCGTAAATTATCACGAAAATGTTTAAAATCTCCGCAAACACGCGGAAATATCGCGAAGATGCGGAAGTTTTTTTCCCGCCCGTTCGCGGTATTTTCTGCGTGTTCGCGGCTCGCCAACTTACCCATGCGGTTGTTTGCGGGTGCTGCCATCTTGTTTTCCCTCTTCTCGCGGTGCATGATCGCGAGAAGAAAGACGTGATCGCGCGACGCATGACGTTACTGCGGGCGCGAACTGTCGCGAGACAGCGCAAATGGCTACCAACAATCCAACATCTTGTGGAGAACGCGACCGGATCGGGAAAACTTGTCGGCGAACGCGGGGATTCAGGTAAGGCGATCGCGCGCGTGCGAGAATGTATTATTTTACAGCGTGAGCAAGAACCAAATTATCGCTAAACTGCGGAATGTGGAAATTTTGACATTTTCGGCCTCTCCGCGGAACGCGAAAATGTCAAATTATCGCAATTTCCGCGAGCGGAACGGAAATTTAGCCCAGGCCTAATTATCACTGTGTGACAGCGTGCTTGTTCTGATGCGTGTCATTTCAAGTAGGACAGGATATGGGCACGTCTGCCCCTTGAATGTACTCTGACCAATGGTATTGCCATCAGATTGTGCACATGGGGCATGTATTCACGTATGACAGGGCCATAAGGTAACAGGCGGAGCTGCCTACTCTACTGATAGATCTGGTTGCAGCCTAGTGGTAGGCTGAAGGAGAATAAGGGATTAAGACAGCTTGTTTATTAATGCCAAAAGGGATGTCAATTAGATGTAAGCTTAGATTTACGAAGTCTTTTCTCTGGCTCAAAGTCTAGCAAGGGTATTTACATTTCAGTGCAAAGGGTATTTTTAGAAAGAGACATTTATTTCCCAGAGCTAACTGCTCTGCTTTACGTCAATTTGCAACAAAAGACGTTTTTACATGTTTGAGTCAAAAAGCACCAACAAAACACAAAGTACCTATGTAAGTGAATAATTGCGGTTAACCAGGACCTCACGCTGCAGTCTCAGGCTGACAACTGTGGAGTGGGGTGGTGTAAGTCTAGCAGGTCACATAAGTGGGAAGCTTTACCTTGGTTCTTGTTTTAATGGAAATCAAACTCCATCTGTGGGACATGCTGTGGACAGAAAGGGTCCATCACAGCCAGCTACTTCAAGTCCAAGTTCCCACCGAAGTTTTCATTTTTGGTGTCAAAGGCTTCAAAATAGACCTGTATGGAAGCTGTAGCCACAGAGGTTGCCTTCTGCTGGGTAGCCTTGTTGCCTTATATTAGTACAAAAGTTTTAACTTTAGTCACAGCCACTTTTTGGGGCAAAAGAATGTCCAGGAGGGCAAGGTTAAATGATGTAGCTGGCCGTGTTTACCAAAGTCAAATTTTGGTGAAATTAAAAAAAATGAAACATTTGCCCTTGTCTGCTGACTGCACAGCAGAATCAGGGTTGCTTTGGTGCTCCACAGGAGGAAAAAGAAGAAAGCATAAAAGAAATGCTTTTAGGAGCACTGTGAGGAGTGTCTGTCAATGTATTTACGTTAATGATGATTATATTAAGGCAAATACATTGCCCAGACCCCAGACGGTGCTCTTGAAAACAACTTGCTGAGCAGTGTGGCCACTGAGCAGTGCCTGCCTGCAGGATCTTCCTGGCGCTCTATCACGCAGGTGTCAAGCCGCTGGAAAACGTGCTTTGATGCACTGTCATGGGACAGACAGTGTAGGTAACGTACTTCAATTACCTGTAAAGTGTGAGGTGCAGTGTGTACTTAAACCATCCACATAGCTGACAAATATATATGGCTGTCAGGAACACTAGTGTGCTATGGCTAGGCTGATAAGTGCATTTTCCATAGAGGAAAACCTCTTTATTTTTACACATTATTAAGCCACCCCTAATGTGTGCGTTGTAAGCCCACGGGGCTGGGGGTTTAATATATGAAAAGTTGCACACTACAGATTGGAAGTAGTGTACCCTCATTGTGACTAAAAATCTCCAAGCCATTTTAACTGTGCAAGTTTAGCTACATTCTCCATGAACAGGCCTAAGTAGAACTAAAACCATTAATTCAGATCTTCATTTTGGAAAATATTGTATAATAATTCAAAGTTATTTTACACTCAGTTTTAAAAATCTAATTTACTAGCGAATAGAGACTTGTGATACCATTAGTGGAAAAAGAACTTTACAATGAATAAATGCCTGAGAAAAAAAACAGGTTTAGAAGTAGTTTTGGAAGATATGAATGGCTGGCAGAAAAAAGAATTGCCTTCACAGTACTTCTTTTGGCTCGGAGATGTCAAATGGTGATTACAGTATCTGGCACTATTCATTCCCAGGAACTTCCTAAATTGTATATCTCTGTCTCTGCTGTAGGGAAATCTATTCCTGGCCTCAACACTGGTACAAGACCTCATAGAAATGGGAAGTGGTTTAGTGAGAGCAAAACCCCCTTCTGATGTAAGAAGGGATTAGCCATTTTGGATTAAGGGCATCCAGGAATTTTATAGTGAAACAAATAGAAATGTGAGTATCGGATAAGAAATCAGACAGCATTAGATGAAAGAAAGTCTCTAATCACCGGTTGTGCACAAAATAATCTGGCACCTCACTATCACCTCGTCAGATCATCTCTAGACCTGGGAAGACTACATATAAAAAGGATGTCCCTTCTGGAAGAAGCAAGGCTTGAGGACTCCTTGCTCCAGTTGGTACCAATGGAACCTTTTTCCAAGGTTCAGGATCTTGCTGCTTGCCTACTCCTCGTAATTTCTACGTGGTTGAATGTTTTCTCATGTGCTGCTCCAGAACGGTAAGCTGGCATGTACAAGCAAGATTTGCCATCTCCTAGCGTGAATTCTGGTTGCTAGGAGGACATCCGGCAACATTTTTCTAATGTGGCAGTCACAACCATTTGTTGTCAGAAGAAGGCTGCTGCTTGGCTAGAAAATCTACTCGAACTGCAGCAAAATCAACTCAAGTAGCTGCACGCTCTGGTGCACCTCTTGGTGCTGTCTGTGCTGATTTTGTAGCATGTAACGCTCTATTAGTACTAAATCATAGTGCAACATGCCTATTTCCACTGTTGGCGGAAGTCTGTGCAATCTTGTGGAGTTTTCATTTAACTCCGCAGAGACAAATTCCATGAGTTCCACCGACCCCTACACAAGAAGTAGAAGGACTCCTGATGCCAAGAGGGATCCGCTGACCACAAGGGACTAACGTCTACAAAATCTCTGACTGGAGGTAGGTGGGTGCCTAGAAGACTGCTCTGAGGATCTGAAAGATGGAAGAGTGACCATAGGCTGGAGAAAAGTGGGGCTTAGACATTTTTTCAATCACTGGAGAGCTAGGACAGAATGATGATGATTGGTCAAAGATGATGCACATAATGTAGGCAAGAAAACCAGGTTCGAACCACTTAGAGCTTTTGCGATGCTAAAATCTGCTTCAGTGTGATATTGTGGTAAAGGTATCTGACCCCATGGATACCTGTCTGGCTTCTGTTTCCAGCCCTGACCTTCTGGTGGAATTGTAGAAGCAAATGGAAGTGACAATGTCCAAATATAAAACTTTGAACCTTGTCAAGGCTACAAATCTATCCCTGCAGAAAAGGTGCCTCCGTGGTAATGAAACCAAGCTATGCCTCAGTAAGATATTTTGGTGCTAACACCAAAAACTTCTTCACAACCTCGAAAACAACATATCCAAATTTGAGGAAACCTCATGGAATTCAGCCTTTGACCTTGCCCAACTAGATAATTTTGACTTTTCATAAAGTAGACTCAACCAGAATTTAAAAACATTGATCAATTGACCCACTTTGAATTTTTCGATCTCTGCTCCATTTACATCAGTTGGAGATCACACCTAGATCAAGATAAACCTTAACTAATTATATCACTGGTTCATTGCATCTGATTTTGTTAATTTTAGTGATTTTTGCTTCTTTAATATTTCTCTTTTAAATTTATTTTGAGAATTGTATTGTGTTATTTCCTGACTTTAAAACTGTTGGTACTGCTTGAACTTATCACTCATTTCTCTGGGGAATTACCTGCCACTTGTACTATTGCTGTCTGCGTACGAGCACAGCTTCACTGAGAATTTTGTTTATTAAGCTGTTAAACCCTCCCCAAATCAATAAAGCACTCTCAACCATACCACCCTCGCTTTCTGATATTCACTCTTTCTTTTCTGAACCCCTAAAGGTTCTGTTACAAATCACATTTTACTCAAAGGCTTTTTTATAGGGGTATTTTTGCATGTCATTACAGTTTATCCATGTATGTGCTTTCTTAACGGTTTTTATGTGGGTGCCTGTCATGCCATCTAGTTGTGTTAATGCTTTTAATTTCCACTGTGTGTCTCACTGTGATGCCTAAGTGTCCCATTTTCCATTGTGGTCCTGTTTATAGCTAATGATCCCCCAGATCCCCTTTCTATGCTCTTTATGCTGCTGTGTTTAATCCCTTTGCTTTCTCACTTGACTGTGAATCTTCCAAGGAGAGAGAGAGAGGAAGGACTTTTTCCACCTTTTGGTCCAGTGAAAGGTAATCTCTGATCTCCCTCCTTTGTACCTTATTTTTTGCTTATTTTTCAAATGTAGTACTTAATTTACAGTTGAGTGATGAACAGAAACAGTTTGTGCCTTGTTAGTCACGTTTTCAACCAATTATACTCTATCATTCACTATTATTTTACTGAATCATGCAGTATTCCTAAATTATTTGCTTCACATCCAGGGATAACCACAAATCATGGTGTTGGGTATCTGCTTGCTCTTGATTTTAATGCTGTAACTTATAAACTTGCTTTCTTACTTACATGGTAACCGCTCAACAGATGATGATGAACTGCTCATATGTAATGAACCTGGAATTAGTGATACAGCATGTGAGAAATTGGTTGTTGGCTGAGTGAAGTGTTAAGCCTGCTCAAGCAACAGCCATAATCAGGTCAGGATGAACCACAAAAGTCACTAATTTAACCTGTGCTAATCTCTCTCTTAGCTTGGCACAAAAGCAGTCAGACTTAACTTAGGCAAAGTGTAAAGTATTTATGCAGCACACAAATAGAAAAAAAGTGAAAACTGAACACAGGAAAAATCCCACACCAATTTAGGGAAAAAAAGAATATTTCAATAATCAATTTGACACAAAAACAACAAAAATCAGAACCGGATCTGGAATGACGGATTTTTAAAGTTAAAGATAAAAACTAGCACCTGAATGATGAAAGTGCCAGCCATCGACATTTAGTCATGTGAGACAAGGTCAAAGTTGAAAAATATGGCTGACCACTTTGGATTGGGCCTGGTTGCCGCTTACCTTCGGACTTAGAAGAAATTTCGGTAAAAGTTTGACTGCGAAGGTAAGTTCAGCGGGGCAAGGCTGCAGGTGGTGTCTGGGAAGGAGGCTTTATCATCTGGGAGCCTCTGAATAAAGTCTCTTTTTTGGAACTTGAAAATCTTCAGCAGGACAACGCTGGAGGTTGTAGCCTATGAGAAATCCACAAGGCTGGATATTCCTTTGGAGAAGGACCGATTAACAGTATTTGTTGCTGCAGAGAAGAATTCATTGAGAGCTGCAGTGAGCTCAGGCCGACTAGCAATGCACCTTAGAGGTATTTTTTAACAGGTTGGTCCTGGTCTCCTCTCGGTTCTCACAGCAGTTTTTAGCCAACAATTCCAAATGTTTGGGTTTTGGCTATCTGTGCAACTTTAGCACCACCAACTGTACAGAACTGGAGGGTCACCACTTTGAGGGTTAGGACTCGCTCAGGCTATGTCCAGGTGCAGGTTCAAGAGTGTTGGATCCTTTTCTGTCCCTGAGGTTCTGATCAGGAAGCCAGTCAACTAGCCTTTAAAGTCACTGTGGTAGTCTCGGGTTCATCAGTGGAACAGGGCTCAAACAGCAGGGTAAGTCTTTGAGGGTTCATGGAAGGCTTCGGGCAGCAACGCAGTCTTTCCAGGTGCAGAAAAACTGTTTCCTGAAGTACACAGTAGAATACAGCAGTATACACTCCTCTAACAGTCTTTCTACAGGCCCAGAAAGTGAACTGAAGAGTGGGTCTGAAGGTTCTATTTTTATACCTAATGCCTCTTTAATGTAGGAGAGGTTTTTAGAGAATTCCCTTTGAATTGCTTCATGTTTCCTGCCTTCCATGCCGTGGTTCCAGGCTGGCTGCATGAAAAATGCAGTGGTGGCAAGTCCTTTGTGTGAAGGCAGGGAACAGTTTATTCAGTTGCAAGTGGGGCTGTGCACAGCAATATCCCCATCATAACTATGATAGTCATTCAAGGCACACCTAATCCCTCAATTGTGTAGCTTTCTTGGTGGGATAAACAAAGTCCAACTACCAACTACACCTAGTCATGTGACCCAGGAACAGGCTGCAGGCACCAAACTGTTTTGGCAGGAAGATACCAACTTTCTAAAAGTAGCATTTTCAAAATTGTAATTTAAAATCCGACTTTACCATTAAAGAGGATTTTAACTTACAATTTCTGAGACACAAAGCAAGAAATCATTATCTGTTCCCAATCAAACTTTAGCACTTATTAATTGTAATAATGAAACCCAGCATTATCCTAGAATGGCCCCTGGTCAGGGAGGCAGGGCATTCCAGTCATTTCTGTGAGGAGAAAGCTCCAGCAGTTTATTCTATTTCAAAGCTGGCATCACGTATATAAAAATAGGTTCCTCAGATCCACTCTTCAGTACACTCCTTGACCTGTAGATACTACAGAAGGACTGTATTGCTTCTAGAGGACTGCCCTGTTGCTTGAGTCCTGCCTTGGTGACTGAGAAGGAAAACTGGACCTGCACCCTTCCTCCCAGCTACCTGAGTGACTGCAAGGCAAGGGTAGTTATCTGGCCTTCTATTGTGAGCTACAGGGATGCAACAAGCTCCAGAGCTTCAGAGGCTTCCCTCCAACTGCTCAGCAGTCCTGCTGCACTGGACATGTATAGACTGCAACAGGACCTGCCTGAAACCTGCTGGCCTCTGTTGGAGTTAGTTCCTGGTCCCCAAGTGGTGCCTGAACCCTTGGTGTTGCATCAGTTGAGCTCTTCCTGGAAGAAAAGGAGGATTCCTGAATTTATAGGTTCTTTGCAACCACAAACGGGCCCATGGAGTACCAAAATGTTGCCGCCCGCACAGACCCCCAATGAAAAGCTCCAGTGAAAACTAACTCTTCGGACAGCCAGGGACAAACAGCAACACAAGATTTTCATTTCACGCTACAGCATCGACAGCCTGCAGTGACTGCCAATGTGACCGTACATGACACCCAACAGGATCTTTGCAGTACAGCAACGACAAACTGTAACATCTTGCCTGCTCTTTGTGCTACAGCGACAACTATTAGTTATGTTCTCCCTGTTCCTAGCAACTTCCTCCATCATGAACTGAATTCTTCATTCTGAACTTGGATATCTCCATTTCTAGTGATTGTATTTTTGTTGTTTTGGTGTATTATTTTTTTTTTTGCACTTTACTCTATTATTGACGTGGGATTGTTTGTGTGTTTTGTTTTCACTTTGTTAGTGTTTGAGTGCTGCATAGGTACTTTACACATTACCTCTAAGCTAACCCTAACTACCTTTGCGCCAAGCTACCAGATGGTTAAGAACAGGCTACTTTAATGACTTTTATGGTTCACACTTACAAGTATTTTGGCTAATGCTTGAGAAGGGCCATCATCCCCCTCAACCAACAACCAATAGCCCAATTTGGGTAAATATATGTAAGTTTTTGTATGTAAGATCAGTAAAAATGGAAACTGAAAACTGGGAGGTTTCATCGTAATTTTGAAAAGATCTCTAAGCATGTTGGATGGATTTCCCTATCAAGATACAAAGAGTAGTTTAATCTAGCCCTTAATGTCAATTTTTTGTTAACGCATAACAAACTGTAAATACTCGAAAATTACCTGTAAAAAATAGTTCAAACTATATGAGGAAATGCAAATAAAGTAAATTTATTCTACTTCCGAAGTGTGATGTGATGAAAACAGAGGTTTTAAAAAAACTAAAGACACTTTTTAGACTGTGTCCTCCAAAATGTACCGCCGGCTACATACCACACACTTACCAGTGTCCTGCTGTGTTGGTGTGGCTCATTTGCTACACTTATTCTTCTTTGTTTGACACTTGCATTTTGTACAATCCCAATGACTTCAGTGATGTAACATCTCCCACTCTGAAAATTGTTCCAGCACCACTGCTCAATGAGGTCACTTTAGGAACAAACTATTGGAGCAACCTCTAATGTGAATAGGTAAACTGTATAGATTTTTAAATTTTAATCCAGTGTTGTATGCTGATGTACTAATTGCCTTGAACTGTTATGTGTTTATCTATGTCTATTTTTGATTCTGCCTCATGCCGCATTTGTCGGGATTTATTTGTCATTGTATTGTTTAACAGATTATGATCTGCGTTGTGAATCCATTCTTTAATTTCTCTTTATGGCAGTTGTAGACTGGTGCTGGATGTATTGGGTCTGATGGGCTCTTATCATACCTGATGTACTTAATATTCCATTCATATATGAAGAGCATCTTTTGCAGATGCTTGTGTTCTACAGCATTTCTTCTAAAACTGGTTTGAAATACTAAGAAATCAAAATCTTTACAGATCTGGTGGATTTGAAGGTAAGGTACCTAGGACAGAGATGAAAGAGAATATAAAACAGATACTTCTGGAAAATCACTTCTGAGAATGTTTTGAAAGTTGGATATGTCAAAAAGAGCGGATAAGGAGAGTATTAAAAAAGCACTATCAAACTTAAAAACAATAATAGGTATGACTAAACCCCACAATTTTTGCTGTAATAAAACAAATCTTGCATCTTACTCTCCAGAAACAAAAATCAATAGACCAATAAGTAGTAAATGTAAATAGTATTAGACATTTCACTTAGCACAGAGACACGGGGAAGCTAATTCATTTTATTGACCATATTGCTGAACTATTCATGAAAATCACTCACAGTTTCTGTGTCATTTTATACTACAAATTTTCAAGGATATTTTTCACACAGGGTTCTTCTGTGTGACAACAAATAGACAATGAGAACACAGTTGTCCATGATGTTACTCATAACTCAAAGGTGAAAAACATTCTCTTTATTTACAGATACCTATCTACAATTGTATGTCGTATATTGGTTCCTCACCCATCCAACACTGTGATCAAGCTTTTCAAATGGTGGTATTATTACAAATAAAACTATAGACAGGCTGAAGGAAGCAGACATCTGCCCTAGTATGAAACAGCTTGAAATTTGTGTGTTAGGGGCAATTTAATTGTTTACTGAGGGGAAGGCCTTTGAACTCAAGTCAGGGAGGTTGTGGTCTGAAGCAGTAAAAGTACAGATGCACTGTTGATGCTTGTATGGGTGACTTTTTCCTTTTTCAGATGAGTGAATGTGGCACAGGTAAACATCAACTGTAGTTGGTTCATCCAATACTGTTTTTCATTCAAAGAGCAAGTGAGCTACAGAGTGCTGGAGCTAGGTAAAAAGCCAAGTCTTCCGGTTCTAGCGGAATTCAAGAACTGAGGAGGCAGCTCTGATGTGCAGGCGCAGATTATACCGGATTTTAGAAGCAAGGTAGGAGAAGGTACAACAATCGACTCTGTTTCTGCATATGCAGTGGGTGTGTGCATGTAGGAGTATGATTGACTGGAGGCGTGTGGTGGGCTTGTGGAAGTTTTTATGGTTGATGAGTTTTGTGGGCTAACGTTGTGTACGTCTTTGCATATGTATGTGAGGAATTATCTAGGTGGGTTTGATACTGGGGAGGCAATGGTACAGAAATAGCTGTTTTGCTGTTTGTCTATTTAGAAGGATTCATTTGTATTAATAAAGCAAACACATTGATTCGTAGATTGAGCCCAATTGCCAAAAGTGTTGATGGCATTTAAATCTAAGAAAACTTAAGGGGTCGTTGTCAGGATATGATAGCTGGAGAGCAGAGCAGTATTTTGATGTTCTTGTGTTTGGCACAATTGTTGATGAAGAGGGAGTCGACTGCCCATGTATTGATGGAACTTGACCCATAATACTCACCACTTGAGGCAAAGAGGACAGAAGAAAGTGTATTATCTGATAGCTAGGGAATTGATCTGCGTTGACTGGATACAAATGGATGTTGACAATTTATAACGACAGGACTCATCTGTCAACAGAAGGAGTACAGACTAAGCATTCCATCAAATTAAATGGATTACCAGTGAGGGATTAGAAATATTAGGAGTCAATATTCTCCATCCATTTGCAAGGGTGTTACTGCCATGGGCAGGAGTAGCACCACAGCCATCAGCATGCTTCTCATTTGAGAGCAAAAACTGTGAAGACAAAACTGAGTTGCTTTACATCAACAGATGGGCAGTTGACTCCCCCTGCCTCATCTGTGCTGTACTGATGAAAAGCCCTCTTTTTTAATGTACAACCGGCAAAAAATATTCATACACACCTAGATAATTCCATAATTTTCTCACAAACATTGTGATCACTTGAGCACCAGGCACTTATTAACCCCTTCGCTGCTAGGCCTTTCCCCCCCTGTGCTAAGCCTTTTTTTGTCTATTTGGGGTAGTGCGCGCTTAGGCCCCTGTAACGTTTTGACCACATAAGGTATCCACTCCAAATTTGTGTCCTCTTCTTCCAAGATCATGGGGATTGTAAAGGTACCCAGGGTTTGTGGATTCCCCAGGAGGGGTCCCTCAAATTAGCCAAAATACAGCTAAATTTTGTTTTTTTGGGGTAAAATGGGAAAAAAGGGCTGCAAATGAAAGCGTCTGGGTTTTTCCCTGCAGATGGCATCAAAAAAGGGTTTGTGGGGCTGAAATCACCATTTTCCAAGCTTTTAGGCAATGACACACTTTTGTTAGAAACCCAATATTTTTTACACAGTTTTGGCATTTTTCTGGGACATAGCCTATTTTTGCTACTTTTTGTGCTTTCAACCTCCTTCCAGTTAATGGGAGAAATGGGTATGAAAGCAATAATGGATCCTGGAAAGCTAAACATTTTAGAAAAGTAGACAAAATTCTGAATTCAGCAAGGGGTCATTTGTGTAGATCCATCAAGGTTTCTTTATAGAAACTAACAGTTAGATATAGGAAAAATTGAAAATTAGTTGAACAAAACAGCCTTTTGAGTCAACGTTTTCACTTGTAACTTCTTCTAATTATGACAGCTCTTTGAAAGTAATATACCGTTACATCCGCTGGACCCTTCTGGTTGTGGGGATATATAGGACTTGTAGGTTCGCCTGGTGAGAGCCAGTCAAGTCACCCTATCCTGGATTCCCCTGGGTGTATAGTTTTCAAAAATGTATAGGTTTGCTAGGTTTTCCTAGGTGCCGGCAGAGCTAGGGTTCAAAAGCTACAGGTAGGCACATTGCTAAAAAAAAGTCGGAGCCTAGTGGGCATTCTGCCGCTCTGAGGGGGGAATCGGGGGAGGGGGGTTCGTCCCGATATACCCCCAAAGGGGGCAGAAATACTGTGGCTATTTTTTGTGGGGGTGGGGGCATTGGTATGACCATTTTGGGCAGTCCCCACCACCATGCATGAAAAAAGCCTGCGTACTCGCTGGCGCCTAGTGGGCTTTCTGCCCCCCCAGGGGGCAGATCAGGGGCCACTGCCACCATCTGCCCTCCCGGAGGGCAGAAAGACTGGAATTTCTCTGGGGGTGGGGTGGGGGTATTGTCATGCCTATTTTGGGCAGCCCCTACATCTACACTAATAAAACAAAAAAATCCATGGTTTCTAGTGGGCTTTCTGCGCCTCCCAGGGGGGCCAGATTTGGGGCTACAGCTCCCATCTGCCTCCCGGGGGTCAGAAAGACTGTCATATTTGTGAGGGGGTGGGGGCATTGGCATTCCCACACCCTAAAAACAATTGCGCAAAAAAAAATCCCTGGTGGATAGTAGGCTTTCTGCCCCTCTGGGGGGGGGCAGAAAGGCTGTAATGGTGGCGGGGATTGGTGGCATTGGGCTGCCCATTTTGGGCAGCCCTCACCCTGAATAAAATTGTGCAAAATAAAATCTGTGGCATTTAGTGGGTTTTCTGGCCCCCCGGGGGGCAGATTGGGGGCTACTGCCCCATCTGCCCCCCAGGGAGGGCAGAAAGGCTGTAATGGTGGTGGGGGCATTGGCGTGCCTGTTTCGGGCAGCCAGCACCCTAAATAAAATTGTGTGAAAAAAATCCCTGGCGTCAAGTGGGCTTTCCGCCCCCCCGAAGGGGCAGATTAGGGGCCAATGCCCCATCTTCCCCCCAGGGGGGGAAGAAAGACTCTAATAATTATGGGGGGTTGGGGGCATGGGCATGCCCATTTTGGGCTGTCCCACCCTTATTTTTACTTAAAAAAAAAAATCCCTGGTGTCTAGTGGGCCTTTTTGCTCCCCCGGGCGGCAGATTAGGGGCCAATGCCCCATCTGCCCCCCAGGGGGATCAGAAAGGCTGTAATGGTGGCAGGTGGGTGGGGGCATTGGCGTGCCCATTCTGGGCAGCCCCCACCCTAAAAAAACTTCAAAAACAAATCCCTGGTGTTTATGGGCTTTCTGCCCCAACGAAAGACTGTAGTGATTGTGAGAGGGGGTGGGGGCATGGGTATGCCCGTTTTGCCCTCCTGTGGCGATCCCCAAGGGATCCACTGGGGAGGGGTACCATTGGAAAGGGGAGATTCTCCCCTTTCCAACGATACCTCTCCCGTCTTTCTACGTGCTCAGGGGGCTGAGATAGCCCCCTGAGCACGTAGAAAGGGAAACTGAAATGAGGCTCTTGGCTCATTTCAGTTTCGGTTTCACTGAAATGACGTCAGCGCGACGTGCGCGCCGATCGTCATTTCAGGGAAACCAGGGGGGGGGGGGGGCCTCGGGAGCTGGGGAAGCTCTTCCCCAGCTCCTGAGGCTCTTATGGCAAAAACGCAATCCCTCTGGTGCCCGCACCAGAGGGATTTCCATTGCGATGTTTCATGACGAGCTGGACTCGTATGAACACACGAGCACTGTGTCCCATGACGAGTCCAGCTTGTCATGAGCATGCAAGGAGTTAATAGTAGTTATTTTTATCAATCAATAAGGATTTTCAAAGCATGGCTAATCACCTGACAGGGTATCCAGATGCTTGCAGGTATTGGAGGCTCATTGAAACATCAAGGTCTTGAGGGCACTTTTGAATTCCGGAAGTGAGGTGATGGTACGAAGTTCTGCGGTGAGTCTTTACTGTGATGTGAGAGAAGGAATGTCCACTAATTCTGCTCCAGTAGATGTGTGGAATGTGGGGAACTGTTAGAGAGGCAGAGCAAAGTTTTCTTGATGGTTGGTGGAAGTTCAGGCAGTCGTTAATATAGGTCGGTCCTTCGTTGTGTAGTGCCTTGTGTGCCTGGGTCAGTAGATTGAATTCACATCTCTTCTGTATGGGCAGCCAGTGATGTTGCTTGAGTTGTGGTATGATGTGGGTTTATTGGGAAGGTCGAGGACAAATCTGGCTGCTGGGTTCTGTATGATTTGAAGTCTTTTCAGGAGGTGTGTGGTGATTCCTACGTAGAGAGCATTGCAGTAGTCCAGTCAGTTGGTGATGAGAGCCTGTGTCAATGTGCATCTTGTGTGCAGGGGTAGCCAGTTAAAGATCTTTCATAGCATGCGCAGAGTGAGGAAGCAGGTGAAGGAGACGACGTTAGTCTGTGATTTCATGGCAAGCTTGTTGTCAATGATGATTATAATGTTCCTGGAGTGGTTGGAGGGAGTGGGTGTGGGTCCTAGGTCTGATGGCGACCGGGAGTCATTCCAGGTGTTACTATTGTTGCCGCAGATCAGTACTTCTGTCTTGTCCATGTTTAGCCGCAGGCAGTTGTTCTTCATCCAGTCAGCGACATTTGTCATTCATTTGTGCAAGTTGGTCCTGGTGGTGGTGGGATCGTCGGTGACTGAGAGAATGAGTTGGGTGTCTATGTAGAAAATTATGTTGAGACTGTGAGATCTGAAGATTTTAGTCAGTGTAGTTATATATGCATTGAAGAGCATGGTGCTGAGGGATGAGCCCTGGGGGACAACATAGGTGATATCCTTAGGTTTGGAGGTGAAAGGTGGGAGGTAGATTCTCCAGGTTCTTTTTGTGAGGAAAGAGGTGATCTATCTTTGCACATCCCCTTGATCAGCATGTGGTGAAATATGGTGTCATAGGCTGCTGAGTGGTCAAGGAGGATCAGAGCAGATGTTTCTCTTCGGTCGGGAGGGCATTGGATGTCGTTGGTGGCTGCGATCAGGGCAGTCTTGGTGCTGTGATTGTTGCAGTAGTCAGTTTGGGAGTCGTCAAGTAACTGGATCCGCTCCAGGTGTGTCATGAGTTGCTTGTTGATGATCTTTTCCAGCACATTCACTGGGAATGGGAGCAGGGAGATTGAACTGCAGTTTTTGAGTTGACTTGGGTCGGTGGAGGGTTTTTGAGTAGTGGTCTGACTTGTGCCTATTTCCAGGAATCAGGAAATGTTTCAGTGGCGATAGAGGTGCTGAGCAGGGTGGTAAGTTCCTGACCACTTTTTTTTGTTTCTGAATTGAAGATGAGGTGTGGACATGGGTCTGTGGGAGCTTCCGAGTGGATGGCTTTCATGGTGGAGTTGGTGTCCTAGGTGGAGAGGAGGTTCCAGGTGGTTAATTGGTGGATTGCGTTGGTTGCAGTGGTGGTGTATCTGCTGAGGATGTCCGTAGATGCAGGTTGGACTACGAAGTTTCTGTATATGGTTGAGATCTTGTCATGAAAGAAGTCACTGAGTTTATCACATAGCTCTTGTGGGGGTGTGATGTTGTTTACACTAGTGGTTGGGTTCAGGAATTTCTTAACAATATTGAAAAGTCCCTTGGTTTTGTTGGTGCTGGTTTTGAGGCATGCAGCTAAGGCTGTCTTCTTTGTTGCCCTCAGAAGACGGTAGTAGAGGTTAAGGGAGGTCTTGAAGGCTGCTCTGTTGGAGATGTCCTTGCTGGCAACTCATCTCCCCTCCATCTGTTTTGTGTTTCATTTCAATGTTCTGAGTTCTTGGGTGTACCAGCTTGCCTTTTTTGAGGATTTTTTCTGGTTGTTGGTCCTGTTGGGGGATGATGTTGCTGGCAACATTAGTCATCCACGTGTTTAAGTTCTTAATTCCTTGTTTGAGGTTGGTGGTGGTAGTGGGGTTGGAGGCGTTGAGAGCTTCGATCCAGCTGGTCTCTGAAATTTTGTTCCACATGTAGTGGGGAGCTCTGGTCATCCTGAGGGTGGTGGTGCTGGGGCTGGAGATGATGAATTAGACAATGGAGTGGTCGGTCCATGTGCGTTCCGTGACATGGCAGTACTTGATGAGGTTGCTGGATGTGAAGATGGGGTCCAGAGTGTGAGTGCTTGCACATTAAGCATATGTTGAGAAGTAGGCAGTGGAGTTGGTATGTCGCTTCTGGGGTGGCGTGGCAAAAAGTCGCTTTGGTCCCTTTTGTCATGTAGGTGCAGGAGAAGGTGCATTTGGTGCAGGAGAACGATCCTACCATAGGGTGCAGTGCAGCATTGGCTGGTTTGTCCGGTATTCAGGGGATCAAGGATGGTGGCTTTGTATCTGTGGGTGGACCGGTGAGAACTTGTGGACTTCATTAAGTAGGTCCTGTGAGGAGGGAGGGAAGCTGGCTGTGGGCGGGGCTAAGCAGGAGACAATTATTAGCAGGCAGCAGGCGGGAGCAAAAATGCAGAAAAAGCAAAGAGAAAGCAGTGAAAATGAGGAAAGGCGAAGAGAAGGCCCACAGAAAACAGGGGAAAAAGTAAGAAGAAAGCATTGAAAACAAAGGAAAAGCAAGATGGCACCCAAAAAACAGTGGGGTTAGCAAGGAGAAAGCAGTGACATCAAAGGAAAGGCAAGAAGAAGGCACACAAAAAACAGGGGAAAAAGCAAGGAGAAAGTAGGATTAAGTGCGATGCAGCAGCAGGGGGAGAGCTGGACCTGGGCCTGCTTTATGAAATATGAAGATTGTTTATATAGCTGATGTCATCCTGTGTCTTAATTCTTTGAACTAAACAATGATATATATGAATGTGATTCCCTATCCCACTAGGATCCATTGTCTAATATGAGCCTATTGCCCCTGGTTACAGGTGTTTTTTGCTCTTGTTGCTTATTCGTAACATAAATAACAGCATTTAGAAAAGGAGTTGCTAAGCAATGATAGTAAATGTTTTTATGCAAAAAACATATATTGTGAGGGTGGAATGAACCTGGTGGAGCATACTGTGGTTAAATACAATGCTGGATGATCTAGATTTGCTGGTAAAGTGTATGAGGCTGCAGTGTGCTGCGGGGTAAAGAGTGGTATCATAGAGTGCGGCAACATTAGGTGTAGTGGTGTATTCTATGTTTAGATTCTGTGCAGTTCAGTACATTTTGGTGATAGGGAAGTTTGTTTAGGCTAAAGGATGTGGCTAGTAGTACACAGTGAAATACAATGAGATATTCTACAATGCAGTTTAAATAAAGCGAGGCAGGATGCATTATGTTTGAGTAAGGAAATATATGGATACATGAGGTGATTCAATGTGGTAGGAGTGTATTAACCATAAATGCTAGAGGATGTTTTCCCAGTAAACTACTGGAGTTAAGTTCCAAATGCACACAAAGTAACTTTACTTACTCATATGGCCACAACGAATGTATGACATTACAACGCATACATTTTCAAAATGCATCCCTTTACAACGCAGTTTTTACATCGCAACATCCTTTACAATACATTCTTTTACATCGCATGCCAACACATCGTATTTTCAGAAACTACCCTTACAACGCATTCCATTACATCGCATTATACCTTCATAACGCATACCATTACAATGCATACCATTACATCGCATTTAAGGTAAGTGTTGGATAGTATAGAGTAATAATTACTATTCTAACTCCAGTGAGTGTAACAGTAGGGTCAGTGTTGGATAGTGTAGTGGTAAAAATTACTATTCTAACTCCAGTGAGTGCAACAGTAGGGTAAGTGTTGGATAGGGTAGGGGTAAAAATTACTATTCTAACTCCAGTGAGTGCAACAGTAGGGTAAGTGTTGGATATTGTAAGGGTACTATGCGTTGCAATGATATGCATTGTAATGACTTGCGATGTAATGCCTGCGTTGTAGTGACATGCGTTGTAATGACATGCGTTGTAGTGACATGCGATTTAATGGCTGCATTGTAATGACATGCGATGTAAAGGATGTTGCGATGTAATGACTGCGTTGTAAAAGTTGTTTCCCGGCCACAACGGATTTGTTCTACATTGTAGGAAATGGCTGTAAGTGGTTGTTTTTAAGCATCCATTCAAACAGATGCTAAACTTGCAATGATGTTCAATTTGTTTTTCATTCACATTAAAAAAGGTTCAGCAAAAACAAATGGTGCAGGCAGCCTTTGTGTTTATCAAGATTTTGCAGGGTTCGTTTCTAATGTGATGGAATTGCATTTCACAACTAAATCGATGTCAGTGTTAGCCGATTTCCTCAAATGTCTTTTACTAATTAAAACCTATGTATTATGCATGTTTGTTTGAGTTTATAACATGTAGTAAGGACTATCCTAACCTGTCCAAAGAAAAGAAAGCACATTTTAAGATCTTTCAAACAATGAAGTACTATCCAGATCTCAAATAACAGACTGTCTTGTAGGGTCATTTGATTTACAAAACCATTATTCATTTTGATAACCCATACAAGAACCATTGATTTAATAAGTGTTATGTAGCTTTGGCAGTTAAATCAAAATATCTTTTATTGTCGGAGGGTGTTAACCGAGACAGAGGCCATTGGATTTTCGCTGTGAAGATGGATTTCATTTTCAATATATCAGTTTCTTGGAAAAGAAGAAAGCAAGCAGGGTGGCATTTTGCGAAACTTAATTACATTTTCTTTTCAGTAGGCTTCAGTAGGATTCTGGAATTTTGCACGTGCAATCATTCACAAATTGAAGCATTGCCAGCCAAGAAGTGAAGCCTCCTGGCTTATACGGCTTTCTGGTAAACTATGGATGAATTAAATTGTATTACTTATTTAGAAGTATGAGTAGATGTAACTATGTTGGCAGTGGGTGTATGACGAACTGATAACACTACAGTTCAAAACAAATGGGGATGGAATGGAATTAGGATATAACCTATATGAGAAATCTGATTATTTATCTTGAAGAGGAGGTGCCCATAAAATGCAATAAAACTTACTGGCGTGTCCCCTGTTCTGAAGTCTCAGGGTCATCAAAGACTTCCTTCTCACCCTGCAATAGCACCTGGACTCTGCCATCTGTGTGTCATGCCCTGCCATATGGTGCCAATTCAGTTTCGGCCCTTGAAAGGTGACTATGGCAGTCAATGAACCATCAAAATCAATGCAGTGATGACTTTGTCCACTCAGGACTGACGCATTGCTCTGCGACACAGGAGCCGATCAACAACATGGCTGCAACAGAACGTGACAGACAGCATGGCTCGACAACAGCACAGCTTCTGTATCATAAAGGGGTTCATCAATGAAGACTTCATAGTCTGCGGGGATTGGAACCTACACATTGAGTCCTCGATCTCGATGCTTGCTTCATCTAAGATACTATTTTGGTGGGAACTGCGTTAGTCCTGTAGTGGCCTGCCCTCCATCACGCTACCCCAGTCCATCCTGACCTTAAGTAACTACTAAACACTATTTGTTATTGAGCACGACTCCAGTTCTACTTATTGGATTTTTTTTGTTTTGATCTTGTTTTACTCTAGAAATTAAGGGCCCCATGCATCAAACTAAAAACCGGTCGCAAGCAGGAAGATTCGCAGAATCTGCCCACTTGCGACCAGTATTTTTGCATTTGGGATGCATCATTCCAAATGGAAAAATTGCAAATTGCGATTGCATTGAAGGAAACACAAATTGCGATTCCTTAAATGCAATGCTAGAAGCAATTTAAAATAGCGATTATGCTATCAGGGGTCGCAAATTACAGAAAAATAAAACAGGCCGGTAATTTGCAAAAACTTAGAAAAATGCACTAAAGTGCATTTCTCAAAGTTACATGTTACACACACACATGCCCTTGGGGCATGTGTGTGCGCAACATGGGTGCACATTACAATTTCAGGAGTGCAACAGGGTGTTCTTTTGACACCCTTGCACCCTTGAAATTGCATGCACATTTTGTGAGTACCTAATGGGTACTCGCAAATTGCGCATGAAAGTCCTATTCATTCCTATGGACCTATAGGCCCATAGGAATGAATGGAAAGCCAGTCCTTAATTGCAACTCGCAATTTGAGAGTCGCAATTAAGGAATTTGTAGGAATTGCTATTTTATTAGCGATTCCTACATGCATTGGCTTTTGCAATTCCTTCTTAGCGAATCCTTCTTTTTCACTAATAAGAAATCGTAAATGTCATTTTTGATGCATGTGCCAGAATATGTATCTTTCTAAAGCTGTTTTTTTTTGTGGTGTTTTCACTGTGTTACTGTGTGTGTGTGTGTGTTGTACAAATACTTTATACATTGCCTGACTGCTCTGTGCCAAGCTACCAGAGAGTGAGCATTTTAGTGTGTATCTAGCTTACCCTGACTAGAGTGGTGGTTCCTAATTGAACAAGGTGCATACTCTGACAACCAGAAACCCCAGTTCTAACATTGGTGATCAGTGGTGAGGATAGGGCTTGTGTTTGTGCAATATATTTAATACCTTGTTGTTCACTACAACTGTATACTAAGACCAATTCAAACCTTTTTCAATTCTCACTAAATTGACATCTTTGATTTTCTCAAAAGTCTTTTTGCCCAATACTAATTTTTATCTGCAATGTCGGTGGCATTATCTGGCAATGTGGAATTTAAGCTGGCCAATCTGGAGACCTACACAGTGGCCCAGCTCAAGGTGTTCTACCGGGAAAGAAGGTTTTTCACAAGTAGTGTCAAAAAGGCAGAGCTTCAGACAGCCTTAAAAGCATGGGCAGTAGCCCACCAGACCAACACAGATGATGAGGTGGAGGGGTCAGAGTCTGAGAAGGAGGAATTAGAGCAGGAAATAACTGGAGGTCTTGCCATGTAGCCTGCTGATGTGGGGGATAACATCCTCTCAGGACTGGAAGTCCACAGAAGTCAGGGCAGCAGTGTGTCTTCACAAAGTCTGTCCCCAGAGGAGCTGGCAGATAGGAGGGAAGAGATTAAACAAAAATGTGATCTTGCCAAATTAGACAAAGAATAGGCCCTTTCTAAACTGAAGAAGGAGTAGGCTCTTGAGGAGAAAAAGCTAGCCATGGAAGAGACAAAAATGGCCTATGAGCTCAGCATGAAAGACCTAGTCCCCAGAGCCCTATGAGAGGGGTACAGCAACAGTAATTGTGGCAGCATACCAGCTCTGTCCATTGGTGAGTCTAGAGTCAAGATACCAAAGAGTTTGGTGCTCAGTTACGTAGTGGGGGATGACACAGACAAATAGTTTGCAGCCAATTTAGTGGCTCTGAGAGTGCACAAGGTTCCAGAGAAGTTTATTGAGGTTGATGCCTGCAGTGGGGAGGGACACTCTCGGAGGTCTGGAGGTCTGGAGGTAGAGTATCAGACATACTACACTGCTATGAAGGCCATCTTAATCATTAGCTTTGGACTGACCCCTGAGGGGTATCGGCTCAGGTTTAGGTGCAGCTACAAGATTTCATTACACACCTGGGGGATTTTCTGGGTTGTACCAGCAAGGCACTGAAGGGCTGGCTGAGGGGCAACAAGGTTGATGATTATTCAGGGCTGTAAAACTTAATTTCAAAGGAGCACATGCTTGATATTTGTTTTCCAGAGCTGCGCTAACAGCTGGTGAACAAACCCGAGGAAACATGCTGAGGAGGCAGACCTCTGGGTCAGTACCAGGGTTTCACAGAAGAAATCTGAGGGGGACTCCCAAAAGGGTGGTCAGGGTTCTCAGCAGCTGAAGAAGGGGGAGATAAAAGGACAGATTTCTCTAAAGGCCCCCAAAACAACTCAAAAGGTAAGGGGTCTGGTTCCTATTCCCAAACTGGCCACCAAAAGAAAAATTACCCTGACAAAAGTCAGCAGCCCAGGACTCCCACGTGCTATAAGTACTTTTAGTGTGACCACTAGCAAGGGGATCTCAAGTGTCCAGCAAGCGCACCATCTCCCAGTGGAGGAAAGACTCCAGGGGTGGCTAGTGTAGTTCTGGGGGAGGAGTTTGTCCCAGTTAATGGGGGAAGCTTAGTGGGGTTACCCTCTTGTCCCTGGGTGACAGTGAGAGAGTTCCTAAGATCAATGTGCCCTCTCAATACTACAAAGTATAGGCAGTGGGTCAAAATCAATGGGCAAGGTGTTGAGGCTCTGAGGGATACAGGTACCAGCTTGACTATGGTAAGAAGTCAGCTGGTGTCCCCAGAAAAGGTTATTCCCTATGCATTTCACTACGTTGTGGGTCACTATCCATTGGTCCATGTTTCATTTGAAGGGGGTATCAGGTCTTCTAAGGGTTCTGTGAGCCCTGTCATGCCTGGGGACAGTTTTTTGGATAGTGACCGTGAACCCACTACCTGGAAGGCAGTGAAGCTCAAGGCTCATGCAGAGATATTAGTGTTACCTCACTAGATCTGTGCTACAACATGGTCCATAACTGCTCAGGATGGGAGTCAAAAAAGGCTGGAGCCTGGAATAATAGTTAAGCCAGCTGGTAAGAAGGGGAAAGGCAGAGGACATGGAAAAATAGCCCCTGAATGTACTCCCAGTGACATGGATCGGGCACCTGCAGTGGCTGGAGCCCACTGAGGAGAACATTGCTTCCCTTTGTGACCTGCCCACAGTTGCTGGATGGAATGTAGAAGGAGGCTCCAACAAGGAAGAGCTTTGTAGGACACAAAGGGATTATGCAGCCCTTGAGGGCATGAGGCAACAGGCTGAAGCCCAAGAAGGAGGTGATGCCTCTGGGAGTTATCACATTTGCTGATAGGACAAACTCCTTTACAGTGAGTCTAATGCTCCTGTGCATGGGTCAACAAGGGCTCTGGTGGTTCCCCAACACTGCAGGGCCATCCCACTGTAGCTGACTCATGAAATTCCCCTTGCAAGACACATGGGCAAAGAAAAGACCTTTGCAAGTCCTGTCTCCCACTTTTGTTGGCCGAGGATCAAGAATTTTTCAGATGCACTTTGTAGGACTTGTGTTACCCACAAGGCCAATGGGAAGAAAAAGCAGAGCCAGAAAGACCTTCTTAATCCCTGGCCTGCTGTTGGCACACCCTTTGAGAGGTTGGGCATCGACATTGCCCAAATTGCATCAAGCAACAGGTTTATCCTGGTTTTGATGGATCATGCAACTAGGTACCCAGAGGCAATCCCTCTGGGGAACAACACTACACCTGCAGTGGCAATAGTCCTGATGGAGATTTCTACCCGAGTGGGTTTCCCCAAGCAAATTGTGTCTGACAGAGACACAAACTTCATGTCTGCATACATGCAAGAAAATGTGGAAGGAGAGTGGAAGTAACCTACAAGTTCTCCAATCATTACCACCCACAGACAAATGGGCTTGTTGAGAGTTTCAACAAGACCCTGAAGAGCATGATTAGTGGCCTACCTGAAGAATACATTGGACATCCATTTGCCATGCTGTTATGTGTCTCAGGGGAGGTACCATGGAAGGGAGTGGGCATAAGCCTCCTTGAGAAAACGCTGTCAGAGGACATCTGAGTTTGGGAAAGGAAAGGTGGGAGCAAGGTCCAAGTAAGATCCCCAGGATGTAGGGAGCTACATGCTGGCCTTCAGGAGCCAAATAGCTAAGTTGTGGAAGCAAGCTTCAGCCAACTTAGAAGCCAGTCAGGCTGGGATGAAAGATTGGTATGACCAAACTTCTTCAACTGTGAAATTACAACCTAGGCATATACTGTGGGTGATAGAACTGGTGGAACGCAGGATCCTCCAGGACCGTTGAAAGTAACCAAATATGTTCAAACTAAATAACTGTGCTTGGACCAGGGCTTGTGTCTTGCAAGTACTGCAGGGTAAAATAAGGGACCAAGCTCAGTTAACCTTCAGTTGGCTTTCAGCATTAGCACCTTGGTGGCTTGCCATTTCAATACTTGGTTTCCTTCAAAAGCAGCTGCATTATGGGGAATGATTGCAGACTTTGACTTGCACAGTATTGCAGTTTTGCATATTGTTAATGAAATCCAAAGGTTGATAATTTTAAGGAAAAGTGTTTCTAGGCAGTGAACAGTTTCAAAAGTATACATGTCAATTCGTAGGTAATGATATATTTTCCATGAATAACCCTAGTTTTAAATAAAAGCGTTCAATGTGTCACCGCTGGGTCAAAAATAGAACTTTCAATCAAAGTTATTTCTAATTGTTATTAAAAGTCTAGTTGAAAGGAGAAAGTAGAATTTTTATAACTTAGTGAAAAGCAACTTAAGAAAAATATACATTGAGCTGTCTGAGAGCAGACTTGCTTAAAAATGTTTTCCAATTGGCTTTGCTGCTGAGAGTGAAAACACATGCTTGGCTGCTTGTTAATGACTCTACCCTTGGAAGATAATGCTGCAAGCCAAGGGCTGAATGTTAGGAAGGCCTGTTGAGCCCCTCTCTTGATGGGCAGTATCAAGGGATTTACCCGGCAACAGAAAATATATGTGGAAAGTGTCAAGTGTTTTTGTAAGATGGGTCCAGCAAGGAGTAAAAACCCAAGAAGGTGAAAAACCGTATTGGCAATCTTATAACTATTGATTGCAAAATAGAACTAATATAAAAGAAATCAGTAAGGCAACAAACTCCCCTGACATTAGGAGGGAGAAAAGAGCAAAGTAATATTTCGAAGTGGAAGCTCCTATAAGTAGATCCAACTGCTAAAACAAAATATGGAACAGAAATAGTAGTGGGATAGCACAAACAAATTGGAGAACAAATGTGTTGCAACACTTATTTTAGCAATTGCCTCCATTATATATTATTCAAACTGGAACTGACATCACAGGAAACTGCTCTACTTCCTCTTGGATTTAAAACTCAAATAACATCCTATCAAGAGACTACCTTCCTATCAAAGAGCTGGTTATAAGGTGCATACATGCCCATTTCCAGAATGTCATGGCGTTCATTCGGTAAATGAAGAAGAATCCCACGTATGAAACCCTTTGTTCTATGCTGAATTCCTGAGCCCCACCACCACTCTTTATGCCCAGCACTGCAGAAAGTTCAAGAAACACCCATTGTTTTTTTTTCAACTGCTCAATAAACAGATAAACATTCTGTGAAAATGTAAATATGTAATATTCCTATTGACTTGGTAGAGTGTCATTTTTTAAAAGAACAATCTTTTGATCATCAACTGCCATCAGCCATCTTGAGCCAAACGTCTGCCTTTAGAAAATTAGAATTCCATTGTATATTTACATAGAGACAATCCTGTCTGCATACTTCTCACCATCCAGTTCTCTATGCATACACAAAGCTGATTTGGGAATTTTATTACGATGTCTTTTTCACTTTAATGCTGTTTGGTACACATTAAAATTAATCTGGTGAATTGATGCATGTGCCAGGGTTTGATCACCTAACCAGATTGCATTTTTGAGGTTGCAGGGGAACCATGCTCCCAAATTATTAACTTAGTTTCTGACACAGTCCAATTTATTCCTTCCTTTAAGGTCATGACTAGAAGAAATATGGTTGGGTATGAGGCATATATTTAGAACATTCCTGTTACAAGACTCATATCAAACAGCATCCTCCTTCATCTAATTAATCCACCCCTCATTTCCCACTTTCAGTCTCTGTGTTATTGGCAATTAGAGTCAGTGCTGCAGAAAGGTTTGCTTCCTAGGCTTCCTGGAAGGTACTGATGGCATGATTACGAGTTTGGCGGTTTACCAAAACCGCTGTATCTACGGTTGCCGCCTGACCGCCACAAGCTCAGTCATCAGACCGCAGTATTACAAGATTGTTGGATTGCTTTTGGAAAGACTGCCAGTTAACCGTCAACAACCCCAGACACCACAGGCAGCTGCGGTCAGGGAAAAGCAGCTGGAATAGAGCAGTACTGAGGCATTTCACTGCTGTCCGCATTACAAGTTGGCTTTCCAACGAGCTGACCTTGGCAGTGGGATCGCCAGCTTCGAGTTGGCAGAAACAAAGGCTTTGGGGTGCATAATCACCCCTTTCTGATTCTTCCCACTAGAATATGATGTGAATCCTTTTCTCCAAGTCCCTCCTTCACAGGGGCATCTTCAACCCGAAGAGCACGATCCTCTTTTTGGCAATATACAGGTAAGTCATTTTGTACCATATACTCATTGCCTGGACTGCCCACATATGGGCCAGACTCTGGCATACATGTACATTTGTGACATGTGTAGTCATAATATACACAAAGGCATCGATAAATATGGAAAACCATTGACAGCCACTAGGAAGATCGCTGTAGGCCCTGCGGTCAACTTGTAATAGTGCGGTCTTCTGAGGGCTGCGGCGTTCGGGTGGTCAGACTGCCAACCTATAATCAGGCCCCAAGACAAGTAAAGCAGAGCAGGAGGATATGTCATAAGCCAGCCTCACCCAAGTTTTTAAACCAACTTGTGGTTTCTCTGCAAGACTGGAATGGCAACCATAAGCAGTCCAATTATTTAAATAAACACAACATAGCAAATGGGCATGGCTAACTTAAAAGAGATTTATTAGAGGGTTTTTCAATAATACATTTAGAAAAAAAGATGACAGATTGGTGAACTTTACAAAACAATCATAAAGTGATCTGTAAGACTTGGAGTAAGACTTATCACCTTGTCCCAGACAAACATATGCCTTTCAGCAACTCTTCATTTTACCAACCAACAATATGTATACTGCTATTTGTTTCACATTTCTATAAGTATGGGCAGAGCAATACAAGCATGCTTACTGCTCACGTGAAATGCAGGAGTGACTAAAAGACACAATCATGACATAAAGCCAGTAGAAGGTTTGTATGGAGAGGAGCAAAGATGTCTGCCAGGATAAGTGTGTTCCCTTGTGTGCGCCAGATTGTCTGAGGCAGTGGTCAGCATAGCATTAAGAGTACTTCAGTATTGCCCTAGCAAACAAGCGCTCCCACACCTTCTTGATAGTCCTAGTGATGTGTCTCCTGGGGTTCTGCAAGCATAACAGGAATGGCTAGATCTTGAAGGGCTGACAAGAGATGAATGCTGATGGATAAACTTAATCAGGTTCCTGCACATTATGTAGATCCTGATACCTGTGTAGAAGCCCATCCCACCAGTTCTCCTCCGATGTGACCATAATCTTGTTAAGAGTTCCTATGAGTGACAGTTATTAAGTGTGCTGCTAACCAACAGCATGGTCAGAGGCACTGTTTATACCTGTATAGTAGTAGCTACCAATGTTCTTCCACAATGTAAAATAACACATCAAATTGACAGTTACTGCACATTGTCAGCTGCTTTTAAACTTTGTCAGGATTTTGACTTTTCCATGCAAGGGTCCGTAATATAAAATGTACCCCAGGGGCCTGTCAGACGTGTGCTTCCAGTTTGAGCACCGCCGGGGCACAATAGTATTACAAAAGGGGACACAGATGCTTGTGGTCCTGTCAAGTAGTTCCTACAAAACCTATACAGGATCTGCGCGTTCAGACCAATCCTCCTCTGTAGGATTGGTGTCGGACTGATTCTGAACACCCTCACAGGGTATGTTGGCCTTTTGTATCAGCTAGCTCACAGTGCCACTAGAATCTCCTCTTACCAAGGAGAGAATAGTTCTTGGCAACCATTGTACATGACAACCCTGATCCCTCAGGACTGTGGAAACAATATACTACTTTTTGCTCAGTCATTCGTGCTTACTTAGACTTAGAGAGATACACAGAATAAACAGACTTGGTGTTTCAATAAGTATTAATTGAACAGTTGTCATTCTGGTGTAAAATATATGAGTTGCAACAACCATTAGACAGTAAAGGATATAAATGATTAGCAGTACTATGAAAGTAAACGGGTGGTATAGCTCTAACATCTTGCAGTAATCATGAACACATACACGTACATAAAATACATTATAATAAAAAGATGCATACGCCTACGATGTTTCCTAGCATGTGTGTAGGTATTAAGCCAAGAATCCCTCTAGGATAAAGTCAACCTCATTAGCTGAAGTGAGAGACTGTGGGACCTCGTCTTGGTCTCAAGTTGGACAACCCGTGAGGGATGTTAGACCACTGCAAGCTGGAGTGTCTGCATGCAGGAATCTCAGCGTCTCTGGTCAGTGTGCCAGCCGGGAAGTCCTGGTCTCCTCTGTCTATCTTAGCAAGATGTGATGTATATATACCCATAGGTCTCCCCAGGGGTCCTACCTCTCTGAATTACTGTGTCGGTCTAAGGATGACGTCGGGCATGAACTTTATACATGGATATTATGCAGGAGATGGTAGTCCTGCTGTGCTTCCAAGAACCCTCATGCATAATGTATGAGACTTCAAACTGGGAAAACCCGCGTTCTGTATGCTGTGTCGTATCTAGGTAAAAGGTCAGTGCCTGTAAACCGTTATAAGTGTAATGTAGGGAAGAATATAGGTGAAGGGTAAAGACGTTACCTGGGCCTATATTATGGTACCTATAAGGAATATACCAGTCCCTTCTGTTATACTGATGGCGCTGGTGCAAATCCAGTGTCAGAGCTATTATGAGAGCTTGCTCCCCTATTTGCATGGGGTTGTGGCCTCATGCAAATGAGGGAATTTCATTGCCTCTGCACCTGCACTATATGATAGATGAAGGCGCAAATGTAGACGCAAGCAGGCCCTTAGGAAGTGCACTCACAGTGCGCCACAATAGGCGGTGCACTGTCAGTGCGCCTCCTGAAAGCTGCCCTCCAGGAGTGTGACAAAGGGCCCCATGGACTCCCCACACATCCCTCTGTAGGTGAGAGCAGTCATTCACTGAAACCACATGCAAGGGGATCTCTAAACTCTCTGTAGGCAGGTGCAGTAATTCACTGAAACCACATGCCAGGGGATCTCTAACCTCTCTGTAAAGTGCAGGCGTTTGATGCCTGCATTGAGAAAGGAGGAGCGGCTTTCGAGCAGCCTCTCCGTATTTCAGTGAATGAGCTGCTCTCAGGGAAGCATGAGTCTGCAGCTGCCCTGGGGGAAGAGCTCCCTATGCGTAATATGGCCCAAAAGACCTAAGCTGGGAATTCCTTGGTGTAATTTACCAGCACTCTCATAAATGCACAGTAGTTTACAAAATGTATCAATTCATTCAGGCAATCAATTTACATGATGGCTGGGCGAGCTCAGAAAATTTCATCCTAGGTGGGAAAGGGTCTCCATATGTTCCTGATTATATTCAATGGGATGGATGAGGATGGTTGAACTGTTGGAGTGGAATGGTTCTACTGGAAGGGGACATTGTGGTGTAAGGCTCAGCAGGGAAGGAACATTTTAGTGGGCGGAGGATCCGCAAGGTCACAGGTGCTCCGGATTGTGGCTAAGGGCCCAACAGCAGGGAATGGGGAATAGTTGTTAAGGGATGCCATTTAAACACTCCTGGCGGTGGACCATGAAAGCATCATTTATTTCACTAATATGTGCTTTGCCACGCATTGTGGGCCCGATTCACAGAACTAACTTAAGACAAAATCCTAAACTCACTACCATTTTGGTATTCACAGAAGGCACTTACTCATTTTGGTATTCACAGAATCCTAACTTTACTACTCCTAAACTGAGAAAAATCCTAACTTTAAGACTTTCGGTATTCACAGAAGACATTTAGGAGTCCTAAGGTTAGGACTCCTAACTTCTGTGAATACCAAAATGAGTAAGTGCCTTCTGTGAATACCAAAATGGTAGTAAGTTTAGGATTTTGTCTTAAGTTAGTTCTGTGAATCGGGCCCCATGAGTCTTAAAAGGAGACAAAGATTAAAAGCAAGAAAATGGTATCTTTGCCTGGCAGTGAACATGATTTAGCATTGAGCTATGGTTTAAACATAAGTGAGGCCATTTTCTGTGGAAAAATGACTCTTTTTCCCATTGGTTGCACCTATTGTTATTAGGCGCAAGGTAATCGCGTAAAGTTAAGTTGCATTTTTTTTGCATGAGTTTTGATAATGTGTTCATATTCTTTTGTAAAGCAATAGTTTATTGAATCTCGGCTCGCCTTCTTTAGAACAGCCTCTCTGCTGGTATGTAAGCCATGCAAGACTCAATAAACTAAAGTAATACACTGATAAGTTCAGCAAAGAGTCAAGGTCGGGTCCAAAATGCAGCTTACTTTTAGAAGAGACAACCGATGATTCTAAAATTGACTGAATCCTTGTTTCAATAGGGCCTCAAAATTAGTTGTCTTGTCATTTCATGTGAAAGAATCGGACTGCCTCGTGTGCTGAATCACCTCTAAAGGTCGGAAAATCCTATAAACAACAATGCCTGGGAATATTCACTTGCACATTCAGTTGATCAGATTACAAATAACATTATTCGCAAAGGACATTTGAGTACGTGATGTGAAAGTTTAAAATGCAGTATGCACTCAGTTGTAGCGTGTCACAGTGATGAAATGAATCTTCATCAGAGGAATATTAAATTTACAAAGTGCACACCAAACTATACTCTGCCTTCTCGCTCACTGAGTGTCAATGCAAACTATGTTAACTATAAGTAGTTCTTTCTATCCCCGCCATTTTATTCAGGTGCTCATCTGTAGGTACACCCAAAGAGGCGTGGGCCCATGGCACATATTAAGACATACCATTTTACTTCCCCTAGGTGAAAGCTGAAACCTGTGAGAAGAGCTGACACCCAGTATTGTATTTTAAGGTTGTTCCAGTTAGGCAATTTAAATACAATATACTCTAAAAAATGTTATAAACATATTTGTCACGATAGGTTAAAATAAGACCTGCATGAATTGTAAAATCTCGGTAATTTTTCATTACAATTATTACACAAAATACCCTAAATTATGCCACATCGCGTAATTACATCCGTTTGAGCTAAAATCTCACAGAATGTGCAGGAATAATGTGAACAGCCAGTACAGGACCAGCAGTTACTCGTCAATTGTATTTTTTGTCCTCACATAATTTTCGCAAAATTTTGCACATTTACACAAAAGTAAACTACTCATATTTCACACAGCCTAGGTAAAATTATAAGAAGTTGCCATGTTAATATCAGAAAGCACTAAGGGGCTTATCAACAACAACCGGCGATAATTATCGCTGAGCGCACTTAGCGCTCGGATAATTATCGCCGGCTAGCGCTGATTTTTCTCGCTGAGATAGCGTGCTATTAGCAACGCTTATCTCATCAGCGATAAAAATCCTAGCGCTAACTGGCTAACGTGAGATTATCGCTGGAATCCCAGCGATAATCTCACATTAGCTAGTTGATAGGGACTCACAAACTTAGCCATGATATCCACCTTCCATAGGATATCATGGCTAAGTCAGTCCTGAAGCAGGTGTTAGGAAAGTAGCGATAACAGGTGTTATCGCTACTTTTCCTGACGATATGCTTCATAGCGTGGGGCTTGATGATAGGAGAAATGTCGCTTAGCGACATTTCTCCTATCATGTCAGGTCGGGAACGCCCACTTTGCATCTCATTAGAGATGCAAAGCTGGGCGTTAGACATCCCCACGCTAAAGCAAGGTTTCACGCGTTAGCGTGGCCTTGCTAATATAGCGATAAAATTATCGCCGCTTTTTGGCCGAAAACGGCTGCTAAAACGGCGATAATTTTTTATCGCCTCGTTGTAAATATGCCCCTAAGCTTGTACTCTGGATCCAACAAGAGCGATGCACCCCCTTTTCTCTCACCACCTCCAACAGTTACCACATACAACAAGACTATACAGGTCCGTAGTATAAATGGGTAGAAAGAAATGCAGTAAGGGAGAAAACAGAGACACCGGTCCCAACCACACTGCCCACCACTTCTCCTGGGCACTGGTACCTGCAGTTCTAAGTGGGTATCCAAATAAGAAAGGAATTCTTTGCACCAGTTCAATTCGACTCTTATGGTAGATAGGTTTAAGACAACCTTTTAAAGAAAGCTATCCTAGTGGTAGCTGTGGAGAGGAGCCATAAGGCTAAGTCTCAGAGGAATATAAAGCAGCTTGTTTAACCTTATAATCTCTTGAATTACCAAATGAAAGGACACCACACAGGTATATATATCAAATAAATATATATTTATTTCTAGGCACACTACACTAATCTCTTTATGAGAGATTAGAAGTCAGGAACACATTCAAATATCAACATTTCACAATAAGTTGAGCACAAATATGGCTGGGGCCCTAGGGGCGTACCAGACCCTATACCAAAAAAAGAGGTTTAGGAAAGTCGACTTGCAGAGGGACAAGGCCTAGGGCCTGTAGAATCGCTGGGGCTTCACTAATGCAGCTAAAGCAGGTAAGTAAAAGACCCACGGGAGACGCGTGCAGTGTGAGAACACAGCCGCAGGTTCCCTATTGATTTCAATGGAGCAATTCGCGGTTGGATTTTTAAAGTTTTAGGGTACTTCGAGGAAGTCTTCAAGCAAGCCACTCAGAAAGTAAGTAATTCAAGGGCCAACACACACTAAGGCACCGGAGTGCACGAGTTACCTCACCCAGGGAAGCCAGGTGCATAGGTGTCTTTTGGTGTCAGGTTGCGTCGCTGTTTTCTAAGGAGACCAAAGAAGATTTGCTGCTTGCGAAGACTGAAGAAGTGTCCGGTGGAATCCAAGGGTGGATTTAGGATGAAGATGACCTGAAAGCAGAAGGGACAGTGTTCACAGTCACTTGCCAGTGACCCGGGGCCAGGAAGATGGATGCCCACGGAGGTCGGGTGATTTCAGGTGATCAAGAGTGTTTTGACTCTTTGCTCACAAGGACCAGGAGGTATCGACGATAACCAGCAGCTGGATTCGGAGTATACCACAACGTCTGCAGCTTACTGAGGTTTCGGCAACCATATTAGAGCCAACAAGCCTTGGCAACAGCAAGTCTCGTGGAAAGTGAATAAAGTCAGCGGTGCAGACCAGCAAGATCTGAGGGACTCACCCAGTGAGGGTGAGTGAGGGCAGGCCTGGAGCAATCAGTGGAGCCCTTTTGTTTGATCAGAAAGTCTTCTGGAAACCCACAAGCCAACAGGCAAGGGATCGCGAAGACTTCAGTCCTGATACAATCCCTGACATGGTCAGGTTGCCTGTAGATTTACTCTTGACAGGCAGATTGTCTCCAGTGACCACCTCATGGGTGCACCATAAAGTCTGACTAGGGGTCAGGCTAAACATATGTCTGAACTGCTGCAGAACTTGTCTGCACTCAGTTTGCTGATGATCAGTGAGGCTGCTTGCCAAAGCAACACCATCAACTGACCCATCATCAGGGTTCTGTGAGAGTAGGTCAGGGAGAGGGTCACTCTCCTCCTCCTGTTCCTCATCAGTTGCCATGAGCAAGCCCATGTCAGCCCTGTCCACATATGGCTTTAATCTGTTGACATGGAGCACCCTAAGGGGGCTCCTGGGAGTTCCAAGATCCACCAAGTAGGTGACTTCTCCCTTTTTCTCAACAATTGTACGGGGGCCACTCCATTTGTCTTGGAGAGCTGCTGGGGCCACAGGCTTCAACACCCACACTTTCTGGCCTGGCTGATAAACAGTCAGGAAAGCCCATTGGTCATGTCAAGCTTTTTGTAATTCTTGGCTAGCCTCAAGGTTTTTGGTTGCCTTCTTCATGTACTCTGCCATCCAGGAGCGGAGACCAAGTACATAGTCCATCACATCCTGTTTGGGAGATTTGAGATGTAACTCCCAGCCCTCCTTCACCAGACATAATGGACCTCTCACAGGGTGCCCAAACAGAAGTTCAAAAGGGCTGTAGCCAACCCCCTTCTGTGGGACCTCCCTGTATGCAAACAGAAGGCAGGGAAGTAAAAGGTCACATTTTCGCCTACGCTTTTCTGGGAGGCCTTTAATCATTCCCTTTAGGGTTTTGTTGAACCTTTCAACTATTCCATTGCATTGTGGGTGATAGGGAGTAGTGAATTTGTAGTTGACACCACACTCCTTCCACATTGCTTTTAGATATCCTGACATGAAGTTTGTGTCTCTGTCAGATATAACCTCCCTAGAGAAACCCACTCTGGAGAAAACTCCAATGAGGGCTCTTGCCACCACAGGGGCTGTGGTGGTCCTGAGGGGAATTGCTTCTGGGTACCTGGTGGCATGATCCACTACCACCAGGATAAACCTGTGCCCAGATGCTGTTGGAGGGTCAAGGGGACCAACAATGTCAATCCCTACACTTTCAAAGGGAACCCCCACCACAGGTAGTGGTATCAGAGGGGCCTTTGTTGTGCCACCTGACTTACCACTGTCTTGGCAAGTGACACAGGAGCGACAAAACTCCTTTGTGTCCTCTGACATGTGTGGCCAATGAAAATGAGGGACAAGCCTGTCCCAGGTTTTGTTTTGGCCCAAGTGTCCTGCCAATGGGATATCATGTGCTAGGGTCAAGAGGAACCCCCTAAACTTCTGAGGTATTTCAGCCTCCTGGTAGCTCCAGGGGTAGGATCTCTAGCCTCAGAATATAGGAGTCCCTCATCCCAATAAACTGTATGGGGCCCACTAGCACTCCCAGCAGCCTCAGCAGCAGCCTGCTGTCAGAGAGGTTCAAGAGAGGGGCAGCACTGTTGCTACTTACTCAGATCTTCCCTGGAGGGTCCCCCTGCCCCCAAGAACTCAACCTGACCAGGCTCAAGTTCCTCTGGGGCAGTTCCTTCTTCAGGCTCTGCTTCTCCTCCCTGAGGAGGGGAATCTGAGATCTGAGACACAGGGGTAGGCACTGCCTTAACCCTACTGCTCCTCCCCTTGGGTAGCATCTGGTCCATAGTTTCAGGATCCAGAGCTGGTTCAGCTTTATGCATTTTGGCTTGTGACCTGGGCACAGCAAATACCTCTGCAGGTATGTCCAACATCTCAGCATGAGTCCATAACTCCACTTCAGACCAGGCTGAAGTCTCCAGATCATTGCCCAATAGACATTCGACAGGGAGGTCTGCACTGACTACTACCCTTTTGAGGCCAGTTACCCCTACCCAGGAGAAATTCACAACTGCCAGACTATGGTTGGTCCTGACATTGCTTGCATTGGTAACCTGGTACATTTCACCCAGGATGATCTGTGCATGGTCCACTAGGTCCTCTGTCACCATGGTGACACTAGCACCTGTGTACCTGAATGCCAAAGCCTGTTTGCCATTAATTATAGGCTGCTGTTTGATTACTGTGGCTCACTAGGAAGGACATGAAAATGTCTCCCTCACAAACCAGCATCGCCTGTGTGGTTTCTCTGACTAGGCCAGAATCCACATCAGAACCCAGGGTCAACCCTACTACACCATTATTCTGATTACCACCTCCACCAATACTTGTACTAGGGGGAACAGTTGCCTTAGGGGCTTGGGTGATGGTGGTTTGGTCTTTGGACATGGTACAATCAGAAGTCCAGTGCCCTGTCTGTTTACAGAATTTACACCAGGGCTTCTTTTGGCATTTTCCCTTTGTAGACTGTGAATCCCCACCAGATGCCAATTTTTGGTGCCCTTGTGAAGACTCCTGGATTTTTGACTTATCCCCACCTTTCTCTGAGCCTTTAGGATCCTGCTTCTTAGTGTCACCCCCTTGGTTCTGGGTTTTCTGCCTCACCCTGGGTCTGACCCATTTGTCTGCCTTCTTTCCCAATTCTTGGGGAGAGGTCAGATCAGAGTCCACCAGGTACTGATGCAACAACTGTTTTTGGCAATTATTAAGGATCTGTTCTCTCATCATAAGATTATCCAATCCCTTAAAATCAGTAACTCTACTACCAACCAGCCAACCCTCCAGAGCCTTGGTTGCACAATCTACAAAGTCTGTCCAGTCCTGATTCTGTGCTTTTTGGGTGTCTCTGAACTTCAACCTGTACTGTTCAGTGGTTAAGCCAAACCCATCTATTAATTCACTTTTCAAGATATCATAGTCATCAGCATCCTCTTCCCTAACAGTGAGGAGCTTGTCTCTACCTTTATCTGAAAAGGAGAGCCACAAGATTGCTGCCCACTGTTTCTGGGGGACCTGTTGAACTTTACAGGCCCTCTCCATAACAGTTATCCACTTGTGGATATCATCCCCACTCTGGTAGGGAGGAACAACCTTGGACTGGTTCCTATGGTCTGGAATGTAATCTCTGCCTCTAGGGACACTGTTGCTGCCACCAGGGGGTTCTAACCCCTCTTTCTTAGAAGCTCTCTGGAGCTCAAAGGCTCTGTGTGGGGGTATGATTCCAAGTTGTTTGACAACAAACACGACATGTTTTGATGCAGTCATTCCAAAGTTAGCATTTACCTGTAGGCTATAATGCACTTAAGAGTATATGGTTTAACCGCATCCACAAACAGCCACAGAGAATAGACTATGTCAGCTGCAGAGGGGTCCTGCTCATGCAGAGGCACCCCCTCACATTGTAAACCAAGCACCCTGCCCTCAGGATTGATAGGGCCTGCCATATGGGTGATTGATAGGTTTATATGTGTGTGTATGGTGAGATATCTGAACCTATACCTCAGTGAGGAGTGCTAACACTACCTCGCCCAGGCTGCAGTAGCTAGCCTGTGGTGTCAGATTGAGTCTGCTTCCCAGTGGTGGCATAATACATGCTTCAGCCCCTGGTAGGCCTGTGAAGTGCCTGTGCCCTAGGTACCTAAGGTACCATATACTAGGGGCTCATAAGGTACCACAGTATCCAATCACTAGTGCATCTAATATGCACACCAAGTCGTTTAGAGAGAACAGAAAGACTGGGGCCCTGATTAGCAGGGACCCAGCCAGACTATAGCCAGAAACCAGTGTATACATCAGAAAAAAGTGGGGGTAGCATAAGTGCAGATCCTACTCTCCTACATATCATTACATGGTATTCAAATCCTTACATTTCTATTACAGGAAGAAACCTTCAGTGTCAAATAAAACAATCCTTAAGACTTTAAAAAAGCCAAAAAGCAAATGTTAAAAAAAATAAATTGGTAAAATTTTCTTCTATTAGTAGAACTTGATTTTCAGAATGCTCTCTTTTCCCAATATCCTCCAAAAACCTACAGATACTTGGAATTTACAAAAGAAACTTTAAATCTACTAACCAAACGTTTGGCTGCAGCAACACTGCATTCTGTTTGCCTAGCAAAGATGTTCTAACATGAGGAAAGATATATGCAATTACTCAAAAAGCCCACTGTTATATCCAGACAACAAGAGAGTTAAGGGGCTACTGAGAAATGTCATTGGTTTTCCATTGCATAGTGTGTTCTCCATACATGTCAAGCCTCACACTAGAGATTACCAACACAGTGTGGAGACTGCCCATGCTTCCTTCTCAGAAATGTACTTCATACATGAGTGGGTTTAACGTATTATGCCCAACGAACCCTTAGCAGTAAACCATGAGTCCCCTACCAATTTGGCGAGGAACAGACATACAACTGAACAGGTAAATTGTTACTAACAATCTAGTTATTAACACTAGATTTTAATCAGATGCAGAAGTAGAGGGAAAAGTTTTAATCAAATAAAATATTATTCCATGAGTAAGGTAACAAGTGTGAGGTATTCTCCCCCAGGGATTTCTTGTGCAATTTAATAAAAAAATATTGAATTGTCAGCACAATTCCCGAAATATTGCTTTCAAATAAGTAGAATTTAAAGCCATTTTGCGGGGTATTTGGTCTCCCTTCTCCAGTCAAATACGTGTTCAGGTAATGAATGGGTAAATGGGTGCAATTCTATGGTGACTAGACTGGTAAAAAACCTAATAAATCACCCTGCGGCTAATCATGGAATGGAGGTGTTAGACCTGTCGGCCTTAGGGTGGTGTTCTCTCAAACCTTTTGCTGCCCTCTTCCACTTTTTGCTGATCCTATTTTTGCTGCCCTTGGGACCATGTGCACTTTACCATTGCTAACCAGTAGTAATGTGCATGTGCTCACTCCTGAAAACATGGTAACATTGGCTTATCCCCACTTGGCATATTTAATTGACTATACGTCTCTAGTAAACTGGTGCTACATGTACCCAGTGCCTGCATATTTACTGCTGCTAGTGGGCTGCAACAGTGATTGTGCCATCCAATCAAATAGTGCTTTAAACATATCTCAAGCCTCACATTGCAGCCTGTGTGTGCAGTTTTAAGCTGCCATTGTGACCTGGCAAAAATAAATATTATTGCCAGGCGGCCCAAACCTTCCTTTTTGATACATATAAGTCACGCCTAGTGTAGGCCCTGGGCAGTCCAGAGGGCAGGGTGCAATGTATGTAAAAAGGAGGACCTATACGTTTAACTTCAACATGTCCTAGTAGCAAAAAACTGTTTCTTTTTTTACTACCACAGGGCTAGGATAACATTGAAGGTATGAGCTGTAATTCTCAAATGAGAGCAGTTAACCTGTTCTTGTATAGTGTCTTTGGAATTGTAACGAAAAATTGTCTTTCATGTTAAAATTGAATTTAAATTAAAAAAATTAAAATGCCACTTTTAGAAAGTTGTCATTTTCTAACCTTAGACATTTAGTACCTTTAGCCTGTCCCTGGGTGGCATGCCTGGGTGTAACTGACATTTGAGCATTGTGTATTTCTCCTAGGTAACAACACACAATAGAAAGATTAGATGTGCCTGGATGGGCCATTACAAGCGAGATGGGAAGGCGGAGCTGGGTCCAGCCCTAATTACACTTGAATAGGCTTTTTCCTGCCTCCACAAAAACGCCTGTATACCCTCTGTAGTTATTTTAGAGCCAAAACAGGGAAAGGAAGATGCCTGGGGACTAGAAAGAGAATTTCGAGAAGATTCGCCTACCTTCCAGAAAACGGGTACCAGGCATAAATATTGGGTTTCAGACGCCACCTCTTCAACACACTTCTAGACCTGTGGATACTCTGCCAGGAAGAGGGATTTTAGTGCTGCTGATGGACCGCAATTCTGCTGGACTGCTGCCCTGATGGACTACTGCCTTCTTGGACTGCTGCCTTGCTGCTCAGACCTGCTGCCTGCTACCCTCTTGCCTTGGTGAGAAGGAATGGACCTGCATATGTTGAACCCAGGACCCCAGAATGACTCCAAGGGCTTATTGGGTGGCCTCCTGCCTAGATCCTCAGGGACAGAAGGCTCCAG
Organism: Triturus cristatus; assembly: GCF_964204655.1. Taxonomy (NCBI): domain Eukaryota; kingdom Metazoa; phylum Chordata; class Amphibia; order Caudata; family Salamandridae; genus Triturus; species Triturus cristatus. The sequence continues at coordinate 589,412,419 of NC_140582.1, forward strand.
CAGACTTCTACCTAGCACCTGGACTTTGCCTTCGGCTAGCCTACCCTGCCAAGTGGTGCCACCCAAGTCCTGGATCTGTGGAAGTGGGCCTAAGGTGCTCGGCCAGCCTCTGTGGATCTAGCGAAAGAGTTGCATCTCGTCTGCTGTGCGGCATCACCCCGAGCAGAACCAATGCATTGCCACTGCTGCATGCTTTGGACACGTTGCAAAGACCTGCATCACCGTCGCAGCCTCCTCAGAACCATCACTGCATGACTCATCCTCAGTGCAGACCCTTGCAACCATTGTTGATGTCAGCCTCAACTACAATAATGGAATACACATCGCAACTGTTGGACTTTGCCCTTTCTGCACGGTTATCCTAGAACCCTTTGACTTCCTCCTGTATTTTTTCTTACCAGCGTTTGTTGGTTTTCAGACTCCGGGCACTTTATCACTGCTGTTCAGTGCTAAAGTGTGTGTGCTCTCTCTTGTAAACATGGTAAGGTTGGTCTACACCTGTTTGGCATATTTAATTTACCTGTAAGTCCCTTGTACAATGGGATCCCATATACCCAGGGCTTGTAAAGTAAATACTACTAGTGGGCTTGCAGCGCTGCTTGCACCACCTACCGAAGTAGCCTGTCAAACATGTCTCAGGCCTCTGCCACTGCAGGGCCTGCACGTGCAGTTTACTACAGCAGTGACGTGGCATGTAAAGTGGTTGCCACGTCTGAAACTCCCCTTTTACTACATACAAGTCACCCATAAGGTAGGCCCTAGCAAGACCTGAGGGCAGGAAGCTGTGCAGGTAAAAGGTAGGACATGTGGCTTAACTGTGTGGCATCACCTGGTAGTCACAGCCTATTTGAATTCTCACTGCTGTGACGCTGCCCAGTCATAGGTTTGCATTTGGGATAACCTGATATATGCTTCAGTGGTAATTTCTGATATGAGAGGGGTAGCATGGCCATGTTTGGTATGTTTGGAATAGTAATACTAAATCCTGCTTATTGGTAAAAGCGGATTCGTTACTACTATTTGATAAATGCCACTTTTAGAAGTTGTCATTTCTGTGTGCTTTTGTGTATTTGTGCCCTGTCTGGATGTGTATTCACCGTCTGGTTTTGACTGACAAGAGAGAAGGTTTGTGCATTCACTCTAGACAGTCACAAGGGGGGGTTTAGGTGTGTCCTGCCTTTCCTGGTCGACTCAGCTCTAGGCTAAATAGACCTTGGCTGCATTTAGAGTGGCGGGAGGAGGTTCCCTTGCACCTGAATAAGACTGGTCTGCATTTAGAGTGGTGGGAGGAGTTGAAGCTCCTCGGAGCCAACGCATTGTCATGCCTGCACAACACATCCTCAACGGCAGACTTTGCATCACAAGCCCTCATCAACAGAATCATTGACAATGACGCATGACCTCATGTTACAGCCTCAGCACATCTCAGAAAAGATGCAGCACCTCGGATGCATAACACAACTTTGATCCGGATCCACGCTAGGATCTGCAAACTAGGATTGACTTACTATGTTCAGCTGGCCTAACTGGGTTACTGTATCTAGCCCACACTCCACTGTGGTCGACCTGAACTGTTGACTTTGTCCTAGTCAGACAAAACCAGATATCCATTGTTGACGCTTTGTGCTTTTTGGCGCTATTTTCACTTAAGCATTTAAAACTGCATATCTCTGGTTCTACTGATTGGATATTTGTCATTTTGGTCTTGTTTAATTTATTAAAAATTACTCTATTCTTCTAAACTGGTGTGGGATCCTTTTGTGGTATATTTCCACTATGTTACAGTTTGAAGTGTTGTACAAATACTTTACACAGTGCCATAGAGTTACGCTGGATTGCTCCGTGCCTAGCTACTCGAGGGTTGACCACTGGTTAATTTAAGGTTTACTTGTGACTTTACCCTGGGAAGAATTGTGGTTGCTGCTTGAGAAGGGTTTCACTTCCCTCAGTCAGTAACAACATTTCTTACAAGAGGTCACCAGAACGGTGTGTTAATGGCTGCCGCTAAAAGATGTCAGATAAGTAGATAATTCAAAAATTAACCCAGAAAGAATGCAATATTAGACTGTAAACCATCAGTGCCTCAATTAGCATGTTCTCCAAAGTTACACAATGCCATATTATGCAGACCTTCAATTCCAAATCAAATATGTTGAGTTTTCAAATTACATTTTCGCCTCCTTCCGTAAAATTACTTTGTTTTCATGATATTTTGTATATAAAGCTTCATGTAAGACTTCTCCTGCTTCTAAGAATTTTGATAAAAGAGGACATTGTCACTCACTCAATAGTACTTTATTTCTTTACCTCATAAGGAGGAAGGACTGAGCAAAAATACTGTGCCATAACTTGTTACTGTAGACTGAAAACCGAGCTCTTCAATGAAGACATAACATAACTGTCTTTCTAACTCAATTGTTAGCATCTTTAGCTTCCCATTTTTCATAAAGGTCATTACCCTAATTAAAATATACTTTTCATATTTTCCAATTGAACATACATTCATGTTTAATACAGTTTAATACACTCTCAACTCAGTTATTCATCAAAAATATTATATGCAATCATGCCTTCACCCAAATAGGATTTTACCTAAGTGCCTAGTAAGTAAGTTGTGGGCCTTATCACAAGGTAGGAAAATGGCCCCGTATGCCCTGAATTGTTAGTCATGTACATCCTAATTTGGTGGTAGTGGACCTCTCCCCTACTTGGGTCCTGGGTTCACTGCAACTTATGCACCATTGATAACTGCATTCCCTGTCAGAGCTCTGAGCTGAACCTGTCAATGAGGCTCATCGGACACCATCTGTCTCGCAGAAGGGTCTTTGCTCAGATGTGTTGGAAGGTTGTGTTGGCTTTATTGACTGGGATAGACACACCCTGGCAGGAAGGTTGTGTTGACTTTATTGACTGGGATAGGCACACACTGGCAGGTTTGGTCACTGATGCATCTGGTCTCGAAAGCACAGTTAGTGGTGGATGTATGTAGCTGATACATGTATGTTCTTGCCTTAGCTAGGTGCTATCTAGCTCCCATTGTTAACTCATGGGCCATGGATCATCCTAGAGCAGGAGTGAGTATTTTAAACCTATGCTTTCCCAACCTAGACAAATTACTGGGTCCGAAATGTGAAGCCTGTGAAAGATAGAAGCATGGCATACATGCCTTTCCCTGAAGCTGTGAGTTCCACAATGCAATAGCCCCTAAATGGCTCTCATGTGAAGGTGGTGCACCTACCAATTAGCATCTCTCACCAGACAATTGTGCTCATGGATGGAAATGTGGAGGTAGTGCAATTAATTAGGCCAACCACCAAAGTCAGTCTGAAAACAAAAATAGCACCTACTGCTGACAAAGATAATGAGAACAGGCAATCTGATGGGCTTGACCTCACAAGTGTCTATTACCAGTTAAATATGCCTCAGTGATAAGTGATGTGCTCAAATTGGGAACTGTGTTATTTTCAAATTGAACTGTAATAGCTATCAATCTGATAGATTAATTGTTTATGCATAGGGATCCTGTGTAATGTACAGATTGCAGATATATAAGGCACATTAGCAAAGGGAATGGTTTTCCCATGTGTACTTAACAAAACCTGATTTTAAACTGTCTGTTTTTCCAAGCAGCCTGTTACTAAATATGTTTCTAATGTAGAGAAATGATCTGTAATAAGTTATCTTGGATATTAAAGTTCAATAAAAACAACTTTGTAGCTGTTGGAAAGTGAGTTATTGGTAGTGGAAATTGTAGGTCTGCCACTGGCAATATGGCCACTAACACATGATAGGACTCAGCATAGGTCTTAGAAAATTATTCCTATACTCAACCCTTGGTAACGTGGCTGCGAGCAGACAGGCTTAACTTCAAAGACAGGTATGTAAAGCTTTAAAAACACATTTTCAGTAAATAATTAGGACAGAACACATGACAAAAATCCAACATCAGTTTTTTAAAATAGGAAATATGTTTATCTTTAATGTGACACCAAAACAACAAAAATCCAATGTAGGGAACCGGAGATATGAATTTTCATAATTTAATAAAATATAGCACTTAGAAGATTATAGCACCATATTGTGATACCTGCTCGCGATAGACCAGACCAAAGTCAAAGTTTCAGGCCAGGCGCGATAGATCCCTGAGCGGCTACAGCTCGCGGCAGGTCCCGGTCTCAGTTTCTACCTTCACACTTAGAAACGTTTCTGGAGCTTTTCTTCCCGAGGGTTCTCAAAGCTCCCAGCCAGTCCGGATCCGGTGAGGGTTCGCCGGATTGACTTGTGACGAGGTACCGGTCAACTTCCCTGGAGCGGACTTAGAAAATTTCTCAAGATTGCTTCAGCGGGACAACCCAGGAATCCAGGCCGGCACGCGATGGAAGGCAGGCGGCTTGGCTCTCACGGTTGCTCCCGGTCACCTTCTCTACTAGCACACTTAGAAACTTTCCTGGAGCTTTTTCTCGCGGGGTCTCTCGATGCTTCTCATGTACCCTGATTCGGTGAGGGTTCGCCGGCTTTAGTTTTCTTCTAGTCCCAGTCAAACTCTGGTAGTTGGACCCATGGAGCTTTTGGTGGGAAGAACCTGGATGGCTTGGCCTGCTCGCGTTTGAAGGCAGGCGGCCTGGCTGACCAGGTTGAGTCGGTCCCTCTATGGAGATTTTTTCCAAAGTTCTCCAAACTTCTAGAACTTCTTCCTGAAGTTCCTCAAGGGGTCCCAAAGTGTCTCAAACTTACTCCAAGGGTCTGGAAGCACCAAGATGGTCCTTGAAAGTTGAGGACGTCAGTTCCCACAATCCACTGGTACAAAACCCTTACCAATCCACTGATGGTTCTCCAATGTGTAAATATAGTTGGTGATGTTCCAGATGAGCTCTTTTAACCTGTAGCTTTCAGGGAGTCCACTCTTTAGTTGTCTTTCAGCAAAATAACCCACAGGGCTGTAGTTTCAGATGGTGCAGTGTTCAAAGGTCAGGCCTTAGAAATCTTTGCACAGCAAAACTTCTCAGCAGGGCACTTCTTGCTTCAGTAGTTTCAAGCAGCAGATCCGGAGGGCTCTGCCCCTCTCAGATACTTATTCCAAGATCTTTGGGTCATGCAGGAGGTCACTTCTGACCAATGGGAGCAGGGTAACTCCTCAAAGTTATGACCACATCCTGTAGAGAGTGGCATTATTTTTGTCCCAGAGTGCATTAAATCTTCCAAATCCATAATGGCTGATTTTCCAGCAAGGAAATTTACTTAGAATCTCCCCCTGCATCTGCTCATACCTTCCTTAATCCTACCATCTGCCTGAGGTGGTAAGTTCAGAGCTGTAAATGACACTGGCCTCTGCTCTCCTCTTTGAAGACCATGGTTTACGACTCCTACCCTTGGCCTGGTATTCCTATGGAACAGCACACTTCCTTGCCAGCAGAGCTGGTTAACCCCAGCGGCTCTTTATCACCTCTACAAGGCAGCCTGGCTAATCCACTTAACTCTGATCAATCAGGGCAGGCCACTGAAAGGCTGAATTTGGACCTACAAACAAGAATGTTGTACAACTTCCTACCATGTTAACATACGTAACAGGGGATTTGCAATGGGAAAAATTACTTGGGCCATTTTTCCAGCACCAGGACTTACAAAAACATATTTTATAAGTACTTGTCTTATATCTACAGGAAATCCACCCCATGTGCAACTAGGGGAGGCTTTAGTGGTTCTGAATATGTAGAGATATTGCAGATCCTCCCTCCACAGTGCTCCTAGCATCATAGTCTAATTTGAGCAGCACTTTACCACAATGCGGGGAGTGAAATGTGAAATTTCACTTTACCCAAGCATATAAAAACTCATTTTAAAAGGGTGTACCGTATACATATCTGACCCCCCACCCACGGGACACCTAGGGGAGACCCTGGGGGTCCCTAATATGCCAAGATATTGTAGATTGTCCATTTTTAAGTGCCCCAAACACCAAAGTCGAGTTTGGGCACAACATACTTTTTAAAAGCAGTCCTGGCGCCCAGGGCTGCTTTTAAACTGAACTCAGGCTTCAGCAGTGCACACAAGCAAGTGCAAAAAGAGCTGCTGGCCTCTAAACTGCCATGCCCTAGTGTACTAGGGACTTCTAGGTAGTTGCAATCCCCCTGCCCTATTATATAGTAGGGGCTTATAGGGTAGGTCATACCAATCACAGGGGTACCCCACCATACCATTTTGTACCCTAGTGTATATAGGTGTTTTAACTGTATTCTAATGTGTCTCTTTCAGCATAGCACCGGCCCTGGGCCTGGTTAGTCAGAGCTCAGGGTCAGTCAGAGTCAGTTACCACCAGTATCAGTCAGCAAAAAGTTGGGGGGTTCCTAGGGCACAGGATGACTTTGCAACAGTAGCATATAGATAATCAGGCCTGAAAAGATCTGTTATGAATTGTGCTTCTTTTTGTCTCATTCAAGAGGCATATACATTTCTCTTCCTAATCATAGACCTTTCATGCTATTTCAGAGTCTGGGGATGCTATCTGCTACTTAAAGAAAATGGCAACACAATATCCAAGAAAGGAGAAGGAAAAATAGAGAGCTGAAAGATGGAGCATTCTGGTTTCAATAGAATTAACTGGCCCCCTTTATATTCAGAAGCACTCCCAACCGGACTGGCGCCATGCCCTACAGGATATCTGTGCCATGCCCTACAGGATATATGTGCCAAGTAGTAACTAAGTGGGGGTTATTCCTTTTAAACTTGGTGATCGAAATCAGAAGGCTTAGTCTAAAATACTGGGAGCTTGAAAGAGACCAACATAGCTTAGCCAGGGGTCAGCATCGGCAGTTTATGAGATTCTGAAATTATTTGTACCCACAAAACATATTCACAGGAAAAGATGAGCACCACTCGGCTGAAAATCTAGGAGTAGCAAGCCTATGAGTTGAATTGCAAATAAGTAGGCTTCTTCACCAATATCTAACTGGTATATGCCCTTTTAAAATACTCAGCCTGACCAACAGGAAAAGGAAGAATCGGTTTCACCTTCAACAGGAATACATCTCTGTCTGATGCCGCATTGAATACATCTTGCCTGCCTGCCTGAAATTAAAGAAAATACCTTCAGCTCTGTCTCAGACTTTCACATTAAAATTTTGCCAAGGCTGTTTGTACCTGCCAACAGCTGGCCCACGGGTCTAAAAGGGTTCAGGTGCTGCCACAAAGTCTGTTTACTGCTGTAGACCTTTCATCCTGTGGCTGAAGGGCATAGTCCTGTGACAAAGTAAAGGCTTACTTTCCTGAAAGAATACCAGTGAATAAGTTACAAGATGGTATTTGTATGCAGTGGAGAGATTGATAGATCTCATTTTGTATGAGTATTTTGGCACAGATCTGAAACTGGATTTGTGGAGGTCTCCTACATATGCCATGCACTGAGGTCTGAAGAACCAGTCCTAAACATTTGAAGAGTTTTTGTTAACAAAGAATACGCTATTCAGTTTAGCTTTATGAATCCGTTCGATTGCCCTTAACAGGAGCTCGGTCATTACTCAAATCAAGATTATGCCTCTCTGTTTTACAACTATATTTTGCACAGCGAGATTATGTTTGCTATGAGATGGTATTTCACTCAGACAACATTTTTGTGCATTTTCGTATCTGCCTAAACATAATGTGACATTTGCGCTGCAGTTGCGTCACTTTTTTGATGCAACAGCGGCACAAACAATGTGGCCTATTTACAACGTGTCACCTCTAGGGAGATGCGTCACGTTGTAAAGTCCTGCGTCACATTACACCTGTGTCAGGTATAATGTATGCAGGGTGGGCGTTCCCAAGCAGGAAGGCCTCGTAAATGTGACTCAGTGAAATCTACAAGATATCACTGCGCCACTTTTAGGACGCCACTGCGTCAGAACCTTACGCCTGCTTCAAGCAGGCGTAAGTAGTGACGCAGTGTAGTGGGAATAGGCTTCAACACACATTGCTGGAGTTGCGTCCTGCTTGTGACACGACTCCAGCAATGCGTGACTTTACCACCAACGGATGCGTCAGAATTTCTGACGCATCTTTCAATCCTTGTGCCATAGTACGCCGTATTGTAAATGCGGCGCAAGGTTAAGGGTGGCGCAGGGAGAGTGACGCATCTGTACAGATGCGTCACTTTCTTGTAAATCTGCCCCATTATGTCTGGACTTCAAAATGTGTGTTTTTAGCTTAAAAGGACATGTGTTTTTCACACACTAACAACGATAGCTGTATATATTGCACTTGTGCAACAAAAAACAAAGTGAAGTAAAGGGGGCTGCTCGAATTAAGATTAGGCACTAGTGATCACTTAAGTGACATTCCAGTCTAGCACCGTTTATCCACCATGCCACTCTAGACAGAAACCAGCCAGAAAATCAAATCAGTCGTCGACCTGCTCCAAAAGGAACAGCTCACTATAAAATGCGAGGCCAGGCCCCCTCTATCAGGTCTATTCTAGATGGAAACCCAGCCAACCCAAGACCAGTTTCAGCCACTTTAAGCATCATCGGTGAAGTCCTGCTTCAGCTCCATGACACAGTGAACATGGGACCCATGTCTGGGAATACTTGTTACATTAAAGCCATCTATTTCCTGTAATTTCCATTCTTAGGGCTACCTTTCTCGGTAATAATTACTGCACTAATGATTGGCTTACTATTGTTTACTATTGTAAACATTATTTATATCACCCTTCAAAAAAATAACGTAAAATAATCCGTTGTAATCCTGGTCTTTTTTATTGCATTAAATGCCCAGTTTTCCTGGAATATGGAATAAACTAGGGGTGGGCGGAATTTGCGAAATCCACTTTCGCAAATTATCGCGAAAATGTTTAAAATTATCGCAAACAAGCGGAATATCGCGAAGATGCGGAATTTTTTTTCCCGCATGTTCGCGAGATTTTCTGCATGGTTGCGGGTCGCCAACTTACCCATGTGGTTGCTCGCGGGCGCGGCCATCTTGTTTTGAGAAGTCTCGCGGTGCATGATCGCGAGAAGAAAGACGTGATCGCGCGACGCATGACGTCACTGCGGGCGCGAACTGTCGCGAGACAGCGCAAATGGCTAAAAACAATCTAACATCTCATGGAGAACGCGACCGGATCAAGAAAACTTGTCGGCGAACGGAGGGATTCAGGTAAGGCGATCGCGCGCGCGCGAGAATGTATTATTTTACAGCGCGAGCAAGAAACAAATTATCGCCAAGCTGCGGAAAGCGGAAATTTTGACATTTTCGCGCTCTCCGCGGAACGCGAAAATGTCAAATTATCGCAATTTCCGCAAACGGAACGAAATTTTCGCCCAGGCCTAGAATAAACCTTATTAGGAATGCTAAAAAAAAAAAATTCTGGCTTACTTTTCCCCACACTGGTATTAGAAGAGCAGAACTGTGCATTCAAAAAGCATGCAACTGCTAAATTACTAGTAATGTGTGAGAAAAATGTAAAATTCTGAGTGGAGACGAGCCATATTACAAGAAAATCTTCCTATGGGGCTGAGGGGAATCACTGTTATGCATTAAAGATGATAGGAACTCAGTTATCCCAGACGAAAGCGGATGAGATTTGAAACTGGTTTTACAAAACAGTGTTTTTTGTTTTATGCAAATTATCCTCCCATTTGACACTGGCCCATTTTAGTGAGAGCCAGTATTTTGTAAATGAAGGCTTGAGGAATTAGTGAATCAAGTGGCTAGAATCCCTGTAAACTCTCTGTGAAGGTTTTTCATGTGACTATATTATCTATTTTCTGATGTCCAGATGAGAGCAACTGTTCAGCTCCTTACTGAACTTCCTTAGGCAAGAATGGTAAGTGCTCCTATCCTTTCCTGTTTTGAGGGAGTGAAACCACAAAAATGTGTGATATTTTTCTTCCTATAAGGTCCTCACAGTAAGCAGGCCAGGGAGACTAACAGGGAAAACAGCAAAGAGTTGAAAAAAATTTAAGCCTCCAAGGAGACTGACAGAAAGAAAACACAGCATGGATATAATGTCATTTTACTTTGCATTACCTTTGAATAACACTTACTCATTTCGTGAGTATTTCATTCTTCACAATCACTTTTCGTGTGGTCATCCACACGTTTTCTTCAAAGAGCAGAAGAGTTTTATAATTGGAGGCTGAGGTCATGTCCCACTCAAAAACGCGCACACATTCCTGGAGTATTTCATTCTTCCCAATCACTTTTCCCGTGATTACCCACAAGTTCACTTCAAAGACCTAAGAGTTCTTCAGTTACAGCCTGGAGCCAGAATCGTGGCTTCTCTAAAGGGAATTAGCTTTGCAGTAGGCACCGTGATTGTTGCACCATCTCTGCAATTAATTTTATTTTGTTGCAGCACACTCCAAAAGCAGGAATTTGTTTCATAACCCCCACCCCTAAATGGCTGTAACATGCAAGTAGCCTTCCCATGCGCTTGGCTGCCACTGGGCATTTTCCCCTTCCTTGGACCACTGTGCCTAGTCACTTTGTCCTGGTGGTACTTTTTGCAGGTGGGCCATCATGCCAAAGGTTTACACTGCTGGATGCAAAAAAGGCTCTGCCAGTGTAAGCCCAGTAGTTCTCCCAAATTAAGTATTACAAGGGTATGGCGAGGGGGAGCGCCACTCGCCAAACTCTAAAGAACATCTGAGAAAGAAATATTGTTTAACACACAACTCTCTTAGGGCCAGATATACAAAGTTGTTTTGCATGCGCAAAGTTTTTTTGCATTGTGACCCGTTTGCACATCCAAAAATACCTAAGGGCCATGTACAAACCCTAATTAGCGAGTCGCAATTTATTTGCAACTCGCTGATTAGGATTTTCGACTTGCTATTTGGATGGCGCATTTCAAGGGCGTCCCTTCCTAATAGCAAGTCTGAGCCCTATATGTATGACTGCTTTCGACCGCAATTGGGGTCGCAAAACAGTCGCAATATACCACCTACTTCAAGTAGGTGGTAAAGCATTCACAAACGGGAAGGGGTCCCCAAGGGACCCATTCCCCTTTGGGAATGCATGGGAAAATATGTTTTAAGGGCAGGCTGTGGTCCCAGGGTCCACTGCCTGCCCTTAAAAAATGAAACAAAAACGATTCATTTTTTTTTTTCAAATGCATCCCGCTTTCCTTTTACGGAAAACCGGCTGCAGTTAAAAAAACTGCTTTATTTAAAAGCAGTCCCAGAGATGGAGGTCTGCTGAGCTCAGTAGACCACCATCCCTGGGAGGGCCAGCCATTCCTAATGGGGTCACAAATTGTGAGTGGCTCATTAATAGTCATGAGCTTCACTTTTGCGACCCCATTGGGAATTGCTAACAGTGTCTCTGACACTGCTGTATAATTGCTCACAATTTTTCGCAATTTGCGAGTCGCAAAAGCAAATGTTCATACATCTGGCCCTAAGACCTGTAAGCTGGTTCCCTTTATCATGAATCAGGACCTGATTGTTATCCAGACATAAAGAACAAAAGAAACACTTTGTAAGTTTATTCATTAATTTATTGCTAACAGTTCAGACTGACTTCTGTTCAAGAATAGCTAGGTTTGGGTCTTGTTGAAGCTCATATTATAACATGTGCACCTTTGAATATATGTTTTAATTTAAACTATCTTTTGTAAAGTGATATAAAGAGATTAAAGCCTTTTGAGAGGTCCTCTGGGGAGTTGAAGTTGTTGTAGGTAGATGTAATTAAATTCTTTATTGTTGTTACTGAGAAACATGAGTAGGTTGACAATGCTATCTTCATTTAAGCATCTAAAAATACAACAATGATCAGAGAAAGCGGAAATTATTGTGACTATGTGACAGCAACATGACAGCCCATGTGGCCACGTGTCTTCCTGACATTGAATATTTGAGGAGGTGGAATCCTATTCCCTTAAAGAGCTTGAATAATTCATCTATTTTCATGAGTGCAGAGATGTTGTTCTTAATTGAGGAACCCTATCTTCATACCCATTGTACCTTACTGAAGGTTTGTTACTGTGGGTATGTCTTGGATGCCTTAACAGCTAGTTGCTATTAACAACTTTAGAAAAGCCTTCTTTGTGTGGCCATAAATCGCCTTGGGGGTGAGGCACAAAGAGATGTGAGCTGTGTTCTGTACTTAATGGTTAGCCAAAAATGGAGTTCCAAAGTCCATGCGATGGGATCCCAGTGTCTTGTTCAGAAGATAAGCTGAGTGCTTTTACCTTCTTGGTATTCTTTAGAGATTATGTAGCTCCTCTATTATGAAGTCAGATATGAGAAATCGGCTTGTTGGTTGACTGGGGTGTGAGCCCTGGTCAAACAGCAACCACAATACTTGTCAGAGTGAGGCACAAGCCAACCCTAAATTAACCTATGCTCAACCCTCTGGTAGCTTGGCACAGACCACTCAGGCTTAACTCAGAGGCATGTGTAAATTATTTGTACAACACTTCAAACAGCATTAAAGTGAAAACAACGCACAAAAAGGACCCCTCACCCAGTTATAAAAATAGTACTTTCTTTAATAAATAAGTAAACAAGACCAAAACGATACAAATCCAATCATTAGAAGCAGAGATATGCAATTGTTAAGATGTTAGTGAACTTAATTATTTGGAGCCAGAGATGACCTAAGGAATTAGGCCATCCAGGTAAATGGTAGAGGTGAGGGATCCATTGGCCCATGATTGTGATGTCAGCATTCTGCCCAGTCAGGCAGATGCAATTTAACTGAATCCATTGGTGTCTTTCCTTCAGGCAGTTTTCCACCTTATCATGAGATTGACATTCCTCTCTCCACATGATTGATATCTGTGCTTCTCTACCATGCAGAGGGCTCAGGTGATGGTTGAGCATCAAGGATAGTAGTGAAAACGAACTTATGAGACTTGGATAGGATCTAGTTATGGTCTTCTGATTATCAAAAGAAAGGGCCCAGTTTTTCTTCCTAGGTGCAATTGTTGAGAACATATAAGAATCAGGCCAGTGAATGATTTAAGACATTCATTCAGACTGTTGTGGTCAATGGTATAAAATATCAGATATAGCATGGGAAAGTATACACTTAACCTCAGTTTCAGGCATGTATGAGTTTCTCTCTGACACCACATAGTGTGGTTCAACTTCTTCAGCATGACGGGAAGCCTAACAGAAATTAAATATCAGAAGAAAAGCATCTACAACAATTTTGAACAACATCCCGACCCTACCAACTTTGCTGCCTGCCTACCTAAGTCCTTGGTAACACCCTGCACCCATGGAAAAGAGTCATTATTGAAGTGACACCCAACATCATAGGAACCACCCACTCTGGGGCCCCAACAGACCCCTGCCCTCACCACATTTTTCAACATCGGCACCTCCCATCAGGGAAGTACTCACTCTCATCCTGAACAACTCCATCACCACTGCATGAACTGGAAGCACCCATATGTAAAATCACTACTGAAGAAACTGTGGCAGGGTCATCCAGCTAGTTAACTACCGTCCAAACTACCTTCTTCCCTACCCTGCCTAAATTATTGAGAAAATCATCAACAAGCAACTCCTCCATCACCTTGACACACAGAGAACTCCTAGATACCATCCAATCATCCTTCAGACACAAAAACAGCACTGGTCCTGCCTTCATCACAGCAACCGACGACATCAGGATGATTCTTGACCGAGAAGAAAAAGTGGTCCTCATCTTGCTCGACCTCTCTGCAGCATTTGACATGGCCTCTGACTCCATCTGCATTAGAAGACTACATGAAACAGGCATTCCAGACCCACCATCAACTGGATCTACTCTTTCCTTACAGGAAGAAAACAAAGAATCAACATGCCATCCTACACACCTCATCTGTGGAGTCCCCTAAAGATCATCTCTCAGCCTGACCTCATTTAACATCTAAATGTCCCCTGTGGCAGACCTCATCAGATCACACGGAATTAGCATTTTTTCAAATGCAGATGACACTGAATTGATACTTACCTAAACGGACAAGACCTTGCACAAAAAGACAACTTCTCAAATTGGAGATCTAACTGCCTCAAGCTCAACACAGACAAGGCTGAAGTGGTACACTTTGAAAGAAAGACTTCTGCATGGGATTCCACCTGTTGTCCAGCAGAACTTGGCTCCACATCATAACAAATTGCCCATGCCAGAAACCTAGGAATCATTCTCTACGACAAGCTCAACTAGTCAGCCCAGGAAAACTTTGTGACCTCCACCTGCTTCTCTCTACTGAGGATGCTATGACAAATCTTCAAACTGCTACCAGAGAACACCAGAAAAACAGACACACACGCACAGATAATCAGCAGACTTGACTACAGCAACAAACTCTATGTGGGACTCACCACACAGCTACAGAACTAGCTCCAACCCATCCAAAACACTGAAGCAAGACTCATGCTCAAGCTTCCCAGCCGCACCCACACCACCCCACACCTCAAAGAACTTCACTGGCTCTCCATACATAAGCTCACTCAATTCAAACTACTCACACACATACAAAGTGCTGCACAACATAGGCCCCACCTAGCTCAACATCTGCATATCCTTCCACTGCCCGCTAGACATCTCCGATCAGCCAACCTATCATCAGCACATGTACCTCACATACACAGTAAAAGAACCTGAGGTTGCATTTTCCCTCACATATCCCTCAGACCCTGGAATGACCTGTCATGGCACAACAGAGCCTCTGCATCGTTTCTTGAGTTCCGCAAGAAGCTGAAGACCTGGCTTTTTGAGTAATCCTACCTTGGGAGTAGACTACCTGCCTATTTACGAAGCCCCTGGATACCCTCACATGTGATTAGTGCGGTATACAAATAGGCATAACATAACATACCTCAGCAAGTTGTTTTTTCAATGTTCAAGCTATGTATTCCAGTGTATTTGCAATTGAAAGAGATCTGTTTTGCAATAACTACAACAAGAACTTATATGAAACAGAACTGAATGCTAAATATTACTCTCCCTCTTGACACTGAACGAAAATAAAAACGTTAGGCCTTGGCCCGCATATATAAACTGCATACAAATGACACCAAAAAGCAAATGTATCCTGTCTTTAAGGAATGTTAAAGTAACTTTAAAAAGAGAAAGAAATTCCAGTCAATTTCCATATTGCACTTCGGAATACTTCAAATACAACCCACCGCCAAGGTTACGAGAGCCATCTCCATTGATTATTAACATTTTAGAACATTTCAGAGTCTTATTGCAAAAAGGCGTTGGAGTATGTTTTCTTAGATCTAATAGCTGAAAGCAGTTTTGTAATATGTTTGGGTCCATAAAAAGAAAAGACAAGTACTGGAACCCATATGCACACACACAATCTTCAGTGACACAAACGCACGCGCGCACACACGCACGCACGCACAGACCCACACACACGTGTCACAGGTCTATGTTGGATGGATGCATTGATGGCTGTATGCGTGTAACATGAATGAATGATGCTGTTGCACAACTGAGAAGAGTTAGTAAAAATACTGCTCTGTAGCATAATGTATTAAACTCAACTTTTAATTGGCAGGCCATATTTCAGTCCTGTCACACTTTATGGTCAAGGGGAGCTATTTGGTGTGGTTTGTTTGAGTTTTATATTGGTCAAATGTATGTGAAGAAGAAAGACCAGCATGTGTGCAGAATATTAGCAAAAAGGATCATGTTGGCTTCAAAGTTGGATGCGGCATCAATAAAAGGTAATACAGTCAGGTCAGTTTGGAAGTGTATATGAGTCATACATTCTTGGTGGAACAATACCCGCCTTCTTGGTATGTTTTCATGTTAGTGTAAATATTTAAGTATACGCCTTACACTGCCTACGATACATGAGCTGAATTATTTAGTGGAAGTGGAAGTGGTTTAGATTTATAACTATCAACCAAAAGCTACACGTATTCAAAATCTGGTTTCTAACTTTCTTCACATGCTGTAAACTAAAGTCTTCTTGGAGATCTCATTTCATTTTGATGATCCTCTTATTGCTTTTATTTTTTTAAACCCAGAAAAAATCAAATTAGAAGCCCGAACATGCTCTCCATGAGCAGCAGTGTGCTATACAATTCTCTTCATCTAGAATGTTATAGCCTTAAAGCATAATGAAATTGCACTACTGTAAGCTGCTTCAAAGTTCATGCTCAGGACACATTCTGTGGTTACAATCAGAATTTTCAAATGTACAAATATACATTTGGATGCAACCTGGAGTTTTTACTTCAGCTTTTTCAGGTCCCCAGTTACAAATTCTCCAAAAATGCACAATAAGACATACAGAGAGAAAGTGGGGTTTGGGTCAGCCCCATTCGGCCATTGACTTTCAAGTGCTTTTCATAGTTTGTCTTTGCTTGGCTAGGCTTGCCATCATGGCGTGACACTTTGTCAATGCTCACATTGTCCAACTTGTATTTACATTCGCTGTTGGTGATTGGTTACTATAAGCAGAACCTCTGTTAGACTACATCTAGATTGTGATGTCTGATGTATTTAATTTGTTGGCTGGCCAACATTTCCTGTTTTCTGGCTTTTTTCTGTTTAGGGCCTGCATGCTGTGTGAATGTATACACGTGTTATGAAGACACGGCCCTATTTATTAACCACCCTTGAACCTTCATATATTTACTTTGCTTTAAAGATAAGTTTTGATGTCTTCTACCATTTTGGTAGAGTAAGTAAAGATGTGTGCACACACAATCTTTCTTAAAAATGCAACAAAATTACCAGCTCTTTTTCTAGAAGTATTTTATTAAGGCTTTAACATTTATAACAGCTAATAGTGATGCATTGCATATGTGTCAATTTTCAAATTTCTAGTTGCAAAGGCGCATTAGCTTGTTAGACTAGAGTATTGACTGTTCACATAGTTACATCATAGGTATATATGAAAGTGAGAAATTCATGGTCCCCAAAGTTCCCTACTTTTTGTTTGGGCAGCCTTAAGCCAGAAAGATTGTCATTCCCATTACAACAAACATATCGATGCCTTGTATCTTTTCGCTCACAAGTGACCTTAGGTGGATATCCAGGGCCTCATTTACAAGGCCATTGCGCTGCCGTGTGTCAACTTTTTTGATGTACTGGCGGCACAGTGTGCTTACAAATATGTACAAGGCCATGTAAAGTCACCCTAGGTGACTTTCATTGCCTTGTAGATATGGGCCCATTTCACGCATTACTCTGCGTGACAGGGTGTTCCATGGGTTTTGCTGTGGGTGTTACCACGCATTGGAAACTGGCAGATTCTCAGATTTGCAAAGTTTAGTAAAGCTGGGAATGCATCAGAATCCCACTCCTCCCCAGGGGAAGCGTAGTAGTGGTGCAACAAGGAGAAATACTTGTATTTCTCCTCATTTTTTCCCTTTTCCATGCATGCTGCATTCTGCAGCACACATAGAAAGAGGAAAATGCCATCAATGATGAAGGCATCCCTTCCTGCACCAAAACAATCATCCCTGCAATTCAGGGCCACCTTGCAACATGACACAAGGGTGCCAGCGTTAGTGCATGGCTGTCAATTATGCACCAGCATATGGAAAAGCAATGGATGTGTCGTATATTTAATACAACGCATCCCTGTGCTTTTTAAATTACACTGCTTGGAGCCGAAAAATGGCTTGCAGGAGCCCCATCATGTTTTTGTATTTCCCCCCAATGTTTCGCATTGTCATTTTTTGGTAGTAGTAATTGCAACTCAATTAGTGTTCTGGTACATTTCATTAACAAACAAGTTCAATGGTAACTGTGGCAAAAGCGCAGACATGCTCAACTTAAGGAAACGTGTGTCTAATATTTAGCACAACTAAAGCAATTTAAAAAATCAAACCACACCACAATCAAAATCCCACAACCAAGTCCTAAAAATGACTAGAATCCAAGTGAACCAGAGTTATAAATTAAAAAAGATTTAGGGCAAAAAGCACGAGAAAAAATAAAGCACATATCATAAGTCACTGTTCACAGCTGACCAGGACGTAGGTGGGATTTCGGTCCACCCAAGATGGAGCAGAAGTTGGACATCCCAAGTGGATTGTCCTATTTAAAGATTTAACCTTCTGTCTAAGTATCTGAAATGGAAGTCAAAATCCCACAGCTGTAGACTGTACCTGGCGAAGCGCTCTTGAAGTCAAACAGCCATTGGTCGAGGTCCAACTTAAGCTGTTGGTTATGAGAAAAAACTCTGAGTGGGAACAATAGGACTCACTCCAACAAATGCCACCAGCAGGGTCCATCAAAGTCCAGTTGGTATTGGTCAACTGGTTACATCAAGAAAAAGGCATGGAGGTAACACACACAAATTTCACTACTACCAAACATTGCACGTAATAAAAGGCCTGACCCGTTCACTTTGCCAAAGTTTGTTCTTCCAGAACTGTTGCTAAAAACATTCCTGCTTTTGTTTAGCATCATATTTCAGGAGCCTGTTTTTTTGATTGTCAGACACATTGCAATTGCAAGACGCAGTCAAATGGACCAGAGCTCACATAGAAACTCTGAACAAAGGATCATGGCATTACACGTGACTCTTTTGCCAGCAGTAACAAAGACTGCCACTTTTACCATAGACAGTGCCTAATTTGTTAAAAAATAAGTGTCAGGGGTCTTGAGAGGAGGCCACTGCAGCCTGCACCATGCATTGCCCGTACCATGCTGTTAATGATACTAGCAACACAACTAGTGACCATCACACTCCTGTAAGTATGACAATTCGGAATATTCCAGGCCCCCAAAGCTACAATAATTAAGCACTGAACTACACATCAGACATACCACAGTGGGTCAGACCCTCCTAGAGAAGACCTGATAGGTTGTGGTGTACAGGGAGAAACTGCAATCTGAGGAGTGGAGGTGTCTGCTTTCAGCACGCATAGCCTCTTCAATTGATCACAATCTGCACATGGAAATTAAATGTCGAAAAATAGAGAATATAAAGGAATACTTGAGTATATGTGGTTCAAACATGCAATCCCACAAGATGGTCTCTTTCAACTGAGGGTCCGCTTCGCGCAGGACCTCTTTAACTGACGGAGGCGTATTTTGTGTCGGTTTTGGTCATGAACTGAAGCATCCACAAAGTAGGCGCGTGGGAACATGTAGCTTCTTTCATTTTTGATTTTTGAGCTGTTTTTAGTCTGTTTTCCCCCTTTACCGTATCTTCCTCATATTCCTCTGGTGGTGCCAGCCATTTTGAATTTCGACGGGACGCGATCCTTCAGCGCTGCTTCCCCGGTGCTGCCCGGAGCGAAGACATTCAGCATTCCGCTGTGGTTTGCCTGGGAGGTATTGCTTCCTGAGGAGACAAGTACAATTTAAGAAGATTTACGAATGTGGCAACTGTCTCCTCACCGCATTGAGACTTCTGCAATGCTCTGCTACTAAGGAAATATGCCGGCAGTTTCTTCAGTTCACTCTTCCTTATGGTGAGCTCCTATTTGCTGAACCTGCTGTTACAAAAGTGTAACTCAATGCTGCATCACTGTCCTCATTTTCCACTTACTTGAATACCTTCACCTGCTTAGCCTCTGTATTTCTCCTACTCACATATGCGAGATAGTACCCTGTTACGCTTGTTAACAAGTCATTGGAATTGCTTATTTTGCCCAGTTGTTGTCATATGGTGAAGCAACTTGTGTAGTACCATACAGGCTAAGATTTATACTTCGTATTTGCTTCTTCCCTGGTCGATGAACTGCACCTTGATGTCCATGTTTGAAATGTTGTCTTTAATGGTTCAGATATACCTTCTAATATAAGATGGCTACTACAACTTTTAGTGGATGATTACTGACTTTGTTCATAACTGTCCGTGCAAGCAGCGTCAGTCAGGTTACATCAGTTTTGTTTGGGCGAGGATCGAATATTTGGTGGCTGTCTGTACGACCTATACTTGTTCCTATATATTGTATATTTTTTGAAAGCCGCACTATTTCAATACGTTCACTGTATGGAGCACTCTCCCTCTCTTGGTCATCAAACTCCTTCGACAACTATGTCTTCCTCTCGCAAGGAATCCAATCCTGTTGCTCCCTCTAAACGTCATAAGGAAGAATCTAACTCGTCTACCAAGTCGCCTCTACCCATATCTATGGAGGATCTTATGGAAGAGATAAAGCTGATTAAGCCTTTCGTTATTGAAACTAATGCTACCCTTCAAAAGCTGGATGAGAAATGGTCTAGCTTGGATTCACGAATGTCTGCCGTGGAACAAAGGATTAGTGATACTCAAGACGTGATACCTCAAGTTGTGAATATGTCTAAAGAGATAGCACTCCTTAAGGTGCAGACGGAAGATTCAGAAAATCGCAATAGACGCAATAAACTTCGAATTTATGGTATTCCTGAGGGAGAGGAAGGGTCAGACATGCTTGCTTTCCTCAAAATCCATATTCCTAAAATTGTTGGTCTTAAGGATGGTACTATTCTCAATTGACAGTGCGCCCATCGCATCAGACCAAAAACCGGAGGTTCATCCTATTCATCGTCAGCAAATCGGCCCAGAGGGATAATCGCTTTATTTTTGGAGTATACTGAACTGTTAATGGTCCTTTCAGCGGCAAAATCAAGAAAGCAGATGTTATGGTCAGGTCCAAAGGTTTTCATCTCACAAGCTGTGGCCCGTGCCACTGCAGCTCATCGCAAGGAATTCCTCTCTCTTCGCCCAGCTCTACGTTCTATGAATGCCAGATACAGCCTAGTTCATCCCTGATTCTTCAAAGTTACCAACAAAGAGAGGTCCTACTCTTTTTATCATCCTGAGGACCTAAGACAGTTTATTTCTTGCCAAAAGGGAGAAGAGATGGACGTTGGAGGGCCTTGAGCTACATTGTCGATTTGCTTTATGTTTTGTCTTCTGAGATAAATGCCTTCTATTCAATTGTTCTGTAGATACATGTTTTGCTTGTCGTTCCCTTTATGGTTTGCTATTATTGTCCTTTTTCACCACCATGGATCGTTAGCCTATTCAAGATGAAAGTTCATTGTGTGATTTTATCCTTGTTTTTCTTCGCAGATGTTTCCTTCTTGTGTTGATATATTCCCCAGATGCCTCCCTCCTCCTTGCCCTCTCATCCCATTCCAAATATTCATGGTCATCCCTTGCGTGTGGTAAGTGTTGAACTTTCCATTAGTTATTATGGCAGTATGTTGTTCCCCTTTTTTAATGTTCATCGTTGTTCTTATTTGTGTTTGTTATGTAATGGGTCTTTCCGATTTGTTCTCTATTTTATGCTCCTTTTTCACTTATTTTTCTATTTTCTTTATCTACTCAGAGGTTTCGGTTGTTCGCGGATGTCTTGGCTGTTTTGGCTGTCTGTCTTCTTACATGGCTTCCCGCTTCCCCATGTTATTTTCCTCGTTCTGTATACCTATTTGGTCTTTTTTGACTAATGTATTTTGGCTTCTAGTCAACTGTTCGTTCTCTGTCTCTTGTTTCTTCTGCTTTTTCCTTTGCTCCTCTTTCCTTTTCTTACTTTTTTCCCCTTTCACCCTCCCCTGTGCATTCTCTGAATTTGTTTCTCCATCTTTTCCTATCTTGCACATTTCTTACCTTTTGTTTTCGTATTCTCTTATCTTAATTCAGTTTTCTCATTTCCTCTTTATCGCTTTCTTATTCTCTGATTTCGTATCTTCTTTTTTGATTGTATTTTCATTTTTTCCTATTTTGTTCTTCTTTTTTGTAATCATTATCTTTTATTATTCGCATACCTATCTTTATGTTCAATTGCAAATTTTTCAACACACTCATGGTCTCGATTTTGGTTGCCTTTATACTGACTTTATAATTTTGTTGAATTATCTAATATTGTTATTAGTATTAATGCCTCATTTGTCTTGTAATGAATGATAATGTTCGGATTAGCTCATGGAATGTAAAATGACTTAGTAAGCCAGTTAAGAAACATCGGGTACTTACCCATCTCTCTAAACTCCAATGCAAAATTGCTATGGGCTATGCTTCAAGAAACACACCTTAATGAGGGTGATGTTAATTCCCTTAAAAACAATTGGTGGATCATGTTTATAATTCCCCTTTCAAAGATCGGAAAAATGGTGTTGCAGTACTCTTTCACAAATCATTATCCCTCACGATAGAAAAAGAAGAGAAGGATGAAGATGGTCGATGACTCCTTCTTCACATTATTAATAATGGCTCCCATGTTTCCTTACTCAACATCTATGGCCCCACAGGCATAGACTCCCAATTTTGGCAATCTATGTCCCACACTCTTCATGCATGTTCTAGCTCTAACCTCATAGTGGGTGGTGACTGTAATCAGGTCATGGATCCTTTCATTGATAGGAAATCCTTTCTAGGTACATCCCTAATAAAATGCTAAAAACTTTTGTTATGACCATTCGTGCAAGAGGCCTAGTGGATGCCTGGAGAATATTTAACCCGGATAGTTTAGAGTATACATTTTATTCTAACACTCATAACTCTACCTCTAGAATAGATTACATTTGTTTAAGCCCGTACCTCCTTTCCCACCTTTTACACGCAGAGATTGACTCTATCCTTATCTCTGATCACGCTCCTGTTTTGATAAGTTTAGACCTTCCTTCTTTACCTTCTAAATCTTGTCGCTGGCGTTTTACCAATTATCTTCTTAAAGATCCCTCCTTCTCAAGCCACTTTAAAGATTTTGTTTCTGAATTCTTTCTTCTTATTTCTACTCCTGATATGCCCTTTCATACTATTTGGGATTCCTTCAAGCAACAGCCAGAAGCTTTATTATAGATTATGTAGCTAGCAAAAAAAAAAGGTATCACAAATAATCTATTTCTCTGCTTTTTTCTATTAAAGAACTGGAACATGCTTATTTTTTGTCTAAAAATGTTGACACCCTCAAGACTTTAGTCCAAGCAAAACTTGACTTGAATAGGAAATCCATGGAGGAGGCCTCGGGGATGTTGCTAAAAGTGAACTCTAAATTTTATGGTGGTCGCAACCGAGCTAGTAAGCTTTTGGCGAACTACTTGTAGGTTAAATCTCAAAGATCTAGAGTAGTTAAGATTATTGATGACAATGATATTCCCCGCCTTAAAGATGAAGAAATATTAACGTGTTTTACAGATTTCTATAAGAACCTCTATACTCCTTAAACTTCCCAGTCAGACGCAAATCGGGGCTCCTTTTTTGACTCACTACCTCCCCGCTCTTCCCCTCTTCCTGACTGCTCAATTTTGGAAAGATATATGTGTCTTTCAGAGATTAAATCTGCTCTGTCCATGTTACCTAAGGATAAGGCTCCTGGTCCTGATGGTCTCACTGCTGAGTTCTATTATTGCTTTTCTTCGGTTCTTCTGCTCCATCTTTTATCTCTTTTCCGACATCTTGTTCTTAACGGTGAGGCTCGAGGCTCTTTTCTTGAAGCCATGATTTGGCTTATTCCAAAAAAAGATAAAGAATACCAACAATATTACATGCTTAGGTATTAAATATTCTTCTACCCTAACAAAAACGAGTTATTTTAATTTGGAAGAGGTCTTATCAATAGTTAAAAATATGGCAGATAGATGGTCCCCCCTTTTTTTGTCATGGTGGGGTAGACTAGACACTTATAAAATGATGATGCTTCCCGTTATTAATTTCTATTTATCCATGCTACCAGTTAAATTACCATTGAAGTTTTTTAAAACCCTTAATGGAACTTTAAGTAATTGTCTCTGGAACGGCCAGAAGGCTCGTATTTCTTTGGCCCTTCTCTCTGCCCCTAAAGATCGGGGTGGTGTCCATTTTCCCAATTTTCGACAGTATCACTCTTCTTTTCTAATTCGCCAAATGTTACCATATATATCTACTTCTGGAGAAGTTTTCACTTCTGTTTGGCACAAGTTGGAGGAGTCTTTGATCTCTCCTTTCCCTTTTTCTCTTTTAGCAAGTTTCACCCATCCTCCTCGCTCTTTTACCTATCCAACGATTTCAAAGTTCATTTCAACTTTTCATCCTATTAAATGTAAATCTCGTACTCCCTTGCAGATATTTTTAGATTCTTCTTTTTGGCATAACAAAAGTATCAAATTATCCAACCGCAATATTTTTTGGAAAGCATGGGTGGCCAAAAGGATTTTTCAAGTTAAACAATTAATACAGGATTTTCGTTGTCTTTCCTTACAAGAGATTCAGTCTGCTTTTGACCTACCTGCATTTTTGTTGCTTAGATACGAGTCTCTACGATTGCTCTTAACGGATCAGCTTTCGCTACTTTCTGGCTCTCCTCTTCCCCCTCAGGATCCTCTGTTAGAACCTTTATCTTCTTCCCTTTTAATTAAAGCCTGCCAAGTTTACAAATACCTACATTTTTCTTCTCTTAGTCGCCCTAAAAGTAAAGTTGAGCTTTTATGGGAATCTGATCTGCAACGCACCCTTTCTGTTCATTCGTGGAGAGGTGTGGCTCACTGGTTAGAGGCGGCAGACCCATAAGCAGAGAACGGCCCGGGACCAGGGTTCGATTCCCGACGCGGCAGGGTTGTGGACCAGGGTCAGCGGGCTCGATAATTCTCGCCTCGGTGCCTACTCCAGTCAGGGACCACACTCGGCAACTCTGGGCATTAGCTTGCCTCATCTTCACAACGGCCCCCCCAGACCGCCGGGGATGCTTGGTCGCACCTTAGAGATACCCATTAGGGACCATCTCTCAGGGTGAGCCAGGACGGGTTCCCCAGCGGTCGAAGCGAGGAGATACTCCTCCGGGAGTCGATTCTAGCGCTATATAAACCCACAATTAAATTAAATTAAATTCTTGGAACTCCATTTGGACATGCATACATCACACCTCTTGTAATTCTAGCACCACTCAGACCCTTTATTATTTTTATCGTAGATTATTTTTAACTCCATTTTCAATTTCCAGGTATAGTTCACATCTATCCCCGAATTGTTGGGTATGTCCTTCTACTTCCGGCTCCTTTATGCATTCCTTTTTTCTTTGCCCTGATATTGCCCATTTTTGGACTAAAGTATGCGAATCAATCTCCTCCATTTGTAATATAACATTTTCTTTTGACCTATACTCCATGTTTCTGGGGAGAAATTCTGCAAATTGGTTTGGTTCCCACAGAGTGGGTATATTTGTGGACTTCTTACTTGCTATTGCCTTTCAGGCAATTATCTCTAATTGTAAAGATGCCTCTAAGGTTTCCTTTTCAGCCTGGTGGAACCTTCTTTGTTATCATCATAGATTGGATAGAGCCTCTACCAAAACTTCTCAACAACTTATTCGTAAAGAAGCCTTCTGGTCTCCACTTACCAACTACGTATCTGCATCTGCACTGTGCAACCAAAATAGCTCTTTTGTTTATCAACCACCATGAGTACTTTATTCTTTTATTTTTATTTTATTTCCTTTGATATGTCACATATGCAATTATTACGCTGTTTTTGGATATCAATGTGATTATTATATGATTATTGTTGTAATATAATATTAGATGAAGATACTATTATATCTCCAATTTCTTTTCTCCTTTCCTTTCCTTTCCTTTTCTGTTTCATTTTTCCTTTCTCTTTCGTTTCTTTCCTCTTCTTTAGATTTTCCCTTCTTCTGAAAAATAGAAAATGTAAAATGCTATTTATTCTTTCAGGTATAAAGTTTATTATCGCTTTTTCTCTGTGGCATATCTTTAGATTCATGATAGAATTTTTACGATATTTATTCCACCAATTATTTATTCAGCTGTTAAACTAATGCTACTTGTTTTACATGCTTTGTTATATATATCGTACCTATGTTTCTAATTAACTTAAATAAAGCTCTTTAAGTTAAAAAAAAGAAACATGCAATCCCACGCCTCGTTCAAGTTCCATACATTACATCCAGCCCTTGCGCAGGCTCCACAGCCAGAAGTAAAGCATCTCTCCTTCGATGCTGCATGAATCACCACGTTTGACTTGTTGCATGGAGCTATTTGTTACAAAACAGCAACACTGTGCAGGCGTTTGCATGAACTCCCTTATAGCATTATTGTTATGCCTTATAACAGACTTAAAATATAACAAAACATGAGGTGAATGTCAAAAAAGGTGGCTGGTGTTCTTTCATGCAATGTGTCATGTTGGTGCACAGCGCAAAACTGCTATTCATCCATTTTGGTCGGATTTATCTGATAGCACAAGAGCGAGCTTACTTTGCCTTTTGTAACAGAGTTTATTCGCTTTTCATCGATAGCAACATTGCAGCGAAGTTGAGCAACCCTGAAAAACTCTTGTGCATTATTTATTCTCGTTCCGCACTGAGCTTTAATCTCATCGACTGGCACATATCTTTATTCGCGCCGCTTGCATCTCGTAAGGTGAGAATTCAAGCAGCCGCTAATAATAGGATTCATTGTGTGTTTGACAGTATGCTCTTATTAAAATGCGAGCAGTAAATGTCTGACTCACAGATGTAGGCAAATACAGACATTCCGGCAAATCATCCTTAAACCTACATTCGCAGGCTTTCGAAGCCTTGCCTCTCAAAGTGCACTGGCACTTAAACAGCCAGCGAGGACAGCAGCCACGTTCATTGTTCAGGGAGGCAGACGCAGATGCGGGAGGCTGAAACCAGCAGGCCAGCCAAGCGTGCGTTTTGGGACTCTAGTTTGTGAACATAACAATGTGCTATTTTCTTTGCAGGAAACCAATGTATCCTCTATAACACAGAGAAAACGTTGTTGTTGTTTGGAATGAAGTCAAGACTAAACCAATTCTAAGACAAGTCTTCACAGAGGTATCGGGCAAGTAATTTGGGATGTCAAGGAATCCCACAGGCTCTGAAACCTGACACATTCAGAAGAGAGGGGCATGACACAGCGACAAGGAGCAGAAAACAGGGAAACATTGCAGTGTTTTGAAGATATTTCACCTGACAGCGAACATGTCACCTGGGTCCTCCATAGTGTTGCTGTGCAAACTTGCATAGCTCTCTACTGGTGCAGTACAATTTTGTTGTGACGTTTGTACTTAAAGCCAGAGAAAAGCACATTGCACCAACTGAAATAAAATACTCTTTCACCTATCAGTTGCATTAAATGTTATCCTGCAATGTACTGGTGCATTTTAATGTTATTGTCTCAAAAGAGGGAGATTTAGCTCTCGCCGTCAGAGTAATGCATGTACAACCAAATTCTATTCGCACGCACACACACACACACATGCATGCAGGTGCACACATGCGCACACACACACATACACACATGACAAAGGCTGTAAGAGAGGGGTTTGTGGTTCTTAATCATGGCCCTTTTTAAAGTTCAAACTTCATGGTGAAACAGTTATCTTAAAGGTTCTATTACTTAACAGAGTACAGCAGGTTACACTATACCATGCTAGAAGATGGAGTTTACATGCCTGGTTACATGCCTGGTGACAGAGTACAGCAGGTTACGGCAACTCTAGAAGATGGCGGTTACATGCTTGGTTACATGCCTGGTGACGTTTTGCAGAAGGTTACGCCAACTCTACAAGATGGTGGTTACGTACTTGGTGACATGCCTGGTGACGGAGTGCAGAAGGTTACAACAATGCTAGAAGATGGAGGTTACATGCCTGGTGAAATTTCTGTTCCTTGGTCCTTGAGAGGAAAAGGGCCAGCAGTAAGGGCTGCTACACAGCGAAGATGACTGGCTGTTGCATGGGGCGCTACTCTCTATCAAGTCATATCCCTATAAATACATCTCCCCAGTGGCCTGCTTACTGCACTTATGACTGAACACAAGTGACTAGACATGCCACTCACGCTATGACTGTAAGAAAATTATTACGTGTGTAGTTTCAATGTACTAATGGAATGAAGGACTCATGCTGTAGATTGAGAACTGTAGTTGTGTTTGGTTACTTTGTGTACTTGTACAGCAGTGAATAGTGACTTTTGACTGATTATGGTGACTTTTTTTTAAATGTTACTAACAGTCATAGATTAAACAAATGTGGATTTGTTTTGGTTTTTGTTAAAAAGGTGAAGGACATTCAACTCTCACTGACAGCAGTTGGAAGGGATACTTCCCAGTCTAGCATCGGTCTGCTGTCTCCTGTCTCAGGGGCCTTGAACAGCACAGTGAATTCACGAATCAAGTGATATGGGGGAGGGTTTGCGTCTCCGGTTGTTATTTGGGTAAGGCCATAGATCAATATGCACATACAACAAAGTGTGATTTGCTGGCAGCCAAAATTGTTGGATGAGATTCTGATGTATGCAAACTATTGCAGTAATTAACAAGAGAAGAATCAGAAAAAGCTTGAAGAACAATGAATAGTGGCCCAGACAAAGGAAGCTCAGAAAGGTTTTCGGAATAAGTCATTTGCAGGAAAAAAGGGTGGAATGCAAGATGTTGGAATGCAGACTCAAAATGCTCAGAGAGGATTAGGTCTCTTACAGGGTAAAGGTAGAGGTGTTCTAGTTCACCTGAATTCAGATGTATATGTTGCAACATTGAAGTAAATGATCTCTTGCCACCTTTGCAACAAAATCGGTAATTGGAAGACGGAGTATAGACTTAATCCAGAAATAAATATAGTGGAAATGGTCAAATGCAAGGAGGAAATCAGATGGAAAATGTACCAATTCAACAGATGCAACTGCCAATGCAGAAACAGGTTCTGTTGATGCATGTTCCGCAAGCCCAGATGGTCCCACAATACATTGGAAAACCTATATTTAATATTAATCAGATGCACATATCAAATTTAAATCCATTTCAGAATCAGAACCCATTTCGACAGTTCCCAATGATAGACAATGACAGTTTTGGCTCTGATAATTCCCAATGAAGGTGCCTGAAGGGGGAGGAAGATTGCATGATTGGCAAAGTCTTGGAGGTGGACTTGAGTGGACCATTTGTAGACAGAGAATTAAAGGCCACCAAGTGTCATTGGTGGTTGACACTGGTGCTACCCGATCCACTGTTAGAACAGCAGAAGTCCCAGAACTACCCCTCTCAGGTAAAAAGATCTAAGTTGTGGGAGTTCCAAGTAAACAGATTACCAACCTAGTTTCAGAAAAAGTCACTGTGTTAATTTGAAGAAAATCATCAGTTAGTTGTCTGTGACTCAAGTCCTGTAAACTGTTAGGGAGACATGTATTGTGGAAGCTACATTACACAATTTACTGTACACTGGATGGTGCAGAGTTTCAAATGCATGATGAGGACCTAGAGTTTAAAATTACCTGACACAAAATAACTGTAGGTTTGTTTCCAGTAAGAACAATAGAAGAATTGGCACCACATTTAAAAGAGACGGCAAACCCAGAAGTGTGGGATTCTACAGGAAAGGATAGCAGACTCGTTAAAGGTTTAGAACCTGTCCAAATGACAGTGAAACCTAATGTTGAGCATCCTAGAACACTTGTGGGGGGAAAGGGATTTTTGAGAAATTTTTGGGAGCCCTGGCAACTCTCCGATCTTTGTTTTACAGAAACGGAATGGCAAACATTGGATTGTGCAGGACCTCAGAAAGATTAACAGCTTTGTAGGTCCATGTTGTCCTATGGTACCAAATCCAGCCACCATACTTTTCAATGGTACACTGTTGTTTACTTGTGGCAGGCTATCCTTTCTGTTACATTGCATGAGGACAGCCAGTTCTTGTTCTCATTCGTGTTCAGAGAGAGAGTTTTTGCATGGTGCTGAGTTCCTCAGGGGTATACAGAGAGCCAATCCATTTTTAGCTAGATCTTGAAAAATAATCTTGAATCTCTGCAAATGGCCTACAGTTCAGTTCTCGTGCAATATATTGATGAGCTGCTTGTGGCATAAGACGCATGAAAAGTTTGTACGCAAGATACAATTGCACTTTTAAACCACCAGGCTGAGAACAGACACAAAGTATCTGCAGGTAAGCTAAAATATTGTTAGAAAGAGGTCCAATACTTGAGACATATTACTGAGAAAGGAGCAAGGAAAGTGTTATTCGGGAGAGTCAAGATCCTCTTACAGATGGATCCACCCAGATCACACAAAGAAGTCAGCATGTATTTGGAAATGGTTGACCACTGTAGAAAGTGGATACCAAACTTTTCCCAAGTGGCTACGCCTTTACTGAGGCTGAGACACAAAGATGTGCCTGATCTTCTTCCATGAGACAAAAAGTGGTTTAAAGCTTTCCAGGGGTCTCTGCTGTGCCCTGGCACTAGGAATGCCTGAACAGTAAGGTTTTTACATTGTTTGCAGTGAGAGAGAGGGCTGTACTCTCTCAGTGCTTACTTAGGTGCATGGATATGCAAGAGGATCTGTGATTAATGTTGTATTACCTTTGACCCTGTAGCCGCAGGACTTCTTGGCTGCCTTAAATCAGTAGTAGCTGTTGGAGTTATTATTGAGAGGAGTGAGAGTATAATGATGGGATACCCTTTAACTGTTGTGGTTCCTCACTCTGTTGAAATATTGCTTATCAGAACAAAGATCCAATACAAGACTAACATTAGGCTTACTAAGTAAGAGCAGCAGATCTTAGCAGCAGATAACATAACCTTAAAGCCCTGCCAACCTCTAAATCCATCCACATTACTGCCTGTAAATGAAGACTGCAATGGAAAGGAAGTTGAGCATGATTGTCTAGATGTCACAGACTTATGCACCAAGTCAAATCTAGACATAAAAGAGGAACCTTTCATTGAGACTGATTATGTATTTTTTGTTAAATGGCTCATGTTTGAGAAACAATGAAAGTACGCTGAGATCAGCCTACACTGTGCATACAACTGGAAACGTTGTAGAAGATTCCTGGCTTCGAGGTGTGCCTTCAGAACAAGTTGTGAAATTAATTTCCCTTTACAAGAACTTGCAGTTTAACAGCCCAATTGAGAGTGACTATACTTACAGATAGTAAAAATGGCTTCAGTGTTGTCCATCATTTTGGACAGTTATGGGCACAAGAGGTTTCAAGAACTCTTCTGAAACCCCAATGCGTTAATGGGTAACACGTGAGAAAATTGTTGGAAGCACTGCAGGAACCAGCAGAAAGTGCAGTTATTAAATGTCCAGCTCATAGAAGTGACAATGTCACTGTTGAAAAAAGATTTGCTGACAAAGTTGTACATAGTGTGCACTTGTGACTTGTACATTTAATGTCTTGCTCAAATAAATCTGAAGAGGATACTGTTTTCTCAATTTTGTTGTCAGTGGCTCATACATGGAAAAGGTTTAAAGATTACAGGAAGATGTTTTGGAAGCAGAACAATGAGGTTAGATCAGAGCAGAATGTGAAAAGAATGAAAATTACATTTGGATGTCAGAAGATGGGAGACCAGCGTTGTCAGACAGCTTGTTGTTTCCAATGACACAATACTTCCATGGTGCAACACATTTAGGAAGAGATGCAATGGTGAAAATATTCGGAAAGAACTTGTTTAATCTCAGATTTAGGATGCTTGCAGAAGAATTATGCCATTGATGTGTGACATGTCAACAGATGAACGTAGGGAAAAGAACATCTGTAACACTAAGACACAAAGGTAGATCGTGTGGACCCTACAAAAGAATGTAAATGACATTTATCAAGAGACCTGTTTGTAACTGGTTGAGGTACATTTTCTCTCGATGGGAGGAAACCTATCCAGCATGGAGAAATGACAGTCTCAATGTAACTAAACTATTGTTGAGGGAGTTAATCTCAAGGAAGGATTACCGGTTTGTCTAGAGGTCCTGAGAATGATTTGTGCAGCATTACAGATTGAGAAGAGACTGAAATGTAGTTATCAACTGAAGCTTTTGAGATCATTAAACAGCTCAATTGAACTATTAGGTACCAATTGGTAAACGTTTGTGCTTCTACATTAATAACTGGCCAGATGCTTTACCTTTGGTGTTGATGAGTCACCAAAATGTTCTTGACAAGAAGACTGGGTTATCCCTGCATCACATCTTGATGTGCGTGCAATGGCACTGTCTGCTGTCCCTACAAATGAACTTTTGAATATCACAGATGATATAATACTCCACTACTGCAAAGGATTGGCCCAGGTGGTGCATTCTGTCTCTCACCAGATTGAAGTTGTCACCTTAAATATGCAACGAGAACAGTGCCACAACTTCAGTCACATAGGCTGTGTGTTAATTGAAAAGCAAGGGTGGAAGTCCTGCCTGGAACTGAGATGGTATAGCCCCTGCCAGATGATCCTCATCACGAGCACTGCTGTTAAGTGTTCTGGAACAACCAACTGGGTGCATGCGTCGCATACCCAGAGAGTAAGAAATCCATACGAAGAAATAGCGTTTTAATAGCTAGAATGAACAGTACTAGTAGAAGAACAGTCACAAGTGGGACAATTGCAAGGAGCAATACAGCAAGAGGCACAACAACAAGGAGAAGAGAGGGGTAAAGTAAGAAAAACAGTCAGGCCAATCCAGATTCTTGAGGTTTCTCAAAGTGGCACTGAATTCTCTGAAGAAGAGACAAAATCTCAACCTGAAAGAACAGTTGAGACAGTACCAATACAAGCAGACAATCCAGGTGAAGGTACTGAAATGAGAAAAGTCACAAGCACTGCAAAATGGCAACAGTAAGATTGAGTGTGTCAGTTGATCGCATACCTCCAACAATTGCATAACAAACAGAGTCATGCGGTATAAGTGACAGATAAGAGGAGTCAAAACCAAGAAGGTCGAAAAGAGCAAGAGTGCCTTGTCAGAGGTATTCTGCACGTAATTGGTCATACTACACTAATCAGGTGTTAAATGAGCCAGTAGAAATGTGAAATCAGGATGGTGTGAACCCCCATGACATCAATGTGATAACGGATTTGAGGGAAAAGTGGTTTAAAAAAGCTATCTGAAAGACTTTAACTAAGAAAGTGCAAAATACTTTAATTCATGTTTTATTTTAAAGAAGATTCCCTAGCCTCAAGGCAGCTGAAGAAGAGTATGGATAACATACTTAGAAGAAGACGGAGTAGGGTTGAGGATGACTATATGAAGATTGTTGTAAAAAAAGTTGAAACAACTAATTGCTTAAGAAAAGAGACTGTTTAAAGAAACTAACTGCAAATAAAACTGCTGATAAAGATCTGTGCTGAACTCTTGAATTATTGATGTAAATGTTGCTTAAACAATTTGGCTACAGACAAACTTATGTTGTCTAAATGGAAATAGATCCAAGATTATCATAAGTATTACATTTTTTGTGATAGTGTTAGTGATTATAACAACATTAATAGGGTTTTATTTGACACCAAAAACAGAGAGGTCTTTGTCTACACTTTAAACTACAACATTCATACACACAGTAGATTTGACAAAATTAAAGGCTTCATTCGTGGATTACAAACAAGAAGATTACTCTACTAACATTCATTCTAGACTTGTGCAAGAATGCACATAGGTCCTAGGTGCATATGATAGCTATGTCTATGCCCACTTACCATTATCAGCTGCAGAGGCGGTGACTTATAACCATATGTCTTAATCATATGCGATCAGATAGTGTTTTCTTACCTTAGTATATAGGTGACAACACTTTGAATAGTTTTCCTAAGATTATGATATGGTTCTTTCTAGACGACCATTAGTGAAAAGTATGAATTTACACTCACAAGCAAAAGAAATAGACACAGTCTGGTATTCATTTATACCGTCCATTGCTATAGATAGTGTTAAGGCATATGAAAACAATTTAACCTGCCTAATGAGACCGTTAGAAAAGGTATTCATCATGAGATTAGAGGGAAGAAACACAAATATTTCACATAGTAAAAGCAGAGAGGAAGATGTTTTGAAAAAGGTTTGGAAGAAGACGTTACCAAAAAGAAAATTATTTATCCGAAGTTGAAATTAGATTGAAGACAAAAAGGAAAAATATGTGTTTACAAAAGAAAAACTGAAAGTAGAAGTAGAC
Source organism: Triturus cristatus (assembly GCF_964204655.1). Taxonomy (NCBI): domain Eukaryota; kingdom Metazoa; phylum Chordata; class Amphibia; order Caudata; family Salamandridae; genus Triturus; species Triturus cristatus. Next base: position 589,446,173 of record NC_140582.1, read on the forward strand.
ATGTAGGAGTTACTAGAAAGAGATTTTAAATTAACAAGAAAATAATGCTGGTCATAATTAAATAGGCTGAATTACTGTGCAAGCTTTGGTTAGATCAACCCCTTGTATGCCCATGACGAGCTGGACTCGTCATGGAGCACAGTCGCGCTGTGCCCATGACGAGTCCAGCTCGTCATGAGGCATTCCCTGGGGAATCCCTCTGGTGCGGGCACCAGAGGGATTCCCTTTCATGCAAAATAGCCTCGGGAGCTGGGGAAGAACTTCCCCAGCTCCCGTGGCCCCCCCCCATGACGATCGGCGCGCACGTTGTGCCGACGTCATTACAGTGAAAGTGAAACTGAAATGAGCCAAGAGGCTCATTTGAGTTTCACTTTCTACGTGCTCAGGGGGCTATCTCAGCCCCCTGAGCACGTAGAAAGACGGGAGAGGTATCGTTGGAAAGGGGAGAATCTCCCCTTTCCAATGGTACCCCTCCCTAGTGGATCCCTGCTTGGGGATTGCCACAGGAGGGCGATCCCCAAGCAGGGATCCACCCACTAGACACCAAGGTGGGGGGAGCGGCCCCTTGGGCAAGGGCCTTTGCTCCCCCCAAATTATTTGGGAATTATTTAGTATTTTTGCCCCCCTGGGGGGCAGATGGGGGAAGTAGCCCCCAATCTGCCCCCGGGGGGGCAAAAAGCCCACTAGACACCAGGGAATTTCATAAAAAATAACAATAGGGGTGGGGGCTGCCCAAAACAGGCAGGCCCATGCCCCCACCCCACCCCCCAATAATCACAGTCTTTCTGCCCCCCAGGGGGCAGATGGGGCATTGACCCCTAATCTGCCCCTTCGGGGGGGCAGAAAGCCCACTATACACCAGGGATTTCTTTTCAGTTTTTTTTAGGGTGGGGGCTGCCCGGAACGGACACGCCAATGCCCCCACCCACCCACCACCATTACAGCCTTTCTGCCCCCCCTGGGGGGCAGATGGGGCATTGGCCCCCAATCTGCCCCCCACGGGGGGGCAAAAAGACCACTAGACACCAGGGAATTGTAAAAAAAAAAAGAATAGGGTTGGGGGCTGCCCAAAACGTGCAGGCCCATGCCCCCACCCCACCCTACAATTATTACAGTCTTTCTGCCCCCCCGGGGGCAGATGGGGCATTGACCCCTAATCTGCCCCTTCGGGGGGGGCAGAAAGCCCACTATACACCAGGGATTTCTTTTCAGTTTTTTTTAGGGTGGGGGCTGCCCGGAACGGGCACACCAATGCCCCCACCCACCCACCACCATTACAGCCTTTCTGCCCCCCCTGGGGGGCAGATGGGGCATTGGCCCCCAATCTGCCCCCCCGGGGGGGCAAATAGACCACTAGACACCAGGGAATTGTAGAAAAAAAAATGAATAGGGTTGGGGGCTGCCCAAAACGTGCAGGCCCATGCCCCCACCCCACCCCCCAATTATAACAGTCTTTCTGCCCCCTCCGGGGGGGAGATGGGGCATTGGCCCCTAATCTGCCCCTTCGGGGGGGGGGGCAGAAAGCCCACTAAACACCAGGGATTGTTTTTTACGCAATTGTTTTTAGGGTGTGCGCCAATGCCCACACCCTCCCCCCCCACAAAAATGACAGACTTTCTGCCCCCCAGGAGGCAGATGGGAGCTGTAGCCCCCAATCTGGCCCCCGTTGGGGGCGCAGAATGCCCACTAGAAACCATGGATTTTTTTGTTTTATTAGTGTAGCGATAGGGGCTCCCCAAAATGTGCATGACAATACCCCACCCCACCCCCAGAGAAATTCCAGTCTTTCTGCCCCCCCGGGAGGGCAGATGGTGGCAGTGGCCCCTGATCTGCCCCCCCACTAGGCGCCAGCGAGTACGCAGGTTTTTTTATGCGTGGGGGTGGGGGCTGCCCAAAGAGGTCATACCAATGCCCCCACCCCCACAAAAAATAGCCACAGTCTTTTTGCCCCTTTAGGGGCATATCAGGATGAAATCCCCTTCCCCGATTCCCCCCCAGGGCGGCAGAAAGCCCACTGGGCTCCGATTTGTTTTTAGCAATGTGCATTCCTGTGGATTTTGGGCCCTAGCGCAGTTGGCACGTAGGCAAACTTAGCAAACCTGTACATTCTTTAAAACTAGACACCGAGGGAAATCCTGGATAGGGTGACTTCACTGGCTCTCACCAGGTTCTGTTACCCAGAATCCATTGCAAACCTAAAAATGTGTCCAAAATAACACATTTTCCTCACATTTCTGTGGTGGAAAGTTCTGGAATCTGCTTCGGTCCACAAAATTCCACCCACCCTGCATTCCCCAAACTCTTCAGAGAAAAATGGTACCTCACTTGCGTGGGTAGGCCTAGTGCCCGCGTCAGGCAAGGGCCCAAAACCTATTGAGGAGACATCAAAATTACCTATCATGTAACAACCTGGTTTTGCAAAGGGGGTCCTTTGAGTTTTTGGCCCCGGGCTTGGCGGCCACCTATGGAAACCTACCAAACCCACACATATCTGAAAACTAGACACCTGGGGGATTCCAGGGAGGTATGGCTTGCGTGGATCCCCCAACGTTTCCTTACCCAGAATGCCCTGCAATTCTCAAATTTAGCTGAAAAAAATCACCTTTTTCACACATTTTTGTGTGGAAAAGTTGTGGCATCACCGGGCTGACACAAATTTCCTACCACCCAGCGTTCCCCCGGGTCTCCGGATAAAAATGGTGCCTCACTCGTGTGGGAGGCCCAAGTACCCGCGACAGGCAAGGGCCCAAAACGTATTGAGGCGACATGAAAATTGCCTACCTCAAAACGACCTGGTTTTGCAAGGGGGTCACCTGGGTTTTTGATCCGGTGCTCGGCGGCCACCTAGGGGAACCTACCAAACCCACACATTTCTGAAAACTAAACACCCGGGGGATTCCAGGGAGGTATGGCTTGCGTGGATCCCCCAACGTTTCCTTACCCAGAATGCCCTGCAAACCTCAAATTTAGCTGAAAAAATCACCTTTTTCACACATTTTTGTGTGGGAAAGTTGTGGCATCACCGGGCTGACACAAATTTCCTACCACCCAGCGTTCCCTCGGGTCTCCCGATAAAAACTGTGCCTCACTCGTGTGGGAGGCCCAAGTACCCGCGACAGGCAAGGGCCCAAAACGTATTGAGGCGACATGAAAATTGCCTACCTCAAAACGACCTGGTTTTGCAAGGGGGGTCACCTGGGTTTTTGGCCCGGTGCTCGGCGGCCACCTAGGGGAACCTACCAAACCCACACACTTCTGAAAACTAGACACCCGGGGGATTCCAGGGAGGTATGGCTTGCGTGGATCCCCCAACGTTTTTTTACCCAGAATGCCCTGCAAACCTCAAATTTAGCTGAAAAAATCACCTTTTTCACACATTTTTGTGTGGGAAAGTTGTGGCATCACCAGGCTGACACAAATTTCCTACCACCCAGCGTTCCCCCGGGTCTCCCAATAAAAACGGTGTCTCTAAAACAAATGGCAAACATTCATACGACCAGAGGCCAATTAAATCGAGTGGGAAATAGCCCATTTGATGGTGAACCAAGATACTTTAAAAATTGTGCTCCAGCATTAGCATAGAACCTGATTATCTTATGACACTCTATGTTGTAAAAATAGTTGCACTCTCTACGCACTAAATGTGAACAACCTTGCATCTAATGCAACTCTGATTGCCTTCATCACCTCTGTCCTAAAAGTAACAGTGATTGTCAGATTACAAGCCTATGAATGGGAGGCAAATTCACCTATTCTATACATCACACTCAACAAAAATCAGGCTTTTGGTAGTCAGGTTGTTGTATGGCTGTAGCAAAAAACAATTAACCTCTACATCAAGTATGGTATTGTTAATTGCAGTAAATTAGATGCCACGGCTGCTGTGAAGAGTGCAGCATATTAAAGAAATCATTTCCTCTTTCTATATTAGAGACATGGTTGAAACATAGCCACCAAGTGTACTATTTTTTATGGGGCTGATTGCAGGTCAAACCGAGTGGAATTACTGCCTGACATTTTCCTGATTCCACCTGGGTTGTTTTTTCCAAACCACATATTACCAGGCATCGGAAAACCTGACACAATGTATCCAGCCAATCACATGAGACAGTAGCAGCTGAACTTCATTCCGCATTATTTTTCTAACAATGCTGCCCCCACTAGAAAAATGATTAATTTTTTCTCCCCTACTCTTCACTCCCACAGGCCCATGCATACTTTTACCACCTGCTCAGAGCAGGTAGTAAATGTATCCAGTAAAATCCATGGATTGGCAAATTCAGTTAGGTTTTACAACCAGAAAGACAAGTCCCACATGAAAATATCCAGTCTATGGGGCTCAACTTGTAATTGCACAATACAGGGGTGATTTTAGTGTGGGTGGCCCCAGTATAGTCAATGCCTATTCAGAGCCTATGTCTATTACAAAGAGGGACAGCTTTCACATAGGCCAGTGTGTGATACTGAATAGGTTCCCTATAAAATGTAAAGTGGTCATGCAGAAACCACCTCAATGTTTAGCCATGCTCAACTATAATAGAAAGGCTGGTACTGAATCTAAAATACGTTCAAAGAGTATAATTATCCTGCCAGCCTTGGTTAGGAAGTAATTTTTGAAAAGTTATCAAACACATTCAGCATTTAGGCCATCTTTACAATGAGGGTCAGAAAGCCTCCGACCTATGGTCGGTGGCTTTCTGTGTCTCATCGCGGTTTCTGTTTCGACCGCCGAATTACAATGCAGGCAGTCAGAACTGAAACCGGATGGTCATTCCAGCTGGATTCTGACGGGCTCAAGGAGTCCGTCGGCCAGTCGGAGACCAGCAGGCAGACCGTAGGCATTATGGTGTCGGTTTCTGACAGACTTTCCATGTCGGGCTTTCCAAGATGGAAAGCGACATTGGGGGCCCCTAGCAAGGCCCCTTTCATCCTGCGGCCTCCGGTTGGGGGCCGAAGGGGCACCTATGGTGCCTCCCTGTTGATCCCTACACTGCGTGGCAGGCACCTTGAGGATGAACAGATTCTCCAAATTTGTCTATGGGAGCTTGTGCTAGGGCCGGTTTAGGGCTATAGCATAAGCTCCCATTGACAAATGGGAGTAAGCGACTGCACCACATGCGGTCGCATTGTAATCGCGGTATGGAGGGATGTTAGTCCGCTCAACATAGTAATTAGGCACTTAGTGTTTTGTTACATATATGAATAACTGCGTAAACCACAAATACCTGTAATAATTGCAACATCAGCATTGATTTAGACAAAACAGAGTGGCTACAATTACTCAAACAATCCTCTCACCCTTCCTTGAGAAAACAAAATACCTGCAATGGAGAATACATAAGAATCCTTTCAATTTTTAGTAAGATCTTAAGTTAGAACTACAAGAGTGACTCCAATATTTGAAGTGCTTCAAATGACCTACTGAAAACATGATACCAAAGAAAACCTCGTACACGGAAAGAAGAGGCGGTGGAAAATGTATATGCAGACCCCCACCTGCAGAACAGGAATGTTTAATGTATCTATGGCACCCAAACACCACCTTCTGCGAGTTGTTCATCCTCTCTTTTTCAGCAGGAAATTAGTTAACCATAACTCTCGAATAAATGTTTCTGTCACTGTCCCAAATGTATGTTCTCCCTTTTCCTCCATGCTTCACTATGTACGTCTGTAAAGTTGGGGCGGGAGAATGCATGAACCCCCGGCCTGTATTAATCATGATTCTGCTTGTTGGCAGCTGTATCCCCTGAGCCCTTGTGAAATTCCGCAGTTTGATCACAGCAGCAATGGAAGTTGTTGTAACCCTAAGTTTCCTGGTGCACATCTTTGGTGTCCTCACCTGGGGCTGATGCTGGTGGGACGTCAGGCGTAGTCTGCTGGGCTCCTCAGCCCGCTCCTTCTCCCGGGAACACATACTGAGTGTCTGGCGTTTGCCATCAGCAGTTTGAAACCAGAATGGAAGAACGGACACCGCACCTGTTCTTTTTTAAATTCCATAAGCAGATGTTCAGCTTTGCAACGTGCATGGTCTACACGTGCACAGGTTGGAAATGTTGGTGGATCAGCCGACACTGCTGGGGTCTAATTTAGGCATCTTATAATTTACAAGTTTTTTGTCGGATTAGATTTCTGCGGGCGTTTCTTCAATAAAAATATGCTCTGAAAGCGAATCATCCTTATATACAACTCTAGCCGATGTATGACTCCCTCCTACCATAAATACGGTGTGTAATGTGAAACCCAATCAATAACCCAGTAATGCTGTTTACTGTACTTTGAAAGAAGTCAGTTTGTGTAATCTAAAATACAAATCAGTAATTACTTTCCAAGAGTACAAACGTGTGTCCACAAAGCTCTGCGTGACCTTGGAATGACTTTAGAGCGGAGAGGGTGCGCTTCCTGTGTGCCATTATCTTTGATGATTTAACCGACAGTATTTGAAGGTGTTTGAAAGGGTTTGTAAACTATAAGCTTTTGGCAAGGGGCAAGGAAACATTTTTAGATTTGGCTCTTATGAATGATTTCCCGGCTTTGCTTATTGCCTATTGCAAGAGCTATGAGAGAGAACAGGAGCAAAGGTCGTGGATATTGTTACTGTGGCATGCAATGTGTTTATTGGCGATGCGTACAGACACCAGATACCGTTTCAAGGCAGGTGTGATATTCTGCATTATTAACAAGGCAGAAGGCGCCACCCAAATTAGCGAGCCAGTACCTTGGTAAACCAAACATAGTTTTAATGTGAAAGCCTAAGCTAACACCAGTACATATGGAACAAAGCAACAGGTTTTTGCTCACAGAAATGTGCGTTTAAAATTTTAATTGCACTAAAGAATAATACATTCAAGAAACAAACCAATAAAATGAGCAAACAAATTTAGTGAGATAAAGAAATCTTCAATGAGAATGGTGACATAAAAAATGAATTAAGTGAACAAGATCCTGCTGAAGTCTTGACATTTGGTATCAAACTTGAAAAATGATGCAGCTAAAGTTGATTTTTCCTGGGGATTACGTTGGTCCTTTTTTCCCTCCTGAATTTTAACTTCTGACTTAGATACTCTTTTGCAACTCAAAATACTGTGGCAAGGCAAAGCAGGATGCTGAAGCAGAGGGGGGCTCTGCAAAACCAAATGCTTGATTTGAACATTCATGAAGCAGCCCCAAACGTCCTGCCAAAATAATCCCAATAGGATAAACAACAAACGTCTTGGGGAGCCGTTGCATCTTATCACTGCCCTCCAAAGGTAAAACAATGATTATTTCAGCTTTTGGGGATGCTGATAAACTTCTTGCTGGACACCCATGCGATTACCGAACAGCTGAGTAGGCTTCTATTGTCCAGCTCACGGTACAGCAATGTGTGGCAGGCCTACACATTCTCTCCAACCACAGCTGCTGCCCAGATTTTCCCAACTAGTCTGCTATTTCATCTTCCAAGATAACCGAATTAACCATTTCAAGCCCTAGAGGAAACAGAAGACCAGCAACTCTGACCCTTGAGAATTTCCAAAATTAAAGAACAAAGGTAGCAAGATCAGGGTCCCACTCATTTCAAAGCAGAGAATAATTAGATTGGCTACGCCTCCTAGTCCAAGAGCTAAAAGGTTTTCACTGTCCACCTAGCCCTCTTTTGAAAGTGTGGGTTCTGAAAGAAGGGTCAGTTGAAGAGACAGGTTTTTAGTTCCTTGTGGAAATCCATATGTAACACGGCTGGCCTGATGTGCTGGGTGAGGTCGTTTCAGGATTTGGCTGCCATTTAAGAGAAGGTCCTACCTCCTGTTTTGCTTCTAAGGATATGGGGGGGGAGCTGTAAGCAAGCACGACTGATGCAGAGCAGAGGTTCCTGTGGGCTGGTGGAAAAGTAGATGGTGGTTAAGAGATGGGACCCTGATTGTAAAGTGGCTTGCAGGAGTGGATGAGCATTTTGAACCAGCAGCGTTTCTGAATGGGGAGCCAGTGTAGTTTCACAGATGAGGTGTGATGTGTGTGTGGCGAGGAAGGTTGAAGAATATTCTGGCCATCTTGTTGTGGACGGTTTGCAGCTTGTGTAGCATGTGTGCAGAGATGCCATCATAGAGATGCCATCGTAGAGGGTGTTGCCATAGTCCAGTCTGCTTGTGATGAAAGTCTTTCTTGTGTCAGGAGAGATCCATCTGATGATCTTTCTGAGCATGAGAAGTATGTGAAAGCAAGTGCCAGTGACAGTGTTGATTTGATGTCTCTTGGCGAGGTTGGTTTCCAGACTGATGCCCAGGTTTATGGTGTGGTCAGAGGGTGAGGGGGTGGGGACAAGTACTGTGGGCAACCAGGTTGAGTTCCAGGGTGAGCTTTTGTTCCTGAATTTCAGTACTTCTGTCCTGCCATCTTTCAGTTTGAGGTTTTTGTCTCTCATCCAGTTGGCGACTTTGGTCATGAATATTCTTTAAATTACTTTTCGTGGTGTTGGTGTCTTCTGAGGGGGATAGGATGAGTTGGGTGTCATCAGCATAAGAGATGAAATTGAGTGCATGGGTCCAAATGATGCTTGCTAAAGGAGTCATGTATATGTTGAAAGGAGTGAAGAGCCTAGCAGGACTCCGCAGATGAGGTACTTGGGTTTTGAGATACATTGAGGGAGCTTGAACCGTTGTATTCTTCTGGTAAGGAAGGGGGCTATCCACTTGAGAGCTGGTCCTTGGATTACGGTTTCGGGGAGTCTGGAGATCAGTGTTGTCAGAGACTGTGTCAAAAGTTGGGGAGAGGTCTAGGAGGATGAGTATGGCATTGTGTCCATGATCAAGGTCGGTGCGGATGTCATCTGAAGCTGTGATGAGGGCTGTCTCTGTGCTGTTATTTCTGGGGCAACCTGATTGTGAGATGTCCAGAAGTTCATGGTGTTCAAGGTAGTAGGAGGGCTGATGTTTTGTTGGCCTTTTCCATGACTTTTGATGGGGAAGGGAGCAGGGAGATGGGTCAGTAGTTGCTGAGGACTTCAGTGTCCATGCATGCTTTCTTGAGGAGCGAGGCTACTTCTGCCTGTTTCCAGGCATCCGGCTCAGTGGCTGGAGGGATGGAGGTATTAATGAGGCTGTAAATGCAGCGCTTACCATGAGTTTCCCTAGATTGAGGAAGTTGCAGGGACATGGGCTGGTGGTGCTCCTGAGTGGATGGATGCCATCATAGCTGCTGTCTCTTCGTTGGTCAATGGGGTCTGCTCCGTGACTAGGGTGACCCTACTGGTGGTGGTCGACAGTGAGGTAGGGTATGGTTGAGGGTCAAAGTTCCTATAGATTTAAGATATCTTCTTGTGGAAGAAGTCACAGTGTTGGTTGCAGAGTCCTTGTGATAGGGTAATGGTCCGTCAGTCAAAAAGAATGTCTATTTAGTCCAACTGGTCCTTAAACGCATAAAAGCATCCATAAATAGAATCCCTTAAATGAACTATAAAAAGAATAAAATCTTACATAAATTTCCATAAAGTGCAAAATTTATTTAATAACGCCACCTTTCTATGCAGAATACATTTCATCGTAAAGATATCTAAAAAGATCAAATTCTATACACTTTTAAAAACTTTTTTATCTTTGAACATAAACCTCTTGAGAACACATGCTTTATCCAAAATATGAATTTCATTTAACTGATCTACAGCTTGTGCATGATTTCCAATACCATATTTTGAGACAATTGGGCGTTAATTAATATTCCGTGTGGCAAGGACCTTTAAGCAATCTAATAAAATGTGCAAAGTATCGCATTTTGTGCCAAAATTACAAGTACACTTCCCTTTAGAGTCCATCATAGTCCCTTTTATCCCGTTGTTGGCGTAGCAAGGATTGATTACAATCCTTCTCCTTAGGAGCTTATTTCATATCTAACAATTGGGTATATACAGGAACTGTTGTTCATTTTGTCACAAATAATCATTAAATACACAGATTATTTTCCCCTCAAGATTCTGTTGATCATGGTTTCAAGATTTTTCTTTACCTAATACCCTGAGTTCCCTCGTAGCAGGCTCAATTTGTGTAAATTCTGTGGGCACGGCTTGACTTTCATGTCCCTGCAAACTAGGCCTGGGTGTAGTTTGCTGAGCTTTGCTACGCGGATCTCCGCGAAGTTACAAAAAAACTCCATGAAGTTCCGCAAGTGGAGGAGTGCAGTGCAGTGCACTGCAGTTTTTGCTGGTATTTCTGCCACTCGGGTAGAAATTCTACCCGAGTGGCAGCTCGCACTTACAAACTTACTGTTTCCGATCGCGAACTTACTGTTTGCGATCGCGAGCGGGGAAAGAACTCCACTGCATATTGCAAAGCGGAGTTTTCTGCACTCAGCGAGCTTCGCAGAGTGCGGGGTGCAGAAAACTCTGCAAACTCCGCGAACAGAGCAAAGTTCACTGCCCAGGCCTACTGCAAACCTTTGTTACGGTTTTCCTGCCCCCTTTTCCCACTTCATTTATGTTTCCATCTACGTAGAGCCCAAGAACCATCTAAATTTAGTTGTCTTTTTGCCAAAGCTCAGAACCTTCATTTTTTCCATATTTTCTATGGGTAATTGTAGCTGCAATATTCACTAAACACATTCAACTTTCTTTGCAGATCTAGCTCTGTTTGATCTAAGATTACAAGACTGTCTGCATAATCTAAGCATGCAATGTATTTCCCATCTAACTTAGGGCTTGCACCTGAGCCACACCCAAAGCAGATGGTAAATCAGCTGTAAATAGAGAGAAAAGTAAGGGGGCCAACATGCACCCTTGCCTTAACCCATTTTCAATTAAAATCTTCTGCAGCAAGGTTCCCTTTGTACCCAAGACAACCTGGGCCAAATTGTAGCTATGTAGCTCTTGGATTATGGCTAGGAGACCTTTAGGAATATCCCTCCTGGTCAAGATCTCCCACAATCAATTTCGGTCCACTAAATCGAATCTCACCTGGAAGTCAACGAAGCAGCAGAACAAACTGCCCCTCTGCTCCATTGACTTCCACGCAATAAACCAAAGAGAGAAAAAATGATCAACTGTGGACTGCCCCTCCTTAAAACCCACCTGTTTGAGAGGCACAGTCTCATTTACTTCTGCCCATTCATTAAGTGTTTACAAAATTATTTTTTGAAAGACCTTTTCTCACACATCCAGTAGGTTAATTAACCTATAGTTCTTTGGAGCCTTTTTATGTCACCCCGTTTATAGATGGGTCTTATAATTACCCCTCTCCAGTTTCAGGGCATCTGGCCTGAGTCAAGCATATGCAAAAAAACTTTGGGGGAAGAATTCTGCCAACCAATTGGGCCAGGTCTTTATAATCGCCACTGGGAGGTTATGTGGACCAGCTGCTCGGGTCAGTGTTGATTTTGCTACAATTCATCTGACATTACTTGCCGTAAAGAGTGACCTAATGTCCTCCTCAATACCTGGTCAGCATGTGGTTCTCTGCCTTGCTGGTTCTGCCCATTTCTTATATATTTCTCTCAGATACCCCTCCAAAGCACCTTCAAAGTCCCCTGTATCAGAGCCTTCTTGGACTAGCTTCTAAAACATATTTATATTTTTAGATTCTATTGCTGCTCATAGGCTTCCCCAGCAGCTCTCTTTATGCATTTTTTTTAGTTTCCCAATAGCCATTTTACATGTTTTCCTTAGCTTCCAAAGGCAATTAAACACCTTCAAACATACTTTAACCTCAAGCTTCTTCACCCTTTTCTTATACTTGCTTTTAATTTCTGACATTCCTCATTAAACCAGTCCTTATCTTTACTCTGGCCTCTCTTCTTCCTATGTTCCATTTTATTTCAGTTGGACCAGTTGGCTGATTACATTTTCAAACTATCCAATATAATTACTATTGGAGATACTTCCTAATATTTGACTCTGCTGAAAGGCTGCCAATTTTTCCATATGCTACCCTGACATACGAGTGGTGAGCTGTCTGGGGTAGTTCATTTGTACATGGATAACAATATCTTTTCATTTTTCATTTCGTCCTGCTATTTCCAATGTAAGGGGGAAATGATCACTTCCATCAGCTCTCACTTCCTCAAAGCCCCTAACTAGTTCAATGTTCCATGCGTGCAGAAAAATATGGTTTATGGGACATGGTTGATGGCCTATCGTAAATGTACGATTGGCTGGCTGATCTGCCTCCATCCTTCCATTTATGTAAACTAAACCCATTGAGCCTAATAGGTTTCATAGAGCCATATCTTGCGCTTCCAGATCCACCTTAGGGAAACTGGCTGCGTTTATCTTATATGATGACAATAGGTCCTTGCACCATGGATCAACTCTACAGGGGTCTAGTTTGTGGCCTCTGATATAAATCAGTCAAAGCGTGTATATCTTCGCTGAACCTTTCCAGTTCTAGCTTATACTCCTTATCCCTGCTCCACTGCATATAGACATTCACTATGACTATACCATAGTGCCATGGGTTAGGATCCAAAAGGAACACTCTACATGCCACCACCCATTTACATTTGACTTCCAGGGGGACCAACTTCTTAGCTACTTTAGTGGATAGCAGGATTATTCGACCACCGGATGGTCGTCCAAATTGTCTCTTCTTAGCTGAATTATTCAGCTGTAGTTACCCTTCGATCATTGTAGTTTTGTCACACAGCCAAGTTTCCACGATCTCATTGAGGTTGATTAATCTTTTTAAACTTTTCAGTTTCAACATTCTGCCATTGCCTTTAATATTCCAAGTGAGAATACCCAGGCTGTGCAATGATCCTACCTCCTAATCGATCTCAATTAAACAGCCATTTTCCCCATTTACCAGAGATACAAGAGCCTTGTATCTATTTGCTGAGTTTAATCCTTCCCTAAATCCATCTATTTCATGGCATCATATGGTGATTTCAAAATCTTCCTTGTCATCTTATCACTAGTCAATCAGCCTGAACTCGCTTGGTCCCAACCCCACATGATTCTTCAAAAAAAGATTTACCATGATAACACCCATTTGACAATTCTGTCCCTTGGACCAATCTGATTATTTCCTTGAATAACTCCTGCTCTGCATTTGCAAGTGCTGACAACCAACCATGAGTACAATAAAACATTTGTTACTTTGTTCCCTATTCTATTTTCAATAAATCCCACTTGTCTGAGGTCTTTGGTCCCTATATCTCTCAGGCTTATGCATATAGAGAACGAACAAAGCAGCTGGGACCAATTTAGTGGTATTCATTTTCTTGCTTTCTTCCAACAATTCCATTTCTTCACTGACCTCCTGTTGTCCTCCTACAGGATTATGGGGCCCCATACTGCAATATTCCCTGTCTATGTCGTTCCCTTCCCCCCCCCCCACTCTGGACCTCAATCCTTGAGGGGGGAAAAGAGCAGGGGTAATGAAGACAGTCTTAGATCCCAGAATAGTTTGCTTAAATTTGATATATCATGATGACTTATATACGGTTACTCTAATTCCAGAGATACAAGACTAGTGGGTGTTAATTGCTTTTCACCGGACAATTGGGAATCAGATAGCAGTTGGTTCCTTTTTAAATATTTGCCCAAAAAATCTTTGATAAACTTTGTGACTGATGTTCCCCTTTTACCACCATATCTTACTTTGCTGGGGAATTTTATTAGGAGGCAATTTTTTCTGATTTATGCACCTTTTCCATATTGTTAATTATCCAAGGAGACTTTTATTTCTTTCCTTTTCTTTCCGGTACTCTTCTTTCTCCTCTCCCTCCTCTGTAATGTTGTCCGGTTTTACGTGGCTGTTCTGTCCTCTGCGCAATTTTGCTCTCCATGGTGCCATCTATTTCTTCCTTTTGGCTTGTAAACACACTTTGTAGGGGTCCACTAACTGTCCTCTTCTTACTTAGATCCACTGCTTTCACACAAATATGTTTTCTGGACACTTCTGCTCAATTTATCTTAAAATGGGCTAGAAATACTTTCCCTTTTCAAAAATAGGCTTTCTGCCAACGCACATTCCTGTTACTTATCTCTGCTCATCCGCTGAGGGCTCGAACTGCGCTGTGCTGCTGGTTGCCGCCGGAGTCAATCGATTATAATTGGTTCAACGTTTATAGGTCAAAGCCCCAGACAACTGTAAATACGAATATTCTTCAGTGTTAACTTGGTTCCAATGGTGTCGCAGCAACTAGTCATGCCCTGCCATGCACTGAGCTCCCCGTGAGGAGCTAACACAGTCGCTCGCTCAAATGCCATTGCCTTCCACCAAATTAGAGGGAGCACATGGGCTCCGAACAACACACTCCGGAGATACTAGTTTCCCCTTCTCCTCCAACAAAGTTGGCGCTCTGAGGCACCAGTGTTTTTGCAGCTTCTCTGACCGCCGAGCATGGGCAGAGGATGGAGGGAGGCAGACAGGTACGTGCACCCATCTGTGGCACCAAGCACACCAGCAGCATTGGCATCAGTGTCAGCGGAAGCATCAGAGAGCAGAGGCAGGTAATGGAGTTGGAGCTGGCTGATGGATGTGTGAATTCCTTAATGATGGTGAAGAGTTCTTTGTATTTGTTATTGTTGGTGTCAATCCTCTAAGTCAGAGATTTTTTCTTGGTCTCTTTCAGTTCGTGGTGGTAGCTCCTGAGTGAGGCCTTATAGGCCTTCCTGGAGGTGGGCTCTTGTGAAGTTCTCCATTTTCTTTCTAACTTCTTGCATCGCCTCTTGGACTCTCTGAGTGCCTTGTGTGCCAGCTCCCATGTCTGTATGTCCTCTTCAGGTTGTCGTTTATCAGGGATGCCAGGATGTTGGTACTGGTGGAGGTCCAGAGATTGAAATAGTCTGTGTTTCTGTTGGTGTTGTCAGAACTGGAGCTACTCGATGTTGCGCCATGTCACTTTGGTATTCTGTGGCTGGGGGTGTGTAGCCTCTCCATCAGTGTGGTGCGTGAGGTTGAGATGTTGAAGTGTATGAGGAGGTGGTCAGTCCAAGTGGGCAGAGAGACGTGGCTCACCTTGATTTTGTCACTGGAGGTAAAGTCGAGGTACAAGGTGTATCCTGTGTGCATGGGCCCTTTCATAAGCTGAGTGAGTCCAATGTTTTGTAGGCTGTCTAGTATGTCTGTGGTATGAGAATCTGCAGGGTTGTAAAGATGGAAGGTGAGGTCAACTAGATGCAATTAGTCTTTAGAGAATATGGCGAATGGGGTGATAAGGGCTGTGAGGAGGTTCCTGAAGTTGCTGTGGGATCCCGGTGGCAGGTTTACGAGGATTCTCCCTGATGGTGCTTTTGCCATGTAGGTGTTCTAAGAATGTAGTTTGTGCGTCATTGGTGGTGGTGCATTTTTTGGTGTCTCTTTAGATGATAGCGATGCCACCACCTGGTTTTGAGGTTTGAGTCGAACCAACACAATCCCTCCAGGCTGAGCAGCGCATCCTCTAGGAAAACCGATGCATCACCATTGATGCATGGATTGGGCCTGGCGCAGAATGTCTGCATCAACTTTGCATCTTCGGATCTGATGCTTCACAGATGGCACGGGCCAACGGCAGCTCAATGACGACACCGCCTCCACATTGCAACCCTTTGAAACTGACACATCGCCTCAGCTGCATGCCACATTCTCGATGCTCAGACTTTGCATCCCAAGCCCCAATGAAGGAATCCTCGATAACAACGTACATGACCTTGCACTGCAGGCTTGCAGCATCTCGGAACTGAAAAATTCCTTCGACTGCGCGGTGCTTTTTGCCTTGGATCCATGCAACGATCGACTACCAGGATTTATGGTACTTTGTTCAGTGGGCCTAACTCGGCTCCTGTAGCCAGTGCGTGTTCGGTCACGGTCGGCCTGAACTTGAGACTTTGTCCTGGTCCGGCGCAACCAGATGTCCCTGTTGGCTCTCTGTGCATTTTGGGGATTTTTTTATCTTAAAATATTCAAATTCAATGTCTCCAGATTCCCTGATTGGATTTTTGTTCTTTTGGTCTTGTTTTATTTATTAAAACATTCTATTTTTTTTAATCCTCATATGGGATTTTTATGTGTCGTGTTTTTACACTTTTACTGTTTGAAGTGTTGCAAGAATACTTTATACTTTAAGCCTGCTGCTCTGTGCCAAGCTGCCAGAGGGTGAGCACAGGTCAATTTGGGGTTTGATTGTGCCTTACCCTGACTAGGATTGTGCTTGCTGCGTGATCAGGGCCCACAGCCCAGTCAACCAACAACCCAAATTCTAACAACAATTGAATTGGATTTTTAATAAATATTAACTGTCTCTGTAGCTTATTCCTATATAATATGCAGAATTACCACATTAACTGTGCATTATCTTTTTATCCATGAAACCAGCTATAGCCTGAACAGTGAAACTAGCTTTTGGGGGATAGTCACAATAGAAGCATGCAAATATTACATTATTTCATGTTCCACTTTTAAATAGCAGGCACACTATCTTGTAGGCTACATGGCCTATGTAACAACAAGGGTTCTCTTTTGACAAAAGTTTATTTTGTCAGGTTTAGAAGTTGCATGAGTCAGGCTACAGTTAACTTTCTATGCTGTTGGTGTATTTCCTCACACCATATACTATGGCCTTACTGGAAAGTTAAATATGACAATTGGGGATTGGTCAATTTGACTATGGTTTAGGGGCCTGAGCATATTGGATGGGATATGGGCAGCAGTATTCTAGAGTCCAAAAAACAGCAGCATCTGTCCACGAAAAAGTTCCTTTTTGCTTAAAAAAGAGGATTTTCGCACACAGTGTTTAGGATTATTTGTATCCTTTCATTGCAGGCACATTTCACCTTAAATAGGCATGTTCTGCTTTTGAACATCATTCATTCAGGCCTTGTGGTCTTAAAAGCATTACCGTTTAGGTGACTAAAGCAAGATTCAATTGTATGCTTTTATATAAGTCAAAAATTACTTCTGTTGACATGTTCACATTCCAGCTCTGCTCACAGGAGACCAAAGCTTCATTCACAAGTTTGAAGCCATGCTTTCAAAGTCATTTATTTGGTCGATGCAAATGTACACTACACCTATACTGGCCATTTGAGGGCATATTTATGAGAACCTTGAATCATGTTTGCACCATGCAAAGTGGAAAACGCTAGACGCAAGGCTCTGAGTCAGATTTATGATGCCACGAGAAGCCTCATGGCTTCATAACACCAGAGTTTGGCAATGCAGCACAAATCGCGGAGTCGCCTTCCTCTTCACAAGGAAGGTGTTCCATGGGTCTTGCGGTGGATGTTCCCACGCAACTCACATGGGTTTTGGTGCATCCCCAGATTGACAAGGACTTGTAAACCTGGGAATGCATCAACATCTTACACCTCTACAGGGCAGATGTAGTGAGGAGAAATATATGTATTTCTCCTAGTCTTTTCCTCTTTCTATGTGTGCCACAGCATGGAGGAAAAAGCCACTATGGATTGTTTTTGTAAAGTAAGGGGCACCTTACTGCACAAAAACAATCCTGCATACAAGAAAGACACTCTTGAATCATGTTGCAAGGGAGCCTGCATTGGCAGTAGTCTGCTAAAACTGCACCAGAGCAGACGGAAAGGAGAGGAATGCACTTTATTGGATAAATAAGGTGCATCCTGCCCTTTCCCTGTGGCACAGGGCAGCACAGTAAGGTTACTTGTTGCACTGCCCTGTGCCACACATCCATAAATGAGGCCTTGGTATCTAACTTTGATTCTCCTGATACGTTTTCAGTACCATTGTAGTCAGCTCTATATGTTAGATGAGCCTATTGTCGTAGTCAATCTTATACCATGTTTAGGAGTCCCAGCACAAACACCATCGACTGCACAGCAGTTTCCCAGTGCCCAGAGTGAAAGGCTAACACATCTAATCAGGAAATATTGGGTATGGCAATGCAAAAATGATGCACTGTCCTGCAGTAGGCATTTGCTGTACGGGGCCACCACATGCACCTAGAAATACAGTTGTGTTAATGGTAACAAGCAGCACATTTCAACGTAATTCAGCAACGTGTCAGATTTGAAACATTTACTGCATGAGTGGATTAACCTTTGTTGGTGCCCAATGACGTGTGGAGTTGATTCCTCTCTACCACATGAAGGGGGCAGTAGAGGAACAGGACAAGTTTGAGTAAGTTTCACTGGTAAAGAGGTTGAGGTAACTCATGTGAATGGACTTGAACGTAGTCACACTTTGGCAGTTCCAACAGGAAAAGGCCTAGATTAGAAATATCTGTGAATGTTTAGCCGAATTTTAGGAGAACCGTTGAAAGATTTGGAAGTGCAGGACACAGAATAGGTCCAGATATACCACCAATCACTGCTCGTTATATTTTGGGACTCCCACACCCTTTACCGGACTTAGAAAAAACAAAAAGGAATACGAAGTCTGCTTGTTGCCTTCTGTTTGTGTGAGAGAGGACTAAGACCTTGGATATTGTTCTCCCTCATACCCAATCTCTGGATGTAACTCTCAAAGTGCCAGAAAAGTAGCCTCTTATAGTCCAAAGATAAAAAGGGATATGGAAGACTATTGGGACTGGGTGTTTTCATGTTCATTTCAATAATGGAATGTTATATCACCCCCAAAATGATATCAGGGTTTAGAGCATATTGGTTGATGCAATTCATTCACTTTAAAGGCATGGACCCCCAACATTATATCAGGGTTCAGAGCATATTGATTGATGCAATTCATTCACTTAAAAGGCATGGACCCCCAACATTATATCAGGGTTTAGAGCATATTGATTGATGCAATTCATTTACTTTAAAGGCATGGACCCCAACATTATATCAGGTTTTAGAGCATATTGATTGATGCAATTCATTCACTTAAAAGGCATGGACCCCCAACATTATATCAGGGTTTAGAGCATATTGATTGATGTAATTCATTCACTTTAAAGGCATGGACCCCCAAAATTATATCAGGGTTTAGAGCATATTGATTGATGCAATTCATTCACTTTAAAGGCATGGACCCCCAACATTATATCAGGGTTTAGAGCATATTGATTGATGTAATTCATTCACTTTCATAGCATGGCTGGGTTTTTTTACTGAAAGCCATTTCTTATGGCTTATTTATTTTTGTTTATTAATGGTAAGAAATGCCCTGCTATGGCCAAATAAAACAAATGAAATATTTTTGTAACATAAACTGATATAGAACATTTGTCGACATAGCAATTTAACATGAATCAACTCAATGCTCACTAATGACCTTGGGTTTTGGGATTACTGGCGTAAATCAGTGATTCTTAACCTGTGATCCTCAGTCCCCAGTGGTCTGTGATGCCTACTGAGGGGTCTGCAAATGTTTATAAAAAATAAACATTTGCAGATTAATAAAGTGCATATACATTAAAAAAAGCAAAATTGAAAGTTAAGAAGCATTTGAGAAACGAAAGGAGATTTCAAATTGGAAGCTAAAAATTAAGTTAGTACCCTTATCTTGATTTTAGGAGCAGTGCAAATACAGAAAACTAAGTTTAGCATGGGCGATTGGTGGACTCAATAGAAGCAGCACTGGTATTCATCAACAAAAAGAGGGCATGCATATTGAGCAAAAAAGACAAAGTGATATGCTAGAGTCTAGCATATTGGTTGATCTTTAAATAATAAAAAATATGTTTCAAAGGTGCCAAATTGCTATTTTCACATGCATTTTTGTTAGTGAAGTAAATTAAATACTTCATATCTGCGTATTTGTTTGATGTATAGTTGGTTATGTATTGCTGCATATTATTTGAGTTTTAAGCTGTTGAATTTGCTTTCCCAGATTTCCAGTACTGATTCAGCAGATGCCCAAGAAAGTGAAATAGTTAAGATCGCTGTTGTAAGGCTCCATCACGGTATTATGCATGATTACAGACAGTTTGGAAGCTTTTCTGTAACGGACATAGATATCACTAAATATATATGTTCCACTCAGATAAGAATGTGCTTTTCCTGCAATATTTACTTAGGTTTAGATTTCTTCGTTGTCATGCAGTCTTAAAGGATATCACTATTTTGACTTATTTTAAGTGTGTTGGTATATCTCAATGTCTGAAGGTGTGTTGCTCCATGGCCATATGTTCATGCATGCTAGATATATGTCAATGAGAGCAAGGCTGTTTTAAAAGACGGAATGCATGTAGTATACAAAAAAGCAATCCTACTGGCTTTGTCAGTGTCTGCTAAAACTGGTTACTTGTCTCATAAAATAATATCTAGAATGAAGTAGCACTTGGCCATTTGATCAAATGTCAGGAGACCCCAAACAGAATGGAAGTACATTGTTGACAAATGCACAATATTTACAAGGACACGTCTGCCCTCATTATGAGTTGGCAAGGGGGACACCGCTCTGGTCATTTTTGAGTCTCCTAGTGTTCCCACACTCTGGATTACTAGTAAAAGCACAGCTGATGTGGGACAAGGATTGTGGACAAAGGAGAAGCCTAGCCACCACTGAATCCCTCCAGCACAACAGTTTCTGAAGAGAGACCAGAGCCTCTCCTCATCCAGATGCCCTGAAAGTCCCATGTGCCTGGCATTGCAGCTGATACAAGTAATATGTTGGGGGGGTGGGGGTGAGGTTGTGGTGTACAAGGGAGATGAAGGGGGTGCAGGGAAGAGAGCCCGGGGATGTTAATACTAAATAAAAAAATAGACGCCTTACGCTGCAAACCGTTTCGGTGTTCCTCTGCTCCTGGCACAGGCTCCCAGAGTCCCCACCCAATCCCAACACTGCTCTCATGCTGTGTACATCATGCATGAGAGCAGCATGGGGATAGGCCTGAGCGGGCTGCTTTGATGTTTGGTCAGGGACAGGGAGCCTGGGCCTTTTCTCCACCCGACTGCACAGCACAGCTCGGGTGGATAAACCTAAGTGGGGTGGATAAACCTAAGTGTGCATGTCAGTTTGGCCGGCTAAACTGATATAAACGCGGAGGTGCACCTACCACTCCTCCTCCCGGTCCCAGTCCCTGCCGTGTTAACCTGGCCCTACTACTTTCTACGCTTGCGTCGACCTACAGACAACGAAAAATCAAATGATAATAAAGTTGTCTTATTATCATTTTATTTTTCCTGGCATTTTGCAGGTGGGGGGCGCTATTCCCCCTTCCCCGAGGAGCCACCACTGCGGCATTGACTTCCTACAAATATTTACCACCTACTTAAAGCAGAGTATTTGTGCTTGGAGTGGGAGGACCTGGTAAAGCTAGGCCTTCATTTTTATTTTCCATTTTGGGGGGACACAATCGTGAAATAGCTGGGTTTAGGTGCAGGCATATCGGTCAGAAAAAGAAATTCCCTCACCTATATCCAGCCACCTCGTAACGAGAGCCCACGATTGAAGTGCACCTTGCAACAAGAAAATATTTTTTTTTCCAAATTAAACATTAACATTCAGAGTTGCAACTGATCCCGAAGGCCACTGAATTAATTCACAACAGCTTCTGAGCACACATATTTGGTTCGTTTTCTGCATCATATAATCGTTCATTTCTCAAACAAAAGTAATTCTGTGGTATGCAATATTGTTACAGCATCGCTCAAACATTCATTTTGTTTAAAGGCTGAAAATCATGAAAGGCATTCTCAAGGTAAAACCGCCATTATTTGATATTAATATTCTTTCATAAATCAGACATCCAGGGCCAAGACAGACAAGCTTGTATTTGTCTAAGCAGGAAACCTGGTTTCTGCTTTGCAAAAGATAAATTGCAAATGCGGCTCATCTGCATTGGACAAAAGGCCAAACCAGCAAATCTGCCAGAATAATCCTTACACCTGGCACGCTTGGGGACAGGAGGCATTGATGCATTGCATTTTAATCCTTGTACAGCAGCCATACACATGCTACTAGTGTGGTAGCAAAACACATTGGCATATCTCCCCAAAACATCTTTCTATCTAGGAAAAATGTGTTTAAATAACACACAATCATATTTAAGAAGATGGTCTGTAATCAGTTAAAAGAACAGACATTATGGTGGTATGCACATACAAACTTTCTTTATCCTTGATATGCGTCTAGACTTTATTACAATTGTAGAATTTCCACTCTAAATACTTAATACAATGAATCGAGTGCTGTGTTCTGATCAAACATAATGATTTGCAAATATTTCAAGAAAGCCATTGTTAGAAATTGGGTTGTTGGTTGACTGAGGTGCGGGACCTAGTCAAGCAGCATATCACAAGCCTTGTCAGCGTGCGGCACAAGCTCAACCCTCTGGTAACTAGGCACAGAGCAGTCAGGCTTAACTTATAGTCAATGTGTAAAGTATTTGTGCAACACTTCAAACAGTAATAACGTGAAAAAAACACACAAAAATGATCCCACACCAAATTAGATTAATACAGTGATATGTAATAAATAAAACAAGACAAAAACAACAAAAATCAAATCAGTAGAACCGGAGATATGCAATTTGAAAGGTTTTAGTGAAAATAGCTCCAAAAGCACAAAGCACCAACTGTGGACATCTAGTCAAGTCAGAGTAGGTCCAGTTAGGCATGTTAGTTTATACCCAATTGGCATGCTTAATTTATTTGCAATCCCCTAGTAAAGTGGCACTACTTGTACCCAGGGCCTGTAAATTAAATGCTACTAGAAGGCCTACAGCATTTATTGAGCCACTCACTTAAGCAGCACTTTAAACATATCTCAGGTCTGCCATTGTAGCCTGTGTGTGTGCAGTTTTAAACTGCCAATCTGACCTAGCCAAATAAAACTTTTGCCAGGTCCAAACCTTCCTTTTTCATACACATAAGTCACCCCTAGAATAGGCCTTGGACAGCCCAGAGAGCAGGGTGCAATGTATTTAAAATGTAGGACATGTACTTTTTAGTTTTACATATCCTGGTAGTGAGAAACTCCTAAAATATTTTTTTTACTACTGGAAGGGCTATCTATTCCATATGATAACATAGTAGTTGCCTTATTATGTTTTATAAGTGCAATTACCAAATGGAAAGAGATGGCCAGTTCATGTTTGATGCCTCTGGAATCACAATTTAAATTCCAACTTATGGTGAAATGGGGTTTTAAAATGGAATTTAAAAAAATCCACTTTCAGAAAGATGGCTTTTTCTTGCCTTAGCCAATTAGTGACTAAAGCCTGTCTCTGGTCACGACTGGGTGCACCTGACAGTTGAGCTTTATGTATTCCTCCTAGACAGCCACACACAATAAGGTGCTTAGGGGTGACTGGATGGGCCATCGGTGCCCCACTTACACTTGAATAGGCTGTGTACTGCCTCCACATGTAGCTCAGAAGAAGCCAGGGTAGGTAAGGCAGAATGCCTGTGGGCTTCAAAGGCAGGCTTCTAGAAGTTTCTCCCCACTTCAAAGGCATAACTGTGTATGAATACTGCACCTCAGACACAACTCTTCAGTACACTTTTGGACCTGTGGATATTCTGCCAGGAAGAAGGACTGTTGTGCTGCTGAATGACTGCAGCTTTGCTGGACTGCACTCTGCTGGACTCCTGCTTTGTCGTGCTGACCTGCTACCTGCTTCTGCACAGATATCTTGAAATCAGGACCCAGAGTGACTCCAAGGGCTAATCGGCTGGGTTCCTGATGTGAAGCCTCTGGGACATAACAGGCTTCCAACAACCTTCCATCTGCACCTGGATTATGCCATCCGTGAGTCAGTCTACCCTGCCAAGATGTGCCACCTCAGTCCTGAACCATTGAAAGTGAACTTAAGGTTCTTAACAACCTCTGTGGATTAAGCAGAACTGTCACGTCTCCTCTGCTGCACGGCACAACCCCAGACAGAACTGAAGCATCTTTGCTGCTATGTAAATTGGACCTGATGCAAAGATTGGCATTGCCACCACAGCCCGCATCGCCTTCGGAACTGCCACTGAGCGACACAACCTTGCCGCAGACCTGGGCATCCCTCGTCAATGGTAGTCTTGATGAAAACTCTGGATTCCACTTCACAGCCTCATAGCTCTTCAAAACCAATGCATAGCCCCGACTGCACGCCGCATCCTTGATGCCAGACTTCGCAAAGCAAGCCCTGTCGATGGTAACTTCGACGCCAATGTAACCAGCCCACGCTCCTCATTCTCGCTGAATCATGCAACCAACGCATCACTTCAGCTGTGCAACGCATCTCTGACCTTGATCCACACAAGGCTCCACAAACCAGGATTTAAAGTACTTTTGTTCAGTGGGCATAACTTGGGTCCATGTAGTCAGCCTGCACTCTATCATTGGCCTAAACTTATGAAATTGTCCCAGTCTGGCGCAACCAGATATCCACAGTTGTCGCTGTACTCCATTTGGTGATATTTTCCCTAACATTTTCAAATTCAATTTCTCCTGCTCCGCTAATTGGATTTTTGTCATTGTGGTCTTGTGTTATCTACTAAACATTACTCTACTTTTTAAATTCTATTGTGGGCTCCTTTGTGGTGTATTTTTACTGTGTTACTGTTTGAAGTGTTACACAAATACTTTACACATTGCCTCTAAGCTAAGCCTGGCTGGTCTGTCAAGCTACCAGTGTTTTGAGCATAGGTTAATTTGGGGCTTGCTTGTGCCTTACCCCGACAAGAATTGTGGTTGCTGCTTGACCAGGGCTCAAACACCAGACAACCAGTAACCCAATTTCTAACAGTTAGGTTTCCAGGGCTGCAAAGTCCTCCCCTGTAGGTTCCGGAGTGTCACCCTCAGGGTCACCCTCTCAGACCATGGGAATTTCAGGAGCAAGTTTCCGTGCCCCTTGCCTTTCCTCTTTGGAAATGGATGGATGGAATCACAGCTACCCTCAAGGAACCTGTGACCCATCCCCCACTCATAGGGAAACAGAGCTACTACGTAGTGGCACCCATGGTTGTGGGCTACAACAAGTTGGTGGAATGCATTAGGGACTACCTACACTGAAGTCACCGCATGATATTTGACAGTTGTCACGCTGGCCCCTGTGTCTCTCAGAGACTCCACCCTCTGCCCATTGAGGATGACCCACTGCCTGTATTTCCTAGTGTGGCTAAGCATCTGAGGTATCTGCACCATCTCTCTGTCACCCAGGGACAATAGGGTAACCTCTATGCTCGCCTCACACTGTCAGGGGCAATCTACTGCTTAAGCACAACATTAACTAACCCCGGTGTCTGCCCACCAGTGGGGATCCGTGCCTGCTTGGGACACTTGGCATGCCCCTTGTAGTTCCCACCTTGTTGACAGTCATAGCACTTAGAGGGTGCTTTCCCTGGGGACTTATTATCAGAGAACCATTTCTCCTTTGCTCATGGGGGGATTAGGAGACCTGACCATGTGAGCTAGTTTGAGGGCCTTTGGAGAATTCCTTGTGTTTTTTAGACAACATTTATTGATTTTGCAAGTTAAACAGGGCCCATGAGACCGGCAAATAAAGAAACATAAAACATTAAAAGAGAAAATCAGAAACAAAAGCATAAGACTGCATATTGTGCCCCCACCAACATGCTGGCAATAAGATTTAGAGTATGACCAGTAACCTGAGCACCTGGTCAATTCCCCTCTAACCCCACCCTATCCCCTTAACATGCAGTGAAGTTCATCACTTCATCATCCACCAGTTGTCATATAAAATTGACAGGTTTCAACACAATGCCTGCCATATCTTTAGATGTTTCTATTGACAGCCCCGGGCCTTATACACTGCCACCTCTAAACCCATACAATATTCTGGGCCACTTTTCCACACCCCCAGGGATGGGGCAGTGGCCTTCCACTCCCTTGCTATTCCTCGGATCAACAGAATCAGACCCAGGAATAATAAGGACAGCCCATAGCGATTACCTCCCAGTGTATATGCAATATGAAGGAGAATGAGTTTCAGGTCCATCGGAATTATCAAGTTCAAGTCCCCACCCAAACAGGACATCACCCTGCACTAAAACTGATCTAATGCTGGGCAGCCCCATACTGTATGTAAAAATGTGCCATCCTTCATGTCACAGTAAAGACTGCTCTGGTTGGAAATCACTCACATCAGCCACAACCGTTGATGGGTAAAATAGACCCTATGGAGATATTTAAACTGGATCAACCTGAGTCTGGCTGCGATGGCCGCAGCCATTGGCAGCCCCAGAGCCTCAGTCCAATCCTTCTGCTTCAAACCCCCTACATAAGACTCCACACCCATCAGAGAACAATTAACATGTCTGAGCATTTGGAGATAAGACTCAGGTAAATCTTTGCAATCTTGTGGTCAGCAGGTACCCCATTATAAGTTTGCCCTCTAAAGGGTTAAACTCAGGAAGATCCGATAAGGCAACAACATATGGGGTCAATGCTTGGCAGAGCTGAAGATAGTGAAGAAACTGGCCACAATGGAGTTGGTATTCTGCCTGCAGGTTGTGAAAAGACTTGAGAACCACCCCGCTCATGATGTCTCCCAGAGTGGATATCCCTATTAGATCCCATCTCCTGAAAACCCCCAACACAGCCACCTGTGGCAGCAGACGGCCCGCTACAGTGGAGTCCACTGTTTCAGCATCCCCCACCACCCCATCCATTGGAGGGAAGGCCTCCACTGAGTCAAGACCACTCTAGTCACTCGAAGGAGACCACTGCAATCACATTCACCATACAGATAGGAAATGAGAAGAGTGGCCATAATTGTCCATTTTTTGGATGCATTAGCGGGATCACCCTGGATATCATACCATCAGTCATTAATAACCAGGAGCTGCAACACCTGATAATACGACTCAATATCTGCTGCGCAACATCCCCACAGTAGGTAAATTGAAAACATTTATTGAGGGCAATGTGTGGGGTCCCGCTCTCCCAGAGCTTAATATTGATAACAGAGTTTAAAGTACGAAACCATTGTCAGGGAATGGCGTATGGGAAATGTTACAATTTGTATAAAAACCTGGGCAACAACACCATTTTAAAGATTTTGGGCCTACCAGTTAGGGACAGAGGTAAAACTGGACAATCTCGAACATCGTCTCTCAATCTAGCAAGTACAGGTTCTAGATTACACACCTATGTCAGCGCAGCGTTGGGGGACCCCAGACATCCTAGCTATTTAAACCCACCTGACCCTATCAAGATTCCTTGTTTTCATGTTTTGCACCACCACCTTATTCTGGTGGGGACCCGGCCCACCCTTTTGGTGATCTCCCCCAGATACCTTCTTGTGCACTCTGGTGCTGATCCAGCAGTCCGCCTCCTTAACAAGCGCCCTGGGGTCAGTGAGATTGCTGTCAATAAGGTACTGGCATAGATCAGTTAAACAAAGACTGAACAAGTGCTTTCTTACAATCAAATTATACCGCCCCTCATAATACTTCACTTCACTGCCCTTCACCCAACTATACAGTGCCTGACATGATGAGTCCACACAATCTAACCACGACTAATGGGCAGCTTCTGGTTGCCCCTACACTTCTACCTGCACTTTATATAGTCAAGGCCATACTTTCTGACTAGGATTGCCTTCAAGGGGGAAATACTTCATCCTGTCTCCCTTATCTAGGTCCAGTAGGGCATCACTCCCCTTGCTAGGGATATGCTTCTAGAGGCGATTCTCTAATCCAACTAAAGGATCCTATGCATCTGCATTGCCACCTCATACGTTTCAAACCACTTGCAGATGTCATCCTCAACAACAAAGTCAGGCACCAGACCTTTGGTAATATGGACCGTCTTGTCTCCAGAGGGCACTTTAGAAATGCTGCCACCATTACTGCTGGACCCTGCCTGTCTGACCTTGATGTCCAGCTCCTTAATACTCAGTTTATGTTCAGTATTCTTCTCCTTTCTCTGCCTCAGCCTTCTTTGCCTCCATGGCCAGTTTCTTTTCCTCTGCCTCCTTTGCCAGTTTCTTTGTTCGCTGGGCCATCTGCAGGCAGAACTCCCCCTCCGCCTTCCTTTCCACCAGCTCCTCTGGGGACAGGCTGCGGGAAGATACACTATTCAATTCCCTGGGAGGGAGCACCATTCCAGGGGTCAAATATTCCCCCTCAACTGCAGGTGGTACCACAAGAAGGCCTTCACCAGGCCCTTCCCTCTCATCATCATCTCCCTCTGTAGCTCCAACCTGTGACTGCTGAGCTTCTGCCCAGGACCTCAGTGCCTTTAAGAGCTCCACTTTCCTGGTGGCGATCTTTGCTGGAATTCTCCTCACAAGACTCTTTGAGCTGGGCCACAGTGTAGGCATCCATGTTGGCCAGCTCACCCACCATTCTTGAAGGTGCAAGTTTAAGCACAACAGTGAGGGAAAGAATTAAGAAAACGTCAAAAAGGTGAATCAAAGAGAATATAAACCTCAAATTAATCTTGGGTATGGGATGGTAGTTCAACACAAAATCATTCTATGGCACTGCAGAAACACAAGTCCTAATCCTCAATGCAGATCATCAATGTAATCAATTGTGTTGTTGGTTGGCAGGAGTGTGAGCCCTGGTCAAGCAGCAACCACAATCCCTAAAAGGGTGACACACAATCCAACCTAAATTAACCCATGCTCAACCCTCTGGTAGTTTGGCACAGAGCAGTTAGGCCTAACTTAAAGGCAATGTGTAAAGTGTTGGTGCAACACCTCAAATAGCAAAAAAAATAATCATGCAAAACGGATCCCACACCAAGTCAGAGAAATAGAGTGGTTTTTAATAAGTTAAACAAGACCAAAACTGCAAAAATCCAACCACTAAAGCCGGAGAATTGCAATTTTAGTGAAAATAACCCAAATCTCACAAAAACACCAACTGTGGGTGTCTGGTCACACCAGATCTGGACAAAGTCCCAAATTCAGGCTGACTGCAATGGAGCTACAGGCACCCAGTTAAGCCTGTTGAACAAAGTACTTTGAATCCGGGTTTGTGGAGCATTGCGCGGATCCGAGTCGAAGCTGAATTGCGAAGTCAAAGAATTGTGTCAGTTCCAAGGAGCTTCCAGACTGTGATGCAAGGCCCTGCATTATTTTCAGGGATCTCTTTGATGAGGAGTTGCGATGCACAGTCTGGGGTAATTCATTGGTTCCAAGGAGCTGCAAGACTGAGGTGCAGGTCATGGACGAAGCTGCCTTTGATGAGGAATGCGAGGGCCTGCACCGAGGATGCGTCACACAGCGGCGGTCTGGAAGAGGCTGCAGAGGCCATGCAGGTCTTTGCAATGGGTCCAATCCACGCAGTAGGGGCGATGCATCAGTTCTTCCCAGGGTTGTGCTGTGCTGACTGCAGGACTGGGGGGTGGGCAACTTGGCATGGTAGACTCACACTTAGACCATATTTTGGGTTCAGGTTGTTGGAGCCTCCTCTACCAGCCAATTAGCCCTTGGAATCACTCTGGTGGCCCTGGGTTCAACAGATGCAGGTCCAGTCCTTCTCACCATGGCAAAAGGGCAGAAGGCAGCAGGTCTGCATAGAAGGGCAGCTGTCCTTCAGAACAGCAGTTCAGAAGAGTAGCAGTCCTCTCAGCAGTACAGCAGTCCTTCCTCCTGAAAGAGTATGCACAGCTCCGGAAGTGTGCTGAAGAGTTGGTGTCTGAGGTCCAATGTTTATACCCAGTTGTGCCTTTGAAGTGGGGAGGAGCTTCATGAGGCATGCGTTTGTAGTGCACAGGTTCCATGCATTCCTGGCCATGGCTCCAGGCTAACTTCAGGGGGTATGCAGCCCTTTGTGTGGAGACAGGACACAGCCTATCCAAGTATATCCAAGTATAACAAGGGCTGTTCCCAGCTTATCCCCCTCATCCTGCTAGTTGCCCCATCCAGGCACACCTAAGCTCCATATTATGTGTGGCTGTCTAGGAGGAATAAAAAAAGCCCAGCTGTCAACTAAAAATCAAATCAAATCATATCAGGGACATTTATTCAGCGCACAAATCACTCGAAAGTCTCATGGCGCTTGCAGACAGCAAACTACACCGTCATGTGACCCAGATACAGGCTGAAGCCACCAAATGGTAAAGGCAGTAGAATGGGGCATTTGTAAAAGTGGGATCTTCAAGATTTTTATTTGAAATCTGACTTTACTATAATATAGGATTTGTCATTACAATTGCAAGAACACCAAACATGAACTGGTTACTCTGTTCCATTTGGAAATTACAGCTTAACCAATGTAATAAGATAAACCCAATGTTATACTATGGGAGAGATAGGCCTTGCAATAGTAAGACACACATTTTTCCCTAACAGGACATGTAAACCCTACAAGTAAATGTCCTACTTTTTAAATGCAATTGTTAGACTTGGCATCTTTGCCGTGGTTTCCCCAGACTTTTTGCCTCCGCCGCTTGTATTTTTGATGCCGTGCTGGATTTTGTTTGGCTGGCTTAGACTAGAGCCCCCCCATTTCTAACAGCACTGCACCTGGTCTCTGGGTTGTCAGAGATACTCTCGGGGTGACGCATGTTTATTAAAAAAGGAAGGTCTGGTCCTGGTAAAAGGTTTATTTTGCCTGGTTGAAATGGCAGTTTAAAGCTGTGCACAGAGGTGCAATGGCAGGTATGGGCATGTTTAAGGTGCACAAAACAACACACATTCCCTTCTCCTATTTTATTTCTACATTTGGGATCCAACTCAGACCTAAATAAAAAATTTTAACAGACACTATTAATTACTCTGTGATCTTCATCAAGTATACCAAAACCATAAGAGAATTCCAGGCCGCTAAATCACACATTTCTATTCATTCAAGTGAGAAAAAACATTACTATTAAATAATAAATTCTATTCTATTCAAGTTTTATTTATACTCAAACGTGAAACTAATATGTTATACATAAAAAGCATGAATATTCATATATTAAACCAATTTTTAAAAACATTTATGTAAATTCATAAGCGTATTATTGAGAATCATAATTTTTTTTTTTTTTAAACAATAGCAAGAGAACAAACTGTTGACGCAGTGTTTTGGTGTATAGGTGTTCCGTCACCTTCTTCAGGACAATACTACATTCATTAAAAACAATCTAGACAAACAATATAAAAACTTGCGTTTGAGAACTAATAAAAATATAATTTTATAAAAACATTCCCTGTTTACAAACTATACTTTTTTAGCGTCATGGAACAAATATTTTTTTGATGGTTTGGGTAAATATTTAGATTCACGGAGATTCAAAGGGGCTTATAATCAATTTTAGAAGCATTAAGATTAATTTTGGCTATGTAACTTCATAATTTGTCCAGGCCGTATTCAATTAGCTATACGAGGTGGCTGGTCTTTATATTTTAAATTACGAGACAAATCCAGCCTTTAAATCCTGTTTACCTTATATCATGTGGAAGGCTAGTTACAAGAGCAATATATCACAATAATAAATACCTTTAGATACAATGCGGTTCTTTCTTATTCAGCGTATATACTCTCAGTCATAGCCAGACCCCCAGAACTTCTTCTTAATTTTTGATAGCTGTATGGTCTGTACATTGTGGGAGCCTAAAAAGGTATTTGTTAAAAGAGTGTTATGCCCCTAAAGTCCTTGTTATTCATTGCAGAGTAAGTACCACTGTACTACATTTGATTAAGCCCCACCTTGACAAAATCTTATTCTTAATCATGTAGCGCCAATTTTTCTTATCCTTGGTGCTGCTGAGTAATGGGTTTATCGCAAGCCAATCTAAGGAGTATGATAAGAAGATGTTATAATTTGAAACCATGTATACTGTATAGACTTCTATACTCCATTAGATGTATTATTTAAAAATTGCTTTTATTCACAAACATCGGAAAACCGGGGGCAAGAACCCACCTGCAGTTTTTTCTGTAACCCTTTCTACGGACGTTACATGATTATCTCAGACTAGCTGGTGATCTGTAACACAAGGATTTAGATTTTCATTTCAGTGGGGTGGTTCTTTATCTTGATATTATTTTAACTGTGATTCATTATTTTAACTGTGATTCATTAATACATTTACCCACAGCCTCACCTTTATTAAGCTTGGTATAGCACCATAGTCAATTTCTGCTATTTCCCGGTGGTAATAAGATATATCGTTAATCTATAAAAAATATAAATGTAGTTATTCCCTTATATGGGAGTTCGAGCATTGCATACTCATATGTACGGCTATTTATTCATCCAATAGTATCAGCATTCCAGTGGCAGGGATATACCCTATAGTGGGGACTTTCAATTCTCCTGTCTTTGATGGTTGTGTCTCTTGTTGGGGTGTTTGTTGCCGCCAAACCAAGACATTAATCTGTGTATTAAAACAAGCAAACCCACAGGACTTATAAATATGTCCATAGAATTTTACTTATAATTATCACGTTTATGAGGAAAATTAATTCTTTGATTATGAAAACTATATGCAAAAGTTTATTAAACTTAAAAGTTTTTAATCTAAGACTCTATGATTACTATGGAGACAAACACATTGCACAATGTAACCTTATGTCTTCTCCCTTCTTGTATTAAGGTTTTGATAAAAGCTTGGTTACAATAATCAGAATTCCCGACCCGTTGGGTTCTAAACAGGGCTTTACCCCGAGATCTGTAAAGGCTAGCCTCCGTCCGTATCGTTCGCTTACCGTAAATGCTTCGACATTAATGCTTGAGCGGACGGATTTTCAAAAAACGCCTGTAGCGTCGCTTTGTGGTGTCGTCATAGGCTCATTGGTTACACCTGGGCTTTTCGCGGTTTCGCTCTTTACGAAGTAAGATACTTTGATATGTGAGCGTACAGCGGCCATCTTTTAAGGAGTTCTGCCCGATGTTGTATCATTGAATATTGTGGGCGATACTCATAAAGCCGCTGTTTTTAAAGTTGCCGCAAAGAATTGTATCATTATATTTACATATTATAAATACCTCATTGTGAACGAAACTAGATATTGCAGTAGTTTCTAATTTTATTCACCCACAATGTCGAATTGTGACGGCCATATAACAAAACTCATAGCCAGTTTTATTACTGAATCTTACTTATGGAAAAAACAAAACAAAAGTAGTTATTAGACAACTTATTTTAGATCGACCTATTTGCTTTCTGCCAGTGATATATGGTTCAATCAAACCGCTTGTGTTTGATGATCCAAATACACTATCGCAACTCAATTGCAGAGATTACCTGATGTCTTGGCTTGTGTAGTTTCCCAAGTAATTTCTTGGTCAGTAATGTAAAGTGCATGTGTATATGCACAACATACATGTATATGATGCCCCATACTTATTAAGCATTAATACCTCCATCACTGCACCTGAAAAGATAAATACATTCCTAGTCTTGTCGGAGATGATCGATTATCTGTAAGTCAACTAATTCTCTACTGAATAATTCATTATGGTATATTCTTGGATACACCTCTCTAATTTAACCTACTCTAATCTCCCATATGAATCTTTGGGTAATAACTCATTGTCCACTACACAACTGGCCATCCGACGGGATGTTAAATTAATTGTTCCCATTCCTCTTTACTGTTGAGTCCACATTTGTATGTATTGAACTTCGACATGTAAAACTGTTTTCTCTTTTATCTTTTTGCTGTCACATCTCCCCCTCTGATGTTTACTTGTATTGTCTCAATAATGCACCACCTCAAGTTTTCTATTTTGTGTTCTTTTTCAAGCCAGTGTTCTTCTAAAGGTGCGTTTTTTCCTTTTGTACGAATCGCAGATTTATGTTCATTTAATCTTAACCGTATTTCTCTGGATGTTTCCCCAATATAGCCTTTGTCGCAAGGACACATTACAAGGAAAATAACATTTTTAGTACGACAGTTGACTAGGCTTTTTTGGTAATGAGTAATTTTGTTACATGTTACGTTGGTTCCTTTTATGATGTTATTGCAATTATTACAACCACCGCAGGGAAAATTCCCTGTTGGGTTTGAGCCGTCAATTGTTCGTCAGGATTTCCTTTTTGTAGAATTGGGGTATGTGTGTACTAAGCAATTCCTTATAGTCTTATTCCTCCTGAATGAGAACAGCGGTTTTGGCAAATCTATTGAGTTATCATTATTCAATAGATGCCAATTTCTGTTGATAAGATTTTTTATCTTGTTGCTATGGCTCATAAAGTTGGTGACACATACTATCTGTTGAGATTGTTCATTATTCTTTACGCTGTGTTCAAACAGACTATCCCTGTTGTAGTACTTGGCACGCTTATAGGCTATTTTAACCAGCTGTTTAGGATATCCTCTATCCATTAATTTTTTAGTTAATGTTTTAGCATGGAACTCAAAATCTTTCGTATTCGTGCAATTTCATCTAATTCTAAGGAATTGAACTAAGGGAATGTTACTCCTCTGGCTTAAGGGATGGTAACTATCAAAATACAACATAGTGTTTCGGTCAGTGGGTTTGGTATAAAGTTCCACTGATAGAATACCCTCTGTGTCCTTTATCGTAATGTCCACGAATTCACATGTTTTGTTGCTGTACGCTGAAGTAAACTTCAGGTTATTATCTCCTAGATTTAACCACTGTATAAAATAGTCCAAATCCTCCTTTGTGCCTTGTCAAATGAAAACAACGTCATCTATAAATCGTGACCAGTAGCTTATATTTTCAAAGAAAGGGGAAAGTTTGTTAAATATATGAATTTCCTCAAAAGAGGACACATAAAGACATGCCAGGCTGGGAGCACATGTGGTTCCCATGCTGGTCCCCTTGATCTTTCTATAAAAGTCTTCTTTGAATAAAAAGATGTTATTTTTCAATATGATCTCTATGTATTCATCTACAAAGGTAGAATGGGATGACAAGTCACCTTCTTCATTATTCAAGAGGCCCATAACCATACGAATTGTATCATCCTGAGGGATGTTCGTATAGAGGGACTCTATGTCGAGCGTCACTAGCCACTGTGTCTATGCATTAAAGGGTAAGTTTTACACTTTATGGACCATATCAGTAGTATCCTTGATATATGCTCTTTGTTTAATTACCAAGGGCTGCACACATTTGTATATTGAAAATCCTATAATACCAGCAATCTATGGTTTACCGAAGGTACATAAAAACATGCAGAACCCTCCAATGCCGCCCATAGTCTCCTGCATAAATTCCTTAACGGAACCATTAAGTAAATACGTCTACAAATTGCTATATTTAAGTATATGAGTAGATAAATCCTGCCAAACAGCTGTTGTTTCTGCACGTACCACAACAAGATGCATTCTTAGAGATAAACTGTGACATATCTACCATCATATATCAGTGTCAAAACTACAGACAGTGTTCTATTTGAAGCACAAATCCAGAAGACTGATCCCACCAAGATGCTGCACTGAGGGATAATGTTGGTGTTCACTGTCAGGCGTAATGCAATGAAGATGATGGATCAGTTAATGCCCAAAGTCAATAAGGAAAGGGACGTTTAAAATATAGAGTTTACCACACAGCACACAAGTATACAATAAATTAGAAGTTTTAAAACATTGTGTGTACATTTTTGTTAAGCATTTGCAGTTTCCAACTTCATGAATTTGAGAAGTTTGTTACCTTTACAATTCTTCACTGATGCTTTTATAATATTGCTCATAACTAATTGCACACAGAACCATAACAAGATCAAATGCAGTTTGCCTGAGACCCAGGACAATGAGACAGGAATAATTGGTACACATTTCACAAGTGAACAGGAGCAGGCAGTAGCTAAATAAAGTAAAAACACCAAGTTCCTTTCTAGGAAAACATATTTGCTAAAAATGTGATAAAGCCAAGAAGAAAACTTTTAATGAACATATTGATTGCTATTTACCAGAATAATAACCTCATTAGGCTTTATTGAATGACATAGACTGAGAATTGCCTCTGCAGGGCCCATTTACCAGATTTTCATAGACAGTTAGCTATAGTAAATAAACAAATTTGATAACTTTCCACCTAACGTTTGCCACATAAATACTGTAAAGGTCCTTGATGAAAATGGCACAACAGAAGACAACCAAATTAAGCTAGATATCATTTACATGGCAAGATTTCTCGCTGATGAACTATTATTCCAACCAGAACAATTCTAAGACGCTTTTCTGGGTCATTATTAATTACCCACGTGATCCATATACTAGGAGTAATATATAATGTATGACTTTGCACTAAATTTCCCATCACTTTTGATCTTAATCTCTGAATGACCTTCAAATGAACGTTGCCCTGTCAGCCCTAGCCGAGAAATAAGGAAAGCTCTACAAATCAAACAAAACATTCACATGTTTTTTTTCATATTTGGCTTCCTTTAAAACTAGGTCATGTTTGGATGTTGTTTTTGAACAAACATTATCGTTTGTATTCTTTATTTTATCATAATGATGCAATTTGACACATCTTGGCATCAGGTGAAAGATCCCTACAAGTGGATAAGTTCTCTAAGGAAACCTGCCTAATTGGTGCCACTGGGACCGCCACGCAGGCTCCTAAATCAACACGCTCACCATGTGGTGAGTATACAAATTATAACTGTTGTTTTTAAAAGGGGGGTTTTATTTTACTGCTGAAAGTAAAATGTTATTTGGGGAAAAAGACAATTCAGTTCAGTAAGCAGCTTACCAAACTGTGCAGGGTTAGTTGACAGATTGATGACTACTGCTGTCAGGTTATCATGCTATAAACCCTGGCCACCTGATTCCCAGGGATTCTTTCTTGTACAAAAGTCATTAGTGTTTTGCATGTCTGCACCTCGCCTCATTTGCAGGCTGTGAAGTAATGGTCGCACCTGCACAGTGCTCATTAAAGCCTGCAAACAAGCAATTGTCAAATACATTTTACTCTCTTTGGAGTCACCTGCCTCATTGGCTTTGATAATGTCACCCACGATATTAGCCAATAAAGTATTTAGTAATGGCAGCTAGAGCGACATTTTGGTCACTCGGATGGGGAAGAAAACGTGCAGACGGCATGGGCAGCTCGGCGTCCCGTACCCTAGTCTACCTCATTTTACCTTACAACGTCCTTACATTACTCTCTGTCAGCTGATTGTCGTCTACAGGCAACTGTGTTTCATAAGATTATCTATTTTCTGTGCAACTTTATCTAACTTGTTTGGCAGTGTTTCTGTTGGAAAATGCCATACAGTAATGTCAAGGAAAAGATACAGCAGCAGTACTCTTGTCACTTATAAATGGAATGTAATTAGCAACTCTGTGGCATCCATTCAATAATGTTTAAGCATCTACTGTGGTTAGCTTATTTTTTGTCCCTGGACCAGACTCTTGTCAAAACACACTTAAGACAACTACTTGCTTGTTTGCATAAATCAAGATCGATAGTTAGCCAAGCTCCTTGGTTTAGGAGCTGAGTCAAATATCCAGGGTCAAAAATAGATATTATTAATCATCCTGTTTCTTTGATATGCTTTATATATGCTTTAATCTTTAAATGTTCTCCAGTACACCTTTAGATTTTTCTGCAGATAATGTACCCTATGCTGAAACATAAACTATAATTAGGTGTCTAGACGGAGCTTTCTATGTATCCCAATTGCTCTGAAAAGAAATGTCAGATGGACTTTTAAGGGTTACAAGATTAAAGAGAAATGGCTGATAATTCAATTTAAACTGAAAATGATTAAATACTGATACATCAAAAAATCTTCTATTGTTCCTGATTTCTAGAAGTAGAATATCAGTGCCAGATTATGGTAGAATAGGGTTGCATGCCAATATGGATCATATCTAAGAGTACAATAGGTTAGCAGTACAATATTTCTGGAAAATTATAATCCATTCTCGATTGAGAATCATGTACTATAGTATAAAATGAAAATGCCTGTGTCTCTTTGGGCCAGGTGTCCAAAGGTTTTTATTAGGGTGCAAACGGCCCGATTCCCATTCGAGACTGCAAAAAAAGCCTTTTTTAATGTACAAAGCACTATTTTGCTATTTGGTAACCTGTTATCAAATCGCACAATGGGTTTGTGATTCAGTATTATGACGGGCGTGTTAAAGGTTTCCCTTCCTAATTCCAAATTGCAATAGTATGTATAAATGTTTCTTTTACCAAAATACGGTAGCAAATCATTCTCATTTTACTGCTTACTTCACATAAGAGGTACCCTATTCACAAACTAGAAGGGGTCCCAAAGGAACCCCTTACTCTTAGTGAATGTTTGTAAAAACGTTTTTTAAGAGCAGGCCACTCTCCCACGGGCCATAGCCTACTCTTAAAAAACTGTAAAGAAAACTTTTCATTTTTCATTTTGGAACACATCCCGTTTTCCTTTAAGGAAATCAGGCTTCATTTATAAAAAAAAACCAAAAAAAACAACAACATTGCTTTATCTAAAAGCAAGCACAGACATAGTAGTCTGGTTACTCCAGCAGGCCACCATCCCTGTGATTGTTGTGATTTCCAATAAGTCACAAACCAAGACCTACCTCATGAATATTCATGAGGTAGGACTATTTGTGACCCACTGGGAATCACTTAATGTGTCCAACACACATTTGTACATAGCTGTTTGCAATTACCGAACACAGAATCGCAAAAGAGCTAAGTACTTCTGGCCCTAAGTGACTTACGTCCCAAGAATCAGAAAGAGCCCTTTTTGTTTTACCTTCTTTTAAAGGCCATGTTCATATCAACAACATTTTTAAAATGAATATTTTATCAGCAAGAATATGTAAAGCCTGATTACATTCCCTTGCTGTAACCAGGATATTAATTACATTTGTATTAATATATGAGTAAGTGACATCAAACTGAATAGGATCGTAAACATTCAATATATAGTGAACAACAATAATCATTAATTCCAGAAATAACCATCTGTCTTTAGAACCATTCTCCTGAGACAAAATATCAATATGTAATGATTTATAAAGTAGCATTACCATTCCATTCTAATGTTTCTAGTCTAAGATTAGTATTGTGGAGTAAAGCGACATGAACTTCACGACGTGAGCGGTTGGATAAAACTCCCTACCTTTTAAGAGGTTTATTAAAACACTTTACATTCCATGAAGTCATTTATGTAAGATAAAAAGATATCTCCATAATGAATTGAACCACAGAACAGGAAAACTACAGATACAAAATATTAATATACAAAAGTGTAAACAATTCAAAAAGTTATAAGATATCATTAATGATAGAAACTTTTGAATTTTTAATAGTGCAAACTTCACAATGTGGTGTAGAGAGAGACTCATTATGCCAAATGTAACTATTTCAATGTGTGCACCTCATAATTACAGAGTACAGCTCAATACAGCACAGGTAGCCAAACAGCAAAGCTGCTTAGTGTTGTCAGGTCAGGTTAACACCTTGATTAAGACTATTACAACAGCAGCCTTGGTTTCTTGTTGGTGCCGCAGCTGTTGAGCCTTCCCCAGTCCCAGGATCCCCTTGGGTGTTACTTGGTCTCTGATGACTGGAAGAAAGAATTTCTGTGTCCGTCTTCTGATCTTTTGGAAAAGGGTGGGGATCCCCTTGGAAAATATACCTAAACCCTTGGATTGATGAACAGACCCGCAAGGTGTTAGAAGAAGACGAGCTTTAACGCTTTGACTCTGGCTTCGGTAAGTCATTGCAGGATGAGGCTGTGGCTTAGGAAACTCAGGATATGGATCAGGAAACTGAGTAATCTAGTACAGGACTTCTACCTGGAGCAACATGCCGACCTAAGCCCTGGGCTAGTGGAGTCTGTTGATATCTTTAAGAGGAAAGAGACACAGGCCTTCACCTGTATGTTACTCATGAGCATGAAGCCTTGCTAGGTGCTGTTCGGCAGTACTTGGGGTGACCAGAATTGTCTAACCTGCAAAATGATTTTGAACAGACCGTTCTTCGCATTGCTGTCATCCCTGGACTTCCTGGATTCAACATCAGGCAGATTCTGTCATGTATTCCAGAAAAGGCAGGCTGTGCAGTTATGCACTTGGCCTACAAATAAGGGAGACAATACTGTGCTAAAGAGGTCTTCTTGCCTTTCGGTGGCAATCTTAATGAAATTCAGAAACTGTTGGACTGCACCATCTGTGACATTTTTTCTGCGTGGCACTTTGTAGATATCCACAAAGACAAGGCGATGGTGAAACTATTTCTCAATATAGGGTCTGAACTGGGCAAACAGGAACTGAGCTATTGTAGAAGATCCCTCAATTGGGCATTGGAATTTCAGAGCCCTGAAATAGTGAACTGTCTGTTACAAGCTTCGGTAGGTGTATGTTGGCTAGACTCCTTTGTATGGTGGCAAGTACCGAAAGGACCAGAGCATTCATCAGCTGCTGAGGCATTTTGGATCCAGAGAGTGGTACTCTGATGGGTGTTTGGATATGAGTAGTGATGTGGAGGAGCAGGATGCAACCTATGACAACTTTATTTTCAACAGTCTGTAGCATAAGAACTGAGCTTAGCATTAACTGTCAGGCAGGAGCAAGAGTGATGAAGGTATGAGTTCACTAATCTGTGCTGGTCACTCTCTCCCCATACACACTGTCAGATTGAATGTGCCACTCAGACCCGAGAACAGGTGTGGAATGAGAGAAGGAATCCTTTGCAGCAACAAGGATTCAGCAATAGTTGACTGAAATGTTTGGTTGTCAAAGTAAGCATCCCATGTCATTTGAATACAATTTACAAATGGCCTCAGTACAAGGTACCTTTGTTCATGGAAACAGTTGACTGGCAGCAATTCCTTACAGACTAATTTGCAAATTAATCTCAAATTCCCATCTCTTGGAATGTTTCCATTCCCATTCTACAGAGAAGAACACTTAAGGAGACCATTACCCTGTTAGATCAAAGTGCCGCTCACACATGTTCAGGTGGTGTCATTGAGAGCTATCTGTCTTTATACTTTCTTTATGAAAATGCCAAGTAATATCAGTGCCTACT
Source organism: Triturus cristatus (assembly GCF_964204655.1). Lineage (NCBI taxonomy): Eukaryota > Metazoa > Chordata > Amphibia > Caudata > Salamandridae > Triturus > Triturus cristatus. Next base: position 589,486,831 of record NC_140582.1, read on the forward strand.
GCTGGCTGCTTACATACCAAACCTTCTCCATAGACTTGAGTGATGCAGTAGTTTGCTCTGAAGTAGATTAGAGGATTACGTATTTTATCTTTGAAGGGCAGTTCTACTCTACTTAAGGCCAACTGTGGCAAACAGATATTAGGATGATAGATGTAGAAGCTAAAGGCACTTGCTTGCTCACTGTTCCAACAATGGTGTGAGCACTTTGATGACAGAGATACTGGGTCATGAAGTCTTCGGGCTACAGAATAATTGTCATGTGATTCATAATCCTCTATAAGAAGCAGTAGTACAAAAGCATGTTGTGATATTGACAGAGGATGTGAACCCGGACACTTGAAGGTGTTATCCTGGCACCGACATTAGAAGTTCCCAGAATAACTGCAGCTGCCAGTATTGCACAAGGTAACTGGCCAAAAGAATGTGCTCATGGACTTTATGCAGGAAAGTGCCCCTTTTTGCATGGTTACCTCCCACTTTTTGCCTGAAACATGATGCTTTTTTTGACTTGGTGTGCTGTGGGTTAATGCAAATCAGGTTCCCAGGGCCTGTGTTATTTCCCAAAAATGTACTTCTGTACCCACAATTGGCACATCCCTGGCCATAATTAAGCCCCTTACAAAAGGTACCATGGGCACCATGGGCACTGTGAGCAGGAAAGGCCTCTAAGGGCTACTGCACCTATTGTGCCACCATTAGAAGCCCTGTACCTTAACACCCACACAGTGCCATTACAGTCTGCGTGTTTTGGTGCGGGTAAAAGTGAAGAGTCAACATGGCACACATCCCTCTGTGCCATGCCTACAACCCGATGCCTAGGTAAGCAAACTCTCTAGCAAGGTGCACGAGCTGTCAGGTGAGGGTACAGTGGCCTGAGCCCTGTATCCCTACAGTGTCTAGGTCCATTCTTACACATTATGTGTAGTAAAGCCATGAAGAGTATATGGTCTGGGAGTTGGTCATTATGAATTCCACAGCTCCATAATAGCTTTACTAAAATCCGGGAAATTTGGTAGCAAACCTCTCAACACATTAAACCCACGAATGATGCCAGTGTGAGATTTAATGTACAATGCACTCCGACGGCATCTTAGACGATGCACCCTGAAAAATAACCAGCCCTGGTGTGATTACTGAATGGGGGCCTGCCATTTTCCACTACCAGACAGGTTTCTGGACCCCTGGGTAGAGAGCCTCCGCTCGTTGGGTCCAGAAACAAAACTCATCCTTAGCAGAGGTGTCGTGCCTTCTCCTCTAGGATGGGCTGGGTCCACGAAGGGGAAGTTACACAGGCCTGACACCTGTGTGAGCTGTCACTGCCTTTTGCTGCCCCCAGCAACTGTCCCCCACCTGTTCTGGCCCCCACTTGGGATGGAATGATTGGTAGCAAAGCCAAGCTAGGAGGAGAGGTATGCCGACCTTTGCCAATGTGACATCCTCAGGTGGGGTAGGTGAGTTGAAGCACACATCTCAGTCCCCTCCATCTTGAAGATGAGGGGAAGCAACCAATTAGGAAGAGGCTCATACCCCCCTCCCACTGGAGGGTGGGATACTAGGGGGTGTACCCACCCCAAGGAAGGGACCCATAGGTCCCGACCTGCACACCCAATTTAGTATTAGGGGTGAGTCTGAACCTTTCCTCCTCAAATTCAGGGAACAAAGATAAAGGACCGAAGAGCTGTGCTGACCCAGGAAGAAGAGCACATCTACTGCTTTGACCCCCAGCCCTACCGGCCTGTCCAGTCTCCGACCTGTGTACAGCAAAGAGCCCTGCATGTCCAGCAGCCCCCCAGATCCCTGCAACTATCTTACAGACTCTCTCCTGTGAGCACCGGATCTGGTCAAGCAAAGACTCACCCACAGAATCCGGATCCCAGTATCTCCGTGATTCTGAACAACTCTGCATCCGATGCCCACGGTCCAAGTTCAAGTAGCCCACCATGAGGACGTCTCCCCAGCAATCCTGACCTGGGATCTGGGGATCCCGACCTCCCTCAAGCTTCAAGATGATAGCTGCAGCCTCATCCTGAAGAGCCCCCCCGACCGTGATCTGAGCTGATAAGAAGACCTGAAGTCAAAAGACACCCCTGCACCTGATGCCCCATGGCCTTGGGTGGCCCAACCAATGGCGTCCAGGCATCTCCTAGGAATCCAACTTACCTCTCCAGCTGATGGCCATCTTCAGGAAGTCTCCCAGCCTGCAGCAACTTTGCCGAACCAAAGGTCTCCATTGAAAAGCACAGAGTCTGTGACGTCCTCTTGGCACACTGCACCCGGCTGCCTCTGTGCCACTGTTGGTGCAGCTTCTGTGCTGATGGGTGGCCTCTGCAGTGCTGATCCTAACTCCAGGAGTTTTGCTCCCACAGCCGAATGGCCTGCTCGCAAGCAGCCATTATCCAAAGGCCCCCTTAGCCTCATTGGCAAACACTGGAGTCCTGCACTCTGCACCCAGCCACCCCAGTGCTGCTGGTGTTGCAACTTGAGTGCCAACATATACCTTGGAGAACCTTGGTCCTTACTCCCAAAGCTCCCGCTCGAGAGACGTTTGCTTACCTGTGAAACCGATAACCATTTTTCTCCGATAGGAACCCATGTTATGAGATTTTTGTCCTACAATGTTCCAAGTGTCAAACTGATGTTTGTATTGGGAAGAGATAACTAAACAGCAAAGTCTAAAAAGTCTTACTTACCTTGTATTGTGAGATCCCTCGGTGTGGTATCTAGGCATAACACCCCAAGTAGTCAATGTAATCTAAAAGTAATCAAAAAGTATTCTAAAAGTAATTGCTGTGTGATTTTAACTGCTTTTTTTAAGCCAATGCCGAACTGGAACAATTGCAAGTCCATTCTCAATTGCATTTTTGTGTTAAGGTTTACAATTGAAAGTACATTTTACCTACCTGTACCAAGTCCTGTGTGGTTCTAGAAATAAAATACAAGTATACCGTTTTTATACTTAGCCAATTAGTCTGGATTCTCTGTCTGAAGGTGTGTAATCAGTTCTTGAGTGAGTGAATACAATGAATGCTTAATACACCCTCTGGATAAGCCTAAGTGCTCGCCCACACTACCACAAACAGAGCTGTTAATACTTACCTAATTTAGCATCTGGGGCCTCCCTGGACTCTGTGCACTCTGTACCTTACTTTGGTATAGTATATACAGACCAGCTTCCTACACTTCATGGAAATGCTTCTAAAATAAAGATAGGAAAAGAAGAGCCTGCTAAAATAATCCAGATTTAGTGTTGTGTAGCTAGTTCCAAAGAATGTGCCTACTGGAATTGTTGGTGTGGCACCCATCGAGGGTGCATAGTTGTAAAGTTGGGTAGTGTTACAAGAGAGACCCTGGAATATCCAAAATATGTCAAATCTATATACTGTGTGGGATTCCGCAACCCTTCCTAAAGGTCTGTGTCTGATTTCTTTACATGTGATGACTTGTGACATACTCTAATCACATAAGTAGAGATGGGGGAGGTTAATCTAACTCACGCCCTCCCTGGGCAAAAGCAAGAACACACAATCGAGTGTGGCAGCTCCGATGGGGCGGTCGAAGAGAAAGCAGACAGCAGACCGCCCACTAATGGCTGAATTGATGAAAAATATATTTGGAGTGACTTTACTGTTTAATACGAACTATGAGGCTAATTACAGAACTGCTGTTCCCATAATGCCATTCTATTTTGCTTACGAGGCTCCACCTGTGGCCAATAAAAGGTATTTGTTTTACTTAGCAGCATTCTGTGCCTTTCATTTTAAGTTGCTCTGCCAGTGAAAAAGGACGATCTATGTCTGAAACGCGTAGGCAATTTATTTGTCCAAGGAATTGCAGATGGTGTTGTTGCCTTATTTTGACGATGGAGAGTGCATCCTAAAGCTTTGGCAATGTGGACTCAATCATAAATGCACGGCAGCCTTGCCGTGGGGATTTGCACCACCGCAGGAGTAGCGGGCCGGTGGCTCTGGATTTTTGGAGTCAGTCCGTTCTATCGTGTTGGCATGGTATTGCTTGCAACGCTGTCTGCTTTCTCTTGGACCGCCCACTAATGGCTGAATTGATGAAAAATATATTTGGAGTGACTTTACTGTTTAATACGAACTATGAGGCTAATTACAGAACTGCTGTTCCCATATTGCCATTCTATTTTGCTTACGAGGCTCCACCTGTGGCCAATAAAAGGTATTTGTTTTACTTAGCAGCATTCTGTGCCTTTCATTTTAAGTTGCTCTGCCAGTGAAAAAGGACGATCTATGTCTGAAACGCGTAGGCAATTTATTTGTCCAGGGAATTGCAGATGGTGTTGTTGCCTTATTTTGACGATGGAGAGTGCATCTTAAAGCTTTGGCAATGTGGACTCAATCATAAATGCACGGCAGCCTTGCCGTGGGGTTTGCACCACCGCAGGAGTAGCGGACCGGTGGCTCTGGAATTTTGGAGTCAGTCCGTTCTATCGTGTTGGCATGGTATTGCTTGCAACGCTGTCTGCTTTCTCTTGGACCGCCCACTAATGGCTGAATTGATTAAAAATATATTTGGAGTGACTTTACTGTTTAATACGAACTATGAGGCTAATTACAGAAATGCTGTTCCCATAATGCCATTCTATTTTGCTTACAAGGCTCCACCTGTGGCCAATAAAAGGTATTTGTTTTACTTAGCAGCATTCTGTGCCTTTCATTTTAAGTTGCTCTGCCAGTGAAAAAGGACGATCTATGTCTGAAACGCGTAGGCAATTTATTTGTCCAGGGAATTGCAGATCATGTTGTTGCCTTATTTTGACGATGGAGAGTGCATCCTAAAGCTTTGGCAATGTGGACTCAATCATAAATGCACGGCAGCCTTGCCGTGGGGTTTGCACCACCGCAGGAGTAGCGGGCCGGTGGCTCTGGATTTTTGGAGTCAGTCCGTTCTATCGTGTTGGCATGGTATTGCTTGCAACGCTGTCTGCTTTCTCTTGGACCGCCCACTAATGGCTGAATTGATGAAAAATATATTTGGAGTGACTTTACTGTTTAATACGAACTATGAGGCTAATTACAGAAATGCTTTTCCCATAATGCCATTCTATTTTGCTTACGAGGCTCCACCTGTGGCCAATAAAAGGTATTTGTTTTACTTAGCAGCATTCTGTGCCTTTCATTTTAAGTTGCTCTGCCAGTGAAAAAGGACGATCTATGTCTGAAACGCGTAGGCAATTTATTTGTCCAGGGAATTGCAGATGGTGTTGTTGCCTTATTTTGACGATGGAGAGTGCATCCTAAAGCTTTGGCAATGTGGACTCAATCATATATATATATATATATATATATATATATATATATATATATATATATATATGCATATATATATATTACCTACTGGCGACCGCCAGTAGATAGTTATAGTTAGGACCAAGTTTCCATAGGAAGAGCATTTTTTGTTTTGCTTATAACTTTGGCGTTGTTTGATAAATCTTGATGACATTTTTCAAACTAATTCTTTGTTCATATGAGCTCCTATGTTGAAAGTTTGGGGGTGATTGTCTAGGGGGTGCCTCTTTCTGCACCACTGTTGTCTCTTTCTGCACCTTTTTTACCTTTTTCTGTATCCCTGTTCCCTCTTTCTGCACCCGTCTTCCCTCTTTCTGCACCTTTTTTGCCTCTTTCTGTATCCCTGTTCCCTCTTTCAGTACCTCTCCTGCCTGTTTCTTCACCTCTCTTTCCTCTTTCTGCACTTCTGTTGCCTCTTTCTGCACCCTCTTGCCTCTCTCTGCACCCTTGTTGACTCTTTCTGAACTCGTCTTCCCTCTATCTGCACTTCTCTTGCTTCTTTCTGCACCTCTCTTGCTTCTTTCTGCGCCCTTCTTCCCTTTTTTGCATCCCTCTTGCCTCTTCCTGCAGGTCTCTTGCCATTTTATGTACCTCTCTTGCTTCTTTCTGCACCTCACTTGCTTCTTTCTGCACCTCACTTGCCTCTTTCTGCATTTCTCTTGCTTCTTTTCTACACCCCTGTTGCTTTTTTCAAATCTCTTGCCTCTTTATGCACATCTCTTGCTTGTTTTTGCACCTCTCTTGCTTCTTTCTGCACCCTTCTTCCTTTTTTGCATCCCTCTTGCTACTTCCTGCAGTTCTCTTACCATTTTATATACCTCTCTTGTTTCTTTTTGCACCTCACTTGCCTCTTTCTGCACTTCTCTTGCTTCTTTCTACACCTCTTGCTTCTTTCAGTAATTCTCTTGCCTCTTTCTGCACCTCTCTACCCTCTTTCTGCACCTCTCCTGCCTCTTTCTGTATCCATGTTCCCTCTTTCTGTACCTTTCCTGCCTGTTTCTATACCTCTTTTGCCTCTTTCTGTACCTCTGTTGCTTCTTTCTGTCCTTCTCTTGACACTCTCTGCACTTCTCTTACCTCTTTCAGCACCTCTGTTGCTTCTTTCTGCACTTCTCTTGCTAGTTACAAACATCTTCTAATAAATATATATTTTTAAAACCTTTGAAATTCACTGAAAAAACCATAGATTTCAGAGACATCATACTTAGAAATTAGCATTTACAAAACCTTTGAAATTCACAGTAAAAACCATAGATTTCAGGGAAGTTATAGTTAGAAATTAGCATTTAAAAACATTTGAAATTCACTGAAAAAATGATAGGTTCCAGGGACGTCATAGTTAGTAATTAGCATTTAAAAAACCTTTGAAATTCACTGAAAAAACACAGGTTTCAGGGACATTTTAGTTAGTTGGACATTTCACTCATACAAAACCAGAAAAATTCGGTTGTTATAGTTAGTTGAGCTAACTATAACTAGCGCCCCCGCAATTCACTGCTGATGACATCACATATTATATCACTCATGACATGGTCAGTGACATCACAACTATATATTGTTAGGAATGGGGGTCTCTAGTTGGCAGAGGTAAGGACCTTTGTCCAAATAGGGACTCTTGCTTCTAGTCGGGGTAAGGGGTATACACTTCTAAAATAACCCCTGCTCCCCCCTAGGTAGCTTGGCACAAGCAGAAAGGCTTATCTTAGAGGCACTGTCTAAAGCATTTGTGGACACATACAGTAATACATTGAAAACACCACAAATGGACACCACACCTGTTTAGGAAAATAAGTAATCTTTATCTAAACCAAACAAGACCAAAATGACAAAAATCCACAATACTGTAGTGCAAATATGACTTTCAAATGGTAGAAATAGTTCAGTTCAAAGCAAATTGCAGATGCAACATTTTTCACACAAAGTACCATGGATGCGTCGCGCACACAAACAAAAAGGGTCGCAGGGAAAGTGATGCGTCGGTTCCTCACCGGAGAGGAGGTGATGCATTGTTTCTTATTGCATGGGAAGGTGATGCGTCGGTTTCTTACTGTATCACCCCACGATGCGACAGACTTGGCACCTCGATCAGATGTGATGATCTGGGACGATGCGTGGGTTTTTGCAGACGCACAGCAGAGCTTACATGGGAATCGGTGTGGTAATCGCAGAGTTCGGAGATCGGTGCACTCGATGCAGCATGCATCGATTTTTCGAGCTGCGGGCACGCGTTGGGACGATTTCTTCGGCGATGCTTCGGCAACAGGTGCGTACGTGTCACACTTCTCGAAGTTGCGTTACTTTTTCAGCTCCCACTGGCAAACAGCCTCCAGAGGTCCAAAACAACAGCAGGAACCTCTTAGCAGGTCAGAACTCTCAGCAAGTAAGTTCAAGGGAGCTGGTGGTGAAGTCTGTTTAACCCTGAGACTTCAGAACAGGATGCATGCTCAGGTTCAAGTCCTTCCTCAAGCAGGGGACACAGCAAACAGCAAAGCCCTTTTTCCTTTCCTTGGCAGCAAGTAGCCACCGCAGGCCTACTCCAGACAGCAAGCAGCACTGGGGCAGTATTCCTTCATCAGTTTCTCCAGCTCTTCTCCTTGGCAAACATTCCTCTTGATTTCCAGAAGTTATCTAAAGTTCCGGGGTCTGGTCCCTAATATTTATACATCAAAATCCTTTGTTCTCTGGTGGCAGAGAGGCCCTGTGCTCAGTCAAAACCAGTTGTGTCCTCTCTGCTGCAGCTTCCTGACAGTAGGTGGAGACAGCATTGTGGAAGGCAGACTAGGCCCATTCGGGTGAAGGGAAATCTCATCCCCCTACTATAAATGCAGCTCAGGTCTATTCAGTCCAGTCCGGACTCATCCCGATTCTCTGGAGTTACATCCCCAGCCCCTCTCACTCAAAAGCCAGACAGTCAATACACATCCTAGGAGAGGCACACTGGATGGCTAAGCAAGAAAATATCTACTTTCTAAAAGTGGCATTTTAAAACACAATATGTAAAAATCACCCTAACTAAAAGATGCATTTTAACATTCTGAGTTCAGGCATACTAAAATGTACTTTCCTACCTTGTCCCCAGGGGTAGTTATGTTTATAAGATGTTATAAGCATATTCCCCATTCTATCCAATAGTGAAAAACAAATTTGGCAGAATTTCACTATCAGGACATGCCTAACACATCAGGGTATGTCCTACCTTTCACATGCAGTGCACCCTGCCCACAGGGCTATCTTGGGCCTACCTTAGAGGTGAGTAACATGTAAGAAAAGGAAAGGTTAGGGCCTGGCAAGTGGGTGCACTTGCCAGGTCTACATGGCAGTACTAGACTGCACACTGGCTCTGCAATGGCAGGCCTGAGTTACATTTTCAGGCTGCTTATGTGGGTGGTACAATCAGTGCTGCAGGCCCATTAGCAGCATTTGATTTACAGGCCCTGGGTACATACAGTACACTGTACTAGGTACTGACTAGTAAATCAAATATGCCAATCATGGAATTACCAATTCATACCAACAATTTACAGAGGGAGTACTTGCACTTTGGCACTGAACAGCAGTGGCAAAGTGCCCAAAGCATCTAGACCAGCAAAACGAAGTCCAACACACAGCAAAATAACAGGAGGCAATGGCAGAAATACAGGGGAAATCCACGCCAATGATGCCAGTTCTTTTATTTTAAAGGGGAGGAGGTCTACGTGACCCACCTTCCCAAGCCTATTAAGGCCCTGGGGTCACCATCCCCCTGGGGCATATATACTTATATTAAAATAGGAGGGGGCTGCTTAGCCCCCTCCATCAGCCTATTATTACTATGGGAACCCTACCCCAGGGTCATATATATTTTAAAGGGGAGAGGGCCATGTGGCTCCATCCCTCAACCTCTTTACTCCCTGGAGACCCATCCCCCAGGGCCGTTTTTTTATTTTAAAGGGGAGAGAGGTCACATGGCCCACCTCCTAGAGCATTCTATGTCCCTGGAGGCCCCATTCCCCAGTGCCATATATATTTTAAAGAGTAGGGGGCCATGTGGTCCTCTTCCTCAAGCCTATTATGGCCCAGGGGACCCCATCCCCAGGGCATTTTTGTTTTGAAAGGGGGGCATTGGGCCCCCCTCCTCGAAACTTATATGGCCCTGGAGGCTCCATCTGCATGGATATATATATATATATATATATATATATATATATATATATATATATATATACATACATACATACATACATACATACATACATACATACATATATATACATATATATATTCACTGAAAAAACCATAGGTTTCACACATGTTATAGTTAGCTGGACATTTCACTCGTAAAAAACCAATGAAATTCCCCCGTTATAGTTAGTGCAGGCAACTATAACTCACGCGACCGCAATCCTCTGTTGATGCTAATACTGTATCTTTAACTATACATATATTACAAATATTTATTTTTCATAAAGACACATATGTCATCAGTGATGTAATATTTGACATCATCAGCAGAGGATTGCGGTCGCGTGAGTTATAGTTGCCTCCACTAACTATAACGGGGGAATTTCATTGGTTTTTTATGAGTGAAATGTCCAGCTAACTATAACATGTGTGAAACCTAAGGTTTTTTCAGTGAATTTGCAAGGTTTTTTAAATGCTAATTCCTAACTATAACGTGTGTGAAACCTATGGTTTTTTCTGTGAATTTGTACGGTTTTTTAAATGCAAATTTTTTTTTGAGATTTTTGGTAAAAAATAATTTCCAACCTATGTATAAAATAATATATGTACTATATCCTGCATTATGGAATGGTTAATTTTTTTTAAATTAATGTTTACATACAGTTGTACATCACAGTTATTATCTTCTACAACTCTTGAAATTTTTTTATTTTTTTTTATGCATTTTTTGCCGTGCGCGTACGGTAAGCTGACGCTACGTGCTCCGTACGTCATAAATACAGTGCGCTTACGTTATACGTACGTGACATACGCGTACACGCATGCGCGTTGCGCGGAAGCAACGTCGCGGTTACGCAGGGGTGTGTTAAAATTTAAACTTTTCAAAAAAACTTTACAAAAGGAAATGGATATACCTCATTTCCTGTTCAGAACAGGGCTTACTCCTCAGACTGATGGGAGTTGTAGTCCCTTTAATTTACGATTTTGCATGATAATGAGAAGATAAGAGACAAGCATTAAAATAAACAAGCATTGGTTGAACTGGATAATCCATTAAACAATAATAAAGTTTCAGGTCAATTCGACGCCAAAATTATAATTCATACCATAGTTTAAACCAAGGTGAAATATTTACACATTCGTTTTGCAGCATTTAAAATTAAACAGGAAATGAGGTATATCCATTTCATTTTGTAAAGTTTTTTTGAAAAGTTTAAATTTGATTTACTCAGAGTAAAACAATTGACCGTGAACAAGGTATCGTGTGCATACCGAAACGCGTTGGTTGGGACCTGTGTGTCTGTCGTTGTGGCTGACTTGTGAATAAATTTACTCAATATTCACGAACTGGAGTGCGACCCTATTTTTCTTTGAGGAGGAAATTGTTGGCATGTTTAGCGGTTTTGGTTCAAACCGCGAGGATAACGCACCTTTTTGAAGCGCCGTACACCCGGACCTCTGAACCGCTGTGGGATAGCATATATATATATATATATATACATAGAAAACGATAGTATCCCTGCACCTCCACAGCAATGGCGAACAGAGACGCGGACCCAGCGAAAGTAGGTTAGATGGAGTTTATTTGTTCTTCAACCTCGAACCTGACGCGTTTCGGGCTACGAAAGCCCTTGCTCACAAGTCAGTTTGAAGCATACTCATCATTGTTTTTAAATGCTTCACCGTGATTAGAGTGCTGACATCACATGATGTATAAACATAGAAGACACACTGCAAAACGTAACTAGTTGTTAATAGTCTGTTTTCTAACATGGACTGCTTAAATGCGTAAATGCAACTTATGGAGTCACTACATTATATAATACAATTATACAATACTAATAATAAATAGTTATAAAATCCTATAAATAATATTAATAAATAGAGTCTTTATAAAATGTCTATATAAAAAACCTATAGTAACAATTGTATATATTGTGATTTAAAACCAAAAAGATTTGTTAAAATAATGCAACAATTTCAATTGGTTAGAACTAAGTTACCACAATACAAAATATCATCATGACTCCATGTTATCATATAACTGCTTCAATGCTGCATCTTTTGTTGCCCATCTAATTTATCTGTTCACAGACCAATCGTAGCAGTGTCATTTATACGGATTATAAATACTGATAAACTGATCCAGAGTGGATCGTCATAAAGTGCTAGTGCAAAAATAGAAATGTGCCAAATACATAGTCAATAAAAATGCGTAAGCAACTCTAAAGAAAACAACAAGGTAAAAGACAGTTAAAAACCCACATTTAACAAAGTTAAAAACCGGGCTAAAATCTGACTAAAACCAGTTGATATTTTCAATGATATAAACAAAGTGGAAAAAACCAAACAATCCTGTTTAGCTATCTTGAAAGAAATGTGCACTTATTTGATATGGAAGATGAATATCGACATTATATAGATTTCAATGACTCACAAGAAATAAATAAATAAATAGTGGACTAAACAACTACCTGTATGTCTCAAAACAGTAATCAAGCCACCCGTAGGTATCGTGAGACCCAGTGTTAGTTACAGAAAATGGTACATTTCATCTGTATTGTTTAATCCATTGGGGGCCTTACTGTCAAATTCTATGATCATTTTAGATTCTAGTTGTCTTAGTCTCTTCTCTCTGTTACCTCCCCGTCGTAATTTGGGTACACTTGCCACTACAAAGTATTTTAGACAGTTTAAATCATTATTGTGCACCAACTTGAAATGCCTAGCCACTGGGTAAGATGAATCGTTGTTAACTATGGCACGTAGGTGTTGTAAAATTCTGACGTGCACCTGCAGCTTCGTGCTTCCCACATATCTGAGACCACAGGTGCACGTCAGAACATACACTGCAAATTCTGTCTTGCAGTTGAATCTACCCAAAATTTTAGTAGTATGGGGACTAAAGGGAGTAGAGTATGAGTCGGTATTCACTCCAAATCTGCATGCTCTACATGAAGAACACTTAACGAACCCTTGCTTGGGTTGTAACCAGTGCTTTGCAACCGCAAGCTCTGGAAATGGTTTCGCAATCTGAGTTTTCATGGAAGGGCCCTTCCTATGAGTGATCGTAGGTTGCGAAGATAACATGGGGGCTAAGACCCCGTCAGTCAGAACAATTTGCCAATTTCGTTTGACAATTGACCTGATCTGTCTTTCCTGTCTATTGAATGTTGTAATCAATCTTGGAGCGTTATTACCGGTATCAGTGGCCTTCAGTTGGTCTTTAGGGAATAGAAGTGTCGTTCTCGGTATTATTGCTACTTTACCAACTGCTTCAGTGAGGATTTTATCATTGTATCCTCTCCTGCGAAATCTGCTCAGTGCTTCCTGTTTGCATAATTCATAATCTTCAGGAGTACTACAGATGCGTTTAAGGCGTGTAAGCTCCCCTAGGGGAATGCTTTTGATGGTGTGATGCGGATGTGCGCTGCTGGCATGCAAAGTGGTGTTCCCTGCTGTTGTTTTCCTATATAGGGTGGTGGCCAGCTGGTTATTTTTGACATAAATTTTTACATCTAAGAAGTCAATTTGCGTCTTACTCAAATGCGATGTGAACTTTAGATTATAGTTGTTACAGTTAATTTTGTCAATAAAATCCTTAGCACTTTTTTCATCCCCTTTCCAAATAATAAAAACATCATCAATATACCGCCACCACTGAATCACATGGGTGCGGTATTCATCATGGAATAAGCATTTGAGGACCTGCTCTTCCCACCAACCTACATGCAAACATGCATAGCTGGGGGAAAAAGCAGGCCCCCATAGCTACGCCTCTCTTCTGTATAAACACTTCATTGCCGAATAAAAAGAAGTTGTTAAACAAACACCATGTAGCAAGGTCTACCAGCATTTTGTTGTGATTATACATTTCTAACGGTCTTTTTCCCAAAAAATGTGCTAATGCATTTAGGCCTATTTCATGCTCAATACTGGTATAGAGCGACTCTATATCCAATGAAATGAGCAATAGATCTTCTGACCATTGGATACCAGTCAGCTTATTCAGTAGATCCCCAGTGTCTCTAATGTATGTCGGAAGTTCTTTTACTAGGTCTTGAAGGAAGAAATCCACATACTGCGTAATGTGTTCTCCCAAACTCCCAATCGCTGCAATGATTGGTCTTCCTGGCACTGGTTTAGTTAGTTTATGAACTTTGGGAATAAAGTATAATCTCGGCAGAATTGGGTGTTCCACAAACAGAAAATCAAATTCAGCTGCAGAGATGCATCCATCTCTTTTCCATTGAAGCAATTTACTTTTTAACCCATTCCTTGCTGTGTTGTATGTTTTCATATCAACCTTTCCATAGCATGTGTCATCATCTAGATGTCTTTGCGCTTCTATTTTGTAGTCCTTCTGTGGCCAGAGCACAACGTTGCCTCCTTTGTCCGATTTTGTAACCAGTATCTCATGATTAGATTCCAATTTTTTCACCAAATCACAGTACTTAATTTCTTGGTAACTCTTATGTCGTTTTTTATGTTTAGTACGGTAGTGTAATTTTTTAATGTCCTCCACTACCACTTCGTGAAAGATGTCAATGGCGTCTTTCGGCATCATTGGTATAAATCTTGATTTTGGTTTGAAGGGGCTTATACCTGCACCACTTTGCCTGATATTAGCAGCTGATAGGCGCTCCTGTGTATTGGACAGATCCATAGTTCCCTGTGTCGTGTCTGGCTTATTCTCAAACAACTGATGTAACGTAAGCAAAGCTGGGGCATCTTTGGCCTGTAATCCCTCGTGTTCTTTGTGAGTACTGTCCTCTGTTGGAGTCTCTTTCAAGCCTTCTTTGATAGCAAAAAACTTTTTTAATTTTAATTTACGAATGAAGCAGAATAAATCAATCCTTGTTCGCGTATAGTTGAAGTCACTAAGCGGACAGAATGAGAGTCCCAGTGATAACAGTTGTTTTTCGGCTTGTGTGAGGGTGAGGGTGGACAGATTGATGATCGTCTTGTCATCTGCCTCTATTGTTTGCACCAATAGGTTTTTTTCGACTTTCTTGTTGTGCCTTTTCCTCCTCTCCCTCCTTCGAATGTTGTTGTTTTTTCGCCTTCTCTCCTCGTTGGCTGTCGTGGCCGTAATGTTTGGCGTCTTTCCAGCGCTAAAAAATCTACCTCTTCTCCCAAATTGAGCACTCTGCTTTGTGCTTCCTCCTCCATGTTGCTTCCTCGTTCAGAAGAGTTTTCGCTGGTAAGGGACTCATCATCTGTTAGTGTTGCCTGTTCATTGGAAATAGCGTTAGAGCTGGAACCGGCATTGTGTTCTGGCACTTTGGTACCTTTATTACTGACTTTATTGCGTTTCACTGTATCGTATTTCCGGGCAAAGGTATAGATACGTCCCTGCTCATAATCCGCTTGATCCCTTGCGAATTTGAACGCTTTACGTACTTTGATTTTTTCTTCTTGTTTTTTTAGACGTTCTTTTATTTCTGCCCTTGTTTTGGCAATAAGATCATTAGGTTCCATTCTCTTTAAACTCTCATTGATTTGGTCAATTTCACGTAACAGTGCCTCTCTATCGATGTCAGCGTATTTAATCAGTATTTTAACCAGATTTGCTGATGCTTGTAAATTGCTCTCGCCCCACTCCCTTAGCATACTTGGATTGGGGCACTCGTAACTGGGTGCTAAAAGAATTCTGAGTCCCCTCGGTACTCTTCCTGCTTCAATATACTTTGATAAAGATTTTTGCTCCCACCACTTCGTGATTTCCGCTTTCATGCATTTTTCTAGTTTCTTTAACTGAACCTTCAGGTCCCCGTTAATTCCTGTGTTGTCTTCCGCGGAGGGAACGCTACCAGTCTTCGTTTTGGGTGTTGTACTGAATAGCTCTTCCGCCGCTGCTTCTCTTTCACGCACAGCTTCAGCTGACATGACGAGGTTGTAATTGAATATAATCTTCTTCTCAGTTTGTTGTTACGTTTGTAACCACTGATGCACCTTCTTTCCCTCCCCACCGGTAATAATTCACCGAGCTGTACACCACTCACCGCTTGGGATCTTGTTGCGGTCGGCAGTCCGTTGTGTTGCTTGACACGCCGATCAGTTCTCCGTTGTGCTGGTGAAGTGTTTTGCTCGGTTTTACCAGGGGCTGACCGTTGCGCGTTCCTTTCTCGAACCTTACGTCTCTTTCGGTTTTCTTTACGGCCGCCAACTTGGAAGGGAGTGGGTCCACGTACGGAAGAAAGCCGACTTCCGTGACTCGATATAGAAAACGATAGTATCCCTGCACCTCCACAGCAATGGCGAACAGAGACGCGGACCCAGCGAAAGTAGGTTAGATGGAGTTTATTTGTTCTTCAACCTCGAACCTGACGCGTTTCGGGCTACGAAAGCCCTTGCTCACAAGTCAATATATACATATATATATATTATCTACTGGCGGTCGCCAGTAGATAGTTATAGTTAGGACCGTGTTTCCATAGGAAATCTCAAAGTTCTATTTTGAATAACTTTGGCGCCGGTTGATGAATCTTCGCGAAATTTTAAAAACTAATGGGGCGCTCCGCTCAGCTCCTACCCTGAAAGTCTCGGGGTGATTCATCAAGCGGGGGCTGAGAAAAAAGGGGGGGTTCCAAAACGCGTTTTCCCCATGCATTTTTCCATAGGACCTTTAGTCGAAGGTACAGCCCGAACGGCTGAACAGAATTACTTGAAATTTGGCAGAGAGGTAGTCCTCAGGTCACGGAAGTGCCTTTTGCAAATATGGAGTCAATCTGTTCAGTATTTCCTGAGAAAATTGCATTTAAAAGCACATACATATGTATAGCCTTACGTGCGCGAGCTAATTCTGATTGGTTGTTACATGTCTGTCAACGTTCGAATCGGTCGAAATCAGGAAGTGTCGGCCACCATTTTGTTTGTTTTCAGTGCGAGAGTGGAAAAGGAAGGTGGTGAACTTGAAAAGGGGGCAGGGTAGAGAGTTCCTGACCCCCTAGCCTTGGTCAGGGGGTACCTTAAGGACCCCGAAGGCAGAAAAAAACATTTACATTTTTTTTTTTTTAAATAGCGGGGGTGCGCGCACCGTGCGCGCACGGGGAAAAAACATTAAAAAAAAAATGTAATACGTAGTTTATTGAAAAATGAATATATAAAAAAAATAATAAGACATACATAACTTAGCATTTAAAAAAACGTACAAATTCACTGAAAAAACCATAGGTTTCACACACGTTATAGTTAGGAATTAGCATTTAAAAAACCTTGCAAATTCACTTAAAAAACCATAGGTTTCACACATGTTATAGTTAGGTGGATATTTCACTCGTAAAAAACCAATGAAATTCCCCCGTTATAGTTAGTTGAGATAACTATAACTCGCGCGACCGCCACTCTATCACAAGGATGATGTCATCAGTGATGTCATGAGTGATGCGACTGACCATGTCATGAGTGATGTAATATGTGACGTCATGAGCAGAGGATTGCGGGCGCGCGAGTTACTAACTATAACGGGGGAATTTCATTGGTTTTTTACGAGTGAAATATCCACCTAACTATAACATGTGTGAAACCTATGGTTTTTTAAGTGAATATATATATATATATATATATGTACATATATGAAAAGTGAGGGGGCAGTATTAAAGGTAGCTGCGGGAGCTGGCACTGCTCATGCCTGCAGGGTACAGCAGCTTATGCTGCTCCCTCCGGTCATGAGCAGTCTCTTTGTTTGTTTCCCTGCATCAATGCAGACAGGGAAATAGATCAAAGGTCTGTTCACAGCCAGCAGGAGCATTTTTAAAGCTCCCGCCTGCTGGATGCCAACTTCGTGTTTGCTCCTGTATTGCAGCAAAATAAAAAATTATCCCGCTGGGCTGGAGCAAACACAGGTTTCTCTGCCCGCGCCAGTGCGAGCAGAAAAACTGCAGTGTTCCAGGGGTGGGCAAACAGATATTTCCTCTCAACTGTCAACAGATCAATTTCTTTTATAGATTTATGTCCTCTCTGTCAATCTCAGGATGCTGCTTAATTATATTATGCATATTGCACTTCTCCAAGGAAGTGACAGTGCAGCAATAAAATCACCAATAACTTAAACAAATATACATCATTGCTCTTCCCCATTAAAGTGATTGTGCAGAGAATAATCAGTACTACAGAGGATAATAAAATTTGCATCTATAATTGCCAGGATAAATTATTCAGCAAAACCCCTACATATTAGTTATCATTGCACGTGCCCATTAAGGTGACCATGCATCATGTAATGGCCCTCACCTGAGTAATAATGAGGTCACACCAACCATGCATATGAGGGAATGCCCCTTTTAGATTAAGCCAGTGCTCATGTAGCACCAATGTGATCTGTATTAGCAAACCATCTACACAACACTGCATCCCCATTTGTGTTACCAAAGTGCCCTGGAGGTGCCGAAAGCAGACTCATATGGACAATGCATGGTGTTTCACTGAAAAGAGATATGAAGCATTCATAATGAGAGCCCACACATAAGATAAGCACACACTGCACCACCAGTATGGTGCTCTAATCAAAATATGATTAGTGTTCTTAACTCTCTAATGTTTACAGGCTGACCTACTCATGGAGGAAACATATACCTTACTTTAAGAAATGTGATTATTGGTTTAAAGGGTGTAGTAGTCTCATTCATGCACAACCACAGTCCCTGTCAGCGTTCATCACAAAAGTCACTAAATTAACATGTGGTTAATTCTCAGGTAGTTTGGCACAATGTTGTCAGTCTTAACTTAGAGGCAAAGTGCAAAGTATTTATGCAGAACATAAAGAGTAATGAAGTGCAAACACAACATAAGAAAAATACAACTCCAATTTAGAAATAAAAGTATATTTTAATAAATAAAATTATGCAAGATGGGCAAAAATCTAATCTGTAAAACTGAAGATATGCAACTTCAAACTTTTAGGTACCTAGAACAGCTAAAAACACCAAGTGCCATTCGCTCACAAGTTCAGGCTGACCGCAATATAGCACAGGCCAGATACAAGGAGCAAGTTAGTCTAGTTCACAAAGTTTTCTTCTCAAAGTCCAGCATGAAGAGTTCCTTTTGCAGTGGAGTAGGCTGCAAGGAGTAGGGTGAGCTGTACAGGCTATAGTGTGACGAGACTGTCAGGCATCGTGGCTATTCATTGCTTATTGGAAATGGCCCTTTTTCCAATTATACCCCAAACATTTTGCCTTTCTTCTACTATTATTTTTTACCTCGTTTTTTGTTGGATTAGGACTCTGGGCACTTTAACACTGCTAACCAGTGCTAAGGTGAATGTTCTCTCTCCATGACATATGGTAGCTTTGGTTCATGCCTAAATGGCATATTTACTTATTAGTCCATCTTAAAGTTCTAAATGTGTCCAGGGCCTGTAACTTAAATGCCACTAGTGGGCCTGCAACACTGCTTGTGCCGCCCATATAAACAGGACTTTAACCATGTCTCACGCCTGTCACTGCAGGGCTTGTGTGTGTACTTTACAGCCATTTTAACTTGGCATTTAAAACTGCTTACCAAGCCTCAGACTCCTTTCTTATTACACATAGATCATCCCTAATGTAGGCTCTTGGTAGTCCTTTGGGCAGGGTGCAGTGTATGTAAAGGGTAGGGCATATTTGACATCTCCTGGTAGTGACAAACAGCTACATTCATTTTTCACTGCTGTGAGGCCTACTCCTTCCATATGCTAGCGTTGGTAAATCCTTAAAATGCTTTTAAAGCTGTAATTCCTGATTGGAAAGTAGTAGCTACTACATGTTTAATGTCTTTAGAATGGTGGTGATATATCCTCTTCAATGGTAAAATTGGATTTGACATTACCATTTTAGAAATGCCACTTTTTAGAAACAGGGCATTTCTCTGCTCTTAACTTTGCTCTGTGTTCCTTCAGCCTGTCTCCAATACACAAATAGGCTGGGTGACAGCTGCACTTTGTGACAGGGGGTTCATCTATTTTCATCTGTATACTGATAGCCTTCCTGGGCAGGAAGGGAAAGAGGTGGCTTACACTTACATCTGATAAGGCGGTGTCTTGCCCTTACAAAAAGCACTGATTTACCCCTCACTGGTAGTCTGGATCGAAAGGGATCATCCTGCACTTCAGAGAACTCATTTGAAGTCACCCTCTACATCAAAGAAACATTTAGATATAAGTACCAGGGCTCTGGCTCTAACACATCAGTGCACTACTGGACCTGGGATGACCTATGCTGGAGTAAAGACTGCTGTGCTGTCAGGCTTCCCACTTTGCCTGGGATGACTGTTCCAAGGGACTGCTTCTCCGCTTTGCTGACCTGCCCATTTGCCTGCTGATCTCTACCCTGCTGAAGGGAAGGACTGGATTCAAATCATCTGAACCCAGAGTGACTCCAAGGGTTTGTTGGCTTGCCCCCTGTTAAGTCTCAAGATCACAAAGACTGAAATTTGCTACTGCTATGAGCCTGGCAGCCTGACAAGGATCAGCCATGCCTGATTACTAAAATCAACTCCTTCTTGATCCCCAGTGTGTTCTAAGGATTACTGAAGTACTGGTGTTTCTGTGGCCTGATCTGCACTGTGTTTGGTGGATTACTGAAGCACTGGTACTTTCATCAAGACCGACCATCCTGGGTTACTAAACTGACACCACAGTGCTGAAGGCAACTTGCCAGTGCAGCCCCGCCTGTTGCCGGGATGGCCGGAGTTGAGATGTGGTGATGCAGCAGCCATCCTCCCATGTGAGAAGGACTACCGTAGTGCGCCAACTTCAGCCGCTCCAAAGGGTGGGGACAGATCACCAGGAGCTCACCACTACGGTATCCCCCCCTTTGAGACATGGACCTCTGAGCCTGTCCAGCAGACTGCCACATCTGTCCAAGGACAACAGGCCGTTACCGCCCCACTGCATCACACAAGGATATTGTAAGAAAGTGAGATCTACAAGGTGTCTACTGTTGTACTGTGTCTAATCGTGGGCGGCCAGGGCTAACCCAAAGTATACCAGTCTCAAGGCCCAACAAGAGACTTGTTCTTCGAAGACTGTTTGGGTGTACTACTTCTGTGTCCTTGCATTTGGAAAGCTCAGCTGTCAGAGTAAAGAGCGAGGCCCCAGGCCATCCCTGGTCTCTGTCCTCTCTGGTGCTCTGAGTGGCGGGCTGTAGCCCCAGGTGCCTTGCATCCTTTCTCCACTCCACATACCACCAGTTCAGGGGTGGTATCCTTCAGCTGGTCCTCTAGCTCAGGGTCTGTACCCTTAGGCTAGACAGAAGTCAGGGATGAGTAATTCCTCCCCATTCCTCTCCATCTGGGGTTACATACTCTCCTTTTGGGAGTGGTACTCTCAGAAAATTGAACTATTAGGGTGCTTGTGGCAGACGCCCTGCCCAGTTCTCCCACCAGTTCAGGGGTGCTGTCCTGCAACTGGTCTTCCAACCCAGGATCTGTACCCTTCTGTTGAACAGGAATTAGGGAAGAGTTCTTCCTCCCCCCACTTCTCCATCTATGTTTCTGCACCCTTCTTTGTGGAATGGTACTGTTCGAAACCAGAACGGGTTGGACGCTTGTGACAGCAAATGTTTGTTGTACAAATACTTTAGAACAAAAATCAAGATTCCCTTTTGTGCATCCTAAGCAAATGGGGCCATAAGTTAGCTTATCTGAAGCAAATGTAAATACTCTAATTGGCTTTTACATGAATGTGTATCAGTAATCTCTGTCACACTATGCATCTTTAAAAATATGTTCATTTACTTTCATCAAAGACATTCATATATGCTCTGCATGTATAAAATCACAACCAAAGGTTAAAAAGGACTATTACAAGTCCATCATCTCTACTACAACTACAATTTCTTAAAATTGATATCCACAGACATGAATTGAAAAATAAAACTAAGATAAAATGAGAAAAACCTGACGATGCAGTGTTTCGTTGGAAATTGAAATGATTCACACCACACTCTTCAGTACACAATTTATATAGCACACAAATATTTTTTATTGGCCTTCAGCACCTACCGTCAGTGCTTCATAGGGGCAGGACTTGTCAATTCCCTAGCTCCTCTCTAACAGCGATTCTTCACTCATGAAAATGTTTTCTTATGGTATGACGTTGTTTACAAATACTTTACACATTGCCTCTGTTGATAAGCCTGCCTGTTCTACACCAAGCTACCAGAGGGTGGGTTACCAGAGGGTGAGCCCTTAGCCAACCATAAACTCTATTTCTAAAATTGCTGGACCTTCATATTGGCAGTCACCGCAGGCTGTTGTTGATGTAGCGCCAAGTGCCGATCTTGCATGACCAGTATACACTTTAGCACAAAGAGTCAGCTCCACTGGATCTTCGAATTGGCGGTTGTCACATGCAGTAGAATCTCTGCACAAATGTGCCTGTTTGTGATCATGCAGAGCCTTTAACCCTTTCGATGCTTGTGACGGAGCGGTTCCGTCATGCGCGTCGGTCCCGCTGTGCGCATGACGGAACCGCTCCGTCATGGCCCCGCCCGCGCAAGAACCCTTCAGCACAGCGCGGTAATCCGCGCCGCGCTGAAGGGGTTAAACTTCTGGATTTCTCCTTTTTTTAACAGGATCACCTTATGATGCCAGCCAAGGGACCAGGGCCTGGGAAGACACCTCTGGGCTATCAGGAACTCATTGTAGGCCAGCAGAGTTCAGGCAAATCTAGTTTCAGGAACAGGCAAGTGCAGTTGCAGCAGGTCAGCTGAGCAGTTGAAGGTAAGCCCCTGGAGCCTGTTATTTCCCCTTAGCTCAAACAGGAGGTCAACCAATTAACACTTGGAGGACTCAGGTTAGCAAGGGATAAAAGGAGCAGGGCAGGCCTTCAGCAGCAGGGCATACCTCCGAAGGACAAGTCAGACATGAAGCAGTAGGGAAACCCTCTGAAGAGCATGGTATTCCTTCTTCTGTAGTGTCCACAGGTCCAAGAGTGTACTGTGGAAGACTTCTGAGGGTCCGGTAGTTATACCTGGTGCCAACTGTTGAAGTGGGGAGACATCCTTGGCTACCCTCACATCTGGTTCTGGAAAGTTCTTCTCTTTCCCTATCAAGGCTCCAAGAAGTCTGGGGTGACAAAAGACTAGTGGCAGGTTTCTTGTGTGCTTAGGAGGCAAGACCCTTTGAAATAAAAGTGGGGCAGGGAACAGATCCACCCTCAGAAATCCTGGCAGTATGGCCCATCCTGCCTACATCAAGTCCCCTTTGTCTCACCATGGCAGGAATGCACAAACCCCAACTGCAGAGCAATTTACAGCCATGAGACAATGGGAACTTGCAGAGGCAGAACAATTGTTAGTGCAGGAATATATCAACTTTCTAAAACCATTCAGAGGAATTTGAAAAGATTATGGTTCAACTTAAAACTCACCCACAATAGCCAGAGTGGATTAAAAGGTTCTGGTTCAAATTAAATCTCACACACAATAGCCAGATCCTGTGCCAAAACCAACAATGTTTCTAAGATGAGATGCCACGCAACGGTCTACTAGTTTTCCACAGCTGTAAAAAAAAAAAACTAAGATGAAGTAAGATATTGACGGCTTTCAGTACCTTTTCTTCTAAATGGTTGCATCCTTCCTTAATATCTACCTTGGTAAAGGTTTCCCGATGGAGAAGAAGGAACATCCATGGCTTTTAAGAGATGCTCATACATTTTTCTTTGCGGAAATTAGGACATTGGCCGGGCAATCCTAAAATAAATGTAAACACTTCCAGCCCAAAATGTATCAGAGCTGTTTTACTTTCATTGACTGTTCTTTCATTTCAACTCAGTTGTTGTTCCAGTTAATCTCATCTTTCTACACACACACTATAAACTATGGAACGATTAATTCAATTTTCATAATGTATTAGCCCATTCATTGTAAATCCAGAGGTACTACCATGTTCCTAAACAAGTACATTCTAGTCATTTACTCTTTTCACTAAAGACGCTAGGAGCAAAAGACATACTTAATTTAAAATGTATAATTTTCGTCCTTTATATGGACTGTTTGCTTTAGAATACAAGTGACCCTATACTGTTTCATGTGCTATTAATGGCCTACATGTTCATCAGAATAATAGCATTGAACGCATTCTTTAACAGCTACCAGGCAACCTCATATGAGATGAAAGAAATTGTTGCTTTAAATTGGATTACAGCTAAGTAGAGACATCATTGACATTAAGTCTATTAGCCGCTTGTATTTTTCATGTATTGCAAGCCCTGCATGTGTTTGCTCATTTCTCCTTCAGATATAAAGGGACAATTAACTCTGAGTGCATTTTGGTGCTTTACTGGTAATAATTGTCAACACTGAGAGAATAATAGCCCACAGAAGTCCTGTAACACTTAGAGGGGAGTAGCATCAACTGTGTTGGCACAATCAGATATGGCGCAGTAAAATCATTGGTTTCACACATTTATTTCTTTAAAGTCTGAGCCCATTTGAAAGATTCTAAAGTGTTTTCTGTGGACCCTTACAAAACAATTACTTCTCTGCTAGTGTGTCAATGGCTGGCATCCGCTGCGATTATTTGACAAATGATGACCCTGCTTCTGTGTTAATCAGACTGAAAACAATTCAATTCATTGTGCAGATTAAGTTATTCAGAATGTATAATTTCTGTGTTTCCTTGTTATTATGAAAAAGGCAAAAATATGTACAACTAGTGTAACACAGACTGTGAAGAGAGGTTAATGGGACGTTATAGTTAGGTGAAAATGTCAGTTAAAACGCACTATTTTATATGACCAAAACCACTCAAATTCACCAGTTATAGTTATCTCAAGTAACTATAACTCGTTCCCTAAAGTAACTATCAGTCACGCCACCCCTACACAGCATTGTCATGAATGATGCCAGTCCAGATGTTACAGTGATATTATCAACGATGACATAGAAACTCATGAGTGATGTAATATGTGAGGGAATTATTTATATGTGTTTTTTTAAACTTAAAGTAAGATGATGATTGCCATGTCTGGTGTGGGGTTGAACATGTGCATTCAGCCCTGTTTCCGAGCAAATACTAGCCCGAGGACCCCATTGACCAGGGCCAGAATTCATTTAAAGGGGAGAGGGGAACCCATTACCTGGGGTCTACGTGGGTCCCGCGGCCCTGCTGACTCCATTGCATGCACTCATCCTGGGTGCAGTAGGAGCCAGCTTTGTTCCCACTCAGAAAGAGCAGTCCTTTTTCTCTATACCTGCCAGACAGAAGAAATTTATTTTTCTGCTCACAAGAGTGCAGGCAGGAAAATAAATGGGTGCTCTCAGTCACCAATGATAGCATGTCTGTAGCTCTTGCTAGGTGGAAGCATATAAGTCTTCACTGCCTACGAGTGCAGGGCTGGGCTCCTTGGCACACACGTACTGAGCTGGCCCAAGGGAATGGGGTCCCAGGTTCATTTGGTGCTTGAAGACTGGGAGCGCATGCCCCCTTCCCATTAATAATAGAGGCCCTTGGATGGGATCCCTGGGGCCTTATATGGCTCGAGCAGGGGGGGGCTGCATGTCCCTCCATTTAAATTGAATTTTGTCCCCACAAGATGCGGTTCCTGGGCATTCTGAGGGTGAGGGAGGTGGGCCGTGCACCCCCTTCCCTTTTAATTACATGGAGTCCCGTGGGGAAGGGGTCTCCAGGGCATTTCAGAGGCTTGGAAGGGGGGCACACACTCCTCTCCCCTATAAAATGTAATGCACCATGCACCACTCTCCGGGTCCTGGTCCCTTCATGGGGTTTTATCTTTTTAACTTCAGGAGCGTGTAGTTTCAAAAACATTTTTACTACAGATGTGTGTATCCATTGCAATTTTGTGGTAAATTTGTTAGAAACTTTTTTTGACCCCCTAACCATAAATTGTGGGTGTAAGTTATAGTTAGCTCAGGTAACTATAACTGTTGGATTTCATTGGTTCTGTATGAGAAAAATCTGAGCCTAACTATAACATCCCTGTAAACTTTGATTTTTTCAGTACATTTCTAAGGTTTTTCAAAATCTATTTCCTAACTATTACATCATTTAACCTTTTGTTTTTAAAGTGAATTTCTCTGTTTTTTTAACTGGTAGTCATGTTTGCAGAGTGGTGGAGAAAGGGGACGGGGCCTCCGACAAGCTCTCCGGAATTCTGTTGTAAGGGTCTTAATGGAGGTAACAGGAGGGCTTCCTGGCCCCCAAGGTCCCTCATCATCAAAGAGGAGTTCACCCCCAACCATTGTTGCACCGGGAGGCATGTTTGCAGAGTGGTGGAGAAAGGGGGCGTGGCCTCTGACAAGCTCTCCAGAATTCTGTTGTAAGGGACTTACTGGAGGTAACAGGAGGGCTTCTTGGCCCCCAAGGTCCCTCATCATCCAAGAGGAATTCACCCCCAACCAGTGTTGCACCGGGAGGCATGTTTGCAGAGTGGTGGAGAATGGGGGCATGGCCTCCGAAGTCCTCAAATTCGCGCTCTGTGGAACTAACTGGAGGTAATAGCAGCCGCGGCCCATGCAGGTAACAGCGGTGGGTCTGTATGGGAGAATTTTGACAGACAATGATAAGGGAGAATTAATTATTTATTTAATTTTCCATTGTCATGGTCTGTCGAATTACCCACACCCGGCCTCACCGCTCTTACCTGCGTGGGCGGTGGCTGGGTAATAGGAGGGGTAGTTGGTCCCCAAGGACCCTCTGGAGCCAAGAGGATTTCATTTCCCAACCAGTAGTGCACCAGAAGTCATGCTTGCAGAGTGTGGAGAAAAGGGGCATGGCCTCCGAAGACCTCTCAGCAATCCCGCTGTGTGGGACTTACTGGAAGTAAAAGGAGGGGTAGTTGGACCCCAAGGACACTCTGGAGCCAAGGATACTTCATCCCCTAAATAGCAGTGCACCAGGAGGTGCGTTTCCAGAGTGACGGGGAAAGGTGGCATGGCCTCCTAAGACCTCTCAGCAATCCTGCTGTGTGGGACTTACAGGAGGTAACAAGAGGGCTTGCTCTCAGTGGATCCATGAGCCCACTGCAAGGACTTGCATTCCCAGATATCTATATTTTTTTAAACTTAAATTTCTACACTAGTGAACGGATTGACACCAAGTCACATAAAGTGCAATTTCTGGACCAACGTCTAGCGTTCTGCCACATTTGGTGTATATCTATTCAGCCGTTCGGGCTGTAGTTGTGTTCACTAAATGAAGAATTAGAACTGACATGGGGAAAACGTGTTTTGGGACCCTCGCTTTTTCTTTGCCCCCACTTGATGATTCACCCCAAAACTTTCAAATTAGCAGATGAACCAAAATGGGGAAGGTCTTAGGAAATTTCATGAAGATTCGTCAAGCGGTGCTAAAGTTATTGACAAAACGAAAAATGCTGCTTCCTATTGAAACTTTGGTTTGGGCTCCAGTGGAGTTGACGATCCCAGTGCGGCATGAAAGCCAAGGTCATATTGTGGCAGTCGGAAGACCACCACTACAGCCCTACCACAAGTCTGGCAGTCCGAGGACTGCCAGACTCATAAGTAGACCCCTAAATGTAATGGAGTCTACTTTTAGTACTTCTGTTGTTGGTGAAATCAATACTTTTCATCGTTGTTTACATTTAATTGTGGAGAATTTACTGTAGGTGTGTGGCTATGATGAACCTTTAAATCTGGATCAGATTTAAGCCCTGCTTTAGAGTTTGGTGGAAGGCTCGCCATCCCACCTGACTACCCTAATTCAGGATCACCGGCCATATTCTGAGATCCCTGTCAGGTAGTCATGGATCTCTCTGCTTTCACAAGAGCTGCTGCTAAGGTGCTTCTATTAAAGGTAGTAATGATTACCGAGCCTGCAGCATGTTTATGCTTGCTAAAACAACAACAAAATCAATGAAGCCCAATTACGAGGGAATTTTATCCCAACATTTTGGTGCCAATGATTCATTTGATGCCACTGCCAACCCTGGCAGGGAAAGGTAGTGACAGTGAGGTGACACCACTGTGATATGATGACTCAGTGGTAGAGTCAGCTGAGGGCCTGCAATCATGAACTCAGTAATTCCCACAGTTCTAAATAGAATGAGGAAAGTCAAGAATGGTGGAGTGGGGACACCACCAGTTCTGTGATGTCAGAGCGAATAAGAAGGTATTAGCTACATGAGTTGTATAGGAGGCAGGAACAGTATGGTGGGATTTATGACAGGTGCAGAGTTTATTTTTGATAGA
The DNA here is from genome assembly GCF_964204655.1 of Triturus cristatus. Classification (NCBI taxonomy): domain Eukaryota; kingdom Metazoa; phylum Chordata; class Amphibia; order Caudata; family Salamandridae; genus Triturus; species Triturus cristatus. Next base: position 589,514,456 of record NC_140582.1, read on the forward strand.
TTACATCTAGCAAGCTAAATTGGAGGTAAAGTAATGAGCTCCCAGATGATAATTCATTCATAATTACACATTTTTTGGTTTGATTTTTGTAAAGTGCACTGGCACCAAAAGACGTCTTGGAACTGTAAAACACAGAGTAACAAACTGCAGGACACGGCAATAGACCAACACTTCAACAGAAAACGCAAATAACCCATCTCAGAAAAAAATCATAGAAAGTGCAGTTACAAATATGTGTAAATCCAATACATCTTTTGATTAAAATACCAATAAAGCATACAATTAGGAGTGCACCATATAAAACAATTAACAGATCAGGTAAGACGTAACCATGCATGCCAATGTGTGCAGCTGGAAAAAAAAATTCAACAGATTGCTTATAATTGCGAAAAACATTTCTACCGTTGAATATATTATAATTTAATGGGAAGGATTTAGTCAATGCTTCCTAAAGTCTGTATTAAATGGCCATGGGGGCAGCAAATATAGCTCTCGCAATATTATTCCAATACTTGGGGTACCATCTTTCTAATGAAATGCAATGGCACAGTACTATAAGAAATGTCATTCTGCCCTCCGAACTGTCCAGGGTCTACCTTAGGTGTGACTTATATGTATGAAAAAAGTAAGATTTAGGCCTGGCAAAAAGCTTATTTTGCCAGATTGAAATGGCAGTTTACAAACTGCACACACAGACTGCAATGGCAGACCTGAGACATGTTTAAATGGCTACTTATGTGGGTGGCACAATCAGTGCTGCAGACTCAGCAGTAGTATTTCACTTACAGGCACATGTAGCATCATTTTTCTAGGGACTCACAAGTAAATTAAATATGCCAATTGGGTATAAGCCAATTCTGCCATGTTTTAAGAAGACAGCACAAGCACTTTAGCACTGTTTAGCAGTGAAGGCAAAACGTTTACAGCTAACCCTGCAGAAAGGGCCAACTCCAACCATCATCCATTAGACATTAGCATCGTCTCACATTTTTGTTATGTTTATTACCACCCTGTAATACTTAGGGCCATATGTAGAAAGCAAAATTGTGATCGCGAACGCCGAAATTTGCCGAATTTCAGCGTTTGCGATCGCAATTTTGCTAAGTGGTATGTAGGAATGCAAATCTGAGTGCAAAATAAGGAATCGCTAAATTTGCGATTCCTTATTTTGCAATTGCATTTAAGGAATCGCAAATTTTGCTATTCCTTAAATGCAATGTAAGAAGCATCAAAAAGTGCAATTTGGCCTTAAGGAATCGCAAATTACCACCAACCACAGGTTGGTGGTAATTTGCGATTTCTTTCAAAAATGCATATTTTTGCATTTTTCAAAGTGGCATGTGGTGCACACACATGTCCTTAGGGCATGTATGTATGCCACATGTGCACCCATGCTCATTTCAGGGGTGCAACAGGGTGTCCTTTTGACACCAAGGCACACTTGAAATTGCATTCTCAATTTGCGATTCTCTAATTGAGAATCGCTAATTGAGAATGTCTTCCCATTCATTCCTATGGGCCTCTAGGCCCATAGGAATGAATGGGGAGGTATTCCTTAATTGCGAATTGCAATTTGCAATTCGCAATTAAGGAATATGTAGGATTCGCAAAATTATTTGCTAATCCTACCTACATTCCGTTTTGCAATTCTCTAATTGCGATTCCCTAAAAATTGCAATTAGAGAATCGCAAAACACGTTCTACCTACATATGGCCCTTAGTCCCTAATTACAGGTCTGGTGGTTTCAGGTTCGCCAGACTCCCAGGGTGAGGTGGTGGCGGTCCAGTTCACCGGTGGTCCATTCTCCCCATTATGAGTTGGACAGTTGGACTGCCCTGGGCCTGCCGACACTGGCAGGGAACCGCCGTTCCCTGGAGGTGGCATGACAGTCAGAGGCCACAATATGCTTAGCGGGACTGCCACAGTCCTGCCAAGCATATTACAAGTTTCGTCTTTCCTGGCGGTGACATAGAGGTATCTACTCCATGTCAACCCTGGCAGAGAGGAAACAATGGGGGACCTCCTCCTGTGCTCGTGGAAGCACAAAGTGGGCCTGCATGGCATGGACTTTTTGAGTCACTGCCACCTTTGAAAGAGGCACCGCCCTGCCACCCACGTATCAGACCACTTTAAAGTCGTACACTGGTGAGCAGACCACTTTAAAGTCGTACACTGGTGAGCAGGTGGCAGCGAGTCTCAGTGGTGCGGGGGTGTGGCATTGGCATACCACCCACCCTCGCACAGCTGACACTCATATTCGGGCCCTTAGAATACTCCTATTGCAGGGTATACCAACTTTTATAGGCCGGGTCAATGAGAATTATGTGGCTGTTATTTCCCTGTACATTCAGTGTTCCAATGCCCTAATAAGGCACCCCACTCCACACGCTTCTTCCTTACAGCCTGAGGAAAGGCTGTTGGGAAATAAAGGATCAGAGCGGCCCTTCACCTGACAACAAGCTAAATGTGGTTTCATTCTCCCATGTCGTATCTGATGCTTATTCCACAGAAGCTGCAGTTTCAGATATGGCTGTCTGGCTCTTCAGAATTCTTTGCTGAAGTGGAATGTCAGATCAATAGTCACACAAAATTAACAAGAAACAGACAAGCTGTGGCAGCTGCATCGTCCCACTGCTGCTGTGCAGCAGCAAAAGAAAGGAAAAATAAAACGATAATACTGCGATGTTATTATCATTTTATTCTTCCCTGCAGGTACAGCATGAGGGTGTGACTGCTCTGCTGACAGAGCAGAGGAGAAGTGGAGGGGCACACTAAAGTGCGCATGATGCTTTGACTGGACCTCTCGGGCCGGCCAAACGGTCAAGCGCACTTTAGCAATTTCTCCATGCAGGCAGCATTACAGTCTGCATGGAGAACATGCCCGGGTCCCCAGTCCCCATCTGACTGTCGAACTACATCGCTCAGACCAATCAGAGCGCTGCATTGCAGCGTTGTGATTGGTTGAGGGGAGACAATCACAATGCGATTGATTTTTACAGCGAACCTCATATTCATTTTTAAATGACTAGCTTCTGAAATATAATAAGCAATAGTCAAGATTTTTTTTTTATGATTCCAAGAATATTAACTGAGATGAGGATAGTGACGAAGACTTTAATGGGCCAAAATGTCAGGTTTGATATGCAAGCATATTAAGAACACTTGAAATACTGTTTCAATTACTAATGGTAAACTAGGCTCAGGGGTCTGTCTGCTAATTATCACATACCAAATGTGGTAGATTGACCATGTAAAATGAATTTATCATAGAGATATTCATAGCCAACATTTTCACTAGTTTCATTAAATATATATATTGTAGTCCATGAGCAATCTCAATGAATGTATTTAATATTGGGAAAATAGCCAAATGATATAAATCATTGATAGATAATGGCAGATCATGTTGGTACAAAGCTTCCATTAAAATGTATTGCTATATTATCAAGATCAGCGTTAAAATTATCGCCGCTTTAGCGGCAGGAAACTGCTGCTAAAGCGGCGATAATGGGCTTGATAATATCCCCTTGTGAATTCCCATAGAAGCACATGTTCACACCAGAACCTGGGCTTCTATGGGAATTCACAAGGGCATATTATCAAGCCCATTATCGCTGCTTTGGCGGCAGTTTCTTGCCACTAAAGCTGGGATCATTTTAACGCAGATCTTGATAATATGGCCCTTAGTTTGTAGCCTAGAATTGATCCTTTAAATTAAAAAGCAGTTTGAATGCTAAGTTTCAGTAGAGGTTCCCATTCTCAAGCTTCTTTTGGCCTAAGTATACTGACAATGTGTGGCCGTAGCAGAAGCAAAGTTTAGAGGAGGTGGTAGTTCTTGTTGGTTGCAGCAGCAACCAAGTCGCTGATGTGCACACTTTTGTAAATATCTCCAGGGCCTGTCAGTAAATGTCTTAGATCCGAAGACTGGCTTGCTTAACGTACTGTAAGAGCTTAGCTTCTCATATGTTACTGCACAAACTCACTAGTTGCAGGTAATCATGGCGCAGGACAATCATGGGATGTTTGGGTATTCCTGTTTCATACTACTATGTCTTTAATTAGACATGCACATAATACTAAAGGGCAGTAAAATACTCAATGAAAAATATGTGCCTCAGATGCTGACATTCCTTTACCAATAGCATAGTTGTAGGTGAAGTGACACAATATACTCTTTAATATCCTGTTTAATTCCCTGATGGAATCACAGGATGTGACTTCAAATAGCAACCAATTTTATTGATATCATAAGCAGTGAACTTGCAGGATGTGACATCATGGAATTGCTGGAAAGTTCTACCTGAGTGTAAAATTAATTTTGAAATAAAGAAAACCTTAAATATTATCAAATAAATAGGGTTGTTGTGTTACCTTTCGTCTGTTTAATGGACCTGAAGATTCCTCAGTGGAACAAGGATCTGTACAATTTCCAAGGGGTTCATTACGTATAATAATATCTATGTAATGTGCTTGCATGCTGTCATCATAGATTAGGAACTAGATCAATGTGTCGAGCCCTTTATTTGAATATCATATACCAATGGTCTGAGCATTCATCCTTGGTTTGCCTATCATTCACAGGAAGCTGTTTTGTCTACCTTTCCACTCTATTGTGCTTCAGAGACAGCTATATGTGTTTGTTTTTAGCACCATAGGCAAGATTTCACCTTAAAATGGCAACTGGTTTCTGGACTGGTGCCACAGAATGCCAGGATGCTACTCAATGTGCTTAGGTATTACTATCATATACCCTACCATGAAATTCCCAGGATGCTCTTTAACGTACTTGGGAATTGCCTCTATCTTCCACCTTCTTTTGTACCCTTGCCCTACTCAGCCCCCAATATCTTCTAGACTGTGTAGCCACCTGTAGGCTTCTCCTGGGAGAGCACAAGATGCTCCTCTTCCGTATGGCCATACCTCAGAGCAGGTGGTTCCAAAGAGGTTGGGAGTGCACCCTGTTTGTGGCTAGGGGAGTGAAAGAAACCCAATCCTCTCCAATCCAAAGTTTTATTCACACCATGACTACCAACCTACTTTCTAGCTACTTCCCAGAAAGAAAACGGAGTCAAGGAAATATTAACTCTCATAATTTCACCATAGGCCTCTTCAGCAAAACATTGGGATTTTCTGGGTATTCTGAAAAGTATACACACTTGAGAGGGAGGGACAAGGAGCATAGAAGACGAGAGAGGGGTAGGTCCTGTACCGATGCTCCTAGAGTAAGTTCACGTACAAATGAGGTAACAGTTCCTAAGAAAAACAGTGCCACTATGGTCTACTGTGAAGCGAGAGATAGATAGAGCAAGAGGTGGGCTGTGGATAGGGTTCGAGGATACAAGTGTAGTGAAGGCCAGATACTCCTGGGTGGTACTAGAAGTGCCCTCACACACCCTTGCGGGTGCAAAGCATCATCATCGGGCGGTGCTCCTCGTGGGGGTGGCGCTGCAGTCCCTCACGGGCCCTTCAGAAGGGCTCTTTGTTGGAGATCTTTTGGTGGAGTCACCGTAGTTGTGCGTGCGGGTGTGTGGGGTAGGGGAAAAACAGTGTAGTGGTGAGGCTAAAAAGACCTTATGGTACCCAAACAATTTATTAGTGGGTCCGTAGGGTCTAGTAAAATATAACGGGGGATAGTGTATAAATGATAGGGGAAGGCTAGATGTAAATAAGCCCCACTGCTCTCGACCCGTAAGAGTGAGGGTTAAAGTGAGAGAGAGGGTGTAAGGGGGGTGGTCAACATGTTTCGCGCTGCCCGCGGTCCCTAGTGGATCCTTAGCGCTTCGTCAGGACCTTGATGGAAAAGTAAAACAAAGAGGAAGGGAATTCAGGACAAAAAGGAGAATAATCTATAATCCCAACATAGAAAAAAGGGGGACACGTGTTATTCGTGTCCTTGGCGTCGAACCTATAGGGAGAGGGAGAGAACAGAGAAGTTAAAAAACATGAACCAGCGGTATATGTGAGGGAAAGGGGTTGGGTTGAGTTCGCTTGTGATCACCGCTGACGTCGTGTATCTCTCAGAATCGCGAGATACGTTTTTCTAAACACAAGAGATGGCTCTCCATATCTAATAGCTCCACACTGTTACCTGTTCCAAGATGGCCGCCACCATTCCGGCCCCTAGGCTAGTCCCTCCTTAGTTTTTAGTTCTGATCCCGGAACAGCAACTCCCTATCAATGCTGGATGTACCGAGAAAGTTCAGGAAGTCGAAGTAACAGGCAATAACAGTAAAATCGATGGTAAACGTGAGCTGCCCGGTCTAGTAAAACAGGTGGCGAAGGGGTGAACTAAGTACATAGCTAACCGTAATTCTATCAGTGCCCGCAACTGGTGTAGGCTACATAAATCACAGGGTGGATACTTGAAGCTTAATGGTAGACTGGAGAGGATACGTAAGTAAACACATGCCAGGAGTGCTAGATCTCAATATCATACCCGCAAAAGTCAGGGTCCAGGCTGTACCAGGTATGGACCGTCTGGGGCGGGGGCTACAGCTACGAAAAACCAAGTTGTGGGGAATAAAAGGCTACGTAAACAAGGGGAGCCAGGTAAGCAGAAAAACTAGCAAATCTGACTGGTTTTTAAACCAGCGGTATATGTGAGGGAAAGGGGTTGGGTTGAGTTCGCTCGTGATCACCGCTGACGGCGGTAGCGAATGTACGTGTAAAGTACTTACATCTGCCCCGGTAGTTCCAAGTCGGTATCCTAGGGTGCCTCCAGAGTCGCCGGTAACAGTCAATGTTGGGGCGGTACATTATATACTGACGTTGATAGGGAGTTGCTGTTCCGGGATCAGAACTAAAAACTAAGGAGGGACTAGCCTAGGGGCCGGAATGGTGGCGGCCATCTTGGAACAGGTAACAGTGTGGAGCTATTAGATATGGAGAGCCAACTCTTGTGTTTAGAAAAACTTATCTCGCGATTCTGAGAGATACATGCCGTCAGCGGTGATCACGAGCGAACTCAACCCAACCCCTTTCCCTCACATATACCGCTGGTTCATGTTTTTTAACTTCTCTGTTCTCTCCCTCTCCCTATAGGTTCGACGCCAAGGACACGAATAACACGTGTCCCCCTTTTTTCTATGTTGGGATTATAGGTTATTCTCCTTTTTGTCCTGAATCCCCTTCCTCTTTGTTTTACTTTTCCATCAAGGTCCTGACGAAGCGCTAAGGATCCACTAGGGACCGCGGGCAGCGCGAAACATGTTGACCACCCCCCTTACACCCTCTCTCTCACTTTAACCCTCACTCTTATGGGTCGAGAGCAGTGGGGCTTATTTACATCTAGCCTTCCCCTACTCAGAGTGTCATTTATACACTATCCCCCGTTATATTTTACTAGACCCTACGGACCCACTAATAAATTGTTCGGGTACCATAAGGTCTTTTTAGCCTCACCACTACACTGTTTTTTCCCCTACCCCATACACCCGCACGCACAACTATGGCAACTCCACCAAAAGATCTCCGACAAAGAGCCCTCCTGAAGGGCCCGTGAGGGACTGCAGTGCCACCCCCACGAGGAGCACCGCCCGATGATGATGCTTTGCACCCGCAAGGGTGTGTGAGGGCACTTCTAGTACCACCCAGGAGTATCTGGCCTTCACTACACTTGTATCCTCGAACCCTATCCACAGCCCACCTCTTGCTCTATCTATCTCTCGCTTCACAGTAGACCATAGTGGCACTGTTTTTCTTAGGAACTGTTACCTCATTTGTACGTATTCTGGAAAGTGCCAGTGGTGGGAATGCTTACTAGGAGCAACCAGGGATCTTAAAAAGACCAGACCTGCTCTCTGCTGGGAACCAGGGCTCACCCAAGCATCCACAGGCGCAGCAAGCAGATTCTTAAGGAGATATCAGTTAGGAAGCATAGGGCCATCCACATAAGCTGCTGAAAACATGAAGACAGCGATATTGCTATGATCGTTGATTGTCTTGGCAACAGTAACACATTTGAACTAGTTTTGAATTTTCAGGCGTGTTTCTTTAAGACTGGGCAGGGAGTTCTTCAGGATTCTATTTTACTTACATTGATGTCTTCCAGATCCAGGTTGTTTAGGACAACACTGTTGCGCTTCCAGATGATCGGGGGGCGCAGGTTTCCTTGTATAGTGCATATGAGCACTGCACTCTGTCCCACTGTGGCCGTCGTCACGCTCACTTTCTGATCGTCTGGCAGACTCAGCTGAACAACTTCTGTTAGGAACATGCAATGCAGGAGACCATTAGTGGGAGGATTTCAACAGTCATTTTAGAGACTTAATTGAAATGCAAGGAATTACTTCCCTTTGATTGCTGAAAGTTTAAACCTTTCCACAGAAAGGACAGTTTGACATTTTAATTAAAGTGATTGACAGGCATCAAAGAATGAGAAAAGAGACAATGAATTTCACAGAACGTTCAAAGAATATTTGTAATAATCATGAAACATCCTGCCTCAAGCAAATACATTATTTAAATGTCAAACCTCACCACGGCTATTCCGTTCCCTTAATTTGTATTTATTTGTATTATAGTCGCAGATTTTGACACCAATTTAAAAAGTTTTGAATAAAACCTGATATTAAGGAAAAATGTAATTCATGTCACGAATCACATCTTTCAATACAAGGCCACGCAATTCAAGGGAAAAAAGCAACATTCAGCCACAAACCTATAATATTGTCTATATAGACATTACAAAGTCAAGCTAGGCTGAGAAAACACTCATAACTCATATGTGGATTAACTAGATTGTGTAAATAACAGAATACATGCATTGAAGTCATCATTTGTATAGGCTGTGTTTCACTTCCGTGTTCAACACTGTTGGAAATTGGGTTACTGGTTGAGGGGGATGAAACAGCAGCAAACATAGTCTCTGTCAGGGTGAAAAAAAACAGGCCTACCTCAAATTAACCTGTGCTTAACCCTCTGGTAACTTGCCACAAAAACAGTTAGACTTATCTTAGAGGCAATGTGCAAACTATTTATGCAGCGCTTCAGACAGTAATAAAGTGGAAACAAAACACAAGAAAAATGCCACACCAATTTAGAAAAACAATAGAGCACATTTGATAAATTATTGAGATAAAAATGATAAAAATCCAATCAGTAGAACCAGAGATATGAATGTTTAAAGATTCAAGTGAAAATAGTGCCTAGAAGCACAAGTCTCCAAGTTGTTGGACCTGGCCTTTCTTCTACAGGTTATCCCCAAACTTTTTGCCTTCTTCCTCCTATTTTGCTGACCTTCTTTTTATTGGCTTTAGGACTCTGGGCACTTTAGTACTGCCACCAGTTCTAAAGTGCATGTGCTCGCTCTCCTTTAAGCATGGTATGACTGGTTTACACCTGTTTGGTATATCTGATTTACTTGTAAGTCTCTTGTAAAGTGGTACTCCATATACCCAGGACCTGCAAAGTAGATGTTACTAGTGAGCCTGCGTGGATTTGTAACAAGACACTGCTGGCTGTACATACTGCACCAGAGGATTGCTGTGCTTCCAGGAATAACCGCCATTTTGGACTACTTAATCTGTTCTGCTAACCTGTTGCCTGCTAGGTTGCTGAAGGGACTGCCACTCAGTCAAGGGACGCTGTGTGCTGGCCTGCCTGCCTACTGTCCTGAAAGCTCCACCATTGTCCGACAGGGACTAAGTGGCTCCATCCCAGTTTTTTGCCATAATGTTATGTCCAGCATGTGTTTGGAACTTCCTACACCTTAGTACATGTTGAGGGCTTCATTTGTGGCATCAAGCATGTGTGGAGTGTTAACTCTGCCCCAAATCCGAAGTGTAGGTCGCTCATGGAAGGAGCATTCGCCCAGAGTGTGGTGAGTGCTGTTTATGCCCTAATTCTGGACAAAGGGGTCATTCTTTACCCTCTTCCTGTTGCTCATCCCCTGTGCCACCCCTCTGTCAAGAGAGAAAGAGCCACCGCAAACATGAGGGAAACCCCAGGGAGGGGCAAGAGCAGAATGAAGGAATTCCTGTGACGTGTGCCTGAAGACTAACGTGTTTGCCGGCAGGGAGGAGCAGCTAGTTCCCCACTGGGCGCCGGCGTTACTCACTGAGGAAAAGGAGATTTCTGCATGAGCAGCCACCAACCCGGGCTCCCTACGTTCCCCAGGTACTGTGTCCCAAAGCTGGTAGGAACCCAGGGGACTAACGAGACTTCCCCACCCTCATGCCTACAGAGCATGTCCCCTAGCTGCGACTCCCTACTACCAGAACAGGGATACGCAAGGCTAGCTCACTGTTGACTGAGTAGACCTCTGTGGTCTAGACAAGGATGGAGGCTGTGCTTACTAAGCGGTGCAGCTGCCTTTGGTAAATCCTACATGTGGGGGCCTAGCGAGGTCTCCCCATTGTCAACTATGGTTTGTCCCTCACCCTTTACCCGAAAGGATGCAACTTAGGGGACACCTACTGGAGTGTCGCAATATGGGGGTCAGACCTCGATGCAGGCCCCCATCTCATTGTTGAGTAAACATACAACAATTACCATATTACTCGTAGTAAGCGTGCTGGTGCTCCTGCTGCCTATATTGACTCCCGACCCATAGAGTAGGATTCACTCACACACAACAGTATACCGATGTGGGTTCGCATTGAGCATGAGTGATTGGATTTACTAGTAGGAGGTCTCCTTTTCAAGAGAATTGAATTAGCAAATAAACCATATTCATGTTTAAGTTCAACCTACTGACGCAAATGGCTTTTTGAATTGTATACTCTATAGCAATAATGAATTGTATACTCTATAGCAATAATTATCTCTTCGTTGTTCATGGCTCATTTGTGACAGAGAACTCCTGAAGACAGGTGAATCTAGGTCTAATGCGTCACATGGGCACAAAAGGCACCAGAAAAACGCATGCGTTCAACTAAGAACAAGGTTCCGGCATCTGTACATGACAGAGAGTAGGACTGGATGTGCTCCCTATCAAGTGTTTTCTACTATTGCCCTATGCTGCATGACATACTATATTGCCATAATGTATGTAGTCTATCTGCAGAGAGAGAACCACCCCATCACACGTGCTGAGTGTCGTCCATCATAGAGATGCAAGTAGCTGAAGACATAACCTCGTAGCTCACACTTCTGTTAATGTGAACCACACATGAATCATGGTGATAGACAATATCTTTATAGCAACGAAATACCTAGCACATGTGTAGTTTCACATGCCTTGGAATGTCATATTAGTACAGGGCCCACCACTAAACTCTCCGCTCTTGCCCTTGTGCGTAATATCTGTGGTGTGCAGATTGTCGGTGGTTTTAAAGGAAATTAGCAAGCCTTAGAAAAGATCTATTTCTGGTTGTCGTGGCACAAGTGTATTCCTATACAGACTGGTAATTCCTCATATTGCTGTGATGACCATGTTTTGTAAAGATTTCTGACCGTGGGGTTAGTGCTCATTGGCCGCCTTGATCTGCATTCAGTAATTCCATGACATCAACTTCATCTCTTAAAGCACATAACTTCAGAAATGGGGGGTTGACTGACCACTAGCAGACTCAAAATTTAGCCATTATGACTACCATTGTTTGTCTAGGTCCTATTTATGTGGTGAGTGCCCATAGTTAAGCAAACTGAACTTTTCACAGACTTGACTTGCAATAGTGAAAGCCATAGGAGAGTTTCTAAGCTATCTCCTAGGAGGTGACCTTGACTGCCATTCAGATGGGAACTTACACTTGACTGAAAGGGGCTCTAGCTAACCTTTGCCATTTACACTGGGGCAGTCCTACCAATCTAACCATCTGGAGTCTGCTCGCTTTGTTCTCGCCTGTGAAGCTGCTTCCATGAATGTTTGATTTTTCAGACAAGAACATTGCTATGACTGTGTTCAAAATGGCTGTTTTCACCTTCAAGAGACAACTATGAACTCTATTTTCGTGTTTCATCAGCATTTTTCAGTTCAAGATCGGGCCCTACCATCTCCATAGCAATATTCTCCTTTCAGTTTGGAGTTATCAAGGACCTGAACAGTCTCAACTGATTAAGCAATGACAAACACATATATCTTGGAATACCTCAGATTGTCTAAGCAGTGCTTCGAAGTGGCTAAAATAACAGATGCCCTGTCCAGTTACACAAGGGAATTTACTCGTCATTCCTTGCTGGTGCTAATAATGAGAGGCTACTTTTGCCGACCAGTTAGCAGTAGAGCTCATATATGCCAGAAGAGTGCCCACTATGCTGACCTGGCTGGCTGGTGATAACTAAAGATTAAAATGCCAAAGGCTCCCAAGCCAGTGCTCTTTTCACTGGATCAGTGGACTTTCACTTTGGGCTCTCCAATGTGCGAGGAGTATTTCTCACTCGAGCGACAAGACTAAGGAAGGGTATTTTTTACAGTACAAATGTTCATCATCTTACATATAGTGCAATGGATACCGGTTTGCACGATTACCCAGGAATTCAGGGGCATATTTACAAAAAAGTGGCAGAGCGCGTCGTTAGCCTCCTTGTCTTAACGACACACTCCCCCACTTCTGAAACACAGGGCTGCACCATATTTACAAGCATATGGTGCAGCCCTTTTTTTCCCCCCTGCGCTGGCGTTAGGTTTAGCAGCCTAGCGCGAATGCAGGCACCCTGGCACCATATTGAAAAGGGTGTCTGCATTCAGGGGAAGATTATTTATGTACCGGAAGGTCCCTCTTCCTGCACATGAACAATCTTCAAATGCCACTTTGTCACTTTTATGTGTGCTGCTTAATGCAGCACACACAGAAGTTGCAAAACTGCATTTTTTAAAAATATTGTTTATGTGCAGGAAGGAGGATCTTCCTCTACATGAACAATCATTGGCCTTTTGATGTTCTCATGTGTGCTACACAACACAGCACACATGAAAACCGCAAAAACAAGGAGAAATGAAACATTTCTCCTCGATGCGCCAGTGTAAGACCAGGTTTTCCTTGGATTTAATTCTGGCGCAGCCTCCTGTTTAAGCCTCTATTGTAAATAGGAGGCAGCTGTCAGAATCAATGTGTGTTGCGGAAGAACGCCCGCAGCAACACCCATTGCCCTTCCCTTTCACTCTAAGCATGGCGTGAAAGGGGGCATTATTTACAAGGCAGTGTTAAGCCACGTTAAGTGGCCAAATGCTGCCTTGTAAATAAAGCGATGCCCTATCACCACAGGAATATCCTAAAAAGTGACGTTCCTGTGGCAATATTGCCTTGTACATATGCCCCTCAGTGCCACACCAACTTTAGCACTGCTACTAGTAGGTACAGAGCTTCTGCCATGCCATTGTACCTCGGCCTGTAACGCAGCATTGCTAGTGGGATTATTTTAAAGGCCCCATTATTTTATCCCCAACCAGTTTCCCCAGTTTGCCTAAGCAGGTCAAGCCTGTGGATGGGGTGGTGTGGCTAGAGCACAGAGGGATGCTGGTCCAGCCAGTCTGTCCTAGTTTGAGACTAACTTCAGACCAACTAAGAGTCTTTTCTAAGGAAGAAATGGTGCATTCTTTTTTAGGTTGATCCTAGCGGCAGTGCGCATGCGCTGCCCGCTCTGCGAGGCATGCAGTTGTCGAGTTTGCTGTGTAATCCTCATCTTCTCTCCGCCCATATTTTTGATTGGCTGGTGTCATTGTCCTTGGTAAATGCTGGCTTCCAATTCATCATGAAGCTTGTTAGTCCCTCCTTTCCTTGGTAAATGCTGGCTTCCAATTCATTATGAAGCTTTTTAGTCCCTCCTTCTTGCTGCCTTGTCGCCATTTGTTACCGCCCATGACGAATGGATCTTTTACTTGGCTCAGTACATGGTCGGCTTTATCGAGGGGGTCATCACTATTTTGTTTATGGGCACTTATGGGGACAATGGTGGCTGCTTTATTTTGTTGTATTTGCATCCTGGGCGCGGCACACGCTTTAGGGACACCACACAGTTTATTTATTTTTATTTAATACTGAGCATGGTGTCTACTTCTGGTACACCGCACTCTGTTTAATTTTTATTTATTTTTAACTTTCAAAGTAAGCGCGGTGCCCGCTTCAGGGACACCGCACTCTGTTTTTGTTTGTTTTTCTACTGTAAAACTGAGCACTGAACAGCTTCAAGGAAACCGCGCTTGGGTTCTTTATTTTTTTTATACTTTAACATTGTATTGCATGAGCATGGGAATTACCAGATTATTGCATCGCTTTTGTGTGTATTGCTTTTTCTTTATTAGCTCAAAATGTGTCCACACATCCATAATGGACACCAAGACAAATTTCACATTAAAATATAATGTCAAATGCCAGATTCCGATATAAACACATTTTCGTGGAATTTCACAAAAGTAAATTACGCCAATTCCTCGCGCCCCTAATCCTGCGCAGTGCTGCTCATGTGCCCTGCCGGCTCCACGCAGACTCTCTGATTAGGGCAAGAATCCCAGCCAGCGTCGCTGCCCTCAATGCACCTTCGTCAACCGAAGGAAGCTGCATTTCATGACAAGACACGTCTTTCTTTGGCTGCAAAGCTTTATGAAGAGACACAATATCTCCTTTCTTCTAGTAATGCATGTTTACACAATGGCTTTGTCCTGAGCTGCCGCAAGAAGCTAACAGATGAAATAAATGTCTGCGTTTCTCTGTGAAGACTGTCTGCCGTCATCTGTTGCCAGTGCCCTGATTCGTGAGCTGTGTTTATTTTCAATAGCATACGCTGTGCGAGAGATGACAGGCAATAATTGCATCTGAAATTCACCAGCGTGGATAACAAAATAAAGTATAGCTCTTGAAGGAAGGCAATGGGTCAGAAAAATATCAGTTAAAACCTCGTTAAACAATCCAAGAGACAGTACACGCCCCATTACACCTCAATAGGGACATATTCCAATGCCTGCGTTTCTATAGCCTTGTGAATCATACACAAGCACAATCCGAGAAAATGGTGTGCCTGTTTCCATCTCTTTATGTCTTACCATCCTTTCAACTAACAACATCTGTCTGCAGATAATCTATCTATCTATCTATCTATCTATCTATCTATCTATCTATCTATCTATCTATCTATCTATCTATCTATCTATCTATCTATCTATCTATCTATCTATCTATCTATCTATCTATCTATCTATCTATCTATCTATCTATCTATCTATCTATCTATCTATCTGTATATCTGTATATTTATATGTCTGTCTGTCTGTCTGTCTGTCTGTCTGTCTGTCTATCTATCTGTCTCTGCCTTAAAAAAAAACAACAACATTTTATGCCTTTTCGTTCTTAATTTCAAATAATCTATTCGGATTTCTTTGTTTCTCAGCCCACAATCTTGGTGTTGCATAGCTCATGCTGTCTCGCCCATGTTTTCCCAGGAGCAGATACCCACATGGGTTCAATAACCTCAAGTGGTGCGCCACGCAGTGCAGTGTAGAAGGCAGGTTTGATATCAGTTATAATGCACAATTGTTTTTTTTTTTACTTATAAGGAAACACAGAAAAATAGCGTGCTTATTACCAAACACAATATAGTTACACACAAAATATAATCCTGGATAGCTACTTTTTAACTTTTTTTTTCACCAGGCTGTTGTCTGACGTCCTTACCTGCACGTTGTATAAAAAGAAGACCACAGTATAAGTGTCTGGGGGTGGAGACTATGGGGATGATATAGCCAAACAATGTACTGAACGTATGCTGTGGCGTAGCTAGGTTGCCATGGACCCTTGTGCAAGCACAGTAACTGGGCCAGCTCACTAGGATGACATCTCAATCTTTCAGCTTCCCCTAACACTCCTCAACCTCCTTTGACAGAGTCTGCATCTGCCATCTCAAAACTCACTACCACGCTCATACTCACAGTATGGTATTTCTACTCCCTGCCTTGCATTTATTCAAGTCAAACCCATAATCCTAAAAATGCATTACCAAAGGAAATAGGTCTGGCCCCTGTAAAGTGCATCCACACAAAGACATATGCAGGCATCCCACATTCACACTGCTGCCCGAACATAGCACATCCGGCATGCTGCATTCGTACAGGCATTGACCTCACAGTGCACTCACACAGGCACAACGTTCAACCTGTCAACCACTTATCCTGCACTTAGAAAAGACAATGTTAATCCTGCATTCACACAGGCACACCTTTCCCAAGTACACAGCCAACTCACAGGAGCAGAGTTTGGACAGATGGTAGCATCAGAGACACAGGTTGATTATTTTGTGCATCGGTCCACTAGTGTAATTTAAAACTCTTGAAGTAAATTACACTGAAGCCTGAATGTCTGCTGAGGTTATCTATGGTCCCACCAGTTACACTTGGATTAGCACCGCAGACTATGTAAATCTGATTTTTGGAGTGGCCTAAACAATAAGCCCCACTTGCCTTCTTAAAAACAGGAGGTGGTTTTCTTTGTAGTACAAGCATATGCTGAAAATAAAAAAAAATAGAAATAAAGAAAAACAAAATAGAATAATATGGCATCTAAATGTAGGGGGCAGTTACTTCAATAAAAATATTGAAAAGTAAAGCTTCACACTGATCTGCCATCTTGGAACAATTACAAGTGATATAGTATGCAGAATACTGTGTCAAGATGGTGGCATAATTTTGAAGCTTGCAGCAGTGATGCATAACAAATTTGTGGTCCAATGGCAGCAGAGGTGCTGGTACTCTTTTTATTCAATTATTACTAGTCTACATTTACAGGAGCTGCTGGGGGATAATCTAAAGGAAAAGTCTTGTGAGGTGCAGAGTAACACAGTGTAAGCAGGCAAACTACTGGTACACAGACTGTAGGAGAGTAGGATCTGCACTTATGTTGCCCCCACTTTTTTTCTGATGTATACACTGGTTTCTGGCTATAGTCTGGCTGGGTCCCTGCTAATCAGGACCCCAGTCTCTCTGTTCTCTCTAAACGACTTGGTGTGCATATTAGATGCACTAGTGATTGAATACTGTGGTACCTTATGAGCCCCTAGTAGATGGTACCTTAGGTACCTAGGGCATAGGCACTTCACAGGCCTACCAGGGGCTGAAGCATGTATTATGCCACCCCTGGGAAGCAGACTAAATCTGACACCACAGGCCTGCTACTGCAGCCTGTGTGAGGTAGTGTTAGCACTCCTCAGTGAGATATAGATTTCTATATCTCACCATACACACACATATAAACCTATCAGTCACCCCTATGTCATGCCCTATCAATCCTGAGGGCAGGGTGCTTGGTTTACAATGTGAGGGGGTGCCTCTACCTGAACAGGGCCCCTCTGCAGTGCAGCTACCAGAGTCTATTCTCTATGGCTGTTTGTGGATGCGGTTAAACCATATACTCTTAAGTGCATTAAAATGCTAACTTTGGAATGACTGCATCAAGACATGTCGTGTTTGGTGTCAAACAACTTGGAATCATATCCCCACATCAGTCCATGATGTGGGAGCATGATCCCACCCTTCTAGAGGGGACGACATGTAAAATGACAGAAATCTGAAAGAGCCCTGGCATCACCAAATGGATGCCAACAGCACAGACACTGGGCTGCCCTCCTGCTGCTGACTGAAACTCGCAGTGGAGGAAGCCCAACAAAAGGCATCCTGTCACAGGGAGGCGTCATCACCTTCCATACAGGATTTAGTGTATTGGAGCTGGGTGGGTGCACTCTTAGAGTGCTTTGAAGTCCTGCACTGGGGGAGCAGTAGGCTACTCTGTGCATATGCCAGCTCAAACCGGTTCAGGGGCTACCTGTCCCTGCTCTGGCGCAAAACTGGACAAAGGGAAGTGGGTGTAACCACCCCTACCCTGACCCTCCCATAGGAGTGGCCATAGAGCTAGTCCCTCCCCTATCTTCACTATAAGATAGCAAACCTTGCCATTGCAAAACAGATAACCCTGGATGACGCTCTACAAAGAAGAATCCTGGCCCTTCGACGTTCCACTACCTTTGGAAGACAGTAGAATCTCCCTTGGAGTCAAGGAGTGACTCTCCTGCTTGGCAGGCACCAAAAACCTTAATCAACGGTCGCAAACTTTCCCGCTCCAGCTGGAGTTCAAAGTCCCTGTAGCCCCAGAAGTGGAGCTGTGGTGAGTGGACCCCACGAGTGACGAGGAACAGCAATACCCGGGGACCGTGCACTATTGTCGTATGCAACCCCTTCACAACGTTCAATGAACTTGTGCATTGGACCATTTGTGGCCCAAGCCTCCAGCAGGTTTTGCGGCGAAAATCAGAGGCCTACCCTGTCCCGAGTGACCGTGGGCTCCTGTGAAGCATTTCCTGAAGAGGCGTCTTCGCGATCCCTTGCCCGTTGGCTTGCGGGTCCCCCGAAGACTTTCTTATCGACTCAAAGGGCTCCCCTGGTTGCTCCAGGCCTGCCCTCACTTCTCGCTGGGTGAGTCTCTCAGACCTTGCTGGTCTGCACCATCGACTTTCTTCACTCCACACGAGACTTGCAGTTGCCAAGGCTTGTTGGCTTCAATCCGGTTGCCGACACCGCAGTCAGCTGCAGACGTCGTGGGACACCCTGAATCCAGCTGCTGGTCATCGTCAAGCTCTCCTGGACCTCGTGAGCGAAGAGTAAAAACACCATCGACGACCTGAAATCACCCGACATCTGTGGTCATCCATCTTCCTGGCCACCGGTCACTGACAAGTGACTTTGATCACTGTCCCTTTAATTTTCAGGTCTTCTGCATCTCGAATCCACCCTTGTATTCCACCGGACACTTCTTCAGTCGAGACAAGCAGCAAGTCTTCTTTGGTCTCCATAGAAAACAGCGACGCGACCCGACACCAAAAGACACCTATGCTTCCCTGGGTGAGGTAACTCGTGCACTCCAGTGCCCTAGTGTGTGTTGGCCCTCAAATTACTTACCTTGTAAGTGGCTTGCTTGTAGACTTCCTCAAAGTACCCTAAAACTTTAAAAATCAAACCGCGACTTGCTCCCTTATAATCAATAGGGAACCCGCGGCTGTGTTCACACACTGCACGTGTCTCCCGTGGGCCTGCTACTTACCTGCTTTCACTGCAGTGGTATAGCCCCAGCGATTCTACAGGACCTAGGCCTTGTCATTTTGCAAGTCGACCTTCTGATACCATTTCTTTAGTATATGGTCTGGTACGCCCCTAGGGCTCCAGCCATATTTGTGCTAAACTTATTGAGAAGCGTTGAATTTTGAATGTGTATCTGGCTTCTAGTCTCATTAGGAGATTAGTAGAGTGTGTCTAGAAATAAATACATATATATTTGATATATATACCTGTGTGGTATCTTTTCATTTGGTAATTCAAGAGATTATAAGGTAAAACAAGCTGCTTTACATTCCTCTGAGACTAAGCCTGAAGGCTGCTCTCCACAGCTACCACTAGGATAGCTTTCTTTAAAAGGTTGTCTTAAACCTATCTACCATAAGAGTTGAATTGGACTGGTGCAAGGTGGCCACTATAACTAGTGACCGCATATGCCAGGCCAACTTCTCACACAGACTAACTGACATCATAAAGATCAGCGTTTGTCTACCAGGCAGAGGAAAACATTGGCAATAAAGCCAATGGCTGAAGAGGCCTGATCCACTGCCTGATTGAAAGTGTACTGCACTAATATGTGAATGAAACTGTATGATTAAAAATTGACGTGGGCTTGCCCAAAGCCCATTTTCTTGAAGCAAGATTATGTATTATTTTTTATAAAACAAGAGACAGGCGAGACCGTTAAAACAGCCTTTGGGTCAGACCTAAAACAACACAGAGGTAGTTACAGCACAGAGAGCAGGATTGCTGGGGGTCATTGGTTCACACGCATAAGACATAAAGCACTGGTGAAGAGCGTGACAATCTTCCCTGAAAGACTTGGAACAAGAGTGGTACTGCAGTGCCTGCCAGTGCACACTTCCTTCAAAGTCATACAACAAGTATGCTACTGCAGGGCCAAGCAGTGCAAGCTTCCTTCAAAGACATGGAACAAATGTGGTACTGCAGGGCCAGTGCACTCTTGCTTCAAAGACAAGGAACAAGTATGATACTCAGGGCCAGTGCAAGCTTGCTTCAAAGACATCGAACAAGTGTGGTACTCAGGGCCAATGCAAGCTTGCTTCAAAGACATTGAACAAGTGTGGTATTGCAGGGCTTTTGGAAGCTTCCTTCAAAAACATGAAAAATTATGGCACTAGGCAGCACCATTCAACGCCTTGGATTCAATAAAGAAGTACCATTTCAAATTTGATATATGTGTAAGGAACAGCACTGAGGTATATGAGTGTAATTCTGACTTACACACTTAGCAAGATTTCCACACACAAAACAGGTACAGCACCAGGAAGGAAGCTTCCCTGATACCCATAGTTCACATACACTAAAGGAACAAGCGTCAATCACTTGCACAGAACATGGACAGCACCACACACACACACACACACACACACAAACTGTGCAACATTTGGTAGCATTGTAAGCTCCCTTCACATGCAGCACAGGTACAATATAGTCATCAACAGTGCAAGCTAAGATATCCTCACAGAGAAAACATTTATCACACTGACAGCAGCAATTAAGCCTATTTAAGGCACACAATTCCCAGAATAAAGTATAGAAGTGGATGTGCTGTGAAGGTTCATGCAGTTGCTGGGCTTTGGCTCAGTTCGAGGTCCTCTTGTTACTTTAAGTCTAAAATGAACTTAGCTTACCCTTGCTCTAACCTCATGAAACAAAATTGAAAGGCAAAGCATTACATTTTGATGTCAAACAGGAGAAAGAACGGGAGACCAATCTAGTGGCTGAATTACCCAATGTGAGACCAGAGAACCTGAGAGTAATCCAGTCTTTGCCACGTGACCAAATTGTGCAATCCTTAGCAATCATTTTATCTTATTTTATTGAGTCTCCTATTTTCTTCATTATTGCATATGAGGAAACCTTGAAGTACATGAGCATGTGTGCTGTACAAAAATATCTCTTGTGTTTGACTTAACCCCTTGCATGCCCTTGACGGAACCACTCCGTCATGAGCCACGGCCGCCGTGTGCTCATGACGGAGTGGTTCCGTCATGCTGCGGCCGTTGGCGGCCGCTCCTCCCACGCGGCGCTAATTCCCCGCCTGTGCGGGCGATTAGCGCAGTGGGTGGAGTCATGACGGAACCATGCCGTCATGAGCACAGCTCGCCCGTGACTCATGACGGCGTGGTTCCGTCATGAGCATAGCGGCGCCGTCAACCCCCCAAACCACCCCAGCGCTGCGGCGGAATTCGCGCCGCAGCGAAGGGGTAAATGAATTATGATGCTGCTCCATGTAAAATTAAAATGTAGCCCACATGTAGGGTGCACATGACAACTGATTGCCTCTGAGTTTACCAATGGTATTGTTGGAATGCACTCCACTTTCAAATACAGGGATCAGTAGGATCTACATGAATGTTAAAGCTCCAACACATCGAAAAGATCTGTGAGCAGGAGAACACAATTCAGAATAACATGGAGCCTCTAATTACACAACACTACTTCCCAAAGCAGACATTTCATTATATATTTCCAATCTCACATTTGAGTCCTACTTTCCCCACAACTATTACTCTCACAAGCAACAACTTGTCTAAAGACAGTTTTAATCAAGTTAACAAAATCATAGTCATCAAAAACTATTGAAGATCAAGCCTAACTTCATACTCATTGCTTACTTAAAATGCACTTAATTCCTGGAGAAAAGACTAGAGAAATTGCAGTCATTAATGAACTGCAAACATTGCAGCATCCCCACACCATTGAGGGTAGTATTAAATGTACAGAAATCAGACACAACACAGACCCTATGTACAAGACTAGCAGTAGTATTAGCCAACAGGCGAATAGCACTACAGTGAAAGAGAGCAGGGCCAACTGCTATGCAGACCAGCTTCCGAGCCTTTCAATGAGTAATTCATTTATTTATTTAGGTTTTTGTAGAGCGCACAGCTAATCATGAGAAGTGTACCTGCGCTAAGGTCCAACAATCACAGTCGACGGCAGAGTGATCATTTAAAAAGCCAGATTGAACAGGCTAGTTTTTAGGCTCCATTTGAAGGAACTCTTGGCCGTAGATGGAGGGGAAGAGCATTCCTGCAAGAGGCAGAAAAGGCCGAGAAGTAAGAGTCACTCCATTACTTCCTCCTACTTTTTGGCACAACAGCCAACAATGTGTCTGAGGAATGCAGAGTTTACACTGGAAGTTAGTGTGTCAGTCTGTTGGCCAAGTAACAGGGAGCAGACTTGTAAAATGCTCTATGGGCCATGACAAGCCCCTAGAATTGAACTGTTTCACGGAATAGTAGCCAGTGAAAACCCTTAAGGTGCAGACAAATGTGGCTATATTTCTGAAGATTTAATAGAACTCGGACTGTCGCATTCTGCACCAACTGGGGTCTCCTAAGTTAGTAAAAAAGGGAGGCCCCAGTACAAAGCAATGGTGTAGTGTAGCTGCGAGGTTCTGCAATTACAGAGAAAATCTTCCTCTGCAATGCCCAAGGATATATAAGATGATGAAGACTCCATGTGGCTAAATATGATGAGCCAGATACTTGCTCTTTTGACATTGAGAATTCTAGAAATGTTTGTTCCCATATGTTAAGGCATGTATCTACCTTTGGCATCCTTTGGTGGCCTCAGAGGCAATCGTGGATTTAGCCAGTCAACTTGGTAAAAACAAATCTCCTTTCAATCTGATATTGCTCCTTACGGCCAGATATACCAATTTATCACGCAGCGTAGCACAGCGGCTGCAAATGCTGCACTGTGTGAGAAGGAGAGAGCAGGAGAGAGCCAAATGTACTGAAATAAGGCACTCTCCTCCCCTCTCCCTAGCACCATTGCTGAAATGAGCTGCTATGGGCCCCTGGCACACATTTACGCCATAGTGCAAGTGTGTCTCAAGCATAGGTTTTGTACTGTAATGATACCCTTCCAGTACAAAATACTATCCTTAGACTCATTTTAAACATTCTGCCACTTTGTATGTCTGCTGTACAGTGCAGCAAACACACAAAGTCTAAATATAAAGGAGAAAAAAAGCATTTCTCCTCCTCATCGCCTGGTTGAAGTGTGCACTATTTACTGATGCTAAACCCTGTGTACTTTATTTAGGAAATTGGGTTTAGCGTCGGAAGCCTTTGGTGGTTGCATGGAAATGCCCATATCCCACCCATGGTATGCCCCCTTGACACTAAGGAATGCAAAGCAGAACTATGTGCTGCTTCACGGTTCTTTCACGTTATTTCGCTAAAAATGTTTAGCGATGGAAAGTAAGTCAGTCAAAAAGATTTAGCACCAATTTGCGTCAATTTTGGGACACAAAGACAGTGTAAAATCTTGGTTAATCTGCCCCCTAGAGTTATACTTAGTGCTCCAAAGATAGGCAGATTCAATATTCAATTGCAGGTTTACTAGAGGTGGGCAGATGCAAAACTTCTCACAAAGATCAGTTTATGTAGCTTGTTTCTGTAAAGCATAAAAAAATGGTGACCAGCCCCCATGAAGTTGTGGTGCAACTGAAACTTCACATTTCTCTTGAGGGCTTCCAGTGTTCTCGTTCGTTGTAGTACTTTCTGAGAAAAATCTCCAGCCATGGAGTAAGGATTAATGCATATGACAGGTTGTGGAAACTGGCCCTCCCCTGTTCCATTCGCTTAGCAGCTAAATCTGCCACACTTATACTTAAAACAAGCATTGGCAAAAGCAATAGGTATGGCTTTCATTTTCAATCATTTCCCAACATTTTGGCCTAGGACATTGTTGCACTTGGCCCTGCCTCATCCCTGAACCTTTTGCCTTCCTCCTGTATTTTTTCTGACTTGTTGTTGGTGGTTTTCTGACTCTGAGCACTTTACCACTGCTGATCAGTGCTTAAGTGCATTAGCTCTCTATTGTAAATTGTTGTAATGGATTAGTGACTCCATGATTGGCTTCTTTGATTTACTTGTCAGACCCTAGTATAGTGCACCTTGTGTGCCCAGGGCCTGTAAATCAAATGCTGCTGGTGGGCATGCAGCACTGGTTGTGCCACCCACAGAAGCAGCTTGTAAAATGTGGCTCAGGCCTGCCAATGCGGAGCCTGTGTGCAGTCTGGTCCTGCCATGTCAACTTGGCAAGTGCACACAGTTGCCAGTCCAAAACCTTCCCTTTTCTACATGTTAGTCACCCCTAAGGTAGGCCCAAGGTCCCCCCATGGGCAGGGTGCATTGTATGTGAAAGGTAGGACATGCCCTGATGTGTGTGGCATGCCCTGATAGTTAATTACAGCAAATTTCGTTTGTCACTATTGAAAGGCTACCTGTCCCCATAGGCCAGAATGGGGCAGTTTGATTTTAACATCTTATAATCCTAACTGACCATGGGAACATGGTAGAAAAACGAATTTAGTATGTCGGAACTCGGAATGATAAAATAAATCTTTTAGTGAAGTTGGTTTTAACATTCTGTGTTTGAAAATACTACTTTTAGAAAGTCTGTATTTTGTTGCCTAACCATCCAGCCTGCCTCTGCTAGGTTTGTGTATTTCATGTATTGTTTGTGAGTGACAGGGGCTGGGGTGGCCCCAAGAGGCAGGGTTAGTCAGCACTAGGCTGAATAGACCTATCTGCATTGGGATTGGTGGGAGGAGTAGCACCTGGGCCTGAATAGGGCTGTGCCTGCCTTCCACAATGCCGGCTCCACCTCCTGTGGTGTGTCTGATGACCCTGGCCCACACTGACAAAGGAAGAAGTTGTGCACTGGCAGAATGCACCCAGAACTGGTTTGGACTAGGTACAGACACTCTCTGCCTTCAGAGACAAAGGATTACATGTGTATAAAAACGGGGACCCAGACCCCAGAACTTTAGATCATTTGTGTATAACAAGGGGGACTTTAGATCACTTCTGGGAAATCAAGAGGAACCTTTGCCAAGGAGAAGAAACCGGAGAAGCTAAAGGAGGATTAGTGCCCCTGTGCTGTTTGCTGTCTGGTGTTGGCCTGCAGTGGTTACTTGTTGCCATGGAAAAGAGAAAAGGACTTTGCTGTTTGCTTTGTCATCTTGAGGAAGATCTCCAAGGGCCTGAACTGAGCTTGCCTCCTGTCTGAAGTCTCAGGGACACACAGACTAGCTCCCCCTGAATTTCCTTGCTGGGAATTCTAACCTACAGAGAGGTGCCTGCAGCTGTTTAGGACCTATAGAGACTGTTTTTCGCTGGGAGTTGGAAGCGCGATACAACGAGGAGAAGGGTGTCGCCGCTGCAGCAGTTGCCGTTGCATCACCCAAGAAGCGTGCTTCCTCCGCAGCTGTTTGCCGTCGCATCACAGACAAAGTGTGTCTCATCACCGGAGAAGCGTGCCGCCGCCGCAGAGGTCGCCGTCGCATCACCAGACAAGTGTGTCGCAAGGCCTGTCGCGGCTCCAAAGATCATCGATTTTGCCACACGGCAGTCGGGCGTGCACGCATCGCATCCACGTTGTCGCCTCGCATCAAAGATGCTATTTTGTCGCATCGCACCGGATCGTCACATCACACGAGGCGCCATCTTGTCGCATTGCACTGGATCACAGTAAGAAACCAACGCATCACCTCCTCTCTAGTAAGGAACCGACGCATCACCTTCCTCGAAGCAAGGAACCGACGCATCACCTTCCCTGTGACCTTTTTGGTTGTTTTGTGTGACGCATCCAAGGTACTTTGAGAGTAAAGTGTTGCTTTTACCATCTACATTAAACTAAGCTAATTCTATCATTTTAAAGTCTTATTTTTTATTACTGTATTGTGGATTTTTGTCGTTTGGTCTTGTGTTAAGTCTAATAAAGATTTCGTATATTTCTTAACTGGTGTCCATTTGTAGTGTTTTCACTGTATTACTGTATTTGTTCACAAATTCTTTTTCACACTGCCTCTGAGATAAGCCTGTCTGCTCATGCCAAGCTACCAAGGGGGTGAGCAGGGGTTATTCAGGAGTGTATCCCTGTTAGAAATGGGATTTCTGGTTGGCTAAGGTTTGCGCCAAACCCAGGCAGAAACCACCACTCTAGTCAGGGCAAGGAAGTTACACACTGATAATAACCCCTGCTCACCCTCTTGGTAGCTTGGCACGAGCAGTCAGGCTTATCCCAGAGGCAATGTGTAAAGTGTTTGCGCAACACACACACACAGCAGCAACACACTAGGCATACTACAAAAGAAACTCCACACAAGGTTATATCAAAAATAGCCTTTGTATTATCATAAACACATTAGAAACATAATCACACATTTACACTGTGCCAACTGGCACTAGGCAATATTCACAGGGGATTATATACATGACAGGGCCAATTGGGCCACTGTTAGAACCATCAGAAAGCACAAGTAGCAAGTAGTAAATAAAACACAACAAGTATCTACTAGTACCATAATGACCTAAGCATTATCACATTAGCATTAGACACCATCCTAAAATATCATAGCATGACATTAGGCATAAACACATTAGGCCCAAACCTCATTAGCATAAACACATTATGCATTAGGTATCACCAGCATAATCACCCTATGCAATCACCTCATAAGCATAAACATAGCATAAATACCATGGCCATAAATCATATTTGGCAACCCTCATAGTGGGTATAACACATTATGCAGTTCTGTAGAGCCTGGCACTCTACTAATGTCACCAAACTGTCCCCAGGCCAACTGGCCTTTCTCTGGGGCCCAATGCCCTATGTCCCAAAAATGTCAGGGCTTTCCTGGCTGCCAATGCATCCCTCAATTCGGGACACAATCCTTTCCCGGGGGAAGGTGCAACTCGTACTCGTCCTCCCTAACCAGGTGTGTGTCATGGTTCCCGGCAGTCCGCAGCGCGTTACCTCTTTGCGCATGCGGGATCGGGTTTTCGTTCCTGTCACGTAGCAGGCAGTTGGCGGTCTAGCTTCCGACCGGAAACCGCTGCTACGTCATCCAAGCACTTTCGGGGGACACCACATAAACAACAGCGGTTCCCGCCGGCTCAGCGCTTCGGATTAACGATGCTGTCGTTCCTGTTGCCTCGATATCCCGTACCTCTGAGCAGGTTGGTGTAATCTTTGGTAACTTTTGCTGACACTGCGCTGGAGCGCTTTTATGACATTTGCCGATTCCGCGCTGGGAGCGCTTAGAGGGTCTTTTCTGGACATCGCGCTGGGAGCGCTTTGGGGGGCACTTTGCTGGACACCGCTCTGGGAGCGCTTTGGGGGCATTTTGCTGATACCGCACTGGAGCGCTTGGGGGCCGCGCTGGGAGGGCTTTGGGGGCATTTTGCTGACACCGCGCTGGAGTGCTTGGGGGCAATTGCTGGACACCGCCCTGGGAGCGCTTAGAGGACATTTGCAGACACCGCGCTGGAGCGCTTTGTTTTTCTTTACGTTAAGGCGCAAGGACGCTAGTTATCGTCACTCCTTCTTTCAGGCCGAAGGAAGCAGATCGTGCAGGAGCGCTTATCGTTTTGTTTTTTTCCTTTATTCACCACCCTGTCCTTACTAGGTGATTATCCGAGCCCCAGGCGCATGAGAGGTAACTTAGATAGGGGGTTGCGCGTTCCTGTTCTAACTGGTCTCCCTTGTTTTCCTTCCCAGGCAGAATCGCAGGTTGTCACATCCCAGGGAGGTTCCCGGGTTCTCTGTTGACCATCCACGCATCATCCCTACCCTCCTTGGCTACCTTCCCCGATCCATCTCCATCCCTGTTGGTGGACGCTCCCTACTGGGGTGAGGTGGGTACGGGGGCGATAGCTCATGTCGTCTCTGCGAGAACACTCCACAAGCCACAGGTGAGCCTTGTGGGGTACTTGACAGTGTGCCTCATGCTGCAGCTGCCCGTGAACTGGTGGTGCAGCTGTATAAACAAAAATCAGCACCAGCCGTGCCCCCCCCAACCACACTCACAGGGGCTTCTCTTTACTCAGGGGTTTCCCATGCAGCTGCCTACAATCGGGCGGTACAGCTGCGATCACCGATGCTCGCCTGCCAACTCGGGGCAACCCCAAGAAGGGCCTCAGGGCAGTCTCTGTCCTTGAGGGGGGGAGGGAAGCCAACACTGGACTCCCCCTCCTCTGCCATGGCTCAAAGAGGTGAGGCTCCTGCCCTCACGGCAAACGGAGCTTCCTGTAAGGGAGCTCAGCCCCTCTCACCATTCCTTGGGGGCTGAGCGAGTTGTGTGGCAGCCTGATCCTGTTTCATCCTGCCCACAACCAGGCATGGGCCTCGCCTAACCACGAGGCCTTCCTGAAGCAGCGGGGATCTGCCCCAAAGGACGTCAGTGATCCCCAGGCCAATGAAGCCTGCGGGGCTCTCCCCTTCCTCACGGGGAGTCCCACCTCAGGTCAGGTGTCTTCCGCCTGACTTCAGGTTTTGGCAGCGTGCTGCTCCAGTGCGACTGCAAGTGCAGGAAGGGCACTTTCTCCTGAGCCCAATAAAATGCGGGATAGGCTCCTGCCCTCCTCTTGGTGCCACCAGGGAGTCCCCGCCAGGGATCCCAAAGGGATTTGGTGCCCCGGCTGCCTAAAACTGGAAGTGTGACAGGGGCCATGGCCAGGAGTGAGAGAGCACTTTCCTGGACTTAGCTCTCCCCTCCGTTGCTCTGGCCATAAACGAGAGGGAGATGCTGCCCACGCTGCAGGGCACAAAGCGCTCCTCTCCTAACCTGGCAAAGTCAGGAACAGTCCAGACCTCTTCCTGGGATCTCGTGGGTCCCTGAGACTTCCACCAGGAGGCCAGCACGCAGGGCCTCCCAGCAGAGGAAGGCAACTGGGTCCCACGGCGGTTCCTCCTAGCAGTCTCCCTCCTAGTTCCATGTAAGCACACAGCACACCTTTCATAGGGTCACAGCTCCAATACTTATACCAGTATTCTCTTTTTCTGCCCTGGCACAAGGCTTGGGGTGAACCAGTCCTAACTGGTTCTGAGGAGTTTGGAGCACTTTGCGTACAGTGCTCACACCCTCCTTTGAGAGATGGGAGCTCTGCCATCAGACACACCACAGGGGGGCGGAGCCAGCATTGTACAGGCTAGGCACAGGTCTATTCAGGGGCCAGGGACTACTCCTCCCACTTTCCAAATGCAGACGTCCCGTTCAGCTCAGTGTTGACTCACCCGGCCCCTACTGGAGCCACACACACCTCACCAGCCCCTGTCACTCATAAGCCAGACATGCAATTCACATTAGGCAGGCAGACACATAGCACACAGAAATGCCAACTTTTCAAAGTGGCATTTCTAAAATTGTTATAATATAAATGTGCGCACACCATTGCGCAGCATTTATTATCACTATTCCAAATATACCAAACTTGACCACGCTGCGCCTTTCATATCAGGAATTACCACTGAAACACTTATCAGGGACCCCAATGCATTCCTATGGGAGGGCAGCCCCACAGTAGTGAGAAACCAAAATGGCTGTTTGTCACTACCAGGACATGTCACACACTTAAGGTTCATTTCCTATCTTTTACCTACAATGCACCCTATTCATAGGGCTACCTAGGGCCTACCTTAGGGGTGACAGACATGTAGTAAAAAGTGGGTCACAGACATGACACACACTTTAGGTGTCACATCACAGCAGCTGTAACAGTGTGCGCACAGTCCCTGCAATGGCAGAGGCCTGGGATAGGTTTGGAAGGCTACTTTGGTGGGTGGTGCAATCAGCACTGCAAGCCCACCAGTAGCATTTAATTCACCAGCCCTGGTATATGAGATACCACTTTACAAGGGACTGACAGGTAAATTAAATAGGGCAAAACAGTTGTAGACCTAGAACCACCAACACCATGTCAAAAAAAGGCTAGGAGAAAGGCAAAAGGTTTAGGGATGACCCTGCAAAAAGGGCCAAGTCCAACAATCCCCCTTTCTCTGACTAGAAGCAAGGGTCCCTATTTGGACAAAGGTGTATACCATTGCCAACTAGAGACCCCCATTTCTAACAGACATGTGTTTGTTCTTCTTACTCCATCAATGGAATATCACGCTACCCCCTCATAGTAAAGAAGTTTAAACCAGCTGGCACTTTGTTATGCTGCTGGGAATTTTGCAAGGAACACAGAATATAAGAAGTAAAATATCAATTGTAATATTTTGGAATATTCATTTAGAAGGAGGGGTCTTATCAAATAATTAATACAATATTCTGCTAGATGAAAACATAGGTACACTGAGAAACCTGCTTTTAACTTCTGGTAGTTATGACTCAAAGCAGCAAGCCTTTCTCCAAATACAAATATGTGCTATGAACTTAAGCAGAATCTAGCTAAAATTACAGTCAAGAAATATGACAATAAAATTCACAAACCAACGTAGTAAATGGGTGAAAAATATAAGTAACAAAATAAATTAAGAATGATCATGAGTGAGACAACGGAATCATAAATATGTTTTTTTACATTTTGAACAAAAAAAGCGCTATGTCAGACAATAGCTGTGATCAACCAAGACATAGGCAATTTCTATGAACGAGATGTGGTCACATAAGCCTAGAGGGTCTCACTAGTGTAAAGTTTGACTTTGGAACTCAGGGCCAGCTGTATCAAAGGTGGGTTCCCATTATGTGTCTATAGGAAAATGCATTAGTACAGATGGGCCTTAATCATCTTTAATGAAGTCCAACTCCTGTAGTGGTGCAAGAGAGAATATTGTAACCAGTGGGGGTCCTTATATTTCTATATGTTGAACTTGGGCTCCACTGAAGTCTTCAGTTTTGGCACCAAAAGTTCAAAGTAGGGTAAATAGGCAAACTCTAGCCGGTGAGTTTGATTTACTGCTGGGTTTTTGCTATCTTCTTTTGGTCCCATATCATATTATAGGACTTAATCGCCGTTTGGACATCGAACTGCTCTAGTGTGACAAGGCTGACTCTATAACCGAGCAGGGCTCCACAGGGCTTGATACCTTCAGGGCATGCCTTTTTTCACATCAAAAACCTCCTAGCACAACACCCCTATAAACCAAGCTGCCTATGAGGTTGTTTCTTTCCTGTGTGGACTCAGAACTTTAAGTGCTTCCTCCCGATGGTCAAATAGGACTAACTGCAATATTTTCAGAAACTGGAGATCAACATCATGGGCACTCGGAATTCTCCCAGACTTTGAGGTGAGACTCCTAGGGTGAGACTTTACTCCAGTAAGGAACCCAGTATGACCAGGTCAATATGTTATGATACAAAAGTCATTCTCTGTCCATTCTGTCAATGGGGTATTAGGTGGCTAGTTCATATTACCCTCAGCAGCTGTAGTCCATGGATACAAAAATAAAGCAAGTCACATCTTCGTTTTTTTATATAGATCTAGGAAGAATGGGGTTCTTCTGTTTTTCACTAGGTTCAGTTATGCTCTGAGTGACTGGTGCTGGGATGCGATTATTTATTGCATAATAGCTGGTGATTGGTGACAACACCTAACCTAGATATGAGAAACCACAGAGCAGCGCCTAGAGCTCCCACACTCCACCCAGTCGCTGTTTAATTGAAATAAGGAACTACCCCAGAAGACCGACCCCAACTGTTTCTGAAAATATGCTCCTCCTTAAATATAGGCAAAATCAGGATGACCACGTAGGATTCTAATTTAATAACCTTCCTCCCTCTAGATCTGTATAGTTTAAACATGTTAAAAAGGCCCGGTCCTAGTTCCGCCCTTTAAGATGATATCTGAGTCCCCATCCACTACCTGTTCCTGTATACCTTTCAATCCTAGTCAGATTTCTTTTCTCTAGACAGGTAGGTAGTTCACACCTCTTCAAAGTAATAATCACTGTCAAGAGGAAAGAGCCAAGAAAACTGTTTTTATTACTGCTAAGGATTCCAGGAAACATAAACCTTTAGGGGGCAGGATAGCAGTGAGCGAGTTCTTATAGTAAAGATCATGCTAGTACAAAGAGATCAAAAATAGCAAAAAGATCTATAGAGAGGCACAATTTGACATTAAAAAGTGTATCCATATTTTGCAGAAATGGTGAGTGCATTGCATTTGGCCCTTCATTCTAACTGTATCTAAAATAAATGCAGATTTGTACCAACAATCGCAAGCCAATCAGAAAACTAAAAGAAATGCCATAAAAATGATTTATATACCTCTAGCAGATTAGTGATGAAGGCTTCACCACATTGGAATTCAAGCAGATGCACTCAAATAGATCGCGTCCTTCCTCACTGAAAAACACAGAAAATCCACCTACCAGCCTTCAATTTGGAACTTTGTTGCTTAAGCTTGTCCCTCAGCCCTACACTGTTCAACACCTACATGACTGTCTTGGCCAACATCGTCCAAACCTATGGACAAAACATCATATCCCACGCCAACAACACCCAGCTCATCTTCTTGTTATCAGAAGACCCCTCCACCATGATGGAGAACTTCCACAGGTGCATGATGAGCATCGCTGATTTGATGAAAGACAAATGTCCAAAGCTCAACACAGACAAAGTGCGATCTTAGGGAATAACACCTGCCCGGTAACCGATGCCTGGTGTTCTTCCAAACTAGGAGCCTCACCCACTCTGACTGTAACCTTGGCCTCGTCCTGGAGAGCAAGCTTTTGCTGAGAAGCCAGGTCAACTCAGTCTCCTCTGCTTGCTTATTTACTCTTCACGTGCTCCGCAAAATCTTCAAATGGCTCCCCCTCCGCAGCAGACTAACCATCACTCAAGCCCTAGTCACCAGCCTACTTGACTACGGCAACAAACTCTAAGCAGGAATCACCTTGCACCACCTCAAAAGACTGCAGATCATACAGAATTCAGCAACAAGACTCATGCTCTACCTCCGTAACCATACCCACATTACCCCTGACCGCAATAAGCTCCACTGGCTCCTCGTTCAAAATAGATGTCAATTCAAAATGCTGATTCACACCTACAAATCTTTCCTAACCAAGGAGCAGCATACATCAAACCTGCCTGATTTTCCACCAAACCAGCAGGTACCTGTTTACCACCCCCTCTCCTCACGCACACCCACCACATTTGCCGAAGCAACAGTGACAAATGCTCCTTCTCCTACCTCACCACTAAGTCTTGGAATGACTTCCCCCTTCATATCCAGATCTCATCCTCTCTGCTGGAGTTCAGAAAAGGACTCAAGACCTGACTGTTCAACTGAACCCTAACTTGCTGCAGGGTTCTCAGCACATGGATATCCTCAGGAGTGACTCGTCACGTTCCACTGGTCCTGTTTGATTGATTGATAAAATATTCTCAATTTTTCTATATGGTTTGTGATATTTCTTGTTTTGTGTTTTCAAAATATTACTGTTTGAGTACTGCATAAATGCTTTTCACGTTGCCTCTATGCTATATAATGTAAGACATAACATATCATGACAAAGATTGTTATCTACCAGCTCAAAATAACTCAACTTAAATTGGCATAACATTGTGTAACATAGATTACTACTTAAATTAATATAACAATGATATAATTCAACATACTATTATCTGACAGTGCATAACATGACATAGCACACCTCCTCATATTATATACAGTCATAAAAGCGTTTGGCATGGGTTGCAATAACAATCTTTATAACAAAGGCTATATTTAAACAGAATGTAACAACATAACATAACAACACACAGGAATAACGTAACATAACAAAACACAGTATACGTCACATAAAGTAGCAGATTGCCAAGACAAAATATAAAAACTGCATAACATGGCATAGGATAACAAACAATGGCTCACATTACTGCTAAACACAACACAAGCTAGCATAACATATTCATCAAATACATTCTTATGATTAACTCAAAGCTCATAATGTTTCTTGTCGCTGAAATAATAATGCTTACTGATCCATATATTTACCCATATATTATTTATTTTTGCCAAGCTGTCTGCATTGAAAATGTAACTTTGAGCTTCACTGTGATACAAAATGAATCCCCAGAACTTTTCTTAAAGAAGACCCACTTCCGAATGACTCTTGCAGAACAGCAACATAATCATGTGCTGTGCTTCCCACATCAGCCACTATGATTCAAGGCAGCAGAACAGAGGAGGAGCCCTGATGCAAGGACTACAAAATGCCCCCATGAAATGGCAGACTATAATAGCTACATAATTTCATCCATTACCGATGATCCCATAACCTAGAAACATATGCAGCGCATACCTAGTGGTTACATTTAAAGGCAATAAAATGCACCTAAATCATCACCAGGCATGCACCTCTTTGAGTAACTCCAACATTGGGAAGATGGGTAACTCATAAAATGCCACTGGTTGATCTAGGACACATGACCTATGCACTCGCTAAAGGGAGCTCACTGAAACAAAACAATGGCTGAAGGAGGCTGTTCCAAAGCCGCTCTCCATAGAATGTTGTTAGTTTGTGCTTGTGTTGAAGTGTTTTGGCAACAGCAAGCTGCCAAGCCAGATCAAACAACCCCCAAGGTTTGTGTGTTACTCTACAAAATGAAGTCTTTAGCAGCCTTAGAAGTGTGTAGTTTGGTACAGTGTTGTGCATCCCCAACATGAGCTAGCCCAGACAGGCCTTTTATTCCACCGGAAATGTGGCTGTGACCTGGAGCCCTTGGATGCCAGGTGTGAAAGCCCAGGGCTGCTCCTGGTGCCTCTGTTTCTTTCTGCAGCTCCCCAAGGTTAATTTCACCAGGCACAGGGAGGTTTCAAGAAACAGAGGAAGGGATGGCTAAGGTAGAGAGAAAGTGACCAGACAGGGAGAGGAGACAAAGAGAGCGAGAACATGGATTTGAAGAAAAATTGTGCAAGGAGATGGAGGGAGCAGGCGGTTTGAGCATGTTTGCCAGGGCTACTTTTTGCTCCCCAGTCCAGACAGGAACAGGATCCCTCGTACCGTCAGCAGTTTATTAGACTCATCAGCTCAGCAGTGCTGAGGTTTTGTGCAGCTCTTATATCGGAGAAAACATAATGGGAGAGAGGCCACCTCATTAGCCCATGACTGTCATAATCTTCTCCTCACCCTCCACCATGCCGAGACCTCTGAGTTGCAGGGCACTGGTGAACTTCCGCACTGTGCGCTTATTTTATGCACTTCATTTAGGATTATGCAGACTGTGAGACACGTAGTTTACAGTGGTTTGGCGTACTATGGAGAACATATTTTCTGCTTACTGAGAAACAGCAACAGTTGGGTCCTAGAATTAGCGTAGGTGGAAGGGGAGCGTAGAATAGTGGCACAGGACTAGGGAATGACGGATTTAGGATCAGTCTCATCTGGACTGCTAGTGAAAAAATGAAACAACAAAGGCTTTATACAGAGCACTAAAGAGTAATCAAACTGAGCAGCCTCGGATGTAAGAAATGTCGCAAAATCTAAAAAAAAAGTAAATGAAATCGCCCCAACGATATTAATTATTCTCCGCATCAGTGTGCTATTCCATGTTTCATGAGAGTTTGCTTGGTTAAGTGTGAAAGAGCAGCGCCTGTTGGAGTTCTGACATTTAGGACAAATTAAGCGGCAGCTCCGAAGGCCATCAATTACATCAGCACCGACAAGACCTGCTCACGCGGCTCCTGAAGGATGGGGGTGAAGTGGGAGAAATCAATAGTCCACTTGTCAGCCGAGAAGATAAAGGGAAGTGTGCTGATTGAAACTTCAACCAACCAGTTCAACTTGAAACCACATGTTCTTTCCTTTGAGTTCAAATCCGAATATTTCAGCAATGTTAAATATCTGTGCGTTTATTTGAACGACTTTCAACTTGACACTTTACAGGGTAAAATCTGTTCATGTGGCTGTGTGTAAAAAGTGACTGGGGGTAAAAAGTAATTGCCAGACTTCTATTGACTAACTTTTATTGGAAAACTGCCATATTAAAGTTTTTACGGAGACTCGTCTCCTATTACAAATAATTTGATTACATCACAGCAATCAAACCAATAGGAATGGCAGACAAATCCAGGGAAAACAGTAGATCAGACTTTGTAGACATAAAAGAAACTATCACATAATGTAATCTGTCACTAAAATGTGAAAGTATAGTGGGAGGTTCCCCATGACCCCCGAATGGCTCTGCTGGGGATAACGGATGGTCTGGACGGTTCCCGTCATGAGAAATTTTTCCTCACTACGGCTTTAGTGGTAGCGAAGCGAGATATTGCTGCCGCCTGGAAGCGGTCTGACCCCCCCCTATGTGCTGCGTGGAGGAGGGGGGTGGACTGGTGCGCGACGCGGGAACGCACGATGTACTCGGCGCGGGGCTGCCCCAAGAAGTTTCGCAGAGTGTGGGGGAAGTGGCTGGGGGGTATAATTTAAGGGTGTCCATGCATGTGGGTGGGGGGAGTGACGTGGTTGGGGAGGGGGCGGGGGGGTTGTGCTGCTGATGGTCATTGAATGTATCCAATGTCTTTTGATGCCAGTTTGTTTGGACGGTTGTCCATGTCTTTTTGTTTGTTTATTTGCAAAAATAAAAATTTGCTTATCAAAAAAAAAAAATGTGAAAGTATAGACCAAGAAATTGAGGGTGGAGTAAACAGCAAATGGAGCAGGGCAATGTTTGAGCAGCCCTGTGAATGTGAAATACAAAGATTTGCAGAGTGGAAATCATAGTTGAGGAGATGTGTGCAGTTGCTTCATAATTCATCTCCCTGATTGAACATATAACTTCTGCGTTGCACGTAGGAGCACGCTGCATGGATGAATATTGCAAATAAAAATTGACTAATGTGTCTTGCAGTTTACCCTGAGAGGTTAGTGCCTTATTTTTTGCAAGTCCAGAACTTTCCATTTTTGTTACTTATGCCCGACCAAAGCAAGAAGAGCAAACCGTAGGCAAACACAATTTTGTTCTTTATTTCCAACAAAAAGCAACGAAGGACGAAGTAGAAGTAGAGAGAAGGTAAAAACTTTGTGAAAACTACCTGAGAGGCAGTCCTGCCTCCTCACCCACTAACATCCCCCTCAAAAAACATACGTAAATGAAAGATTGCTGAAACTGCTGCCGATGTCCTGGAATGTTTTCACACAACTTAATGGACATCGCTTTCAGAGCCTTCGATTCCGCACCTGAAACCCACTCTGTGCAGTAGTTTCCAGCTCGTCTGCTGTGTGATATTGGCTCTGCAATGGGTGACCGTATGATGGGAGTCAAGATTGAGTCACACAGGGTACCATCTGAGCGGGCAGGTCTGCAGTAATAAGCACTAGTATTGTACTCAATTCAACAATGTTTGCACGTTGATGGGTGCGGTAGCTCCATTGTGTGTTCCTAATGCCTGGGTAATGTTATGTTGGGTGGACCACACCATTGTGGAGCCACACAGGAGGGGGGATGTACACAGACCCCTGTGTGGGCCTGACCTGTGGTAACACCCAACCCGGAAGTAAACGAATGAATAAAAGTGTCCTGGAGCCGGAAACCCGGGTCTTTGGCCGAGAAGCCATCCACAACGTGTGTGCGAGTCATTCAAATAATCCTATACTGCCCTCACACGATTATTTCCCCAACGTCCCCCCTGCTCACCGGGGAACGCAACAACTGGCGACGAGGGTGTCCGTCGACTATCGGACCCGCAGCGACTTGATCTTGCTGGTGCTTCGCCGACTCCGACGGCGGAGCGCTGCCCTGCGTCCTTTGGTGGTGGCTGCCACGCGGCGAAGGCTGTGCCCCCCGGAGTCCCGCCGAGTCTGCGGTGGCCTCCTGTCTCTCCGCCTGCCACTAGTGAGTGTGGCCACATCCCTGGCCGTTGGTGTTTACCTGCGCCGGCCTTCTTCGCGCACGTGGGAAAAGGTGCGCGCGCGTGCTGAAATCGTCAGCGCGCGCTGACACAATCACCGCTGGGTGCCTGCCGCCTGTCTATTCCTGCCATGGTGGCAGCGTCGGAGGGCGCTCTGTGCATTGCAGCGCTCCCAGCTGCTGCTGGATATCAGATCGTCGTTTCCCCAGTCCACTGCAGCCTGACCCTCCCTGCAACATTTCTGTGTGCCATTCGAATTGGGAAGCGTTCCTCAAGTTTTTCTGCCGGGTGCTGCTGTTTGCTCTTTCCTCACCCTTACCTCCCCTGGCATGTGCAGGCTGACGAAGACCATCTGAGGGTACACAGTGACTTCTGGATACAAGGTGCCTACTGGGCTGTTTTGCAGTGTTGGCTTATGGTGCAAGTCTTCGTGAATCTTCCGTTGGTGGCCTTTTCGTGTTCTGGATTGACTTTTCCTTTTCCAATACCCGCTGTGCTGTGTCACACCAGCTCGTCACGGTTCACGCCTTCCCCTGTGCCTGTTGTGTTCTGGCGGATGCCCGGGTGGTCTGGCCTCTGTAGTGCAAGCAGCCTCCAGTTCTTCATTTGCCAGTGTGTAGAATGGCGACGGTGCCCCCGGTTGAGGCCTTTGTGGTGGATGGTCTACCGTCAGTGCAGGTGGCTAAATGGAAGGAATGGTTGGAAAGTCTGGAAAACTATTTCGCCGCGGTGAGCCTCAAGCCAGAAAGACAGAGCCGAATGCTCCTCCATCTGGGCGGTCCTGCCATCCACAGGCTCGGAAAATCGGTGGTGGAAGCCGGTCCTCCCCACACCTATGCCACGCTCAAAGCTGCTTTAACCGCGCATTTTGAACCTCTAGCTAACCCAGATTATGAACGTTTTCTTCTGCGACAAGCGCGACAACTGCTGGAGGAGTCGGTGGATACATTCTACTCTCGTTTAAAGGAATTGGCGAGCACATGCACTTTGCCTGATACAGATGACAAAATAAGGGCACAATTCATCCAGGGGTGTTCATCCGTAAAACTGAGATAAAACGTACTTGAGACGCCAGGAATCTACATGGCTGACATCCTCACCATGGGCCGATCCAAGGAACTGTCGAAGGTGCGCGCGGCGCACATGGAGGCGGCCCTTCAACGTCAAGTGCAAACGGAACCAGTAAATGCGGTGGTAGCCGAACCGTAAAAAAATACTACCACAAAGAAACCAGAACATGGCAAACCATCACCTACAACCCGTTCCTGCTACCTGTGTGGAGGCTCATACCCTCATCAAGGGCCATGCCCTGCTCAAGGAAAAAGATGCACGGCATGCCGCCGGATAAATCACCTGGCGAAAGTGTGCCATTCAGCTGGACGTCAACGACAACAGGGTCGACAGGTCAACGTTGTGGACTCCACACAGGTGGAGGAGGAGGACGACATGGATGATGATGACGCAGAAGGGGAGGTCCAGGTCATCCATGCTCTGCAGCCCAACGGATGTCCAAGGCGGAGAGTTCCAAAGTGCAACATCAAGATTGCAGGGCATCCAACTTCGGCACTCATCGACACGGGGGCGTCAATAAATATAATGGCTCAGTCTACGCTAAAAACAATCCCAATACAGCCAACCCTGAGGCCAATGTCCATACAAGTATTTGCTTATGGCTCCACCACACCCCTCACAGTGGTAGGTGTCTTCACCACCGACATCTCCCATGGATCACGTTCTCTTCGCACCAAGGTCTACGTCACCCAGGAAGCATCTGGGATGCTCCTAGGTTGTCGTACAGCAGAACATCTACAGCTGTGGTCTTCGCTTTTGCTGTGCACCTGGAAGGTGTAGAGTCTCTGGTGGAGGAGTTTCAATCATTATTTGACGGCATAGGGTGTCTTAAAGACCACATGGTACGGCTCCATGTAGATCAGTCAATACAGCCGGTTGCTCTTAAGCATCAGAGAGTAGCATTCCACCTGAGGCCAAAGGTTGAGGAGGAGCTGAGGAAGCTGGAGGCCGCCGATATCATTGAGCGAGTGGAAGATCCTACTCCAAGGGTGTCTCCCATTGTGATAGCTTGGAAACCAAAACAACCAGGCGAGGTCAGGATCTGCGTGGACATGCGCCTGCCATATCATGCCATAAAAAGAGAACGTCACCTGACACCCACGGTTGATGACATTGTTGCAGAAGTCAGTGCGTCACGCTGGTTTTCGAAGATGGATCTACGAGTGGGTTATCATCAACTCCTGTTAGATCCTGAGTCAAGAGCTCTAACAACATTCTCCACCCATGTGGGCCTGCCCCGCTGCAAACTTCTTAGTTTTGGGGTGTCCAGCGTGGCAGAAGTCTTTCAAGACACCATCAGAGGAGTACTGTGTGGTCTCAGAGGGGTCATAAATGTCAGCGATGACATCTTGGTACACGCACCCACTTTGGAGGAGCACATGGTTCATCTTCGATGCATATTCCAGAGACTACAAGACAGCAGTCTCAATCTGCATCGTGAGAAATGTGAGTTTCTCAAAACGGAAGTAGCCTTCTTCGGATATCACTTCTCACAACAGGGCGTTTCGCCCGATCCAACGAAGGTTAGGGATATCCAGACCGCACCAGCCCAAACCACAGTGATGAGTGTAAGAAGCTTCCTGGGCATAGTCACGTACTGTGGCCATTTCATCCGGAATCTAACAGGTCTAACTGCACCACTGCGAGAACTCACAAAGAACAACACCACGTCGGAATGGGGTCCTGCGCAGGAAAAAGCGTTCCAGGACACCAAACATGCACTCTCAGCTGAGACTACGCTAGCCTATTTTGACCCAGCCTGTGAGTCAGAACTATCTATTGATGCAAGCCCCATAGGACTGGGAGCAGTGCTGTCTCAGAGGCAACAGGAAGGGGAGTGGGCCCCGGTGGCTTACGCTAGCAGGGCTTTGACCAACACGGAGCAAAGATACTCCCACATCGAAAAAGTGGCGATAGCAATCCATTGGGGGTGTTGCCATTTCCATCTATACCTATATGGGCAACCATTCACGGTCCATACAGACCACAAGCCGTTGATTCCCCTTTTCATGGGCGTCTCGTCAAACCCTCCACCAAGAATCGAGAAATGGATCCTGCAACTTTAAGAATACTAATTCGAAGTAGTCTATCGACCAGGGACACAAAATCCCGCAGACTTCTTATCCAGAAATGCCAGGCCAGTAACCCAAGAAGAAGAAAATGAAGCGCAGGAGACGGAAGAGTACATCAAACTAGTGGTGGAGCGCTCTCGACCCCTCCCGATACGGCTGAACGACATCATAGAAGCAACCAGGCAGGACGACTGCTTGGGGCTGGCAATTTCAGCGGTAGGGTCGGGAAGGTGGCATCTCCTTCTAGAAAACCTGGCATGCAGAACTGAAGAAGCCCAAATGGCGCTCAATGCTCTTCACAATGTCCGCTCCGAACTGGCCATGTCCCCGGAAGGGTGTCTGATGAGGGGCACTCGCCTGGTCATCTCGAGGTCACTGCAACAGCGAGTGGTGGACTTGGCTCACATTGCTCACCAATTGCTCAACAATTTACAAGAACGGAATTGTGCTCATACAAGCAGCCAACAACGAATTAGAAAAATTCGACAACATGTTCCTAACCTTAAAAGAACATGTAGAGACATCAAACTCTCAACAACACCAAACTCCACAAATAGCCAACTTAGGCAACACCAACACTTCCACCACAGACATCACAATACCCAGAGACCTTCAGGAACCCCAACACAAAATACAACAAAAAGACACTATTGTGACAGGAGGCTCAATGGAAGGAAAGGATAAAGAAACAACAGAAATATCCACACGCTATACCGAATCTGATCCGTCGACGCTACGGAGAGAAGAACTAACATCTCCCTCACATGCTGGGACACCGTCTACGAGTAGGCCAATCCTCGGGAATCTGAAATCAAACGACAGGGTAGATATCACCCCGTCCATATCCCTCTCTACTACAACACAAATGAAACCGAGGTCTACGCGGAAATTATACCCCACGAACATGGTATTAAGATCACAATACACAGAGTACACATCTCACACTGCTTGTAGAGGAAGTACAGTCAACCGAACTAAAGACAAAAAGAACAGGAAGTCGGAAACATTAACGGATCGAAAACGATGGGACGCAAACCACGAATCCCGAAATAATAAACGGCTGAGCACGCCCAATATTTCACCCCAGATACAGAGGGAAACTGAAGACCTTCAAATACAAATAAGCAATATGTCACAAAACATTTTAAGCACACTGCAAGTGATGGAAAAGATACTTGAAATTACTGTTAGCACGCACTACAAAGTTGAACTCATCCAAAAATCAGTACATAAATTACATGAAAAGAGCAGCAAGACGGCCATGCCTTTATCAAATAGGCATAATAGACCTGAAAGATATCTTAGTTACTTATCAGAGGATGAAACATTATCTTTACTCCAAACATATGAAGCCACAGACCACAGCAGAGGGGTGAAAATTAAGACAGTCCCAATTGATTCGAACAG
Organism: Triturus cristatus; assembly: GCF_964204655.1. NCBI lineage: Eukaryota > Metazoa > Chordata > Amphibia > Caudata > Salamandridae > Triturus > Triturus cristatus. Next base: position 589,556,603 of record NC_140582.1, read on the forward strand.
AACATCCAGACATAAGGAAAGGAAACCCAATCCTAACAACCTTCAACAAATCCAGCTTACCAACAACTCACAAGAGATTAACCCTAATAACTTAGGGAAGCCTATGAAATGCCTACTGCTCAATTGTCGGTCCGCAGTAAAACATGCATCAGACATAGCTTCTCACATTGCTAGCCAGGAAATTGACCTAACTATACTTACAGAAACCTGGCTTTCAGAATCCTCTTCTCCAGTCATGGATCTCCTGGTGCCCCCACAGTATAACATCGTTAGATTAGATAGACAAAAAAAGACTGGAGGTGGTATTGCATGCATCCATCGATCGGATATAGAGGTCAGCAGTTTTCATTCTGACCCACTCGAATCCTGTGAATATCTAGGTCTCAAAATAAGATCGGCAGAAAATCAAAGATGCAACATGCATGCACTTTACCACCCACCAGGTATTAACAATGTCACCTTCATAGACCAGCTAATGGAGATCATCACGGCGAACTCTAACTCTCACTCTAATAACATTTTCCTAGGCGATTTTAATCTACATTGGGACGATAATAATGACAAACACGTCAACGCATTTAAAGACTTTTTAAATGATCTAAACCTTACCCAAGCCTGCACACTGCCAACACACTCGAAAGGAGCAACGCTAGACTGGATAATATCGCGAAACAAGGAAACATCAATACGCTCAATTGTACCATGCGACTGGTCAGATCACCATGCCATTACCTTCCTAATACCCTCCATGAAAAAGAACAAAACCACGCAGCCCACCAAAACCAAGAAGTGGATTCGGGACACCAGAGACTCTAATACCGATAGTCTAATAGAAAGATGTGAGAAGGACTTAATGCCGCCAAACAAACTGCACAATGTGAATGATCTAACGGAACACTACACTACATCAATAACGAACATAGTCAATTCGACCATGCCACTAAAATTGAAAAGTGTCACTGAGAAAGAAAAAAATCCATGGTTTAATGGAGCATTATATGAAGATAGGCGAAAATTAAGACTTGCTGAAAGAATCTGGAGACAGCACCCGTCATCCCCCACGTTGAAATCTCTCAGAAAAATCAGAAACGAGTACAACAAAAAGATCATGAACTCGAAAAAGGAATTTATTAGATCGGAACTGGACAACACCAAAAACAGGCCACGGAAATTATTCGAGATCTTAAAGCAACAGTCTAATAGGCTGGCAAAATCGGCCCATGACTCTACTAAAACACAGTTGAGTTGTGAAGAATTCTCAACTTTCTTCACCGAAAAGGCCAACACACTTGAAAGAGAGCTCAGGACAGAAGCCAACAACCTTCCCAATCAACCACCCACGATGAACAATGCCATCACATCAATCAAAAATGAATGGTCAAAAAACAAAGCACAATGGGATACCTTCAAGCTCTACGACCAGAATACCATCGCCAAAACGCTATCGGATATCAAACCTAATAACCACTATAATGACCTACTCCCCCATAAATGCCTAAAATCAATCAGCCACATAGTCATCCCAATATGGACAAAAATAATAAATGCCTCTTTATCTCAAGGGATCCTTCCAGAATGCCTTAAAACAGGCCAAGTCGTCCCCATCATCAAAAAACCCACAGCGGACCCAGAAGAACCAAACAACTTCCGCCCAGTAACCAATATTCCTATACTAGCCAAACTAATTGAGAAATGTGTACAAAATCAACTGAACCATCACATCGCAAATTTCAAGCTGCTAGACGACTGCCAGTCTGGATTCAGAACAGGCCACAGCACGGAAACAGCGATCCTTCATATTGTAGACGATGCGCTACAGGCCCTAGATCACAATAGAACATGCCTACTAATCCTTCTTGACCTGTCATCAGCTTTTGACACTGTAAATCATGAAAAACTACTAGCCAGGCTGCATGACAGGATGGGGTTATCAGGAATTGTGCTGAAATGGTTTGAATCCTTCCTCCAGAACAGAACGCAAAGATTCCTGGTCAACCAGACACTATCCAAATCATGCCCAAACTCAATTGGCGTCCCTCAAGGATCCACACTCTCTCCATCGCTCTTCAACCTGTATGTCGAACCCCTTACAGAAATTCTCAGAGATGCAAGAATAGCGTACCACATGTATGCGGACGATACGCAGATATACATAAAGATCAAGTCGCTGGAAGACATCAAATTAATGAATGAGGCCTTAAAAATGTCTTTACGTTGGTTAACTAGCAATCATCTGAAGATAAATGCACAAAAAACTGAATTCCTATTAATCTCACCACCAAAGAATCAGACAGAAACGAAAGAATGGACAGAAACGATCACAGCACTAAACTGCAAACCTACGCTAGTCGACTCAGCGAAATCACTAGGAATCACACTGGACAAGAACTTAGACATGAAAGCCCACATTAAAGCAATGGCAAAAAGTGCTCGATTTCACTTGAACTACATTAGAAAAGTGAAACCATTCATTTCTATGACAGACCTCAAATTGGCAGTCCAGTCTTTAGTTATTTCAAGGATTGAATATGGATGTACAACCTTAGCAGGTCTACCTAAAACTTCCACAGCACCACTAAAAGCATGTCTTAATGCAGCCGCAAGACTTATAACCGGATCGAGGAAATTTGACCACATTTCCCCACACCTAAAAGCATTAAACTGGTTACCTTACGAAGCCAGAATTCAACTTAATATGGCATGTATTACACACAAAGCGCTCCACTTTGGAACACCGAAATATTTGGCCAAGAAAATGGAACTATCGGGGGGAAACAGACCTGCCAGGAGTGCTAAGGAGATGCTGCTGAGACCACCGATCTTCCGGAAGAAGAAAACATATGACAGAGCTTTCTCCGGAGCAGCCCCCAGAATTTGGAATTCACTCCCTCCAAACATTAGGAAGATTCCTAACACAGCAACATTTAAGAGGGAAGCGAAGATATTCCTGATGAGTAAGTTCCTTTCGTAAATAAGACGGCTCATCAGAGCACTATGATATAGATGCTTTCACAACAGTCATTCGGAATATGTAAAGATAAGCTCATATACGCATACGATTCTATTCCTATTGAAGCGCACAGACGTAGAACGCTCAGAAAAAGACGCTTCGAATCATGCGTATTTGGATATCCCAGTTCACTTGTACAATAAGCAGTTTCCAATACGTGATTGGGAAAATTGAAGTTAATCGTTCAGGGAAATAACAATATATATGTGATTACTGACAACACACGGTAACCTAATCCTGTCATTGTATTTTTCTTTCTTTTGCTTGTTAAATAATGTATAGTTACATACCTAAGCTACCTCATAGCCGTGTAAATCGTCCTGCTACTCATATTGTATTCGTGCTCAATTTACCTTTTGTTATTGTGAAGCGCTCTGATACCCAAGGGTCACGTTCGCGCTATATAAAACTATATAAATATAAATAAAACAAGGAGTGGTAAAAACCAAATCACGTCTGCATAGTAAGGTATGGTTTCCTGACCTGGACAATATCGTGGAGAGGACTGTCCGATGGTGCCGTCTCTGCCAGGCTGTTGGTCCAGCTGAACCACCTGCTCCGATTTTGACGGAAGACATACCCCCTCACCCTTGGCACAGGGCAAGTGCCGACTTCGGGAGCCTACCGGATGGCAGACACATGCTGGTTGTCATCGACAATTTTTCCAAATATCCCGAGGTTGAAGTGCTAGATTCGATCACAGCAAGCAACACAATACCTCATCTCGAAAAGATAATGGCCACCCATGAGCTGATCAGGGAGCTACGCACAGACAATGGCCCCCATTCTCCAGCCACAAATTCACCGAATACCTCCAGTCAAGAGGTGTTTGACACCAGAAGATTACACTCCAGCGGCCTCAGGCCAATGGGGAAGCCGAACGTTTTATGTGCACAATAAACAAAGTCCTGAGAATAGCAGTCGCCCGAGAGCTAAACATGGAATGCGCTTTATTCACGTTCGTGAAAGAGTACAGACTATCACCCCACTCGACGACCATGGTCAGTCCTGTGTCCCTATGTAACCAACGGATGCTGGAGGATGTTTTTCCTCAGGTGACAACATCGTCTGCTTTACGTGATCAAGTTTCTGAACAACTTCAGAAGCGGCGCACCAAGAACGATCATATGTCCAAACGGCGACATGCCAAGAGCCGGTCGTTGAGAGCAGGCAACCTGGTGTTGGTGAAAAATCAACATCCATGAGGAAAGTTTTCACTCCCATTCGAACTCGACCCATGGTTTGTCCAGACAGTAAAGGGGACAATGGTCACAGCCAAAAGGGGAGATGAGACAATTACCAGGAACATCTCACATTTCAAGAAGTATCAATGTCCTGTGCCGCCAAGTGTAGTGACACCGGAGGCAGGTGATGGCGAGTCCATCAGTGAGTCCCACGAGGAGGACGACTGGCTGCAAAATGGGCCGGACGTATCCCTACCTGGTGCACCTGCTGATCTCTCGTCAGGGTCAGTCGTAGCCAGAGACTGCAGAGATGGAGATGTACGTTGAGGAGGACGAAGATACCACCTCCGGGCTCATCCAGCTTTGTCGTCTCGACTGAGAGGTTTTGTTACAGACTAAATGTGTGCTTTTCTCAAAAATGGGCTAAATGGTTTCTCTCTCTCTCTCTCTCTCTCTCTCTCTCTCTCTCTCTCTCTCTCCCTCTATTTCTTTTGTCTTTTCTTTTCGTTTTTGCCCAACCAGTTGCCAGTTGTTTATTCTGGTGTTTTTGTTTTGCATATTCATGATAAAGGAGGAATGTTATGTTGGGTGGACCACACCATTGTGGAGCCACACAGGAGGTGGAATGTACGCAGACCCCTGTGTGGGCCTGACCTGTGGTAACACCCGCCCTGGAAGTAAAAGAATGATTAAAAGTGTCCTGGAGCCGTAAACCCTTGTCTTTGGCCAAGAAACCATCCACAACGTGTATGCGAGTCATTCAAATAATCCTATACTGCCCTCACACGATTATATCCCCAACGTCCCCCCTGCTCACCGGGGAACGCAACAGGTAAGAAGAAAATAAATCACAAGTATTATTTTATTTGCTAACTGTGCACTGCTGACATCTGTTGATTTTTCCTGGTGCCCTTTACTTCCATATAATTGATCTCTAGAGGCAGAATGGCTCTAAAACAAAGAGCCCCATTTCCAGAGTGATGAAGTTTTTATAATCGAGTTACCTATTAACAAGGCACGTGCAGTTATCAAAATAAAGAAAGAGGCAATCACCTGTCCTGTAATTAATTGTGTTCCAGCCCTACTTAATGACTGTGCCACATATTCCCTGGTCAGCCAAAGGCCCTAGTGTAACATGTGACATGACTGGTCATGTATCCTACTATTATTTCAGAGGCCCTCTTGTCTACATGCCACTCACTGATGCCCCTGGTATGTGGGATTCAGTGGTGAATCTAGCATTTAACAAACTTTGCCCTGGCGCTATCGGCCTGTCAGAGGAATACATCCGACTAACCTGAAGCCACAAGCCAGACCTGCAGGTATTCCTTGGATAAGAGGTACTAGCATAACACTTGATTGACTTGACAGGCAGACCCGTAAGTATGCCCAACTGATTTAGATGGGTGGAAATAGAGGGCAGTTTTCACTGCCCATCAACACCAGGATAACCCTGGTGGTAAGGAGTAGTACAAACTGCTAAATGCTGCCCTCGTCATGGGAGAGGACTCCCATGGTGAGAGGAGCATTTTTATATTTATTTTCAAAATAGAATCCCATTTGGGAGATTCATTTTGAAAATAAAGAAAACAGTTTGCTGTAGGGCTCTGCCCTGTTGACAGAGCCCTGCACCAAACTTTAAAAGTTCATGACAGGAACTACTGTGACACCAGTTCCTGCTAATACTTTGTGAATGACTGCCAGCTTGGTGCTAATTTATCAATCCAGCCATGAGTTCAGGTACATGCACATTCCTAAAGTTAAGGGCGTTAACCCACTCACAATCATTCGCACATTTATTTAGAGATCTATGTAATCTATGTATTGGAGTTGCTGTTCCTGTTATTCTAAAATAGACGCTGTGTCATTTTTACAGTTTCCCTGAAGAAGGGTTTCCAACCTGAAATGCATTGAGAATTAACACATAACCTTATCTCTAATAACGTTTAATCAATAGAATTGTACAATGTGATTTAACATTGTGTATGCTCCAACGAGCAAGATGAATATGTAAATTGTGTTGTCTTCTAATATGTAAAAATTAAATGAATTTAATTAGATTTATGTTTCCAGATAAAATATCATGAAATCAAGTGTCTTTATGATTTGTTAAAATTGTTTTGAAACAGTTTACTTTGTCAGTAGAAACCTTAGAGGTCCAGGAGTAGTGCTCTTTGTGTTGAGTGCACAGATCTTGTGCACCCTTTCTAAAAGGTTCAGTACGACAGGTTAGATTTTCAGCTTTAAAAGCAATATTGGCTGAAGTGACAGGCTTGAGACATGTTTTAAAAGGCACCTTTTGAGGGTGGTACAATGAGTGCTCCAAGCCCACTAGTAACATTTAATGTACAGGCCCTGGGTATATGTAGTGCCATTCATTAGGGACTTAAAAGTAATTGTTAGAAATGGTATTTCTGGTTGGCTAGGGCTTGCTCCTAAGCCAGGCAGAAACCACCACTCAGGACAAGGGAGTTACACACCGAAGATAATCCCTGCTCACCCCTTTGGCAGCTTGTCAAAGCAGTCAGGCTTATCCCAGAGGCAATGTGTAAAGCATTTGTGTAACACACACACACATCATCGACACACTAGGCACACCACAAAAGAAACTCCACAGAAGGTTATATCAAAAATAGCATTTGTATTACTCATAAAACACACTAGAAAGTAATCACATATAGACACTGTGCGACCTGGCACTAGGTATGACTTTACAGGGATTATATACATTACAGGGCCAATCGGGCCAATGTCGTCACCATCATAATTCACAGTTAGAGAAAACAACCAGTAACTACTGGTAAGGGTACACTTAGCACAAACACGGTATGCATAAACTATCCGTAGCAGTACTCAGCATATTATGCATACAATCATCAGTAGTGCAGTGCATCTTTCCTACAACACACCATGCCCCTCTTAGGCATAACCATAACTGCACCATATGCCACAATATTGCTGAGAGCCCTCTAGCCCCCAATCAGCAGTCCCAGCGCCTCTGCGCTCACTACCTGTACAGCGCAGTAGTCCTTAGTGGTTCTTTTCCACTTGGGGACTATGCATATAACTCCTCTTCCTTGGGGAGAAGTCGGGCCTCCATCTAGGTTTACCCCGAATTGCCGAAAGCACCACAATGCCCCCGGTGCATTTTACTTACTGCGGTGTGGGTGCTTCCGCTGCTTGGGGTGGAATGCTCCTGGTCTCTGTACACCGTGTACAGGGGTGGAGCGTACCCACACCTGGTCTCTACCTCCCACGAGCAGATGAGGATGCAGCTGCCTGCCACCATGTGGCGCAGCTGCTGAAAAATGTCTGGTATGCACAATCAGGCCATTTCCGGGGCCTTCCACCCTGGTTCTTCAAACAGGGGCTGCCCGCAACCATGCGGTGCAGCTGCCCTGCCAGAAAATGAGAAAGAAAACGGGTAGCAGGGCACGGAATGAAGCCTCCGTCAGCCCTGCCCACAACCAGGCATCATTAGTCTGACTTCCTGTCTCCTCTTTCTGGCCACGGAGCGGAGCACTGGTTAGCAGTGGTAATGTGTGTAGAGTACGAGAGCCAACAAAATGGAATTCAGCAAAACAGAAGAGGTGAAGGCAAAATGTTTGGGGGAATACCACACCAAGAATTTCAGGTCTAACACCAGCCCTTTCTCCTCTACTTCATTGGAATTGGCACTGTTGCATTCTTATAAATGAGAGACTTTTTTATTGTTATGAAGGAGATTGTGAATGCTTTCATTCAGAGACTTCTTCCTGCTACCTGCTGTGACGAAGAATAGGAAGGTGCCTTGGATTTGGAGGGTATGACTGAAAGCATAACAAATACCTTACAAAACTACTTGACCCCAGTTGTTTTTGACTAGTTTTTCCCACTCTTGATTGAACAATAACAGTCATCCCTCAACTTTACTAATGGCTCTGCATCGCACCATAGTCATGAGTGCTGTTTCTGATTCCCCTGCATAAACACATCCATCAGCCCCCACTCGTTACAGAAATATTACCCCCTTTGCATGCCGCCACCCCAGCCAGAAGAAATGTCACAAGGAATCTGCACAGAGCTGCCACGTTCTGTATAAACCCAAAGGGCTCTGCTCTGTGGCAAACATGGTTTCTTGTAAAATGGAAGCACAATAGTTGACTGTACGGGCCCAAGCACCTCTAAGAGCCAAGTAAAAACTAAACAATACAAAGGCCAAAGCACCATGTGAAAAAAGAGAAAGAACACACACTTTCATCTTTTTTTCCTTTTACATTTATGTCGCTTATTGCAGTGTTTGTTTGTTGAACTGGTACTAATGAGATGAAAGATTTTCCCAGACAATGTTAATATGTACAAAAATGTCAAAGTAATAAAGCAATACTATCTCAAAACAGTGGTGGCTGCTACTTAACAGTGGTGGCCGGGCGGGGGGAGATGAAAAATAAATAATACAAACATCACTTACCTGTAAGCGGGAAACCGCATCTCCTCTGTCCTTCTTCTGTTCTTCTGTCAACGACGAAGGGAAGCAGGAATCACACAGGCTCCCAGACTCCCCTACCCAATCACGACGCTGCTGTCACCAGCATGACAGCAGCATTGTGATTGGTCTCAGCCCTGAGGTTCGGCACTCAGACAGGGACTGCAAGCCTGTACATGTTCTCCACCCAGGCTGTGCAATACAGCCGGGTGGAGAACATGGTAAGTGTGCATGACTGTTTGCCTGGCCTGAGACGGCTGGCAAAACTGTCATGCACACTTAAGAGAGTGCCCACCACTCCTCCCCCTGCTCAGGACAGCCCAGCCCCGTCCGCACCAAGAACTGAGCGAGTATGTGAAAAAGGTTATAATAACATTGAGTTATTATCATTTTATTTTTCCTTTTTGAACTGCTCACAGAGCAGTGGGGCAACAATCCTCCGCCTTAGCAGAGGAGCTGCTGCTGTCTCAAAATGTGCCGTATTTCATCACATAATTTCCTTTTCGCGCCACATAATTTATTCAACCCTGCTGCATAATTTGCTGCTCTCTTGCCACATAATTCCAGTGGCCCTGGTTTTGATATAAGAGTTTCCAGTCATCAGAGGTTCTTTGGATTTGAATGGGTGCATGTCCATTCCTTTGTGGTTGTTGTTTTGCATGTAAAAGCGATCAATCAATGTCAATCTGAGTATTAGGGGTGTGTCTGTGAGTGGTTATTTTTTTGTGTCTGTAACTCACAAGCTATATTTATGTATGAACATGTGAATTTCTTGCAGCACACTTTTCTCATGTCAGCGCTCATTTTAGTCCAGAGAATGTGTGGGTGGCTAAAATATTGCTCCTGTTTCTCAGCGAAGCAGGTTGCAGGGTGATATGTTGATGTATATATCCATGTAGGGGTGTCTTTATGTTACTGTGTCATGTAAATAGTCTTTCTATGTGCGGAGGCGTCTGTACTCAAGAGAATCAATATTTATGTGTCAATGCATACATAAACACTTATGTGCGCCAATCTATTTGTATTTCACGTTTTTATTATTTCTTGATATTTGCAATATATGTGATTATTTGTTTACTCGTGTTCAGTTTGGTGGATTATGTGTGTTCTCTGTGACATTATACGTGAAAAAGAGCTACTGGATGTTTATGAATGCTCCGGATTTATGTCACCTTAGTTAAACATTTCAAGAAGACAAATGGGGGTGGTATTTTTGTTTTCAGTTGCATTATAACGTTGGGTTGAAGCAAATGTGCCAAATACCCTGTAGTCAAGAAATGAACTAAGACAAGGAATGATAGGAGTCTAATGCTGAGAATGCATGGAATATACATTGATTTACATAGGGTTACCAGGTTAATTCTTACCAGCAAGAAACTGTGTTTCCTGTTTCCATTGCTGTGTTTTAATTAAACAAACCACTGCATTATGAGTGCCAAAGCTTTCTTTGCATTCAGGTGGACTAGCCCACCTGAGATCAAGATTTTTTAAAGAATCCCAGCGAGAAAAAGTGGTGTCCGGATGACATAGAGTCGACGGCACTGCCATTAATACATATAAAGCTTGTTTATTAAGTAAAATATTACAAAACCTTGCCATCCGAATTTAAAAATTTGTGGCGATTTTTTGTTTTAGAATTGGTTTTGGGGTTTCTTTTTCCACTTTTTCCATCGTACTATTGGTCTTCAGGCCCCATCATACTTGGTGATGCTGGGCGAAAGACCAGAAATGACTGAAGGCCTCCCTCATCAGCTGGGGGCATCCTGGCACAGCTGTGAGACAGAGCCTGGTGATGGCGGAGAGCCGAGGAGTCGCCGGCTTATATACAATCATAACCTCCCGTTGTCATTACAGGGCAAAGCAACACCTTGCAATTCAAATTCCCGGCAACCTTTACTGTAATTTTAATTTCTTGCGAGGTCTTTAGCGCTAATGTGGTAAAATGGCTAAAAAGTGCAACAACGCGCTCCATTATCATTTAATTACCAAATTAGCTGCAGCTAAGGCATTCCGCGGTTGGTATTAATCTTTCAATTATCGGCAAACGGTTAACCGTGCGCGTGCAGAAATCTCTAACTAGCCCTTTTGATCCTCATAAACGCAACACTTTCCAATTAGCACAGTTACAAGCAAACTACCTAATGGGCTTTAAATTGCATGAAATAGAACAGCGTTTCGGTTCTTTTAGGAACACATTTTGGTGTTTCTTCCTTAAAACATAAAATTAAATGCTTTAAATTTCCCTCTTGAGGACAGATGCTAATTTTCTGTTTGGACTGGAAAAGAATGGCACCAATTTCTCCTTCTCCTAGAGGCATTTTCTATAATGGGAACTAATAAGCCGCCCGGGCTGATGCATATAAATGCTGGAGAAACCTGAAAATCATTATACAGTCTGTCGTAATGAGATACCGGCCAAACTAAAATATGAATTGCTAGCATAAAAAACAGACGCAATGACCAAGTAATTTGTTTCACTACAATTGGATAAGTAGAAGCATTTTTGACTTCTTTCAGAGGGCATATCTCGCAAACAAAACTATTTTATGTAAATGGACGTTCAAAATACAGCGGAAATTGACTGGGCTAGATTGGGAAATGTATACTAATGTGTACAGTACCCCTGAAGGCTAGAGTAAGCATCTAGAACTGCAGTCCAGTTCCTGTTATTGTGCAACTCATGTTATTACCATAAGCCTGTCTCTAGATTTAATTTTAGAATTGATTGGACTCACGCCAAAAGGAATCTCTCCCGAGTGTGTGGATCCCCGGACAACTGTACCTCCCACTAATTTTCAAGCAATGAATTATTTGAAGGAGACTGGCATGCAGGCAACACATTTCTATTGAGTACATATGGGCATGCATTCTACCAGCATGTCACATTGCCAGGTCAAGTAAGCACACAAGTCTTAGGTACTTCACCATTGCATACCGAGGAGACGTCTGGTTAATGCAAAAAAACTAGGCTTGGGTGAAACTGTATAATTTCCTATGCAAAAATTATTGGAAAATTATGCAAAATGCATAGCCAGAATTTTGCACTAATTTTTAGCACAAACTGCATCCACTATATATGCGAGGACGCATTTCTCACTTAATAAAAGCACAAAAGCTCAAGTGATTAAAGAACAGGCTCCCGCCATAGGATATTTACCAACAAGTAATCTCAATTTTGTGATCTGGGGCAATGGCAAAATCTTTGGCATTTTGCTTGATAAGCAAAATGGTGGAAATACATCACATATTACTAGCCTCCATTTCCTGCAGGAAGACGTTAACTACTAACATTTTAGGGCTAGCTATCACCAGCCCTGAAAAGGGAAGAAAAAGGATAAGAGTCTACAGTGAAATGACGATCCATGTGAATACGCCCATAATAAAGTGCATATACATGTTGTGGGGCTGGCTAGAAGCAATAACGATTGGAATTGAAGTTAGGACCTTGCATGTAATCAGTCCAGTAGATGGTAGTATAGATTATGTATGTTTATTCAGTTACCAGTAAGATGGTGCAGCCCCATGGGGAACAGCATCCTGCTGGTCAGCCCCACTCATTCCAACTGACCACTCATCCAAACCATGCACTCATAAACATTCTAGTGCATGACACTCACACTGGCTGAGCAGCAAGGAACTAGGAGACCACAGGATATAACAGTAACCACACAAAGAAAGTTGTTATAATACAAAATCTATAATGCCAAAAGTCAAAACACTTGCAATTTGCCAGTTGAATTTGGTATGCAACCGTAACTCTCTCCCTTGTCATGCCTTGCTCATGTCCTCCTTCACATATTACATCACCATTAATATGCTTACGACATCACTTAAAATACTATGGCTGAAAGAGGGCTGAGTTCAAAGCCAGGCCAAGCATCCATAATGGACATAGTAAAGGACCATTGGAATGGGTTCCAATGGATGGGATGCAGATGGCAAGACCTTCTTGGAAGTCATTCCTAGCACCCAGTGCAGTTCTGTTATGTCCAATGTGAATGTTCAGAGGGCTTGACACAGAGCCTGTGGGAAGCTTATTAAAGACATGCAAATAATACCTTGGGGCTCTTTGGCCTTTCACCAACATATCTCTATGGATTGCAGTGGATCATGCTCATTGGGATCATGGGGAAGGCGAGTTCAATGCACAGCCTGACAGAAGACTAAGGTCTGCACCATGTGCCACTTGGGCATGTCTGAAAGTTATGTATGTTGGTAGATAGGAGTTGGGGCTCGGAGTTTGAGCACAGGGCATGAACTTCAGCTGCACCTTGACCAGTCCTTGTCGAATCAACAAATGCACTTGGCATCTGACCGTGCGCACTGGGCAGTGAGCAGGTCACATGCTATTTTGGTATGTTTGCACTGATTCCCCTCAAGTCTGTATAATTTGAACACTGAGTTGAAAAGAAAAATCTTATTTAATGTTTGTGAACTGCAATTAGGTTAAACAATCAATACCAGACTAAGGTGATCATAATCACATTAAAGTAGGAGTGGCTCTCAAACCTGTTTGAGAATCGCCACCATTTCAAAGTGTTCATGATCACCGTAACATGGCAAGGACTCTTCGAGCCCATCAGTGTTTGAGAACTACAGATATATATTAAAACTTTCTGCTATGTGGGAGAGAACACATATATTTAACACACACACATTTATAATGTTTAATTGTAGGGAAAGTTTAAGATTGAGAGAAACCTAGAACGTAAAATCCAGATCATCATCTGCACATTTGATTAATTTTCTTTATTTCACATATGCACATTATCATAGGACAATTCAGTGGTATTAGCCGTATCATTGTTATCTCTATATAATGAAGGACATTCTTTCACTCGATTCAGGATACAAGTCTGACATTTTAGAACTAAATATTAAGACAACACACATTTTTCTGTAGATGATGCTTTCAGCTGGACAGCACACAATCTCTTTTCATTTCCAGTTGTTAACAGCATGTGTATAGAGCCTATTAACGAATCATACAATGCAGTTTGCAGGATTACACACCATTTAAGTAGTACCAAACAGATTATTATCACTCCGAAACATGTCCCATTGCCTTCAGTAATTGGTGTTAGGACACCTTCTATCCAGTACAGAATTTTAAAGACATCGGAGAGAAACAACACTAGCCACGAAAAATATTGGAGGAAAGAAAAGTCAACCTAAACACACAAATAGTAAGAAAGCTAACCTGGTGTAGTCGTTGTCTGAAGAGCCCCTAAACATCTCATTGAACCACCAACCTTCTAGAGATGCAGTAAGTTACCATTTCTTAAAAACATGAATATTTCATTCTTCACTGCGCTATACTCACAACCTTTTCTGTTGTCTGCAGTTGAAGCTATACTGAAAGCATTATCATCTTTCTGAATAAAAATAAAGAACTTGAGGATAATGATAACTGTTTTTTTTTAAATCAGTGCAAAGCCAAAGGTATTCCGTTTCAAATCCACTATTAGCAGTTCTTATAGACAAAGGGACTCATTTAGAGTTTGGCGATTGGAGGGGCCTCTGCCTTTCAAATTCACAGTTGTCCGTCGGCTCTGCAATCAACTCTGTACATTGACAGGAACCGTCGTCACTTGGTTTCCTATCAGGGTATGTAATGTATGATGGACGGTACTGTCAGCCATAATGGTCAGCTATTAAACTTTTCAAAAGTTTTTTGTTTTTAAAAGCAAACTGCCAAATTGTGAGTTTGTTTGTGAAAATAAACAATTGACACGTACACCCTTAGATTTTTATGCCATAGTGTAGGGGTCATTAATATCTTTTTCCTGTCTCTTACTGGCAATGTTTTCCTGGCGGTGAAGCATAGAGCATAATGTCTCTATACCAGCCACACACAGGGACTCCTTCATAAGAATACTTATGGTCCATCCGACTCTCAATGAGTCAGACAGGCTGACAGTTTGGCACTTGCAAAGATGTACCCTGTCGGCCAAACTTTAAATCAGGCCCGTAGTCTGAGGATTTATTTTGGCAAATTGCAATACTATCTAAACTGTCAAATTATGGGTGAAATTTACATAAATTAAATATTCATCTCTATTGATGTAGTTAAAGTACAGCCACATAAAATAATTATGCTACTGGCTGTATTAGTGCAAGGACTGAGATAAATTAGATTTTTGATAATTTAGTGCCCTTAATTGGGTGAGCAATTTGGAGTACTATGGTATCATGTATTCCTATTCACAAACTGCACTTTTATAGTTTATACAAACAAAAGTGACCCAAACAGTTGCAAATGTACTCCAGGTCAGAGCTGATGTAAGTCTAGCCCAACCATGGCCAACCAATGATAAGGGGCATTTGCAGCACTTACCTGGTGGCACACACCTCTTGGCATTCTTCCTGGGACGGCAACGCTGTTGGTCTCCTCCGCCGCCATCACTACCGCTGGCCGCTGTGGGGGGAGACTACAGCTCCCAGAGTCCTCGGCAGGCACTTCCTGGTCCCGCCTACCAGCGCGCCAGGAGGCGCTTAAAGCAGAGAGGCTCCCTCGGTGGAGCGGGGGCATTTGCAGCACTTACCTGGTGGCACACACCTCTTGGCATTCTTCCTGGGACGGCAACGCTGTTGGTCTCCTCCGCCGCCATCACTACCGCTGGCCGCTGTGGGGGGAGACTACAGCTCCCAGAGTCCTCGGCAGGCACTTCCTGGTCCCGCCTACCAGCGCGCCCGGAGGCGCTTAAAGCAGAGAGGCTCCCTCGGTGGAGCGGGGGCATTTGCAGCACTTACTTGGCGGCACACACCTCTTGGCATTCTTCCTGGGACGGCAACGCTGTTGGTCTCCTCCGCCGCCATCACTACCGCTGGCCGCTGTGGGGGGAGACTACAGCTCCCAGAGTCCTCGGCAGGCACTTCCTGGTCCCGCCTACCAGCGCGCCAGGAGGCGCTTAAAGCAGAGAGGCTCCCTCGGTGGAGCGGGGGCATTTGCAGCACTTACCTGGTGGCACACACCTCTTGGCATTCTTCCTGGGACGGCAACGCTGTTGGTCTCCTCCGCCGCCATCACTGCCGCTGGCCGCTGTGGGGGGAGACTACAGCTCCCAGAGTCCTCGGCAGGCACTTCCTGGTCCCGCCTACTAGCGCGCCCGGAGGCGCTTAAAGCAGAGAGGCTCCCTCGGTGGAGCGGGGGCATTTGCAGCACTTACTTGGTGGCACACACCTCTTGGCATTCTTCCTGGGACGGCAACGCTGTTGGTCTCCTCCGCCGCCATCACTACCGCTGGCCGCTGTGGGGGGAGACTACAGCTCCCAGAGTCCTCGGCAGGCACTTCCTGGTCCCGCCTACCAGCGCGCCCGGAGGCGCTTAAAGCAGAGAGGCTCCCTCGGTGGAGCGGGGACATTTGCAGCACTTACTTGGTGGCACACACCTCTTGGCATTCTTCCTGGGACGGCAACGATGTTGGTCTCCTCCGCCGCCATCACTACCGCTGGCCGCTGTGGGGGGAGACTACAGCTCCCAGAGTCCTCGGCAGGCACTTCCTGGTCCCGCCTACCAGCGCGCCCGGAGGCGCTTAAAGCAGAGAGGCTCCCTCCGCGTCGCGGGACGCGCGCGGGCGGCGCCGGGCTGAGCCCGGGCAAAGGGCGGACCCTCTGAGGCCCTCAGAGGACAGAAGAGACAGGACTGGGCTATGGACTTCGTACGTATGTAATGCAGAACTTGTGCAGTTATTATACAGTGTTTTGTAACGTGGTTAACTGTAGGTGCTACCTGAAGTTAGCTGTTTGGTATAGTCCCCGGTAAACGTGCTCTGACCTAAGGATTACTGTTAGGGTTGTTAATATGGCCAAGGTCAAGATGAATAAACCCTTCATGGGGGCTGGTTCAATGGATAACTATCTTGTGCAAAAGGTGACCCAAATTAATAATACCCGTAGAGCTTCCTTAGGGCGAGGCAATTACTCTGACGTATGTGCAGAGCTATCGTCTCCTTTGGTGTTTCCAGCTCCTATAGATGGACAGGATGGGGGTAGTGGGGCTGTTGTAACTAATGCAGCACAAATAAATGCAGATCAGATTATAGATGACTTAGAATTAGTATCTGAACCAATAGAGGAAGAGTCATCACTCTTATCGCCCCACCATAGACCAGTGAGACTGTGTAGGAAGGTACAAGCTAAGCGCGGTGGCAAGAACTGCAAGATTAAAACAGGGAGGGGTCATAGAGTCTCTAATAGTGGGGAACTGCAAAAGGATCTAGAAGAGGGTAGTGGCATGGGTGGAACCAGCTCTAACATCGCCCCAGAACCACTAACCCTCCTACTTCACTCCCTGGAGGGAAAAATAGAGGCAAAAATTGCTGAGTTGATGCAACCTTTGCTAGCCAAATTAGATATAATGGCTTCGGAAGTGGAAAGATTAGGTGGGCTGCTAAAATCGCACCTGGTCGGAGCATCAGGTAAATCAGACGTAGCAAATAATAATTTAACTGTGGAGGATCTGGGAATAAATAAAGGAAATTTAACAAATATTTTATCAAATAATAGGCAGATTAATAGGCAGAATACATTGGCTGTTGTTGAACCTGTCCTAGCAGATCCCAAGTTATTAATTATGCAGAACACCACTGATTCTGGAACTTTTGAGGGAAAACTTCCTTACAGCCATGTAAAGAAAAGTCCTCATGTAAATCTTCCACCTGAATGTGCACCTTATGTGGCTGTACTTACAAACGTTCCACCCATTCAGCCTCAAGCATATCAGGTGTCTGAAGAAAATCATGATTCATTAAAGAATAGGACGGTCTTTTGGCTTAATAGGAACTGTGGGTTTCCCGTTAAATTTGCCGATCAAATATTAACAACAAGAAGGGTGAGTTGGATCGGACCATCTAGTAAAGCAACAAATGGTGACTGTATTATCATCAATTTTAGGCATCCTCAACATGCTGCCACAGTTTTACTTAGAACCGCTGCATTGGCCAACATACCTAATAGTATTTGTATACGCCCACTGGGGTTTTTTTACTCCCACTTGATTAGAAATCCACCAACCCCTGGCCCTCTTAGATCACGTATACTCTCACAGTCACTGCCTCCCAATGGAGAATATGTACACAATGTGGGATTACAGAGAGGTAATGGCTTTAATATTGTAACTCACAACAGATTTGATGCCCTTTCGGGTTTAGAGTTGTGTGACTGACATGAGGCATCCGTTGGGCAGGCAACTCGGGGCTTAGAGGATCAGGAAGGTATTGAAAGTATCTCGGCTGTCAGAAACTCTAATAATATAGGGGCAGATTTATGAAGCCTTTGCGCTTCATTTACGCCGCCGTTGCGTCACTTTTGTGACGCAGCAGCGGTGCAAATCCTGCGCCATGGTGCGGGGTATTTATAACGTGACGCATCTGGGAGATGCGTCACGTTGTAAAGCCCTGCGCCACATTTAGGCGTTCCAGGGCAGGTTGGGGCGTTCCGGCGCAGGAACGCCTCCTAAAAGTGGCTGAGTGAAATCTACAAGATTTCACTCAGTCACTTTTGAGCCCATGCTGCGTCAAAACCCTGCGCCTGCTTGAAGCAGGCGCAAGGATTGACGCAGCATTGTGCAGATAGGGCACCCCCGAGCCTTGCTGGAGCTGCGCCGCGCTTGCGACGCAACTCCAGCAATGCGCCACTTTTACGGCACAGATACATGACGCATCTGTGCCGTTTTTGCCCCATGGTGCGCCGCATTATAAATGCGGCGCATCCATGATGGCGGAGCTGGGGCGCAAAATAACTGGCGCATCCCTGCTGATATGCAGGGATGCGTCAGTTATTATAAATATGCCCCATAATTTCTTGGAATATTGCGGGTCTAGGTACCAAAATGGGGGATTGCAACTGGATTGAGTACATTAAGAAGTACCAAGTTATCTGTTTACAGGAAACTTGGTCAATCGATTGTAATTACTTCCTGGAAGGGTATAAGGCCTATTATGTCCCGGCAGTAGCAAATACTAGGGGCAGACCTAAAGGGGGCATGGCTGTGTTTATCTCTATAGTACTATGTTGTAAGGTACGGAGAATCACAACAAACCACACTGGCATTATTGGGTTAGTTTTAATTGGAGACAACTGTATGGCCGGCCTGGTCAATTTTTATAATGCCACTAACTGTAGCACTAACTCTGGTCAGATAGTAACACTGAATACTTTTATTAGCAACTCCATGAAGGACTGTATTCATAACCTCATGGTGGTCGGGGATTTTAATGTCCATCCCTGTGGAGACCCTCTTTTTAAAATGATTACGGAACTTAATTGCCCGTACTGTGAGGATTTCCATTTTGAGCACTCAATTGAGGGGGAACACCTCAATGATATGCTTAATGAGTTAGAATTAACTCCTATGATGGCGTTGATGGCCCTGAATAAGTGCTTTGATACCCCAACATTTAAGGGGAATGGTAGGGCAACTTTTATAGATTTTATTCTGTTAACACATGTAATGCAGTCTTTTGTGGGATTCTTCTCTATTGAAGTCAGTGAATTTAGTGACCATAATCCACTCACTGCTCTTATGAGGGGTCCACTGATAGTTAGAGAAAGAGTGGAATCCCTTATTGGTAGGGTGAATACCACAGATGGCAGACGTCGACTGAGATGGTCCATGGTAACCCCTGATCGGCTGTACAACGAAATTAAAACCACTTGTGCTGACGAAATTACGTTATGCACACAAGAGGGTGCACTCCCAAACACTGTCCTAAATGCTTTCTACTGTCTAGCGGTGAAGGTATCTCAGCTACTATCAGTACCTATTAAAAAATCGGATTCCAAAAAAGGTCCTAGGTGGTTTAATCAGGATTGTTCAAAAGCCGCCAGAAATTTAAGAGTAGCATTGGCGTCTAAACCTAGGATAAAAGCTGATGTTCAGCAGTGTAGAAAGACTTACAAAAATACTATCACAAGACATAAGGAATCTCTCAGGGAAGAGGCGTGGTTAGAGATCTTAGATCCTGCCACCCTTCGAAGTAGCACAGCATTCTGGGCCTTGATGAGGAAACCATTCTTGGCACAGGACCCGGGAGATGGCACTGAAAGCTATATATCTAAGGAGGAGTGGGAAGTGCACTTTAAGAAGTTGTACCGCTGCACAGGGGACATGGATACGACTCCTGTCTGTAGCAATACTGGTGCACAGATTGTTTTTAATAGAGGTGAAGTATTGGAGGGCATACAGGGTATCACAGGCGGAAAAGCTCCAGGTCCGGATGGGATTCCCCCTGATTTATTTAAATCTGATCCTAGTTTTTGGGCACCCATTCTAGAGTCTGTTTTTAATGCTGCTGCAAAAGAAGGATGACCACGATCATGGGGTGTTTCTACAATTGTCCCGGTTTTTAAAAAGGGTGACAAGGGTAGCCCACACTGCTATCGACCGATTTCTCTAATAGAATCTATGGTCAAGATTGTAGGAAGAATTGTACTGCAAAGATTGTTAGATTGGGTGGAGGAAAAGAACATTATGTCTCCCTCGCAGTACGGTTTCTGTAAAGGCCAATCGACAATCACTCAATGCCTTAACCTCTTCCTGATCTTAAACAAATATACCATAATACAGAAAGGTACCATTCATCTTGCCTTTATGGACTTGTCCTCCGTGTTTGACTGTGTCAACTGGGGAAAGCTGTGGCAGTCCATGAGGTCGAAAGGGGTTGATAGCGGTTTGGTTGATTTTTTGGTTGCCCTACACTGTAACACCAGTGCCAATGTGAGATACTCCCTGGATCTGAGTGTATCAAATGATTTTAGTATTGGAAAGGGTGTCCGGCAGGGTTGTATTCTGGCCCCCTTTCTTTTTAACTTTTACATTAACGACCTAGATGGTGTGTTACAGGATGTTTGTGCTGACTGCCCAAGAGTTGGCAGGCGTGGAATTCCAATACTTCTTTATGCAGATGATGCAGTACTTATATCTAGAACAGAGAGGGGACTTCAATCACTGTTAACAGCATTTAATTCATTTATGAGAGATAGAGACCTCTTGGTAAATAACACTAAATCTTTTGTATTACAAATTGGTCAGCAACCAAAAAAACCCTTCCTTTTTAGGATTGGTGAAGAAATAATCCCCCTAACTAAAACATTTTCTTACTTAGGAGTTCTCTTTGATACAAAATTAAACTGGGAACCTCATCTTGTAGGGAAAAAAGGAGAAATGGTGAGGATTAACGCATCTATTTTTAATTTAGCGACTAAACTGGGGAAAAAGCCTATTTGTGCTATGTTGAAATTGTTCAATGCTAAGTCTGTGGCAACTGTATCCTATGGTAGCGAAATTTGGGGGTATGCAAACGGTGAGCAATTACAGATTGTGGAAAATCGATTTATGAAGCGTCTTTTGTGTGTCCCCACTGGTACGGCTAACCTCGTTGTACACGAGGAGCTGGGGTCTCAATATCTATGTGATTTGCTTTCCTTACGCCCTGTGATGTTTTGGCTTAAAATTTGGCTAAATGAGAACATACCCCTAACACATTTAATTATTAAGGATTTCTTGTCGCTGGGCAAAGCATTGAGCTCTCCTTGGCTAAGCTATCTAAAATCAAACTTCGACAAACTCGGTCGTCCTGAACTTTTTGCCAACCCACAACTAATCACAAGGGGAGATCTGGAGCCCATTAAACAAGCATTTTTGCTGGACAGGAGGATTGTGAGAGAAGAAGTGGAGCTTCAGAAACCAAGTGTGAGAAAGTATGTTATGCTAAAGACTACTGCGGCCATCGAGCCATATTTGGAAGGGTCTTTGTCCTCACATGAGAAATTTTTACTGACCAGATTTAGGTTTAACCAGTTCCATCACCTGCTTATTCGACCTAAGTGTGACATTTTTAATAAATTGGCAGCGCCTTGCGGCTGCGACGGAAAGTCTCCGCAGGATATGCTGCATTTTATCTTTTTATGTAAATTTTATGAATTTCCACGCAAACAATTTTTAGTGACTCTTTTAAAAAAACTTGGTTTTAAACAAATCAGGCCGGCACTTTTGTACTTGCAGCTTTTGCACAGCGACAGTATCCTCCAAATCAAGGAGTTTTTAAAATTATGGATTAGACTGAGAAACTGCCTGGACCAGTGAAACTATGTCCCACTTCTATGCCTATATTTTCAAAGTACTCTCTTCTTGCACTTGCATCTGATGAAATGGTTGGTGCTTTTGTGACAATGTATTGTATATTTTATGTGTGTTTTATGGTTAGCAAATAACCGAAATAAAGTTTTTTGATGATGATGATAAGTACTTCAACACACTCGCATGTAAAATGATTTTGATAGGGACAGGAAATAGAACACCACAGGAAATAATATTCAAATACATTAATGTAATTAGCCTTTTTAAAAGTATACATACATTTGGTTCAATGTTAAAAACGTTAATTTCAATTGAAAAGAAATAATATTTGTAAAATATTGTAATTTTTTTTACATTTAAAAATAATTCTGCACATAACTTTTAGTAAATGAATACAACATAAATCAATATAAAAAATGTAACCTTTATCATTTGTTCAAATACATCTTTGAAAAATAGTTTTGTTTCATTTAATATACTTAAATAACGAAACATTCAATTCAATATTAAGCATTTCGTTGAAATGTGTCCAACTTTTTTAAAAAACGTACTTTTTTTTCAATTAACAATTAACATAAAGGTGCCGATTACGATCCGGTAAAAAAATTCCCCGTACGACTGGTATCCGGTCTTTTTACCGTACGAATCGTACAAGTGCCGTACAAACTGCCAAGTACGATTCGCATGGTAAAAAGTCCATACGAATCGCATTGGGAATTATTCCCCACACGTCCTCGGGTCGGAAAATGTGTCCGACACGTCCACGGACGATTTACCGTACAAATGTGAAAAGTGAAGTCCGACCGCGGAATTACAATCCATCCCGTGCGTCCGATGTTACAACCGTATGGAAAAAACACCGTCCGCACCGAACTCCCATAGCAACCATGGAGACATGTGCCCGCATACGCGCCGACCCCCCCCCGCCCCCGTACGTACGCACCGACCCCCCCAGCCCCCGTACGTACGCACCGACCCCCCCAGCCCCTGTACGTACGTGCCGTACCCCCCCGCCCCCGTACATACGCGCCGACCCCCCCCAGCCCCCGTATGTACACGCCGACCTCCCCCCCAGCCCCCGTACGTACGTGCCGTACCCCCGTGTATGTACACCCTTGTACGTGTCGAACCCCCGTGTATGTACACCCTTGTACGTGTCGAACCCCCCCATGTATGTACACCCTTGTACGTGTCGAACCCCCCCGTGTATGTACACCCGTGTACATTCGAGTCATACCCCCACCCGTGTATGTACGGTGCGTACCCCCAGCGCGTACATACACGGGGGTTCGACACGTACAGGGGTGTACATACACGGGGGTTCGACACGTACAAGGGTGTACATACACGCGGGGTTCGACACGTACAAGGGTGTACATACACGGGTGGGTTCGACACGTACAAGGGTGTACATACACGGGGGTTTGACACGTACAAGGGTGTACATACACGGGGGTTCGACACGTACAAGGGTGTACATACACGGGGGTTCGACACGTACAAGGTGTACATACACGGGTGGGGGTACGACTCGAACATACAAGGGTGTACATACACGGGGGTACGACTCGAACGTACGGGGGCTGGGGGGGGTCGGCGCATATGTACGGGGGCTGGGGGGGGTCAGCGCGTACGTACGGGGCTGGGGGGGGTACGGCGCGTACATACGGGGGCTGGGGGGGTCGGCGCGTACGTACGGGGGCTGGGGGGGTACGGTGCGTACATACGGGGGCTGTGGGGGGGTCGGCGCATACATACGGGGGCTGGGGGGGGTCGGCGCGTACGTACGGGGGCTGGGGGGGTACGGCGTGTACATACGGGGGGCTGGGGGGGTCGGCGCGTACATGCGGGGGCTGGGGGGGGTCGACGCGTACGTACGGGGGCTGGGGGGGGGTACGGCGCGTACTGGGCCACCTACTCTGGTCGTTTCGTGCCGTACTTCGCTTTTCCGGCACTTTTTGGGTGCCGTGAAAATATTGCCGTCCGGACTGCTGTTGGTTCGAATCGTGGTTCCTGGGTCGTGAAACGCTGCCTGAAAGCGTCCCGACGTCACGTCGCAGCATTCCCGGATCACATTCGTATGTATATTTTCGTCGGTCGGTGTTTTTTACGATTCGTACGGAAATGGTGTTTCCGTGCGAATCGTAATTCCTTATTTGTAAAGTTTTACGACCGGGTACGAGTCGGATGGAGAAAACGCTCCGACAGACGGTTCGTACCCGGTTTTTACCGGATCATAATCGGTACCAAAATGTTTTTAAAATTTTTAAACTTTAATAAACTTTTATACATTTCTTCATAATATGCCATAAGCAGATCTAAGCCTTGATAGCGGTGGTCTCTGTCAAGCCTCTGTAACATCAAATACAGTTGTAAACTCATTCCTAGTAGTACCTTTAGCGCTGCATATGACATTGCTATTCACACCACCTCCTGGTGGGACATGTAATTCTACATGTTTGGGTAACTTTACACACTTAAATGGTGAATAACTAAAAGTTAGTGAAATTGTAAGCGTAAACTTACACATGTAGATTTACTCACATGTAAGTTTACTTTTGTGGATAGCCCGTTTTGAATGTAAATATATCTTACATGGACATCTCAACCTTACTCAAATATTGAAGACTAAATGTTTATGAAAATACAACATCGTCATATAGCATGAATGTGGAGAAATAAATTAATCGTTGAGAACCATGAGAAGAAAATAACACAAAGAAACAAAGCTCCTAATAAATTATTATTAAATCTTAAAAAAATAATGTGTAAAATTGAGTCTTTTAAATTAAATTAAATTAATTAAGTTTAAAACTATTGAATAAAATGAGCTAATAACGACGTGAAAATTCTGTAGTATATATCTTTGAATAAAAAAGCCCTCACATACAGTTTTTTGTGATAGGAGCACAGCTGTAAATCGACAGCAGTCCTGCCCTACCTAACTTGCAGGTCTTTAGATTTGGGGTAAAGTGCTGTTCTCACACACACAGAAGCTCTGAAGTCTCTACAATGTAAACATCTGAACAGGTGGCAGGCCATCCAAAGAGCCGCAGAGTCACACTGGAGTTTCTCCCTTCCTATGTAAGGTAGGGTGACTGTCCCTCTTTTTCTTGCTAATTTCCACCATGCTTAGAATGGTGAATATTGGCCGGGAAAATAGAGAATGCCCCCACCCACAGGGAGAACACTTTCTTGATGTTTGCGTTCTCCAGGGTCAGATTGGGAATAACACTAGGCCTGGTCACCAAAATAAATGTGAGTCCATTAACGAAGCCTGTAGTTAAAAAAAAAGGTCATATCAGGGAAATTAACCATTAAAACAGGCCACCCCTGGCCATAATACCTGCCCACAACTGATAAAAACAGGCACACACCTGTCAGACCAGCCTATTGGGCACTGCCTAATTGCCCTATAGGCCAGTCCGACCTGGGGCTCTCCACTGGGATCTCAGGGATTCCCACTACTCCATATAGTGATTAGATGAGCTAAAAAATGGTACCTTATATATCTTGTTGTGCACCTTTCATTTGCAAACCCACCATCATCTAACCGCAAACCAACATCATTTAACTATAGCTTTAAATCAGCTCACATTGCAGATCTTTTTCTCTCCCCTGCTTTCACATCAGTCAAAGGGTTCTGATGGTGGAGCGAGCTGAGTCTCAGCGGCCAAAAAACTGCCATGGGTTTGGTGGACCATGCATCCAATTGTATTGGGCAGATACCTGGCACCCACCAAACTGCAAATGACTCTCTAGGATCTGTTTCCATAGTTAAATGTATCTATGCTGATCCCCTTAATCCTCACACTTGATGAAATTTCCTCTAAAGCCTACCATGTTGCAAAGTTGTTTTTTCTGGTCCTGGTTTATGATCTACCTCTCTTTCCACATCAATGTTTTTGTAGCCAAGCAATCAAAATGTCAGCATGTAGGTTTAAGAATTAACCTAAACAAAATACATACAAATGAGAATCCAAACAATACTGTGGAGCACAAAAGAAGAGATACATTATAGTAGTCACAAGAAAGAAGTGTTTTGGGACATATTTGGTCACCTTGAGTTATGCGAGTGAAAGAAATACTGAATATGCGAAACACCTTTCATAAGCCTAGTGTATAGCTTTTGATTTGAAAATTTTTAGGTAGTGTGGAATTTCAAACCGGTCGAATCCTTGTTAACCTCTTATTTCATTGCAATTAAAAAAAAATACTATATAGTAAATTGTGCATTAAACCTTTCCAAACTAACTATATAATACCTTCTGAGTCGATTGGTATTTGTGTATTTACGTGATGCTAAAGAGTAGCATGGGCTACAAGGTTGTGAATTAGGTTTGACTTTTCAGACACGGTCGACTTCTAGACATGAGTATCTTTCATTAGCCAAGATGTATACCTTCTAGTTCAATATAGATATGTAATTCAGCCTCTCATCATACGGTCCTCCTTATGAGTTGCTCATAATATTCTGATGGGCTCATGCCTTTCGGGATTACAAATAAGGCAAAAATATTACACACCTATAGTTTCCAGAGCTGAAATACCTGGGTTAAAATATGGGCAGGTATGCGAAATATCCAGGGAATCAGCTGTGTTTTTTCCAATTTAGCTGATTATTCACCATGTGAACTCTTACATTCCAACTCACAACAGGCTAGTGCTTTCATTACGCTCAATAATAGCATGTCTGGGCCCGAAATTATTGGAGCCACATGAAATGAGGGAATATGTGGAGGACTGCTTTAAGTAAAAGGGAGTAACACATTTAAGTCTATTTATGTTGAAACAATGGATACTATCTGCTACTGTAGCACAGCAGGAGTTGCTGTGCAAAAAGAGAGATCCTGTTCTCTTCTTTAGTACGGTGATTTTTTTGCAGGGCTAAATGAAGAGAAATGTTTAATTATATCGCACAAACGTGCTGCCTCAAGGGACAAATTATATGCACATTACTTATCATGCGTCTATCAATTTTTCAGCGAGTTCAAAATCCACTTGTCAGATAATTTAAAATGTGAGACAAGTGAATGAGTAACGAAGGTAAATAAAAATAAATTGTGTAAAAAAGAATTTGTAGCTGCACTTCAGGATTCAACTTACATCACATTAACAGTGTTTTTGTGCTAGTACGATGTTATTTAAATTTAACCCCTTCAGTGCCCATGACGAGCTGGACTCGTCATGGGCTGCGGTGGCGCTGTGCCCATGACGAGTCCAGCTCGTCATGAACTCCGCCCGCTAATGCAAGGCGCGGCACTGGGCGGGGAAAGGGGCGGGCATGCAAGGGGTTAAAACTACTGAATAAACAAACAAATAAGGACATGACGAACCATGTGTTGGTAAATTCGGGTTCACAACAAAATGTGTCTTGTTGTAAAGTAATTCCCTTGATACAGCTATTTCACAAGACTGTAACAACGTATTAAAACTATCGTAAAAATTTAGATTTTGGATGAATAAGCCAAGGGCAGCTGGCAAGTAGAAATATATTGGTGGATCGGGCAATGGGTGGTAGGTGGGTACGTGCATGCAGGAAAGGCGAGATTAAAAAAAGTTATTTCACTTACCTTGCTTGCTGCACGTCGGACTAGCACCAGTCACTCGGCTCCGAGTGGTCCAGCCAATTCCATTAACCAATCCTGGTGCTCCTCTCATGTGAGGAGTTCCAGGATCGGATGGAGCAAGATGGTTGGACATTCCTTCAGGCCCTGTAGGCCTGTCCTTGGTCTCCACCTAGCAGTCTAAAACAGCTAGGTGGAGAGCTTCAAAGTGTGCATGTCACTTTGGCTAGTGCAAGACAGCTGGCCAAAGTGGCATGCACACTTTGGAACATCCATTCAGTCACTGATCCTGTCCTCTGTTGCCAAATCGGCAGCAGAGGAGAATATGCCCCATTTCTCCCGGCTTGGGATAGGTTGACGGCTGCAGCAAGCTGCGTGAAAAATTAAAGGGCAATGAAAAATTTAATTGCCATGTTATTTTTCATGTTAAGCGTGGCTGCAGCAGGCAGAGGGGGGAAACAGCTCCACCCTCATGTGGAAATAGCCGCTGGAAGAAGCACTATCAGCAGGATTCTTACTGACATCAGACAACGGCTTCCAGTCAGGGCAGACTGGTGAAACAGAAGCAGCCTCCTAAAATCAGCCCGCTCCCTTCGTCATCTCTCTTTCGATCCATACACAGTCTCTCTGCACTCTTTTCTCTTCCTGAACACTTTCTCTCTCCCTTCCGCCTACTTTTTTGTCTTTTTCTCATGAAGCCTCCTAAGCTGGCTTCAAATAACCTTGGGGTGCAAAAGAGTAGCCATAACAGTAAAATACCCCCATTTTGACCCAATCCTCTGAAGGAACCAAGAAATCGAAGCATAAAACCATTTGAGAAGAAAATTGATAAACACGCACTAACTGTGCTAACTATACGTTACAGAAAACATGAGAAGATCTCAAGAAGACTTAGTTTCTGCATCGTAAAAGCATGCAGACAAGAGTAAATTAGATTAAATATAGTTTTTCGAATAACATAGAATGAACTTGATATATTAATATTGGTTTATCTTTTCAACATGTAATAGAGGATGAAAAGTGATGAATTCTCATGATCTAAAACTTTCCTAACTACAATCAAGAAATAATAATGTGTGTGAAGAATTGATACAAAGTAATGTAATTTAGATGACATTATGTGTGTTGTTGAAGAGTCTAATTCTAAACTCCTTTTATCACATATGCAGAAATGTGCACCAAGTGAGAAAAGAGAGGTGAGTGCTGCGCATCTTTTCTAAAACCAAATGCTCTGAAACTTTTAGGAAATCATCTTCAAACATGTACTAATGTGGATTACTAGAAACAATATTATTAATTTATGTTTTGAAATAATTATATACGTTGTTACTTGAAAAATGCAGTAAAATATCATAGTTACACGTGCTATTTACATCAAAACTAAAATGCTTTGTGGGTGCAAATAAGTTGAAAGAAATATATAGAATCCCAAAGTTATGAATGAACAGTATATTTCTGTTACTTTATATTCTGTAATATAGGAGCCAAATTCAATAAAGGCCTTTATTTTCCTTACTTTGCTTCATTCTGTTCTCATGGAATGGCTCTGTAAACTTGCAATGTGAAGGAAAACTATGTCTCACAGGTAGAGTTCCCATGCACATGGAGGACTGTTTGCAACAATTTCACTACTTTAGGAACATCTGCCATGAGAAAACTGTCCTCTTGAACTCACTCATGTGCCTTTGCAAAAGCACTATTGCTTGAAAGTTACACACACTGAATGGTTCGACAACTTATGTGATGATTACCACATAATCGCTATATGTGTCTTCTTTATGTTGCATGACGATCACTATATACGAACTAACCAATGGACTGAGTGGTATGACTAGTTGAGGTGACCCAGGAGGTATTATCCCAGAAACCTGAGGATTATATTATACACTGATGTGACAGAAAGTATCAGTTGTGCTTACTGTCTTGGACTGAGACACTCTTCCATATTGCTTCTTATTTTGGGAACTTCCTTGCAGACTCTACTGGCTTTCCTTTTTGCTGTCGCATACACTGTGCGAGCTATTCCCAGATTTCTTTCCCTCATGGAAGAGTACCTTTTAGCTGTTATTATTCATGTCTCTTCCTGAACGTTTCCCGAGCCTTTGTAACTGATGGCAACATCAAATAATGATTTGATTATCCTACAGTCTTAGACTTGAAATGCCTGATATTGATGTATTCACTCCTTTTAAAATTCTAATAAAAAATCTAACTTTAACTACATCCTGTTTCTGTCTCTCCATGATTTATCTCCAATAATTGTGCATTCGGATTGGGATATTAATGGCTAGAGGGAATTCAAATAGAGAGATCTCCAGACAGCAGATACTAATGCTATTACTTTGCATAGCATTAACTGAATTACTGGTTTGTAAGAACTTGGTTTGACTGAAGTTTTTCAGGAGATTTGGTTTAGCAGTTATAGTAATTACTTATGTAGCTTAGCATTGCGAGTTATTTATATGAATTTAATTACCAGTTTGTAGGTTAGTTACCCAATTCCTGGTCCTCTTTGGATAACTGTATTGGGTGCCCTGTGTCCGAACCATCTCGGCACAAAGCAACATCCATCGGAGGACCAAGTGAATGAAAACAATGTGTGGTGCTAGGAGATAAGGGGTTAGTATAGAAATGGGCCCAGCAGTGCTACAACAGCTGTGACTGCACTACACTGCAACTTGTGAGAGCCTTAAATAGCAAGAGAAGCCTGCCCTGAGAACTAGGGTGCTGCAGGAGAAACCAGAAATGGCTTTTCCAGTATCAAGAAATACTGGAACTTTTAGAATTTGTTTTTGTTAATGCCTCTCAAGGAACAACCACAATCCTTGTCAGGGTACACCACAAAGGGTACTACATCATCATGTGCTTAACCCTCTGGTAGCTTGGTACAAAAGCTGTCAAGCTTAACTTAGAGGCACTGTGCTAGGTATTTATGCAGCACACAAACAGTAATGAAGGGAGAACACAGCACAAGAGATATCCCACACAAGTTTGAGAGAAATAGAGTAAAATTGAATACATAAAATGAGGCCAAAATGATAGATATCCAACCAAACTGGAGATATGGAATTTTAAAGGTTAAAGTAAAAATAGCGCCAAGAAGCAGAAAGTGCTAACTGTGGACATAAGGTTGTGGTAGACTGGGACAAATTCACAAGTTCAGGGGGACCATGATGGAATTGGGGACCAGACATAGTGACCAGGTTTGTCCTGCCGAAAAGCGTGCCTTCTCAAAGTCTGGAGCACAAAGTTCAAAACTTCAGGATTTCAAGGGAGGATCTCAACTGTTGACAACCAAAGTTCCAGGACCTGGGGAAGTACCTCTATGGGATCAGGAACTCACTCCATCAGTGGTTAGAAGGGGTCAGGGAGATCCAATTGCTGGCCTAAGCAGGGCCAGTTGCAGCAGGTCAGATGAGCAGATGCAGGGGTGCCTCTGGTGCTTGTTGTGCCCCTGTTGCTCAGAAGAGAAGGTTAGCCAACTGACCCCTGCACTCCCTCTGGGTAGACTGGGATGAAGGGAGGAGTTCCAGTCTTCATTCTCAGGGAGAATTAGGCAGGCCTTAAGCAGCAGGGCAGTCCTCTTGGGAACAAGGCAGGCCTTAAACAACAGGGTATATCCCTCAGGTAGCGGCACTGCAGTCCTATGAAGAACAAGGAACAAGGTAGGCCACAGCATAGTCCTCTGGGAAACAAGGCAAGTATCAAGCATCAGGGCAGTCCTCTGAAGAACAAGGCAGGCATCAAGTAGCAAGGCAGCTCTCTGCGGAACAAGGCAGGCACCAAGCAGAAGGGTAGTCCTCTGAGGAACAAGTCAGTCCTTCTTCTCTAAGGTCCACAGGTCCAGGAGTGTACTGATGAGTGGCTTAGGAGGTCCAAAATCCATACCTGTTTTCACCCTTTGAAGTAGGCGAATTGTCTAGTCTACCCCGAACATCTGGTTATGGGAAGCTCCTTCCCTCTCCTTTCTTCCCCTGCCTAAGCTTCAAGAGGTGTCAAGTTCCTTTGTGAGTGTGCTGGAGGCAGCCCTTTGAAACGTAAGTGGGGCAGGGAACAGCTTTGCCCCTTCCATCGTGTCAGGGTGGCCATCTTCCAGCTACACACAGGTGTTATTGTTCATTGCCTGGGGTCAGTACGCATTCCTGTTGGGGAAGCAATTAAAAGGCCCAGGCAGCTGGAAAATCCTAGAAGGCCTCAGAAAGTTTAGGGCAGACAAATACTAACTTTCTAAAAGTGGCATGTTTAAAATTGTAATCTGAAATCCCACATTACCATTGATTTTAAATTACAATTCATTTGAGTCCACACATGACCTTATACCTACTCCCAAACAAATGTTTACACTTACTACATTTAATAATGTAACCCAATGACATCCTATGGTAAAGGCAGACCTTACAGTAGTGAAAAATGAATTTGGGAGTTTTTCACTACCAGGACATTTAAACCTTAAAAGCATATGTTCTACTTTAAAATACAGTGCACCCTATCCTATGAGCTGTTTAAGAGCTAATTTAGGGGTGACTTAAATGTAATAGAAATTAAGGATTAGGCCTGGCAAAAGGTTTAGTTTGCCAGGTTAAATATGCATTCATTAAAACTGCATTACAGGCTGCAATGGCAGACCTGAGGCATGTTTTAAATGGCTATTTTTATTGGCTGGCACAATAAGTGTTGCTGCCTACAAGTGACATTTAATTTACAGGCCCTGGGTACCTATGGTACCATATACAAGGAACTTACAAGCAACCTAAATGTACAAATCAAATGTAAACCAATTGTACCATGTTTTTAGAGGGAAAGCACTTTAG
The DNA here is from genome assembly GCF_964204655.1 of Triturus cristatus. NCBI lineage: Eukaryota > Metazoa > Chordata > Amphibia > Caudata > Salamandridae > Triturus > Triturus cristatus. The sequence continues at coordinate 589,588,721 of NC_140582.1, forward strand.
CACTGATTAGCAGTGGTAAAGTGCACAGAGTACTAAGAACCAACAGTAACAGGTTCAGAAAACAGCAAGGGTGAAGACAAAATGTTTGGGGGTGACACTGAAGAGAAGGCCAAGTCCAACAGGGATTAGGGGCTGACTTAAATTTTGGCTGATGGGATACTGCATCACAACAGTTTCAGATATCCCGTCCACCGAAATATAAATCCCATAAGATATAATTGGATTTGTATTGCGCTGAAAAGGACATCTGTCACCGTTGTGAAGAAGTAGCCCATCAGCCAAGCTATAAATATGGCCCTTAGTCATTTACAGAGTTCTGGAGGACCAGGACAAGACACCAAAGCTTCCAGAGGAAGTGGCATTGTAAAAGGCTACATATTGTTGGTTTATCTCTCTTAGCTTTATCCCTCTGAGACCTTTTATTAACGTCTTTCAGATCTATTGCAGGACAGCTAAAAATTCTTCAACCCCATGGAGACCTTGCCAGCTACCTTGCTCCTGATTTGACTCACCGGAAAAACATTTTGAAAACTAAAAAGGTTACTATGTTTGAACCCTTGACTTGTTTTGCAAAGTCATCCTGTACCATGGCACCTGCGAGCTTTTTTGCTGACTGGTACAGGGGGTAACATACTCTGACTGACCCTGGGGCTATGCTGAAAGAGACACTTAGAATACAGTGAAAGCACCTACATACACTAGAGTACACCATGGGTTAGGGTACCTCTATGATTGGCATGACCTCCCCTATTAGGCCCTAGTACATAATAGAGCAGGGGTATTGAAACTACCTTTAAGTCCCTTGTATGTAATAGGGCATGGCAGTTTTGAGGCCAGCAGCCTTTTCAGCACTTGCATGTGTGCACTGCGGATGCCTGGGGTCCGTTTAAAAGCAGTCGTGTGTTGCAGGACTGCTTTTAAAATGCAAATTGTGCCCAAACTCAACTTTGGTGCTTGGGGCACTTACAAATTGATAAACTACAATGTTTGGGCATATTAGATTCCCCAGGGTCTCCCCTAGGTGTCCCAGGAGTTGGTAGGCAGGTATTTATATGCCCTGAGTTTAGTGAAATTGTGCATTTCACTCCCCACATTGTTGCAAAGTGCTTCCCAAAAGCAACTTTTGTACTAGGAGCACCGTGGAGTGAGGATCTGAAATATCTTTACATATTCAGGACGCTAAAGTTTTCCAGGGGTGGGGGTGCAGTCAATATAGGCAGGGTCCTTATAAAATAATGTTTATTTAAGCCCTGGTGTTGTAAACATGGCCCAAGTAATTTCTCTCATTGCAAATCCCCTGCCACCTAGATTAGCATGGCAAGAAGGTATTAACTAATAATTCCCACTAGAGAATCATACAAATGCCATTCAAAGCCCTACTAGAATGGTATTGATAATTCCAACAAAATGGCGGTGTTGATTTTCTCCTAAAGTGTACAGACTGATTGGTCAGAGTTAAGTGGATTAGCCAGGCTCCTTTGGGTAGGTGATAAATTGCCCCTAGGTTTAGCCCACTGTTCTGGGAGGGCAGGGTTCTGCTACATAGGAATGTCAGAGCAGGGAGAGGCGTCATAGACCATATTCTTCAATGGAAGGAGGAGACAGGCAGAAGAAACCAGTTTCATTTGCACCTCTCTCCTTTGAACCCAGCCAGATGGTAGGAATAAGGAAGGAATGAGCAGATGCAAGAGGGAGAGACTATGGGAATTAGCCATCCTAGAGGTGTGTTTATCCAGCTTTTCTGTCCCTGCTGGAAAATCAGCTATGAAGAATTTTGGAAAAATGGTGCTTTCTGGGTGAAAATAACTTTACACTTTGGAGGATATGGTCATACCCTGGGGCATTTCCCTGCACCTCATTGGACAAGAGTGCCCTCCTGCTTGACCCAGAGAACTTTGAATACGTATCTGAGAGGGGGAGAGCCTCTCAGATCTGCTGCTTGAAACGTAAGAAAAAAGGAGGGTCCAGGCTGAGAAGTTTCATTTGCACAAACCAGGCCCTGCACTCTGAAGACTGTGCCTGCTGCACAATCCAGAATTACAGCCCTTTGGTTTACCTTGCTTCAAAAGGACTGAAGAGTGGACTTCCTGCAAGCAGAAACAGAGCTCACCTGGAACATCACTGCCAAGAATCCTCAGCCTTGATTACTACACTTTGGAACCCTTTTGTGCACAGGAAGACGTTCAAGAAGTTTAGAGCAACTTTAGAAAAAAATCTGCAGATTCTACCTTGCCTGCCAACCCACAATACTCGAACACGAGCGGGCCTGCCATCCAGGTTCTTCCTGGTAAAAAGTCCTGTAGGTCCGACTTTCAGAGTTTGAGCAGGAGTGAGCAGAAACCCAAACTGGCAAACCCTCACCAAAGACAGCCTGGTGAAGAGAATCAAGGGACCCCTGCAGAAAAAGCTCTGGAAAAGTTTTTAAGTCCGAACGTAGAAAAGGCAACCGAAAACCAACTGCGAGAGCCAAGCCACCCACCTTCAACTGCGACCCAGCCTGGATCCCTGGTTTGTCATGCTGGAAAGCTCCGGAAGTCTGACTTCCACAAATTTGACCAGGCGCTCATCGAAAGCCAAGCCTGTGAACCCTCAACAAATCGGACTGGTTGAGAGCTTTGAGGGACCCTGGAAAGAAAAGCTACAGAAAAGTTTCTAGGTCAGAATGAAAAAACTTTGACCCAGACCTACAGCGAGGGATAACCACACAGGGCTCCATCGTGGTCACCCGGAAACTTTGATTTTGAGCCGGGCTAGCGCGACCAGATGTCCCAATAGGTGCTATAGGTTTCAATGTGCTATATAGTACTAAATCCTTAAAAATTGATATCTCCATTTCCCTATATAGGATATTTTCCGTCTTGCTGTCATTTTAAACATAAAAATTGTTTTTGTTTTTATAAATTGGTGTTGGGTTTTTATTGTGCAATTGTGTCTTAATTATGTACTGAATTGGTACTTTTAAATTATTTAAATTCCTGCCTTTGAAGTTAAGCCTGCCTGCTCGCAGCCGCTGTACCAAGGGAATAATTTTCTAAGACCTGTACTGAACCCTATATTGTGATAGTGGCCCTATTGCCTGGGTGGATATACATTTACTACTACTACTAACCCACTTACCAACAACTTGGGATTATGCTCAGGAGAAAGTTCATGCCAATGACTAAGAAATGTTGGCAACTACGAAATCCAGTATTGCCCATCTTCAAGCTTTAGGTACCAAACCTGATGACTTTATCAGGAGCTTGACTATAGCATAACATCAAGGAGAAATTACTGACTTCAGCATCTTACCTTGTACTGCTAAAATAGGTATAAAATCAAAAAATAACCAAGTCCCAAGGTAAATCTTTCGACCAGTGAACTCACAAGGCCCACAAGGCCCACATTTCCATCATTGTGGGCCTAAACTTGAATGTAGGTCCCTGTCTAATATGAGCATTGTGTTCAATCTACTCTTTGTTCTTCCTTGTCTCATTCTGCCTAAAAAAATACATATTTTTCTTAGCCTAAATCTGCATAATACATTTATCTTGAATCTTCTAAAATTCTATTTTCTTGCGTTCATAACATTTATGTTGTTTGGTACTCCTTGAACCTATCATGCATTTCTCTGAGGAGTTTCTGGCTGTTTGTGCCACAGCTACCAGCAGTTAAGCGGTTAAGCTACATTTCTCAGTGAACACTGACATGACCTAACAATGTTGTGTTTCATTAGGTTGATTGAGTCCGATTAAGAAAAAGCTCAGAGAAGGCAGTGTTTTCATCTCTTGCCAACAACCGGTAGTGAGGTTTCTAGATATCGAGTTTACAATACCCATATGGTGTTGATTAACAAATATTTCACCTTGAGTCCATGCTCAGAGGTTGCAGAAACTTCTCATGATATTATAGTGGACGTAGAAGGCACTCAATAGCTCCCTCAACTTGTGTTTTTTTACCACAGCAGATCGTAATGATAACCAAGGTTCAATGCTTTAATACATTTAACTACAGTAAATCTCTTTGTTTTCATGTGGCCCAGGACTCTGAGCCCAGTCCGAACCAGTTCTGGGGAGCACTTTGCCAGTGCAAAACAACCTCCAATGTCAGTGTGAGCCCTGGCTCCAGACACACCACAGGGGGCCAGCACCATTATCATAGTGGAGGGCAGGCACAGCCCTATTCAGGTGCAGGTGCTACTCCTCCCATCACTCAAAATGCAGACCAGGCCTATTTAGCCTAGCGCTGACTCAGCCACACTCTCTAAAGCTACTGCACCTCCCCAGCCCCTGTTACTCCAAAGCCAGACAGCCAATAAACAAACCCAGCAGAGGTACACATGATGTGTAAGCAAGAAAATACCTACTTTCTAAAAGTGGTGTTTTCAACCGCAGAATGTAAAAATCACCTTTCCTAAAAGATGCATCTTTAGATTCTGAGTTCAAGCATACTAAACTTTCATTTCCTACCTTGTTCCCAGGGGTAGTTATGTTTTTAAGATGTTATCAGCAAACTCCCAATGCTATCCTATGGGAACAGATAGCCTTGCAATAGTGAAAAAACCCACAATTGGCAGTATTTCACTATCAGGACATGCCCCACACATCAGGGCATGTCCTACCTTTCACATACACCTCACCCTGCCCACATGGGTACCTTAGGCCTACCTTAGGGTTGCTAACATGTAAGAAAAGGTGATGTTATGGCCTGGCAAGTGGGTGCACTTGCCAGGTTGACATGGCAGTTTACAAACTGTGCACAGTCACTGTAGTGCAGGCCTGAGTTGCCTCTTTTCAGAGATACTAATGTGGGTGGCACAATCAGTGCTGCAGGCCCCCTAGTAGCATTTGATTTAAATGCCCTGGCACACTCAGTACACTTTACTAGTACATGAAATAAGCCAAACATAGATAGCCACTCATAATAACAATTTACACAGAGAACATATGCACGTTAGCACTGATTAGCAGTGGTAAAGTGCCCAGAGTCCTAAAGCCAACAGCAACAGGTCAGGAAAAAAATAGGAGGAAGAAGGAAAAGGTTTGGGGATAATCCTGAAAAAAGGGCCATTTCCAACACTCACCCATTTAATTTTATTCCTTTCAATCTCTGATGTGGATCACTTCCTCTAGGTCCCCCCTTCACAGCAGCATCTTGAGCCCTGAAGAAAATGACCCTGGTGGCCCTGAAATGCAAGTAAGCACATTGTGTTCTATTTACCCATTGACTGGACTGGGCACATATGGCCCAGACTTAAGCAATGGGAAAGTACTTGTACAAGGTTATTTTTCACATATTTGTGTATATGTGTACATTGTACATATGTGCAGTCAAAATATGCACACAAGCTTCCACATATATGAAAAAAACATACACAGCCTTCAGAAACACACCCGCTGAGCCAGAGGTCACACCATAATATGGTGGGAGGGAGACCGCTGCCATGGCAGTCTTATCTGGATCGCTGCCACAGTAGTGTGGCGGTACGACCGCCAAACTCATAAGCAGGCTCTTAGTCCTGTGCCCAAAACAGGTGTGTCCGTGCCCACCACCTCCAACCATCTGCACAAATTAAGCACTTGTCTCTAGACACTCTTCCACTGGCACAGCTCTCTTTAAGCTACACTGACTTCCCATTAAGGAAAGAGTATCTTTCAAAGCACTCTGTTTCTGACACAACATTTTTGACTAGAGAGGACATTCTTACTTTCTTTCTTTGATCAAACCCAATCACCCTAACAAGTGTCTCAGATCTTTAGGGACCACATTGACAGTGATCCTTTAGTTTCCTACACACTAGGCTATGGAGCTCACTCCCTCTGGACTTGAGAATGGAGCCTCCTGAAGTTATGTTTTGCAAACTAATGAAGACCCTAAGTCATAAGATAGTATAGGGCAGGTTTTTGAGATTTTTTGTATTAGAATATAGCACGGGACACTCCAAATGGAGTAACCAGGAGCATTACCACTTCCTTAACATAATATAACTTGTTGTTTATGCTGTGCATAAACTTAAAATGCCAGGGACACACAGTTTAAACTGTCAGATTGGATGTGGAGCCATCACTGATTTACTTGATAAATGTATTGACATGAGTTGGGACCAGCAAAAAAAATCTGGAACTCTTCTACAAAATGGAGTGATTTTAAATGTAATAAAAATAAAGGAGTGGTAGGCATTCTAATGATTCAGCTCACATATTGCATGGGCCTCAGGTTGCTGTTCGGAAAAGCACTCTCCAGGCAGCCCTACATCAGAAGATGCCTAAGGCACAAAAATGACATGTCGCATGAGCAAGAAAAACCTCTTGCATTCCTCTGGGTCTGTTAAATGTGCAATCTAGTGCTTGGTGAAAGTCGCAGGCTCTCAAATTTATGTATAGGCCTTCAGAACTCTCATGGACTGCAGAAGCAGACAGTCACCTGTAGGCCAGGAGTAGCAGGCAGAATGCAGGTGGTCATGTGACTGTATTTCTCTGATACAATATTGCTGATGAAAATAAAGCTACTCCAAATATCGATTAGAAAAACACCAAGGACACAAATATTGACTAAACAAGAGTTCTAAGTAATGTAGAAAAGTATCAGCTACAGAAATACAGTGCACCAAAATATAATCATTAAATTGGAAAGCACATCAAATTTAAAATATTTAAAAATATATTAATTTTCAGAATATATTCGCTTTAAAAACCTAAAACAGTTAAAACAAATTGTATTTATATAAAAAATATATACATTTATGTATACTTCTATAGAAAATATATAAGTACATTTTATAGCCTAAAGCTTTAAAATAAACTTTACAATAGATATATATAATACACATGATATGGAAATTAAAATATAATAGCACATTGAATTATGTATAAACACTGCATTTTAAAATCTTTTAAAGCGTATACAATATAATGATTACAGTTTTAAAAATTAATTAAAATAGTAAAAATCCAAAAATAAACCAAATGAAAATATAAATATTCTTTTAAATTAAATCATGAAAATATAGTTAAAAAATAAAACATTTTAATTAACAATTTTGACTTTAAAGTGGTCAAAATTACTATTTCCAGTCCAAACTTAGCAAGGGTAGGCACTATGGAGGCATCAGATTTACTATTTGCTCACTAACCTGCTAAACAGTCGGAAAATAATTACCAGTTCCAGTCCAACCTGAGCAACTGTACAGAGGTATTAAACTTTGGAGTCCCACTTCTAACATACAAAAAAATCAAACATAGGTAAAACACTTAAGAGAAAAGCAAAAATAATATATTAGTTTTAACATTATAAATTTCATATAAATCATTGCAAATGAATAAGACATTACAAATTAGGAATAGATAAAATAATATCAAAACTATTAATCAATTAAACACATACAAATATATATATATATATTTAAAACCCAGTACCTAGCATAAATAGTACACAGGAATAAAAATAATATAAAATTAATTAATGGATAAAAATACTAAACATAACACAATTAATTAATATTTACGTAAAACAAATAATTTGCATAATAAATCAAATGAACAACATGAAAAAATATTTTAAACAATTATGAATTCTTTTCGAAAAGAATCCACCCTGCTGCCCTAAAAAGCTAAAAATCTGCCAATATAAAAAATTCAAATAAAATAATACAAAATCTTAAAATATATTGCAGAAGCATAAATAAAATAAACTATATTAAAAACGTTCACGCAATTAGCCTGAAAAGGATCACTCCTAACACAAAAAACATTACAGAGGCCTTTCCTATCCGCTACAAGGAATCCAGCCACCGGAAGTGCTTCCATAGATAACCAGATAATTAACTCATTAAAGTATAACAATTGGCTTTGGATTATTGATCATTATGGTATGAAAATTTGGGTTAGTACCAGCTCTGGACAAGGACTTGCAAGCAATCATATAATCAATTAACTGTGCAACAGAGCACAATAAAATCACAAGCTTATACGTGCCTATAAAGCTGCTGCGTCTCATTGGAAAAAGTATACTACTAAACACATCAGGGGCAGATTTACAAGAAACTGACGCATCTGTAGAGATGCATCAGTTTCCCTGCGCCAGCCTGCAATACCCTTGCGCCACCATGGATGTGCCATATTTACAATACGGTGCACCATTGCGCAAAGATTGGCAGATGCGTCAGAAAGTCTGACGCATCTGTTGGCCCAAAAGTCACGCATTGCTGGAGTTGTGTTGCAAGCACAAACCAACTCCACAATGCATGTTGAGGCCTATGCTTATTGTTCTGCGCCACTCCTTAAGCCTGCTTCAGCAGATGAAAGTTTTTGACGCAGTGGCATCCTAGAATCTTGTAGATTTCACTGCGTCACTTCTATGAGGCTTTCTGGTGTGGGAACGCCCACCCTGCATTTATTATACCTGACGCAGGTATTACGTAATGCAGGGTTTTACAATGTGACGCAGCTCCCTAGATGCATCACGCTGTAAATTGCCCGCATTGTTTACGCCACTGCTGCATCACAAAAGTGATGCAACGGTGGCTCAAAAGTGTCACAAGGGATTGTAAATCTGCCCCATCAATGTTCTAGTCTGTGGTTCCTAGTCACAAAGGCATTTTGGAGCATGTAAAGAAATACTACTCGCATGCCTTTCTGAATTGGCAACAAAACATCTAAACTACAATAAATGGGAAGATTTTACATATAATTAGAAAAAATAGAGACTGTGCCCTCTTTTCACTTTTGTTAATATAGATTTGGACATTTGGGGTCGTATTCACAAAGGCATGTTAGAGTATGTAGAAGAATATTCCTAAAATATAATTTCCTGTACTTGGAAAAGCTTGTCTGAATTAACCTCTGCGTATTTTTTTATTGATGTTTTGTAAAAACAGCTCTTTCTCGAGTCTGCATGGAGGCCAGGTGGATGCGTAGTTTTCCATTGTCACCTCAGCAGGTTGTAAAACTTGTTGCCAAAACAGGTTTGCCTCAAACCACGTTAGCCAGTTAACACACCTTTTTTCATTTCGCTAATGCATAGCATATTGCGCTGTTTGTTTCCAGAGGAACATTATGGCAACAGGAATCTCTGCCTAAATTGACAATGGAACAACTATCAAATTGCCTTTGCATTGTTGGTTTTACGATGCACACTAAAAGTGTAAGCTTTATTTTTGAATTTTCTTTTTTTTTTTACCATTAAACTACATACATCCAAAGAGTCATAATGAAGTTTATCACTCTTTGCAAAATAAATTCCTCTGACACTCTTATGAAAGAAGTTGTAAATCCATTTTTTACTTTTTTGTTGTCGACTGACAATAGTGTGTGGTGTAAATAGTCACCGTCTAACCTTGGGAAGTAAGAAAAAGCATTTATGTGCGCAATGGGAGACGAACTACTGGTGATTTTGATGTTCATTTTTTGATTCAGATGAAGGAACCGTAGCAAACACTGGAACTAATGTGCTGGAGTGGATTTCCTTCACAGCACTCTGTTTTCATATACTGAGAAGCCGTGTCTGACACACCTCACTCAGACATATTTTGACAGGTGAATTCAAGCTAAAATATTATACTAATGCACATATGAAGCAACTGCGAACTCTTGCAGCAACTTAAGGCATTCTCACTGCACGTCGAATGTTGTAGGACGAGTCAAGAACCATCGCAGTTTCTACGCATCAAGCATGGCAAAGATTGATTACTGTAGAGAGCACTTTACCAGTGATATGTTAAACGGTGCTCTATACAACTCAAAACTTATATTAAGACAGAGAAGCAGCCATTTTCTCAGTGGGTTGAATTTATAACTCAGAGCAGTGGTGCCTGTGTTTACAACAGCACTCTGTCCAGGAGCATGCAGAAAACGTGCCATTACACAACATATGGTATTGTTAAGTTGTGTCATAATAAATATGCAGTTGCATACCTCTATCTTAAGGGTCATAAGAAGTAGCAATCAAATCTTCATATGGAAGCTAATAGACAATCTGATTTCTTATTTAAATGAAATCAATATTGGATTAAAAAAGGTAGAGATTTAGGGATTAATAAAAACAAAAATAATGGCAATAAAGCAGAGAAAACACACTGAGTAAAATCTGACTTTTCATGTTTTTAATAATCAAGAAAAATATCAGGAATATACTAAACTTATTTTACTACAGAAAATGGCAAACATTATTCCAAGAAACCTAAAAAAGGAAAAAAGAATTGTAAATAATTTTCAATGTACAAATAAAGTAGAGACATAAGGATCTACTCAAGCAAGAGGTGCTATTGGAGAGCTTTGTGCCGTTTTTGTTGCTGGGGGCCGATATTGCAAAACCGGTCCCTGGTAACAAAAACAAGGGTCTATAACCCACCTCCACCCTGGCGGCCCACGGTAGAAATGCCTGGTGAACCAGGTGGCTCTCCTGCTGGCGTGGCTGTAGGATGGTCTCTTGAGTGGGGTGAGGGTGTTGGTGCAGTCGTCGATCCACTGTCTGAGGTTGTGGGCTGCGGCGTCAGGGCAGGTGGGGTTGATAGGTGGGTTCTGGGCGAGGGTGGTGGTCAGCTGGTCTTCGGTGACTTTGTTCCAGCAGCGGCGCGGCAGCTGTTGGGTGCGATGGTGCGTGGTTGGTTTTTTGAAGGTGAAGTGGATGCAGCGGTGGTCGGTCCAGTGGGGTTCGGATGTGTGGTCGAAGGCGACGTGGGTGCTAGTGGAGAAGACAGCGTCCAGCGTGTGGCCTGCGGCGTGGGTGGGTGCGGTGATGAGTTGCCTGAGGCCGAGGTTGGCAAGGTTTTCGTTCAAAGTGGTGGAGTTGGTGTCGTTGTTGTTCTTGAGGTGGAATTTCAGGTCCCCGAGGAGGATGTAGTCCGTGGAGGCGAGTGCGTGGGTGCTGGCGAGGTCGGCGATGGAGTCGCTGAACTGTGCTCGTGGTCCGGGGGGTCTGTAGATGAGGGTTCCTCTGAGGGTGGTGTTGGGGTCGGTGTGGATCCGGAAGTGCAGGTGTTCGGCGGTGTTGAGGGTGCCGTCTGCGTGGGTGGTGACCTTGAGGTTGGACTTGTAGACGATGGCTATTCCTCCTCCGATGCCATTGGCGCAGTCCCTGCGGGTGATCTTGTAGCCGTCCGGGATGGCTATGGCGATGTCGGGTGCCGAGGAGTCGTTCCACCAGGTCTCGGTGAGGAAGGCCTCGTCTGGGGCGAAGGTGTCGAGCAGGTCCCAGAGCTCGACGGCGTGTTTGCGTGCGGAGCGGGTGTTGAGTAGAATGCAGCGGAGGTGGTTGGGTCCAGTTCTAGGAGATTTGGTAGGTCTGTCGCAGGTGAAGCTGCAGGTGCGGCAGGAGAAGGGTCCGTGGGTCCGTTACGGGGCGGCCTGGATGCAGGTTTTGTGTCGGCCAGCGTTGAGTGCATGGAGGGAGTCGGCGTCGTATCTGAGTCTGGCGTCGTAGGGAGCATGGGGTCCAGGGGTTCTGGCGTTGGCCGTGGTCCAGGCGCTGATGGGCGCAGACAGGCTTGCCTTTCACGTGCCTTCGGCGCGCCGGCGGCGCGGCCGCTGCGCGCGCCCTCTTTGGGGCCTCCATAAGAGGGGCTGAGGGAGGATGGGGCAGCTGGGAGGTGGGAGCGGGGTGGCGAATGGGATGCTCGGTGGGCTGGGCCTCAGGGGAGCAGGGGCGGGAAACCAGGCAACGAGGGGTGGGGGGCGGGAACCAAGGCAGTGAGGGGAAGGGGAGCGGGGAAAAAAAACGGCGGGAATCGGCGATCCGGCGATCAGGGAATGGGAATCAGAATCAGAATTCAGCGGTCCTACATATTTTCTTCTCTTCCATTTCACCTATGCTACATTTTATATTATCTTTCTTAATTCTCTTTTATCCTCTTCCTCTCCATCTCTCTAAATCATTTGTCTTGTCCTCAGGTACGGACATGCCCTGTTTCTATCTCTTATTGTGCTTTTTACAGATCTGGCTCTTTGTCTTTGATCTGTCATTTCTTTCTTTCTCTTCTTCTAACTTTTTTTTGCTTTTTATTTTGTTTCCCTTCCTTCATCATCCCTATTTTTGCTTATCTTCCCTCAATTTTTCCTATATGTACATGAGTATTTCCTTTATGGGCTTTCTTACAATCTTCTTAATTTTTTTCGGTCTTCTGTCATCTTTGCTCATTGCTTTTTGTTTCTATTGCTTTTTTCTTTTCCCTTTTTCTCTTTCCCTGCTCTTCTTATGTAAACTGTCATGGGTCCCTTACTTCCTCATATTCTCCACTAATATTTAGTGTTATTTATAATTGATAAACAGCGTCTTTTTGGCTCCATCATTATGTTTGCTAAGTGTCATCATTTTGTACTCCCTTCTATCTTATCCATCTCTTTCCTTCTCTTTCATCACTTTTTTATTTTCCTTCCTTCCTATGCTACCCCATATGGATTTTCTTTTTCTATACTCTCATGCTCTTTATCATTCCTATTTACTGCCCTGTTATTGACAAATGGTGTCTTTTCACTTTCATTGTTGTCTCTGCAGTTGTCATCATTGTTCCTGTACCCTTGTCTTTGAAGTGATATGCTTAATGTTGTGTCGTGGAACGTCCGTGGTTTGGGTCACCCTGTCAAATATCAGAAGGTACTCTCTCATCTATCAAAGTTGCTTTTTTGCAGGAAACCCACTGTAATGATGTTGAATCTCTTATGTTAAACATCAGTGGGTGGGCAAGGTTGTTTATTCACCTGCAGTGAACTGCAAAGGTAGGGTTGCAATCCTATGTCATAAATCTTTACAAATTCTAATTTTGTCCACTGAAGCTGACACAATGGGACGATGGGCAATTCTTCAGGCCAAGGTCCATAATAAAACGATTACTCTCTTCAATATTTATGGACCAGTTAAACCTGACCCTGGTTTTTGGAATACAATTAAATTGAAATTATCTTCCATCACCAATCCTAAAATTATTGTTGCTGGAGAATTTAACAATTGGCTTGATCCTTTTTCCGATTGAAAATCAAAATGCAAATTTAAACCTGATAAGTCTCATAAACGATTATAGTCTGCTATTGCCTCTCGTCCACTTTTTGATGTTTGGAAAACTTGTAATCCTGATAAATATGAATTTACTTTTTTCTCAAATTTATTGATTATATTTTGGTTTCAAAATCCCTATTGCCCTCTGTTCAGTCTTCAGAAATTGGATCCATTTTTATTTCTGATCAAGCCCCTGTTTCCTCGTCATTTTATCTTTCCCTTACCAATTCCAAACATACCCGGTGGAGATTTAACAACTCTCTCCTGTCTGACCAATCTTATATATCTGAGGCTGCCTCTTTCATAAATGAGTTTTTTATGTTTAACAAAGCAAGTGATACTTCTATCCATAATAACTGGGACACCTTTAAGGCATCCTTTTAGGGCTTTTACCATTGCAAACACGGGTAAAAAGGAGAAATTATTGAACTCCCAGTACATCTCCGCCCGTAAACATATATAGGGCCAGATGTAGGTGGCCAAATAGTGATCGGTAATGCTGAAATTAGCAGAATTCAGTGTTACCGATCGCTATTTGGCTGCGAGCAATGTAGGTGAGTTTAAACCTACTAGCAAAATAAGGAATCGCAAAATTGCGATTCCTTATTTTGCTCTTGCATTTAAGGATTCGGGAATTGCGATTCCTTAAATGCAATGTAAGTAGCACAAAAGTAAGTGCACTTAAGTGCCTTAAGGAATCGCTAACTACCACCAACTTCAAGTTGGTGGTAATTAGCGATTTCCTTTAAAAAAGCACTTTTTTCCTTTTTTTAAAGTGCTATGTGGCACACATTCATGCCCTTAGGGCATGTATGTGCGCCACATGTGCACACATGCACCTTTTAGGGGTGCAACAGGGTGTCCTTTTGACACCCTGGCACCCTTGAAATAGCATCCGCTATTTGCCATTCTTTAATACCGAATCTCTAGTAGTGAATATCTTCCCATTCATTCCTGTGGGCCTCCAAGCCCATAGGAATGAATGAATATGTATTCCTTATTAGCTAATCTCAATTTGGCATTCGTTATTAAGGATTGTTAAGGAATCGCTAATATTTTAGCGATTCCTACCTACATTCAATTTTGCGAGTCCTTTATAGCGAATCAGTAAAATTCGCCATTAAGGACTCGGTATTTCGGTTTTACCTACATCGGGCCCTAAATCTCTAGAACACTCTTTCTTCACATCCAATTCTCCCTCCCATCTCCGAGATCTTATTAACTCCTTTGTCGTGGTGCTGGGGGGGTGCGGGTGAGCGCGGCGCCGCCATACTCGTGACGGAACCACGCCGTCATGAGTCACTGGCGAGCTGTGCTCATGACGCCGTGGTTCTGTCACGACTCCGCCCACTCATTATTTTGCCCGCACCAGCAGGGAATCAGTGCCGCATGGGTGGAGCGGCCACAGCATGACGGAACCACGCCGTCATGAGCACACGCCGCCCGTGGCTCATGACGGCGTGGTTCCGTCATGCGCATGGAAGGGGTTAAGGCAAAGTCAGATTTCAACAAATTAGCTACAACTGATGCTTACAATATTTTACTTAAAATAAAATCCAAATATCACAGGGGTCAAAATAAAGCAGGTAAGATGCTGGCCAACTACTTAATAGTCAAATGGGAAAAGAGAATCATCGGTTATTTTCGTAATACTAATAATAATACATTACTTCATTATGATTCATATATTGTTAATGCTTTCCAATCCTATTATCATTCTCTATATATGGATGATATAAATCCCTCTGATTGTGATATCCATTCTTTCTTTGACGGTCTTCCCTCTCCTCCGTCTATGCCTGATGCTATGCCTCTCCTTGAAAAAGATATTTCTCTTCAAGAGATCCTTGATGCGATTAAAGCTTTGAGGAGGGCCGGGGCTCCTGGCCCAGACAGTTTCTCCATCAAACTAATTTCTTATTTTTCCTCTATTTTTGCCCCTTGTTTACTTGAACTTTTTAATTCCTTCATATCTAAATCAAAACGTGAGTGTTCCTTTTTAGACACTCTGATTATAATCATCACTAAACCAGACAAAGATCATACCCTATGCCAAAATTATCGCCGTATCTCATTAATTCATTATGATTGTAAAGTTTTTGCAAAAATCCTTGCCCCTAGTTTTGACGACGTCATACCTCTATTAATCAAACCTGAACAATCCGGTTTTATTAGAGGCCGACTTACCTCTGATAACGCTGGGATGTTCTCTAACGTTCTATCACTAGGGAAAAGATATCCTGACCCTCTAGCTGCCATATCCCTTGATGCAGAAAAATCATTTGATCGTGTAAATTGGCCATTCAGGTTCAGAACTCTTCATTGGTTCGGTTTTGGTCCCAAATTCATTTCATTTAGTAGGTTATTGCATCTTGAACCCCGTAAATCTATTTGTGTCATTGGTCTCTTGTCCCCATATTTTATTCTACACAGAGGTACCAGACAAGGCTGTCCACTCTCCTCTCTTTTGTTCCTCTTTGCGTCTAGAACCTTTTCTTGAACATATTTATCATAACCCCTTAATAACTGGTTTTCAACACAAATCCCACGAAATCAAACTATCTGCTTCTGCAGATGTTATTTTGATCTATCTAATCCTCCTACCTCTTTGCCTCCTTTCCTTCAGGAAATTGACTTATACTCTAAAATATCAGGCTACAAACTAAAGTTCTCCAAAATGGAGGTTTCACCTTTAAATTCCACATGTTATCAATACATGTTTTCCGACACTACTTTCAAATGGTGTCCCTCCAAAATTAAATACTTGGGTGTATGATTTTCCTCGAATATCCCTCACACTCTTTTACACAATTTTAATGCACTAAAACGTAAGATTCAGGATTCATTTAGTTCTTGGTCCCCTCTTTTTCTATCTTGGTGGTGTAGATTGGACACCATTAAGATGATGATTGTCCCCCTCATTCTTTTCTTACTTTCTATGTTACCTTTTAAAGTTCCCAATTATTATTTTAAACAACTTGACTCTCTCTGTATTAAATTCCTATGGAATAATAAGTTGTCTCGCATTGCCTTATCTAAATTAATTAAACCAAAAACTGAAGGAGGTTTGAGGTTTCCTAATTTTAAATTATGCCATACTGCTTTTATACTTAGACAATTCTTTGCTTTAAATAAGCAGGATTGCGACTCACCGATACCCAGATGGATTGCTTTTGAGCGCTCCCTATTACATGAATTCTCCTTTTCCGACATTTGCTCAATGTCTAATTGTACCTTTATTTCCCAATATCCCATTTTAAAATACTCCCAACATGTCATACACTCCCTGTTTACGGATAGCACCACCTTTCAACAAGGGATTCGTGTATCTTCTATTTGGTACAACAAATTCATTAAATTCCGTCACAAATCATTCTACTTCAAACATTGGAAAGAGAAGGGTATTTTTTATGTTCATCAACTAGTACCACATACCTCTGTTATACCCTTTACTGTACTACAACAATGTTATAATTTACCTCTATCCTACTTTACCCAATACTCACTAATATCCAACGCCCTACAATCATTCTTGTCATCCAAAAATTTCTCTGATGACACCATTCCAGTTACATCCATGACCCCTTTGAACACAATTCCCCCCGACTCCTTTCCCAAACCCTCTGTTATATACAAGCTTTTGTCCAATCCCATATCCAATAGACCAAAATCTACTTTCGATCTAGCTTGGGAACAAGACTTAGCTATATCCCTTACAACTGACAGATGGAATAAACTCTGGCATAACATTTTCACTACTTCAAAAGCTGCTAAAATTACTCAATCTTTATTTTTTATTTACAATAGAGCAGTTTATACACTGATTCATATTCATAGGATTGATCCTTCCTCCTCTCCCCTTTGTTGGTCTTGTCTCTCCTCGGATGGCACACTGTTACATCTAATATATTACTGTCGCAATGTTTTTAAAATTTGGAATTCCAATTGGTCTACGTCTTCCAAGATATTTAATCATAATATTTCATTATCAATTCAAAATGTATTTCTTGGGTCCATATCTGATGATTTCTCCGATGCTTCACATAAAATGAAATTGTTTGACCTTTTTATCTCCCTTGCATTTAAAGTGATTTTAACTTGTTGGAAAGATAATTCTAAAGTTTGTACATTAATGTGGTGTAACCTTATTTGCAATGAACATAGACTTTCTACTGTCGCATCATCAACATTATCTCAGAAAATCAAATCTGATTTACTTTGGATTCCCTTTACTACTTTTCTATCTTCTCACCCTTCTATATCTTAATTACTTATCTTATCTTTCTCCCCTTCCCCTCTCCTCTCATCTCTCTCTTCTTGTTTTCTTTTCTCTTTCCCCCTTTTTTTCTCTTCCCCTTCTTAGTATCTATTTTTATAAATATAAAAATCCTTACTCTTTTATCACTTGTTTTAATATGTACCCTTTACTTTTCCTATCCATTTCTCATCCCATAGATGGTTTCTTAACTCCACTTTTCGCTATCTCTGAATTGATTGTTCCTTACTATAATAGCCTTTGACAATATGGGTTTTATTACTCTTTTGCTCCATCTTATGCCTTATTGTATCCTTGGTACTTTATTATTATACCAATAGAATTATTAAACTTAAAAAAGTAGATTTAATGTGAAATTTGCTTTAAGAGTCAAACCCTCATTGGTTTATTGGAAATTTCCTGAGAAGGATTAAGAATGACTCTGCTCTGCAGCGCAATGTAGGGATACAGCCAGAATTATTTGTGGCATCAAAGGAAATGTAACTCTTAATGGTTCATGTGCCATGGTACATGTTTTGCATGTATGTTATAATACCTAACTATCAATTTGAGAATATAAATGTACCATAATATTATGCTAAAAATATTGGGACTGCAAAAATAGCATGGACCATAGTATCAAAGATAAGTGTCTCCTATATGTTTGCTAATAATATCAATGTATAAAATATTGTTTACATAAATATCATGGTATTTCATTGGGTAGTGGTATGGCCTTAATTTCATTGTGTATTTAATGTTAACGTTTTATGAAAAATGTGTTTTTTGGGATACATGTTATTTTATAGTTTTTTAAGGGAATTTGGTGATTTTGGGAGTTTGGGTGGGTAATGTTTTAAGTGTAAATTAATAATAAATACTCAATGTAGTAATATATATTTTCTAAGTGTTGGGATTCATGTATTTGGGATTTTCAAATTAAAATTATGGTATTTTGTACTGGTTGTGGGGTTCATTTGGGGATGTATTTGGTGGAATATTCATATTAGTTTAATTAAAATATTTTTAGGGTGAATTTAAAGTAAAATTTACTTGCAGGTTAGGTGCCTTGCATGTTTGCACTACATTTGTTAATTTGTGTGTATAGTATGCTTCATACTGTAAATCTTATGAGATCGGGTGGTTGTCTAATTTCAAGGAGGGAATCTCTGGAAATATCTTTCACAATTGTTCCTCTTGATGTAAAAAGGGGTGTAATTTGCTGACAATTGGCACTGTGTTTCCACTGTGCATTGCACGTGATGACAATGGGACCTTAGTTTAGGCCTCTTTTGCTTTGCATTGCAAGAGATTGTTTCTCAGGATCCTGGTTGCTACTTTGTCTAGGCATCGCAAGCTGCTTTGTAGAGCCTGGCTGAATATTGTGGCATACTTTGCATGTCTATAGTGTAACTCCTCAAATTATAGATGATATAACATACATTTTTAGAGTAATACGAAGAGGATTTGAGGTGTTAATTGGAAGGTTTGGCAGACAATTGATGCTGGAAATGTGCTTCTGTATGTGGGCAATGCATTTTGCCATTTAACACTTGAAGTGACCATATATTCCTGGCATGGAATAAGGGCAGTCTGATAAAAAAAAGACATGGAAAGTTTGGGTTGGTTTTAATTAGGAAACGCATCATATATAAAGAATGAAAGGATTATGGCTGCATGCACATTTCTGAAAGGTTTTTGTGCACCATAATACATTTGTGAAATGGTGTACATTAGGTGATCCTGGAAATCATTAAGAGGTGGGTAAATAAACATAACAAAAAGACTGATCACATCGTGTACTCATCACATGCCATTACATGTCTTATGCAAAAGACACACAATTGATGGACGGAATGCAGAAAAAAAAAACCTTTCTCCCCCAGTCAAGAGATCTGCGTTAAATCCATCATTCTTTTGCTCACCATGCCACCCCAGTTTAGACCTGGCCAAGTGAAAATCAGTCTTGACCCTGTTCCTCATTAGAACAGTCCAGCCCTAACTGCCAAGCCAGGTCCTCCCTGGAACAGAAACAAGCATCCTAGGACCGGTTTCGGTGTTTCACCCCTCTTTATCCAGGATAGCTTGAATCCAGTGGCACAGTGAGCCTGGGACCTACTTCTAGGCATACCCGGCGCACTTAGGGCGAGAAAGCAAAAGACACACAATTGATGGACGGAATGCAGAAAAAATCAAAACATTCTCCCCCAGTCAAGAGATCTGGGTTAAATCCATCATTCTTTTGCTCACCATGCCACCCCAGTTTAGACCTGGCCATATGCAAATCAGTCTTGACCCTGTTCCTCATGGGAACAATCCAGCCCGAACTGCCAAGCCAGGTCCTCCCTGGAACGGAAACAAGCATCCTAGGTCCGGTTTCGTGGTTTCAACCCTCTTCAGCCAGGATAGCTTGAATCCAGTGGCACCGTGAGCCCGGGACCTACATCTAGGCATACCCGGCGCACTTAGGACGAGAAAGCAAAAGACACACAATTGATGGACGGAATGCAGAACAAATCAAAACATTCTCCCCCAGTCAAGAGATCTGGGTTAAATCCATCATTATTTTGCTCACCATGCCACCCCAGTTTAGACCTGGCCATATGGAAATCAGTCTTGACCCTGTGCCTCATGGGAACAGTCCAGCCCGAACTGCCAAGCTAGGTCCTCCCTGGAATGGAAACAAGCATCCTAGGACCGGTTTCAGGGGTTTCACCACTCTTCAGCCAGGATAGCTTGAATCCAGTGGCACAGTGAGCCCGGGACCTACGTCTAGGCATACCCGGCGCACTTAGGGCGAGAAAGCAAAAGACACACAATTGATGGACAGAATGCAGAACAAATCAAAACATTCTCCTCCAGTCAAAAGATCTGGGTTAAATCCATCATTCTTTTGCTCACCATGCCACCCCAGTTTAGACCTGGCCATATGCAAATCAGTCTTGCACCTGTGCCTCATGGGAACAGTCCAGCCCAAACTGCCAAGCCAGGTCCTCCCTGGAATGGAAACAAGCATCCTAGGACCGGTTTCGGGGTTTCACCCCTCTTCAACCAGGATAGCTTGAATCCAGTGGCACAGTGAGCCCGGAACCTACGTCTAGGCTGGACTGTTCCCATAAGGCACAGGATCAAGACTGATTTGCATATGGCTGGGTTCAAACTGGAACGGCATGGTGAGCAAAAAAACGATTGGTTTTAGGCCCAGATCTCTGCACTGGGGTGAATGTATGGCATTGTTCTGCAGTCTGTCCATCAACTGTTGTTTTTGCATTTGTCACCTGGAGTGGGAAGGGTCTGTCCAGACGTGGGTCCCGTGCTCTCCATGCCACTGGAATCAAGCTATCCTGGCTGAAGAGGGGTGAAACCCCAATACCGGTCCTGGGATACTTGTTTCCAGTCCAGGGAGGACCTGGCTTGGCAGTTCAGGATGGGCTGTTCCCATGAGGCACAGGATCAAGACTGATTTGCATATGGCTGGGTTCAAACTGGAGCAGCATGGTGAGCAAAAAAACGATGGATTTAGGCTAACATCTCTGTACTGGAGTAAATGTATGGCATTGTTCTGCATTCTGTCCATCAACTGTTGTTTTTGCATTACATGTCTTATGGTCAATACCCAAGGTGAGTCAAACAGTTCTGCAATTTAATGTTTCAGCTATCTTCAATTCGAAGATAAGCCATGCTAAAGTGCTTTAAAATTGCCTCATAGGATCTAAGTTGATAAAACCAAAAAACGATGTCCTCCAATAAAGAAATAACTTCTGATATTGAGTTTGCTGTGAGTGGAATTTCATATGAGTCAAAGAGAGTTTGCCCAGGGTGTCAAAGCTTGCCTTTTGTCTCTCACACACATGTTGTTCCCAGAAACAACTACGAAGTATTTGCCAATTCATCGAATTCACATATAAAGGTAGGTCTTGAGGTCCAACAAGCTTAAACGTTTCAATCTAACACAGTTAAAAGTTATGGTTATAGTCAATTTACTCTCAACCCCAGGCTAACAAAACATAGTCAGATCTTTGTCTCCAGGACCTAATGTTTGCTAGGAGGAAGAGGTGTGGCGCCGCTGCCAGGGCGACTGACTCTGGAATCTGGGGATCACGGTTCGATCCCCGGTGCCGGAGGCAGCTTAGGCCAGCACCATGTGACTATGGGCAACAGCTTGCTTAATCTTCCCGATGGCCCCCAGCGCCTAGAGACCCTTACGGGTGATTGTTCACGCTTCACAAATGTGGATTATTGTTAGGAGCCGTCTGTGAGTCGGGCATCTGTCTCTACTGCAACATATGCAGACATTTTAAAAATTATAATGTTGATGGTCTCAGAAATCCCTCATCATTTCTTGTAGTTGTCCTACAATGCTATCTGCCACCCATAGAACTTGAAACTTTCACTGAACAAGAGACATCCACTCCTCCTCTATTAAAAGTTGAGCTGATACCAGTTTCATTGGGCTGGGTGAACCAAAGGACTTTCTCACTGGACTGCAATATTGTTGTATTGTGAAGCACTGTGCAAATGCCAGATGTTCGCACTGCAATGAGTGTACTGTTCACGGGCAAAACAAAAAGAATGTGCACATAGCAATGCACTTGACTCACCTCCTAAATAATATGGAGATAGGAACTGGTCTGCAAGGAACAGCAGATCTCCATCCCTCTATAATATTTCACACATTATCATTATAACCACTGCAGATTAACAGGTCAAGAGTCATACTGGTACATAAAGTGACCGCGATACGCTCCATTCACATGCAGAATCTTGCATACGCACAGTGGAAGCTTTCCAAAATAAACTAGCTTCCACTATGCATATGGCTGCCAACTTCTGCCAGCAGGTGGTAGGGATTGTGGGTTCTCTTGCAAGTCATAAGGAGAGGCGCTGTGCCCCTCAGATGCTTTTTTTACATTCCAACTTGAGGGAGCTCTAAGTGTCTGAAATTTTAGAAGGCCGTGCTCATTGGTCCACAGCAACTAGCACTTTGGATTCACAGATGCACAGCGTTGCACAGTGGTGCCTTTGGAAATGCACTTTCAATTAGTAAATTGCGCCCAGCGCATCAAAGTTTCTCGAGGTTTTTTTACCCAAAACAATGCAATAGTTTAAATGCTCTCGGTATTATTTAATAAAGTATTTTAAAGCTGGATGTTTGCATTCAGCCGTTTCTTTTAGAGGCTAAATAATGAACATAAATTTGAATAAGAATAATTGCGGCCTTATTTCCAAACTTGCAAAGTATAAGGAGGCTCATATCTGAAATCTTACAATCACTTGGTGGTTTAACTCCTCTTGGTGAGCTCCATAATGTGACAAGAAGGGCCTGAATTAAAAAGCAAACATTGCGAGCCTGTGTTTAGTGTGGAAGAAAAAGGCAGTATGTCGAATGCTGCATGTCGGTGTCAGTAGCATGATGTCACGTTGCTACAGGCACCCGTATGAAAAAGTGGCGAGCCTTGAAGATCAAGAAATACTTTTTGGAGCTCAAGTCCTAGCACGCAACCAAGATGGCCGCGTAGGTGCGAGGCTCCCGAGGACCTCCGCGACCTCCTGAATTAATCCTGGCGATATCCTGTCCTTGTTGAGGGGACTGTGTTGGGGAACCGGAGCTGAGGCGCCACCCGTTTTTTGGGCTCGAATCGGACCCCGAACGCCGGTGGGAGCATCGATCGAAGGTTGCGGCCTTCTCCTCGCCGGCCCCCCGGATTGGAGTAGTGGGGCGATCCGGGGACAAAGTGAATAACAGCGGCGAGAGGGGCTGGGCGACTGGCGTACCCCGCACTTTCACTTTCGCTTTTGCGCCCTCCTAGCTCTCAAGCCGGGTCGGGCTGCGGAGCGGGGTGCGGTGGCCTTGTCCGGGAGCCCGGCTGACCCGCCGGTGGTGGGTTGACCCGCGGTTCGGTGGTCGCCCCTGCCCCCCCCTGGCACCCGTGTCTTGGTATAGCGGCCCGTTTGGGGAGCTTGGCACGACGGTGGAAGAGCCAGCATGTCCACCAAACAAGATGGCGACCGGGCGAAGGTGAAGACGACCCGCCGTGGCACGGCGCACCAGGCCAACAGTATGGACCGCTACACGCTTCAGAAGGGTTCTCCGGAGACATCGCGTGCATCCCCGGTGGGCCCGACGGAGGCATCTGCTCATCCGGTGGATCTGACCCTCCGGGACGTCATGGGCGCCATCGCAGAGATGAAGGCCTCGGTGGACCAGCGTTTCGACACCTTAGCGCAAAAAATAGACTCGGTCCTTGTGGATGTGAGCCTTGTGAGGGCAGACTTGTCCAAAACAAACGACCGAGTCGACTCCCTGGCCCACACCACAACGAGCCTCACGACAGACGTGGTGGCCCTCCAGAAGGAGGTGCGCCGGCTTGGCCAGGCGAGCGCCCTGATGGACCGGCGACTGGAGGACTCCGAGGGTCGGGCCCGGAGGAATAATGTCCGTATTGTGGGGGTCCCGGAGGGACGAGAGGCGGAGGCGGCGGATCTTTTCGTGGAAGATCTGATCCTGACCCATCTCCAGCCCCGGGGGCTGAGTAAGCTTTTTGCGGTGGAGCGTGCTCATCGGGTCCCCGGGGGCAGACCTAAGACTGGTGGCCCGCCGCGGCCGCTCATCGCCCGGATTTTTAATTTTTGGGACAGAGATGCTATCCTCCAGGCCTCCAGGCAACAGGGACCGGTCAAGCTTGACAACATGGAGATACATTTCTACCCAGACTTTACTCCGGCGGTCCAGAAGCAGCGACAGAGCTTTCTTGGGGTTAAACGTCGCCTAAGGGACCTGAACCTCAAGTACTCAATGCTCTTTCCAGCCAAGCTGAGGGTAGAGGTGGATGGTCGCACGCACTTCTTCGACCGGCCCGAGGCGGCTGGGGACTGGCTGGACACTCTGCCTGGAGATCGGGGCCGGGGGGGCGGGGGGGGCGCGGCTGGCGAGGAGGGCCCGCCGGATCAGAATTGAGGGGTGACTGAATAGGCCTTGCTCTGGACGTTGTTCCTTCACCATTTATTGATTGCGTATGTTCCCCTCCTATGGAGGTTGCGTGGGGTCTGATGGGGGCTTCCCTCCTCCTCTGGGGGACTAGTTAGTATTTTAGCTATGGGGCGACAGGCACACTGCACTTTGGGGGGGCTGTCTGGGCTCATGCAGGGGTGCAGGGAGGGGGGAGTTCTGTTGGGACCGGGGGGTGGGGGGGGTGTGTTGTTTGTTAGCACCGCAGGGCAAGCCCGCTACTATGTTGTTGTTATAAGGATGCTCGATGGGGGACGACCGATTGATTCGACGTATGATGGGGGGTAGGGATTTGACTGTGTTGTCATGGAATGTTAACGGCCTGGGGGATAGGATTAAGCGTGGTGTGGTCCTGCAGTATTTAAAACGTATTTCACCAGATGTTGTCTTCCTGCAGGAGACGCACCTTATAGGTAACTCCTTTCATGCAATGAATCGGCGGGGATATCGTTTGGTGGCACATTCCGGCTTCACCTCGGGCTCGCGGGGGGTGGGTATTATGATCAAGAACTCGCTCCCGTTGGAGATTGATGAGGTGCGCCATGATGAGAGGGGACGCTACACGGTTCTGGTGGGAAGAATGGAGGGTAGAGTGTTTATCTTTATATCAGTGTATGTCCCGCCTGGGTTACAAGCCACCACATTCGCGGACCTGGGGCGCCTCCTTCTGGACCTTCCGAGTGGCCTGCTGGTGGTTGGAGGGGACTTTAATGCGGTAGCCTCTGGGTCTATGGATCGCCATCCCCCTAGGGACCTCCCCCGGGCACAGGCGTGGCTGCCCGGCCTTCTGGACACGCTGGGCCTGGTGGATTGCTGGCGATTAAAGCATCCCGCATTGCGACAGTACACCTTCCACTCGGGGGCCCATGGTAGCCTCTCGCGGCTTGATTACATCCTTGTCCCGGCGGCCCATGCAGGGAGGGTGGGGGAGGTGCGCCATCTAGCGCGGGGTATCTCAGACCACTCCCCATTGTTGTTGCATTTCGATGTCTTCCCGAGGGGGGATGGCAGGGTGGCCCCAATCAATGCATGGTATTTGCGCGACCCCACCATTCGTGCCGATTTGATCAAATCCTTACAGCGATATTTCGACGAGAATGTGGGGTCGGTCTCTTCCGCCATCTCCCTGTGGGAGGCTTTCAAAGTAGTCCTTAGAGGGGAGGCCCTCTCCTTTATCTCCCATGCCCGGCGGCTCGAGCGGGAGGAGGTGACCCGGGTAGAGGCCGAGATTGCAGAACTGGAGGGTGACCTGGGGAGCGGGGTAACAGACGCCAAGTTGCATGTTCTACACCTAAAGCAGGCGGCCTATCGGGCCCTCGTCACGGAGGCGGCCAGGGGCCTCAGTAGAGAGCAGCAGGGGCGATTGTATGATGTGGGTGATAAGGCTGGCAAATTGATTGCGTGGTTGGATAAGAGGGAGAGAGCGAGCCGCGTGGTGCCTTTGATTGAGAGTGTTGATGGTGCGTGTGTCACCGAGCCGGAAGCCATTGTCTCCTGCTTCGCGGATTATTTCCGCGAAGTCTACTCCCCGGTTTCCCCCTGCTCGGAGGAAGATTCCCATGCCCTGCTTCGGGACATCGCACTGCCCTCCCTAACGGTGGAGGACAGGGATTCGCTGGACGCCCCTCCCACCTCGGACGAAATTGCCTTGGCTATTCGCTCGGTTGCATCCGGCAAGGCCATGGGCCCCAATGGTATTCCCATCGAGCTCTACAAGCTACGCCCGGATGTGTTGGCGCCCCACCTGCGCGCGATGTTCCTGGCGGCCCACTCGCAGGGTTCCCTCCCGCCGGACCAGCGCCTGGCCACAATTGTGGTGATCCACAAGGAGGGGAAGCCCCGTGAACGGGTCACATCCTATAGGCCGATTTCGCTTTTGAACGCGGAGCCCAAAATCCTGGCCAAGGTGTTGGCCAACCGGTTGGTTGGCGTGGTGGGCGACCTGGTCCACCAAGACCAATCTGGCTTTATACCGCACCGCAACACGGCGCTCAATCTGCGGCGCTTGCACGGGGTGCTCGCGCGTGTCCCGTTTGTGCGGGAGCCGGCCATCTTGGCGTCCTTGGACGCCACCATGGCGTTTGATACGCTTGAATGGCCATACATCTGGGCGATGCTGGCGAAATTCGGGTTCGGCCCGGGTTTCATTAGCTGGGTCAAATTGCTATATTCGGGCCCATTGGCGCAGGTGGTAGTGAATGGGCGAGTCTCGGCCCCATTCGCGTTGGGGAGGGGTACGCGACAGGGTTGCCCCCTGTCGCCTCTCCTGTTTGCCCTGGCCCTGGAGCCCCTGGCGGAGTGGCTGCGGTGGCACCCTTCTATCCGTGGTCTCCGCTGGACCCCCGAGCATGAGGACCGTGTGTCCCTCTACGCTGACGACATCCTTCTGTATCTCGCCTCCCCGCGTAAATCACTGATCGTCCTGGTTGATGTTTTGCGCTCATTCGGTCGCAACTCAGGCCTGGTCATCAACTGGGCGAAATCCTGTGTCTATGTGCTTTCCGGGGAGGCTCCGGCCCTACCACGGGACTGTCCGATCCAGATTGCCTCCCAAGGTTTTCGGTACCTGGGTATCTATATCACACTTGACCCGGAGGCCCGCTATGAGCGGAATTTGCTGCCCCCCCTCCAGCGCTTGAGGGAGGACGTGGTGCGCTGGCGGCGTCTGCCGCTCTCGCCGCTCGGCCGAGCAGCTTTGTTCAAAATGATGTCCCTGCCGCGATTCCTCTACGCCCTCCAGAATACTATGGATTTGGTCCCGGCACGCTATTTCCGTGAGGTGGAGGGCCTCCAGCGGCGCCTGTTCTGGGACGGGAGGCCGCGTATTGCTCTGGCTAAATTGACGCTCCCGTGGTACGATGGGGGGGTCGCCCTCCCGGACATTAAACGGTATTACTGGGCCTCCCAACTAGCTGCAATTAATCATGGCCTTTATGGGCCCGCCTTGAACCCGGCATTTGAGATGGATAAAATGCTCCTACCCGGTGGCGATTACAATCGCGCGCTCTACTCTGGCGCGCCCGACTCCCGTTTGACGGGACCGACGCGTGTTATGGTGCGTGTCTGGCACGCGGCTAATGCAGCTATGGGGTGGAAGGACCGTTTGACCCGGGCGTCACTGCTGTATGCGTCTGAGAGGTTGGGCTCCCTATGGACGTCGAAGGGCTTCGAGAAGTGGGACACGATCGGAATCAGCACGGTGGGAGATCTCTGGACGAGGGGGGGATTCAAAACTTTTGAGACGCTGCAGGCGGAGTTTCAGCTGCAGGGCAGTGAGTACTTTCGGTACCTACAAGTCCGCCATGCGCTGGGCTCCGTCTTCCCGGACGTCGCATCCATTCCGGAGTCTTCCCCCCTGGAGGACAGAGTGCTGGACGGCCATGTACCGGACAGCACGATCTCCCTCATATACAAAAAACTGATCAACGATAGATCGTGCCTGCTGACTAGTCTCCGCGAGGCCTGGGTTGCCGACGGGCTGGAGCTGGACGACGAGGATTGGATCTCCGCGGTGGCCTCTCCGAAAGAGGTGGCCATCCCGGCTCGCCTTCGTTTCGTCCAGCTCAAGATCCTTCACCGGGTTTACGTGACGGGGCCAAGGCTTCTGCGTATGGGTTTTGCTGGTGACGGACTGTGTAAGCGTGGCTGTGGTGCGCTGGCGACTTTCATGCATATACTGTGGGAGTGCCCGGAGGTGGAGCGATTCTGGCGTGGTGTGCATGAGGTCCTGCGTGTGGTTACGCGTGTCGCGCTGCTGCCTGAAGCGAGGAGATGCTTGCTGAATGTATGGGAACCGAATGACTATTCGGTCCCGCAGACGCGGTGGGTGACTCTGGGATACATGATAGCTAAGCGTGACATTGCTCAATTGTGGGGATCCCAGAGGCCCCCTGCGGTGTCGGCCTGGAAAGAGCATATGGATTGGTGTATGTTTCGTGAAAAGGTGGTGTATGTGGCAAGGGGTAAGCCTGGG
Source organism: Triturus cristatus (assembly GCF_964204655.1). Taxonomy (NCBI): domain Eukaryota; kingdom Metazoa; phylum Chordata; class Amphibia; order Caudata; family Salamandridae; genus Triturus; species Triturus cristatus. Next base: position 589,616,924 of record NC_140582.1, read on the forward strand.
GCGTGGGTGAAACTCTGGGGCCCCTGGAACGCCTACCGCGGGGGTATTTGTGAGCCACCTCTGCTACCGGCTGCCTCGCCTGCTCCGTCTCCCTAGACGGCCCCCCTCCCTCGGCCGCGGGCGCGCGGTCCCCCAGTCCCTGGCCTACTCCCATTCCCCTCCTCAGAGTTCTGCTGCTGGTTTGGATCCCCCACTTATGGAGCACGTGCTGTCACTTTGGATCGCGGGTTGCCTTGCGGGTGTGGTTTTTTGGTGTTGTTTTGTTTCAAGAAAAGGGAACCGTACTGTGGGCTTGGAGCTGTGTGGCCTGCACCATTGATTACTCCTGTTTCACTGCTTTGCACTGCCGAGAGACTTTTACTGTATGTATGCAATATGCTTTTGTCATTCTAGCGGCCGGCCGGGTGGTTGTAGGCCCATACCTGTAACTTTTGCAACCTGCAATAAACGGTTTCAAAAAAAAAAAAAAAAAAAAAAAAAAAAAGAAATACTTTTTGTATCCGTAAATAACAACGATCTTTAAGAACCTCAGCAATCTTCAATGAGCTTTCATTTTTGGATACTGGGAAGATATGGGGAGGTAAATAGAGGATTTTTCTCGCTGTATGCCTAAGTGTATTCGGAAAAAAGCGCACAGTACGTTTTCTGATTCACAAAGGGGCTTATTTATGGGAAACCTATGTCACTTTTGCATCACGTAAGGTGACACAGGGTTCTGAATCCAATTTATGAAGCCTTGCCAAGCCACCCTGCGTGCCTTTGAGTGGCCTCATAAATCTTGAGAAAGCCAACGCAGGGCAAATCATTGCATTGCCTTGCTCTGCGTCCGGAGTCATTCCATGGGTATTTTGGTGAGTTTTCTCATGCGACACCCATGGATTTTGATGCTGTCTCAGATTTTCAAAATCATGTAAACCTGGGAAAGTGCCAAATCCATATGTCTCCCAATGTGATGCATAACAAGGATAATAATTTTTATTTCTCCTTGTTTTTTCCTCTTTCTCTGTGTGTTGCAATTCTGCAGTACACATAAAAAGCAGAAAACACCTCTATGAATTAATTTTGTGCAGGAAGGTGTTCCCTCCTGCATAATAACAATCCTGGATGCAAAGAAGGCACCCTTGAACCAGGGTGCAAGGGCGCCTACTTTGGCGCTAAGCTGCGGAAAGAACGCCAGCACAGGGAGAAAGGACTGGAATGCACCGTATTGCATAAATACGGAACATTCCTGCCCTTTCACTTTGGCATAGTGCAGTGCAGCAAGGTGCCTTACTGCGCTGGGAGATTTTGGTGTAGGACAACACAGCAAGGTACCTTGGTGTACTGTCCCCTGCCAACTGAAATGGCAGGAATGGACAGTATTTATGCAATACTGTGCATCCCCCTCCTTTCTCCCTGTAGTTATTACTGTGATTATTCAGAATTTGATTATTGAAAATGAACATAACCAAATGTCTTGACTGTCTAATTCAGATCAAAGTCTTCCAGTATATGTTAATTATGTTTTATATCGAAACACAATTTAACTGATCAAAAATAATCTAAGAATATATTTAATTAAATGGAACCATTAATCAAATATTTGTTCTATTAACTATTAGCCAGGTTTTTATTTCCCATTAAGTTCAGAAAGTCCCATTTATTTATCCATGGCAGCGGCAAACCATTCGTAGGAGCCTAAACTAATGAACATTTTGCAAGGCTGTGTTTAGCATCTGGAATTAACAGTGCATTAAGAGTGCGTTCGATGTGTTTGCCTACTTAGAATTCAATTTAAAAGCAATCACCTTCCAACGCGCACAAAGGATCTGTTGATGTACACCCACACGCCAGATTTAATATGAAATGCATTACTTATCTAAGACTGCTTTGATGGACTGGGATATTTGTAAATATGTGTCACGAAGCTTTAAACTCGGTAAACATTTGAAAATGCATTAAAAAATTAACAATGGCAGTGTTTTTTCCATGCTAAGTCCCTTGTCTTGGAAATATTTTTAGGTCTTAATTTAGGCCTATATTTCAGTTAGTCTGTCATGCATAGTTTGAGTTCAGTTGTAAATGGGAAGCATGTTCAAACATCGGCACATCAGTGTGGTTGGTTACCACTTGAATATTGTTGTTGCTCGCCGTTAAAAAAGAATTTTTCTCCTGACCAATGACACAAATTAGACCAGCATCTTTTGATACATAATTTCTATTTGGGGAGCTGCATTTCCCTTCCAGACAATGACATTGTGTTTCCTAAGTTCCTAAGTGTGTTGCTCTGCACATTATTAAACACATCAGTCACGTTACTTTCTTGTTTCACCAGATTGGAGTTCATGCTCTTCACCCTTAGTTCTCTCTGCCTCTTCTGATGATGTAAATCAATACAAGGTTTTCCTTAATACTTGGGCTGAGTAGATGCATGCATTAAATGGACTTTTGTACTCTTAGAGAGTCTCGCAGTGTAAAGTTTATTCATGGATTGTACAAGATGTTGATTTCACTGAAGATTATATTTTTCCAGAAGATGTGAAGTTTTCCCGTGTTGTCTATCCTGGTATACTATTTTTCTACAAAATCTACCAGCAAATTTTAGGATGTAGGCAGAGTAATTTTATTTTGTTGCTGCTTACTGTGCAGTCAAAGAAGTGGAGAGCATGGTGTCTAAGGTCCTCATTATGAGTGTTAGAAGGTTTTCCTACCAATAGGCAAAACCTTTTTTTGCCTCGAATTGGAATTCTAAATCAGACTAATGTTAGCTTATGTGCAAACATGCCACTGAAGTTTGGGACACGGACTCCACCCCTTCCCCCCGATGTGACCTTCACCACAGAGACCTGGCTCACCCCCGCATCAGTCCCATACATCACCACAGAAACTCCCAATGGCTACAAGATAAAAAACACTGTGACCACACAAACAGACTCGGATGTGTCATCACCACAGTACACAAGGAATTGATCACCTACACAATCACCATTAACGTAACCATGCCAATCATGGAACACATGAACTTCCAGCTCCACACCAACAACAACACCACCATCAAAGGCACAACTGTGATGCCCTGCTAGAAACTATGACAAAGGCCACCTCGAACGCCTTGTTTGTGTGAGCACCTTCAGCCACCTTACCAACAGTGTGAAAAAATCTATCAATAACAACTGGAATATTCTGAACACATGGACTGCATCACTCCCCAGACTGTATTTGCACTGAAACGTAGCAACAATGTAAAAGATATGATTGTCCATACATGACAACGCAGTGTTCAATCTTGGACAACACGTCCTATGATCAACATCACATGCGAAGGGACATCATCCCTGTGGGTCTTGTTCAGTGTGCCTGTTTACATCCAAGACACACCCAATAGATTTAGGCTTTTTTTTTTTTTACCTTTTTATTGAGCAGAGCAATAGGTTCAAGAAATACATGTTATACAACGAATAATTTTCATTGAAATTAAAACCAGTTTCTACAAAAAATCTCAGAATGTCAATCCTTAATTTAAAATGACAGAACTAAAAATATAGCAGCTAATAATATACTTATTCGCAAAACAATATGCAAGTTTATCCTAAAACACAACAACAAAGAGGGAAATTCCCAATACATCAAAGGAGCTAATGCCAATAAAGTGCTAGTGCCATTTTCTTACCTAAAACCAACAGAAATACAACATTTAAATAAAAAGAAATGTTTGTGACTATTACAGTTCATCTTATCACCGACCAAGGTACCAAATACATTCTAAAAAGTGCAAAACTATTAAAGTGCAGGTGCTACTAAAGTGCAATAAGATAAAGTGCTAATACACTTTGGAAAAGAAGCTGCTATATTAATTTACCAAACCTGAGTCTATGATCTCTCTTTACATTTTTCCAATTCATTAAAAAACTTCCAGTTTTTTTCACATTTTTTAGTGGCTCCTGCCCTCCTAGCATATGCTTCCTCAAATTTTCGGGTTCTTTTCATTTTATTAAACCATTTCAGATGAGAAGGTGCTTCACTGGATCTCCAGTTCTGCAGAATTAGGGAGCGAGCCACCATGCATTAAATAAATACAAAGTCTTTTTAGGGTTTGGATAGTATCTTATCTTCTTTACTGATACCAAACAAGGCAGCTTCGGCCTCAAGCATACGATTCTTACCAATAGCTTGGCTAATATCCAAAAAAACTGCCTCACAGAAAAGCCTAAGTCCTGAACATACAAAAAAAGTATGGTACCACCCACCCTCCCCATCTATTTGGCAGCGAAAACACCTATTTTCTGCACCTGGAAATCTTTTTTGTAAGGCTGCCGGCGTTAAATAGGAGAGCCATCTTGATAGAAAGGCCATCCTTTTGAAATTTGCAGCGCGCAGGAATTTACTTCCTAGATGGCACATTAACTCCCATTCCTTCCCATCTCAAGTCAAGTCAAAAGCACTTTATTCGATTATTTAAAAATCATAAAAGTATACTATACGGATACATAGAGTTAAAAAATTTCCAGAGCGTATTATACAAATAAAATTTTAAATATATAAAAGGTCAGTGACATATACATATAAATCCACACATATATACTAAAATTTATAGTAGCAAATGTGACATGATTCATAACCCCAATATTTCATGTATTACAGGAGGATTGAATTAGATTGTGTCATACAATCTCGGGTAAACATTTACAGAACCAGAACCTACATTCAGCTTAAGTCTTTTCCTTCTAGCACGGATACAGGCAATCAAAAAATTGGCTACACCAAACATTACTAAAGGGGTCTCCATTAATTGAAGATAATACAATGCAGGTTTAAACTGTACAAACCCCTTTTCCCTTAACAGCGGTCTAATGTACTTTTTCCTACTTTCAAAAAAGAAAGAACAGAAAAACACAAAATGTGTCTGGTCCTGATCAGAAAAATTATCACAGTCACAAGGTGCGTTTTCCTTTGGGTGACACCACTTTTCATAAATTCCCAACAAAAAATGAGCTTGATTAAATCTGAATTTTGTTAGGAGCCACCGATGATAGGGTCTGGTAACGATAGTCAGGTAGGGTTGAATTGACAAGGACGAGATCAGCAAAAAATGTGACCTAACTGTAGGCTTTGTGATTTCCTTTGCTTCTCGTTCTAATTCTCGTAGATTTATAAATTGTGTTTTTACCCATGTAATATCTTCTTTAGTAAGATTTTCCGGATTCAGATATAATTCAGGGCGACCCAGAAGTACTGCAGATGTTTTAATTAAAGACAACCACAAAATGTCCGCCACTCCATCCCTCTCCATACAATCTCTAATGATCTTGTGATTAAGTGTAAGGTTGGGGTTCAGCCAGGTTCTGATCCAGAGTAAAAGCGGTGACAAATTTAAAATATCAGTAATATACCCTATCCCGAGCTCCGTATGAGCTGCAAAGGATGATGTAGATTGGGGGAGACCCAAAACAGATCGAAGAAATTTATTTTCTTCTCTCTGTATCGGGGCTAGATCTTTATAGCCCCAAATACCTGCCCCATACCTTGCAATGGCTAGGGTTTTGGATCTATAGATCATCAATATGGCCTCAGCTGGTTTGCCACCCAGTCTTTTGGCAAAGCCTAATATAGCCGCCGAAGATCTTTTCACGGCTGCTACTTTATTAGCAACTTGGGGTACCCAAGACCCAATGTCATCAAACACTACGCCAAGATAGGTGAACACTTTCACTCTCGATATTACTAGGCCATTACAAGAAAGGGTTTTCATGTTCTTCCTGCCTTTCCCTATGGCCATGACATGCGATTTCTCTACATTTGTTACTAGGTCCAGATTTTGCATAAAGTCCCCAAAAGAATTTAGCAGATGTTGTAAGCCTATTGGGGTCCTTGACAGCAGCACCGTATCGTCAGCATATAATAAGACCGGCACTGGTGTTCCCCTCATGCATGGAACGTCAACGGATGCAGCCGCCAAGGAGGAACCCAGTGAGTTTATATATAGAGAAAATAGCATTGGGGCCAGAATACACCCCTGGCGAACTCCCCTGCCGGACTTGAGGCCAGCGGAACACTTCCCGTCTTGAGTCATGCGAATGACCGCTGTTAGATCTCTATGTAGCTCCGCCAGGAAGCTCACCAGAGCCCGATCTAAACCCAGCTCCAGGAGCATTGTCCACAGTTTTGACCTATTAACTAGGTCAAAAGCTGTGGACAAGTCCATAAAAGCCAGGTAGATTGCCCCTTTTGTCGCTACAGTGTATTTGCTAACTATTAGATGTAAATTCAGGCACTGGTCTTCGGTGCCTCGACCAGTTCGGAAACCATACTGTGCATTACACATGATGTCATTGTTAGTAACCCAAGAGGAGATCCTAGACAGGATGACCTTCCCTAGAGTTTTAAAGGACGAGTCCAATAAAGATATGGGCCGATAGCATCTAGGGTCCCCCCTCCTTCCCATCTAGCCTACATCCGGTCTCCCGAGTTATTTTTACCAGGTGAGTCTCAATTACAGAAGCCTGTCCCTGCTTATGAAGTAACCTATACCAGTTGCCCACCCCTTTAATATTGGCTCCATAAAGGGCTACCACATATTGATTGGGGGTGTCCAAAATACCACAGGTATTTGTTAGCAGATAGACAATGCGTAAATATTCAAAAAAGATCGGCTTCCGGTGGCCGTCCGCCCGTGTCATTACTTCTTGCCAGGAGATCGACCTATTTTGAACTATAAAATGCCTTAGCTCGGAGAATCCGCAGCCTTCCCAAGAACTTATATGCTTTAATTGCAACTGGAGGCCGAGACTCCTACTTTCTCTTAATTTTAAATACTGGAGACCAGATGAACCTGTCTTTTTAAAAAAGGACTGGAGTCTAAGAAAATAATCTTTTATAGTCTTGTAACGTGTCTTTTTTGGAAGTTTGGAAGTTTTTTAAAACACTCGGGTTCGTGATTCGTTTTCTTAAGTCATTATATCTATTAAAAAACTATTGCTGGGAAGATTGGATCCTAACCAGCCAGACACTAGATCTAAAAAGGCGGCCTCATAATAAGTTCTCAAATGAGGCAGTGCTAAACTCCCTTGTACTGTTGGTAATTGGACCAAGTTCAATTTTACCCTCGCAGCTTTCTTGCCCCAAATGAATTCTCTAAATACGGTATCCATTTCGTTAAGGTATGACTGATTTATTTTAATCGGGACATTAGAAAATAAAAAAATAAGCAGCGGGAGTATGGACATTTTAATCAATGAAACTCTGCCCACTATCGATAGGGGAAGTAGTGTCCATTGCTCCAGCAGCTTCTTGATTTTGCCCTTCATTTTTACATAGTTGAGTTCAAATAACTGATGATACTGATTAGATACATATATCCCGAGGTATCTAATTGGATCAGTTTTTGCTGCTTGTGTCTTTAGACAAGAGGGAAAAGTATTCAAATCAGCATTAAGGGCAAGAACCTCGGTTTTATTTGCATTTATTGTGTACCCGCATATTTGCTCAAACTCCAAGAATTCCCTCAGGGCTGTTTTGAAGTTCTCTTTATCAGGAATCAGATATAAAATAATGTCATCGGCGAAGAGTTTTAATTTAGCCATACCAGTTAACGGGGGTTGGAGAGCAGCATTATTACGTATCTTTAAAACCAGAGGATCTATAAAAAAAAGTAAAAAGTAATGGCAAAAGCGGGCAACCATGCCTGGTTTCACGGTTTATATTTATGGTTCCTGCACAGTTTGAATTAATTATGACCTGGGCAGTAGCCCCCTGGTAGATATTATATAACATATTAACCACCTGTGGAGGAAACCCGAACTGCCGCAACGTGAAAAACAAGATTTTCCAATTTACAAGATCAAAGGCTTTCTCCGCATCAACCATTACAATACTGGCCGGGATGGTATTTGTATTAAAATAATCCAAGGCATGTATTAAAAACTGAGTATTGGTCGCCATTGATCTACCAGCTATAAAGCCGGTTTGATCTCTATGGATTATTTCTTGGGCGGCAAATAAAAAACGTTCTGCCCATACCTTCATCAAAATTTTATAGCAGGAATTCAACAGACTGATGGGCCTATACGAATTAATATCTTCGGGATTTTTGTCTTTTTTAACAAAATAAACAATTATTGCTTCTTTAAAAACCTCTGGAACTGCACCACCCCTTTAAACAAAATTAAATAAATTTTTCAACGGAGTAGCAAGTTCTTTTAAGAATACCTTATAAAACTCGATGGGAAAGCCGTCCTGCCCACATGCTTTTGCCCCGGCTGTTGATTTAATAGACCCTCTGCTGAAAGATTCGTGAGTTGCAAACCTCTTCTAAAACAAAAAAAATCCTCAATGCTGTTCTTTCCTGCTCATATTTATTGGGAAGAAGCTGAAGTTGGAGAGCATATTCCTGATCAACCCCAGTTTGCAATTGGGCTATCTTAGTCTGCCGGATATTGGACTGGGCGGCCGTGTAGGCAATTACCTGTCCTCGAGCTGCTGCCTTAAACCCCCCACACTGAAATGGGGGCAGCCGTATTTTCATTAGCCTTAAAATATTCCAGAATCAATTTTCTAAATCTTTGAACCCAATCTTCAATTTGCAAAAAGAGATGATCCAGCTGCCACCTGGGACGTTCCCTACATCTTCCCCCAAGCACTATTTCTACCCCAACATAAGCATGGTCTGAAAAAGGATTACAGGCCATGCCAGCATCTTGAATCTGAAGGGATCTGGAGGTAAGAAAAAAGTGTATTCGGGATGCTGTCCGAAAACGGTGTCAATAGTAGGTGTAAAATTCAAGATTGGCATTCCACCATGGGTCCACCAATTGATATTCTTGTATAATGGTTCCCATTATTTTTTTTGTATTTGGTTTTAGTTGTTTTTTATTTTTATTCAATGTGTCTTTCTTAATATCCTGTATAAAATTGAAATCCCCGCCAAATACCACCTGCCCGGGAGATCCTATCAACAAATCATTAATTTGAGTCAAGGGTGCAATATCATCTGAAATTGAGCCATAGTAATTTATGAAATTTAACGTTTTCCCTGTAGCTTGGCTATTACCCATAACCACCTCCCATGTGTATCCCTGTGTACTTGAATAAATTCCCAGGGAAGTTTACTATAGAAGTAGATTGCTACTCCTCTAACCGCAGCTCCTGAAGAAGCAAAAAAAACCTTGGGTATAAAAAGTTTTGGAGAATTAGATTTCAGGTGTGTAACCTGTAAAAACAAAAATTGGGGATTTAATGAGGATAGCCATCTAATAAGAGCCCCATATTTCTTTCTATTTAATATTCCATTAGTGTTGACTGATAGGACCTTGCGTTTACTGGTTTCCATGATTCATCTTTTCTCGTACTTTTTGTAAACTTTCAGAACCTTCTGCTCGTGCTTTTTTACCTGCTGTGCCACCCTTCCCACCCCAAAAAGAAACCCACCCCTTGAAATGTGGAAAAGACCCTGCCACCCATGCTAACCACATTTCACCCCTCCCATCTAACTTCCGGGGAGTCATGAAATTACACCCTCGGTGACCCTGCTACCCCCGAGCCCCAAACCCTCAACAATAAAAAAAATATCAATCTAAGTTTATACCAGAGTCTATACACTAATTGTGGGAGAGACCCCCTTCTCTTTTTTTTCCCTTTTCCCTTTCTCTCTTTTCCCCCCACTTTTTCATTTACCAAAAGGTTAACCTAAATAGATAAAACCAATATCATCAATACTCTTAATTACCAATTCACAGTTGCCTATCGGTGAATACATTTCATTGCATCTCATTGAGTCTCATAGCTTATTCAGCTTGTATCTCTAGTGGGAGTGATGGAGCAGGGTTTTTTCTTTAAAACCAAATACCTGTTTCATTTTCGCATGTTATAATTAAAAGTACTACTGATTAATTATTAATCATTAAAAGTTTGTCGAGTCTTGTCTAACCAACCTTATTAACAAGAGAATTACACGTGGGAATGCTATTGCATGGCTAAAATAATAAGTGAACTAAGTTGGTGAGCAAACTGACAGAAATAGATGTTGCTTATGTGATGTTATTGTGTTTTGCGCTTATAATTAATATGCATTAATGGATTTTGATGTCGCAAATGGCTAGATAAATACATACACATAAGGGTATTAGCAGGGGAGTAACACTGTATAATCAATTCCGTGCAGTAATTCTGTTTTATGTTTATTTCACTTAAGTTGACCAATGTGGCCTACCAAAAGATGGCTACCACCCGCAGCCTGCATTCGAGTTGACGGAAATTTTGCAAGGAAGCTTCGCGTTGCCTGTGACCTTGCCCTCTCAATGATCTGAAAAGCCATGAGCATGACGACAAATCCAGGAAGTCTGCCAAGTGCCCCTGAACATGGAATTTGTTGCAATCCCGAAATATTACATTTATGAACTTGTAATGATCCCACAACTGGATACAAATTTATCCAAAAGAGACATCCGTAGAAGTAACGAATTAGCTATGGACTTATATTTTCTATTCAGAATTTGAAGTTATCAATACATGGGAAAATTTCTTAATGTATCAAGACGACATCTTTCCCTGCTAAACGGATGAGGATTGTAACATTTTGAAATGTAATTTTGGTATAAATATTAGTAGACTAGAGAGGTCTAGCGCCACTCCTTCCCGAACTGATGATCCGAGGTCCCTATGCTGACGGAGAGGACGGTGACTCTACATGATGGCTAGAAACTCTGATTCTTTTACTGAGGACCGGTTCTGACTTAGGATCTGAATTTTAGCCAGAATAGGTAAATATGAGAGAAATGAATTTGCATTTAATTGGCTTTTCATGCAATTTTAGATAAACAAATATTCTGTTTGAATCTCTGTGTCGGGTGGTTATTTCCTTGTCATGATTATTGAATTTATTTGCATATTATTTGAAATGTTTTCGCCAGATTTATAAGCAACTAGTAGATGCCATTGACCTCAAAGTACATGCAGATTGGATAGGTATCAGAAAGTGTTTCCCCTTATACATGGCACGGATAAGAGTGGTAGGATGAATGTTGGTGTAATGGGCCCCACCAGCGTGTGATGTGTGTGTGCGTGTGTGACTGTGAGAGCACTCCGTCTGTGGAAGTAGAGGGGATTCGGAAGCTCCGATCTGCACCAGTTTCTTGGTAGCAGAATGATGGTTAACTATTGTCTTGATCTGGTGAATTTGCGTGTATATAGGCTTGTTGATTATTGATTGATAATCGTACTAACACTGTATGTTGAAGTCGTGTTGAGTTTTATGTATTGTGAACGGCTTCTGGGACGTAGGGAGTCGGGGACAGTTCCGTAGTAGGGCAGAGGGAGTGCTGCTCTCGGAAAAAGGCGTGATTGTTGGCCCTGTATGCAGACAGGGGAAAACGTGCGATAATTGAAGTTGCGCGTCGCATTGTCTGGGTTCGATGAGGTAGCATCGCCGTGTGTTGCCATTAGAAACTTATTTTCTGTGTGAGAGAAGTGTATATGATAGCGAAGGTTATCTGTGAAGTTCTGGTCTTAGGTCTCAGGGGTCCGTATGGCGTTCCGTTAACGCCTATCATTAGAAAGGTAATAGGTATTCTCTGAGCTTGTTAGAAGGACAGGGCCGAGGTAAGCGCTGCTTTGTTAACGTGTGATATAATTCTGTAGTAGGACAGACTGTTCACTGTTCTCGGGAAAGACAGAATTCTGTGTGAATGTACTACATTTTCTGGTGTGAAAGTGCGTGAATGAGAAGGCATTCTGGTTAATTGTGAAACTCTTAGGAGCATTCCGGAGTAAACAGTTAATTGGTGCTTGTTAGAAGGGTAGAGTAGAGGGATGTGCTACTTTATCAACGGAAGTAACGATTCTGTAGTAGGGCAGAGGTAAGCGCTGTTCTCGGGAAAGGCAGAATTCTCGTGGGAAAGGTCTTTTGCTGTTCTGTGGCTAGCGAAGCAGACAATGGAGATGTTTGTATGTTGTAACTAACAGACTCGTAGAAATTGAAACAAAGTCTACCCAGTAGTTTTGTAAAGGAGGGGTAGACGAGAGAGACAGGAGACAGGAGCAGAAGCTGCTGCAGCGACTGCTGACGTCAGGGAGACCGCGCTGTGATTGGACAGTGGGTTGGAACGGTGAAAGCACGGTGATTGGTGTGATAGTGTACGCCGCGCAAGGATTGGAAGACATACAGGGTGACGTAGACGCTCCAGGATTGGTGCGTTGGTGTGAGTCGCACTGGGATTCGTGGACTGAGTCAGTGACGTAGACGCTCCAGGATTGGTGCGTTAGTGTGAGTCGCGCTACAATTGGACAGGAGATCGTACAGTTGTAGAAAGGACAAACAGCTTGCGGAAAATAAGAAAATGTATTACCACGCTGAGGAAAAGAAAAAGAAATCCTTGTTTAGTAAGGTTAAGACCTGGTTTGACAAGGATAAGGATATTGTGACTAGGGAAGGACAGTTACTGCCCCGATAAGAGCCCCCGCATCCTTGATGGTTGCGAAGTATGGGTATCATACCTGTATTTGGTTAGATAACTGGGTGAAGTATACGAAAGAAGATGGAGTTTTAGCTTTCCCGGAACATGGCTCATTTAATCTGGCCATACTGAGGAACTTACGGGAACGGATGATGAGTCTAGAGCCTCGGCCTAGGCCGACGCAGTTTGAGGCATTGACTGAATGGGAAGATGAAATGCATGAACGAGAAAAGCAGAGGGGTGGGGGTAGTTACAGGTATATGTTTGGGCGAAAGTATGATCGTGAAACCCATCATGATTGGATGAGAAGGTGGCGTGATGCTAGTATGACCGAGGGATTATATCCTGTAAGAACAGCAGAGGAGTCAGAAGGGAGAAAGTGTACAGAGAAAGAACATAATGTAGAAACCAGGAGATATGGGGCAAATGAGTCTGATGACGATGTCTTAGAGGACATGCTCTATAAAAGACAACCCCCGTATAGACGAGAACCAGAGGTAGGAACAGCAGTGACCCCGATGAGAGACACCCTGCGGATTATTAAGACAGAGGGTACCACCCCTGGGTTGAAAAGCAGTTGTTCTCTGGCGGAAAGAGAAAGAGAGAGAGATAGAGAGAGAGAAAGAGAGAGAGAAAGAGAGAGAGAGAGAGAGAGAGAGAGAGAGAAAGAGAGAGAGAGAGAGAGAGAGAGAGAGAGAGAGAGAGAAAGAGAGATAGAAAGGGAGAATGAAATTGAGGATGAGAAGACCAGAGAACTAGCAAGGACTACCTTTGAATTGACAGAGAAAATCAGGGAACTGACTAAGAATCTTGAGGCGGTTACCGTACCTGTGACAATAGGTCCTGTTATGCCGATTTTCGACAAGCAGAGGACGGGCGAAAGTGGTTTGACAGTACCATATGTGGGCAATAGATTGATTGTTCCTCCGGAGCAGGCAGAAATAAGAGCAGGAGGAACACAGTGGAGAACGGGGAAAAATCAGTGGAGACATACCATATGTGGAGGAGAATTGAGTGTGCAGCCTAACTCAAGTTTGAACTCTGGATATGTGGAAGGGAACAGGGGATCAATCCTAGAGCCACAAAGAGTGTCAGAACCAGGGGGTGCAGAAAAATCTATGGGAATAACTGCTGAGGATTTGAATGATTGGCTGAAGGCTTTGCAGAAGAAAGAAAAAGAATCCCAGGGAAATGATGTAGCTAGGCTATGTATGGAAATGGAGGAGATGATTGTAGGAACAATCCCTACGGAAACGCTGAAAAATTATCAGGAAGGGGAGATCCTCTTCCTGTGCAAAAGCATCACATGGAGAGCAAAGAACATACATGACAGGTTGAAAGGAATAGCCAGTGAATTGGGAATTGACATGGATAAGGTAAAAGCTTTACAAAAGCCTTACCGAGTGGATTTTACAGATAAGGACATTGAGAATCTGAACAATGCAGGCCGAACAGGGCAGATCAAGGAGATGATTGCTTTGTTGAGGAAATGGGGAGATGTGGAGAGATGGAAAGACAGATGGTACAGAAAGCGAGAGGATGGAACAGATAGAACTTACTCGACATTCCCTTTGAAAGAAAAAGAGAAAGCAGTGACAGCCTACCCTATGAGGGAGATTCCAGGAGGTGGGTATGTACATGTCCCATGGACCAGACAGGATATTTTGTCATTTACAAATGATTTCCCTCGACTAAGGGAGAAGCCCGTCGAGTGGTATAGACAGGTTGACAGATTTGTGAAGTTGTCAAAAGTACTGTGGATTGACCTGAATAGTCTGTTTGATATAATTGTACCAGCAGACTTGTGGGCAGAACGTAAAATAGTCATAGACTGGCCCACTAAGGAATACCCAAGAGATCCAAAGACAGGAGCTCCAGATCCGGAGATCATGAAAAAGTACGAACAGGTTATGGCCTTCTTGAAAAATAAGGTACCCCCCAAGGAAACAGATTGGGTTAAAATAGATCGAACACATCAAGAATTAAAAGAATCAGTCCATGCATATTATGAAAGACTAATATTAGCTTTCAAACAGTTCAGTGGAGATGAACATCTGGGTGACAAGGACCTGAGCCATTTTGTATATAGATTTGTTTATTGGCTTGCGGCCTGAGATCAGTGAAATGATTAGGCAGCATACCGTAGACTGGCAGAGCAAGAAGATTGATGAGATCCTGAGACATGCAAAATACTTCAGTGATAAGATTGAGGCAAAGCAGAGGAAACTAAAAGAAAAGGCAATGTGGGCACAGGTGAAAGTTGCAGAAAGACAGGAAGCTCAGTTGGTTGAACAAGCAAATAACCCAGGAAATAAACCCAGGTTTGGTTCAGGAAAAGGGAAAGGAAACATTGAGGAAGCCAAGAAGAAATTCCCATGTCACAACTGTGGAAAATTAGGGCACTGGAAATCCGAGTGTAAGAATCCACCGTCTACTAATGATGACAATCCATCATTGAATTCACAGGTGCAGAGTGAGGGGTGTGGTCAGCATCAGCAACAGCAGAAGGCTGTTAAGCAGCAGAATCAGGTGCCAAAACCACCCTTGCCACAGAGGAGAGGATCCCAGAAGTACAGCCAAGAGTCTGGGTTCTACGATGAAGAGCAGGTAAACAGGCCAAAACGTGCAAGCGCTGTAGCTCAATACTGGCTGAAAAATGAGGGAAGTGATTCTGAGGGAGAATTCTGACAGTGCCGAAGAGAGGAGGAAGAGTGCGTACTTGGCGCAACTCTAGAAATAGACCAGGCAGGACCTTTTGTAGATGGAAAAATCAATGGTGAAAGTGTTACTTTTCTAGTTGACACAGGAGCTACGAGATCAGCTGTCAGGTCAGCTGATGTAAAGAATCTTCCTCTCTCGGACGAAGCAATCCAAGTAGTTGGTGTGTCCAACACACAGATTAAAACCCTTCTTACTGAACCAGTAAGGGTTAAGATAGGGAAATTTTCAGACATGCACCGATTAGTGGTGTGTGACACTAGTCCTGTGAACTTGCTAGGCAGGGACCTGATGTGCAAGATGAATTGCACTATTTTCTGTACTCCAGATGGAATAACCTTTGAAACACCAGATGAGGATGTCCTATACAGAATGACCATGGATAACAGGGAATGTGAGGCTTTGGGGACATATGCTGTATTTAATCCAGATGCATTACCCCCAGAATTGAAACAGACAGTAAAAGCAGCAGTTTGGGATTTTACTGGAGAAGATGTGGGCCTGATGAGAAATGTAGATCCAGTGAAGATTACTGTAAAAGAGGGAGTGGTTTATTCAAACATACCGCAATACAGACTGACACCTGAAATAATTGAAGGAATAACACCCATAATTGAGAAGATGATTCAGCAGGGGGTGTTAAGAGAAATATTGAGCAGCCCATGTAACTCACCAATAATGGGACTGAAGAAACCTAATGGAAAGTTCAGAATAGTACAGGATTTGAGGAAAATTAACAAGATTGTTGTGTCATGTTGTCCCATTGTGCCAAATCCATAAGTGATTTTGTATCAGATTCCCCATGATGCAGAATGGTATACTGTAATTGATTTGTGTCATGCTTTCTTTTCAATTCCATTGCATCATGACAGCCAGCCAATATTTTCTTTTAGATTTGGAGAGCGGATTTTGGCATGGTGCCGAATTCCACAGGGGTATACAGAGAGCCCTTCAATATTTAATCAATTGCTGAAGAAATCTCTGGAAAGTCTAACAATGCCTGAAAATTCAGTCTTGGTCCAGTATATTGATGACCTACTTGTGGCATCAAAAACACGCGAAGCTTGTGAAGTAGATACCATTGCTTTACTAAATCACTTGGCAGATGGAGGATTGAAAGTATCTCCAGCCAAATTGCAATTCTGCAAGAAAGAAGTCCAGTACTTGGGACATAACATTGAGAAAGGCCTGAGAAAAGTAACCATTGACAGGATTAAAATCATTAGATGAATGAGAGCCCCAATGACATAAAGAGAAGTGAGAATGTTCCTGGGAATGGTGGGTTACTGTCGTCAGTGCATAAGTAACTTTTCCCTGATTGCCAAACCATTGATTAAATTGACCAAAAGTGAGGTGAAAGACCCATTAGAACTAAACCCAGAAGAAATGGCTGCATTTAGAGAGTTAAAGGACAGACTATCAGCCTTATGCATCAACCCAAAATCCAGTCGGTAAAATACCGATTCGGTAATAGCTCCCGGTAGTAAGGAAAAAATGCCCAATCCCAATGCATCAACCCAAAAGCAGAAATCGCTATTTAAGGAATCCTTAAATAGCTATTCTTTAAATAGGGATTCCTTAAATACCGATTCCTTAAATAGCGATTGCATTTAAGGAATCCTAAAGTGAGATTCCTTAAATGCAATGCATCAAAGTTAAAAAATTAGCGATTTCGCTAATAGGGGGAGCAAATTACCATGAAGATGAACTGCATGGTAATTTGCAAAAACTTTGAAAAATGCACTTTTGTGCATTTTTCAAAGTTTCATGTTGCACACACACATGCCCTTAGAGCATGTGTGTGTGCAACATATGTGCACATATCATTTTCAGGGGTGCAACAGGGTGTCCTTTTGACACCCTGGCACCCTTGAAAGTGCTCCCGCTATTAGCGATTCGGTAATACCGAATCGCTAATACAGACTGGCTTTACATTCATTCCTATGGGCCTCCAAGCCCATAGGAATGAATGGGTAGGTATTCCTTATTACCGATTCGGTATTACCGAATCGGTAATAAGGAATATTAAGGAATCGCTATTTGAATAGCGATTCCTACATGCATAGCCTTTTGCTATTCCTTATTAGCGATTCCTTATTTTTCGCTAATAAGGAATCGCAAATGCTAATGTTGATGCATATGCCCCTATGTGAAGCACCTGCCCTAGGAATGCCAGATTACGAAAAAGAATTTGAGCTGTATTGTAGTGAGAGAAATGGATGTGCACTTTCAGTGTTAATCCAGAAACATGGACGCCTGAGAAGGCCAATTGCCTACTTCTCATCAACACTTGACCCAGTAGCTGTGGGTTTACCAGGTTGCCTAAAAGCAGTAGCTGCTACCTGTAAAAGTCTGGAACAAAGTGAGGGAATCATAATGGGATATCCTGTACGGGTATTCGTACCTCATGATGTGGCAATCCTTTTAACAAGGAGCCGGACACAGTTCATGTCTCATAGTCGGCTGACTCAATATGAGAAAGTCATTCTTGGTGCAACCAATGTGAGCCTGGAGAGATGTGTGAATGTGAATCCAGCAACACTGTTGCCTGAAGCTGAATGTGTGGGAGTGAGAAATGAAGTTGATCATGACTGCCTGGATGTGCTTGATTACTGTACAAAACCAAGACCAGACATAAGAGATCTACCACTGCCTGAGAGTGATCATGTGTTGTTTGTGGATGGATCTTGCCTAAGAACGGATGAAGGAACACTGAGTGCTGCATATGCTGTATGTACCGTTTCAGGAGTTGTGGAAGCATCACCTTTGAAAGGAGTTAAATCCGCTCAGGTGGCAGAATTGGTGGCACTAACAAAAGCCTGTAAGATTGGAAGAAGTGTGAGAGTGACTGTGATGACTGACAGCCAGTATGGCTTCGGAGTTGTCCATGATTTTGGCCAGCTATGGCTACAAAGAGGTTTCCTGACCTCAAGTGGAACTCCTAGAAAGAATGCTGAAGTGGTTGGAAAACTGCTAGAGGCGATACAGCTGCCTAAAGAACTAGCAGTGGTAAAATGTGCTGCTCATGGTCAAGGTGATGATTTTGTCACCGTTGGGAATAAATTCGCAAATGACATAGCACAATACTGTGCAAGAAACAATCATTCCATTAACCGGAGTAAAGAAAGAGAAATATCTTCTTGTTCCTTGATGTTTACTAATGAGGTGGGAACATGGGAGGAAGTGAAACAATTGCAGGATGAGGCAGGAGACGAGGAAATGAAAGATTGGGTGAAAGCAGGTTGTGCACCAAGGGAAAAAGATCATGTATGGGTCTATAGGGATGGAAGACCAGTCATGCCAAATAGCATGTTGTCAACAATGGCAAGGATGTATCATGGCCAAGGACATTTGGGGAGGGATGCTATGATAAGGGCCTTTAAGCAAACCTGGTATAGTCCAAAGTTCAGGCTGATAGCAGAAAGTCTCTGTCAGAGATGTCTGATATGTCAGCAATTCAATCCTGGAAAGAAAACAGTGGTAAGTCTAGGAACAATAGGCAGAGAGGGAGGACCTTTCACAAGAATGCAGATAGACTTCATTGAAATGCCCCCAGTCAACAGATTGAGGTATGTCCTGGTGGTGGTCTGCCTGTTCTCCAGGTGGGTGGAGGCATATCCAACAAGAAGAAACAATGGGATAACAGTGGCCAAATTACTGTTAAGAGAGTTCATCCCAAGGTACGGGTTCCCAGTAACCATTGAATCAGACAGAGGAGGACATTTTTATAATGAAATCATGGGTCTAATCTGTGAAGCATTGAGTGTACAGCAGAAGCTACATTGTGCTTACCGACCAGAGGCTTCTGGTGTGGTTGAACAAATGAATGGTACCATCAAAAATAGAATTGGCAAAATGTGCCTAGCCACAGGAATAAAATGGCCCGATGTCTTGCCTCTAGTCCTGATGACCATTAGGTCTACTCCAGACAGAACAACAGGTTTGAGTCCACATGAAATTATCATGGGACGTGCTATGAGACATGCATTTGTACCATTCAACAAGCTGATGACTATAACTGATGACATGATTTTGGATTACTGTAAGGGCCTGGCTGACACAGTTCATTCTGTGTTTCACCAGGTTGGAGAAGACGCCACCACACCTTAAAAGAAACCAGCCTATGATCTGAGCCCAGGGGACTGGGTAAGGATAAAAGTCCACAGAAGAAGGAATTGCCTGGTTCCAAGGTGGGGAAGGCCAAGACAAGTCATTTTGACCACAACGACTGCTGTGAAGTGTGCTGGAGTGAAAAATTGGATACATGCAAGTCACACACTGAGAGTTCCAAATCCAAGAGACGGCACTGGAAAAGAATACTTTGAAGAATCAGATTCCAGTGATGATGCAGACAGCGAGAAAGTAAGAAGGAAAAAGAATCCTGAAAGTGGGGAAAGTGAGTCAAGAGAAATTTTCATCCCACCAGAAGAGGTTCTGAAAAGAACAGTGCAAACCACAGAGGCAAGTTCAGATTCTGAAGAAGTGCCTGAGGTTCTAACTGACAGTGGCCAACACAAAAAGAAAGAAAGAAAAGAAAAGAACATTCCAACAGAAGTGATACCTGAATCAAATGAGGAAATTGGACAAGTTCCACCTGAAATAAATATTGAAGAAAAAGGGACAGACAAAGTCAGTGAGGGACAGATTGCGGAAAAACCCAGAGGAGGTGTAGGGAACATCAACAACAAGCTAGGTGAAGGGACAAGTAGACAGCAAGAAGATTGCGTGTCGGAGACCCGAGGAGGGACAGAAGTAGGGAAATCTCAATTGGTGGAAAAAGAGACTGTTGGAGAAAAGGAAGTTGTTGGAGAAAAGAAAGCTGTTGATGAACAAGAGGCAACTGAAACAGAGTCTGATGAAAGTGACAATGAGATACATGGAGGACGAGTTCTGAGAAAGAGAACTTGGCTTGGAGAAAGAAACAATAAAGAAGGGAAAAAAAAGAGAAATGCTAAAGGAGATCTTTGGCCGAATAAGATAAAGAGACTGAGGTATAGACTGACACGAGTTAACTCTTCGAAAGCTGAACAAGTGAACGAGGTGTCAAGTCAAAATCCAACTAAAGAAGAAGAAACAAAGATACCTGAGAGAACTAAAAGAATAAGGAAACCAAACCAGAGGTACAAGTCACCGGAATGGATGTATGTGGCACTGCCTGAACAAGGAGAAGAGGCAGACAGTCAAGGAAGTCCAGAGGAGGCTTTACTGAAAGAGGTTGCTGAAGAAGAAGCTGTGGGAATCCTGAGAGTTATCTTGGAGAAGAGACGGATGTTCAGGACCTGATACAGTTTGATGATGATGAAGAGACAGTGAAAAGTGATGAAAATCCAAATTGAGTAAATCCAAGGAAAATAACTTGGAGAGGAAAAGAAAAGAACCAATATTAAAACTAGTAGATTGTAGAAATCTGTTGGGTACTTGCTGCCCTTAAGTTCGGTAGAGGAGTAGAAGAGGCTAAGTCAAAAGACACGGTCAAATTAACAAAATGGATAACACTGAGAATAATAAAAGTAGATGTACCTTTCTGTATGTATGTATGTGTCTTGTAAAGCGCACTGCTGCCCTGAGGCGTCCTGGCGCTGTAGACCGCTGGGGAACCCGTCCTGGCTATCCCTGTGAGATGGTCCCTCCAGGGTATCTCCAAGGTGAAACCAGGCATCCCCGGCGAATGTGGGGGGCCGTTGTGGAGATGAGGCAAGCTAATGCCCAGAGTTGCCGAGTGTGTTCCTGGTTAGAGTAGGTACCGAGGCGAGAATTATCGAGTCCGTTTTGACCCTGGTCCACGACCCTGCCGCGTCGGGAATTGAACCCTGGTCCCTGGCCGATTCTCTGCTTACGGATCTGCCGCCTCTAACCAGTGAGCCACACCTCTCCAGATGGTGCAAAATGTGCTGCTGCTGTACAGGTTTATTAATGCTGCTTTGGAGCGTGCTTGCTCTACTGATTTCATTTAGAGTTACTATAGACACTTTAGAAGGTCATACTGAGAACAGAACTAATATAGGGAAGAGTTCACAGAAGATAGTACCAACTAGAACTAGCAATGTACATATACATAAGGATAGGTCAATTAATGATTTTTCTAGCAATGTTTTTTCTAAATTGTTGTATGAATACGTAAAGACAATGGAAGTAAGGGATTGCTATGTTTGCATGCAATTACCTGCCTCTGTTTCGGAAGGAGTGAATTATCATCATCTTCCGGCTATGTATGGAATTTCCTGTAGTGTGCTGATTAGTATATTTTACCAGTTGGGGAAATTAGATTATAATATGTCTAATGTAGATAATATTCTTGGGCAATTGCCTATGAATAAAGCACTGAATCCTGCAAAAGAGGCTAACACTTTAGGTGAGATTTTTTTAGAAACCAAAGAATTAACCTTAGAATATGTTTTTAGAAACAATTTAACTTGCAGTTTGAAGGGAGAAGAGAAGAATTTTCTAGACATGGTTGAGTGAAGAAGGTTGAACATGCACAAGAAAGCAGAAGGGCATAAAATGAGTGACACAATGTGGGATATTGAGAAAGAAAAGGAGTTGAAAAATGGAGCCAGTCCAACGATGGCTATAGATGCCCCACAGAAAGGCAAACTATGCATTACCAGGAAGAGATCCCAGTATGATTATTATTTCATAGGGACTAGTGAGTGCCATGATACATACTTTATTGCAACCGGATGGGGATTTAGAGGAGGAGAAGATCCAGTTTTTCCGGGAGTGTATAATATTTTTGGGAACAAGGCTTATTACTGTTTGCCTGTCCATTGGTTTGGCACATTTTATGTTGGCCTGGTCTTTCCAAAGATCTTTCACATGGATAGAGTAGAAAATGCTGAACAAACTAATCTATTAACACGCTATAGAAGAGAAATATGGACAGAAATTGTAGGAGATATTTTTGGAGCTTTAATTCCAGCAGTGGGAATATCTTTAAAAGCCTTTGGCATTCGGAAGCTGTCAACAGTGGTGGATCGCTTGTCAACAAGCACCGCTGGAGGCTATCTTTTGGTTAATACAGAAATGGTTGCTTTGTGTGCTTTGGCAATGCAAAATCGACTTGCCCTTGACATTCTTTTGGCAAAGGAGGGCGGAGTCTGTGGAATGCTGAAAGTTCAACATTGTTGCACTTACATTCCTGACGAAAGCAAAGATCTAAAAGTTTATATCAAAAATATTACTGATTTTCATGAAGAATTAGTACCACTGGAAGCTGAAAGTATCTGGACTAAAATGGCTAATAAGATGATTGCTATTAAGAATTTTGTAGCTAAAATAGGTAGTACCATTTTTGGTAAAATATTATTTCCATTAACCTGTGTAATTGTTGCATTATTGATCCTTAGATTAGGGTGTATGTGTTGTAGATATAGAAGAAATAAAAAGAAAATTACGAAAGAAAATCTTAAAAGGAGACAAAAGAAACCAGAAAGAGATCCATAAGAAATAGAATTAGAAGAGCTAAGAGAAAGCATGTATATAGAAACTAAGAAAAAAGATGAATTGGAAACAATGGTTTGAAAAATGAACAAGAAGATATTTTGAATTTCTTCCAAAAGTGGAAATTAAATTGATTTTTGGGTTTTTGATTCTTGTGGTGATAAGATATCACCAAAGGGGGGATTGATGGAGCAGGGTTTTTTCTTTAAAACCAAATACCTGTTTCATTTTCGCATGTTATAATTAAAAGTACTACTGATTAATTATTAATCATTAAAAGTTTGTTGAGTCTTGTCTAACCAACCTTATTAACAAGAGAATTACACGTGGGAATGCTATTGCATGGCTAAAATAATAAGTGAACTAAGTTGGTGAGCAAACTGACAGAAAAAGATGTTGCTTATGTGATGTTATTGTGTTTTGCGCTTATAATTAATATGCATTAATGGCTTTTGATGTCGCAAATGGCTAGATAAATACATACACATAAGGGTATTAGCAGGGGAGTAACACTGTATAATCATTTCCGTGCAGTAATTCTGTTTTATGTTTATTTCACTTAAGTTGACCAATGTGGCCTACCAAAAGATGGCTACCACCCGCAGCCTGCATTCGAGTTGATGGAAATTTTGCAAGGAAGCTTCGCGTTGCCTGTAACCTTGCCCTCTCGAAGATCTGAAAAGCCATGAGCATGACGACAAATCCAGGAAGTCTGCCAAGTGCCCCTGAACATGGAATTTGTTGCAATCCCGAAATATTAAATTTATGAACTTGTAATGATCCCACAACTGGATACAAATTTATCCAAAAGAGACATCCGTAGAAGTAACGAATTAGCTATGGACTTATATTTTCTATTCAGAATTTGAAGTTATCAATACATGGGAAAATTTCTTAATGTATCAAGACGACATCTTTCCCTGCTAAACGGATGAGGATTGTAACATTTTGAAATGTAATTTTGGTATAAATATTAGTAGACTAGAGAGGTCTAGCGCCACTTCTTCCCGAACTGATGATCCGAGGTCCCTATGCTGACGGAGAGGACGGTGACTCTACATGATGGCTAGAAACTCTGATTCTTTTACTGAGGACCGGTTCTGACTTAGGATCTGACTTTTAGCCAGAATAGGTAAATATGAGAGAAATGAATTTGCATTTAATTGGCTTTTCATGCAATTTTAGGTAAACAAATATTCTGTTTGAATCTCTGTGTCGGGTGGTTATTTTCTTGTCATGATTATTGAATTTATTTGCATATTATTTGAAATGTTTTCGCCAGATTTATAAGCAACTTGTAGATGCCATTGACCTCAAAGTACATGCAGATTGGATAGGTATCAGAAAGTGTTTCCCCTTATACATGGCACGGATAAGAGTGGTAGGATGAATGTTGGTGTAATGGGCCCCACCAGCGCGTGATGTGTGTGTGCGTGTGTGACTGTGAGATCACTCCATCCGTGGAAGTAGAGGGGATTCGGAAGCTCCGATCTGCACCAGGAGCACCCTTAATATTGCCATGGCTGCTAATGACTCTATGTATATACCAATTTCTCAGGTAATAGATCCTGCTGAAATCTCCTTTAACAAAGCCTGGGCCTCATCAAGGTCTGAGAACATGAAAAACTTTCCTTTGACTAAAACTCTCAGTTTGGACTGCTGAGCGATTGATGCTTGCGCGCCATGAGCCTTAAACAGATGCAACATTTTGACAAATTCTTTTCTCCTGCGTGCAGCAGCAGCAGTCATAACCGAGAATATACGACACTTATTAGTCTTGTTCACAAACAACTGTCTCTGCTGGATAGCTTTTGTCAGAATCCTCTCCTTTATACGGAAGTCCTCGATGTTTAACAAGATAGTTCTTGGTATTGTAGAATTTAAAAATAGTTGTGCTGGAACTCGATGGGCTCTTGTAATGGTGAGGTCACCCTAAAACTTGGGTAAGACATGTTGTTTGATAAAGGAGTTTACCCATGGGAGGGGTTGGGAGCCTTCTATACCTTCCGGAACCCCGACAATCCGGAGGTTGGAACTCCGAGAGTGATTTTCAAGTTCCTCCAGTTTACTCTCGAGGTAATTTTTCCTTTTTACCACCTCTTTTGCCTCTCCCATAGCCAAATTCATTTGATCCTCCAATACAGATATTCTAGCTTCCGCTTCCTGCAATCTTGCAGGAAATCCGGTCATTGCTTCCTCGATTTTCCCCAATCTCTGATGCAGAGCGGCAATTTCCATTTGCTGTGTTTTTTTATTTCGCGGACCTCTTCTAAAATTAAATTCAGCATATCCCTGATATCTAACTAAAAGATCCCCTTGGTCTCCATACTCTGAGAGGAATTACTTAGCGGATCATCAGTTCCAATACTTGTATTGCCCACCAGTGGGTCCGCCTGGGCCGACGCAGTTTCTGGCAGTGCTTGCCCTTGAGATCTCGATTGAAGTTAATGTTGAGGCTGGAATTGTGGCAGAGGCTGGAATGACAACAGGCTCCCTGTGGTATCAATCCTGATTCCTCTGCCTAAGTATATCACCTCTTGAGTCTGAGTAGAATTTAGCCTAGGCATATCATTTCCCCCTGTATTCTAGGAACTTGGAGATATAGAGGGTACTGGCGGAGTTTGCACTTGAGTTAAATCCTGCTGTTTATACTGGCTTTCCAAGTGATCACTTTCAGAATTTCGTCGGGTTATTGCCTGATTCTGATCTTTAGTAGGCAATTTTTCTGGAGATCCTGATGAAATCGATCCTGACCCCAGCGGTGATGCCCTCAATGATTTAGGAACCAAATTTAACATTGGTGAGGAGGACTAAGACAGCTGTAAAATAGATTTCTTTATGAACAGCGGAAAGTCCTTCATTCCTTTACCAGCTTTCCTCGGATCATCCTGAGCTGGACTACTTTGAGGAGACATTGTTGGAACGATGGCAGCTTCAGTCGGCTTCAGTACAGCACAAGTCGGGTTGATCGTTAATTCAAACGGCCCCTCGCGTTGTGGAGAAACAGTGATGGCGGGAGACTCATCCTCAGAGCTCACGAGGGTGCTGTTGAGAGCCGAGGAACTGGAGTTGCTTCCCTTATCCTTTTCCTTATTGGCCCGAAGTGCAGCTTTTTTCACCTGAACCTGGCGTGGTTTGGTTTTAAGGCGAGCTGCAGCATCTACTTTACTTGATTTGGCAGGAATCCTTGCATCCTTCTGGGGTTTTCCCATTGTTGCCTCTGAGGTTTTTTAAAAAATTACTTTATTATTCACCTTTTCGTTTTAAATTATTTTTTCCGGCCCAGATTCAACTTTCCTCCACGAAAAGGTCGCCTACAAACTCAGTTTATTGCTTTCCTTTAAGCCTTCATGCCACAGATGCCTCTGAATATGCCAGTCTTGAAATCTCTACCATTACGGATGCTCTCCTCCAGAATCCCGACGTGATGAGAGCTCACACGGAGGTACGGGTCCCCATGTTGGGGGTGGGGCAGCAGGTCACCTACGACTATCCGGAGGCGTGGTTCTCCATAGCTAAATTTAGGCTTGTCAACTCCATGTCAACTAAATTCCCTCACCAATTGCAATTCGGATGGGGTTATTTATTGTTTACAGTGTCCGTTTAAGCTCCTATATATCAGTATGACTACACGTAAAGTCAAGATAAGGATAGGGGAACATCGTAGCTCGATATGCTGCAAAAGGGACAACACAAAGTTGACATGGCAATTTTTGAATTGAGGCCACACAGAGAATGACATACATTGGACAGTCATTGACAGGTCCAGGTATGTCAGAGAGATGGGCACTCATGAAACAGTCTTGCTCCAGAGAGAACAAAGATGGATATACAGGCTTAGGTGTGATACACAGGGTTTGAACAATGACATCCCCTGGCACACCCTGGGTAGATGAGTAAGGAGATGATTATCCTTATTGTTCGCACTCCAGGCCTAGCATATTGCCCCCCGTATGCCCTCTGTTTCATTCCTTTTTTCCTTTTCTCTTTTCTGCCGCTTATTGTTCTAGTGCTCCCTGACTATAATTGTTTTTCTTTGTATATAAAAGTTACCTCCAATATGTATTGCAATTATTATGCACTTTAAACGTAATAATTTGCTCTTTGAGAGGGAAACTATTATTTCTCATGAAAAAGGAACTTACCTCACTTTGGGGAATAGGAATGTTTAGAATGTGTCCTTCACAATACTTCGCGTGACGATAAAATTCCCCTAAAACATTCACACATTGAATGGGCTTTTTTTCTTCACTTACCATCCATTTTAAACAATTTTGAATGATTGCGGTTCAGAAACATTGTACAATCTCTGTACATAACCCCTTTGCAGATGCAAACTATGCTTTTTAACTAGGCACGCAGTAAGTCAAGGATTTGACATTAGGTTGCCACCGGGTTTCGGTGTTGTAGTTAGTCCCCGGGATTGAAGGACTTCATTTCCCATCATTTCTTGGTTGCTGGTCCAGAAACATTTCCGGTTTAGAAACACAACTGGGTCACATTTTGTTGAACGTATGGCGTTTCTATAGAAAAGAGCACTCTCCATGCGGGTTCCTCGCTCTAGCCAGGACCCCTCTAGCATGGAGACTGTAGACAAGATTTTGGCGAGTGTACATGTTTATACTCTAACTCTTTTGGAAGCGCTTAAATAAAAGACGAGTTATCGCTATGTGGCACTCGTACGATATGCATAAATAACACTTTTTTAATTAGGATGTTACGTGTTTTATACAGTATGAACATAGCCTGCCTGTTGTATTTTTTTAGAGCAGGGATGTAAAGGACGTGCCATCGTTAGACGATAGTCACATCATTGGAATCTTTATTTTATGGTCCTTTACAATCTTCTAGAGTACGAAAAGACACATAATTAGACATTGGTTGTCTTTCTTCTGTGCATATAATAAGCCCCTCATGGTAACTCCCAAATTCATAACATTGAAAGCAGACCGAAACAAACGTTTTTTTAAAAAGGGAATATGAAGACCCCTGTGAATAAGACAAAGTGCTGTCTTTTCCTGTTTGTTTTTTTGCATAATTACGAGGAAGTTTTTGAGAATTGTTTTTGAGAATTGTTCCCAACCTGGAATAAGAGACTCATTTCTCTAGTCTTGATATGGGCTGATTATAAGATGACTGTCCGATGTATGTTGTTTCAGTTTAATGCTTGTGGTCGACAAAAAGATGCTGATTTGGTTTACTACTGTCATGATGTTTGTTGTCACCTGTCACTTTCCTTTTTTAGCTCAGTGTGCCAGAATCAATGAATGGGTACCTAGTGGTTGTAGAGTCCATGATAGTTCCCTCCCACAGGTAATCCTTTGCTTTTATTCACTTGTTGCTTTTCTGTTGGGTTTGGCTGTCAACCAATCCCATTGCTTAAAATGATCTGAGCGATGAATGTAGTGTACTAGTGTTTGTGGGTGTGGAACCGTTTCCTTTGAAAAGAAAGGTGAAGTGTATTTTGTTCTCCCCCTCCTTTTTTTAGAGGGAGGTGAAGAATTAAGGAATCACACCTTTGGAAACAGCCAGTATAGCCAATTTTTATTAATACACTGTGGCATACACATTGACACATTTACAGAGTGACTTAAGTGAGTTGGTCCTGTTAAATGCCTAAGGACTCTGTAAAGAGCCAAAAGAAAGGTAGAAACATATTGACCTTAGAAGGGGGAAATTTTCAATAAAAACCCTGTTCCTCTGCTTTATAACTCTTTCCGAGGACTCTACCGAATAAAGTTATTTGAGCCCTCGAAGAAGTTTTACATTCCCTACACTTTTTCACAGCACTCTGTCCTTCATTCACCATCATCATTTTTTGGTATCCCTTTGCCTTAAAAAACACCTCAGCTCCTCTTCACACCCTGACATTAGGTGGGGAGTTGTAGCTCACATTGGGGACCGGCTTTTCCCAATGTGCGGTGGGAGCCCAATGATGAAGCATGTCAGCCTTGGGTGAGTGAGGGTTCTTGTTTGAAAAGAATATCTCTTCCCCATTGGCACTAGTCCCTTATCACACACTATAGTTTTGTATATATGGGTAGAACATATCTTTAGTGAGTTTCAAGATTAGACAGGGAGGGATATGTTTTATGTCACTCTCCCTTGGGTCCCACGTGTGGTCTTAGTATTACCCTCACATACAGACCACCAGGCAAATGAACCGGGCTCAGAGATGCCATTGCTGAATTCATCACTTTCTCACCACTGAATCCGAACAACACATCTTACTGAGAGACCTCAACTTCCACTGGATGACCCCACTGACACCAATTCCACTGACCTCCTGGAAAGATTGGTCAACATGGGTCTCAGGCAACTGGTCACAGACCCCACGCACGGAGCAGCACACACACTGGACCCCATCATCACGTCCAGTGACAGAATCAGATACAGCCACAGCTCGGAACACACCTGGTCAGACCACTCCATCATACACTTCACCCTTGCTGTATCTCTCAGCACTGCCCCCAACTGCCACAACGCCACTTTCCACAGCTGGACCAAGATCGCTCAACACCAATGAAATGATGCCCTCAGTGTGACACAGCCCAACCTCACCACCAACTTGGGCCAGGCAGTACAGACCTTCAACTCCAGGATCACCAGCCCTGCTGACCAAGCCGCTCGCACCAAACCAGCCAAAACACACAGACCTTCTAAATGATCCAGCTTGTGCACCCCTGATCTCAGCATGTTGGAGTGCAAGTACAAATTACTGTAAAGAAGATAGCACACCAGAAAGAACCACGCTGCCCAGCCACCTTCAAGTCAGCCCTCAACGACTACAGCCACCAGCTCAAAGCAGCAAAAAAGGAGGCCCTGACTGATTGAGACCAGTGTCAACCAAACCAAGGAGCTCCTCACCATCGTTAGAGAGTTCACCTGCCCGTCAGCCACCAAAAACCCGATTTCCTTCTCACAGCAACTCTGTAATGCCCTCGACAACCACAGCAAGATAGCAACCATCTACAGAAACTTAAATCCCCAACCCACCGACCTGCTCAGCATCCCAGTGAACACCACCACTGACCCCAAACTCAACCCTTGGGAACTACTCAGCACACCAAACACAACCACTCTTATGAACTCCATCCACTAAGGACCCCAGTGAGCTCCAGAGCTACCACCCAAACTCACTCCTCCCGTTCCCAGCCAAAATCTTGGAGAAGGCCATCAACCTCAAGCTCACCAAACACCTGGTGAGAAACAACCTGCTGGATCCTTTCCAATCAGGTTTCAGAGCCAACCACACCACCGAGACTGCCTGATTGCCGCATCAGACAACATCTGCACCCTATTGGACAGAGGATAATCAGCCATACTGATCCTGCTCGACCTCTTCAAAGCCTTCAACACCAACTCCCACCACACACTAATTGATTGACTACACCAGATTGCAATCACAGATGACACACTTAGATGAATAGTATCCTTTCTCATGGCGTGCACCCAGGGAGTTAAACTCCTTCCATTCACCTCACAACCCAAGCACACCATATGCAGTGTCCCCCTAGGCTCATCCCTCCATCCAACCCTCTTCAACATCTACATGACACCACGTGCAAACATCATCAGATCGCACCACATCAACATCATCTCCTGTGCTAACGATGGCCAACTCGTCTGATCATTCTCTGCGGACCCCACCTCGATGAAAACCAGCTTTCACAACTGGATGAAGAACAACCGTCTTAAGCTCAACATGGACAAAACTGAAGTTCTGATCTTTGGCAGACACTCTGCCCTCTGGAATGACTCCTGGTGGACATCAGTATTCGGACCCTCTCCCACTCAGAAAGACCATGCCGCTAACCTTGGTATCATCCTGGACAGCGAAACCTCCATGGAACATCAGGTTAACGCCGTCTCCTCAGCCTGCTTCTACATATTCTGTGTCTCAGGCCCTCATCACCAGCCGGCTGGACAACAGCAACACACTCTATGCAGGCACCACCACCAAAATCATGAAAAGACTGCAGACGATCCAGAATGCAACTGCCAGACTGATCCTCAACCTGCCCAAGAGGACCCATATCACCCAGCACCTGAAGGATCTCCATTGGCTCCCTGTCCAGAAGAGATGCCATTTCAAGCTTCTGACCCACACCTGCAAAGCCCTCCACGACCAAGAACCCACCTTCATGAACCACATCCTGTATTTACTCTGTCCTCCCAGGAACCTGCTGCCCCAAAGGATGCTCCTACTCCCACCTTGCTGCCAAATGAAAGAATGCCCTCCCCCTCCACCTCTGCACCTCACCCTCGCTGACTCACTTCATGAAGGTATTCAAGACCGGGCTCTTCAACTAATACCTGCAGTACAGGGCCTGGATACCCTCCCTGATGATACGCCGCTCTATACAAGTCTGACTTGATTGGTTGATTGACCGTAATTACTGGGTGCAATAACGATTGCAAATTATGTTAAAATTCAGCTGATCAAACGTCATACAATTTAACAGGTGAAAATGCCCGGTAATTGTAGTGACAAGCAGGTTTGTGATTAAAAAGCTCCTAAATCCGTATGGTATTACCGATTAATGGAAAAAAGCTTGTAAGAGGGGCTATTTATTGCACCAGATACATTCTGACACCAGCGGATTCTAATTTACTCGGTGCAATAAATATCGCACGTTTCTCTGGGACATTTGCAATGGGGCCTGATTCTTTGTTTTTCTTTGGCAGTGGACGAACCACCCTTTGGATACAGCAGAGTTTTTAGTTGTGCATTTCAAGGCAGCTGTATGATTTATGTCCAATTTCAAAATCATGGAGTCGTTGCTGCTGCAATTGTCATTTAAAAAGCCGCACAGCTCAATTGTTGGCAGGGAATAGGCTTGCTCGGTTGTGATTCAAGGTCAGTGGTTTCTATCGTTGGCTGCCTCCTTAATAAAGCGCAAAGCTGCTACTTCTTTAACAATGAGCTATCTTTCTTTTCATAACATTTTTGTTTACTCTGCACACAATAGTTAATACTGGTTATTTATTTCATTTCCAGGTGCATTCAATGTTTGTCATTTTCCCGTCGCAGTTACAACATGCCTTTTGTAGTATATGTTGCTTGGCTTTCTCTTTGCTTTTCTTTTATCATTTTTCTAGAGATGAGTTGCGAGCTACAAGTGCTAGAGGGACTAAAGTTGCACCTTCCCGATGAGACATGTTAAGGCAACATGTCTTTTATTCTGATTAAAATGATATGTTGCCTCACAGTTTGGACTCGACTGTCCTTTTTTGGTGTGGGGACAAGACTAATCTCCCAATGGTTGGTCCCTGTCTTCAATGGCACAGACGAGGCAAGAAAAGACTGAATGCAACGCACTACGTGTAATCATCAGCGGTTAAGACTGATTCATACCAAATTTGTTGTGCCATAGAGACTCACGTGTCTCTTCACCAATAAGGATTATAAGGCCACAATGCACCTGGGATTGATTGTGTCCCTGAACAGATGAGACACGACCGGGCAGTTCTGATTGGATTCTCCCTGTTGGGTTGGGATGAAGATTCATTTGCATTTGACTGATTAATGTCTGTAATGGAACAAATTAACTAAAACAAAGGGAGTCAAGGTGCTTCGAGGAATTACCATTGGTTCTAAATTGTAAGGTGCTTAGATCTAACAACCCATAGCTTAACTAGCTTACCTGGCCAAAACTGGTTCACATATAACAGATTCCCAGATGTGATGGCACGGCCAGCTACACAATCATGGAATGAAGCACACCAAAGAATGACCTAGATTTCTAGCTGGGATTTCATGATGGAGCAAGTCACTGTTCCACAGAGTGAAATTGTACAAATAGAAGTTTTATGTATTGAAAGCCATGCCATGTTAATATGATGACGAATGCCTGTGTGACAAATGTTTTAATGGGTATGCTGTACATCAGGGGGTTATTGTAAAATGACTTGCCACACAAAATGTATTTTCGTTTGTGTGTTACATGCACAAAACGACTGATGGCACTGTGTTCTGACAGAGTTTAAAATCAATTCAGTCTCTTTCAGTCCTCTAGAGTTGTTATAATATATGCACAAAATAACTAACATTGCCCAACTGCAAACAAGCATTGGCAATACCAACACGTCTGGCTTGTACCTGAAAGTTACTAGAGAATTTAGACACTCAGTACATAGTCATAAATGCACTCCGACACTCATCCTTGCTCTCATGTATTAATGAATCCCCCACTGACTCATTCTTGCATTCACACATTCATTCATCCTCAATAAAACAAACACAAAAGCTCAACAAGCAAATCCAAGATAAAATAGAAGGGAAGTAGAAAAAGAAAACATGCTGCAACCAAAATGGTATGTGTGCAATAGGGCTTGCAAATAAAATGTTTTGTTACACATAACATTGGGCAGCGGTCTAGCAACAATATTCTGTAGTGTGCCGGTGTTTCAACATGGTCACCATGTGTGAAAGCAACGTGTTGGCCATCTTAGAATGATAAACAATGATAATCTATAGAAAATATCAGCCCAAGACAGCACCACAGTTTAGAGGCAGTGATGAGGTGGTATGTGGTGTATTACAGATGAAATAAGTAACAAGTAAGAACTTCGAAGCATTGCATAGGAAGCTGCAGTACATGCTAAAAAAAATATATATAATAAAGTAGAAGGAAATAAATGAACAAATGTCTATAAAAAGAAAAAATGGAAAACTAAAGGAACGGCTGACCAGCTATGTCACGGAAGCACACTCATTTTCAGGCAGATATACACAGGTCATCACACAAAATGGATTCTCTTCTAGGGCAGTGGACCCAAAGCGTGAATTGGACTGACATAAGGCCCCATGCTTTATGCCTATCATAAATTGCAGCATAGAGTAAATATAAACACTTGAGCAGGCCAATGGCAAAAGAGGGTCGATCAAAGTATGTATTTATATGCATGTTTGTATTTTGCATTCCTTTGTTTTATTACAAGAGCCTGGCACACAACTAAATCTTTCAGATCCTTCTAATAGCAAGGCTTATCAAAGTGCACATTTTTACCCGGAGGTTTTGTCAAAGGGGGGTAATTGACAAAAACACTCCTGCTGTCTATTACGTTCAAATCATCCACTCCATGATTTTGCCAAAGGGTGTATTTAGCACAAAAAACTCCTGCTGCCCATTGACTTAATTAACGAAGTTCCGTATAAAACAATACCAGTTTACTGGTTTTAACAGGGTGTAACAAAAATCATCCTAAGGCCTATTGACTATTACATGTGCTTTTCATGACACATAAGTTAGGCCTATTGGCTTTATCATATCTTTTCACAACAGATCGATCTATGGTATCTGACGTAATGTTTCCCTATGAACCAATCAGGCCAATGCCCTTTAAAATTAGCTTGTCACCATAACCAACTCTGTATTGCTGTATTGCGCATACACGTTCCCACAAGGCATTCTTTAGACATTCAGTCATACCATAACCAACTGTGGCATACATTATTGAGCCGTTCCTGCAAATCATTCATCCCTTATACAGTCATGAAGTTGGAAATATATAAAATCAGAGGTGAGTAAATAACACAGAAGCTCTCCTAAGAAAGGCTATCAAGGAAAATCACAATGAAACTCTTCTATCTCTGGAGTTTTTCAGCTGGACTTGCTAAAACCGAAGCTTTTTGCTACTACAGTAAACTTTGAGACTGCACATAACAAATGACATGTCCAGAGCCTTTAACACCACCCTTAAAGACCTGCTGGCTTTAGCAAATACTTTATCCACTAAATAAGCCAGGCGTGTGTCATAACTTTGTCATAACTTTCCAGAAATAACAGGTCAGACATAACTATGGCATCAGACATAACTTTTCCCAGGAAAACAATAAGATCTATTACCTTTACCACTGGCGTCTCACAAGAACCATCTCAGGGCCACTGATTTTAGCATAGACTTTCCCACAAAGCAACTATCAAGCATATAGTCATAAAAGTACAAACATATATAATTACAGTGTACAAACAATACACCTCTTACTAGAGAACCTATTAAGGTTTATCACAGACTTCACAGTATCACGTCTACCTTCAGGGTTTGCCAGAGTGCGCAATAGAATCAGTGATAGGAATGCCCTGTGGGAATTGATGTTTGGGTGAGGAGACGTATCAAAAGGTAGAGAGTAAGTGTTTAGCTCTGTCTTGATAAAAAGACGACATCTAATAGAGGGTAGAGCAATCAACTTGAACTACAGTCAAATTTTACAATCAATCAGGTGCTTTTTAAGCGGCTACTCACCAGTAAGGGTCTCAAGGCGCTGGGGGCTAGGGGGTGCAGGTTCCAATCCATCAAGGAGGGGGTCTGTCGAAGAGCCAGGTTTTGAGGTTTCTCGCGAAGTTGGGGAGCGAAGTTGTCTGTCTGAGGTGGAGCAGAAGGGCGTTCCAAGCTCTGGCCGCAAGGAAGGAGAAGGAGCGGCCTCCTGATCTGGTCTTTCTGGTGTGGGGGACCACGGCATAAGAGAGCTGAGTTGATCCTAGGGTCTTTTGTGGTGCGTGGAATTTGAGTCGGCTATTCAGGTATGCTGGTCCGGTGTCGTGGAGTGCCTTGTGTGTGTGGGCAAGAATATTGAAGGTGATTCTAGCCTCGATGGGGAGCCAGTGGAGTGCGCGCAGGTGCTGGGAGATGTGGCAGTGTCTTGGCAGTTTGAGGGCGTGAGTGACGGTCTTACTGTGCTCGAGGGGGATCCATTTGAAGGTCTTGTGTCGGAGGCAGAGGGTGTGCAAGCAGGAGGATACGACGGAGTTGATCTGGTGGTCCATTTTGAGTTCGGGAACCAGGATGATTCCAAGGTTATGCGCGTGGTCTGTGGGGGTGGGTGGGCTTCCGAGGGCGGGGGGCCACCAGGTGTCATTCTAGCAGTCGGGGTTCAGGCCCATGATGAGTACTTCTGTTTTGTCTTTGTTGAGTTGTAGGCAGCTGCTTTTCATCCATTTGGCGACGGCTTCCATGGCTTCTTGAAAGTTGTGTCTGGCGGTGTTGGGTTCATTGAATAGGGAGAGGATGAGTTGAGTGTTGTCCGCGTAGGACACAATGTTGAGTCTGTAGGTTCTGACGATGGGGGCGAGTGGAGCCATGTAGATGTTGAAGAGCGTACGGCTGAGTAGAACAGGATAGAATGGCCAACTCTTTCTAATGCGGTCAGCATGTCTAGCAAAATGAGTTTGGTGGGATGGTCAGCATACAGGTAAATAATTTAGAAGTGACTAAAGAGCATTTTCCTTGCCCATACCCAGGAGGAGAGCAATTGAGCCAGTTATTCTTCCCTAGTTTGGCAACACACTGAAGAAGAGACAAAGGGAAATAGTTACACTCCACCAAAGGGTCTAGGTTATGTTTCTTCAGTAAGGAATTTAAAACACTACTTCTCGAATCAATGGGAACAATATCCAAAGAGGAATAGGCACCGAGTTAGGGCAGCAGGTATGGAAGCAGATAGATCATGCAGCACCCTACCTGGGTAGATGTCTTTAGGAGGTCCAGATTGAAGAGACAGCAGAAATGAGCAAGTTTTAGATTCTTAAATAGTGGTATGACAGCTACTAGAGCTTCTTGATGGAAGCAAGGAGGATTCTCAACTGTCAGATGTGAGAGGCAAGCCTGCTGGCTTTGTCATAATTTTTCATAACCTTTAGATTAGACCTCTGGCACTAGACATAACCTTCAAAATCAGTCTCGTAGCCTTTACTACTGGCTTTTCATCATAGCAACTCAATGCTACTGTATTGAGAATGCATTTTAAACAAGGAAACCAGCAGGCATCCAGTCATAAAATGCAAATATATGCAAACTTACAGCTGACCAAAAAATGCAGCATTAGTTAGAGGACCCAATTGGGATTATCAGTGCTTATCTTCTGTTATCAGGATTTGTCAGATAGAGCAATCAATACCAAATCTTTTGATTAAAGCAGTGATTTGTGACATTCCATTTTACAAAATACCTCTGGGCGGACTTTACCAAAGTCTAATAATAATCCACCTATAAATAGTCCAGGCCCACTGTCTTTGTCACAACTTTTAATATAAAAAGGACCAGGCCTATTGATTTGAACATGGAATTGGCACCCTAAACAACTCAAACCTGAGTAATTGAGCGTGAACTTTTCCTCAAGGTATAAAGTGAAATACAAACACTATTTTTGAGCTGAAGCACACAACTTGTGCCCAATCAAATGCTGTACCAAAGTGAATCAGCACGTGGGCAGAGCAGAAGCCTTTCTCTCAGTAGTGCTTCTTCATGCTCTTTTTCAGCTGATCACATAGTGTCTGTCAGCAGCTGCACTGTCAAGCCAGACTAAAATAGGGCAAATCCATTTTCACCATTTTTGCAGCTTTTGTAATATAGAATGATGTGAACAACTGTTGTTCGAGACCATATCACATTATATGTGTTTCCATAATGGCAAACATTTAGGAAACCTATTACAAAACCATATGCAGAACATGCATTGGTGATTGTAAGTTAGTAAGATACTTTAACAAATGCATTCTAGTCTATGAATAGCCCTTCTTAAAATAAAGTAAAACATTTTCAATGTTTAATCTATGCTTGAACCAAAAACAGAGCAAACTGATTTTGTCTGAAGCCCAGGCCTATATTTCGAACAAGAAAACAGCCCTATTTGAAACAACACATTCATTCTCGATTACACAAGCAAACAGAAAGCGTGCAATTTGATTTGCACTGCTTTTGAAGCAGTGCAAACATTCTGTGATATGTATATTAGCCACTGAAGAAAATAATGCATTACTCAAAGGTGTATCTCAACCTCCTTTTATAGTTTATACCAGGATGCTGGGGGAGAGCTGGGATAATAGGGAAGATCTAACCAAAGTACAATACATTAAAACCTCAGATGCCATCCTTGAAGCTCAACTGAAGTGCCACACATATGTATGAAAATGGGGGGAGTCATTAAAATAGACCTATCCATAAATAAATCTCAGGCAGATTATTTATTCCATAGCATACAAGGGTTGCTGATCAGAGGAAAAAATGAGCTAATGATTGCTAGAAAGTTTTTCTAATATCTATAAAACCTAAAATAAGGAAACACATTTGGCCCTCTAGAAACTGGGAGTAGGTGTTATGTAAGAAGTCAGAAATACCCATTTCTGATACTGTATTCAACCACTTATACTGGCTAATACACACATACCATTCTATGACGTCTTCCAGAAAGCTTTGGAGCACTCCATCCTTCAACCAAATCTGAACTCACAAACCTATTATGTCCTGAGGGATCACTTGTATCCTTGAAGTCTGCACACATTCCATAATCAGGAGGTTTTGGTTCTGTGGCTACTGGATTTTCCATTGCCAGACACCTGTACTACTCAGCTGCCAGTCTGTACTCTGTCTCATGACTAATCACACACAACCTGAGATCCTTGCTTGACGAGGGCTTGACATATGCAAGAGAGGTTCCTGATAAGTGCATTCTTTCCGCAAGGAAGACAGTCAAAGCTAAAGGAAAAAGAATTTCTGAGTGAACGTGTCTTACTCACAACCCTTTTATAATGTGTGCCTGCCCTTAATGCACTGGGAACATCACACTAGTGCTTAATTTGAGCCAGCAGTTTCTGTTGCTTGGCACCAGCACCTAATTGCCATCACCGGGGCTTATGACAGTATGCCACATGGTGGCCTTGTCTGTTAATTTAGGTGTAAGTACAACAGTCGGTTATTAGTTCAATATACATTTACAATGACTAATAGCTGCCTCCCAAGCCATTCTTATTCAGAAGAAGCCGGTGTGTCGATTGAGTAGAGCTGGGTATGCAAATAACAAAAAATGGTCCCTGCCGTGTCAGAGGAAGAAAAATGTCCTTTACAGGAACTTAAAGAAAGAAAACATTTTTTTCTTTCAAATAACCCTCACCCACCCGGGTTTACCCTTGGTGACATGCTTCATCATAGGGTCCATCCCTGCCCTCTATGGACAGGGGTGTGCTGCTACTAACGAATACGCGGGAGCACTTGATTGGAAAATAGGGGTGACCCTATACACCTATGTTGTTTTAGAATGAAGATGGAGTGGGTTTTTATTTGAAGTGCAAAAAAAGGTTAACAATACCAAATTAGTGGGACCAAAACAACTTTATTTCTTACCCTAAATTTCCTCCTTCTCTGACACGGAAGGGACCCTTTTTAGTTATTTTCATAGTCTTGTGGAGGACAAGTCTCTACTTTTCCTACCTCTACTCTCGCCCAGGCAGAGGCTCCCAGAGTCCACTGCATCCAATCTTTGCGCTGCTTTCAAGCTGCTGAAAGGAGCGTCAGGATTGGCATGAGCCCTGATTTCGGTACTGTTTTAATCACGACTAATTTGCTGAAAAGTTTGCACTGTACACAGACCAATATAAGTAGTATAACCATGTGACATATTTTGGGTCAGATAGCACTGTATGAGCTTTGAATACAGTGCTGCTGCTTGAGGATTTTGAAGATTTTGGTGCCTATTGGGATGTTCAAGATGACACCCGTTTGGGAGACAATATCTGTCCTTCTATTTTGACGACTCCTAGCAGTGAGAGATTGTATAAAGTCAGGAACACTCATTTCCTCTGTGTTCTCGCACTCGAGAGTCACGGTTGTGGGCTACGTTGTTGACGGAGCTGTCCTTACGGTAATAGATAATTGACTGTGGATACACTGTTAAACTTTGAAGGACTATCCTGGTAGTTTGAGATAGTATACTTGTGCGATGGGCAAATACGGGTTGGGCATGTGTTATGAAGGCATCTTTTAAATATCTTGGTGCCAATTGGGTGCAGTACATATGGATTTGTGTGGGGATCGTGATGGGACATATACGGTTCCATTAGCTTAATCTCGGACGACTAAGTGGGATAGTGGTGACGGTGGATATCTTCTGAGATGTGAGGTATAGTTTGATACGTAAGCGCATGTGCTGCAACCCTGACTATGTAATGGTTATATTAAGTGGGGACACATGTTTGAGTTTTGAACAAGAAAGCATGACAGCATAGAGGTTGCGGCTGCATCTTACCTAATGATAGATACGAGTATTGTCTTTGGAGGAGTTTGCACATTATTACATCCCCGGATATATATAAATTTTCAGAGCTCGTGGATTGGTCAGACGGAGACCCTTCCTGAATGAAGAACCGATTTTAACGCAAAAGACAGATATTTCGCCCATTGTGAGTTGGAATTATCACCACATAAGAAGTAGGTTTTCCATCTGCTTGCCACATTCGGAAATGGAAGTAGGCATGTATAAGAGGAGTTTGTTCTAATGATAGGTTTCTTTAATTTCACAGAGTAATATACCAAAGGTTGTAGAGGTATTTGAAATGCGTCCTCACACACGCATGACTTTGGGTTTTAGGGTGGATATATTGATCACCCTTCCATCACCTATTGACTGTTTTTCTTTGGGGGGGGGGGTTGTGCTTACATCTGACAATCTACAGTCATTATTTTAGGCTGTTCTTTAATCAATGTCAGATAAGTGTCATCACGGTTTTTTGACCAGCACATGGTCACAGATTGGTAATTGGCTCTTTCACTTTGTTGTCACAAATGTTTTCCTCCATCACCAATCAGCAGGTGATCAGGGATGTCACTTTTTCACCCCCTATAGTTTGGCTCAATCGTTAGGTTGGGCCCTTGATTGGCATGGGTGTCATGTTCGTTCGTTCTACCTTGTGTGTTTTTATTACATGTTTCTCCTTAGAGGTGTATAATTATACCTCTAGACATGGGGAACTTCTAATGTGATAATGTACACCAGTGTATGTATGGTGTTACATCGGTCTTTTGTTTGTGTTTATACAGCCTTGAGAAAGTCGCGGGACGATTTCCCAGTGTATGCGACAAAACACATGTAGGCTGAAGAGAAACTATAAGAATAAAGAAAGAAAAAGAAGAAACTCAAAATACTTTGTTAATATTTATGCATACAATGTGCAGATAAATGTTTAGATACACTACAGACATGTGCTGAGGATTTCCTTTATGAGCACTGATTAGCGCACCCAGTTAGACTGGGAGTCTGTGCTTGCTCTCTCCAACCTGGCAACGTAGCTCGGGTTGGAGAGCGCTTCAGTGTGCATGATGGTTTGGCCGTCCTAAGACAGCTGGTCAGACCGTCATGCACACTGAATAGCAGTGCAACTACTCCTCCACCAGCCTGTCATCCCCCTGGCCCTGCCTCCACTCCCCGGTTCCGAGAGCAAAACTAAAATGATAATAACAAGGGTTTATATCACTTTATTTTTCATTTTTTTGGCTGCTGGCTGGTGAGGCGACTCTCCTCCGCCATTTCAGAGGAGCTACTGCTGAGTTTTGTGGACATGGAACATTATGAATTGTCACAATTTTAAGAGCATAATGGTTAGTAGCTGTGTTTGTACTGTCATTGGCAGCTGGCAGATGCCATGTGGGGTGCAAACTTACAGTGGCCTCCCGACCACAGCCCCAACACTTATTCTTTCAAAAATTAAGCACTGCATCACACACGTGAAATAAAAAAATCAAACAAAAATAATATTTTCATACCCTGTCTATAGGCAGATAATGTAATGGATGCAGTTTTTGTATGGGGGTAACCTCAGAAAATATGTAAAGCATTGCTTGCAATGCCGGCTTGTATTTAATAAATATGCGGTTTCCTTTAAAGTGTTTCCTTTCCGCGTCATACCTTGGCTTCAACTGGAGTTGAGAAAACTTGACATTTTAGGTAATTTTGTGAAGGGTCTACCATTTTATTTTCATTTGTTAAATAGTGCTAGGTACCACTCCACTGTTTGTTTGTAGCCCAGGGGCCATGAGCCCTATATTTCTCTGCGATAGATCCTTTTGACGTGGTTTAGTCAGGCCTAAAATAGCCCGCTGAAAGGCGGGTAGTTTCTTAAAAAATGAGCTAGGAGCACATGGTAAATGTATGTGGGGAGAGTTATTAGGCCCCTGCTGGGGCAGTATTGATGAAAAGGGGAAAAAAACAATAAGAGCTCAGCCGCCAAGAAACACAACACAAAGCAGGAAACGGATGACTTTGAAAGGCGAAATATCCAAGAATCTATGTTAGATATTATACATTTCACGGAATTGCTAATTACCAGAAAGATGTCCACACCTCCTTGTCGGAATGGAACAACTGTAGGTCCATACAAAGTCAACAGGCATAACTCACCTTTATCAAGTAATCTGAACCAAGGAAGTCATCAGTTTAAATCTAAGAGGAGAAATAGCCACTCATCTTTACATAATGTAAAATTACCATCTTCCTGGTGAATATCAGATTGCATT
This sequence comes from Triturus cristatus, assembly GCF_964204655.1. Taxonomy (NCBI): domain Eukaryota; kingdom Metazoa; phylum Chordata; class Amphibia; order Caudata; family Salamandridae; genus Triturus; species Triturus cristatus. The sequence goes on from NC_140582.1 coordinate 589,658,794, forward strand.
GACAAGCAGCACACAACTTTGAATGCTATATTTAATATGACTAAACATTCTTGAGTAGCTCTCAGGCAGATTCGGAGAAACAAAACGTACAATGTGTCAACACAAAAATATCAGCACATTTTTCAATATTTGTAACTAAACTATGTTGAAAATGAAGGATGGCAGCATGCTGAAACCCAATCTGTTCAATTACTTGGAAAAGGAAATGATGACTAAAAAGGAAGCAATACTCTAGTTCTTTCATTACAAAAATATATGTCAAATGTGCTGTCGAGACAAGTTGATTAAAGAAATCTAACTGAAAACAACTGTCAAAATAAATATTCAATATGCTGTAATGCATTGTAAAGGGCATCAAATATATCTTATTATATCTTAATCAGGGCTTTGCCCCTGCCAACCTAATCCATTGCTTACTTCAATCTACAAAAAAGCAAAATCAAGTCACACAAACCAGCAACCTTAAGCTGTAATGCCCACGGATCTGTGGCTCTGGTGTTCATAGTGTGCAGGTGCTTAGCTTTGCTGGTCAGGATTACAGCGTGTTATAATGAAATGCAAGAGCTACGTTTCTGCTTCTGCAAGAACCTATAAGGCACTCGAGGAGGTAGTGTACTGTGTACAAATCTAGGAAGGGATGAAAATGCAATGGGCGTGCACCAAGCTATCACGGCAAAGCATGCCAGAGAAGACAAATATGAACTTCTTTAAGTTCTTCAACAGCTGCTAAATCAGCTCGCTATCCTTGCCCTCTTCTTTAGATCACAGACTGTCAATACATTGAAATAAAACAAGTGAAAGTGCAGCATGTCCATTATTAATTTACAGACAGCTGTGCATTATCAAAATAAACACTCCAAAAGCAGAGGGAGGCACGGGCTTCAATGAAGTCTACAGAATTAAACTAAAGACATGTCTATACACGCCTAAAGAGACAAACATGCAGACGGCATTGCAACCTACCTCTAATTTCATCATCAAACTTGAAACAAGTTCCACAAGATATAAAGTATGACACACAGCCCTTCAATCCAAGCAGAAAAAGAGACAACAGAAGAAGTATAAGGGAAAATAAATTAGTTGAGAAACTGCAAGGACAGGCGTGGACCTTGAAATACTTTTGTAATAAATGTCAACAAAAAGTGTTTTAAGATGGATGTTTGTGTATGTGCACGCATGCATGGGCAGCCACCGTGCTAAAATAAAGAACACCAAGATGGCCGCCTGAGAGAGCAGAAGCATGAGAAAGTATGGGCACATACAGGTGCACTTCTTGGAATGTTTATTATATAAAATACAACATAGAACATTTCAATAATGGTGTGTATTGCGGAGCTGGTAGACACTTACAAGACATAACAAAAAATACTTTAAAAAAGCATTTTACAGAAGCCCTTCGGATCACTTTCTGTGTAGATTGCCATATTGTTGACAGAGAGAATGCAGCCACTGACACAGAAGGGAGCCTATGACTGTATACTGGAAGCACTGGTGTATGCAAACCAGGCGCGTATCACCCATTGGGCTAAAAGGTCTAAAGCGCCATGTTGTATGTCATAGCTTCATGGATGCTTGTCATATGGAAAGCCTATGAAGGGAAACAGGTTTTGGAGCTAACATTGTCTTTCCTTAAGAGAGAAACATTAAACTTCTTCTGCTGCTCTCTTCAAAGGGGGGGTTGAAGGTAGCTTGTGATTCACAATGTGCTAGGGCACACACCATGATAGGGGCTATCACAGTGCAGGACAGGTCGTTTTGGCATTCCCTATTGTTTAAAAGGACAGACAATCATTGCCCATTAGCATGTGGATGGCAGACAGAGAATCTGCCCTTGAAATGTGTTCTCTGTTCTCTTCTCAGCCTTTTAACCTGATTGACTGCAAGCAAAGAAGATGAAAATGACAAATTATATTGTATGTATTTTAATTTTTATAGTGCTTACTACTCATGACGAGTGGTAGCAATTTCTATAAAAATGCAATAATGGGAGAAAGGTATCAGGCATAAGGGAAAATGAGACAAATAAGGGTTTTGCTAAAGGGTGGTGGAGGCAGTCTTGCTCCTGGTATATGGATATCAAATCAAGATTAACATACATGCAGATGTAGAAAAGTAGGTTGCCATATCAATCAGAAAATATGTTAATGTTGGAAATGACCATCTTTTGTGTGGTATTACCCCAGATTTTTGCTTTCTTATCCTGACATTTTTTTTGTTGCCCATAGGACACTGTACACTTTACTAATGCTAACCAGTGGGAAAGTGCTTTGTGTGCTCCCTGGTAATAATAGTATATACTTAATAGCCCCATTTAATTTTCTTATAAGTCCCTAGTAGATGGTACTATATGTGAATTAAATTGTACCAGTGGGCTGCAGCTCTCATTGTGCCACCCACAAAAGTAGGACTGTAGTCTGGGTGTGCAGTGTTAAAACTGCAATTGCAAGCTGGCAAAACAAATCTTTTGCCAGGCCTAAACCTCCCTATTCAATGCTTATAAGACACCCCTAACATGAGCCATAAATGCCCGTAGGGCTGGATACATGGCATTTAAACAGAAGGGCATGTATATTTAATGTTTTACATGCCCTGACAGTTAAAAGCCTCCACAATAATTTACATAATGGCAAAGCTGGCTCTCCCATAGGAAAACACGGCGTTACACTAAACACTTTATAGTGCTTGCTTAATTTCAGTTTGGGAGCAGCTAGAGAAATGTTGCAGGAACTCATTGTATTACTAATTTAAAATTCAAGTTAATGGTCAAGTTGGATTATGTATTATTATTTAAAAAAATACACTTTAAGAAAGTTGACATTTTCCTGCCTAAGCCAAAAGCAGTCTTTTGGCCAGTTTGCAAAGTCAACTGACTGCTGACGGCTCCCCTGTGGTGAGATGTGGCTTTCTCCCATGGAGTGGACAAAGGGATTGGGGGTGGAGAGGTGTTTGTCTTCCTTGAGCCGGATGGCCTGGCGGTCAATCCCCAGCCCCTTCCTGAACATCAATGGATGCCTACCCTGGCATAGGTAGATATAGCTCATACCAGGTTGTGCCTCCATTTTGTCTTGTTAACCAACTTAGCTCCAAACACAGTGAAGGTGGGGGGCCTGCCCCAGAACTGATTTGGAGTCACCACATGGGAGGATGTGTCCGTTATCATAGCCACACATCAACGAGGGCAAACAGAGCTCTGACCAGGGGAGGAAAGGTACTTCCATGTTGGATTTAGGCAGTGACTGCCACTGTGAAGTGGTTTACAGTAAAACACACAGGAAGTGTTGAAGATGTGGGTAGGGCAACCTCTGAGAACTTTTATCTCATTGGTTAGGGACTGGCAGGAATTCCCCCACCCAGAGACTGGCACTGGACATAAAGGTGGCATTCCCCGTACCCTGTTAAGAACATTCTTGGACCTGTGAAGAATCCAAAGAAGAAAGCATGCCCTTCTGTCTGAAGAATTTGAAGGAAGACTAGACCTACTTGCCATGGTCCAAGGACCCCAGAAGTGACTCCAAGTTTCAGTTGGCTCACCACATGTTTGAGCTATATGGACACAACAAGCTTCCTGAGTCCTTTTCCTGCAACTGCCCATCTGGCCACTACCAACTTTGCCTGCCTTGGACTCTGTTGATGGCCTCTGTTGGAGTGAGTCCCAACACTCACGCGATGCTCTCCAGGCCCAGGACCCTAGACTGGTGTTAAAGTGTATTCCTCCTGTTGCCAGCATGCATGAAATGGGACTTAGGAACTCTTTGCCAAATTTCTGCTTGAAGAGCTGAAGGAGATTAGGAGCCATCAAAGCCACAACCATCATAGTTGAATCTCCAGTTAGCCTCAACTTGCTGGTTTGCCCCACTGAAGGAGATCTTCTGACTTCCAGAAATGTTTCTGAGCCTAAATGTAGAGGATTTCATGGGGACAGAAGGCAAGCAACAACTTGCCTACATCAAGGCCTCCTGGGCAAAGACTTTGGACTTCTCTGCTCAGTGCTTTCCCCCCTTTATTGATGACCACCCAAGACTCCACTCTTCAGCAACCCGCCATTGAAAGGCCCCACTTTGGACCCAGCATGTAGTTTGCCCTGCCCATAGATGACCTCTTTTTCTCCATTAAGGTTTCTCAGCCAGAAGTTAAACCTTCTGCACCTTTGCACCAGGACACCCTTGATCCCTGTACCCAACTGATACTACATTGCTTTGGGCATTAGCTTTTGACTTTCACCCTGTCTAACGATACCAGATAACCATGGTTGGAGCTTTGTGATATTATTTTTAATTCAAAATGTAAAAATCTTTGGTTCTACTTGTAATTTTATTCATTAAAATAGTATCTGTTTTTCTAAATTTGCTTGGGATTTTTCATCTGTTGTGTTTTCACTTTATTTCTGTTTGAGCACCCCATACAAACTTTACACAGTGCCTCTACATTAAGACTGACTGCTTTGTTTCAAGCTCCCAGAGGGTTAGGCTAAAGTACATTAAGCAACTTTAGTAATTTACCCTGACAAGGATTATTATTGTTATTTGAGATGGGTTTCCAGCCGCTCAACTAAGTCTCCAATTCCTTACAGTTAGCATCATAACATTGCTGTACTGTAGTATCTTCATGTATGATAAATTGTTCTCCTGTATCTTGTAGTTAGCTGCTCAGCCAGTGTGAGTGTTCTATCTGGAATGATGAGGTGACTGGAATGTTGGTGTGGTGAGAGACAGTTGAGAGGATGGGCTGAGCAGCTAGCAGGCTGCTCCTGGTGGGGCTATACCATGGATTTAACATCTTAATAAATACACATAAGATATATACTGGCTACGTCTGGTGTGTCACATCAACCTATGGAACCAGGTCACTTCAATTGGCGACGAGTTGGACTTAAGGAACCGTGCGTGTAACCTGGATGGACTGATATGTAACTGAACTTGATGAAAATGGATTTAATGAAAAGAAACTCCTCATCTGGTGAAACCACCTGGCACCGTGAGCCCCACCAGTGACCACTACACCGGTCGCCCAAACATCTGTGTGCCAGTTCGAGTGAGGAGTGGAGCTGCAAGTTGGTCATTAGTGTAAAACAGAAGTTTGCCTCAGTTCTGTTTCAACTACAAGGTGTTGTCTTCCTGAGCTGTCTTCTGGATGTTTTCGCGACCAAGTTGGCTGTTTTAAGATCGTTGCTGGCCCTAGTGACAGTCGTGTTGATGTACCTTCTAGTCTGTGGAGGGTCAGTACAACAATTAATTTCAAGCCTCCTGTAATAAAGGACTGCGTGCCTCTCTATTCAAGGTAATTGGTGACAGCCTGTGCTGTTTTGCTGTTTTGGTAGAGTGTCTCCATTGAGAGGAGTTCCCCAGTGGACCCACAACGGAAATGGCTATTCACCGATTGCGTGATGTCATGTGGGAAAATATGTTCGGGGGCAAAAATCGGGCCCCGGTGTTAGACTATGGTGTTTTGCAGTACCACAATAACGTATATTGTGCCACAACCAAAGCGGTTGATTAAAAGAGCAACAAGCGACAGTCAAAGGGATCCTCTGCGTCAGCGCTACAAGCGAACCGTGTTAATTGGAAAGCGATGCCTCTTTAGAGCACTGTGTCATGTTGCTGTTTTGCGTGTTCCCTCGTTTTAGAGACATTTAAAAGTTAATTTGCCTCCGTGTGTGTGCAGGACTTGAGGATTTCAACTGGTGTTTGCTCGCCCCATTTTTGCCTGATTGCAGATGGAGGCGGACTTTTCGTTTGCTCAACGGCTGTTTGCTTTGGGAAGTTACTCGAGGGGCTGTTTATCGCACTTGTGAGCCAACTAGGTGAGACTCTGTTTGTGTTCATTTTAAATTATTTAATGGTTTGTTTTTCCTATGTTGTGGCCGCTAGAGCAACAGTTACTCTCAAGTTTGATTTTGAAATACTGCTCGCGCCTTACCTTGTAAGTGGAGTCACGCGGAGCAGCTCTGGAGTCTTTCACGACGTTTTCGTTTCGTCCTTGTCTTCTATGCTGCCTAAGGACGTTTTGATGCAGGAGCGCGCCGTGAACCACTCGGCATTGCGTCTCCTGTACGTGCCGCCATCTTGCGGTTTGCATTTTCTCTACAGGATGGTGTCTATTCACAAGCCATACCACGCTCATTGTCATTTGCCAACCACGTTTTTGTTCAATAAAGTTTTTTTTGATGACAGTAATGCCGTGATGAGATCAGTCTCCACTGTTCACCGGTCAGCTTAGATGTCAGCGCCATCACCAGCGATGCTTAACCGGATTATTCCTTTTGTGTCTACAGCGATAGTTTCGTTTGGGGGTGAGTTCAAATTTATAAGAGGAGTGGACACTGAAGACACTGTACTTTGTAAAATGGTGCAACTGGTGAGTTTTCAGTTCCCGTCAAGCCAAGAAGTCCTGTCAACCACGTTGTTTTGGAAGTCTGGAGTTAGCATTTTCAGCTTTCATGCTACTTTGAACCTTGGTCTCTACTCCGCAGTTTGGTTTTTATTGTATTCTATAGTTGGTCGCAGTACTTAAAGGATTCTCAGTATCTGCAATTCGGGTGAGAGGTCGCTCACCGGTTAGGGTTTATATGGCTATCATCTGGTTCAGATATTATGCATCTGTTTTTGCTAAAGTTGGTTCTGCACAACTATTTGTGATGATTCATATTGTCCGGTTTGATGTATTGTATTGGTGTTTCCGATTTTTGTGTGTCTATGTTTGCTACATGTTTGTTTTAATCGGGTGTGATAGTCATTTTGTGCTACACCTTGTTAATTGGAATGGGTTTTAGCCCCATCCCCACTTTACTTTGGAGTTTGCATGTTAGCTACATGTTTTTTTTCAGTGTTTAGGGGGTTAGTCCCACCTATGTTGTTGTGTATGGGTTGTAGTCCCATATACTTTGTGTTTAGGGGGTTGTTAGTCCCTCCTATGTTTTTAGTAATGGGTATTACTAAATTTTAAGGGGGTGTGAGTCCCACCTTTGTCACGTTAGTGTTGGGTTTAAGTCCCTTCATTTTGTCACGTTAGTGTTGGGTTTAAGTCCCTTCATTTATGCATTAGCTGTTGTGTGTGAGGGTATTTGTCTTGTTATGCCTCACTGTGCTGCAATTCTATTATGTTTGTTGCACTAGTTTGTGGGTTTTAGTCCCATTTCTGTATTCTGCACGTTTGGGTGTTACTCCCTTATATTCAGAGTTTGGGGGGTGTTAGTCCCATCTACGTTTTAGTGATGGGTGACATTCACCCATTGTGTATTTGGTTGGGAGTGATTCTTCCTGTCTGTTTCTGTGGTTTATCGAGTGTTTTTTGTCGTTCTTTATTGTGATTCTCTGTGTTGGTTTTCATGAGTATATTGTGTGGTGTTTCCAATCTCCGTTTAGTAGTTTAACGTTTTTTGTTTAACGTTTTTTTTGTGTCTCATTAAAGGAGGAGGTTGGTCTTGGTGTGTGAGTTTAATGTTTTATTTTGATTCTTAATATAAGAGGAGGATGGTGATAGTTCATTCTTATTTCTCATCCTTTCCTTATTCTTTTCCTTCCGTTTTATAGTCTGGTTCCCTTTCGTGGTATGTTTAATTCATCTTACCTTTGGGATTTGGACTATTTATCTCTTGTTTATATTTTGTGTTTAGTTACTATGTACTTTTAGTGTTCTTTGTTTTATTGTCAACTGTAAAGAACGGAGATATTGTAGTATCTTCATGTATGATAAATTGTTCTCCTGTATCTTGTAGTTAGCTGCTCAGCCAGTGTGAGTGTTCTATCTGGAATGATGAGGTGACTGGAATGTTGGTGTGGTGAGAGACAGTTGAGAGGATGGGCTGAGCAGCTAGAAGGCTGCTCCTGGTGGGGCTATACCATGGATTTAACATCTTAATAAATACACATAAGATATATACTGGCTACGTCTGGTGTGTCACATCAACCTATGGAACCAGGTCACTTCATGTACCCATCAGATATTAGGATTGAAATGCAACCTTAATTACAGAAAAAAAAAATCAAATTAACAAAGGACATTCCAGTCGCAACTGATGTGTAGCTTGTTGTAAGAACCCCAGACATATTCATAAAGGAGAAATAAAACCCTGAGTATAGAGGTCACAAACTTCATTTAGCATTCTGCCATACCGAAAAAAAACGACATAAAGTGGTAAAAATCCCTCTAGATACAGTCTAGATTGAAAGAAACAAAGCAGTCATCGATGATGGAACAAGAAAAAGCAAGACATGTTGCAGTACAAGTTAGACAGGCTGATCACAGGGGGACAAGGTAAGAACTGCACAGAGACGCGGCTGATTGCACAACTAATGTATTAAGACGGCAACTTGCAGCAAATGAAATACATTAATGCTCAGCATCAACCAACCATGCTTTGATTCCTCAAAGAGATTCATACTTAACATTAGCCTTGGGTGGTGAGATTACTAAACTGTTGGACTGCACGCTCTCCTGGTTCTATTATCCTAGGGGTTGATTTGTGAGTAGCATATTTGGGTACATTCTCTCAGTATTTAAGGCTTTTTTTATCCAGTAATACTACATTCAAATTGATTTTTGTTCACATTTGAAACAGTTGTGTGCACTCACACATACCCCTTTACAGGCTCTGTACGTTCTTCAATAGTCAACGTTTTTGAATGACAGTATCCTACATGAATATCCATGAATCCATGTTGTGTCATCTTTCATGTCAATGCACGAATCATCTTTAATGTTAAAGTGATACCACTGTACATGGGATAGCCAGTGGTGTGAATTTCAAAATAGTCCGTATAGGCTACAAGGGAAGTCTGACAATAGCTTAGTCTGGTTTATATGCATTGCAGAACTATCAATTTCTCTTTACATATTTAATTTTCAATTTTGATTAATCTTAGTGAATATGCCCTCTAAATGCATGTCCAGTTCATGTTTTGGCAGAGAAGCGAACACTGACAAAGGAACAATAGTGAGATACAAAAAAGGCAACATGTGCATCAAAAAATATAAATAGATTTACATTAATAGTATTATATGTTATTAAATTAATAAAAAATGAGACAATTTCAATCCTTCTGTACATTCTATCGCTTTCACAAAACGTTCATAATTGCTAATTTGAGGCAACCCAAGATTTGAGGTAATCACAAACGTGCTGGCAAAGGATCGAGAGGTTGTAGGTGTATTTCGATTTTCCTTTAAATTAGATAGCTTTTATTCAGTAAGCAATGCTTAAAAGTTGACAGTGTTGAAAAGTTTAAATAGTCATTCATCCTGGAGTTCCTGAAATGATATCACATTTGTGCCCATGCCATGTAAAGCTGGGGAAGCAATGAAACATTCTCCTCATTTTTTCCTCCTTCCAAGTTGCTGACTTCAGCAGCACACATGGAAAGAGGAAAACGCCTCTACGGATTGTTTCTATGCAGGAAGGTTCCCCTTCCTGCACAGAAACAATCTTGCTGACAAACACAGGCACCCTTGAACCATGGGATAAATGTGTGTGCGTTGGCGCTAGGCTGTCGAGACACGCCAGCGCAGGGGAAGAGGACAGGAATGCACCATTGCATGAATACTGTGCACCATTGCATGAATACTGTGCACCATTGCATGAATACTGTGCATTCCTGACCTTTCACTTTGGCGTAGGGCAGCGCAGCAAGGTGACTTGCTACACCTCTCTACCCCAAATCCCCATAAATAAGGGCCACCGTGTATAGCAAGATCATAGTAATGTCTGCCCTCTAGCTTTTAGTCTGACCTCTAACCATACATTTAAAACCACTTTCTGTAATTTTTGTTTAAACCTTTAACAAATCTCCTGTCAGCGGTCTTATATCATCTTATGCCATGTCTTTAGTCCCAGGAGATGACGAAAATGTGCATCTATCACCGTCATTTTGCATCTCGACCACATGGAGTCTGAGTGTTGCCCAATTATGAAACTTAAAATCAGGCACAGCCCAGCCCTCTTCTTTGAGAGGGAAATTAGACATCACAGTTCCTATTCCATCTGTGCTTCTTATCACTCCAAGAAAACCTTCCATTAGTACATTTACCTTTGTTATAGGGATCCATTGGGATGCATATGTGTTACTCCCAATTAAATGCAAAGAACCAAACAAGAAATGACCCTGCAAAGTTTTCAATTTAGAACAGTGCATTCCTGCATTTGGACCTTCTTTTATTGAACAAAAAAATACCACATTTTTATAAACATGGGTTAAGTGAACATGTGGCCCCTTTGTAAATTGGCAGTAAAAATAAATATTAAATTCTAATCATACATTAAAAGGTACACCAGAGGAGGGCTGCCAAATTGGCCATGAGGACGTTAACGATTGTGGCTCAACTGGGGCCTAAGAAATATCAAGAATCAGCAGACAGCATCCACCCTCTCTAAACCTGCTCTTCTGCACCGGAATGTAAGGGGGATGCAGCGATGCCGTCGGATTGCTTCTTAATGCTTGGCCTAGGTGTCTGCATCTGCCAGTGAGCAGCAGGTCAGAGTGGGCCGGGAGGCTCGGCCAAGCTGGAAGGACCCAGCATCTGATGGAACAAAGTGGCATGAACAGCTGACAATTAACGACTAATCAGTTCACTGAGGTCCAGGATACTGCGAGTGACACCATCTGTCCCTCCAAAAGGGATGACAGTGCAGGAGAGGTATGGGAGATGTTCAGAGTGAGGTGGGGACGAGGCGATTCCTGGTGGGCGGCTCTCCTCCCTCTCCTTGAAAAGTAGGATTTTTCTGCTCTTAAACCAATGTTTGTTGCTGATGGTATTTGCAGAGGAACACACTGCATGTGAAGAGGTCCAGAAGACAAGGTACTATACGTACTCTTTAGTTGGGGAACTTCCTGTAGAAATGTACTGCACCTTTCCTATCTGAGGTCAGGATCTACCCAGCATACGACCAATGAGGTGTTCACCAGCCTGGTACCTGGGGCCTCTTCTGATTTCGTCCCCCTCAATGAGCACTAACACTAAAACAAGGACTGCATGTTAAAGGGGTTATATATAGTACCACCTTGAGAAAAATTGAAACTACTAATTTAGGCGCGTGGCTTGCATGCATTCCTCAATATTGGCTCATATTTCTACATCGGGCTCTCTAATTGCATATTCCACCAACACATGTCAACCAAAAAGAAGAGTATTCAGCTACACTTCTTCCTCTGCTAAAAGCGTCAAAACACTGTGCTCTAGGCAATGATTCAAACTACTGCACAACCCGCTATGGCTCTCATAAGGGAGGATCTGATGTTAAGCCATCTTCAATTTAAAAAGGTGCTTAGGGAAGATATAAACGCAGGCATGCTGCAGAACACGACTGATGTCAAGACAGAAATAGGGATGAAAATAGACTCCCTTATACGAGATACTGATTTCATTGGCACCAGAACTCTAGAGGTTGAAACCAAAATAGAAAACCTGTAGAGAAGTAAAGACAAGCTGCAATCAAACACATCACAGGTTCAATCCCATCTGCAAAACATACTTTTTGAATACAAGGCCCCAGAAAATAGGTCCAGAAGTGACAACATCTGGATAAACGGCATACAAGGACAGAAGGAAATTGTGGACACCATTGTGATGGGTCTTTTCTCCACTAACCCTTGGGTAAGTATCAAGAAAGCCCACAGAGTTGGATCAAAACAAAGCAGAGAGTTAAAAAGGCACACCAATGTCCTTGTGTAATGTTACGGTTTACAAGGGAAAGAGCCTATCCTTTTGGCAGCAAGGAATAAGGATTTCATCTAATTTCAGGATGCCACATGTTTCCTGTACCAGAATATAACACTGGTCAACAGTTTCGACCAACAACCGGTCAGAAACTGCTGGACAGTTCCCTTTGACTATTGACAAAAAATCTTATTATTTTTCTGATGCACAAAAAGCAGCCCACATGCTGGGGCTACAAATTTAAGAACACCATGAACACCATGAGTACCATAGAAGACAGATCAACGTGCCAATGGAAGAAACAAAGTGCACAATATGGAAGAGAAGGGAAAGGTCTCCAATATGCTCCCAAAGACAAATATTGAGATGAAACGAGCTAGGGGATATTTTTGGAACTCACTGGGCTGCATCTTGCATAGGTAGACACACAGCAAACACCGGCGGTTAGAAATTGGGCTGGTGTTTGATTGGGGCATGAACCCTAGGCAAGCAACAACCACAATCCTAGTCATTGCAGAGGCAGGCAAACCCTATATTAACCTGTGCTCTCTCTCTGTTAGCTTGGCACAGAGTAGTCAGACTTTATAGGCAATGTATTTCTGCAACACTTCAAAGAGTAAGACAGTGAAACCATCACACAAAACGAATCCACACGAGGTTAGATAAAAAGAGGTGTATTTGATAAATAAAATAAGACCAAAACAACAAACATTTAATCAGTAGAACTTGTGATATTAAGTTTTGGAATTTATAGTGAAAAATAGTGTTAAGAAGCAAAATGCTCTTTTGGGGACATCTGGTTGTTCCAGACCAGGGCACCATAAAATTTGAGGTCAGTCGTGATAGCGTGTGGGCTGGCTACAGGCACTCAGGTATTGCCTGGTGTACCAAAGTACCTTAGTCCTGGTTGTGGAGCGCTTGAGTGAATCCGTGCTGAAGATGCATCATGCAGCAGAGACAATTTGTTAGTTCTGAAATGAGATGAGGCTGCGATGTGAGGGCCTGGTGCACCAGCGTAAAAAATCCTGTTGACAGTGCTTGCAATGCAAAGGCTGGTGTCAAGGATGCGAGGCTCAGTGGAGATGATGCGCCTGTCTGATGAGCGGTGATGCTGCGATGTGGGGTTTCGGTGTCGTCGATGAGAGATGTGAGGAGCTTGTGCCAGGAAAAGCATTGCGCGGTGTCAGTTCTGACAGCGATGCGCCGGTCCCAGATGTGAGATGCAGCGTTTTTTTTAGTAAGGTCCAATCCACGCAACAGTGACATTGCGTCAGTTCTGCTCAAAGGTGTGACGCTCAGGCAAGAAGATACTTTGGTTCGGCTTGGGGTAGCGTCGCTCAGCAGAGGATATGTCAGTTATGCTGAAAAAGCACCTTAGGCCCACTTCCAAGGATCCAGGACTGTGGTGGCACCACTTGGCAGAGTAGAAGCACAGATGGCAGAGTCCAGGTGCAGAAGCATTTAGGTTGGAACTCTTTTATGTCCCTGAGACTTCAGATCAGGAGGCCAAAGCAGCTAGCCCATGGAGTCACTCTGGGTTCATGTGCTGCAGGTCCAATACCCTCAGCCAGGCAAGAAGGCAGCAGGTCAGTACAATAAGGAGAGGTGTAGCTCACTGGTTAGAGGCGGCAGATCCTCAAGCAGAGAATCGGCCAGGGACCAGGGTTCAATTCCCGACGCGGCAGGGTCGTGGACCAGGGTCAAAACTGACTCGATAATTCTCGCCTCGGTACCTACTCTAACCAGGAACACACTCTGCAACTCTGGGCATTAGCTTGCCTCATCTCCACAACGGCCCCCCACATTCGCCGGGGATGCCTGGTTTCACCTTGGAGATACCCAGGAGGGACCATCTCACAGGGATAGCCAGGACGGGTTCCCCAGCGGTCTACAGCGCCACGAGGCCTCAGGGTAGCAGTGCGCTTTACAAGACACATTTACATTTACATTATACCCAGTTGAGCCTTTGAAGTGTGGGAGACTTCAAAGACAGGCCTTTGATGTGTGCAGATGTCCTACCTTTCATGTTTAGTCTCCAGACTAATTTCATGGCGGTTACGCAGCCCTTTGTGTGGGGACAGGGCACAGCCTATTCAGGTTTAAGGGAGGCTGCGTCCCGCTCCTCCCTCCCATCCTGCCAGGATGCCCCATCAAGTCGCACCTAAGCTCCCATTGTCTGTGGCTGTCTAGGAAGGATACAAAAATCCGAACTGTCACCCACCCCGACGTGATCAGAGACAGGCAGCAGGAACCAAATGGCTATAGTAATAAAATGCCAATTTTCTAGAATTGCCATTTTCAGAAATGTAATTTAAAATCATCCAACTTCACCATAAGTTAAATTAGAATTCCAGTTATTACAAACGTGGATGTCTTATCTCTTCCCAATTATAAATTACACATATAAAATCTAATAAGGTAATCCCAAGTATAACCTATGTGAAAGATAGGCCTTGCAGTAGTGAAAAAACGACTTAGGGAGATGTTCACTACCAGAACATGTCAAACTTAAAATACATGTCCAGCCTATTAAATACATTGTTCCCTACACTTTGGGTTGTCTAAGGCCTACCTTAGAGGTGACTGATATGTATCAAAAGGGAAGTGTTGGGCCTGGCAAAAGGATTATTTTGCCAGGTCGACGTGGCAGCGTAAACTGCACACACGGGCTCTATAAATGGCAGGTCTGAGACATGGTTACTTAAGTAGGTGGCAACATTCGTGTTGCAGGCCCGCTAGTAGCATTTAATTTACAGACCCTGGGTACAAGGAGTACAACTGTACTAGAGACTTATAAGTAAATTAAATGTGCCAATTGGTGATTAACCAATATCACCATTTTTAGTGTAGAGAGCACAAGCACTTTCACACTGGTTAGCAGTGGCAAAATGCAGAGAGACCCAATGCCAGCAAAAACAAGGTCAGAAAAACAGAGGAAGCATGCAAAAAGTTGGGTGGAAGACCACCTTAAGGCTGTGAGGTCTAACACCAGCTATGCATGAACACACAGAAACAGAAACAAAGAAACAGTACTACGGTACAGTCTATTAGAGGTAGTTTTTTCTCTTTACAATGCAATATGAGATTTAGAGGTGACCTACTTAATATGATTTGACCCTAAGTGGCCTTCATCTCATTGTCCTGCTTTAGGCAAACATGTAAAATGACTCCTGCTTATCTTTGCAGTGCCACCACCTCTGGGAGGCTCACTCTAGACAAAGCCTCATCGTTGGTTTGGCTATCCTACTACAGCTAACTTATGTTTTTTTTGTTTCATGTTTTTCTGCTTGTAAAAGTGTAAGCAAGGGAAAGAAATGTTCACCATGTCTAATGTAATGCATAACATGCTGTAATTTGTCGTGCTAGGTGAAGGGACTGCCCAAATGCCAATTCAGCAAGTGCAAACTCTTATTACAAGAGAGAATGACTCAATAACTTGTTCATAAAGGTCAAGGGGCTCAATCTCCTAACAAATGTTCCATTCTGTGGCATTACATCTTGAAGGAAAGTTTTGGTGCAGCTCAATATTACCATTCCAAAGCACGTCACAAATATGTAACATTTCATAACTGATACATGACCTTAACGTGCAATTAGCACATATTTCTTGTGTAGTTTAACAATATTAAAATTAATGATGTACTTGACATTATTTGCAAGTGTGTATTTTCTGTAGAAATAGTGAATTTACTTATACTGAGTGTTTAGCCGTATTATATGACAACTTAATAAACCATCCTCACTTAGTAGATATGTATTCACTTAAAAGATGATATTCGACTTTCATTATGTGTGTCAATTCATGTAATTTTGTGTATTCTAGGTGATCAAAAATAAACCATCCTCTTATATGTAGAATGTGATTAATCTAGAATTGAAAGATTTATGTAACTAATGTTTCATATATTGTGATAAAAATGTAGGTCCTAGCCATAAATATTCATGAGTATCTGAAAGGTTTACTGTATGCCACATGAAATGCAATTCTAGATGTTGACAGAGAGCAGTAAGGTGTATCTACAGAGGCAATGTGTAAAGAATTTGTGCAACACACACACACACACAAACAGTAACATAATGAATACACCACAAAAAGACACCACACAGGTTTAGGAAGATAGAGAATATTCATCTGAGTAAAGCAAGACCAAAATGGCAAAAAAACAATCAGTAGAAGTCGAGATATAAATTTTTAAAGCACAAATTAAAAACAGTGCTTACAAGTCAATAGCGCTATACGCTTGCTTGATGTCGAACTAGACCAGGCTAACGGTGATCGACGGCAGTCCGGGTACAGGACCCAGTCAGATCCTGCTGAACAAATACGTTGGCTGGAGCAAGTGTTGACATCGAGAGCCTATTGCGTCATCGTCGAGCAACACAAAGGGGATCTTGCGTCACTGTCAAGCTCTGTTGAAGTGAATGCAATGTGGTGTCGCCGAGCTGAGCGAAGTCGTTGAGTCGCGCAGGCTGTGGAACCATTGTCGTCAGGCAGCCTCTGCATTAGGTGTCGAAGGGTGATGCTGTGTAATTTCGCATGCGCTTGTGGCGACGCATCGGTTTTGGTAGAAAACAGCTGCAGAACTCATGTCTGAGGCCCAAGACTTGCAGGGGGCACCTCAGGAAAGGGTAGGAGTCACAAAATGCAGAGTCCAGCAGCACCAGCAGAATTGCAAGAAGTCTTTTGTGTTGCTGAGACTTTAGAAAACAGGATGCACCCCATCAAGCCCTTGGAGATCAAGGCAGAGCCCAACTCTCCTTCCAACAAAGTCAGGAGCAGCAGGCAGTAGAGCAACAAGTAGAAAAGCAGTCCTTCCTGAAAAGCAGTCCAGTTGAGTCCTTTAAGCAGCACAGAAGGTGTTCTGATTTTAGGGGGTCAGAGAACCAGTACCTATCCCCAAAAGTACCTTTGATGAAGCAGATGACTTCCAATGGACCTCTTTGAAGTGCACAAGGATCCCTTTCAACTCTGTCCTGTCAGCCAGGTTAACCCTGGGGGTAAATCAATGCTTAGTTTGTGGACAGGATACTACATATTGAGGAGTAAGTGTCAGCCCCTCTCATTCCTCTCTGCCCAAGAAGAGCCACCAAAATGCAAATGAGTGCTCTGGATGCAGATAAGCCTCACCTTCCTGTGTTTGTGGCTGTCAAGAGAGAACGCACACAATGTAGCTGTCACCCAACCCAGATGTGTATTGGAGGCAGGCTGTCTGGCACAAAAAGCAGTAAGTACAGAGAAATATCCACTTTCTAAAAGTGGCATTTCTAAAACACTAGTATTAAATCCAACTTCACCAGTATGGAGTATTTATTATTACCATTCCAAACATATAAAACATGAAAAAGCAACTCTTCTCTGATCAGAATTACAACTTAAATGTGTATTAAGGAATTATCAATACTTGCTCATGAGAGGGTTAGGCTCACAGTAGTGAAAAACAAAATAGGCTGTTTGTCACTACCGGGACATGCAAAACATACATGTGCATGTCCTACATTTTACTTGCATGGCACCCTGCCCTCAGGGTTACTTAGGGCCTACCTTAGGGGTGACTTACATGTAATAATAGGGGAGTTTAAGGATTGGCAAGTAGTTTTAAAAGCTGAGTTTAAGTGGCAGGAAACTGCACTCACAGGCATGGCAGTGGCAGGCCTGAACCAGATTTAAAAGGCTTCTTCTGTGAGTGGCACAATCAGTGCTGCACTCCACTGGTAGCATTTGAAGTACAGGCCACTTTACAATGGACTTAATAGTACAGCAAATATGCCAATCAGGTATAAACATATGATACCATGTTTAGGGGAGAGAGCAATGCACTTTAGCACAGGTCAGCAGTGGTAAAATACCCAGAGTCCTACAGCCAACAAAAAGAGTTCATCAAAAAGAGGAGGAAGAAGGCAAGAAGTTTGGGATGACCCTTCAGAGTGGGCAACTTTTCAGCATGGGTGGACTTTCCATCTCTCATTGATGAATGATACACTGCTGAGAGAAGGGCTATGGTCACATATTGTAGGGTATTTCTAATTCAACCATCCAGAAGACACAAGTCAAACCTGTACATGGGATGCTTTTAAAATGGTAATAAGAGAGAGATGTATAGGGATCCTTTCTAAAATGAAAACTTTTAAAAGCAGAGAACATACCCTGCTGGATGTGAAATTGAAATTAGCTGAGAAAAAACACAAAGACCACCCATGTTGGCTTTTTCAAAGGAAAGTGATGTCGATCAGAAGACAACTAATTGCCATATTGCTGACAAGGCAGAATTGGCACTATTACATTTAAAGCACAATACAATTGACCAAGGGAACAAAATAGAGACACACTTGACCAGACAACTAGGACAGAAAATGGGAAAATAACTATATAGGAAACATAATACTCGGGTCTGGCCAAGTTATAGCATCTAAAGAAAGGAAGTGCTAAAGCGTGAACGCCCCTTTATATCCGAGTTTATATTTACACCATCATGGCAGGATCTGTAATATACATGCATATATATGTTTCACTCCTACACAGAATTATTACCCTAGTTTCTTTGCGAGCTTTATCATGTGGAGGATATATGGAATCCCACCAGCTGGCCTCTGAATGATAACCAATACCCTAGACATGAATCTGTTTGTGTCATATATATATTGTGCCAGCCACCTAGTACTTTATACACTAATTACATACAACCAATCTGTAATGCCTGTCCAGTTGAGTATAACTGTGCGTGTTTCTGGTGACTTTATTCCTCATATTTTATATTTTCTGTAGCCTGCAAATCTGCACAGAATATACTGTACCAGCCATATTGAGCTCATGATTTCACAATTGTGACAGCAATTCGCTGTATAGACCTCTGGGAGTAGTAAATCTTTAGGAGTGCCCAGTTTTAAGATCACGAAAAGATCGCCAGAGTTGTCTCAAACTGAATCAAGTTTCACCATTTTCAATACCGGCCTCACACTGAGTAGGTCAGCGGTATAGTCTTTCCTCAGGGACCAGATTGACGCGTGCGTATGTGTGCACGCATTGAGGTCCTCTGATTCCATGACATGGTCAAACCTCTGTTAAAATACACTCTGTCCAAGAGCCCCGCTGTTGGCGTTGTCCTCATGGCGGGAGAGTCTAGGTGCCAAATGGGTGTCTGACTTTGACGGAGTAAGTACCCGAACAGACATTGGAGCAGCTTCGGGTAAGATGACAGCCATACTTATCTTAACGCTATGCCATTCATTCTCAGTCCGTAGTGTGTGACTATAAGCCACTGCCCCCCCCTGGACCCGTGATGTAAAGTTTTCATATTTTGAAAGTAAGCGCATTCGCCAGCTTGGATGTAACTTATTTTAAATAACACAAGCTTCACTACGCTTGTATTTTGAATTAACCCACCCATGATTTGGTTTTAATTGTCAAGTTCACCGCCTATAAAGCAATGTATGAGAATGTATATATCGACTGGCAATGCCAGCATAAGCATGCCTATGCAAAAGCGAGCAAACGCTATGTACTATGGTTTCTAATATTACACCTTTAGGGTAATCACCTGGTGCATGGTCCCCAAAACAAAAGATTTGAGGTTTAGCAATTTCATGCCACTATCACGATTGAGTATGAGTTGTGATTTGACAAGGCAACACTTTTATCAGCATGATCCCAACACTTATGTGTAGCACTGTCATCAGCATAAGCCTGGTCACTCTTTGGCCAACATATGTGGTTACAGTAAATGTACATAATGTTCATATGTTTTGTCTGTCACTCTGTCTGTTTTGTCTTACAGATTGATTTGCTTTCTAACAATGTTCTGAAGATGGTACGAGAACCGTAAGTTACGCGGAACCTCTGTGTTCCTGCCTCAGGTTAGGGTGCGCCTTAGCATGCACATACCACCGTGGCAGTTTTGTCCTGACGAAAGCCTTGCGATTGGCACAAGGAGGCTGAAACAGGTAGACCACTTTTTTTACTTGTTTTCTTCACTACATTTGGAATCTAATCTGGAAACCTAAACCAGACAGACTACCAAACGCCTTCATAAACACACCCATAAAAACAAACCTAACAATGTGTGATATGAATATGGAAATTAGCAATTGACAGCTTTCCCATTCCTGCACACTCTGCTACCCAACAACATTTTCTTCCCACCGGCTATTGAATCTGGGCCATTTGATGGATGGAAGAGTGGCAAGTGTCTCACAATTTAAGACTTGTTTTAGGGCCAATCGATCCTTTCATTGGAATTGTGTAAGTAGTGATTCCAGTTGGACGAGACAGTGCATTGTCATTACCTACAATTGAAGCATTGGGTCTTTCACCCAAAAATCAAGCAGGCCACTACCATGGAACTCTTCCCAATTCAGAAATTTGTGCAACTACCTGGAGATACCAGGGGTCTCATAATCCGCTTATGCAACCTCCTATTACATTTGGTGAAGCCCCTCCACACCTCTGTTACAAATTCCATTAGAATAATATTCTACGATTGACAATAGCTAACAATAAGTGAACCAATCTACGGAGTGTTTCACAAAATTTCCCCTGTTCTATGACAAGTAGGTATGTATGGTCACTGAATGGTTATATTTGATTTTCGTTAATACCCCTCTTAAATTACCAAAGTTCAATCCAGCCACCAGTGAGCTCTGTTGGAGGGACTTTGGGATGTTGGATGACTTCATGCCCATCTCGTGGTATTGCCCTCACATAAAACCTTACTGAAATGAGATCTTTGCTGACATAAGATTGATATTAGGATATTACATTCCAAATACCCCATAGCTTGCTTTTTAGAATAAGGCACACCCGAACCTAAATACCAAACATAGTGTGATCGCTTAATAAGTTAGAAATACCTGAGAGAGGCCAAAACTACTTTGGCAATCTTTTGGAAGAAGAAAGAGACATCACGGATACCAGTGTAACCTCTCAGGACATGGAATGTGTTAACGCTTGGGAGACTCTCAAAGGTGAGCTGATGACCAAAAGGGCTTTGAGGTAATCTTGAGCCCATTAATAGACCATCTCTCTAAGGGTCTCCCATTAAGGTATTTCCCTACACAAGCATACGGGGTCTGAACCTGGTTTGATAATGATACCGGGATAATGCTTAATTATCTTTCCTTTTCCTTTTCCATTTTCTTTTTGTTTATGGTCTGGAAAACTTGCACTTTGAATATAATTCTAAAGAGATGGACTTGTTGATGTAATACAATGGCGGTGGCATGTTGACTAAGGTTCCCTCTCGATTTAAGATGTAGGGAGTGGATTTTGAGTGAGGGGATCATTTGCTTGATTGTATGGGAAGCGGTGGAGAATATTTCAGAAGCTTTATATTTTAAAGCTATGTTGCTAGCATCCAGCAACATGTCGGCACGCGAAGCTGTGTTAATCAGCTAAAAAATATACCAAAAAAGGGTAGATCAGAATAACAGTGATGTATCTTGCTGAATCAATGCATAATTAAAGGCCTTGTACCATCAATCAATTAAGCGCCTTGAACTCGCGCTATAATGTAGACATCCCGGTCCAGGATCCATAGAGATTTAAAAGGGAGTGTTCTATGCAGGACACACAAGAGGGTGTGCGCAACATGTAATCAATGCACGCATCAGAGACTGTGCGAAATAAAGAGGCTGAGCAGATCAAACAGACAGATGTCTTCTGATCTCTGAAACGACGATGCTCTTGAACTGTGATGTGCTGCAGGCATTATTCGAGTCCTATGTTTACAGACCCCGTTCAGAACACAATAATATATGTGCATACGGAGATATACAATGAGTATTGTTTTCACATTTGAGATCACAGTGCATAAAAAAGCAACAAAGAAAGTGCACTGTCCCCTCTGCGTGAAAGCAGCAGGGAGCCGAGGATCACGTGGCCACATCGAAGCTGCATTTCTGTATCAGAGGGGAAATGGCTGCTTCTATCCTTAGCAGTACTGCTCTCAAGTCTTTATTCTGAATTTAATCTGAATTACACGAATATACTGATATGAAGACCCGTTTCCTATCCTCGATAAGTTATCAGTCAGTCTGTAATATTTTTACAAACATTGGTGGATCTATTTCACCAGAAAACGCTTCGGACATAGGGGCAGATTTACAAGCCCCTTGCGCCACTTTTGCGTCACTTTTAATATGGGAAAAGTGACGCAAAAGTGGCGCAAGGGGCTTGTAAATCTGCCCCATAGTTGTTAGTATTTGAGGGTCGGCACATTAGGTTAGAGTATAAAAAGCAGTGGCACCTGTTGTGCGGCTCTTTTGTCTGTGCTTCTTCAGTAATTGGAAATAAAGTTATATATATGCATCGGCAGACGTGGCGTGATTGTAAACACACCTCCCTCCTGCTGTTGGCTTGTGGGGTGTTATGCAAAGGGTGCCAGAGGATTCACAGTTCCTCATGGGACGTGCAACTTTATATAACACCTAGACACGTGAAGATTTGCCATCAAACTATAGTTTTGGCAAATGATTAGAAACATCCAATGGTTAAAAATAACCCTGCCAGTGCATCTAAGTAAGAGTCCGAAGACAGAGTCCCCCTCCCCAGTCAGGCTCTATGGCTATCTACAAGCATGGGATTATGTCCTCTTTGTAAGGACTTTGTTAGCTTGGTTTTAGTTTAGTCTCATTCAGGCACTTTGAGCCCATTTGGTTTTGTTTTGTGTTTTTGTAGTTTTTTACCTCTGGACTTTCGTGTTGAGACATTGTCAGTAGGGGGACTTGTCCAGGTTGGTTGTGTGATCCCTCAGACCCTGTCCTAAACTGGTTTTTCTGATATCTACAAGCATTACCAAGGGCCGACCAGCAAGATTGTACAGTGCGTTACATGCCCACAATTGAAATTTGTTGTGATTTACAGGTCACAATTTAAACTTGCAGCAAGGTTGACCCTGCCTTCCCTTCTTCAAAGGCAGCTAAAGTGCACACCAGTGGTTTAGGTAGTCGTAACTCCAGCCGTTTACAAAGTGTGGAGTGAAGTCCTATCTAAAACGCATGTCATGCTTCCAAG
The DNA here is from genome assembly GCF_964204655.1 of Triturus cristatus. Classification (NCBI taxonomy): domain Eukaryota; kingdom Metazoa; phylum Chordata; class Amphibia; order Caudata; family Salamandridae; genus Triturus; species Triturus cristatus. The sequence continues at coordinate 589,681,448 of NC_140582.1, forward strand.
GGTACAGGATCATCATCAGACCACCCATCACAAGTGGGCTGGAAACAATTCCCCATCCGGTTTGTGAAGGGAGAGGAATCGTGAAGAGTCCCACCCTCCCCATGCCCCAGGTTAATTTCAGAAGGTCAACTCTGCTAAAACATACTGAAGGAAAAATGCCTGCTAATTAATAAAACATGCTGAAGTCGTAAAGTAGGCACCACATTCTGAATGCTATGCCAAATTTCTGAATTTGAACACGGGATAGGAGGTATTTTAATGGCATAGTGTATGTAAAAGGGCCCTGGACATCAAGGCACCTTTTCGTTACAGATACATACCGCATGCACGGATTACCTATTTCTGTCCAGACCAAGCTACTCTATTCCAAACAAGCCATTGAAGTACAATGTTGAATGGATCTATTTGTTGAACTTCAGTGCCACAAATAGCCATATAATTGAAACCAGACATAATATTCTCAACCACTTAGCATTCATATAGAGCACCCAGGAATGTACGAAAAAAAGGATGACCGGGGACAGTGGGAGGAGGCAACCGCGTCTAACAGTAACAAGACTTTTGTGGGGAAAAGTGAGGACAAGACAAAATATACCTAATTTGTACACCTCTCTGAAAAGCAGAATGTAAACTTCAGGCATTCTGACTTCCTCTTCTCTGGCACTTTTCGTACATAAGAAATGTCCCAGGCTCACACAAGTACCCTAGTAAGTGATTTAAAATGCAATTACATACTAAAGGAGTAGAAGCATTTCTAAGGTTGCTTAGTAACCATTATTTTTCTTTTTGACTTGATGCAAAGCATTTGATCTGGCCATCACATTTGGTTTCACAAAGGAAGTCAGAAAGCTGCTCCGGTACAGGAATTCAAGGTTTTGAGTATGAATTGCATAAGGAAATCCGAACTGTTGAATGAGGCGAATCTCGCGATTTAAGGACAGTGACGGGGAGGACAAGACCTAGGAGTAATGGAGATTATCGGTGAGTACTCAGATTAGCTACATGATTCGAAATGTACACGAACATGATCATTGTGAATTGTTTCAATGTATTCAAGGCAAATGTAGACAAATCTGACAGACCAATTCTGGTGAGTGTATGACAGAAGCTGTTACGAGTTTTAAAGTAAGCGCTTTATTTTATGCATGGAAGTGCAACATGTGGATGACTACGTAAGTAGATTCTATTCAGTTTCACTCAGTATAGGCATAATTCTGTAAATTCACTTCTTTAAAACTCTGTATTTGGTTTATTTGTGATGACACACACTGTCTCCTTTAACTGCATGAGGTCTGTCCAATTGAATAGAAGACAGTTCAACACATTTCAAGAACTGCCAATTAGAGTGCATTATTGGTGACTCAGAGTCTTTCAAAACACAATCTAATGAAGTCCTGAGCACTGCTTGATTACTGCAAGTGTAACCCTACTCACTGAAATTCAGGTAGGACCCAATAAAGCACTCTCCGGAGACTAGGAGAGGAAAGACCAGTTACTTGCCCTGCCCACCAGCAGTGCACTACAAGAGGCACCAGGGCTTGCACTGGTGGGGACTCATGCAGGCACCCGACAAAGCCTGAGCCAAAGGCGGGAATACCAGTGCCCGTCTATATTTGGATAGGGCTGGGCTGGACTGGACAGCCCCCTTGGTTTGTCCGATGAAGGCTCAAAGGTACAGTCTTCTTCTCTTGTTTGTTCACCTCTGTTGTTAGTAAGCACTGATAGAAAAGAAAAGAAGCCTTGGAAAGTCAGAGATTGTCCAGCTGTGGTCTTTGCTTTTCCTATCCTCTCTTCAACTTGTCTCTACTACTGCTGACTCTGTGGGATAATTTGAGTAAACATATACAGTGTGGTAGTACTGACATGGGAAAGGGTCCTATAGCTATCTGAGCACGTCAGCTAAAATATACAATTACCCCAGTTGCCTATGTGTAAACATGTTAGCCAAACTAGTTTCCTATGCAGCAATATTGAAGTCAAAATGGTGTTAGTCCTCTTGACTTGTTATTTTCCATATTTTCTCTTGGAAAGTCTAGAATTCATTTCATACTGCACTTTTCACTAGGTTTCATTTACCTGACATGAGGCAAATGAGAGGAATTGTATATTTTTCAACTGCTTTGGTTCTTTTTAAACTAGGCCTTACTGGCAGTCGTACAATTTTACGGAAACCCTTTCTACTTGTGTAAGCTCTTATAAGTTAATAGTACAATTAGTACAGATATTATTTTGTGAGATTCTAACTAGACTTGTGAAGCACACTTTCAGTATAGGGAAAGGAAGGGGGATTAGAGTCCCTTGCCCAGAAAAAGCTAAAAGAAATCTATACACACCTACATATGCATAGAAGCGTTAAAATGTAAAGGCGGGCTGCACTAGTGCTACAGAGAGCAGGAGAGGCTGCATTTCATAGTGCAGACCTCTTTCCTGCCTTTTACATGGCTTACTCAGTCTTTAATCTTTAGTTCATCAGATTGTAAATAGATTTCTTTTTCTTTCTCGCGTTTCATGTTTGATTGAAAGAATGTGAGCAGCAACCCCAGCTCTGCTCCCTGCGACACTGAATTTGACAAAATTGAAATTTGGAGGGGAAATAGAAAACCATCTGCCTAAACAAATCCTAAAAACAAGGGATTCATGTGGAGAATGTGGCTTTCACAAGCATTGGCAAAGCCAATAGATCTAGTGTTTATTTTCATTGATCAGGCAGAATGGTAAGCTTTGCCAAAAATAATATGAAAATATCGAAATAAAGACCATTAGCATGATCTGTTTGAGCCCTCGAGGCATTTGTTTTCATCTTTCCCTCAGCACGCTTTGAAGTCCACCTCCCTCTAATATACACCACTTGTCATCCTACTGTCATTCTTAGTTTGGACAATCAGTCTGTCCCTCGTTGCAGGACAATTTAGTATTGGAGACATTTAAGGATATGCCTACAATCAAAACTACAAGACAGCATGAGCCAGAGAGTATTGATGAAAATTGTGAAACACATTGTTCTGACCTCAATTAGGAATGTGACCCCCCACCGATGATTACAATGATGGTGTGCAAGGATAAACACAGGAAGAGAAGGAACTGCCGGAAAGAAGATTAAATGAATGCTTGTGTCACAGGATCCATTTTACCCAGTTGCAAATACCTACTATTTGTGAAGCACAAATCCAGGGGTTCAGGCCATTTCTAACCCCTCCTAACTTTGACTTACCCAGGATCACACAATGTTGTTAAGTAGAAATGATGTGGCTAGTATCCATATCTAGTGGACCTACAAGGAGAGGGTTCTAAGAAATCACATTTTTTTCACCACCTATCTGGTAGTGCACTGAAATGTTGGGCAATATGGAGGTTTTGTGAGTTTATTATGTACTGTCATATTTCTAAGGCTATTAAATATAAGATTAAGTATCAAGGACACTGCTAACCAATAAAGTAATATTCTGAGTTTGCTAACTTGCCCAATGAGTGTATTAACTATCGAATCTTAGATAGCCATCATGGACATGTTAAAGTTCGAAATGACAATGGCCAATATTAGGTTTTCTTTCAAATGTGCTAACTTACCAATGTCTAATAGAACCATTATCCAGCTCAATGTCAACTTAGAAGCATAATGCAACCGTTGCCCACACTACTCTTGAGCAGGTGAACGTGTTCTTTGGTGTTATTGTCGATTCAGAAGGTGTAAGCAGATCAGATTGATTTGTTATACCTCATAAAGATCACAATCTTCTCTTCATTTTTCCAAATTGTCTTTAAAATTTTAAAACTCTTCAAAGGTGTAGATTAAAAGATGTAGTTTGCAACTTTGGTGAGAGGGATGAGATTGCAGCTGTGTTTCTTAGTGAAAGTATGCTGGTTCAATGTGTTATTAGATAGCACAACTGAATCTGAATACATAAATAATGGTGCAGTACTGATCTAGGAAAGTGAGGCAATGCTGAGGCTTGGCTGGTCCAGACGCACTCCACTGCTCGCAACAACAAGCAAGCAAGCGCATCATCACTCTTTCTTTCGCCTTCTGTTCTGGAAGCAGAAAAATACCTTTCAATATGGCCACATAGTCATATCCATGCAATGTCTCATGAGCTGCTGTTGTTTCCCTAAGGATGTGGTTTGAAGGCACCTCTGATTTCTTGTGCTCCCTGCTTACATTTCCATGACTCATCACAAGTCAAGGGAAGCAATCCGATGAGAGGCACTCCTGCAAACCAATCAGCAACTGGGTCAGCTGTAGACATTGTACTGGTTTTCACTTCACGATTTTAGCAATGCCAGGCCATTACCTTGTATTGTGCAGTATTGCCCTATCTGCATTGTTGAATAAGGAAGTGCAATAAAGATAGAAGAGAGCTACAGTCATCCCACTAGTTGCAATGATATAAACAGCAGAGATTGAGCGGCCATTTTGCAAGGCACTTTTTTCACTGAAAATGGAGGGAGACGTTAGAGATTTTCACTTAGTAAGTAATGTTGCCTATGCATCATGCCTAGAGAAATATGGATTTAAATTTGACCGTTATGTAAATCTATTTCCCTTTTTTTATTTGTACTAATTTAAATCTATACTGAAGTGAGAGGAGAAGAAGAGTCCATCACTTGCGCAGCATTAGCACGCTGGCTCCAGATGCACTGGTACCCCTGCCGTATGTTGCCCAAGAGCATCCACGAGACACTGCGCAAACACAGAATACAGTTTCATCTTGAATCATGGCATAGACTTTTTTCATACTTTATTGAACAGACGTGTATAGTGGCATGCAGTGATGGTTGCATGCGTGGCTCCCGCCAGGCACCCATAGCAGCTAAAGGCGTCAGTAGCTTGACGTTTAAAATCAGCCTCTCTTCTTTCAAAGTGAAACCAATCCACGGCAACAGTTAATAGAATCGGGCTGGGCTCTTTACTCCATGCATGTTAACATCTTTCAAGTGCAACGCAGTGTGGAAATACATAATTACCATTATTTTCTGGCAACGCGAACTTCATGAAGTCACCATTAATGCCATTTTCACTTGCTGTGGTCAATGGTGGTGCAACGCCAAATATTTCATGTTTTATGCACATATATTCATTTTTCATCAAAGCACAGCCCAAAACGTGAAATGCAAAGCCATTTACATCTGCACAATCATTAGAGTGCAGATATGCCATTCACAGCAGGGCCATGGATTAGGAAATTGCAGCATCAGTGGTAAAAAGATAAACGTGGTGACTAGGGCACAAGTCCTAAACAAAGAAGTGGGGGGACTAACCAGGTTTGGCAGTATGCAAGGGAAATCATGTCGCGTGCCATCACAGCTCATAATGTCACGACATGTGACATTGCATATTACATCACAGGAAGTGACCTCACTGGAAGTGACATCACAAGAAGTGGCATCAGATATTAAGCCCTCACACATATAATTATCAGGTATATTATGAGTACATTTAAGCGCATTATGAGATTTAACTAATGAGATTTGGTGTCAGGGTTGTGCCAACAAGTGGTGCAATCCCAACGCATCTGGGCCTCAACTAATATATTTATTTTTTTAAGCCCTGCCACAAAGATATTTTGCAATAAGGAGAAGCATAACAGAAGATCTGTTATGCTGAATTGGTTGCAAAGTTTACATTTCAAAATATATGATTGGGTTAAGGCACCTGCTGTAAATCTCAGGGAATAGTAGTAATGGTGAGATAACTCTTGAGTTTAACGCATTTGTTAGAGAGAACTGTGTTTTGTGAAGTCCCAGATTTGTATCAAAGTAGTATACGGTTAATGTGTCTCCTGAAGAGCACATCACGTAACATGCAGATGACAGATTTTTGTTTTATGTAGATAGTAAAGTGGGTTACTGCATTTAACACAGAGATCCTTTTGTTTCCAGCAGGTCATAAATTGCAATCCTTGTAATATAGCACAGTAGGCCATGAAGGACATGTGACTCCTACACCTTGTAACCCTGTCTCATGAAACCGATCTGGTACATTGATTTACACATGACCATGATTTATTGTCAATATATAATGTGTATGTTACGTAAAGAGCTCTAACACCTTGCATTGGGTTGGGTAGCGCTATAAAAGAAATAAAATAGTGCTATTGAAATTTTCTTTGTGTAAATATTGGGACAGACCAACACATCTGACCTTCTTACAGTGTATGTGTGCATCTCTTATGTACAGGGAATGAACAAAGGCAAAAGCATGCCTTTCTTAAGTACCTGTGAAGAGATAACTAGCTGTGTGCCTTTGTTTCCCCTCCATGGCATTTACATTTAAGTGTGAGTTTCCAGGCCGCCTTCAGTCAGGTTATTCAAACAAAAAGAGGCCTGATGGCCTCTAACCTCTGCCCAGCTGGAGGTGAAAAATAGCTCCCTCGCCGCCTGCACGTTGCTGCTGGGAATTGAAAGCAGACAACGTACAGGCGATGCTGAACTTGTTCCAATGTCTTATTTCCGTGGGGCCCCACTTCTTGGCAGGGGGGACGGTGTCCACCCTGTGAAAATAGTGGGTGGATGCCGTGTACCGGCGTGTACCCCCAACTTGTGCCCTGGTTGTGACTGAAAAGTGAGAGCTGTGTTTGAAGAGAGCAGTCTGGTTCGGGTGCAAGGCGTTAATTAGGGGTGGTAGGTATTTCCCAACGAGCAAATCACCAAAATCTAGAAAAAAGGAATCATGCTCTCATGCTTCACTCTTGTTGTCTATTTGATGTCACTCAGAACTCTTTTGGTGAAAAATGTACCCGTTTTACATGATCCCCCAACTATAATTCTGTATATTCCTATTGAAAACAAATCAGTACCAAACAAGGATTAATTCTTTCTAGACTGAAACTGCCACCTGCACTCACACTAGGGCTGGCTTTTGGCATGGGCAAGCTAGGCACCAAGATTTCGAGGGGCGCACACAGGTGACATTGCAAGTTGTCTTATATAATGTTTTAATTGGTGCATTACATCCAGGCTGTCTATACAATCTTCTTTGATTTACATTCCTTAGCCTCCCTCCAATTGAATGTTTTCCACTTTCCCTTCCGTCGCAATCTCATCCTCGCCCCCTCCCATGGACTATCACATCCAGTTTAACAACGGAATAGGTAATTCTGGTGAGGGGACAAGGTGCAAATGGGTGTTCACAGTTTGGTCACTGAGCTGAGGAAGTCAGCCAGGACTTGACCTGTGAGCACAAACATCTCCTCACTAGGATCACCAATGGGAATGGGGGTGGATAGGAAAGCAATGGAGGAGGAGGATTAGACGAGGAATCAAAATGTAGTTTCATGCGGGGCACTGTCTGTTGAAAGGCCAGCCTTGGCTCAAACACACAGAGAACACAACAGCAATCACTAAATTCACTGAGCTATATTACAGCAATCCACCCATATCTCACTTGTCCTACTTGCTTTCTTTGGCTCTTCCTTCATGTCTATTGTCTTCGACTTGTTAGTCTACCACTTATAAGAAACAATAGTAGTCCATTAACATTATAATTTGTCGCACATCGTATATCCATGTATGATTACAACTGATTTTTCTCTCTTTAATTGGAATTTAAATGCGACATAATGTTGTTTATCTGGAACTGGAGGTGGTTTCGACACGTGTAAAATGAAAAGTATTGAAACAATGGAATTTTTCGAAATGTTAATTGCTTTTACATAAGCCACAACATTGTTTTGGATTTCTTCCCAGACGTGTTCTAAATTAATACAAGTATGTAGAGAGAAGATCATTTATGCCAGCAGGCAGCTTAAGTATGATGCTGGTTTTCAGCAAAGATTCTAGTTTTGTTTTCTTTTTAGTCCTTCATTTAGAGAAGTGTCTAACGTCAATATCAAACAACTTTAATCATAATCAGATTATTTAAGTGATAACCATTATAAAACTTTACTTCATTGCTTGTAACACAATCCCAAATCAAGACTAATGGGGCCATATCACGTCAAGGGAGTACCTGGAGCTTTAAGTTAAGACACAGTCACTGCCATTGTTTTGGGCTGACATTTGTCAGGATTGGTAGAGGAGTTCGGGACAGCAATATTTTACCACCTTAGTCAGAGGTAAATAGTTACTTGTCAAATGAATTTTAAACGGCATATGCTGCTTTTGGCTAGAATTACAACAGAACATAAGAAAATAACATAAAAAATCAACAGAACACAATTAAAATATAACAGGACACACACCATCATAACAGTTAAATCCAAATCCAACACAATAACATCAAATTACAATAATGCATCACAAAAAAACACATATTTCCACACAACAAATATGCACATTTCTATTAAACATTACAACCTGCAGAAAACTGCTTTTATAATATGATTAAAGATGTTTGCACCAAACCTTGCCTTTACTTACCACTGTGGGATTGAACTAGTGCCCTTCAAAAATGCTTTTAGATGGCTCATATTGTGGCTGTTGTGTTTTCTTCTGGCTTGATTGTTTTTTTTTGTTGTGCCTTATTATTTTTTTTAATTGTGTTATGCTTCTTTTTGTATGTTAATGTATTATATTGTGTTATTTACTTTAGATAAGTCAACAAATGCTGCTACATTTCCAGAAAAAAGCAGCACATCCCTAATGTTTCTGTAGCACACAACCATCTACTTTTGTCTAAGGTGGTATAATAGCGCTGCTCTAGGTATTCAACTTTCTAAGAATCGAGTGAGCCCAAAACATATGGCAAAGACTGCATCTTAAAATAGTGTTACCAGTACTCACTGTATATGATGTGGCCCTTTATGAATTTTACAGGTGGTTTCTAGGCTTAGCACATCTAAAGTGCCCCAGTAGTGTTGACACTGAAACTCTTCAACCATATCATCACTTTCCAGACTCTTTCTGTCTTTATATAGGCCTAAGTCATTATTTACGAACAAATGCAAATCTCCCCCAAAATTTTATTTTTATTTTGTTCATTCTTCCTTAGCCTTCACTAACCACATTTGGATTTACTATTTTTCCTTAAATATGTCTGTGTGCATTCTGGCCTTTGTGTCGTTTACCATTTCAAGAGCTTTAACTACTTTGCCTCATTTGTTCTAGGGCCCACCCTCATAAGTTAACACTAGTGTTAGAACTGGGGGTCTCTAGTTGGCAGAGGTAGGTACCTTTGACCAAATAGGGACCCTTGCTTCTAGTCAGGGTAAGGGGGTACACTCCTAAAATTACCCCTGCTCACCCCCTTGGTAGCTTGGCACGAGCAGGCAGGCTTATATCAGAGGCAGTGTGAACACATACAGTAATACAGTGACAACACTACAGATGGACACCATACAGGTTGTATTATAAAAATAAGTATTTTTATATAGACTTAACACAAGACCACAAAAGACAAAAATCCTCAATACTGTACTTTAGAATGGTAGAAATAGCTTAGTTCTCATTAGATGGTAAATGCGACACTTTACATTCAATGTACCTTGAGATGCGAAATGCTATACAAACAACAGAGTAGCAGGGAAGGTGATGCCTCGGTTCCTTTTTTTTAAAAAAACCCATTTATTTATTGATTTTCTTCAACAACAACGTACATTACAGTCCTCAAGATTTGTGGTTACATACATACACAGGGAGTATATATTCATCACTCGTCACCCATTTATGGCGAGTACAGGGGTAAGATGTCTATGATTAACATTGCATCAGCTTATGTCAAAGCATTTCTTTCCTTATGCAGTCAAGTATTCCCAGAGACATTGCATGTAAGTTTTACAACTATAACTATTGCAGCAAAGCACACAGATCATCTATTTGGCATACATTCAAGAAGAGGACAATGGTATTCACAAGAGAAATATCAGATAGCATTATAGCAATATTACGGAGTCCCTCACATTGTCGCGCCACTGGAACAATGTCAGCATCAAGACTCCTTATCGTCGTGTGTATCAGATATAGTCTCTGCAGCCTGTTCTAGGAGGTATCCCCGGAGGGGACCCCAGATGTCTTTGGCCTAGAAGCATGTGGGAGCGCTTCAGCATGAACTTTAAGCTGTTCCTGACAGTATTTGAGGTCGTTCAACCATTCCATAAATTTTGGGGCGCGCCATCTCCCCCATCCACAGGCTACCCTATGTTTTGCCAACAACAGTGATAGAGTTATGTATCGGCAGTATGACTTTGGGACTTGTTTAGTGTAGCCCATGAGCACCACCAGGGGAGTGCACTCCAGCAAGATCGTGCTCATCTTCTCTAGTGCTTCAAAAACCTGTAACCAGTATTCTTGTATGCTCGGGCATTCCCATGCCAAGTGGAGAAACCCGGCTCCTGGGCTATTACATCTCTGGCAGCGATCTGTTTCCCTCAATTTAAACCAAAACAGCTTGGTAGGGGTATGATATAGGCGCTGTAAGAACTTATAGTGTATGACGCGAAGTCTGCAACTAGCAGAGATATGTGCAGTCTGCTGGCAGCAGTGTTCCCACTGTTCATCAGTTACTTCGCTTCCCAGGTCAGTAGTCCAGTGCGTGCGAGATGCGTTATAGGATTCTGGTTGTTGTATATGGATATTATGATAAAGTGTAGATACCAGGTGTCTCGGCACCGTGGCGCCCAGCATCTGGTGGAGCGGTGCAAAATTTGGGGGCTCCTGAGGGAATCCGGGAAGAATGGAGCGCATTCCCTGCCACAGTCGTATATATAAAAAAAATCTAGGGGGGTGGGCTGCATCTCATGGAAAAGTTGGGCTGGGGTCCGAAATGTACCAGTCTGGAACAGGTCCCCCATGTATCAATGTTTGTGCGCTCACATAGTCTGCGAATAACTTTCTCTTGGAATAAAGACATATGGGGTGATATGTCAGGGGCAACAGTGATGAGTACAACATGGGAGTTCCTAGGCGACCTGCTATGCTACGCCGTGCATCTACTGTGCACGTGATGGTGGTGGGTTCTATGTCTCTAGAGCGTTGAGGTGCATGTATCATTCCGTCTAGAGGTATAGGATCCGCTAGCCAATGTTCAAACCTCTCTTCCACCCCTAACTATTTTCTGTACTGAGGAGGGAAGTTATCCCGAAACCCGAGCCATGTCTCGGGTGATATTTTAAAACCAGGGACATGTATCGGGTCTAGAGATCATCAGTTCAACAAGTACTTACTTGCACCCACTGGGGTGAACCACTCAAGAACTCCTTCAGAGATCATCAGTTCAACAAGTACTTACTTGCACCCACTGGGGTGAACCACTCTAGAACTTCATGTACCAGCTTCCCTTGGGGCGACCCGGAGGAGGGGCTAGCGGAGTGCGGTCCATTGCGGTTGTTTATAAAAATGGCTCCTTCGAGCTTTGAGCTGACGAGCTCCTGGACGACGCACCTGCGTGCCTGTGCGGGCACTGAGGCCCTTGACGGTTGCTTGGCGGCCCTCTCTTCCACCCCTAACTATTTTCTCTACTGAGGAGGGAAGTTATCCCGAAACCCGAGCCATGTCTCGGGCGATATTTTAAAACCCGGGACATGTATCGGGTCTAGAGATCATCAGTTCAACAAGTACTTACTTGCACCCACTGGGGTGAACCACTCAAGAACTCCTTCAGAGATCATCAGTTCAACAAGTACTTACTTGCACCCACTGGGGTGAACCACTCTAGAACTTCATGTACCAGCTTCCCTTGGGGCGACCCGGAGGAGGGGCTAGCGGAGTGCGGTCCATTGCGGTTGTTTATAAAAATGGCTCCTTCGAGCTTTGAGCTGACAAGCTCCTGGACGACGCACCTGCGTGCCTGTGCGGGCACTGAGGCCCTTGACGGTTGCTTGGCGGCCCTCTCTTCCACCCCTAACTATTTTCTCTACTGAGGAGGGAAGTTATCCCGAAACCAGAGCCATGTCTCGGGCGATATTTTAAAACCCGGGACATGTATCGGGTCTAGAGATCATCAGTTCAACAAGTACTCACTTGCACCCACTGGGGTGAACCACTCAAGAACTCCTTCAGAGATCATCAGTTCAACAAGTACTTACTTGCACCCACTGAGGTGAACCACTCAAGAACTTCATGTACCAGCTTCCCTTGGGGCGACCCGGAGGAGGGGCTAGCGGAGTGCGGTCCATTGCGGTTGTTTATACCAATGTTCAAATGTATCGTGGGAGGTTTACCCAATAGTAGGCATAATGGGCCTGGGCACGCATGTAATATAATTCAAAATCCGGGATGTCAAATCCTCCCTGCACATATGGTTTCATGAGCGTCGACCATTGGATCCGCGGCTGTTTGCTCCCCCAAAATAGCCGTATCATTTCTGTGCGGAGTATCTTGAAAAAATAGCGCCCAGAATTATAAGGTATGTTCATAAATAAATCTAAAAATTGTGGGAGTACCACCATTTTTATCAAAGATGCTCTGCCCGCAATCGAGAGAGGCAAGGAAATCCATCGTGTGACACTACTGGTAAGGCGATCTATGGCCGCAGCGTAATTGAGGTGGATCAGCTCGTCTATCGCCAGGTATCGCATGTCGGTATCACACCATTCCAGCGGGTAGTCCAAGGGGAATCTACTGGCCGAAGGTGTTAAGGGGAAGACTTTTACCAAAAACAATGAATTCCCGCAGCAGGGGATTAATATTTTGCTGAGGGTCTCTTAAGTAAAGGGTGATATCATCCGCATAAAAGGAAATCAGAATCTGGCGCAAATTGCTTTGGAGCACCCTATTCCGATGATGCTGGCGCAGTTTGCATGCCAATGGTTCGATCGCAAGGGCAAATAGCAGGGGCGACAGCGAACAACCCTGCCTAGTGCCTCTCGAGGTTGGGAATGAAGCCGACAAGTGGCCATTTATTAGTACCTTCGCCGTGGGGTTGTGGTACAATAATCGTATCCAGTTTACGAACAACGGGGGAAAGCCCATACATAGTAATATTCCGAAGAGGTAGTCCAATTCTACTGAGTCGAATGCCTTAGTGGCATCTAGGAACACTGCAGTTAGCGGCAATTCGGGGGCTACATTTTGAAGAATTGAGAATAGTGTACGAAGATTGTGTGTGGTGGCTCTACCGGGGATAAAACCTGACTGGTTCTGGGAGTACGAGTTTGTCCATCAAGAGGATTAAGCGATTTGCTATGACCTTCGCTAATATTTTCGTATCGCTGTTTATAAGCGACAACGGTCTATATGAATCACAAGAGAGTGGAGATTTTCCAGACTTTAGTAGGGATGTGATCAGCTCCTCTCTCATCGATGGGGGAAGCGTGCTGACTTCCATGAGTTCCTCATACAGCTTTTTTAGTATGGGAGCCATAATATCTATATAGGTTTTATAAAATTCAGCTGGGAGGCCATCTAGTCCAGGTGCCTTGCCTGACTTCATTTGCATTATTGCCGCATGTAGTTCATCTAGTTCAAAGGGGGCACATAAAAACTCCCTCTGCGTGTCTCCTAGCCACCCATGCGCTACGTCCCCTAAGAAGCTGTCGAGCTCGAAATTATCTCGCCGCTGTGAGGTGTATAGTGTGGAATAATGTGTGGTAAATGTTGCTAATATGCCAGCTGTATCTCGATGTATTACCTCTCCCGGCCCTGTGATTTCCAGCACATAGTTAGAGAATCAAGGTTTCTTTATTGCCTCTGCTAATGCTCTCCCTGGCCGTTCACCTTCTCCATATTTACGGGCCTGCCCTGTGTTTCCCCCTAAGTTTCGTCTCACGTGTTGTGTTATCTTCATATTCCTTCAGTTTCTCTCGAAAGGCTGTTTGTGCCTGCACCGTCTCCTCTGTGGCCATTTGTGTCTCCAGCGTTCTAAGATCTTTCTCCAATTTTCGCAATGTGCCCTGTATATCTCTGAGTACTCCAAAGCTCTTTGAAATGCAAAACCCTCTAATCCTGACCTTAAAGGTAACCCATTGCGTCTCCACATTGTCCACTGATCCTCTATTTCTTTGAAAGAAGTATTGGAACTCTTTATGAAACACGGTATCTAACAATGCCCTAGGCCGTAGTCTCCAACTGCGTCTAGGAATGTCATAACCTGGTGGTGTAATTGTGAGTGCCACAGGTGAGTGATCAGAGAAGGTCCTAGCCAGATAAGTGACAGTTTTTATGGAGGGTGCTAGGCCCCGCGAGAGTAGACAATAATCTATCTGAGACCATGTTGCTGCCTGGGTAGTATAATGTGTACCTTCTTGAGTAGCAGGGTAGGTATAGCGCCAAGCGTCTATTAGGCCTCCTTCCTCCAAAAGTCCCCTGCAGGGTTCCCTGAGCTTTAGTATAATGATGTGGTGCTGTATTTGATCTGTCTAATGCCGGGTTAAGGCCGACATTAAAATTCCCCCCCCCCCCCCCAGATTACATGGGTGGAGCCTATGTTCATAATCTTTCCCCAGAGATTGGTAAAGAAGTCAGGAGTTTCCGTGTTAGGACCATAGCAACATACTAATGTGACCGATTCCGCACCTAAACGCCCCCATGCAATTGTGTACCTCCCTTGCTGATCTATAATCATGCCCACTGGTGTGAAAGGTGTCCTCTTTTTATCAGAATCGCGGTGCCTCTGGCACAGGAAGAATATGAAGAGAATATCTTATGATCGGCCCATTTACTGGCAAATGTAGTGGGCTGCTGCGGATTAATGTGAGTTTCCTGGAGCATAGTAACGTTTATCTGGTGCCGGTCCAAGTATGCTAGTATCTGTCTACGCTTTAGCGGATCACCCAACCCCCGAATATTCCATGAAATTATCCACAGAGGCTGTGTGTTCAGTGAGTCAGTCATCCTCCCCATGGATATCATGTCGCTCATACGACCAGCTTGTGTACATTACATTGATAACAAGAGTGTACGTAAAATGTTGTCTATTGCGCTGTATTGGACTGTCTACGAGAATCTTAAGAATGAACCCCCCAACCAACCACTCCCACTGAAGCATCCCAATCATGCCAGAAATTCCTATCCCACCCCCTCCCTTTCCCCGCTAACTTGAACCATGATAACAGACATTACACTACTACTCAATCTATTCACAGTGTAAAGACATACAAGGGGGTTCTCCCACGGGGGAACTCCTCTGGGTGGTGCACAGGTACTCCTCTCCCTTCTGGGGGACCGAGATGGATATGTCGAACCCCGTTAGGGTATGAGGGTGCCTGGTGTCTTTTGTTTTTTGTTACCCATCACATGGCTGTTCTTGCCACAGTGTTCGGTGTCCGCAAGATAACGAGTTTGGATTATGACTGTATGTGTTTCTACCCATCAGTAGGGTATCTCTGGTTCCCACGTGGCAACATTATGACCTCCTCTCTGGTAAGCAGTTAGTCCAGGTTTGGTGAGGCTGGTCTCGACGCATCTTCCGGAGTATTCGTGGCAACTTTCTGTCTCATGAGGCATTTCAGAAACTCTTCCACTTGCTGGGGTTTTGTATAGAAAGTTTGTTTTCCTTGGTGCGTGACCCAAAGGTGTGCCAGATACAACAGGGCATAATCTATTTGGGCTTGTCGTAGCTTCTGCTTTATGGGGAGGAACTTACGCCTTTCCTCTTGTACAGTTGCCGTGAAGTCTGGGTATATGGTGAACGGTACCCCCTCAAAGTGCAGTTGTTTCTTCTCCCGTGCCACTCTGAGGGCGACATCTCGGTCCCTATAATTTAGGAGGCATGCGATGACGGGACGGGGAGTGTTTCCCGGTCGAGGTCTCGGGCCCTAAGAGCGATGCGCCCTTTCAACTATGAAATGAGGAGAGAGAGAGTCCGCCACCACTACTTCCAGCAGTCATTTTTCTATATAGCCCTCCATTTTGCCCGTATTTGTACTTTTTGGTATGCCTAGGACTCGAATGTTGTTTCTGCGACTCCTGGCTTCAATGTCTTCATTCTTTGCCGCTATTATTTTCAGTAACTTGTCCATTTGCACTACTGAGCTTTGCATGTGAGCCATTGCATCCTCCGCATCCGATATGCGCCGTTCAGTCTCTTTTATACGCTATTCGTGGCCATCGAGTTTGCGAACAATGGTATCCATGCGTGTAGTCATGGCATCCTGTTTGTTGGCGATGGTGGCCAGGCCCTGGCAGACCTCAAGCAAGATTGCAGTCATGTCCTCTCCTTGAGGGTGAGTGGGTTCTTGCATTGCTAGTCCATTCCGGCTTTCCATTTCTGTATGCTGCAGGCGGGCACTTTTTTTTATATCAAAATTGAGTCGTGGCTGGCGCTCATCTGGTTTCCCCATTAATTAAGTCAGCGTGTATATAGCGCTGATCCCCGAGCTGAAGTACTGTAGCTGCTTGTCTCCGTGAGGTGAGTTACTTATCGTCCGCCCCTCTACTCCCGTCTTTGCTAGCAACGTTCCGTAGTTTGGCTATGGTGATATCTTTAGCCCAGATGTACGTATTGGGCACCCTGATAATGCTGCAGGTACGGGCCCCGATACCGCCCAATCAGATCCGCTGACGCCCCCACGCACTTTTTATCAATGAATAATGTCTCGTTATGTCTGGAGGGGACTTTCGTATGCCATTACATCTGAAATCGCCTTTGGGGTTTGCCTTGTATGCACTAACCCTAATATTCCAATGATGTAGATAGTCCTCAGCTATGTGCACCACTAGCGCTATGAGCGCGCATCTACGTTTTGCGAGGTTCTAGCCCACTTCCAGTGCACTATGTCCAGTCAGCTGCCAGGTCCTACAGCAGAGCTTGCGCCTTAAGTGGTCCCTTCATCATTCACAATTCACTGCTTCTTTGTTGTAGCACTGCTGTTTGGGAGCCGAGTTAGGCACCCGTCTTTAGGGGGGAAAGTATCCGTCTCTCCACGTCCTGTGTTTCCTCTCTCTATGCGCCATGCAGGGCTACAGTATGGCAATGCGAGTCTCACTTCGAGAAATATACCCCGTATTTTGTATTTTTTATTAAGGTTGCGGCTAGGTGGGGCCCTGTGTTGAAGGCCCACCGCCGATGGCCGATCTTCCACCCGGGCCTTGTTAATATGCCGCTATGGCGCTCCTTTCCAGTAGCGGAGTTGCGTGGCAGCCTCTGAGGGAGGACATCACTGCGTCTCAGATCCTCAGTTAGTATCACTATGCGGCGTGCGACGATTCAGCAACAGTGCACTCAACGCCTCTTGTTGTGAAGTTCAGTGGCAGAACGGGGGCCTGCACGCCACGTGGGAACCGCGGTACTAGAGTAGAGATCCACGCCCCACTGCAGCTCCAGACCGCACAAGGCTTCGCTATGGTGCAGTCAGTAGCCACCGATTACATCACCATTCCAGCTCGGATTTCCTTCAGTCTTGTAACGCTTGTTCCTCGTCGCTTGGGAAACACAAATCAGTCATTGATTCATTTATGGAGCCATTCGGGCAGGATCAAATTCAGGATTACCGCACCAAGCAGCGGGAGCCTCACAGTATGTTGGCCATTCCGCTCATGCGCCACCTAGCACCCCCCATGCCTCGGTTCCTTACACGCCAGAATGGGGATGCATCGGTTCCTTACTCCGGGGGAGATGATGCGTCGGTTCCCTACTGCTGCGTAGGGGACGGTGATGCGTTGGTTCCTTCCCAGAGGGGAAGTGGTGCGTTGGTTCTTCTCCGCATGGGGAGGTGATGCGTTGGTTTCTTACAGTGCTTCTGTGGCGATGCGACCAGCAGCGCCGCGATGCGATGACGATCGGGTGCAATGAAACAAAATGGTGTCTTCTTCTTGATGCGACAACGTTGAGGTGATGTGTGCACGTCGAATGGCCGTGCAGCGACTCGTGAATCTTCTGAGCCACGACAGGCCTTGGGACACGCTTTTCCGGTGATGCAACGGCGTCTGCTGCGATGGCGACACTCTTCTCTGGCGATGCGGGGCGCTTTGGTGATGCGATGCGACAGTGGCAGCGGCGGCACCCTTACTCAGTGATGCGATGACAGCAGCTGCGTCGGTGACACGCTTCTCCGGTAATGCGACGGCATCTGCTGCGACGGCAACACTCTTCTCCGGTGATGTGAGGCGCTTCGGTAATGCAATGCCACAGCGGCAGCGGTGGCACCCTTACTCAGTGATACGACGACAGCGGCTGCGGCGGCGTCACGCTTCTTCTCCGTGAGTCGCGCTTCCAGCTCCCAACGACACACAGTCTCTCAGAAGGCCCAGCACAACAGCAAGCACTTCAAAATCCCAGCAGAGGAATTCAGGGGAGCTGGTTGGTGAAGTCTGTTATCCCTGAGACTTCAGCAGGAGGCAAGCTCAATCTTCAAGCCCTTGGAGATCCTTTACAAGTTGAAGAAAGTAGCACAAAGTTATTTTCTCCTTTTTCTGGCAGTCAGGCAACCACTGCAGGCCAATCCCCCAAACAGCACTCAGCTTAGGGATAGTCTCCTCCTTCAGTTTCTCTCTGGTTCCTCTCCTCAGCAAAGGTTCTTCTTGTTTCCCAAAAGTGATCTAAAGTTCTGGGTTCTGGGTCCCAATATTTATACTACTATTCTCTTTGTTCTCTGAAGGCAGACAGTGTCTGTACCTAATACAAACCAGTTCTGGTCAGTCCTGAAACACTTTGTTTACAGGACTCCTTCTTTCCTTTGACAGTGTGGGCCAGGGACATCAGACGCACCACAGGAGGTGGAGCCAGCATTGTGGAAGGCAGGCACAGCCCTATTTAGGTCCCAGGTGCTCCCCTCCCACCAGTCTACATGCAGATGGGTCTATTCAGCCCTGTTCTGACTCACCCTGTCTCCTGGAATCCCCCAGTCCCTATCACTCAAACTCCAGACATGGAATACACAACCTAGCAGAGGCAGGCTTGGATACTTAGGCAAGAAAATACCTACGTTCTAAAAGTGTTATTTTCAAACACAGAATGTCAAAACCAACTTCACTAAAAGATGTATTTTATCATTCTAAGTTCAGGCATACTAAACTCGAATTTCTACCTAGTTCCCTGAGTCAGTTAGGATTATAAGATGGTATAATCAAACTGCACATTCAAGCCTATGGGGAACAGGTAGCCTTGCAATAGTGAAAAATGAAAATGGCTTAATTCACTATCAGGACATGCCACACACATCAGGGCATGTCCTACCTTTTACTTACAATGCACCCTGCCCTTGGGCCTACCATAGGGGTGACTAATGTGCAGAAAAGGGAAGGTTGAGGGACTGGCAAGTGGGTGCACTTGCCCAGTCAACAGGGCAGTATCAGACTGGACCCAGGCTTTGCAATGGCAGGTCTGAGACACATTTTACAGGCTGCTTCTGTGGGTGGCACAACTAGTGCTGCAAGCCCACCAGCAGCATTTGATTTACAAGCCCTGGGCACACGCAGTGCACTGTACTAGGGTCTGACAAGTAAACCAAACCAGCCAATCTTGGAGTCACTAATCCATACATCAATTTACCGTTGGGAGCACTTGCACTGTGGCACTTAATAACAGTGGCACAGTGCTCAAAGCATCTATAACCAGCAAAAACATGTGAGGCTACAGCAAAAAAATGGAAGGGAGACCCACGCCAATGGTGCCAGGTCTAACAACTAGGAAATCATTAAAAGATAAAAACACAGTTTTTGACACAATGTTTTGTCAATATGCTTCAATTTTAATGTTTTGTATATTACAACGTCATACTATTGGGGACATGGCTAGCATGTCGAAGGGCATGATAGAATGCTAACAGAGCTCATTGCTGCATTGGTGGCCTTATATCGGCTATTCCACACATCCTATTTTCTCTCTTGCCAGAAGGAAGGAAAGTGTTTCTGATGTCATTGCAGTGAACTCCAGGCCATTTTCAATGTTCCTCATCTTCCTAGATTTGCCGCAATGTTTGATGTTTTCACCACCACATTTTTCTCATATCGCAGGGGCTCTTAAATTATAACGGATGCTGCATTTAATCATGCCTCAACCATCAAAATTACTGAATATGCACTCACTCTTCTTACAAATTGCATTTTAGTAACTGCTGCACTCAAAAGGCTTTTTATCATTGTTGTTCATCCTTCCTCCTTTGTGACTCACTTACATTTTGGATTGCCTGCTTTTGAATATGTACTCTTTGTCCTTTTGAAGAGGAAACCACTACCAGAATGCAAGCTTTGGATACAAAATGGTCCATTATTAACTCACATATTACGGAAGCAGACCAACATATTAGTGACCTTCAGGCTGCAACCTCGAACATATCTTCTATGCAGAAAGAAATTCAATCTCTTTAAAGGCATGCTGAGTATTTGGAGAACAGATTTCGACGTAAAAATCTTGGCATTTATGGTCGCTCAGAGGAGGTTGAAGGCAAGGATCCAATCTCTTTCCTCACTACCATTTGCCACAACTTTTGGATATGCCCAAGTCTGTGGTCCTTAATATTCAGAGGGCCCAAAGACTTGGTCGGAAATCTTCTACACCTAATTCTACACTTGAACCCAGAGGAATTATCATTTTATTGCTGGAATATACTGATCTCCTCACAGGTTACACACTGCCAAATCTAAAAAACAACTACTCTGTTTCCAAACTTTTCTTCATACAGGATGTCGCTAAAGCAACAGCAGACAGGAGGAAGGAGTTTCTTTCTCTTCATCTGGCATTGCGATCCTTAGGTGCATGCTATGGCTTGCTCCACCCTTGTAGTTTTAGAGTCACCTATACGGAAAGTACTCTTTTGACAACGTTTCAGAACTGAGGAAATTTCTAGAAGCATATTCATAAGCTTCTGTGGAAATTGCTGGTCCCTCTACCTGAAATGTTGTACTTTTATTTCATTCGCATTGCTTCATTCCATCTTCTAACCATTTTCATCTTCTCTTTTCAGGTATTCGTCATTTGTTTCCTTCTTTGTCATCACCTTATAAATAATATTTCTGGCCTTGTGTGCTGCCTGATGCCCCATTTCTGTCATCCTCATGATGTGACAAAACCACCCCTACCCTAATGTTCTAATACCCACAGGTATATCTCTAAGTCAACACATTTGTGGTGTGTACTGTCTAATGTCTCTCCTTCTTTTATCCTCTTGTCTTTATTTCTCCTTTCCCTTTTTTCCATTATTGTATCTTCCCCTTTTGCCTCCTCCCCATTTCTCCATGCACCACTATCTTTCCTGTCTATTATATTTACATGTTATTTCATACCTATTGTTGGTCAGTTTATTACCTTGTATTGTATTAATGTTCGAACTCAGAGTTATGACTTGGAATGTTAGAGGTTTAAATCCGCCCAATCCCTATGCTCCTCTCACGCTGGGTAATACCAGCATGAGAGTAGCGTCTGGATTGGCAAAAGGCACTCTGGGAGCCTATGTGAGAATCCTCATGTCGGAACTGAAGAGGCGATGAGGCAGCCGACATCGGGCTTTCCCGTAAATGTTTATTTTTTTCTTATTCCCCCACCCCACCGAGTTCCCCAGCTAGTGGCCACCACTGAATTGTAAATCAATTTCCTTAATTGCTTTTACAATCAATGATTGAAAAGGAAGTATATGACCAGTTTTCTTCTTTCATTAGTTAATGCAAACCACATTCTTGATCGTCCCTAATTGTTTTTTTGTATGCATGACACTGAAATAGTCTAGATAAGAATGATCGCAAATGCAGGTGGAGCTGTCATCACGATCCTGTTAGACCTCTCCTTTGCTTTCCCACTCTCATCGTCTGATTTTTTTTAGTTAAATATTAGATCTAAAGCTTTGAAGTGGGTATCCTCTATTCTTACTTGGCAATCTCACTTGTCAATCTTTTTGGTTTTCCTTTCTGTGGTGCCCCTTAGAGCTTTTCAGTAAGCCCTGTATTATTCCCTCATTACACCACTCCTCTGCCTTTTCTTATTGAATCTTATGGCTTCTCATTAATTGCCATAACAAACAGTAACCTTGAATCAGTTCAAGCTAATTTCCAATTTGATACATCTGCAGTGGTAGACTGGTTGGACAGAAATTAATAAAAATGCAATTCAGGTAAAATTGAAGTATTCCTAAGGGTGGCTGTATGACTCCTTGGTCCAGCACTTGGTTGGATTCGAATCATGGCATCCCACCGATCCCTATGCCACTGTAAGCAATTCAGGATACATATATGATCATCAATTGACTCTATTACCGCCGGTCAATGATATCTCTTTCTTCATAACAATTGTAGGAGATTCTAACAGACCCAAAGGTGTTGGGCGAGTATCTGCTCCCGACTTGTCGACTGCAACTCCTTCCATCTCAGTCTCATTGCTAACTTGACCTCACACCTACAAAAGGTTTACAATCCCGTATAGCAACTACTGTTGGGCAACCAATGCCACACATCTATCTCACGACATCAAGACAGACATGACTGACTTCCAGTAGCCAAATATAGGGTATTCAAAAGCCTCTCTATGTGCCATAGATGATCAATCTTTATAATTCTTGCTATGCTGTCCCTCCATTATTGCACTCTTCTTCAGCCAGATTTCTGGCAGTACCCAGCCTCCTTAAGACGTACACAAGTGGCTGTGCTTACTCTGAGCTGACACTAAACCCTGGAATTCCCTACCTCTTCCTGTTCAGTAGCAGGCCAAACACTTGATTATTTGCAAATTCCTTAGGGCTTGGTTGTTGGATAATTGAACTGTATTGGCTCACAGTTCGATTATCTGAACAGCAGATGCAGGATATCCTTGCATGCATTTGCTTTCTCACCAATACGTTGAAAACACCGCTGCTCCACGAGTTAGGCACTACAGGTCACACTACAATTGCAATGTTAGGTGGACAAGCATCATGACATAAGTAGCTGCTCATTCCATACATGAAAAGAGGTTAGCGTGGCCTTGGTTCTCTTTGTTTGACAGCTGCAATCTAGTGTGGGCACTGGAACAAAAGGAGTACAGGAGCAGAACTGACACATGTCACTGTCAAAAAATGTTCATGAGCATTCCACAGATTTCAGAGAAGCTGAAGTCGCTATGAAATTCTTTCAAAGGACGTGTCTGGATAGTCAAGCATGCACCGCTGCTCCCAGGCCGCAAGGCCTTCAAGTGTCTTAATCATTTAAAGATTACCAGATGATGGTTGCATCTTTGAATGATGCAGACGAGCAACTATAGTCATTCCCCACCTATTAAGGACACAGTAAATGTCAATATAGTTTTAATCACATTAGTCATATGAAATGCATTCTTAGTTTTATACTAACAACCTAATGAAACATATTTATGCAATTATATGACTCAATGAACTGTAAAGTGATGATCTGGGTGCAGTATGTGTTGATAGCAGTACGCGATATTGACAGAAACTATTAATCTTACGCCTTGATGAATTCTCATCAAATAAAATATTAACTGGCTAATGGCGTCCACTGACACGTATTATCTACTACTATTTACTGATGCTGGGGTTTGTCAGCCAAGCTTGTAAAATGAAAAACTTTTAGAGAATACAACTGAAGTAATTTTGGACAGAATTATTTTATATCAAATTTACTGACATAGGGAGGTTAATATAAACAAATAAAGCTTTCAGTCTTGAAAGTCAATTCATGATCAGTCTTACCACTCTGGCATACTCGATAGAGGTGGTGTATAATCATTCTTACTGCTTGCTGATTTTTCCACTACAGCAAATAACTGTGACATGAATGGATAACACATCATCGGTAAGTAGGTTTAACAATATTACAGCAGGATGGAGACAACTTTAGGTGTGATGTGTGTAGTGTGTGTGCCATTCATGGGGAATATTTTACTTTCTATAATTAAGCTACTAGGCTGTGTGTCAGCTGCCTTAAGGTATTGATGTGTTTTGTGTTGGAAGGTTCAGCCAGTGGCTTGTAACATTCTCAATCATATGTTTGATGAGCCGAGAGGAGTATGTCGGCGTCACAGTTTTTTTTTTTTATCATTGGTGTTTAGGTGTATCCTTCCACATCCACTGAAATGTATGAGGGTGATTTAACAGTTTGTGAGTGGCCCAATAGCACTGGGGACCAAGCACTGACAGAAACATCTGAAAGATTGATGCTACAGAAAAAAATGTGGTGCTTCATTTTCTGTAGTGTGACAGTTTTCAGGATGCACATGCACTTTTCCATCGTGGGTCACTTCTCACATTTTAACAGCTGGAACTGGAGTACTTCAAGATGCCTTGATTTGCACGCACCTTTTGCACAGTGATGAAAATAAGGGAAAACGCGTAGGTCCAAGATCTGAAATACTGAATGAAGCAAGTTACATATATTTATGTTTCTGTGCATGGGACTTTGAATAGATTTATGATCAACTACCCATTTTTCCGCACACATCGTGGGAACCTATGGGTGAACATGCAGACAACCCCCTCCGCGGTGGAACTCAGGGGACAGAACTGAATTAGAAGCTTTTAATCGGATGCTTTATTACACCGATGAAAAAACAGACGTAGCTGCTGTGGGCTTTGAGAGAGAGAGGCAAACTGCTGATGCAGCAGTTAAGGCTGAGGTATTGTATCACTGCACGCATGGCGCCGCATTTCAACACCGGTAAATAAATGCAACGAGTAGTTGTTCAGTCTCCTTATTAATCAGGGTTCAGTTAGAAATCACCGAAAATCCATAGGGAGTTAAGTTCACCGGCAGAACATGAGCCTTCGCGTTGGTGTAATGACACGGCGCGAGCCCACTCGTTCGATGTTCACACCGGTCCACTGTTGATGAACCGTAATGCAGCTTGATTCGTTTGGCTCATTATACGGCGCTAATTAAAAAATGCAGCCTGTGCTAGGCGGCTGACGAGTTAAAACACACTTCAACAATGAAGGTTTCTGCATATTTTTGCGGTTTTAATTTATTTGCATGGATTTATTAAGTTTATGGCTTGGGGAAAACGTGCATAGCTTAATACAAATCAGACTATACATAGCAACCCAGCAGACAACCGCTCGAAGCAATCAGGCTCACTCGTAGTCCACTATAAATACATATTTGCATACACATGCTAACAGGCCGGAGGCAAATGGATGCATTGATATCACCACCATGGCCTTTGCAGATCAGCACTGCTCGTCATGCAGAAACCGGACCCAGAGCAATGCAAATCCGCGGCGCCCTAAGTGAGCAATTATTTCTTCTTCTTTATGGTGCATTTATAGCAGCTAAGCCCTCCCCCACCTGGAGTGTTGCTGATCTATTGCTTTCTACATAAAAGACTGGGCACATTAACATAAACACCATAACGCGGTTGTGGTCTCCGAGCTCCAGGTCTCTTTAGCGTGATTTACGCACAACTCTCTAGCCTCGAAAAGAAAAGCAAGATACCGCGGTACAATCATTGTGCAGGTGGGCGCATGCCTGTCTCCATTCATTATTAATTAATCATATGTGGGGACTTCTGTAAAAAGCTCAGCCTCGAGATGCAATATCTATTCTTGCAAAACAGGAAGCACTGGACAACTTTACACAGTGTGCGTCCTCTCCAGGGAGGGCGTTTTGTGTGTTTGCGGTGCTTGGGCCTCGGTTTGTAATACAGAAGGGCTCTTGTGAGCACAGCACCGGCACACGTAAAAGGGTGAAAAGGAGTGTTGTCAACGCAGCAAGGGATCCCTGCTTGGCTGGTTGCTCGGGGTTGTTACAGTACATAGGCTGCACAAAGCCACCAGCAGAGAGAGGCACGTGCTGTACGTTGTCTATTCTCTGGAGATTGGTTACTCTGGAAAGGAGCAAACATGCCCGAAAGATCACCACACATGCGTCAAACATTTAATTTGTTATTTAATACTGTCAAATATCAAATTGTTTTGAAATGGTGACCACTCCAATATGTCCTATGTTGTTCAATACATCAGGGGACAGATTTATCAATCTTTCACGCAATGCAATGGAGCAAGTCACCTTGCTGCACTGCGTGAAAGGGAAAGAGCAGAAATGCACAGTATTTAACATTATATGGTGCATTCCTGTCCATTCCTTGGGCTGGCACACTTTTGGCTGCCTAGCGCCAATTCAGGCACCCTTGCGTCTTGTTGCAAGGGTGCCTGCGTTGTAGGCAGGATTTTTTTGTTGTTGCAGGTAGGGATACTTTCCTGCACATACACAATGCTGAGAGGCATTTTGCATACTTAGCATAACGAGAGCCTAAGTAGTGAGATAAGCACAAAGCAAAACTCCATTAATTTGCAATTTTGTGCCATTCATCAAACCTCACTGTGGGAATTTGAGGTATGTTCTAGAACTGAAGTCACATGCATTCAGGAAGAGCCGCTTTGGTATGGCATTGACCAAATGAAGTTTCACCAGTAATTAAGAACACTCAGGGGTATATTCTCAAGGACCTATCGCCGAGTTATTGGCACTTTATCGCAGCCAAATTGGCGATAAATTTATCGCCTTATTCACATGCTGGTGCAAACTGCCGATATCACCAGTTTTCCGGCGACAGCATCCTCAAAAACCATCGCCACGGATGACCCCGGAAACTTTCGCTAATGAGATGCAGAGTAGGCGTTCCCGAGCAAAAAGCCGCAACAACACCACACCACAACATTCTCAATGACCAGCCAGATCGGCGATAAGATCACAAAACATGCGATAAGGTGCGTTAGCAGCAGGAAATTAACACCTGATCTGACCTGGTGCAAAGTTGGACGACAACCAGCACCAGACAAGGAAGCCCAGACCACAGCCCCACCTGAAGAACAACAGATATCATGGAGCCACTGATCATGCAGCTCGGAGTCCCAATGGGGCCACAACACCCCCTGCCACCACCCTCAACACTGCCTCCTTGGATTCCCGACCCCCCCCTGACCACCACAGAGGCAGCACGGACAAAGACAGCGGACCCTCAGGAAACGCACCAGCCTCACAGACCTAACACCAGACAATGTCATTGCCCACGACAGACTCAAAAGGACAACCATCCTCCGCATCCTGAACATCTTTGCCCACAGGCTGACGGTACCAACAAAGCGGACAACCAACATCCCACCTCGGACAAAGCTGCTGGCTGTGCTGCATCCTTTGGCCTCTGGTACCTCCCAACCAACAACCGCCAGAGTCGGATGAGTCTCACAGCAAACCCCATCCAAGTCACTCACACCTGTCCTGGATGCCATTATCAGCCTGGTACCCCATTACCTATGCGTCCCCCACAATGCGCAGGAACAGCTGGAGACCAAGCAAAGCTTATACACCACAGCCGGATTCACGCACGTGTTGGGGGCAATTGACAGCACACATGTCCTACTTGTGCCCCCTGGTGGCAGTGCACACAATTACCTCAACGAAAAGCACACGCATTCCATCAATGTGCAGGCAACAGTTGACCACCGGGGAATCACCGCCAACGTCGTCGCCAACTACCCAGGCAGTGTGCATGATTCCACTTGTACCGACAGTCCATCATCAACCAGTGCTACTTGGATGGCACACATGGAAATGCACTGCTCGTTGGCAAGTATCAAATGAACACACCACACACCTCAACTCCACAACCATGCAACTCACAACCCTGGGAATGCACATGTAACAAACTCACATACAACATGCCCAACAACATGCCCACCCACCAGACACGACAGAACAACTCACTGTGGCAACCTGGGCTAGCCATGTACATGAGCCTTCAACAGCATGGCACATCAGCCCCATAATAGCAGATTGTGGGGAGAGGTGGGAACCAGGCATATGCGAAGGAGGCAAGTGACCCATGACAGAGAAGGTACACAATGCCAAGTGTGGCGTGAATATGATGGCCAGACTGCAGTATGCAGACCACACCAATATCCATGTCAGCATACACCACTGGTGTATGGAGTGTAGTGGACAGTGGACGCAAACATGTCACACCAGCCAGTGGGGAAGTTCACGGGAATGTAGCTTGTTACATCCCCCCCTGTAAGTGTGAGTGGAAAGGGCTGGCCTGGAGTATGCCAGGCCAGTGTAGGGTGTGAATAAAAAGTACATAGCCCTTGGCATGGTTCTCTTACGGAATGCCCAACGTCTCTGCCAGGGCGGCGCCTCTCACCCCGCCATGAGGCCGACGCCATCGCCGTGAGCGGTGTGGCCTGCGATCCTGTGCACCTGCTGCACCCCGGCCTGCTGGTTCCTGAACCTGTCTCTCCCACCCCTGCGCAGCCAGGCTTCACTGCTCACCTGCCGACACCGGCGTGTGTCAAGGAGTGCCCACCATGTGCTGATGCAACCTCCAAGCCAGAGGCCCGTTATCTTGGCAGCCTGCTCAAACCATCACGGCCTCCTCGAGCAAGGCCCACAGTCCTCCTTTCTCATTGACGTACTCCACCGGCATACACAGTGGACAAGTAGGTCACACATTTGGAACTGAGTCTTGATTACACAAAGGCAGAGTACATATTTGTGGCTGATTTTATGTCACTAAACTCCCTTCGATGTGGTGCCACCAAGTCTGTGCATAGCATCCCAACTACACGTGTCTGTGTGCCCTTGATGACTACACATTCGGCCTACACTGCGGTCCAGCAGGCCTCACACCAATCCAATCCAGTCCGTACCAGGCAGGACACGGCATCGTCGCTGACTGAACACCCGCTCAGCTCTGGTGCTTCCACCTCCGCCAACCACAAGTCACCCCCACATGCCATTTCAAGGTCATGTGTTAGAGTTCCAGGAGTCCGCTGAAGAGCGGTTGGCCCGCACTGACTGCTGCCTCGGGCCTACACTGTGGTCGAGTAGGTCACACTTTCAGAACTCAGTATTGATTCATTAATGGCAGATTTGATATCATTGTACGGGCCTCATCGCAGACTGCATACCCTTTCAGCTCCGGTGCCACTAAGTCTGTTCCCCGAAATCCATGGACACCTTCTGGCTGAACTTTGGTGGCGACTGAGTTTATGGACTGGGGGTTG
This sequence comes from Triturus cristatus, assembly GCF_964204655.1. Lineage (NCBI taxonomy): Eukaryota > Metazoa > Chordata > Amphibia > Caudata > Salamandridae > Triturus > Triturus cristatus. The sequence continues at coordinate 589,710,178 of NC_140582.1, forward strand.
TTGTCATTATTAGGGGTGGGCAGAATTTGCATAGCCGCGCTCCGCTAAGCTCCTCTAAACGGTAAAAAATCTCCGCGAGCGCGCACAAATTCCACGAACACGCAGAATTGCTTGTTCGCGTTGCTTTTTTTCTGTTTGCAAACGCTGTTTGCGTGCTCGGGGGGAAATATCTCGCGAACACGCATTTTGAGAACGCAAAAAATTCCACGAAGCAGCGGAATGCAGAATGTTGAGCAATCCCGCGTTCTCCGCGGACCGCGAAATTACCAAAATTCTGCAAATTCCGCGAGCGGAATGGAATTTACCGCCCAGGCCTAGTCATTATCAGGTCTACCCTCTGCATCATGCCCTGGAGGACACCTTCCACTGTCCCACGCAACCCTCCACAACATTCATCTTGGACATCGATGAGGGCCCGCTCAGCTCGCGTGACCTTATCTCACTGCATTGCAAGTCACCGTCCTGTGGTGGTGTGCCTGTGCCAGCTACAGTGCATCCGGGGCCAATAACTCTGTGCAGCTCAAGTCAGGGACCCTGTCTGCTGAGATATTGGATGGCCTCTGAGACGAGGGCCTTGGGTCATCAACGCCATGTGTATGTGGTCCCGCGCTGTCCGCTGCCTCCGGCCGCAACTGTGGTCCACCAGGGCTCACACATCAAATCGCAGGGGACACATGCCACTACCACCAGGACCACCTCCAAACGCCAACTGCCAGAGTCGAAAGTGTCTTGGTGTCAGACTATCATAGTTGCTCACACCTGTCGTTGATGCCATCATCTGCCTGATACCCTGCTCAGCACTACAGGTGCCACTAACTAAGTGCACCACAGCTCATGCACACTTCTGTTTGCTCATTGTGTGACCTCTGTACTTGCTCCGGCTACCACCATGATGCTCCGCAGTTGTCTCTGCAATGCTGGTGTTTTCTGTTTCTGTTTTAATGGTGTTCACTGTTGTAGTTGTTGCCAGCACCAACCACTCCTTGCAAGCTGGCTTACACTCACCCCAAACACATTCAGCACAGGCGTCACTGTACATGTGACCCTGCTAATAAAGGGGCCGGGCGCACGTGCCGGTAGCCAGTACCACAAACTATCTGTGTGTGACATTGTGGTCATAATGTATGCGTGAGGGCCCCGGGCGCTACAACATTGCATTGTGCTGTGTACAGCGGACGCAACCATGTCCCTGCTGGCAGCGGGTGAGACCTTGGACATGTAGCTTTGTCGTCACCTACTCAATACATAAGAGGAGTAGACTGGGCCATCGTATGGAGTTCGGCGTGGGTGTGTGAATGATAATTCCGGGGCTCTGGGCGTGGTTCATTACAGGACATGTGCACATGCATGTGTCTCTGTCGCAGTGTGGGTCTCCTTTGTGGGGTGTAGGTGGTCCCTGATGGGACTTAGACACCCATGTATGTGGTACAGTTTGGCTTCCATGAGCTCTGACCCACACGCACCTGTTCGGCCACCTCCTTTTGGCATTCTGACACTTGGCATTGGGATGCGATGTGTGCCTCGGTGGAGTGTTGGGAGCCAGCCGTGGTGGCAGGTGCTTCCTGCTGTGTGGTCTGTGCATGGGCTGGGGTCTCCTCTATATAGCTTGACTGCCCTGCTCCTGGGGGAAGGTTGCCTAAGATGTCAATGAGCTGTTGTAGGGCGTCGGTGTCGAAGGTGTGGTGGTCCTCTCCAGCATCACTGATGAGTTGTCTGATCTGCTCTGCTGGAGGTGTTATTTGTCCTTCTGCAATGTGAAGGAGAGATGCATGTTAACATTGTGTTGACATGTATGTTGGTGCATTGTTCTTGTTTACATACAGACTGTATGACAATGTACATTGTGACTGTTTGGGAGGTGCTGAAATTTGAGGTGGGACAGTGGACATTTGGACTACATGACGGATGTGAGCTTGTACAGGTACATTTCCATCTCACAGTTTCCTGCTATGTTAGATGTGATTGGCTTGTTTCTGTGCATGGGCGGACCCAGTTGTGTCCTCTGTTCTGCAGTGTCAGTGTTGCACTTTGTACCACAATGTCGTTTGATGTGCTGTGATTGCTATGTGTGTGTGCTGCAGTGTGCCACGAGGATCAGGGACATGATCTGGGTTATTGTGGGTGTGGGTGTGCTACACGTCGTTGTGCATGTGTGCCATTGTGCCCGTCACCCCCGTCCCCTCATTCCCTGGTCGTTACTCACCCTGTTGATGTTGTGTCAGGTCCTATCGAGCTGTGTCCAGACTCCCAACTCCTTGCGCCGTCTCCACGCTGATGACTGTGGCCTCCATTTGCTCCTGCTCCTCCTGTGGCGCAGGACTCCCACCTCCAGTCGCCGTTGCTGCCTTCCTGTTGGCAGTGAGTTTGTGCTTGGTTTGTCTTTTCACATCATGCCAGCACCTCTTGTCCTCCATAGACCTCCTCGACACTACGACTGCATTCACATTTGTCATATGGACGTTCAGTGGATGGTAGTGTTCTGTCACCTCTTTGATCCGGTTTTCTTGCGGACTGCACCCCGTCTGCCTCTTCCTCTTCTACTTGGCCGTCCCCGACCAAGAGGTTCCTTGCTGGTGGTCTGTGGGGCTTGTGGGGTTCGCATTGGCCTCTGCACTTGGTCCGGTGCATCCATGGTGCTACGCAGTTTCTTTTTTTCTCCCTTTTTTTTTTTGCTTTTATAGTGCATTTTCCCGCATGACGCATGGGAATTGCAGGCCTGTTGCTGGTTTTCGCTGATTTTTGTATCGCGATTGGCCTCATCGCAGCTTTTTTTGCGTTCATGTTTCGCATTTTTGTGGTGTCACGTTGACTTTATCGTGGACATTTGATGCGCTATCATGAGCCTATCGCATGGTACCACCGGCTTGGGAATACCACATTACCACAGTGTTATTTTCCCGCGAAAGACTGCGATGTGCAAATCCCCTTCAGAATTTCACTAGAAACAAAAGCAACTCACAGTTGTCTGGCACTGAAAGTTTTAGTCCAACAGAGTAAGTGGCACAAAACTGTTAATATCAATGCACGTCAAAGTGTGGTTGGTTAAAGGACAAGGAGACTTGATATGACAGGAAGTCTGTCTGCCATTTTAGAAATATATTGTATATTGTACAGTGGTTGGAGATTAGATAAATATCACGAGAATAGGGGAGCAAAGTGTTTTTCAATGCCTAAAAATTATGCTTCATCATGGCCAAAAACAGAAAATGAATACCATTTCACCTAAAATCGTTCAAATAATCCCTCTGATCCTGTTTAAGTGTGTGTATATTTTATAGCCTGCTGCTCAAATGCAATGTCAATTTGCAGGATATTAAAACTGTTATGCTCAAAAAGGGCACTAATATACATTACTGTGCATCCCTGTCTAGCTAATGGATTTTGTCTGCCAAAAATATTCAACTCAATTATGCCATTTATACAGGCTTAATTGTACATTAACAACGCATCGTGCCGGAACAAAACTGCGCTTGTTATCACACAGTGTGCTTTGATAAAGTTTTCTTGGAAATTAATGTGCCAGTTTTAAAAGTGTCTTCAGTAGTTTGTGAAAGCTGTACTTCAGCATTTCAAATTGACATTAGGGGGAGATTTTGAATACTTTGGTAATGTTAAAGATATTAGCTTTGCTTGAGAATAATGGCTTTAATTTCTTTTGACACATATTAAAATTGACCGTGAACTTCTTTTCATTACTAATAGTTAACATATTTTGAACAAATTGCAGCGCTTTCTAATGTTTGTGCCTGTGTTTTTGTTTTTACTTATATGAGGTCGACTATGTGATAAAAGTAAAACTGATCTTACAATTTTCCAAAGAGTACATACTAAGAGGTGTTAGTGTAGACACTGTGCAGTGCGAATATCGAAAGTGTGCTCTATCGGGTGAAGATTTTTTAAAGCCTCTGTTTAATAAATGACATAATTGCACTTGCACATACGTTTCCAAAAAAGACCAACATATGCCTGTTACTTGGGGGCATATTTACAAGCCCCTATCGCCACGGAAATGTCACTTTTTGTGATGTTCCTGTGGCAATAGGGGCTTCATCTTATTTACAAGGCCGCGTTAAGCCACTTAACATGTGATGGATCTGGCCCTTTTTGCAGGGTCATCCCCAAACTTTATGTCTTTCTCCTGTATTCCCATTGCCACAGGAATGTCACTTTTTTGCGATGTTCCTGTGGCGATAGGGGTTTCAGCTTATTTACATGGTGGTGTTAAGCTACTTATCGTGGCTTAACGCTGCCTTGTAAATAAGGCTCACTTTCTCACTAGACTTAGCTTGAAAGGTGTGGGCAATAGGTGTTGCGGTGGGCGTTCCGCCGCAACACCCATTGATATTGAGGCTGTCCCCTATTTACAAGGGTGGCGTAAATAGGAAGCAGCGCCAAAATTAAGACCAGGGAAAAGCTGATCTTAACATGGCGAAACTAGGAGAAATGCTTTATTTATCCTTGTTTTTGCTGTTTCTATGTGTGCTGCATTGTGTAGCGCTCATAGAAACAGAAAATTGCCATGAATGGATGTTCATGTGCAGGAAGATGTCCCTTCCTGCACATAAATAATCATTTTAAAAATGATGATTTGCAATTCTCTGTGTGTTGCACAATGCAGCACACATAGGAGTTGCAAATTGCCATTCTGGATTGTTTATGTGCAGGAAGAAAATCTTCCTGCACATAAACAATCATTCCCTCAACACAGGCACTCTTGGCCTGTGTTGGCGCAAGGCAGCTGAATCTAGGAACAGCACAGGGAAAAACAGAGGGGTGTGACATAATATTGTATATACAGTGCATCCCTGCGTTTCTAAAGTGACGGAGCGTGGCATTAGCAATTTTGTAGCTACCCCACGCTCTGGCACTTTCTTGTACATATGCACCTTAGTATTTCCATGTTTGAGGCAAGTTTCAGTGCTACAACAGATGTAGCTAATAGCTGCCTCAGGCTTGCCAACCCTACCGATTTAGGTGGTAAGCTATCACATTTTCAACAGTCCCACTAACTGCAGATTAAAGCAGTATCTAGGGCAGGATCTATCAGTGCAGCAAAACAAAAAGCAAAACAATCCTTCAGTGTAGCAAAACAAGGCTCACTGAAACTAAAACATCTTTCAGCAGGACCAGCAATTGAGGAGCAATGAGGGTGGGGCAGGGGCAAGTGTAGGGGGGAGGAGAACAGAGAGAGAGAGAGAGAGAGAGAGTAGTATGGGATAGGAGCACAAAGCAAAGGGGAGGGTTAGTCAGCAGGCAGGAGTGAGAGGCAGAGAAAAGGAAGGAGAGACAGGCCTTGTTAATGAATGTACGAGGAAGAAAAAACATGAGCACAACAAATGGTAAGTGGGATAGTTGCAAGTTATTAAGACCTTGCAAATGACTAAGGACTCGATTTAGAATTGGGCAAATGGGATTTACTCCATTAGGGAGACAGAGTAAAGTACTCCATCACCTGATGGAGTACCCACCTGCCAAATTTAGGGATGTCTGTTGGGCCAGCAGACATCTCTTAAATTGACAGGAACCTCCGTCACTGCAGTTCCTGGCAATGCATTGAAAAGTTGACAGACAGCCCCATCAACATGATCGAGGTGTATGACAGTTTCATTTTCTATTTATTTTCACTAACAAAATTCCAGAGTGATTTTATTTTTGAAAAGAAACAAAGAAATGACCCCCTCACCATGATAGGTTTCTGTCATGGTGAGGGCCATTTTACATGTTTCACTGCTCCTTATCACCAGGTTTTACCTTGTCTTTATGTGCAGTGGAAATTTGTCATTTGTTCTTCAGCTGTTAAAGATTGGATTGTTGGTTGACTGGTGTGTGATCCCTGGTCAAGGAACAGCCACAATCCCTTGCAGGGTGAACCACAAAAAGTCTCTAAATTAGCCTGTGGTTAACCCTGAGTAGCTTGGCACAAAAAGCAGTCAGGCTTAACTTAGAGGCAATGTGTAGAGTATTTATGCAGCACACAAACAGTAATTGAAAATTTCCAACCAAGTTAAGAAAATAGAGCATTTTTTAATAAACTACTTGACACCAAAATGACACAAATTCAATCAATAGAATCAGAGTTCTACATTTTAAAAGTTTTTACTAAAAAGTAGCAGCAACCGCGGACCTCTAGTTACGTGAGACCGGGTCAAAGATGAAAAATATTTCCGACCATGATGGGGCATGGATCAGATACAAGAAATGGATAGGGCCTGGTCAGCGCTTACCTATGGACTTACAAAAATTCATGATAAAAATGTTCTGAGAAGATAAAGTACAGCATGCAAGGCTGCAGGAGATGTCCAAGAAGGCAGTGTTGTCATCAGATAGCCTTGGGTCGAAGCTACAGTAAATATTTCTACAGTTGGATTTAGTCTGTGAAATGAAAGGCAAAAATCTTCAGCGTGATGAGGCAGAGGGCTGCAGCCGAAGACAGCTGCATGAGACAATGCAACACCCATGGACTCTGAAGCATCCCCACATTTACAATGCATCGTAAACCGGGGAATGTGGCAGATTCTAAGGTGCAATGAGGAGAAATATCATTATGCTGCCCAAAAACAATCACCCCTACAACGCAGACACCCTTGCACCATGGCGCAAGGGTTCCTGCTTTGGCGCATGGCAGCCCATTGTGCACCAGCACTGGGGAAAAGGACAGGAATGCGCTGTATCTCATTGATACGGAGCTTTCCTGCCCTTTTCTTTTGATGCAACGCAGAGCAGCAAGATTCCTTGTGGTGCTGCCCTGCGCCAAACCCACGTAAATGAGGCCCAAAGAGCGTTTGATTTTGAGTAGACAGACCTACAGGGTAATGCAGAGATCTCCAGAAAGACACTGCCTCTGAAAAGTTTAGTGGAGATGGCAGTGCACTGAGAATGGGAGTGCACAGAAGGCCAGCTGTAATGGAAGTGTTTGCAGGAAACTTCATTCTGGCAAGACTGAGCAAACAAAACCGATATTCAGGTACAGAGATTGCCTTCCTTTTATTGTTTTATTTTCGATTACATCATCACTATCCCAATTACTAATTTGCAAAGCAGAAAAAAATCTACGTCATTGGCAACAGAATGCTGGCAAGTATGCTACCCATTTCCATTAAATGTTTGCTATAACTTTCAACGTTTATTGCCTGCTTTTGAGAATAGGACAATATGATAACTTTTCAACCTAGCTCTCTGCTTATGTGTTAATGTAAATTAGATAAAAATCTACCTCTGGGAATCTGCAAAATAAAACGAAGCATGTCTGCGATTGCACCTCATTCAAATAAAAACTCGTTTATTCTGTTGGAGCAGTGGGTGGATATATTGAGCAGCATTACATTAATTCTGACTGAAAAATTAGACCTATTTGCGTTTTGAATGAAAATACAAACCTTCAAATCATTCTCAAACTTGTTTTAATGGCAAGCCTATGATTTCATTTTAACAGTCTCTCTTTTAAGCTATTCGATCATTTGGACTCTTAAGCCTTGATGTTCCTACTGTCTATGATGATTTCCTCTGAACGCAGTGTCCAAGAAGTATTTTTTTAAAGAAAAATAAATGTATTTGCATAAGGTAAATCAATCAGTAAATCGATCTTGCTTGAAAAGAATGCATTCAGTGATTACTTTTTGTAAACTTTTGGAATAATTCACCTTCCTTTTTATTATTGTACTGCACGGTACTATGGGCATCAATGTGCTTGAAATGGAAAAAATAACGAAGCCTTGTTTGACCTAGGAAAGCACTGCATTAGAGAATAATCAAACGCTTGACCAGAGGATATCAGTGGCAGTAAACGTATTTATATTGTTTTACTGGTCCAGCGTGAAGTCTGTGATGCCCTCCCTGTGTTTCTTAAATATATATATGTTTACAATTGCAAACTGTTATTTACTGATAGTATAACAAAAAACATGAGGACAATCGGGAAGTTGTGGGCCCGATCGACACGACTCGTAAATGTCCTCTGTGAATACTGAAAGTCGTAAAGTTCAACTTTCGGGGTCCGAGTCACAAAGCTAAAGTTAGATGAAAGTCTAACTTTACGACTTTTGGTCTTCACAAAAGGCATTTACTACTCGTAAGTGCCCTTTGTGAATACAGAAAGTCATAAAGTTAAGTCAATCGGGCCCTCGGTATTCACAAAGGGCATTTACGAGTAGTAAATGCCCTTTGTGAATACCAAAAGTTGTAAAGTTAGACCTTCGTCTAATTTAACCTTTGTGAATCTGGCCCATTATCTTTAACTAGCATTAGGGGCGTACTGCTTTCGGATTAGTTTCCCTATTTATTACAGTGCGGTAATAAGCGTAGACACATTACTTGTGTTATAGATCTTTCTGATATTTTCCTCAATTTCCCTACATTTATAGAAATGTGTAAAAATTTACATATGTCTTTGCATTGCCGGATGGTGTACTTTGGAAGTGGTGGGTATAGACTATTATGTACAGCGTGGAATTGCACTACACACATGATCATGGGAATGGCAATCCTGTATGTACTTTGTGTGAACTAATAATCCTGCCGCCATATCATAGAGGGATGTGGGTATGAGCTGACCACTTAGCTAGTTATGCTAAAAAGTGGCTTTATAAATGGATTTGCCTCAGATAATGCACATTGTCTTTGACAGATATTTTGCTCATTTTCTGTTGACATGAGAGGCGGCTGATATATCTTGGGGGATCACACCACGTAGGAATTTTAGGAAAAAGTATGTTTCACAGCAAAAAGCTATGTTAGGCGAGGAGAGGAAATACAATTTCTCATCTAAGTAACAGTAATTTTTCAGTAAATTTTATTTGATTCAGACCATCAAGGTAACAGTGTTCCTGGCGATTTAAGGTTAAAAACCAAAACTTGAGATTGCGCTACATTCTCCCCAATAAAATGTCCAGTCAATAGACATGTGCATGGGAAAAAAGCACTAAGGCCTGAGAAACAACCCTTTCAGTTTTACCAAAGACATGAGAACATTGTTAAAAGCACTAACTACAAAATACGTTTTGGGAAGGAACATAGCTTCTCAATACGTGTTGCTTGTTACAGCATTGGCTAATTTCTAACTGCAAGCCCATTATCACAGCGACATGAAATGCACAATTGACTTCCAGCAACAACAACATTCTGTGATTCATTTTATCTGAGTGAAGAGGGGCTAACTGGACAGTCCGTCCCGCTGTAATTGCACTTAAGTTTCACTTTCGGAATGGCGTGTGAGTGGGCCTGGTTAAAAAACAAAAGGTATTCCTTCCCATAAAATGTGAGATTGCTAAACGAAAGACAAAAACAGAAGGGCCCTGAATGGCACAAGTGTGTGCGAGAAGTAACAGAGCGCAGAAGCAATAATTCACGACTCTGAGCAAACACCTTGCATTGGGATTAACTCCGACAACTGCAGATAACTGCTGCAAAACCTTCCTAATATTAAAACGATAAACTTTGTTATTTTATTTTCATAACTTATCGAAGTCTAGCAGCTGTAGAGGTGTCAAGTTTTCCTTTATTCAACTCTGATTTGATTCCCTCAGCAATCAAGAAACCAGTGCCGCTAACATCAAGCAGGCAGTAAGAGTTATATTTCAGCTGCTTCATTTCAATCCCGACGTCAAATGCACTCATATTGTTTCCGCACCTTGTGACGAGGGGTAAAAGGAGACGTTGTGAGTCTAACTTGAGTGACATGAAGCCGGACGCTGGCCTTTCTCTGCAACGCCCCATGAGCGTCAATCTGCTGTGCTGCTACTTGCTTGCCTGCAACACCCACCCCAGTATTGTGAAAGTGGAGGGCTGTGAAACGGTAAGCCCAACGTCATTGCATCATTCGTAACTGTGCCCTGCGCACTGGAACTTCAGAAAATGCCTGGTTGCCTGGCCATTACTATGAGCGAGGCTCAGACAGCAAAGCATTTACCATCACTTTACATTTGCCTACTGACTGTCAGAGTTATATTTATGTAACAATGGTAATGGGATTGCGAAAGAGGTGAGTGGGCGGTGCAGCAACGCCCTGATCAAGAAACCACTGCTGCGTATTTTTAACCAAATCCCTAGAGAATAGTTTGAATCTCCAGGAGATCTGTAACCGGTTGCTGCACAGCATTGCATCAAAGATGAGTAAATCCACCCCTTTTAGTTAAGTAAGGAGTTACTGGCTCCTGTCAGGTTTCAGCTAATTAGTAGCAGACTTGAATTATGTGTGTAGATGGGACAAGATGCTTGTGGCTGGTTTTATGTTGCCGGACGCCCAGCAACACTTTCCCCAAGTGGCTAAGGCCCTTGCTGTCAGGAACTGTGGCTTACCTCTGTCGAGGGTATAGAGCAGTACGGGGTCACTTCTTCAAGTGCACAACAACAGCGCTCTCCACCCGCACTGGCCAGGGAGCAGAGCCAACAGTGCTCCTCCCAGGTTTCTGCAGTGAAGCGCTCACCATGCTCGCATTGTACCAATAATGTGCCCGCCAGGCACCAAGCCCCAAAAGACACACAGGACAGAGCTGGGCACAGGCAGGCCAGCCCACAGGCACACCAAGCAGACAGCAGGTCAGTCCCTAGTGGTGGTTCCTCCTGGCGCCCAACAGTCCTCTTCTTCCAAAGTAAGCTAAAAAAATATGGGGTCACAGCCCCAATATTTATGGTGCAGAAAGTCTTTGCTCTGCCCTGCTACAGGGCTCTGGTACCAGTTTGAACCTGTTCTGGGGGCACTTAAAAAGTATCATTTACAGTGCACAACACTCCCCATTGTAAGTGTAAGCCCTGGCCCCAGACACACCACAGGGGGGCAGAGCCATCATTGTGGAAGGCAGGCACAGCCCTATTCAATGCAGGTGCTACTTCTCCCTCCACGCCAAATGCAGACCAAGCCTACTTGGCCTAGGGCTGACTCATCCAGACTCTCTGGAGCCACTGCACATCCCGAGCCCCTGTCACTCCAAAGCCAGACACTCAATACACATCCTAGCAGAGGACCAAAGACATAAAGCACACAGAAATGCCTAATTCTAAAAGTTGCATTTCTAAAGTAGCAATAATAAATCTGCTAACACCACTATGCAGCATTTATCACCATTATTCCAAATATACCAAACTTGATCACGCTACCCCTCTCATGTCAGGAATTAACACTGAAGCATATATCATGGAATCCCCAATGCCTCCCTATGAGAGGGCAGCCTCACAGCAGTTAGAAACCAAATAGGTTGTTTGTCACTACCAGGACATGCCACACAGTTAAGGCACATGTCCTATCTTTTACCTACACCACACCCTGCCCATAGGGCTTGCTGGGGCCTAACTTAGGGGTGACTGATATGTAGTAAAAGGGGAGTCACAGATGTGGCAACCACTTTATGTGCTGCATCACAGTGGCAGTAAACTGTGCGCACAGGCCCAGCAGTGGCAAATGCCTGAGACAAATTTGGAAGGCTACTTTGGTGGTTGGCGCAAGCAGTGCTGCAAGCCCACCAATAACATTTAATTTACTTGCCCTGGGTATATGAGATACCACTGTACACATAACTGACATGTAAATTAAATATGCCAAACATAGTAGACCAATCTTACCAAGCTTACCATAGAGAGCACATGCACTTTAGCACTGATCAGCAGTGATAAAGTGCCTAGACGCCTAAAACCACCAACAACAGGTCAGAAGAAATTCAGGAGTAAGGCAAAAAGTTCTGGAATGACCCTTCAAAAAGGGCCAAGTCAACAATATCCTTAAAGCTCAAGATGGTTAGAATGTTTATGATGTGCATATGGGCTCTTTTGTACGGGTATTTGGCATGGGGCAGCGCAGCAAGTCATCTTGCTGTGCTGCCCAACGACAAAATGAAAGGGCAGGAATGCATCGTATTTATGCAACGTGGTAGAATCCTGTCCTTTATCACTGAACTTGTGCCGTTTTGGCTGCCTAATGACAATGCAGGCACCCTTGCACCATGTTGCAAGTGTACCTCTGTTGTCTGCAGGATTGTTTTTGTGCAGGAAGAGGCACCTTCCTATATGGAAACAATCGTAAGAGGCGTTTGCAGCACACATAGAAAGAGGAAATAACAAGGAGAAATAAAGATATTTCTTCTTGTGACACCTCACCTTGGGAGGCGTAAGGAATTGGTGCTTCCCCATGTTTACATGTTCTAGTAAATCTGGGCAGCATCAAAATCTGTGGGTGTTACGTTGGAAAACCCCCTGCAACACCCATGGAATACCTCCTTGGCACGGAGTAAGGCAATATAGCGATTTGTGCTGCCTTGCCTTACTCCATATCAATAAGTCCATTTAATGCCATGCATAGTGGCTTTGTGTGGCATCATAGATATGAGCTTGTTACCTGCACCTGCAGAACGGCACAAAAAGTGACGCTCCATCGGCACAGGGGCGTTGTAAATAAGCCCCATGGTGTTTAAGGAGTTGTTAGACCCAGGCAGGTAATTACTCTAAACAGCATTGTAACAAAATACTGATTCGTGTAGTAAATTGCAGTTCACTGAGGTTCTAACCAGAAATTCATATTTCACACATCAAGAGTTGGAAGGGTATCTACAGTTAAATGTAGCAATCTTGATGTTAGTAGTGATACAAGACAGGTTACAGTATACCTTGGACTAGTATAGGCCCATTTCTCAATGCACAGGACAGCAAATATAAGTCCAGGACCATCAATCTTGCGCCTCACTATCAGTGAGGGCCTAATCAGAGGGGGTCTCTCCACAACTCTATTCGACAGCAGGGCTGGCAATGACCCTGGAGCCCAAATCACCCTCCTTCCAATGACACCGATCTGTGCTCTCAGTAGTGGGGTCATTGCTTACCTTCGCCTTCGTGGCTTGTTGCTTCTCCCAGGTGATGGGTAGCAAAGAAGCAGTACAGACAGCTCCAATCATGCTGTCAGCTGGCCACTCATGCGGTCACCTCTGCCTCATGATCACTGCAGGAGTTCTGGGAGCACTCTTGGTTGGTGCCTATGAGTGGGCAGCTCCCCGGTTGGAGGAGCTGAGTAGCTCAGCATTGGGCAGCAGTTCACCTTGATGTCATCCACCCCTGTGGATTCGCTAAACTTTCTCCTCGTTTGCACCAGCTGAGGCATTTACTGATGTCTGCAGAATATAGGCAGGTAGGGGCAGACCCCTGGAGCCACCCCAAAGCATGTCAGTTTAGGTCAGAGTCATAACCCCACCCTAAGAGTGATGTCAGGCCGGACAATGTCTTTGCTCCAAAATTGTTTTTTAAGTGTGAAGGTAAAATCCTTCTCAAGCATAGACACCCACATCAACTTTTTGGAGGTTGCTTGGAAACTATGTCATCATTTACCAAGGCCGATTATCAAGTTCAGGCATATGAAAGCCAAAAGTGCTAGTCTGTATTTGGGATCGTTTTAAGAGGTTGTTCAAAGCTGCAAAAGAATACTGCAGATTTTAAGAAAGACTGCTTTATGTTTATACCAGTGCTTAATACTAACAGGAGTTAGAAGCCCAATAACGCAGGATAATTGTAGTGATTAAACAATGATGAACAACAGAGAGACTTGAAATGTTAGTCTTGAAAAAGATGGAATATTAAAGAGAAACCATTGAAACGCGTCAACGCTTTTTCTGTGGCATAATCTATGGGAACACTTTGTCCTGTATATGGTAAAATAGAGTGTACCCAGGCCAAGTGAGGAAATTGTCCCACGTGATATGCTTGACCAATGACAAACCTTAGTGTCTAATGATATTTTTTCTCTCTTTGTTTATGCAATATTGTTTTTTATAATAATTTTGTTTTGTATAATGTTTTTAATGTACTGTTTTTATATATATGATTTTTTTTTATATAAAAGACTGTCACGTATCTGATGTGATTTTTATATGTTTATAAATTTGTACAAGAATGTGTAATAAAATAATATGATCTAATTGTTGGTTGTAATAGAAATATTTATTAAAAATTAAACAGGGTATATATACAATACTTGAAATTAGGATGGGATTTACTTAAACAATTATATTGTTTTAATTAGAAACCAAGGGATAACTCTTCTTTAATCATTTTATCCATGCCATTGTCTTTTCTATTGATTTTAGTGTAACTCGTTTCGCTATTGCCATTTTTTAAACCTTTTCCATTTCCTATAACCATTACATTTTTCATTTCCTGTGCTAGAGTTTTTCTATTCATTTTATTTTAACTTAAACTCGGAGTGGACATTGAAGTTCTTTATTTCTTACTTTATTGTTGAAATGACTGATTTATATACACTTTCAATAGGAATCACCCTTTCACTTTGGCCAGTTTACAAATTGTGAGCCAAGTTATATCATTGTTCAAAGTTGTTTACCTCTTCTCATGTAGGCCAGTTTGTCACTGCTGGGTGTGCAATTGTGTGCCATTTGTTTTTACAACAGCCAGCGTAGCTCTGCCGCAGCAAAATTCGTTTTTTATTTTGTCTATGTAAAATGGTAGCACACTTTTACAATAAGTAATATGGTGCAAACCTTAGCATAAATTAGCGCCCAGGTAGGCTCTCTCAGCAGTTCTGTGGTGAACTAGTGAGTCACAGACGTTAAGAGTGAAGTTAATCTTTTGATTTTCTGTGAAATATACATTTCTGTGAAAAAGCGAAACAAACAATTAAAGACCTAATTTAATTTAATTCCTAAAGAATACAGAAGTAGCATCATTTTGCAACACGCACAAATACACCCACGCCGATATGTTTTAGTTTAACTGCTGTAAAAAAAAATCTCGCTCGCTAGCAACAGTTATTATTTTTAATGAGGAAAGTTTGCACACATAATTACACAGCACAGACTGACTTCTCAAAATATGAATTACCAATTGTGATACAGGAACCTTCCGATCATTAATCCCAGAGGTGCATTTAGAATGCCGCGGCTTTTCAACAAACACTGCCGGTGTCAGGGAAATCCAATACAGGCTTTATTAAGCATGTGAGTGAAAACACAACTTGCCAGTGGACACCAATTGATTAATCGATTGCCCCAGGAAAGGGGACAGCGGAATCAATGAAACATTGCAAGTAAAACAACTCAGGATAGTAAACAGAGGAGAGCCGAATTGATCCTGCGGTGCCCTCTACTGTAATCAACTTATATGCAGTTAAAGTGGCTCAGGCCAAGAAATACAGCTGATGTCAAATCAACACATGGGATTTGCTGACGCTGCTATTGTCAGAGTTTGCGGGTTCCAGGTTGCAAGCTTGAATAAAAGGCTTCAGTGTGAATCAATGCGCGTTCCCCATTCTAGGGAAGTCTGCCTTTACCTGTAAGTATGTAATTACACCTCCTTCAGGAACCTCACTTAGGAATTCCCACAATGGGTATCATCATGAGGTCCCTGGTAATGGCACTGGTAATTCCAGCTCCCTAGAAGTTTCTGTTACTGGTCAGTACGGTAACCGCAGGGTTCGAAAAAACTATGCATTATGAGTAAGAACCACAGCGTCCACTGACAGCCGCGGTCGGTAGTAGGAGGTTTACAGGTAAGTCAACATATAAATTAATAAAACGAATTTCGTTGCGTGCACAGCATCGCATTTGGGGATGCAGTGCACGCAACGAAATTCGTTTTATTAATTTATATGTTAATTTACCTGTAAACCTCCGTAATCCATAGTTTACTACCCCCCACCCTGCCCCTCCCCCTCCCCCTCCCCACGTCACCACCCTGCAGTTACTTCTACTACCGACCGCGGCTGTCCACTGAGCTGTGAAGAATAATTGGGAATTCACTTCATCCAATTCCCTTGGTTATTCCTCATTCACTAGTGCACTAACTCCCTGAGATTTCAGTTGTTTTGAACAGCCGGAGTCCCCAGGTGGAACAGTATGGGCTTGTGGTATTGCAGCAATACTCTTACTCCCGATGGGCACAGTAACTTCTTTTGATGGGCCCATCTAAGAAGATGTGTATCTCATAATGCGGACCATAGGGTCCTCTTATAAGAGTAGATTGCTGCTATGCTTCTGCTGAAGTGACAGCAAGGATTATTGCCTTTCTAATACAGTTGAAAACAAAAACACTCCGTCCCAATAATCACATTAGAAAAAAAAACATTTTTAAGAGTTTTCAACAAATGCAAACTCGATTTGGTTTCGCTCTTCTGCGAAGTACTTCTTCTAAGTGCAGAGACTGCATGAAGATAGATAAGCTGTGTGAGTATAGTGCCAAAACACTAGGGGGCATATTATCAAGAAACGGCGTTAAAATTATCGCCGCATTAGCGACAGAAAACTGGCGCCAAAGCGGCGATAATGGGCTTGATAATATGCCCTTGAGAATTCCCATAGAAGCCCACGTTCTAGTGCCAACATGGGCTTCTATTGGAATTCTCTGCGGCATATTATCAAGCCCATTATCGCCGCTTTAGCGGCAGTTTTCTACCGCTAAAGCGGCAATAATGTTAACGCCGTGCTTGATAATTTGCCCCCAAGTGAGAATAGCACAGGAACATAAAAGGATCTATGAAACCTGTGATGAGCACTTGATGACTGAACTTCTATCTCTCTGGCCTGCTCTGCATATGAATAAGAACATAACATAGAATGTTGGTCAGGGGGCACACATATTAGTTCTTCTTCCCACTTTACTTTACTACACATGCTTCACTATTTCTTTTATAGTCCTGTTATTTCTTTCCTCCTTATTTTTCCTGTCAATTCCGACCCTTATTCCCTCAATTTTTAGCTCAAGCTACAGCACGTATGTGCTGTCTGCAAGACCTGCTGTAATCAATAATCTGACTTTTTTCTTGCCTGCTACTTACCATTGGCTCACTCCACTGTCCTTCTTCTTTGCTGCCTCCTAAATTGTTGGCTTTGCCAATACGTCACTTCCTTTCAGGCTGAGGCACACCGGTAAAGTACGGCTTTCTTATGCTTTGGTTCTTCAGTTGTTGAGTGAAGAACTCTTTTTTTTGTTTACATTTTCCTTTCCGCCATTGCCGCTGCTCATCAGTGCTATTTTTTAAATATTTACATGGGGCATTTCTGTGGAAGCGTGTGCTGCCACGTGCCTTTTATTAGTACGGTGTCGGTTTCACGGCCACACGCTTCATGTATCATGAAGCTCAGCGGGTGATGCATTGATAAAAGAAGACACAGACTTTTTAGTTCGGTGCCAGTGCCGGGCTATTAAGGAAGCACCTCCTGCTGTAAGCTGTTTCTCCACTCTTGTGTGTAAACAGGCACATTTTGCAGCCCCACACCCCAGCTTCAGCAATGGTGCCAGCTCCTTGTTGTAGTAAGGAAAAAAGATCGGACCGTAACACAGGACAAAGACTTTCTACTCGCGATTGGCTTTATTTACATATCGGAACTGTGAACTTGCCTCATCTTTCACTTTGAAACACTCTGCTGCCAACTGCACTCTGAAAGATGTTTAGCAACATTCTAACTGCACTGCATGGTGAAAAGTTCTTGTTATGAGCCAGTCAAACCCCCGCAGCTCATTTCCTAAACTGTGGCAAAACTATAAAGAAACGAGCAACTAACTCTACAGGCAGCGTCGCTAACACGACCTGCTATTTAAGGAAATGAGACAGGGGTTCTGGGTCAAGAAACTTTCTCTTGGCCACATATTCAAGCTTAAAAGATTGTCAGTTTGCGATGTTATCTTGAACTACAATGTCTTATTTTTTAGGTTTGTATTGTTATGCAGGCACTATCGATAATGTGTTCCTACAAAATCTGTGCGCAATTGCTAAAATTGAGCTCAAAACAACAAAACTTATCAAGCAAAATACAATTGTTTAAGTAGTGCTTAGATCATCACTCCCCTTGGTTTGATGAGTAAATAGTCAGTGCCAAGATGGCGTGGGGTTTGCATTGTGCACAAGGCGTTCCACAGAGCATTGGCTTTCGAGTTTTCACTGTGTACAACCACGAGCCTTGCCATCTCCCATTTTTGTTTGTGCATGTAGAAACTTGGGACCACATAATCTTACTGCACTGTATGGTTGAGCAGCATACATGATTACTGTAAATAAACAGGGCTATTGGTAAAAGGATACGCTTGCTTTTATCAAAAGATTTCCAGACAAAATAAACACAGGTTGTTGCATCTAACAATGCTCGATTTTCTTAGATGGAGATGACACAATGCTTCAATTATTCAGGAAGACAAGATTCACAAAGACTGGCAGCAAATGTAAATGACGTAAAATGAGTGGATTAGAGTATGTTTTCTTTGTTATGCATAACTGCCTCTTACAAAGAGCAACGTCTCACTTTGCTCATTCCAAACTAATACCTCACCACCTTGTAGCCCTTTCGGAAAAAGCAAGCGTTTGTGGTGTGAGGCCTTTCTAAGCATTCAGGCAGAAGTTATTTTTTGCAGTTTGTGCTTCTGAACAAAGAAAGACATATGTCTTCAATCCTGTTCCTCTTAGAATACAGGACGGACTGCATGCACATACCTTTTTTGGCCTCTTTGCTACATTGGCGTTGCATTATTGTTTGCAACACCTATAGCTCCAACTTTCAGTAATGCAAGACGTATTGCACTGCAAATGCTTGTTTTTCTTTCGCTTCTCCCAGCCCTGCTGTTTCCCCATTTCATGTCCTCCCCCGGTCTGCTCTGCCTGCGATGTTCCTCTTACATTTTGTTCTATCCTGCTACACTGTATAACACCGAATGCTAAACACAAACTGTGCTTTAATCTGATTTTAGATTGAAACCATGCGAAAGTAGTTTCACAGTTTTAGCCAATTCAGAACCCATTATGAAGGAATGGTGGTTTAGCACAATGGGAAATACTTTGAGGATCTGGATTTGCTGTGTAACGAGGGTCTTTAAATAACTGCACATTTACAGATGTTAAGAATCTTAAAGTAGGCAAGAGTCTATAATAGGAAGCTATTTAAAAAATATTATAATATAAGGGATTTTTGTTGAGTGCATTCTTAGTGTTAATTTTATAGTTGCATTCTTTAACATCTGAAAGTGTGCCCACAGTGGGCTTGAAATTTATCACTATAACATCCCTATTTATTTCAAAATACTTTTCTAAAATATTTTCTGATGTGAATGTAAAAGTGCGGCACACACAATGTTCCATTAGAAACAAGCATCTGCAATGCAATAGGTATCGTAATTACAGCTTAAACTCTCGCAAATGTGAGACCTCTGCGGCACCCACGATTTAGCTTCACACATCTTAAGGTAAAGCGCAGTTGCATCAATAGCTTCAAAAGCAAGGCAATAGAAAAAAACTTTTTTCCATTGCTTTACTTTTGAAACAATTGCGGCACCCACGCTTTAGCTTAAGAGTTTCAAAGCGAAAGCGTGGGTGCCGCCGTTGCAACTAAAGTAAGTAAATAGAATTTATTTTTTATACTTGTTTACTTTTAAAGCAATCATGGAACCTGTGTTTTAACATAAGATGTTAAAATCTAAAGCACGAGTGCAGCCATGTAAAAAAAAAGTTATTAAATAAAAAAGTAAGTCATGCAACCGCGTTGAGCCAACCAATATGAAAACAAAAGCGCAGCAGCCATTATGCTTGTGGAGGCATGCAGCTCTGGAAAAACAAAAAAAATAAGCATAGAGGGAGGGGGTGTCCTGCCTGCAACTGCAGGCAGGACAAAGCTATTTGAGAAAAGAGTGCTTCGAGGCTGTATTTAAAGCCTACCGAGCTGCAACACATGTAACAGAAAGTGTTGCCATGGGAGTTTACAACATGAGACAAGGAGGTACTAAGGATGGACTACTAAGCCTATTGACCAATGAAAAGGGCAATGACACAAGCCAAATGAAAATATGGTCTGAGAGTGGGCGCAGCTTCAAGTCCATACCTGAAAACTGCGTGCCACGCAGAGCAGCGCATGCTCTGCCCAGGCTAGACCTAAAAAGGAGAAGCTCAAGTTAGGGTGCTGGGGGATCTGGTTTACCAGGCATCATGCTGGATGCAGCCTTTGAGGTCTCTTTCCTTGCACCCTGGTATGGGCTAAGCCTTCCCAGAAGCACTGGTAAGGCGGTGCCCATAATCAAAGTGTGCACCAGTTTTCAGCCTCCCAACCAGGTGCTGAATTTGAGTCAATCTTTAGGAGTGCCCTGCAGTGTGGATTCTCCAGGAAGTCCTGTAATCACTAGGATATCCCAACATTGTAATAAGCCTGGGTCCAGTGTCTCTTCCAACCTCTCCTTCAGCCCCAAGGGAACTGGTTGACATTGAACGGATCAATGTCTAGTGCCTGGCTCACTATTAATTGTAAAGCAAGAGCCAGTGCATGAGATATATACAGGATGTTGCTGTTGTGGCCGGTCCAGGGGAACAATTGTGGAGAGCTAGTGGCTTAAACTGGCTGTCTGGCTCGCTGGGGTACCAAGGACCCAGTGCTGCTTTAGCCCTGCTTCAATCCTGTTCTATCTTATTGGAAATGTTTCACTTGCTTATTGCATACCTGATGAAATGCCACAGATGGCTTGCAGTGCAGCAAGAATCAGCGAGTTCTGAAGAGTCTAGCATACATCTGTTATGGGGTACATCCAATTGTGGGGGGCATCCAAGTGTTTAATTACATGACTACCCAACAACTAGCTTCTATGTGCATTTAAATAAGCCTATGGTATGTTGTACCCACGAAAGCAACTGATACATCTTTGAGGCAAATTCATCCTATATGTGAAGAATATTTAAAGGTAATCTATAAGTATTGTAACTAACAGCTTCATAACAACAATATGAAGACAACTGCAATGGGCCTGGTGACAGATTTCTTAATTCATGCTACTGTGAATAAAGATCCAGCCTCCAATGTGTCCAGCATCCAACTTTGAAGCAGTTGCATTTAATGAATCAGCAACACATTGTTATTCCAAATTATGCTACTGGTCACACTTTGAGAGAACCATGATAAGGTAGACTTTCCAAAGGCCCTTATCCAGTCTTGAAGTAAAATGCTTTGGATGTCAATAGATACAGAAGAAATAAATTAATTGTGTTATGCAGATAGTGGAAAGTAAACTAAGGAATCATAGCCTAGAAAGCTGTTTGATCTCTGGTAATATGCATATTAAAAACGCTGCACATATTCACCTTACTTTCTAATATCGTGCATATTTAAGTAATTTCCATAGGAAGAGATAGTTATCAACATGTTGGAGTCCTCAGATTTTTAAAACAACTCAAAATGTGGAGTTAGGTTTTTCAGATTATGGCTCAGGGAAACAACCAAGAACCAGTACAAGTATTGTAAAATGGTGTCATTCAGTTTATGTGAAAGTTCAATAGACTCTGTTTGAAAAAAGGTACTGTTACTAAAGTAGTGAGTGTGACATACATTAAATTTAAGATGATGGAAAATCACAGATCACACAGCCAAATGATGTGGAACCTCCGTGAAGGACACCATGATACCATGTTGTCAAGGATCTTTCAACAGAACAAAATGGAAATATTGTGCTGGGATACGAGACACTATACCACAGAAGGCCCTTCATGTACCTTAAAAGAACTGTAAGCTGACTATCATGCATTAATAGTGGTCTGATATAAATTATATAGGATCTCAGCATTGTTGTCACTACCACTGTGTGCCTACTCTGAGTAGATAAATCCTGTCATAGTAGTCAAATTATGATCACTGACGTTCAAGGCAATTCATCAGGACCAGAGTTGGTTATCTGCAGGGTGTCACACATCGCTTTCATCAGACCCATGGACTTGTATGTGTACATGCCTTCTCTGGCTGTTCCAAATTTGGTTCTGGCAGCTGACTTACTGCCACACAGTTATGGCACCCTGATCATGCATTGCCTTTTATATGCCTATGACACCTACATTATGAGTGACCATATCCAATGGACTGACATGGCAGACTGTTATAGAGTGACGTGTCAAGCAGCACCCCAGATGGTGGTAGTGCAGGGAATGGTGACATGTACCTACAGAAGGGCATGTTCACATAGCAATGGCATAACACAGCTATGCAAGCACCTCAGCTTCACCACCCTGCATCATTCCATAAACACATGAAGCTTCATATTCATGAGGATTCGGTGCACCCCATGTGTTATCCCTTGCGCTGGCATGGATAAAAACAGCCAAGCACCAACACAGACACCCGTGCACCATGGTGCAAGGTTGCTTGCTTTGAGCATGGCTGTTCTTTTTGCAGCAGCACAAGGGTGAGTACAGGGGTGGCACATATTACAGTAAATATAGGCCAGCTGTGTATTTTTGCAGTGATGCAGCTCAGCACTGCAGATTTCACTGTAAATATGGCCCATGGTCATCTGGTGTACATCAATTACATTCACCCCCACACCTGGTCAAATTTAGTTGATGAGAGGAGTTCAGGTGGTCCCTAGCATGGCAGCTAACACCTATGTGGTATTATCCTGCATGCCAGGACAGCTGCATACCATGTAGTTTAATTTAGGCGAGTATAAATGTGACTCTTGAAATGTCCCTACATGTAGGTACTACCCATGGCCCACATATCCTCCACCCCTCAGGTGTGTTGTATCTCCTGTGGTATAGCAATTCAATGCTAGAGATTTTGAGGCTAGTTTAAGGTGCATGGGCCCAGGTGAGACAGAGGGGCATCTTTTATATACATGTGGTGCAGTGCAGGGAGCCATCTTGCTGCGCCAAGCTGTGTGAATAGGAAAGTGCAGAGTTGCACTGTGTTTACAACAATACAACATATCCCTGTGCTTTCCTTTATGCTTCTGCATGCACATTCAGCTGGCTAGCACCAATGCAGGTATCCTTACACCATGGTGCTGGGATGTAGGCTTTGAAAGACTTCTGCTGTTTGTGCACCAGTGCAGGTAGTAAGGACAGGCGTGCACCTTATCTCGTAGTAATGGCACATTCCTGCCCTTTCCTTATGATGTAGGATAGCACCAATAGAAGGCTTGCAACGCAGCCTTACACCAACATATTATCAAAATGCCCATAAGCCTTCCATTGATGTCATGTTTAACCATAGATGAACCAAATGCCTATCCTCTGTCCTGCAGACAGTGTCGCAGAACACTTGGACATAGCTGCCTGGACTGCATGACATTACGCAGTTTCCCATTTTGAAACTTGTTGGTACTTACCCTGTTGCTCATGTGGTTCATCATAGCTAGCACTGTCCTGTCTCGCAACTCCAACCACCAACACCTCAGAGATAACTGCGGACACATGCTCCGCCAAGGGATCAAGCTCTTCCTGGAGCGCTGGACTGCCACCTCTGGTCTGCAATGCTGCCTTGAGAATGGTTTCCTGTTTCTTCTTAGTTTTATGCTTAGAATCCTGCCAGCACTTGTTATAGTCAGTCACTGTCCTCCTGAATTCGGCAACACAATTCACATTGTTCACTAAGGACTGCCATATGGTCTTTTTCCTCCCCAATGACACTTTGGAGCTGACAAAGAGCTGGTGTTGGTGCTCCGTCACCTCCCTGATCAAAATCTCATTCTCCTCCTGACTGAACTTGCACTTCGTCATCCCCTGAGACTCTGGCTGGTCATACTTGCTGTTAGTGGGCCTGTTGGAGTTGTGACAAATTATTAAGAACTTGTCCAAAGATCTAGCCACACTTTGTTCCAACCAGCAACAATGAATTCACTTCTATATGTTCTCACGTTATTTGTTTGACATTTATGTATTGTATCCATTGTCTTGTATGTAATATATATGTGTGAATACGTTGTTATATGTACCATGTCGCAGCATTTGAATTATTTAATTTTTATCATGAATTTATAAAAAATAAAATGTATATTTTAGTCTAAGAGTTTTCTGTACACTGAGTCATTTCATATGTCAATGATGTGCTTTATGGTATTGTCAGACCAGTTAATGGCCTAGGTGTCTACTGTTTTCAGTTATAATTGCCCTGCCCTAGGATTTATCGTACTTTGAAGGGGGTCCCTCTTTTTCTCAAATAGCGTGTATTTTCTAGCCACTAATTGGCCGAATGTCACATGTTCTACCGTAACTTTTATTTGTTTAATGAATTGACATGCACATCTGCGAGCACCAGTTTTTTGGCCCGTAGCTCTTCCTAACGCCATGTAGTGCCGTAGTGTAAATACGACACTAACATGGCATTAAGAACTGTCATACCGCAGCGGTAACATTTTTGGTGCCTGTTCCTGTAAATATACCCTTAAATCTTTATATATATATACTTGTCAGGTATGTAGACGTGGAGTTAATAATTATAATTCAATACTTGCTCATATATACTTAAAATCTCAAAATAACGAATATGGATATATTATGTTATGCTATGTTTACTACCATAGAAAAGGAAAAGGAAAAGGGTAGTGGTCTTAGATCAGGACCACAAATTCTGATTTAGGACCACATAGTTCAAACACCTAGTGGCATATTCTCAAGGACGTATCACCGAGTTATCAGCACTTTATCGCAGCCAAATTGGCGATAAATGTATCGTCCCATTCACAAGCCGGAGCTAACAGCCCATATCACCAGTTTACCTGCGATAGCAGCTGCAAAAAACATCGCCACAGATGACACGGGCAACTAAAGCTAATGATATGCAGAGTAGGTGTTCCCGTGTAAAAGCAGCAAACACACTACTTCACAACATTCTCAACGACCAGCCAGATTAGCGATAATATCGCAAAACATGCGATAAGGCGTGTTAGCTAGAGGATTTTAACACCTGCTCCTAGCAGGTGTAAAGTCGGATGACAACCGTCACCAGAAAAGGGAACACATGCCACTGATGGAGCCACTGATCATGCAGCTCGGAGCCCCAACAGGGCCAGAACACCCACCACCACCACACCCAGGACCGCCACCCCGGACCACCACAGAGGCAGCGCAGACAAAGACAGCGGACCTTCAGAAAATGCCCCAACCTCACAGAACCAACACCAGAAAATGTCATTGCCCACTACAGGCTCAAAAGGACAACCATCCTACGCATCCTGACCATCATAGCCCACAGGCTGATGCTACCAACACATCGGACAACCAACATCCCTCCGCAGACAAAGTTGCTGGCTGTGCTGCACATGTTGGCCTCTGGGACCTTCCAACCAACAACCGCCAGAGACGGAGGAGTCTCACAGCCAGACCTATCAAAGTTCCTCACAACTGTCTTGGATGCCATCATCAGCTTGGTACCCCAGTACCTATACTCACCCCACACTGCGCAGGAACAGCTGGAGACAAAGCAAGGCGTCTACGCCATAGCTGGCTTCCCACACGTGTTAGTGGGCAATTGACTGCACACATGTCCTAATTGTGCCCCCTGGTGACACTGTACACAATTACCTCAACAGAAAGCACACGCATTCTATCAATGTGCAGGCAACAGTGGACCGCCTGGGAATCGCCACCAACGTCGTCGCCAACTACCCAGGCAGTGTGCATTATTCCTACTTCTACCGACAGTCCATCATCAACCACCGCTACCAGGATGGCACCCATGGAAATGCACTGCTCGTTGGCAAGTACCAAATGAACACACAACACACCTCAACTCCAAAACCATGCAACTCACAACGCTGGGAATGCACATGTTACAAACTCACATACAACATGCCCAACAACATGCCCACCCACCAGACACAACAGCACAACTTACTGTGGCAACCTGGGCCAGCCATGTACATAAGCCATCAATGGCATGGCACCTCAGCCACACAATAGCAGATTGTGGGGAGAGGTGGGAACCAGGCATGTGCGAAGGAGCAAGTGACCCATGAATGAGAATGTACACAATGCCAAGTGTGGCGTGGATGTGATGGCCAGACTGGCGTATGCAGACCACATACATATCCATGTCAACATACACTACTAGTGTATGCAGTGTAGTGGACAGTGGACGCAACCATGTCACCCCAGCCAGTGGGGAAGTTCGCAGAAATGTAGCTTGTTGTGTCCCCTCCTGGAAGCGTGGGCGGAGTGGGCTGGCCCGGTGTATGCCAGGCCAGCATAGGGGTGTGAATAAAAAGCACGTAGCCCTGGGCATGGTTCTTTTCTGGATTGCCCAACGTCTTTGCCAGGGCGGCGCCTCTCACTCCGCCATGAGGCCGACGCTGTCGTCGTGAGCGGAGTTGCCTGCGATCCTGTGCACCTGCAGTACCCTGGGCCGCTGGTCCCCGAACCCGTCTTGCCCGCCCCTGCGCACCCAGGCCTCACTGCTCGCCAGCCAACACTGGCGTGTGTCAAAGAGGGCCCACCACGTGCTGATGCAACCTCCAAGGCTGAGGCCCATGACCGTGGCAGCCTGCTAAGACCATCACGACCTCCTCCAGCAAGGCCTGCAGTCCTCCTTTCTCGTTGACGTACTCCACCGGCATACACAGCGGACAAGTAGGTCACACATTTGGAACTGAGTCTTGATTACAAAATGGCAGAGTACATATTGATGGCCGATTATATGTCACTATACTCCCTTTGATGTGGTGCCACCGAGTCTCTGTTCAGCATGCCAGCCACAAGTGTCTGCGGGTCCTCGTGGACTACTGCCTTCAGCCCACACTGCGCTTGAGTGGGTCACACATTTCGAACTGAGTCTTGATTTCTTCATGGCCGAGTTCATATCATTGCACGCAAGGAGAGGTGTAAGAGGAAGACGCGTTTCAGTCAGGAGGAAAAAAGGATCATCGTTACGGAGGTGATCGAACACTACCAACAACTGCCCTGGTGTCACTAACTCTGTGCATCGCAAGACGACGACAAGTGCTTGTAGGCCTCTGCTGACTGCTGCCTCTGGCCTACACAGCGACCTAGTATGTCACACATTTGATTTATTCATGGCAGAGTTTATATCATTGTACCGGCCTCATCGCAGACGGCATCCCCTCCCAACCCCGGTGGCACTAAATCTATTTCCTGACAGTCATGGGCACTCTCTGGTAGAACTTTGGTGGCGCCTGAGTCTATGGACTTGGGGTTGTCTTCATCCTCATGTAGCTGATACCGACTTGGTGGTAAAAACAAGGCTGTAGCATTCCCCTCCTCAACAAGCCCTGGAGTAGACCTTGCACTGTCCCCCACAACCTTCTGCTACATTCACCTTTGACATCGACGACGACTAGCTGAGCCTGCGTAGCCCTACCTCAGTGCAGTGCAAGTCACCGTCCCGTGGCGGTGTGCCGGCCGCAGTGCATCCGGGGCCACTAACTCTGTCAGGGACCCTGTCTGATAGGATATTGGACGGCCCCTGGGTCGATGGCCTTGGGGTCATCCACGCCATGTGTCTGTGGCCCTTTGCTGTCCGCTGCCCCTGGCCTCAAATGCGGTCCACCAGGACTCACACATAAAATCGAGTCCTGACCGGCCCAGACATTGCATCACCGCAGTGGGCACACACCACCACCGCCAGGACCACCTCCAAACGACAACTGTTGAAACAGTCGTACTGGCAGACTGACAGAGTTGCTCACACCTGTCATGGATGCGATCATCTGCCTGATACCCTACTCAGCTCTTCAGGTGCCACTAACTCAGTGCACCACAACTCATAGTCCATTTCTGATTGTGTTGTGTGCTGTGGATAGCTCAGGCAGCAATGTCACCTCAGGCTGTGTGGAGACCTGGGACCATGATGTAGGTGTAACACACCCCACTGCAGCTGCATCAGGAATATCCCGAAGGGACACAATCCTAGAAAATGTATTCACATGAGCACGCTCAACTCTAGTGCCTCAACCTCAATGCACTGCAACTCACGGACACTTCTGTTTGCATATTGGGTGACCTCTGTACTTGCTGCGGCTAACACCATGATGCTTCGCTGTAGTTCCTGTAATGCTTGTTTTTTCTGTGTCCGTTTTAATAGTGATCACTGTTTAAGTTGTTGCCAGCACCAACCACTCAGTGAGAGCTGGCTCACACTCACCCCACACACATCCATCACAGGCGTCACTGTACATGTAACCCTGCCAATAAAGGTGCCGGGCGCACGTGCCCATAGCCAGTTCCACAAACTATCTGCGTGTGTCCGTGTGGTCATGATTTATGCATGAGGGCCCCGGACCCTACAATATTACATTGTGCTGTGTACAGCGGATGCAACCATGTCACCGAAGGCATAGTAAGGGTAAGACCTTGGACATGTAGCTTTGTCGTCACCCACTCAATAAGTGAGAGGAGTGGACTGGGCCATCGTGCGCAGGTCCAGCGTGGGTGTGTGAATGATAATTCCGGAACTCTGGGCGTGGTTCAGTACAGGAAATGTGCGAATGCATGTGTCTCTGTCGTAGTGTGTGTCTCCTTTGGGGGGTGTAGGTGGTCCCTGAAAGGACTTAGACACCCACGTATGTGATCTAGTTCGGCTTCCATGAGGTCAGACCCCACCCGCACCTGTTCGGCCACCTCCTTTTGGCAATGTGACACCTGGCATTGGAATGCGATGTGTGCCTCGGTGAAGTGTTGGGAGCCAGCCGTGGTGGCGGGTGCTTCCTGCTGTGTGGTCTGTGCAGGAGATGGGGTCTCCTCTATGTAGCATGGCTGCCCTGCTCCTGGAGGTGGGTTGCCTAAGATGTCCATGAGCTGTTGTAGGGCATCGGTGTCGAAGGTGTGGTGATCCTCTCCAGCATCACTGATGAGCTGTGCGATCTGCTCTGCTGGAGGTGTTGTTTGTCCCTCTGCAATGTGAAGGGGAGATGCATTTTGACATTGTGTTGACATGTATGTTGCACATTGTTCTAGTTTACAGGCAGACAATCTATATTGTGACTGTGTGGGAGGTGCTGAATATTTGATGCCGTACAGTGGACATTTGGACTGCATGATGGATTTGAGGTTGTACACGTATATTTCCATCTCACAGTTTCCTGCTATGTTAGTTGTTATTGGCCTGTTTCTACGCATGAGCGGACTCAGTTGTGTCCTCTGTTCTGCGGTGTAGGTGTTGCACTTTGTACCACATTGTCGTCAATGTGGATGTGCTGGTATTGCTATGTGTGTGTGCAGCATTGTGGGAAGGTCGCCCCTGCAGCTGTGATTTTGCTGCCCCTTATCCCTCCGAGATGGTGTGCCTTTGCCTTTTGTGCTTTTACAGTGCTGAGATGTTGGCGACTTGGGTCATTTGTGCTCTTGGACGGTTATTGTACTCTTGTGCATTGTTTGTCTGCAGATGTGTTGTTGACGTCAGGACTTGTTTGTGCACATGGATGTGTCAGAGTGTGACCTGCTCCTTTCCGGATGTGGTCGACACTCAGCCACCTCAGTGTTGTTGCGTGCACAATGTCATGCTGATTGTAGTGCAGCCATGCTGATCGTCATGTAGTGTCACTTGCATTGTCAGTGTGTCTCACAAATACGCATCTGTGCAGGGTTTTGCTCGTGTGCATATGTTGTCAGGTTGTTGATGTGTGGGATGTGACTACTTGGTGTTTGTGTGTGTGCTGCAGTGTGACACGGGGATCAGGGACATGATCCAGGGTATTGTGGGTGTGCAGTGTGCTACATATCGTTGTGCATTTGTGCCATTGTGCCCATCTCCCCCCATCCCTCCAGTCTCTGGTCGTTACTCACCCTGTTGATGTTGTGTCAGGTCCTATTGAGCTGTGTACGGACTCCCAACTTCTTGCGCCGTCTCCACACTGATGACTGTGGCTTCCATTTACTCCAGCTCCTCCTGTGGTGCAGGACTCCCACCTCCTGTCGCCGTTGCTGCCTTCCAGTTGGCAGGGGGTTTGTGCTTGGTTTGGCATTTCACATCATACCAGCTTGTGTTGGCCTCCTCGACACTCCGACTGCAATCACGATGGAATGCCATTTTTCCATCTGTGTTGCCAATGACACAGTGGAGGTGACGGACATTTGTTGTTAGTGTTCTGTCACCTCCGTGACGACGATCTGGTTTTCCTGCGGAATGAACCCCGTCTTCCTCTTCCTCTTCTCCTTGGCCTTCCCCGACCCCGGGGTTCCTTGCTGGTGGTTTGTGGGGCTTGTGGGGTTCGCGTTGGCCTGGGCACTCGGTCCAGATTCATCCATGGGGCTACGCAGTTTATTTTTTTTGCCTTTTTTTGGGTTCTGCTTTTATAGTGCATTTTCCTGCATGACGCGTGGGAATTGCAGGCCTGTCGCTGGTTACCGCAGATTTTTGTATCTCGATTGGCCTCATCACAACATTTTTCGCATTTTTGCAGCATCGCGTTGATTTTAACGCGGTCATTTGATGCTTTATCATGGGACTATCGCATGGTGCCGCCGTGATGAGAATACTGCGTTGTTTTCTCGTAATAGAATGCGATATGCAATGTTGCATCAAGCTAATTTTGCAATGCTTATCACATGTCTTGAGAATATCCCCCGTATTGTATTGAGTCCTGACACTTTGATTTGAAATTATATGCCTGACTATAAAACATTAAATGAGAAAAACTGGAAAGAATACGCTTGACTCTTAAATAGTAATAGTAGTGGAAAACCGCATGTCACAAATAACAATTTCGGTGCCTAACTAAGGTAGAAGATTGGTAGTGCAAGCAATTGGACAAGAACAATCAATAAATAAATAAAAACAAACACATGCATTAGTAAAAAAATATGCAGAAAGCAACCCACGTCACCAATACTGATGGAAAATCAATCAATATCTTAAAAATTATGTTAACTTGTTAGTGTAAGCAGCTACTCACAGTACGAAAACTAATGTAACCAACATTCTTGAAAAGAGCAGACAGGACTATGTTGAGGTGATTTTTTAAAAGCATAAATCACTTCAGAAGTGAGAGAAATAAATAATTTGGGTGGTCTGAAACGAAGGAAGTTCATAGAATATGAAAACTTTTTCTTATTATCTAGTGGCCACACATGTCTATGAACAGATTATTTTTTATGGGATTACCCAGCATGCTGGCAGACTGCAAATGAAGCCAAATAAATACTTTAGAGATTTTGAGCTCTTAGATATTCAAAATCATGCATGCATTACGTGGACCTCTTGACTTTTTACCTCATTTCTGCAAGCATTAAAGTAATACATTGAAAGCCAGTTGAAAATGTGAATTAAAAAATATTCTTTCAAGATAATAACTTTATTACGCTAACATGGTTTCAATTACTAGTGTGTTGGTTTGTGTAGGCTGTTCCTGGAGGTCTTATCATAAAACTGAAGCTGATGTTTCATTTACACAGAACTGATGTTTCATTTCACTTCATACAGTCAGTTTACAGGATTTAATGTAATCACATTGGCCCAGATTTACAACTATGTCAAATAATGCAGCGCAGCACCTAAAGATGCTGCGTGGCGCTGTGTGACAGGGAGAGCAGGAAAGTGCCATTCCTACAGAGATATGGCACTTTCCTGCTCTCTTCTTGTCTCCTTCATTGTTTCTAGAACGCGGTAAGATACCTATTGCCAGTCCAATTATGATTAAATAAATGTATGTTATTTTGTAATCTATTGGTTGTTGCACATCATTAATTTGACTGTTTTGATTACCTAGAGCTGACATTGTGCATGCTCATAAACTGTATGAAAAAAGTATTGCAGGTTATGCTTATACTGTTCAAAGTAAGGTTTAGGACCATTGTTTTCTGTACCTCATGCTGTTGAGCACCAAGCACACACATTTGCACCATAGTGCAAAGGTGTTTGAGTGAGTCTAGAATAGGTTTTGTACAGGAAGTATGCTCTTCCATTAAAAAAATACTATGCTGAGACTAACTTTAAAACTTTTCTCACTATAGATGTGTGATGAGCAGTGCAGCACACACGCAAAGTTGTGATCACCTCCCATCTGTTCTGTTAATGGGTCATCGTAGAGAAGATTATTAACAGTAATCACAGTATTCCCACTTAAAGGCTACTATTGATGAAAGAGCAAAGGTGAGAGCGTCACCTGAAGACTCACATGCATGGGTTGAACAATGAGATACAGTGCTTCCCCTGTGGCTTTATATTATGGCATGACCTCCCACACATCTTCAGTCATGACAGAGCACCTCGGCTGTGATGGCAATAATCAGATGCACTTACAATGTTTAGTACATTACCTTCACTTTAACTTTCTGGCAAACTCCATTTTAAATTATTAAATGTAATATCTCCGACCATCCTTTAACACATCTACATACATAGGTGCTCCACTGAACGTTACAATGTTTTCTTATAAGTTCCTTATGATATGAATATAGAAGGGATTGAGATACCCACTTAATGTATGAACAGCGTAAGCACCATGACTCCTTCAGTTACCTCTTTTCATGTCAGAATTATCTTGGAAAATTACACAGGATAAGCACAGGATGAGCTAATTGACCATTTATTTGTATTTCTTTAGCCCTGAGTGTTTTATGTCTACCTATTTTGTTTATTTTCATGGAGACTGAAATCACATACACTAATTACACTTCAGAAAAATACTACCAGATGACATATAGGTATGACATGGTTCACTGGGTTGTATTAGAAAATTCCACAAGACAGTGCTGTTCCCACGCATTGGACTCCCATATGAGTTCTACCATGCCTCGGCGTCTTCATGGTTACCTATCCATCACCAACATGTGATGTCATGACGTTCCATTGTCATGCACAGGATGCTGACGTAGTCCCCATGAGTGTGGGCTGTTGTGCTGCTAGCACGGACACCACTAAAAAGGAAGCAGCGCTATGGGCAGTGTAGGCAGGCGGGACGCCGAATTTGGAAGTGATGATCCAGGTTCAAGTCTGGCTGCGACTTCAACATCCTGTGATTTTGACCAAATCACTTCATCACTCTTGTCCTTATAAATAAAAGTGAATGTGGAGTTGTGTAATGTAACTGGTTTTCAAGTTAAGCCTCACATAACTTCCTGTCGGGTCTATTTTGGGCTATTTAAAAATGCAAAAAAAGGAAATAGTACCTTCATCGCAGTGAGAGCGGTGGAGGGAGACTAATTAAATTAATCTGTACGTGGGCCATGCTCCACACGGAGACAAAGAAGTAAAGGTTGAAAACAAGAGTAATAAAGGTGCTAACAAATAGTAAGTGACAGGCAGGCTAAAAGCCCCTTTTTGTACAGTTTTTTTATTACTGGGCTACAATAGAATGTCGCC
Source organism: Triturus cristatus (assembly GCF_964204655.1). NCBI lineage: Eukaryota > Metazoa > Chordata > Amphibia > Caudata > Salamandridae > Triturus > Triturus cristatus. The sequence goes on from NC_140582.1 coordinate 589,743,150, forward strand.
ATAGCAACAGTGCATGTGCGCTGCCTGTAGGCTTGAGCTAAAAATCCACCTGAAATATTTGTTGAAAGAACTGCTGCTCACTATCAAAACACTGCTGTTTACATTCAGATGTGTAGTTTTGCTTTTAAAAATTACCCAAACGGTTCACTCAGGTAAGTTCTCGGAATAGTGCATACGTGTCAAAATTACACCAATGATGCCGATGCAATTAATATTTTTGCCCAAGCCTAGTGTGATTGTATTAGCATCTCCTGCCCTAAATCCCACCTTACATTTCTTTAAACTCCTCCTATTCCCCATTTCCACCCACTTCTCCTTGTCCCTCCCAAATATACTTAAAGTGTGCTGGGATCTCTGCCACCATGGTGGCGATCTCAGTACAGAAATGATAGCAGAGGCTGAGTCAGGGGTCGCCACACACAGGTTTGTGAACAGCATTTGGTTCTCTGTGAGTGAGTAGTACATTGCAGTACTACTCTCCCTATTACAACATACAGTTCGTGAATGGGCCCCATATATTTATTTTGCTGCAGTTTCTAGTTCCATCATCTTTTCAGGCTACATCACTTGTGTCTTAGTTTCCTAAACTGAACATAGCAACTGATTGAACCTTCCAGAGACGTTTTAAGTCATGGACAAAGTGTATGCACGCCCACACCTTCCAAGGGGCGCCGTGGTAAACGACACATACTCTGTATTTTACCTTTGTCTATTTTTTTCTCTCTCTCTACCCGACTCAGTTTCTCTACCCAGTGTCATCTTAAGTGTCTTTGGGGTCCCAGGCTAGACATAATTCAACTATTGTTATGTAACCCTGTTAAAGTACAACAATTAATTCAGCATTGTTGCGTATCATTGGGATATGAATGATCAAGCAATGTGTTAAAAAAATCTAATTCGTTCCACACAAAGGCCCCTAAAATATGTCTTGCTGTAAGATACCAAAGGCCTTAAGATGACACTAAAGTCTTCAAATACATATATTTTAAAAAAACATCATCACTGTGAACTTTATAATCGCTACAGATGTGCTGTCGCATTATATCCTAGAAATGGTACTTAATATTTTAGTTCAGTATAATGATAAAATGATTTCCTTGAAAAACAATACAATACAGTCTCCTCCTCTACATTAACAACACATCAGAACCAAAAGGACAGAGACGAAGAAATATGAAAACCAAGGTAAATAGTTAGTTACAGCTTTTCAAACCCAGAGTCGTGTGGGGAGCAGAAGATCACGGTTTCAATTTTTTTTCCAGATGACATGGTGTGAGAGCAGCTGCAGAAAAGTGAGATGAAGTCTGAATTCGTTCAGGCTCTCTGACAGTATCACAAAGCATTAAAAATAATCATTAATACGTCTGAGTACTTCAAAGATAAGGAGCAAGTACTTTGACACGCTTTCAGGCTGAGTTTCAATACCTTGCCAAGGTACAAAAGGGCCTATTCTTTGATGAAATCTACAAAGGTAATTCACAGCCAGAGTGGAGTTCATTGAGATGACCTTCCAAAGGAGGGTTATGCAGTAATGAGGCTGGTCAGTGACATAATTCACTGTGCCTATCACCGTCATTTTGTTAAATGTGCCTAGGTACAAACCTGCGATTGGTGCTTTTGGCTTAGATTGAGTTGTCGGAGAGCCTAAAAAGAAGTATTTTCGGTCACGACCCATGTTGAGATTATGAGTTCTTGGAACACACAGTTAACGTAGTTTTAAAATACTAATTATAATAGCTTGTACAGTTCTCATATTTATTGCAAGGTGCATTCAGAGGAACACCGGCTCTACTGAAAATTAGCATTTTGGACTGTAAATTTTCTTGAAGGCAGTTCAATGATTGAAGCACAAGCTGTACTTACAGACAAACGATAGATTATGACTGCAAGCCATTACAATAGACGTGTAGAATTGCAATTTCTTGCCTACAGGAGAGCCAGGTCCCTTTAAAGGAGTTAATAAATTATCAGATTTATTATTGAAGTCCTATGAATTTTGCTCCACGCCAATTTCAATTTCCGGTAGAAGCAGAAGGTACTACGTCCTCTCTTTTGAAAAATGATGCAATATTTTATGTAAAAACAACAGATGATGGACGGAATGCTGAGCCAATCAAACATTCACCCCCCAGTCACAGATCTGGGTTAAATCCATCGTTTTTTTGCACACCACAACATTTCAGTTTAGACCCAGCCATATGCAAATCAGTCTTGACCCTGCTCCCTATGGGAAAAGTCCAGCCCGAACTGCCAGGCCAAGTCCTTCCTGGACTGTTAGAAAGGGTAGACGGACCGGGAGGGTCGGCCGGGGTCAGGAGGAGAGGTCTCCGGGGAGAGCCGCCTCCAGCGATCGTACAGACAAGTAACTTCCCCCCCACAGACAGATACCACACACGGATAAGGTTCAGTGTTCTTTATAAGCACTTCTTAAGGTACGGTTGAATGGTACAAGGAGGTCTGGACTCAGGGGTCCCCTCGATTCAAGTCTCTCAAAGCAGGGTAAGGGGTAGCGGGACAGTCTGTCTACCAGTCAGGTAGTTCGGATGAGATGATGACTAGCTCACAATCCTCGAGCTTGGTGGTTTAGTTGGTACGGGCCGCGGCAGCGCCAGCAGGTCCCGGTTGAGATGGTCGGTACACGGTCCGCGGCAGCGCCAGCAGGTCCCGGAAAGATGGTCGATGTACGGTCCGCGGCAGCGCCAGCAGGTCCCGGTGAGGATGGTCATTACAACGGGCCGCGGCAGCGCCAGCAGGTCCCGACGAGGATGGTCGTTACAACGGGCCGCGGCAGCGCCAGCAGGTCCCGACGAGGATGGATGTTGCAGAAGGCCGCGGCAGCGCCAGCAGGCAGGACGATGGTTCACAAGAGCGGGCTACGGCAGCGCCAGTAGTCCGTCAAGGCTGAGTTCTCTCGGTGTCTCTCGACTCCAGGATACAACTGCCTTCCTGCTCCGGAGTTGCCCCAGTTATAGGGCAGGCGCCCTTTGATGTCCGGACCCTCGCACTTGGAGGTCGGAGGGCCCGGGATGAAGGTGTCCAGACACCCAGCAGGGGGTGGAGCCAGCGCCTGGGGGAGCTGGAGGCGATCGGCACCTGGCGGGGGAAGAGCTCTTGACACTTCGTTCTCCCATTGACCTGCCAAGGGGTCCGCTCACCTCCTGGGTGGAGGGTGGTGCCGGGATGTCGGGGCCGGCCAGGCCCGGGGTTAGGGTCGGGCCGAGGCCACGCGGCCTCGTGGTGCAGGGCCCAAGATGGCGGCTTGAACCGGCCGGGGGAGCCGGTGGGGCTGGGCCCCGTGATGAGTAGAGGTCCGAGGGCAGAAGATCCGTCGGGAGACGGGGTACAGGTGCTTTTCGTGGGTTATGCCTGGTGGGCCGGAGCTCGGGCCCTGTCGTGCGGGGAGGGAGCAAGCCCTTCGTGTGGCCTGTCCAACATGGACCAGAAACAGGCATCCTAGGACCGGTTTCGGGGTTTCACCCCTCTTCAGCCAGGATAGCTTGAATCTGGTGGTGTGATGAGCACGGGACCCACGTCTGGGTATACCCTTCCCACTTAGGGTGACAAACGCAAAAACAATAGATGATGGACGGAATGCTGAGTCAATCAATCATTCACCCCCAGTCCCAGATCTGGGTTAAATCCATCGTTTTTTTGCACAACCCACCATTCCAGTTTAGACCCAGCCATATGCAAATCAGTCTTGACCCTGCTCCCTATGGGAACAATCCAGCCCGAACTGCCAGGCCGGGTCCTTCCTGGACCAGAAACAAGCATCCTAGGACCGGTTTCGGGGTTTCACCCCTCTTCAGCCAGGATAGCTTGAATCTGGTGGTGTGGTGAGCACGGGACCCACGTCTGGGTATACCCTTCCCACTTAGGGCGACAAATGCAAAAACAACAGATGTGGGACGGGTATGCTCAGACGTGAGTCCCGTGATCTCCATGCCACTGGAATCAAGCTATCCTGGCTGAAGAGGGGTGAAACCCCGAGACCGGTCCTAGGATGCTCGGTTCCAGTCCAGGGAGGACCTGGCTTGGCAGTTCGGGCTGGACTGTTCCCATGAGGCACAGGGTCAAGACTGATTTGCATATGGCTGGGTTCAACCTGGAATGGCATGGTGAGCAAAAAACACGATGGATTTAGGCCCAGATCTCTGTACTGGGGTGAATGTATGACATCGTTCTACATTCTGTCCATCAACTGTTGTTTTTGCAATATTTTATGTGGCATGCAATTATCGATTAGTAGGAGCTACTATGCACATTTACTAAAGTGTTTAATCATATGTTTTATAGATCATGTGTCGCTCAAGATGATGGTAAAGGGAGGGGAAAGCCTCCCTCCACCAATGTACGGCCGCATGCCACCAATTGCAAGGCAGCAGCAAATGTGGACAGAGCAATATTCAGATAGCAAGCCCCTGCCAAGTATGGAGCAGATGAAGGGATTTGCAACCATCGTTTGTATGTGGTGTGGTGGGGTAAAGGATTTGGTGGCTGGACACTGGGGACAAAGGGGAGCTCAGAGCTGGTTAGTACCTTCATCTCCCCCTACAAAGGGTTCAAGAAATCCTCAGGGATTTTCATCTGGCCTACAGTGTCTCTATGGTCTTTTGGGGGCAATCCCTGGTGATTCCATGAGCCCTGGAAAGGGGAGACAATGGCCATTACTCCTGCATTCTAAGGCAACACGGTTATCCTATGGATTATCTTTTCTAGGATGCGGAAACACCCATAAAGATGAATCCCAGGGATTATTTTGCCTGTAGGGTGTGCATGCACGGCACCATGATGTAATCCCTGTTTTATTGGTGGATACTTTTGCAAACTGCGGAAAATAATCATTATTGTAAATTGTATTTAATCTTCTGATCTCCAACCACTCATAAAGCTGGAAATGTGTTCATTAATATAGCTTTGTTTCACGCATTTTCATTTCAGTAACCTCTTTTTAATATGCTTCCGTTTTTCCTTCCGTGCATTTATATACTTTTTATAAAAAATAAAAATGAGAACTGCTGAATATGTCAAAGATACACTTGCACGAGTAAACGAAAAAATGTAAAACTCGTATATTGTTGTCTGTGCCTCTTGATTAAGTTTACATTGTATTAGCTGACTATATATACACACACACACATACATAGTAAAGACAGGACCGAAAGAGTGAAAGAATGTTTATATAGGTCCTGAGAAAAATGGAATATAGTATAATATACTTGATGCCACTAAAGTGACAGAGTTTGGTACCAGAGGTTATGACATAAGTGTTTTAAGTGAAAAGCATATATTGTTGATAGGAAACAATAGAGAAGCCAGTGCCAATGTTAGTCTAAGGGTTGTGGGTGATTAAGTCATGGGCACCTACTCAGGCAGACAACGATGGAGCCTGTCAGGTAATGCCTAGCCCTTTGCCCTGGTAACAGTTTTACCTACAGACTTTTTCTGTCTTGTTTTCTGGACTTGAAAATCCTATAGAATGGAATGTCAGGAGGCATGACCGCCAAGAGATTCCATAGGTTCTTTACCATTGGCAGCTTGTGTACAAGGGCATAAGAGCTACATCCACCTTACTGAGGGGATGTGGTGTAATCAAGGTCGGACTGGGAATAACAACAATCCCTGGCAAATTGCTGCTCGACCGGGTTAGCAAGAAGTCCTGCTCCCGCTTTTGCTATAGGGGGCCGATAGTGCAGCACTGCTGCAAAACCGGGACCCAGTGACAAAACCGGCCCTCGCCTCCCTCCACCAAGACCACTCCCCCACCCCCCTGGCCCACCGGGAAAATGCCCGGTGCCCACTATGGCCAGTACAGCCCTGGGTGTAATGGGGAACGGGAATCAAGTTTCAGCAGGAGGCTCATGATTCTGTGATTCTGGGAAAATCACTTAATCTCTCTGTGCCTAAAAATGAATGAGTCTGTCTGTAATGCAACTAGTGTTCATGTAAAGTGCTCCAATATCTTTGGGTTGAGGTTGCGCTGCATAAAACTGCCAAAAAACATGCACTAAAAGATCATTTTAAAGTGAGGATTAGGCACCTGGTATTTAGGGCTGTCTTCTGTACCTGTAGAAGAATGTTATTGGGGCTGCAACATTGGTAGGGTTTATAAACAAACAATACTTGCATTTCATTGGTTCACATGTGCTCCTCTCCAGTCTCTGCCTCCTCTAAGCAGTACCAATATAAAACAGCTGTCTGCTGTTTACTCTCTGGCCCAAAAGACTGCATGTTACTCATTAACAGACAACACATGCTTACTCACTTGGCGGATTGGGATCAGCAAATTCCATTGACCCCTCCAACTTGTGAGAAGATGGGAAAGGGTAGAACTAAGTAGAAATATGCTTCTTTATTGCTCATGTTATATTGGGAAGAAACTACCAGGAATGGACAAGACCTGGTAAATGGAGGCTTGACATGTTTTCTGGATTTCTCTCCAGAACATGGCCTGAGAGAGAGGATTCTGCTAATTTGAACCCCATGACTCATACGTCCCCGCATCTCATGGCTCTGCACTGGTTGCCAGTGAGAGAGAGGATCAAATTCAAGGCTCTGGTCCTAACACATAAAGCCCTGCAGGGCAACGGTGCCAGTTACATTAGGAAGAGAATACTTTATTACACCCCCTCTAGAAACTTGAGGTCTTCGTTTAACCATCTGGCTACCATACAGAGGATCCGTCAGGTCAGAACTGGAGGCAGACCCTTCATGATTCTCGGAGCCCCATCTTGGAATCTACTTGCAGTGGCCCTCAGAGCCACGGTAGGACATTCAGTCTTCAGGAAGCAACTAAAAACATGACCAATCTGCAACTAGGTGTGTGCTGGCTGATAGCGGAGAGTTACCCGAGAGCGCCAGGACACTCTGTTGAGTAGCTGTGCGCTTTATAAATGCCTGTTCATTCATTCATTCATTCATTCATTCTGTAGACTTTCTGGCACTAAGGACTAAGACAATGTACAAAAATTAGATCGATGACCTGCTGGACGGCAACACCTGCAGCCAACTGATCATTACACAAGTGAGATGGGTATTAGCCAATGCTCATTCCATGTGAAAATGCCCCTGCAATAGTTAGTGGATGCGTAACCCTTGTTCACTATGAATAGAGAAAAAAAGACCACAATATAAATAGTAATTATTATAAAAAATAAACATGATAGCTTCAATTATATTTACAAACCGACAGTACCAGAAAATATTGTAACATTACGATGGTATTGCATGGTTCACCTGCATCGCCCGACCCCTCTCTTCCCTTCCCTTAGCTGAGTATGGCATTAAAAGGGGGACTATTTGAGATTAAGAGCCAGTTCACACCCGCTGTTCAATAAAGGAACAGCAGCTGCTGCTCATGTATCTGTGTTTCAGTGCATATGTCCTGAAGGCAAGCAGATAAGACAAGCTGCGTGGAGGACTTGATGTACCTTCTCTGTTGCCTTCAGCAAGAAAAGGTGTTTACAGCTACCAGATCACCCTCGGTCTTGAATCCTCAGAGTGATTTTCCTTTCCATTTAATAATACTTTGTTCACTTTATACAATCTGTCTGCACATTGTTAAACATCTTCACAATAGACAATTAATAGTTAAGCCACTCTAATTTTTCACCTAAGTACATGATGTGAAACATTGCTTTCGTTTAAAAATAATAACAGAGAAATCAAGCTATTTTGTATGAAACTTTGTTCATTATTTAAAAACACTAATTAGAAAAGCAATTCAAGCTACGCTTAAATAAAGGATGAATATATTTGAGCCAGCTGAATTATTACATTGCAACGAAACAAAACCTGTAATGACATTGGCATTTGTGCACTTGCGTTTACAATATACATTAAATAAATGAACATATATAAACCTAAAAAATGAACATATATAAACATATTAAAAAAAAAAAAGCATTCAAAATAAAACTTGCATCTAAAGAAATAAACATACATAATCCAAAGGGGATGCTTACAAATGAAAAGTCAATGGATATTATAACAGGTTGTACACATCTGTTCATGGCAGCCCTTCTCTCACTGTCGAGTGAAATGGGACAGCCATGACAGCACCCCTAGTCTTCAATATATCATTTGAAATACATGTTTGCTGAAGTTGCCAAAGCAGAAGTGGAGCAGGATATTTGAAGTGAAAACGAAGGGGCAGATTTATGTTGCACTTGCGCCACTTTTGCGCCGCCGTTGCGTCACTTTTGTGACGCAGCAGCGGCGCAAATCCTGCGCCATGGTGCGGGGTATTTACAACGTGACGCATCTGGGAGATGCGTCACGTTGGAAAGCCCTGCGCCACATGTAGGCGTTCCAGGGCAGGTGGGGGCGTTCCGTCGCAGGAACGCCTCCTAAAAGTGGCTGAGTGAAATCTACAAGATTTCACTCAGTCACTTTTAGGCCCATGCTGCGTCAAAACCCTGCGCCTGCTTGAAACAGGCGTAAGGATTGACGCAGCATTGTACAGATAGAGCCCCCCCAGAACATTGCTGGAGCTGCGTCGCGCTTGCGACGCAACTCCAGCAATGCGCCACTTTTACGGCACAGATGCGTCACGCATCTGTGCCGTTTTTGCCCCATGGTGCGCCGCATTATAAATGCGGCGCATCCATGGTGGCGCAGCTGTGGCGCATAATAATTGGCGCATCCCTGCTGATATGCAGGGATGCGCCAGTTAACATAAATCTGCCCCGAAGAGTGTTGAGCTGAAGTCGACTACAACAAAAGCAGGAAAGTTAGAGCATCTGAGCACCTCCCAGCTCTCTGCCCTCCTTTCGCTGTGCCATTTTTTTGTTTTCACCTATATCTGCCTTCTCTAATCCTGTACTTGGATAGAGGTAAGGGAGGACAGACCCTAGTATCTGCACTCCCTTCATTATCTTCCCCTCCCATGCTCACTATTATAATCATGTAAAATATACATATTCACTTTATGCTAGTAATTTCACACAGCTATACAGTAAGATTGATACTAAATCATCTCTAATCCTCCTATGTAGCTGAAGATGATCTAGGGGAGGAAAACGTAGTTTTAGTAAAGCAGGAGAAGGTTTCTGTTTACTGTGGTTACTTGTTTCTGGTCCAGGTAGGACCTTGGTTTGTAGTTTGGTTTGGGCTGTTCCTTTGAGGAGCGGGGTCAAGACTGATTTGCATTTGTCTGGGTCCAAACTGGCGTGGCACGGTGAGCAAAAGAATTATGGAATTAACCCAGATCTCTTGACTGAGTGTGAAGTATTGATCCGTTCTACATTCCGTCCATAATTTGTGTGTCTTTTGTTTTCTCGCTCTAAGTATGCCGGATATGCCCAGAAGTGGGTCCCGGGCTCACTGTGCCACTGGATTCAAGCTACCCTGACTGATGAAGGGTGATACCCTGAGGTAGGTCTCAGGATGCTTGTTTCTGGTCCAGGGAGGACCTGGCTTGGTTGTTCGGGCTGGACTGTTCCCATGAGGCCACAAAACATTCAAAGCCCTGAACATTAATTTCTGCAATTCGTACTAGATAAGCTAAACTACAGAAATTAATTCCTACAGACTTGTGTGCTGATTTAAAAGTTGGTGGAAAGGGACCTTCATTGCAGTGGTGACACAGTTCCCATCCCTGCCAAAACAGTTTTATGTGCATATCATAAGTTTGGCAACTGTGGAGACTACTCTGTAACCACCATAGACAAACTTCTCTGATGGATTGACATAGGTCAGACCATCAAAGAATTGCTTATATGTCCACAGGCCAATTAGGATTGTTAGACATATATGGCCTTATTGCGATTATGGCGGTGGTGATGGTCCAAGCACCGCCAAGCATATTTTGAGTTGCCTCACCCGCCCCCTTGTGCCTCTGTGCTTGAGGGTACATGCAGGGGGGCATATGTAGTGCCCCTCTGTAAACCTTGACCCTTAGTTGGCGGTCCTTCCGCCATCACACAGTGATTTACCCACTGCCAAATTAGGATGGCGGTGGGTACCGCGGGGAAGGAAAAGTCCGTCAGACGCTTTTCTGCCAGAGGCAATCGCACCGATTTCCTGGCAGGGCCTAGCAGGCACCGTCCGCCATATTAGGATGTGGGTTTTAGGAGGTCTTTCCATGGCGGCGATACCGCCATGGAAAGGCTGGCGGGGATTGGGCCCCCCTTATGGGGGGGTGTCACGGCACTGGGCATTTCCATGCACCAAGTGGCAGGCACCGCGTGGTGCAGGGAAATGTGGTGCAAGCACCTTTAAAATTGCGGATGGTGCTGCAGCCGGCAGCACTGCCCGCAATGTTAAAGGCCCATGATGCACCCGCCAGTATGGCGGGCACATTCTAATAGCAGTAGTGGGACTGCTGCATGTTTGGCGGGCAGTCCCAAACACCGCTACAGTGGCGGGCGGCCATCATAATGAGCCCCTTAGTTCCTGCACGGGAAGGAATGCACTGGCGGTCCCACAGCGGTGCTGTTTAGGACTCACAATGAGCCTTTAAAGAGCACCGCCATGGGAGCGCCATGCCACCTGCCCACCGAGAGTGAAAAATGACTTGTAATCTGGTGGAAGGCACGACTCTTGGTGGTGCGGAAGCGCGGTGGTGTAGTGCCGCCCGCTCCCGCACAGCCAAAAGTCATAATAAGGCCCATAGCGTTTTTTTACTTTCTGTCACCTCCAGGCAAACCCTGGCAGTAATGGGCAGTAAATAAACAAATGCCCCCTCTCAACAGGAGATGATTATCCTTTTATTTTCAAAAAGTAAAGCCCACTTCAGGATTTTCTTTTGAAAATAAAAAAGAAAACAGTTTGGTGCAAGGCTCCCTTATGATGATGGAGCTCTGCACCAAACTGCAAAAGGCAATGAACTGCCATGACTTTACTCAACCCTGCTGGTGAAACAGGCATCCCACCAATTAATAGACCGCCACTGGGTCTTCTGGACAGCTGCTATTATTTTTGGAAAATTCTACCCCAAGATTACATTATTCACTTGATGGTAACTCCTGTGCCAATCTAAAATTATGCAAATTCTTTTTTAAAAGTGCATTTCATATCCGGGTTTAACAAATACTTAAAGTTGTTGATTGAATATGTTGCCAGAAAATCAATAATATTACTGAGATAAGATTCTATATCTCTTAATGTCTTTATAGGTAAATGGGGTGAGTGGCTCATACAGATGCCATTTTTATTATGGAAGGAAGCAAGACTTGTGTCATGTGTTAAGCAACTATCTAGAGTTTGGAGACTCTCGGAGTCACAGCATTTGCAGACTCTCAGAGTTCTTACTTGATTCTATTATATTTTAAGCACAATAAAATAACCCCTTATGAATATATTAATTTCATAATATCACCACCGGATGAGCATGTCTCTTTTTAGTATACTTGTAAAAGATTATTTTTAACTTTTTTAGTAGATTACTTATATATACTGGAATTGTTGTAATTTATTTTTTAACTGTATCTATTGTTGATGTTTGTTTTACTGCATTGTTGACCTCAGTAGAGGTCATAATGAATTATATCAATTATTAGTAAACTTGAAACTCAGATTACTAGATGGAGGAGTTTTTGTCTGTGTCTGGATGTATGACTAGATCTGTCCATGAATATGGTGATGTTTGGTGAGTGGGTCGGTAAATGTAGATTGGTAAAGTTGAGAGATTGAGAATGCGAGATGGTGACAGAACATGAGCAGGATTATTTAATTCAAATAGGTGAGTGAGTATGTAGATGAAAGTTGAAGGTAGCTGAATATGAGTCGTTTAAAATGAGTGGATGAATGTAGGTGGGTAGGTGAATGAGAAAGAACTGGTGGGTACAGAAGTATGTGGTGCTTGAACCTGAAGAGGTATGGGTGAATGGGTGAAAGTTACTGAGAGTGTCAAAAAGCTACTGAAACGTAACACACAGTATTCTAAAAAGCCTCTTGTTAAAAATGTATCAGCGAATGTGTGAGTTCATGTGAACAGAGGAAATAAGTGGAAGATGAGTGAATACGAGTCCAACGTTGAATGCAAGTTCACTAGAGGGATACCATAAATGCTTGTAGTAATGCTAAGGGCTTGATTACGGTGCCAGTCGGACTGACTTTCGCTGTCCTGTCGGAGGTGGTCCGACCACTGCGGTCTCATCAAAAGCGCTTTTTCTGTCCAATGGCTTATGATGCATGCCTCCTGTAGGCCAACTGACCACTGACAGCCTTTCTCTGACTGCTGAGATAGCGATTGGAGAAAAACATTATCCATCGGGCAGTACAGGGATCTCCAACTGCCGTCCGATCACAATGTATGTTTCCAATGACCCGGCCATGGAGGTCCAACTGCCTGCCTCGAGTCACCAGAACCAATGGATTTGGGGCGCATACTCACCCTAATCAGCAGCTCTGAACAGTCTCCAGCTTTATACCCTTTCTCCAGGTCCCCACTACACCATGGCAGCAGCACCCTGAAACCTACAACCCTGTGGGTGCTGGAATGGAGTTGAGTCTGTAGGCGGCATGTATCCATATTAATTGGACTGTGCACATATTGCCACATTCCAGCAATGGGGTACATGGTGCACAAGGTATTTCCCGACATATGTCATGCATGTGTACAAATCACATATTTCCTGTTATTTTTCATGCACATGCAGCAACATATTTCGGGGTATGTCCACCACTGTAGATGAGACCTCGACAGTAGGAGTGGTTGAATCATAATGCGGTGGGAGGAACTTTCCTGGCCTCGGCGGTCAGAATCGGATCACTGCCATGGCGTTTGGCTGTTGGTCTGACCGGCATTGTAATAAGACCCTATTGGTTTGAAGGGAATATCAGTAAATTTCAATAATATGTCCAATCTCTTTGCCATAGTGATATGGGAAACATTATTCTGCCTCCTAGACTCAGTCGATATATTGGTTTACTGACAAAACATTGAACTTGAAAATATCGTCATACAAAAATATCGTGGCATAAATATCGATGTCCAAAAAATCGCCATCCTATAGTTATCATGTAAATAACAAAAATAACTAAAAAAAGAAGGTGCGCTGTGCCGGCAAAGCCTGCAGGTCAAATTTGTTGCACAAAGGTCCAAGAAAGTGCACACTCAGGAGGGTCACAATGCAGTACCGTGTTTATTCAATCTTGGAACGCGTTACAACTGCAGACAGTCTTGTTCACATCTATATATATGTATATGTATACATATATATATATATATATATACATATATATATATATATATATTTATCCATCAAAATGCCCAAGCATGTAGGGGCGCACTCACGGCAACTTGCACCAGCCGGTTCCTCCCAAACAGGTATCACCATCGGCGTCGTTAAAAGGACATGACCACGCAAAACTTATCTTGCAAGCAATCTTTAATGTAGACCTGACGCGTTTCAAAGCACTCGCTTCTTCCTCAGAGGTCACAGTTCAAACAGTCACAGGGAGCTCCGATGCAAACTCCGCCTTTAGTAGGACGCGCTTAGTGCGCACTTTGCATTGTGGAACATATAGTCAGATCGGAGCATTTTCCACCTGTAGTAGGTCCTGTGCAGCTGTTCCTATTATAATCATTATCTCACCCTTAGTGGGCCCCAGAGAAGTTTCCATAGTCTCGTTTAGTCCCAAGTTGCCGTACCGCATGCTAGATTGGAAAGGTCCCAATCAGCGGCCTCCTCTTTGCTGGATGTTGCTGCCCCCCACGGCAGGACTATATCAATAGTGCATTCTCCACGCATCCACCTTGCTTTTGCTTTCCGGCGGGAACAAAGGAGAAACGGACCCTCACGGCTCAGGCAGGAAGATTTTTATTTCAGTGAACTCTCCCTCTGCGACGCGTTTCGAGCACTGAGTGCCCTTGATCACACAAAGAACATTGCGTCCGCCATTGTTTTTAACTATTGCATCGTAAATCACATGACCATCACCAATGGACATAGTAGAAATACTTCACTTAATACAACATTAATTGTAGCGAGGTTGATGTTACATTCATTTGGTGAATCAATTAATTTGTTACGATCGCTTGTTGACATTTCTAAACTGCATAAATGCAATTTTGTGAAGCATATCTTAGCAGGTTATATAAATATATATAAATACTTTAAAAAATATATATAAAATATTTTATATAAATAATTATTATAAAACCATTTCAAATAACATCAAAGGGCATTGCCGCTTGTAAACATAATCAATAAATATGTAAACAAACTACTGTGCAAAATATAGCAAGATGTGCAAACTTTTGCAAATTTAAATTGCCCCTATCCCTGCTTTTGTGCACCAATATGCTTCCTTCTTTTACATAACTTTATTTCTGCATAAATGCTTAACAGATTCAACCTCGTTAATCAACTTATTGTAGCGAATTCGAATTTCTAAACAATGTCTGATTTTGCTTCTTCTAGCTACTATCAAAACAGCGAGTTAACTTTTTTATTTTCTTTATTATATTTTTATGTGTGATCAAAATTTAATTTGTACACACCCCTCACTGTTTATTGCTATATCCCCTTAATGTGCAAAAACAATTTTTATAGATCATATAAAATACAAAAAAATATTTTATTTTTAAAAAGAGTGAAAAAATTATTATTATAGAGGGGAAGGATGATGCAGTGCTTGACTTATAAAATGCTAAAAAGATAAACAAATAAATGAATAAGTGAAATGTATGCCTATCTAGATCTATGGCTTTTCGAAGAACTGGGTACTCATCTAGTTAGCTTAATCAATTAGAACTTGATGCAGCAAGGTTATCTATTCCTAGACATGTTATTACACCAATATCTCATTTATGCATCATTTATAAGTAGTTGTACATGTCTTCAGTGGTATTCAACCCATTTGGACTTTTGCTGTCCAGTTCTAAAATCATGCGCGTTTCTAGTTTTCTTAAAAGTTTCTCTCTTTTGCCTCCCCTACGCAGGGGGCTTACTGCATTAATGACATAGTATGAGAGACAACTCAACTCATTGTTGTGAACAGATTTAAAATGTCTAGCGACTGGATATGCACTGTCATTGTTCACGATTGCTCTGAGATGCTGTAGAATTCTGACGTGCACCTGCAGCTTAGTGCTACCCACATAGCGCAAGTTACAAGAGCACGTCAAAACATATACAGCATACTCAGTCTTACATCCAAAACTACCTTCAATCACGACAGGGATATCGGAAAAAGGAGTTTTGTAATGAGTTGTATTAACGCCAAATTTGCAGGCGCGACATGATGAGCATTTATGAAAACCTGCTTTGGGTTTGAGCCATGTTTTGGCCATGTTGAGTTCCGGACTTACTTTTACTATTTCAGTTCTCATAGATCTAGATTTCCTATATGTGATGGTAGGTAATTCAGGTAATCTACTGCCGAGAACCCCATCAGTGAGTATAATGGGCCAGTTCTTCTTAATGATTGACTTTACTCTCCTCTCTTGTTTACTAAATGTAGTAATGAAGCGTGGACTCTCTTCTTCATTAATAACAGTTAGTTCTTTGGGGGCTAGTAAAGATTCTCTGGGTCTATCCTCTGTTTTTTTCAAAGCTCTTGAGAGGGTAGAATCACTATATCCTCTCTCTTTTAGTCTCACTATCATGTCTTTTGAACATTTCTCATATTCCTGTTGGGAGCTACAGATACGTTTGAGTCTTAGTAGCTCACCAAACGGGATGCTCTCAATGAAGTGTTTGGGATGTTTACTACTAGTGTGAAGTATACTATTCCCAGCTGTAGTTTTTCTAAACAATGTAGTTTCTAGTGTACGGTTGTTAATTGATACTTGTACATCCAAGAAGTCCACTTGCAGGACTACCGTGTGTAAAATTATCCATCAAAATGCCCAAGCATGTAGGGGCGCACTCACGGCAACTTGCACCAGCCGGTTCCTCCCAAACAGGTATCACCATCGACGTCGTTAAATGCTTGGGCATTTTGATGGATAAATATATATATATATATATATATATATATATATATATATATATATATATATATATATATATATATATATATATATATATATTACCTACTGGCAGTCACCAGTAGGTAGTTATAGTTAGGACCTATTTTCCATAGGAAATCCGCAACATTCTATTTGGAATAACGTTGGCGTCAATTGATGAATCTACGCAACATTTTCCAAACTTTTGGCCAGCTCCAGGCCGCTCTTATCCTTAAAATTTCACGGTGATTCGTCAAGCGGGGGCCGAGAAAAAAAGGGGGTCCCAAAACGCATTTTCCCCATGCAAGTGCTGAACGGAATTACACCACATTTGGCAAAGAGGTAGTCCTCAGTTCAGACTCGTGCCTTTTGCTTAATGGTGTAAATCCGTTCAGTAGTTCCTGAGAAAATCAAAAGTAAAATCACATATATATCTGGGCGGAGCCTAACCACACATCTCATCGTGAGATCTGATTGGCTGTCAGCACTTCATCCAAGAAGTGTTGGCAGCCATCTTGGGACCAATATACATGATAGCACCTCATTAAAAAGCATTGCAGTTAATAGAAGGTTTTAAGACTTTAGTTACATTATAAATCATTTGTTGATGGTACCATACTCATTTTAGGAATTGTGGTGTGTTCTAAGGTGATTTTACCGTGTGAAAAAGCCTTCTGCTGTGATATCATGAATCATGTTTGAGAGAAAACTATTTTCTCATGCTTTTCCCACAGAGGTTTGGAAGGTGATCTATAAGCTAAACTGAGAGCATATTTTCTGTAAATTCACATTATCTTTCTCAGTCATGTGAGAATGAAGTCTGACATTCTCACTAAAACATGTACAGCCAACAAGGGCAGAGACTGTCAGTTGATTCCTTTGTGTTCTACTGCAGCTTCCCAGAGTGTTCTAAAGAACAACTAGAGCGCTAACAGTCCTACTTATGACAAACGTATGGCACACCTGAAGCCATCTTGGTTGGAATAAAGTGGTAACTCTTAAAACATTTAATTTAAAAAGGAACAACATGAGGGGGTTCATTTTGCCATAGAAAGTATGATTAGTGCTGCAGAAAGAAAAAAGAGGGCACATTTTGAGTGACTTATCAAATCCTCTTCTATTTCATTAAAAAATTCTGACATGCAGACTGAAACATGCACTTTCAATACCAGCAGCAGGCTTCCCTGGTGAGCAGTAGCTTTACTACAGTGATCTAGGAAGCAACTACAGTGCTAACATTCTGAATTAATCAAAGTAAAAAACTGGAAGTATTTCCTACTGAGGAGACTGTAGTAAATGAGGAAATTAGGAAACATCATAACAAATAAGTCTCCCAAAATGGCCACCAGAGACAAAAGAGCCCAAATGTAGCCCAAATATCACCCAGATGTAGCCTAAGTATAGCCCAATGACAGAATGTCCCAGAGTGTTCTAACAAACAACTAGAGGGCTAACAGTCTTACTTATGACAAAAGTATGGCACACCTGAAGCCATCTTGATTGGAATAAAGTGGTAACAGTTCGAACATTTAATTTACAAAGGAACAAAATGAGGGGGTTCATTTTGCCATAGAAATTATGATTAGTGCTGCAGAAAGAAAAATTAGGGCACATTTTGACTACTCACATCCTCTTCTATTTCATAAAAACATTCTGACATGCAGACTGAAACATGCACTTTGAATACTAGCAGCAGACTTCCCTGGTGAGCAGTAGTTTTACTACAGTGATCTAATGAGCAACTAGAGTGCTAACATTCAGATTGTATGGCAAATGTGTGACACATCTGAATGCCTTCTTGATGGAATCAAGATAAAAAACTGAAAGTATTCCCACTGAGGAGACTGCAGTAAATGAGGAAATTAGGAAACGTCATAACAAATAAATCTCCTAAGATGGCCACCAGAGACAAAAGAGCCCAAATGTAGCCCAAATATCACCCAGATGTAGCCCAAGTATAGCCCAATGACAGAATGTCCCAGAGTGTTCTTAAGAACAACTAGAGCGCTTACTGTCTTACTTATGACAAAAGTATGGCACACCTGAAGCCATCTTGATTGGAATAAACTGGTGACACTTAAAACATTTAATTTAAAAAGGAACACAATGAGGGGGTTCATTTTGCCATAGAAAGTATGATTAGTGCTGCAGAAAGACAGATTAGGGCAAATTTTGAGTGACTTCTCAAATCCTCTTCTATTTCATTAAAAATTCTGACATGCAGACTGAAACATGCACTTTCAATACCAGCAACAGACGTCCCTGGTGAGCAGTAGCTTTACTACAGTGATCTAATAAGCAACTAGAGCATAACATTCTGAATTTATGGCAAATGTGTGACACATCTGAATGCCTTCTTGATGGAATCAAAGTAAAAAACTGAAAGTATTTCCTACTGAGGAGACTGTAGTAAATGAGGAAATTCAGAAACATCATAACAAATAAGTCTCCCAAAACGGCCACCAGAGACAAAAGAGCCCAAATGTAGCCCAAATATCACCCAGATGTAGCCCAGGTATAGCCCAATAACAGAATGTCCCAGAGTGTTCTAACGAACAACTAGAGCGCTAACAGTCTTACTTATGACAAAAGTATGGCACACCTGAAGCCATCTTGATTGGAATAAAGTGGTAACACTTAAAACATTTAATTTACAAAGGAACAAAATTAGGGGGTTCATTTTGCCATAGAAATTATGATTAGTGCGGCAGAAAGAAAAATTAGGGCACATTTTGACCTCTCAAATCCTCTTCTATTTCATAAAAAAATTCTGACATGCAGACTGAAAGATGCACTTTGAATACCAGCAGCAGACTTCCCTGGTGAGCAGTAGCTTTACTACAGTGATCTAATGAGCAACTAGAGTGCTAACATTCAGAATTTATGGCAAATGTGTGACACATCTGAATGCCTTCTTGATGGAACCAAAGTAAAACACTGAAAGTATTTCCTACTGAGGAGACTGCAGTAAATGAGGAAATTAGGAAACTTCATAACAAATAAATCTCCCAAGATGTCCACCAGAGACAAAAGAGCCCAAATGCAGCACAAATATCACCCAGATGTAGCCCACATGTAGCCCAATGACAGAAGTGTGCAAAACACTTATTTTTTTGTGTATTTGCAGTTTTATATAGTGCAGACTTGTCAGGTATTGGAGTGCTTTACATGAGCATTGGTTACATCACACAAGATCAAATTCATTTTGGTTGTAGACATGGGGAGATTAAGTGATTTGACCAGAATCACAGAATGTTGAGCTGAAGCAGAAACTCCAACCTGATTCCCCAGTTGCAAAGTCTGCAGCTCTGGAAGTAACACCACATCCTCTCCCCTAGGTGCAACATTTAATCAAGTGGTCAACTGGATAAAAAACATAAAGATTGCAAATAATTTAAAAGTTCTTTGTCGCTATTTGAAAACTCAGAAAATATGTCCTCATTTTAGTTTTTTAGAGCACTTACCATAATTTTGATGCAAATAAGACCCTCTCATACATGTAATTTCTAAAGGAAATACTCTAGGTATTACAGTTTTGATTACATCAAGATGACGTCAGGCGTTCCACACTTTTGTAATAAATATAGAATGTTAGCAATCTAGTTGTTCATTGGGATACTGTTGAGAGGCAGAGGCCAGGGGCACAGACTCTGAGAATTGAAGGCAGGTAGGAGAGTGCAGATGCAACAATTTGACTAAACTGGGCAGGCAGGAAGGGCAGTGGCAGAACAACAGACTATGGAGGGCAGTGGAAAGGGGGGCAGGGACAACAAACCAACAATACAGGACTGGCAAGAGAGGCTGTGGCAATATAATAGACCATTGTGGGCAGAAGGAAGAGGCAGTAGTAGTACAACCATACATGCCAACAGACCCGTTTCAGCCAGGAAACGTCCAATGTTTTTAAGCTCAAATGGGCTTTATTTGATCTGTCTCCTGTCTACAATCTCCTCTTTTTCAATGTAACTCAAAGGGGAAAATCAATATCCCAGTTATTTTTCTAAATCTCCCTCTTACCAAGTTCAAAATGTTCGCAAGTATGGTACATTGGATCATGGTAGGCAGGAGGAATTGGGGTAGGGACATGGACTCGGATAACAGAGGACAGGAGGGACATGGAGAGGTGCACCAAACTGACCCTACAGGGCAGGTATCAGGGTTCGCAGCAGCACAATACACCACACAGCGCATGCGGGACGGGAGTGCAGCACAACAATCCATAGAAAGCAATAGGGAGGGGACAGGACCATGCACATGGACAACAGAGATCAGAGATGAAAGAGGCAATAGTAGCTAGCTGACCATAATGGACAGACAGGAGAGAAAGCTGCAGCATAACAGACCATAAAGGGCAGGAGGGACGGATCAGGGGCATTACAATTAGGCCTGGGCGAAGCACTACGCTACGCTCGCGTAGTTTGCGAAGTTTGCGCTACTTCGCACTACGCGAACTGCACGTAGCACAGTGCGAACACGCGTAGCGTAGTGTTGCGTAGTGCTGCGGTCATTTTTTGCTTGCTCGCGGTCCTCAACGTCAAGTTGGCGACCGCGAGCAAGCAAAATGACATCCTGGCAAGACTTTTTCCTTGTTCGCGATCGCGAGCATGGAAAATAAACCTCCCGGCGAGATTCCCAACGCGAGAAGGTCAGGTTTCTCATTGCGAGGGGTCGCGTATGCTCGCGACCGCTCGCGATGAGAAACTACCAGTTCGCGTTGAGAAAGCTGCAGCTCGAGTAAAAATCTACTCGAGCAGCAGAAAACTACAGCTCGCACTGTGCAAGATGCCATTTTCAATGATTGCACAGTGCCGGTTGCTTGTCCGCACTGTGCAATCATTGAAAACAACATCTTGCACAGTGCGAACATGTTACTTCGCAGTTCGCGAAGTGCTACGCGTAGCTCGCGTAGTGCGAACTTCACTTTGCGTAGCTTCGCGAAGTGCTACTTCGCGAACTACGCCCACCCTTAATTACAATGGAACAGACAAGCCAGGAGGGAGGGAATAGGAGTCTGCACATGGAAACAGAGGGCTGGGGGCAAGGGGGCAGGGCAGGAGCAGCAAGATGAGCATGGAGGCCAGGCAGGTTGGGCACTATAAACAAGACACACCATGGAGAGCAACAATGAGACTATGATGGCATACACACAGACCATGGAGGGAAGGTGGGAGGGGGTCAGGGGCAGCTAGCAGACCACACAGGGAAGGTGGGAGGGGCCATGACAGCACAGAAGACCATGCATGGCAAGTGGGAGGGTTAGTGGCAGCACAATGGCTATGATGGGCAAGAAGGAAGGTGCAGGGGCATGCACAAAGGACCATGGAGGATAGAAGGGAGGGTCAGGACCTGGGCACAGACAAAAGAGTTCATGGGAAGGGGCCTCACAACAGACCGCGCGTGGCAGGCAGGAGGAGCAGTTGCAGCACAACAGACCAGGGAGGGCAGAAGGGTGTGGCACTAAAATGGACCATGGAGGACAGGAGGAAGGGGATAGGGGCATGGCATGTGGACAGGCAGGGTGGAGGTGGCTGGGACAGGTTACAGTCATCTGACAATGCTAGGCAGGTGGGAGGGGAGTGGCAGCTCAACAGAACACTCAGAGTAGATAGGAGTGGCAGGTCCATGGAACATGGTGGGCAAAAAGGATGGAGCAGGGGCATGCACAAAGACATCGGAGGGCAGGGGGAAGGAGAATAGGGGCAGCAAGCTAAGCACAGAGGCTAAGCATGAGGTCAATGATGGGCCATAGAATTGGGCAATGGAGGGCAGGAGGAGTGGACTGGTACATCATGCTAAATGGATGGCAGTGGCAGCACATCAGACCATGCATGGCAGGAGGGAGGAGTCTAGTCCATGGATTCAGACAACAGAGGATAGGGAGGAGGTGGATGGGGCAGCAAGCTAACTGTTCAGAGAAGGTGGGTATTAGGAACTTTATTGTTTTTAAAATGTGTGTCTGTGTGAACTACTTAAAATATGAACAAGTATGCAGCATAATCTCACTTTTATTCAGGAAGAAGAGGACGTTTGTGACTGTGACTCCGGGCTCACTTGGCAGAAACACCCCCTGACCCTCCACCCCCCATCGCAAAATGTAATGCCCGTGAAAAGGGTAGGTGGATGTAGTATATGGTATAAACTATGCACCAAAAAGTGTGATATAAGATGAACCGGGGCATGAAATATAATATGCAATACATTGTGCGCAACGACAGATTCATTGGAGAGCGCGAGATAGCACAGACACTAGCGCGTGCTATGCGATATGCGCCTTGGAGTGTAATATGCACAGGGCAGTGTTGTGTAACCTAACTAGTCTCTAAAGTTGTAATATAAAATATGTGCTGGGGAGTGTAACGTTGCATATGCACTGTGACAAAGATATGGATCCCAAATTGTAATATGTATGGCATAGCACTGTGCGTTATAACATAGGTATCGAGGAAGGCACGTTAGATGGGGCAATATAACCCGTGCGAAGGCAAGTGTGGCATGACATATTCACGGGGTGGTGTTACAGTGCACATGGGCTAGAGAGTGTCATAGCATAAGCACTAGCTGGTGGAATACAAAACAGAGGTGTGAGGCACTCGGCGGGCACTGGTGGGTGTAACACAGCATTGGGCTCAGCCAGGAGCACGCTGTGACTCTCAAGTGAGGTTAGTCTCCTTTCCAGAGAGTAAAATAAAAAGTATTACACATCCGGCGGTGGATGTGTGTTTTATTAACCGTGAGGGTGGTTTCTTGTATAGTTTGGTCGAATTTTTGTCGAATCCCCTTTGAATGGCTTGGTGTGCGTGTATATTAAATGTGCCCGTCAATAGCTACCCATGTCTGTATAAATAAACGACAAGGGTGTCTACTTGGAGACTACCCACCGGCGGGGGCGCCGGGATTAGGCACGGTAGGGCGTCAGACACGTCAGAGCTTCACTAGCGGTGTAAATACATTCCATGTGGATTCATTTCATGCATAGTCGCCTTTTAATGAATACACACAAATCGTCATGGTGATAGGTACATACGGTCTGTCCAGCATTTCCTAGGTGTTTCTATAAATATATATATTTTTAAAATAATAAAAAACAAAGGCCGGCCCCGGGGATGGGGTCCCCGGGGCCATAAGTGGCCTGAGGAGGGGGGCAACGCAGCCCCCTCCTAAAGAATTTAAAAACAAAAAAAGGCCATGACCCGGGGGTTGGGGTCCCCGGGGCCGATTAAGGCCTTGGGAGGGCCAAATTCATTTTTTTCAACAACGCCACGCCCCCTCCTTGCAGCACTCTGCAAATGCACCCCCTGGCCAGTTGTAAGTTGGGGAATTAATTGCCCTTCAATACTGAGGGTCCCTGAGGGCCAACTAGCCCAACAGGTATCTCCAGTATGCGTCAGGGAGCTGCGTTGCAGACAGGTGTTCTGAGGCCACGCCCCTTTTTACACCTCTATGCAACGCAGCTCTGTGGTGCTTACTGGAGGTACCTAGTGGGCTAGTTTGACCCTAGGGACCCTTAGGATTCAAGGGGATTTAATCTCTCAACTTAGAATGGCCACAGGGCGCGTTTACACAGTGGTGAAGGGAGGGGTCGGGGCCTGAGGTGACGTGTGCAAACACGCCCTGTGGCGCGTTTTAAGTTGGGGAAATAATTCCCTTTCAATCCTGAGGGACCCTGGGGGCCAACTAGCCCACGAGGTGCTTCCAGTAAGCGCCACTGCTCTGCGTTGCAGAGAGGTGGCGCAGGCCGTGCCCCTTTTTACACCTCTCTGCAATGGTGCTTACTGGACGTACCTAGTGGGCTATTTTGCCCCTAGGGATCCTCAGGATTCAAGGGGACTTAATCTCCCAACTTAAAAAACGGCCACAGGGCGTGTTTACACAGTGGGGAAGGGAGGGGACGGGGCCTGAGGTGACGTGTGCAAACACGCCCTATGGCGCGTTTTAAGTTGGGGAAATAATTCCCCTTCAATCCTGAGGGCCCCTGGGGGCTAACTAGCCCACCAGGTGCTTCCAGTAAGCACCACTGAGCTGCGTTGCAGAGAGGTGGTCCAGGCTGTGCCACTTTTTACACCTCTCTACAACGCAGCTCTGTGGCGCTTACTGGAGGTACCTAGTGGGCTAGTTGGACCCTAGGGACCCTCAGGATTCAAATGAACTTAATCTCTCAACTAAAAACGGCCACAGGGCGTGTTTACACAGTGGTGAATGGAGGGGACGGGGCCTGAGTTAACGTGTGCAAACAAGACCTGTGGCGCGTTTTAAGTTGGGGAAATAATTCCCCTTCAATCCTGAGGGACCCTGGGGGCCAACTATCCCACCAGGTGCTTCCAGTAAGCGCCACTGCGCTGCGTTGCAGAGAGGTGGTCTAGGCCGTGCCCCTTTTTACATTGCTCTGCAACGCAGCTCTGTGGCGCTTACTGGAGGTACCTAGTGGTCTAGTTGGGCCCTAGGGACCCTCAGGATTCAAGGGGACTTAATCTCCCAACTTAAAACAGCCACAGGGCGTGTTTACACAGTGGGGAAGTGAGGGGACGGTGCCTGAGGTGACGTGTGTAAACATGCCCTGTGGCGCGTTTTAAGAGGTAGTTTTAATTCCCTGCCCTATTATATACTAGGGGCTTACAGAGGAGGTCATGCTGATCACAGGGGGACCCCAACACATAGTGTTCCCTAGTGTATGTAGGTGTTTTCACTGTATTCTGAGTGTCTTTTGACATAGCACTGGCTCTAGGACTGGTTAGTCAGACTCAGTTACCACCAGTATCCGTCTGAAAAAGTTGAGGGTACAGGATGATTTTGCAACAAGGCTTCTTTCTGACTGTGTGTTTCTGTAAAGTTTAAATATGTTTAATATATAAAGGGAAAGGCGTATTGAAGAATGAGTGGGTGTATAAGTGTCTGAATGGATGATTTACTGAGTGTGTGACTGACTATAAGTGAGTGATTAAATGTATCTTACTGAATGCATGGGTTAGTGACCAAACTGTGTGAATGTCTGTTGGTGTGTAAGCGGCTGCATGGGTTTGTGAATAGCTACATGAGTGTCTATATGAGTTATTGATAGGTTTTCTGAGTATCTGTATGGGTTCCTGAGTGTTTGTGTGGGTGGGGTGTGTATGACTCTGCATAGATGTGTGAGTGGGTGATTCACTGGGTGCATGGTTTCAAGAGTGCATCTGTGATGGACTGTATGGGTGGGTGAGTGTGTGTATAGGTGTGTTAGTGAGTGAATGTATATATCAGTGGTACATGTGTGAGTAACTATATATGTGAAAGGCAGTATATATGTGTGTTGGAGTATATAAATGGCTATAAGTGAGAGTGTGTGATTGTGAGAGTGGCTGTATGGATGAGTGTGTGCTTGTATCAGTGATTGTATAAGAGCGTAAAAATGTGCTAGTATTTGTATGAGTAATTGAGCTGGTGTGTGTATAACTGTAGGTGAGTAAATGGCAGTGTGATTAATTATTTGCATGACTGACTAGGTGCGTGAGTACCTCTATGGATGAGTGGTGGTGTGTGAGTGTCTATATAGGTGTATGAGTGCATATGATAGTCCTGTACTGAGTGACCATAAGTATGAGTGACTGTACGGATGAGTGCGTAGATGTGTGTGTAAACCTCAGAATCAGTTAGTGGGTATGTAGTTATTGGTGTTGGAGTTTCTATGGTTTTGAGAATCGCAGTCTGTAATTGAGAGTGGGTGTATCAAACGTTATATCAGGGTGTGAGAAGATGCATCAATTTATCACATGGATGATGTCATCAGTGATGTCATTTGAGATGTCATCAGTGATGTCATCAGTGATGTCACTGACCATGTCATGAGTGATGTAATATGTGATGTCATCAGCAGTGCATTGCGGGGGCGCGAGTTATAGTTAGCTGAACTAACTATAACGGGGGAATTTTACTGGTTTTGTACGATTGAAATGTCCTGCTAACTACAACTTTCTGTAAAACCTATGTTTTTTTCAGTGAATTTCTAAGGTTTTTTAAATGATCATTTCTAACTATAACGTGCCTGAAACCTTTGTTTTTTTCAGTGAATTTCAAAGGTTTTTTAAATGCTAGTTTCTAACTATGCCTACAGAGTTTGGACATCTGAAGAAAGAAGAAACAACGCATAGAAAGAAGCAAAAGAAATGCAGAAAGAGGCAACAGAAGTCCACAAAGATGAAGAAAAGTGCAGGAAGAAGCAAAACATGTGCAAAAGGAACAAACAGAGGAGCAGAAAGAGGCCTTTTTTCAAAATCATCCTGTGCCCACAACTTTTTCAGACAGGTACTGGTGGTAACTGACTGTGACTAACCAAGCCTAGAGCCAGTGCTATGCTAAAAGACACTTAGAATACAGTGATAACACCTACATACACTAGGAAACACTATGTGTTGGGGTACCCCTGTGATTAGCATGACCTCCTCTGTAAGTCCCTAGTACATAATAGGGCAGGGGATTAAAACTATCTCTTAAAACGCGCTACGGGGCGCGTTTGCCCAGTGGTGAAGGGAGGGGGGGGGGCCTGAGGTGATATGTGTGCAAAAAAGCCTTGTGGCGGTTTTAAGTTGGGGGATAAAGTCCCCTTCAATCCTGAGGGTCCCTGGGATCCAACTAGCCCACCAGGTACCTCCAGTAAGCGCCACAGAGCTACGTTGCAGAGAGGTGTAAAAAGGGCCGTGGCCTGGACCACCTCTCTGCAAGGCAGCGCAGTGGCACTTGCTGGATGCATCTGGTGGGCTAGTTGGCCCCCAGGGGCCTCTGGATTGAAAGGGAATTAATTTCCCAACTTTAAACGTGCCACAAGGTGTATTTGCACACATGTCACCTCATGCTCCGCCCCCTCCCTTCACCACTGTGCAAACACATCCCGTGGCGCATTTTTAGTTGGGAGATTAAGTTCCCTTGAATCCTTTGGGTCCCTAGGCTCCAACTATCCCACGAGGTACCTCCAGTAAGCGCCACAGAGCTGCGTTGCAGAGAGGTGTAAAAAGGGGTGTGGCCTCTGAACACCTCTCTGCAACGCAGTTCCCTGGGGCATACTGGAGGTACCTGGTGGGCTAGTAGGCCCCCAGGGACCCTCAGTATTCAAGGGGAATTAATTCCCAACTTACAACGCGCCAGGAGGGGTGTTTGCACAGTGGTGAAGGGAGGGGGTGGGCCTGAGGTGACGTGTGCAAACACGCCCTGTGGCGCGATTTAAGTTGGAGGATAAAGTCCCCTTCAATCCTGAGGGTCCCTGGGATCCAACTAGCCCACCAGGTACCTCCAGTAATCACCACAGAGCTGCGTTGCAGAGAGGTGTAAAAAAGGGCATGACCTGGCCCACCTCTCTGCAACGCAGCTCAGTGTCACTTACTAGAAACACCTGGTGGGCTAGTTGGCCCCCAGGGTCCCTCAGGATTGAAACTGAATTAATTCCCCAACTTTAAACGCACCATAGGGCATGTTTGCACACGTGGCACCTCAGTCCCTGCCACCTCCCTTCACCACTGTGCAAACGTGCCCCGTGGCATGTTTTAAGTTGAGGGATAAAGTCCCCTTCAATCCTGAGGGCCCCTGAGGGCCAACTAGCCTACCAGGTACCTCCAGTAAGCACCATAGAGCTACGTTGCAGAGAGGTGTAAAAAGGGGCATGGCCTGGACCACCACTCTGCAATGTAGCACAGTGGCACTTACTGGATGCATCTGGTGGGCTAGTTGGTGTCAGGCTCTATAGGCCGGTAAAACACTGACTACCCGATAATGCGGTAAACATCAGGAAGTACCGCAAAAAACTACACTTCCCAGCGTCCTTCGCGTGAGCACGCTCCACGTGACTCCGACGCTGGTTGAACCCGGATATAGGGACAACAAACGCCTCTAACGCTGCAGATTATTCCTGGATTTCCTGTGGCTGTAGCAGCGTTCCTCTTTGGCACATACGAGGCAGTAAGGTTGCTTCCTGCACCTCGCTCTGATTCTTTGTTCTATTTTGTACTTTGTTCTTGTTCGCTGAGAACTGCTTTCTCAGCGTGTCCTTGGCCCTCGTTTCTCTGTTGGGGAAAACATCGCTTTCGGCTGTTTTCATGCAGAGAAGCATATCGGGCAGCATTGTACTTGTCCCTTCATGACTGGCTGGTTCAGAGTAGGGCAAGCTCCTACCTTCCTTGTTCTTGTTAGTGGAATCACTAATTCAGGGATTCTGTGAGGTGAGATGCTTGTGTCTTAACAGCTTCTCGCTCTTTTGCTATTTCATTCCCTGTTGGCGAGACCAGTAGCACCTGGATTCTCATGCAGGGAGTGGAGCTGTTCCTTTTGGCATTTCTTTTTGGATGAAGCATCAACTTTCTTGGGGTTTCCCTGCATTTGAGGATATACAAACCTTGCTTTCATCTTGTATGCTCGCCTAAGCACATCTCTGGATAGCCATAGGGGTACCGAACTCCTCCAATGGTATTTTGATGAATAAAATGTGCAGACAATTCAGTGCACTACGTTCTTAGTTCTATTCATATATGGTTTGTTCTTTAACACCATTTCCTAGGAGAGAGAGAGATAAAAGAGGGCATTTTGGAGATTATAGATTGCATTTGGGACTGTTCCACACATGACCTGGGTAGGTGGAGTAAATACATGTTATTCCTATAACAGAGTGTATTGTGGGGGTATGTGCTATACTGATGGCTGTTTGTTGTTCATGTTGGAAGTCGGCAATCACTCTCTCCTCTCTTCTGGTAGAACTCTTCTTTCTTTCCTTTAAAGGTAGAGTGTTATATATATTACCTAAGATATCCTCC
The DNA here is from genome assembly GCF_964204655.1 of Triturus cristatus. Classification (NCBI taxonomy): domain Eukaryota; kingdom Metazoa; phylum Chordata; class Amphibia; order Caudata; family Salamandridae; genus Triturus; species Triturus cristatus. Next base: position 589,771,818 of record NC_140582.1, read on the forward strand.
TAGAGCGTTCATCTGTTTTCACTGCATTGTTGCCTCACATCTGGGTACTTACCTTGTTTTTCATGTGTCTTCCATAGGTCTCCCTCCCTGCTGTTCCTACCCTTTCCTTCCCTTGCTTAACTACCCCACTAGTCCGCGTGTTTCTATATTCCGGACTTGGGTCAGTTGAGAGGTGGACCTCTTTGAGCAGCAGCACAATCCCGAGGATTCTGAGTGGTGGAACCTGACAATTGGCCCCAGGGCCCTCAGGATAGAAAGGGAATTAATTCCCCAACTTTAAACGCGCCACAAGGCGTATTTGCACACATGTCACCTCAGGCCCCGCCCCCTCCCTTCTCCACTGTGCAACCATGCCCCATGGCGCGTTTTAAGTTGGGAGATTAAATCCCCTTGAATCCTGAGGGTCCCTGGGCTCCAACTATCCCACCAGGTACCTCCAGTAAGCGCCACAGAGCTGTGTTGCAGAGAGGTGTAAAAAGGGGCGTGGCCTTTGAACACCACTCTGCAATGCAGCTCCTTGGCACATACTGGAGGTTCCTGGTAGACTAGTTGGCCCCCAGGGACCCTCAGTATTCAAGGGGAATTAGTTCCCCATCTTACAACGCGCCAGTGGGCACGTTTGCAGAGTGCTGCAGGGAGGCGGCAGGGCCTCAGGTGCGATGCCAGTCTTTTAAAAAAAACAATTTAAGAAGGGGAGCTGTGTGGACCCCCTTCCTTTACTAATTTATTGGCCCTGGGGACCCCATCCCCCAGGGCCTCACCCCTATTTATTTTTTTTAAATGGAAGGGGGCCAGAACTAGGTGAGGCACCCTCCCCATAAAGTTGGCTAAGAATCTAGGCATTGGAATTGATAACAAATTGTCTATGGAGGAACAAGTGAAGACGTTGTCAGGCACCTGCTTCAGAACAATGCGGATGCTTAGAAGGATAGTTCCTTGGAACCTGCTCACGGCAAGAAAAACTCTTATTCAGTCGCTCTTAGTTAGTCGACTGGATTATGGTAACTCTTTGCTGGTTGGAATAGGGGAACACCTATTATCAAAATTGCAGGTAGTTCAAAACACAGCAGCCCACCTTGCCCTCAATAAACCAGCTCGCACCCCTGCTTTACCTTTCTTACGTTAATTACACTGGCTTCCGATAAGAAAATGAGCTATCTTCAAGCTTTTATGGATGGTCTTTAAGTCTCTCCAGGGGACGGGTCCTGTTTATCTTAAGAAGAAACTTGAACTGTATCTACCCGTGCGTCAGCTGAGATCTAGCAATCGCAATCTACTCTGAACGCGGAGAATCAGGAAGGCCAACATGGGCGGTCGGGCCTTTTCTCATCTAGCCCCTAGCTATTGGAACAGTCTCCCTGAGGAGATCTGTGCCTGCGCCAACCTGTCTCGATTCAAGAAAATGCTTAAAACCTGGCTGTTTTAAGATTATACTGCTCATATAATTGTTAATCTGGTTTATCTGTAACCCCCTTATGCTTAATGGGAGTAAGGTCACGTGATCGGGATTGAGAGCAGCTGAGCTGTTGGTGCAAGCGAGCAAGCAGGAGCGGTTGCCGGTTGCCGGTTGCCGGTTGCCGCGCTGAGACCGCGCTGAGATCGCGCCCGAAGCCCGAAGCCGAAGCCAGAGCCGGAGGAAAAACAAGCACGGGAACTGCTCAATCCCGCGGAGGCGGAGGTAGTCTCGTGCGGCTTGCGGGAGGAGCGGCCACTTGGAACTTTAGTCCGTCTGCCGTGTTTTGCTTAGTTTTGCCATGCCCCGCCATTTCTCATCTTGATTTATCTTGTTCCGCCCTAATTCCTTTCTCTGGCGGCGGCGGGCGGCAGCGGGCGTCAGCCCCCGAACTGCGTTGGGAGGAGTGAGGAGTGGAGTAAGTAGTGGAGCCGGAGTTAGGAGCCTGCCCAGAGTGGCAATGTGGCCGTGTGGCCGTGGTACGACGACCAACGAGTAACGAGCAACGAGCTGTGTAACCTTTGGCTAAAGCTCGATTTGGCTTGGCATGTCCTCCTGATTGCGCCCTGTCGTGCGGGCGCTTAGGTGGGGTGGCAGGAGAGGCCATTAATGGCCATTGACAGTGCCGCTGCCGCTGCTGGTGCGGCACTGCGGGAGTGGAGTGGAGGGGACTTTAAGGGACTTTGTCCTATGACACGACTATTTCAAGCGGTGGTGGAACAGCTGCTGTTGTGGAGCTAAGACGGTGCAGGAGGATCCCTGGCTGGCGGTATTGCTGGTGCAGAGGATCAGAGGAGCCCTGGCCTGTTGCCTGCTGCTTGGTTCATTGTAACACCAAGGAAACACTAAGAGAAGAGCCAAGCCTAGGAGTGGAGTGGAGTGGAGCGGAGGGAGGTGTTTTACATCTACCGTCTATGTGACCTGCTCTAATTCCTGCTCCTGTTACGTGCATCTAAGGTCTAAACAGAGGGTGTACTGTGAGGTCGGGAAAGGAGCGGCCACCTTTTCCTCCTATCAAAAGGAAAAGAAAAATCCAACAAACACTAATACTGGACACGTTTAAAATCACAGACAGGCGACTTACAGCCCCTTAAACCATTTAAGGTCCACACATTTGGGAAATTGGGAAAATCGCCGTCAAAGTTCGACTATATGAAAGATCCAACTGGTACTATGCTAACAATGCTAACAAACTCATGTGATCTTCAAACACCAATTAAACTACTGAATAGAGAGAAAACTATATCTCCAAAGCAAGGAGTATGTGAACAAAACTGAGTACGAAGTTGAAGCCGAATGTATCATACAGTTAACTAAAGACCAGCCTAGCCAATGGGGTCAAATAATGGACCTAGAGATGTTAACTATCTCACTTATGGGTTGTTTACAACAAGAGGATCCAAAGTGCATGAGCTCAATGATAAGAGATACTCAGCAATTATTACCAACTAGGCATCCAATGCCAATAGAAGTGCAAGTAAAAATCAGAAAAGTTAATGGAATAGAGGGACCATCTAATCTGGGCCAAATAAATCAACCAGATCAAACAAATCAACCAGATCAAGAAGCTCCAAATGATCTAAATCGCGGGGTGAAAACTGTAAGGGATGTTAATACTCCATTGAAATCGGATCTTAATTTGTCTAAAATAAACCCCAAGCAAAAACTGGACCAGCCAAACTGTATTCAAAATAACAGAGCTCAAACTAATAAGGACAAATATAAGAGCAACCCAGAATCTCTGCAGCGTTGGAGTACTCCATATCAAAAAGATGTTTTGAATAGTAGTGCGCAATTTATTAATTCTTATGACGAAGGACATGAGTTTCAAGGATCACAAAAAGAGGAGTATAAGGATCTATCACTCATAAATGGGCAATATCATAGCCCAAGAACTCAGGTACCAGGAAGGGTAAATACAGGAGCAATTTGGGATTTATTTTTCAAAACCTCGCAATTAACCTTGGAAGCCTTAACATATCAATCTAATAAAATGGAGGTCCAAATAGATCTCCTGAGCACTATGGCTTCCTCTGTTGCCGGAATTGAGCAGACATTAACATTGTTAAACAATTTAATAGTAAGGGCACAGTCTCAACCAATATCTACATATGCAGAATGTAGTTGTGCCCCACTAATTAATAAACTGTCTACTATTTCGGATATTTTAAAAACAATAATAGACGAAGTAAAAGGGATTTTTTCTACTGTGGGAATCCAACCCACTAAGGTTGACTGCCCTTCTAAAGATATAATAAAAAGTAAGGGCAATAACTAGGGGTGGGCGGAATTTGCGAAATCCACTTTAGCAAATTATCGCGAAAATGTTAAAAATTATCGCAAACACGCGGAAATATCGCGAAGATGCGGAAGTTTTTTTCCCGCATGTTCGCGAGATTTTCTGCATGGTTGCGGCTCGCCAACTTACCCATGTGGTTGCTCGCGGGCGCGGCCATCTTGTTTTCAGTTGTCTCCCGGTGCATGATCGCGAGAAGAAAGACGTGATCGTGAGACGCATGACGTCACTGCGGGCGCGAACTGTCGCGAGACAGCGCAAATGGCTAAAAACAATACAACATCTCATGGAGAACGCGAACGGATCAAGAAAACTTGTCGGCGAATGCAGGGATTCAGGTACGGCGATCGCGCGCGCACGAGAATGTATAATTTTACAGCGCGAGCAAGAAACAAATTATCGCCAAGCTGCGGAATGCGGAAATTTTTACATTTTCGCGCTTTCCGCGGAACGCGAAAATGTCAAATTATCGCAATTTCCGCGAACGGAACAAAATTTTAGCCCAGGCCTAGCAATAACATGGTTGCTAAAGAAAAATCAGTTGATAGCATAAAAGACCAAGAAGTGATAAACTTATGTTCATCACAATCAACAGTGACAGATGCTGTTCCGGAAGTCCACCTTACAAAAGACAGAGAAAAAAACTGAGGAAAGCAAGAAACAAAGTCTTTAAAAGTACAAAAAATATAAATACATCGAGTATAGTGAGATTGGATATAGGTAATAACCACGACCAACTATCAGATTGCGAAGGTGATGGCAAACAAATGTCTCCAACAAAACCTTTTTATCCTATATTCAATAAGGATCTAATGGAGGCTCAAGTAATTATGAAAAATAAAAATTCAAATAAGCAAGTAGATAGTATGAAAATGACAGAGAATGGGAAAAATCAATCTATAGAGATAGTGCCAATGGAAAAAAATAAACACGAGGAAAATAAAACCACACAAATGGAAATAAAAAGATTAAAGAGTGAGAGTATCAGTCGGGATGAAACAAATAGAGATTTGTCAAAAATCTGGAAGGATATAAAATTATCACAAGATTTGGGAACCGAAAAGAAGCAGTCACATAATTATCAACAATTACGGTCTCAAACCCTTAGTAATCATAATGGAAGGTTTATTGAGCATGCTCAAGGTGATAAAAGCGTGCAACAAAGGGAACTAAATAATCCAGATCATAAGGATGGAGCGATGCAGGTAATATTTACGCTGGAATATAAATCTAGGGGTAACAATGATATTCTGAATCGTGGAAACATATTAAAATTGTGCAACGCAGTACCCGCATTGAAGAAAATCAAATGTACAGATATAGAATCAATTGAATTTTTCACAATTAAGAACAATAATTAAGAATCAACATTAGTAACTTGGACATCATCTACTGCTGCCAGTCTTATTATGCAAGAACATAAACTTTTTCAGGATTGGGGAATAAAAATAACAACTCCCCCCTCAACCTTCCTATCCTAGCCCCTTTATTTTACCAAAATTACAAAATTATAATCAGATAAGAACTGAGAATAATAAGAAGTACTCAATATTAAAAGACTCCATAGGAATGACCAATGGATATCTTTTAAAATTATTAGAGGAAAAAAAAGGAGACCCACTACTTGACAATGTCAAATTAGGTTGGTTAACAGCTGCTCTCCACAATGGCTGGCAGGACTGACACCTACTAACTGACGTACCTTTAAGGGGTCCAATAACCATGAACGAAAGGGTCAGATTATGTTCTTGGAATATAAATGGGGTTCAAGCAAAAATTCAAAATAACCAACTAGATACCCTGGGTAGTTTCCAAATCATTTGTTTACAAGAGACGTGGGCTTTAGTCCCTTTTAGATTAGAAGGGTATAAAGGATATTACTCATTAGCTAGGAGAACAAGTAACTATGGCAGACCATGTGGGGGTTTGGCCACTTTTATATCAACCGGTCTAAAAATAGAAAGTGAAATGGACGTTCAAAGTCAAAAGGATTATTTAATTGTTAAAATACGATACAAGGAACAAAGTGTAACTAAAACTCTTGTAATAATTAACATATAAATTCATCCTTATATTAAGACACGAAGATCAATGGCGAGCAATCTGATAATTATGATATTGCAGTTACTGGATAATGATATTTAATCAGAGCTCATTATTACCAGAGATTATAACATGAACATGCTATGGTCTTACATTAGAGATGTTGATGTACAACGGCAAAATTACTGATGGTCAATTCCAAGTTTGTCATTAACAAAGGCTAAGGAGGAACAAAAGAATGAAAAAATAGCCAAGACTCTAGTAAAGGAATTAGAAAGTATAGGCCTAAGAGTGCTAAATGGTCGATTTCCTCAAGATTCACCACCTGCATGGACTTTCCAAGCTGAGGATCATAGGTCCAGAATAGATTATACCATACCATCGTTGAATCTATTCCATAAAATGTTCTCTAATCAGATAGAGAGAACAGATATAAGTGACCACGACCTACAATTAATTGAGTTAAACCTAAATAGCCTAAGATTCGAAAATTATAAGACACTTCCGGGAGAAATAGCGACAGTTAATTATAAGAAACTTTATTGGTCAGATAGTACCAAAGATTCTATTACAAACACTGCACAGGCAATTGCTGATTTTCACTTTGAAGGAGATTACTTGAACGCTGTTGAAAAATGGTCTCTTTTCACTAAAGAATTAATAACCAGTCAATTTAAAAAATATGCTAATAAAGGTGAATGGAGAAATAAATCAGCACGCTCAATGGTGAAAATTTCGTTTGAAAGCCATCAATTAAAAAGAGAACGTAACAGAATCTAGAGACTGGTAAAAAAATTCCCAGTTAATTTAGTTTATAGAGTGAAACTTAAAAGGAGGAATTCAAGAGACTTCTGGATTTTAGTAAACAAACTAAGTAGATCCAGTAACAAATCTACTTCATCAACAGTGACTGAATCTGAATGGGTATCGTTTATAGATATGCATTTGAATCCTACCGCTAATATGGTTAAGAATCTTACTGATAGGATTATAAACGGAATAGAAGAAGAAAAGAACAACATCTCAATAGATATAACAGAAAATCAAGTATGTAAATTAATAAAGAATCAGAGATCCAATGGTGCCCCTGGCCCTAATGGGATTCGCGCAGCATTATATAAGAAGGAAGCTTCATACTGGTCGAGCTATTTAACACCAGTTTTTAACCATGCTCTCCAATCAAGAATAGTTCCGGATTCATGGAAGGGATCTATTATTTAACCAATATACAAAAGTGGGGACTGGTCCCTCCCATCCAATTATAGGCTAATCATGCTCCAAGATATTGAAGCTAAATTATTTGTATCGGTCCTACTTAAGGAATTAACTAACTGGGCTAATGAAAATCATTTAATTCCAACAAACCAATCGGGTTTTGTACAAGGGCAAGGTACTACAACAAATGTGATAACACTGGGAATCTTAATGGAAATATATAAAAACAAAAAACAGTCATTATATTTATGTTTTGTTAATTTTAAAGCTGCCTTTGACAGTGTGAATAGGCAGATTTTATGGAGGAAATTGGATCGTTGTGGCATTAGCTCCAGCCTTTTAAATGCAATACAATTGTTAAATACCGATATTTGGACAAGAGTCCGGCTAGGGAATGGATCAAGGCTCTCGAGCAAAATTGAAACAACTCAAGGCCTAAAGCAAGGGTGTGTTTTAGCCCCATATTTATTTAACCTATTTTTATCAGATTTCACCCTTGAAATGAATAATGAACTAGCAGACTCACCGAAGCTGGCGGAGAAACAAGTATCAAATTTATTATATGCTGATGACGTCGTTCTGCTAAGCCAAACAAGGATAGGGCTGCAGCGATTAATAAACAAAACATCAATGTATTCAATTGAGAACAAAATGACTATAAACTAAACAAAAACAAAAGTAATGGAAGTTAGTAACAAGAAAAGGAAGGACAGTCATTATAAATGGTATCATCAAAAGTGGGAACTAGAAAAAGTACAATGTTACAAATATATTGGGATACTATTTGATGAGAAAGGAACATTCACATTCCATAAAAAGGAGGTGAGGAAAAGAGCTAAAAGTCTCCAAGGGGCCTTTCGTCTACTTTACAGCTCTTTGGGAGGTCCAACTTATACCCCATTAATAAAAGTTATAAAAGCGAAATTGCTTCCAAGCCTTACATACGGAAGTAAAATACTGTGTGGAATAGATTCTGCATTATTAAACAATGCTATTACAAACACATTTAAACATCTATTTCGGCTTCCACCTAATGTATCACCTGCTCAAATAAGGCTAGAATTTGGCTTTTGTAATCAACAATATGCAAGAATGGGTCCGTACATTAAGACCTGGAGACAAATTAAAACTAATATTAATAATCCAATGTGCACATTCCTGTGGAAAGAAATGGAACAAAATAATAAACTGTCCTTCCATAAATATTTACAAAAAGTACTTGAAGATTTGTCAGTTGCTGAAATCTGGGAAATGTCCTTAACAGCACAAAGTTTTAAGAAAATAATAAATAAATCAGTTAAACATTTGTCCCTTTTAAAAGATAAAGAACTGTTTATTAAGAGATCCCATGCATGGATGTTGGTCCAGGAATATACAAGTCTTAAGGTCCAACCATACCTAGAAATACCATGGTCTGCAGAAACAAAAAACACTTTTATGAAAGCGTGATTTGGCAACTTACCTGGCTTAAAACATGCAGTGCCCTGGTTGAGACCATCTAAGCCGTATATGTGCAGATTATGCAATCTATGGGATGAAAGTATTCTACATCTTGTTTGTATATGTACAGTACTGATGGTGGAAAGAAAAAGATACTTGAAAAACTGCTTTATTGACAGAGGTGTTCGTACCTGCAGACACGCCATGGTAGTCTGTTTTAGACCAACGGATATTCAAATGATTTCCAATTTTACTAAATTTTTAATACTTGCGAAAAAGAAGTTGAATGCCTGTGAGTTGGCCACAGGAAATCTGGAAGTCCAAAATAGCTGAGGACTAAACTTAGGTCTAAATTTATGATCTCATGCATAATTTATAGAAATATTAATTGATACATTTCATATTATGTTCTGGAAAGATGATGGTTTGATGTAATTTTTATATATTGTATTTATGTCTAAGAAAACTTTTTAACTTTTATAAAATTGAACTATATTTCTAATTGGTGCATTTTCGCAAAGAAAGTAGTAATTGTAAGATTTTTATTAATTATGCAAATACAATTTACCTGCTCATTGGGTGACCGCTCCTCAGGCGCCGAGAGATTCCCCTGGGGATGATTCGTCACGCCATACAAATGAGTATAATATAATAATACTATTAGTGGCCAAGTCTGCCCAACTGACATTCGTAACGATTGCCAACCGGCAGACAAGCGGCGGATGGACTTTCTGTCCACCACGATACCCCCTACCACAATAATATGACGGGGGTGAATCAAGTTGGGACCGCCCGCCATCATAATGATCCCCTTAGTAAAATTTTTATAATAATTTACTATGAGTAAACTAATCATATTTAATTACCTTCCCACCCTATATCCAAACAAAACCAACATCCCACACCTAATATATAAATTAAAAAAATATTATATAAACTCTCAGGGGCTTGCTTAAACTGTCCTTTATTGACTTGGTAAATAGACAAATGCTTAACGTACATGAGTTGAAAAACATCTCTTACAAGATATCAATATATTACACAAGGACACACATGTCTGCATTTTCTACAGAAGCAGAGGAGAATGCACCCCCTAGTTTGACAGCTGTCTGGGGGAATCTTCCTGAATGAGTTTGAAAAATGTGTCCTCCAGGGACACACAGATGTACCAAAGAAGGGCGACAAAAAACAGTCCTCCTCCTATTTGAAGATGATGCAGTAATAAAATCCTGCACACAAAACGAGCCACACAGGATGCCATTCAGCTTGAAAGCTACTGCTTCCTTAAAGACCTCCTTATTAACATGCAAAAAACAAAACTAATGCCTATGGGATTATCTCCACCACTGATAAATCCACCAGGAATCGCTGGCAAGGTACTTGAAGTGTTAAGGTCTGTGACTATTTCTGGATCTCCTTTAACAGCAAGTTGTCTTAGAGTGTCCATGTTGACAAGGCAGCTAGCATTATACAGCTGTCTGCCAGTTAAATATAGAGGCTCAAGAATAATGTGAGCTGTCACTCATTGAGTGTTGCTCTTTAAGAATATAAGCAAAAAAGCAGTGGCATCAGCAATCTATTATGCAGAATTATGGGAGTATATTAACAGCAAACAGCTCCAAAAGATGGAAAACTCTTTTATGAGATCACTATTACATCTGAGCCCTTTCACACCACTCCTTCCCCTATACCCTAAAATTGGGTCTGGTCACTATTTCTGAACCTATAGCCCTAACCCCGGTGTTATATTGGTTGTGCTTAAACCACAATCGTTATAGAGAATTATACCTGAGAGCAATGCTTGAAGTGTTTTCCATATGGAGAATTCATCACAGTCCCCAGGCAAAATATGTGAGAAATTGCCTGAAGAACCTCGGCATAGAGCATCTCTGGCTAGAGTCAGTTCATACTATGAGTGCTACTGCTGCCATGGTCAAAGAAGAAATTCCTGCATACTAAACTCAAGGCTTGCATTAACTTAGTGCACTCGTCCATTTTAACCTGCAATTATTTGCAAATACAGCAGACCTTAGGCATGGAACAATATTTGAACGACATTAACCCCGAGACACACTAAAGTTTCCGACAGCTGGGCAGAAAGGAGTCAATAATGCACTACATACTACATACCGCCAAACTCGTTTGCACACCGCCTACCAGATTACGAATTTGTTCATCATCTGGCGGGCAGTGCTTTGTCGGTCCCTTGGTGGTGCCTTTCTAAGGCTCATATATGAGCCTTAGAAAGGCACAGCAATAGAACCACCAAAGCACCTTCCTGCAGAACATGGACTGTGCATTCAATGCCATGCAGGAACAGCGGGCGCATACCGACAGGGGGATACAACATGTGCCCCCCAGCATGCACTCCCAGGACCTGTAGGGCCCCCTTAGTTTCCACGCTGCAGCTCCACCAGAATGTTGCGGCCTGAGACCGCTGTGCAACCACCGCGGAATCACGGATCCTTGGCACTTGCTGCAGTCCTGTGGAGGTCCAACCGCTCAAGTCGTAATAGGGCAGGTGGACAGCCAGGCTGGCAGTCCACGGACTGCCACCGTGACTACTAGTCATAGTAAGGCCCTAAGTATTTACGTACTAAGTGGTTTATGGCATTGTTCAAAGAGTTTTTGGTTGAAGCTTGCAGAGAAGCACGAGCACTTTGCAAGTGATCAGAGTCACAGACCATTTACAAACATGTGGCGAGTTACATCTTGGGAGCCTGGTTTACAACAAGAAGGGCACAGATAGCACCTACTGTGGTTAATGATAAGCCATAGTTACATTTAATTGGAACTGTATTTATTATCTTCAGGTGTTGATCGATTTACCCTATTAGACAGGATAGTTTATTAATATTAACATGATATTTTAGTATTTTATGGCAGAAATATGCTAATAAAGAGATATATGTATGTATGTGTCAAATATATGAAAGGAACTGAACAGAGGCTGTTGAAGGGATCTTAGACTATTACTACTAAATTCCACCACTAGGCCATTCCCAGCTTTGCATTAACTCCCCCACTTCAGCCATAAAGATCCTAATACATGCTTATTCCATGGCTCTTTTAGGATTATAGGAGACTGTTCAAGCCAATAAAGCTCAGATTTCCCACCTGAGGGCTGGCCTATTTCAATTAGCTGCCACTATTGAAAAAAGCAACATAAACTGAACCTGCTTTTCTTCCATCTCAGTGAGAAAGTGAAATAAGTATGGCTGAGAACAGGCCAACTTCAAAAAACGGTATCCTATGTCTCTGTCTTCTCATAAACCAAGTAACTTCTGAAAGCATGAGCAGGGATCCCTTAATCCCCTAGGCTTGGTGGTGTACTCCCAGAGGGACCCGCCTTTGGCTAAACATGTGGGCTGTCGCACAATTTTAAAAAAACACCCCTTGAAGTGGGCCTGGGTCCAGGGGTTTCTTACAGATAATATTTAGTGGAGGGAAGCACATGCGTCCCCCTTCCCAAAGCCTCTAAGATGTCCTGTTCCCTAGGGCTGATATTTTAATAAAGGAAAGCACAACATGGAGCTCCTTCCCGAGCCTAAAAAGGTCCCATGGACCTCGTCCCTCTAGGCCATTGTTTTAATTAAGGGAAGGGGGCTATGTGGTCTATCTCCCTGAGGATGAAACAGCCCTGGCGACATTATCCCTGGTGCCACAACTGAACAAATAGGGTGGGCCATGCGGCCCAACTCCACAAGCTATAAAATGGTCCCAGGAACCCTGTCACCTGGGGCCAGGTCAAGGATGGTGTCCCGGGGAGCCCACCCCGGAGCATCTTTTATTTCCCTGCCCGAGAGTGCAGGCAGGGAAAGAGTAATGTGCTCCCACCTGGTGGTAGCACAAACCTACTCCCACCAGGTAGGAGAACAAATCTTTTCCCATCTTGAACTCTGCAGGCAGGGTAAGAAATCTGGAGCAATGCACTGGATGGGTGCATGTGGGAAGTTGGTTGTTCTGCAGGGTTCGTGGGACTTACCCATGCAGCCCTCAAGGTGAGCACAAGAGCAACCCCCCCTTAAAAAATAGAAACAGTTGGGTTCCTGCAGGAGCAGGGAGCTGAGAGGGCTGCGGAGTCCTGGGGCTCTTGCCTCCACTAACAGGAATAATGGTCGGGGTTGCCCTTGGTGGTCAGCAGAGTACCACCTTCTTTTAGGCCTTGGCACTTCTCTCGCAGCCCCCTATATTAAAAAAAAATCAGTGATTGCTCTGTGTGGGACCAGGACACCTAGAAATCATTTAAAAAACACACATTGCCAGTAAGAAAAAAGAGATCAGAGCTGCTCTTTTATTATTCACTGCTACCTCAAGGAGCACCCCATAATTCCCTGCAAGGACAATTTACATAATTTACATATTTTTTGTTTTTTGTGATCTCCCTAAAAGGGGTAGGGGCACCATCATTTTTAATGTTGTGAGGGGCTGCAGAGAGTTCTGCAGCGCCCCAGCAACAATAGAAAACAACTGAAAGTCACCTGGGTCTTTGAATGCATGATCCCAGGAGAATGTACTGTGTTTTTTAAAACATTTTTCAGGCTGGAGGTTTTACTCTACAGCTGGGAGTGCAGCGTTCTCTTGATACTGGTTCTACTGCTGTGTTTTATATGGCCTGAAGTTATATAAATATATATAAGGCCCCTCTTGAGGTAGTTCATACGATTGCATTTTTTGGGCTACAATGGTAATAGGAAGACTCAAACACATGTTTCTTTTTCTGTTTAAAACAAATATATATATATATATATATATATATATATATATTATCCAAAAAAGGTGTCCCCCTGCGAGAACGCACTTGGCAAACAGGCGAATCCTGCACTTTCAACAGTATTCTTTATTTGTAATGACCGGACATTGTTCTGCTTGTTTAATTTAAATAACCAGCCCTACGCGTTTCAGCGCTCCTGCGCCTTGGTCACGGGCTCCTTGCAGTGTCAATAGGCGGAGAAAAAGCAGGAAACGAGTCACTTCATTAAGTAGCCTCAGGTGAGGTTACGCCCTCTGGTGGGAATTGCCCTCTGGTGGGAATTTCTTTCCGCAGCATTCTGGGACTCGTGGTTTTCTTACTTTTTAATTTGATGTCCTCCAGTGGTTTCCGCCTGAACAAACACTCAATCCTGCACATTTGATGCTCTCCAGTGAGCTACAAGCATCAAACTCCGGTTTTTCATTATTAAAACTGCTTGTCCTGCATCCTCAAACACAGCCAGTCTGTGTGAAGCAGCCCGCATTTCATTCAGCGAGAGTGCAGTTCTCTCGGCCAGGACCGGCCGAATAAATTATGCGGGCTGCTTCACACAGACTGGCTGTGTTTGAGGATGCAGGACAAGCAGTTTTAATAATGAAAAACCGGAGTTTGATGCTTGTAGCTCACTGGAGAGCATCAAATGTGCAGGATTGAGTGTTTGTTCAGGCGGAAACCACTGGAGGACATCAAATTAAAAAGTAAGAAAACCACGAGTCCCAGAATGCTGCGGAAAGAAATTCCCACCAGAGGGCAATTCCCACCAGAGGGCGTAACCTCACCTGAGGCTACTTAATGAAGTGACTCGTTTCCTGCTTTTTCTCCGCCTATTGACACTGCAAGGAGCCCGTGACCAAGGCGCAGGAGCGCTGAAACGCGTAGGGCTGGTTATTTAAATTAAACAAGCAGAACAATGTCCGGTCATTACAAATAAAGAATACTGTTGAAAGTGCAGGATTCGCCTGTTTGCCAAGTGCGTTCTCGCAGGGGGACACCTTTTTTGGATAATTTATTCGGCCGGTCCTGGCCGAGAGAACTGCACTCTCGCTGAATGAAATGCGGGCTGCTTCACACAGACTGGCTGTGTTTGAGGATGCAGGACAAGCAGTTTTAATAATGAAAAACCGGAGTTTGATGCTTGTAGCTCACTGGAGAGCATCAAATGTGCAGGATTGAGTGTTTGTTCAGGCGGAAACCACTGGAGGACATCAAATTAAAAAGTAGGAAAACCACGAGTCCCAGAATGCTGCGGAAAGAAATTCCCACCAGAGGGCAATTCCCACCAGAGGGCGTAACCTCACCTGAGGCTACTTAATGAAGTGACTCGTTTCCTGCTTTTTCTCCGCCTATTGACACTGCAAGGAGCCCGTGACCAAGGCGCAGGAGCGCTGAAACGCGTAGGGCTGGTTATTTAAATTAAACAAGCAGAACAATGTCCGGTCATTACAAATAAAGAATACTGTTGAAAGTGCAGGATTCGCCTGTTTGCCAAGTGCGTTCTCGCAGGGGGACACCTTTTTTGGATAATTTATTCGGCCGGTCCTGGCCGAGAGAACTGCACTCTCGCTGAATGAAATGCGGGCTGCTTCACACAGACTGGCTGTGTTTGAGGATGCAGGACAAGCAGTTTTAATAATGAAAAACCGGAGTTTGATGCTTGTAGCTCACTGGAGAGCATCAAATGTGCAGGATTGAGTGTTTGTTCAGGCGGAAACCACTGGAGGACATCAAATTAAAAAGTAAGAAAACCACGAGTCCCAGAATGCTGCGGAAAGAAATTCCCACCAGAGGGCAATTCCCACCAGAGGGCGTAACCTCACCTGAGGCTACTTAATGAAGTGACTCGTTTCCTGCTTTTTCTCCGCCTATTGACACTGCAAGGAGCCCGTGACCAAGGCGCAGGAGCGCTGAAACGCGTAGGGCTGGTTATTTAAATTAAACAAGCAGAACAATGTCCGGTCATTACAAATAAAGAATACTGTTGAAAGTGCAGGATTCGCCTGTTTGCCAAGTGCGTTCTCGCAGGGGGACACCTTTTTTGGATAATTTATTCGGCCGGTCCTGGCCGAGAGAACTGCACTCTCGCTGAATGAAATGCGGGCTGCTTCACACAGACTGGCTGTGTTTGAGGATGCAGGACAAGCAGTTTTAATAATGAAAAACCGGAGTTTGATGCTTGTAGCTCACTGGAGAGCATCAAATGTGCAGGATTGAGTGTTTGTTCAGGCGGAAACCACTGGAGGACATCAAATTAAAAAGTAAGAAAACCACGAGTCCCAGAATGCTGCGGAAAGAAATTCCCACCAGAGGGCAATTCCCACCAGAGGGCGTAACCTCACCTGAGGCTACTTAATGAAGTGACTCGTTTCCTGCTTTTTCTCCGCCTATTGACACTGCAAGGAGCCCGTGACCAAGGCGCAGGAGCGCTGAAACGCGTAGGGCTGGTTATTTAAATTAAACAAGCAGAACAATGTCCGGTCATTACAAATAAAGAATACTGTTGAAAGTGCAGGATTCGCCTGTTTGCCAAGTGCGTTCTCGCAGGGGGACACCTTTTTTGGATAATATATATAAATATATATATATATATATATATATATATATATATATATATGTCATCAGTGATGTCATCAGTGATGTCATTTGAGATGTCATCAGTGATGTCATCAGTGATGTCACTGACCATGTCATGAATGATGCAATATGTGACATCATCAGCAGTGCATTGCGGGCGCGTGAGTTATAGTTAGCAGAACTAACTATAACGGAGGAATTTCTATGGTTTTGTATGAGTGAAATGGGCAGCTAACTATAACACCCCTGAAACCTATGGTTTTTTCTGTGAATTTCTAAGGATTTTTAAATGCTAATTTCTAACTATAATGTCTCTGAAACCTATGTTTTTTTTTCAATGAAATTCAAAGGTTTTTTAAATGCTAACTTTTAAGTGTGATAGTAGTTATATCTATTTTTTTGTACTGATTTTCTACCGTTTTTTAACTGTTTATTTATAAATATTTTATTCATTAAATAGCATTATAATATTTCTGAAAATTGCACACAAAAAAATTATTTTAATTAAAACTGAAATATTGATTAATTTTCTTGTTTTCATTTTTTATTTTAATATATTTATATTATTTTCTTTAAAAAAAAATCACATTTTTTTCGGAGTGGCACACTCAAAGTGTACACATCACGGTGGGTGCACGCATTCTAGCCGCCATTTTAGAAAAGTCATGAAGGATCCGCGTATGGTGTGCGACGGCTGCGTGTTTTTCAGTTACATCATATACATTTAATATCACGTGATATGCGCGATTGGTATGCGACCAGTCTGTCACTCCTGCTCCCGCGCATTCGTGACACATGCGCATTACGGTACGAGATGTTTGCGCGGTTGCGGGTCCCACGTGACATCATATACTTGCTGGGGCGTGCTGGGTGCGCGACTCCCGCAAAAAAAAATGATGTTCCAAAATGATATGTATGTGTCTTTAATATAAATTTTAAGGCAAGAGATTATGTAAGATATTCATCAAAATAATATATTTGTACGTATAATAAACTTATATTATTTTTAAATATATTTTCGCGAAGTCGGTTGCGTGCATCGGGAGTGGAGAAAACCAGGTCAGCAGAGCTGCTTTAGAGCCAGAGAACCAGGTCTGCAGAGCTGCTCTAGCTGACACTGACTGACTGACACTGACTGACTGACACTGACTGATTGACACTGACTGACACAGATTCACTGACTCTGACTGACTGACACTGACTGACTGACTGACACTGACTGACACTGATTGACTGACACTGACTGACTGACACTGATTGACTGACACTGATTGACTGACACTGACTGACACTGATTGACTGACACTGACTGACTGACTGACACTGACTGACTGACTGACACTGACTGAGACTGACTGACTACTCTCTACTACTCTACTACTGAGTCTCTAATACTCTCTACTACTCTTTTTCTACTACTCACTCTCTACTACTCTCTACTACTCACTCTCTACTACTCTACTACTCTATAATACTCACTCTCTACTACTCACTCTCAACTACTCATTCTCTACTACTCTACTACTCACTCTCTACTACTCACTCTCAACTACTCATTCTCTACTACTCTACTACTCACTCTCTACTACTCACTCTCTACTACTCATTCTACTACTTTCTAGTACTCTCTACCACTCACTCTCTACTACTCTACTACTCACTCTCTACTACTCTCTACTACTCACTCGCTGCTATTCTCTACTACTCACTCTCTACTACACTCTCTACTACTCTCTCTCTCTACTACTGTCTACTACTACTCTCTACTATTCACTCTCTACTACTCACTCTCTACTACTCTACTACTCTCTCTCTACTACTCACTCTCTACTACTCTCTACTACTCACTCTCTACTACTCTCTACTACTCACTCTCTACTACTCTCTACTACACACTCTCTACTACTCACTCTCTACTACTCTCTCTCTAATACTCACTCTCTACTACTCTCTACTACTCACTCTACTACTCATTCTCTACTACTCATTCTCTACTACTCTCTCTCTGCTACTCAGTCTCCACTACTCACTCTCTACTACTCTCTACTACTCACTCTCTAATACTCACTCTCTACTACTCTCTACTACTCACTCTCTACTACTCTCTACTACTCACTCGCTGCTACTCACTCTTTACTGCTCTCTACTACTCTCTACTTCTCACTCTCTACTACTCTCTACTACTCATTCTACTACACTCTCTGCTACTCTCTCTACTACTCTCTACTACTCTCTGCTCTCTACTCTCTTACTCATCCTCTACTCTCTACCTCTCTACCTCTCTCTCTACTACTCTCTACCTCTCTACCTCTATCTCTCTACCTCTACGTCTCTACCTCTACACCTCTACCTCTCTACCTCTCTCTACCTCTCTCTACACGCACACATATGCACATATATGCACATGCATTTATATATATATGTATGTGTATATATACATACATATATAAACATATATATAATCTGCATATCTATATAAATACAAATATAAATGCATGCCTACATATACATATATGCATGTTATGTACATGAAATTTTGAAAAACACTAATAAAAGCAAAGCTAAAAAGCCACCTAATTACAAGCAAAATTGCTTTAACTTAAATGAGGGCGAGACCTATTGCATTTTCAATGCTTGTTTACTTTGGTTCCATCAAGAAGGCATTCAGATGTGACACATTTGCCATAAATTCTGAATGGTAGCACTCTAGTTCCTCATTAGATCACTGTAGTAAAGCTACTGCTCACAAGGGAAGTCTGCTGCTGGTATTCAAAGTGCATGTTTTAGTCTGCATGTCAGAACTCTTTAATGAAATAGAAGAGGATTTGAGAAGTCAAAATGTGCCCTAATTTTTCTTTCTGCAGCACTAATCATAATTTCTATGGCAAAATGAACCCCCTCATTTTGTTCCTTTGCAAATTAAATGTTTTAAGTGTTACCACTTTATTCCAATCAAGATGGCTTCAGGTGTGCCATACTTTTGTCATAAGTAAGACTGTTAGCGCTCTAGTTGTGCTTTAAAACACTCTGGGATTTCTGTCATTGGGCTATACTTGGGCTACATCTCGGTGATATTTGTGCTACATTTGGGCTCTTTTGTCTCTGGTGGCCATCTTGGGAGACTTGTTATGAAGTTTCCTAATTTCCTCATTTACTACAGTCTCCTCAGTAGGCATACTGTCAGTTTTTTACTTTGATTCAATGAAGAAAGCATTCAGATGTGTCACACATTTGAATTCAGAATGTTAGCACTCTAGTTGCTCATTAGATCACTGTAGTAAAGCTACTGCTCACCAGGGAAGTCTACTGCTGGTACTGAAAGTGCATGTTTCAGTCTGCATGTCAGAATTCTTTAATGAAATAGAGGAGGATTTGAGAAGTCAAAATGTGCCCTAATTTTTCTTTCTGCAGCACTAATCATAATTTCTATGGCAAAATGAACCCCCTCATGTTGTTCCTTTTTACATTAAATGTTTTAAGAGTTACCACTTTATTCCAATCAAGATGGCTTCAGGTGTGCCATGCGTTTATCATAAGTAGGAGTGTTAGCGCTCTAGTTGTTCTTTGGAACACTCTGGGAAGCTGCAGTAGAACACAAAGGAATCAACTGACAGTCTCTGCCCTTGTTGGATGTACATGTTTTACTGAGAATGTCAGACTTCATTCTCACATGACTAAGAAAGATAATGTGAATTTTCAGAAAATATGCACTCAGTTTAGCTTATAGATCACCTTCCAAACCTCTGAGGGAAAAGCATGTGAAAATAGTTTTCTCTCAAACATGATTCATGATATCCCAGCAGAAGGCTTTTTCACATGGTAAAATCACCTTAGAACATACCACAATTCCTAAAATGAGTATGGTACCATCAACAAATGATTTATAATGTAACTAAAGTCTTAAATCCTTCTATTAACTGCAATGCTTTTTAATGAGGTGCTATTATGTATATTAGTCCCAAGATGGCTGCCAACACTTCTTGGATAAAGTGCTGACAGCCAATCAGATCTCATGATGAGATGTATGGTTAGGCTCCGCCCAGATATATATGTGAATTTACTTTTGATTTTCTCAGGAACTACTGAACGGATTTACACCATTTAAGCAAAAGGCATGACTCTGAACCAAGGTCTACCTTTCTGCCAAATTTGGTGTAATTCCGTTCAGCAGTTCGGGCTGTAGCTGCGTCAACAGGTCCTATGGGAAATTGTATGGGGAAAACGTGTTTTGGGACCCCCCTTTTTTCTCAGCCCCCGCTTGACGAATCACCACGAAACTTTCAGGATAGGAGCGGACCGGAGCTGGCCAAAAGTTTGGAAAATTTCACGAAGATTCGTCAACCGGCACCAGACTTATTGGAAACAGAATGTTGCGGATTTCCTATGGAAAATAGGTCCTAACTATAACTACCTACTGGCGACCGCCAGTATGTAATATATATATATATATATATAAAAAAACTGTGAAAAAGAAAGAGTCACAGAAGTGTATTCTCATAAAACTTTATTAAATATTTTTAGGTAATCAATATTAATAAACATTGAATTGTGTCTTTTATTAAAATATATATTTGATAAGCGTTATTGGTGATTTTTTTTGAGAATGATGATAGATCTGTTTGATATATGATTGGGTGCCTGGGGTGTAGGGGTTTGCAGGAGAGCCTGGACAAGGTAAGTGCTGTTCTGTTTGCGCAGAGGTGCTCTGGGTGCAAACACATTATTACTGATAATGTGCTGCCCCAAGGCAGTTGTGAATTTGTGCTTCCCACAGGACAGTGCATTAGTGAAAGAGAGATGAGTTGATTGAAACAGCCGGTCCACCTTTCAGAGTGCAGGCAGGTTCAGGCTTACACTTTCAAAGAAGGCAGATATCCCTCAGTAGGCGAGTGCAATTAGAGACTGCACCTGCCTACAGGGGGATGTCTTTGGGAGTCCATTGGACCCCTTCTGCCAATTTTCAGAGAACCCCCTCTGAGTGAGCACCCCCTCTTTGTGATGCACGTTCAATGTGCCTCCTGATGGTACTCTGCCTCTCTGAGCCCACATTACTAATATGGCACAGGTGCAGAGGCAAAGTGTTTCCCTCATTACCATTGGTCAACACCCACATGGTAATGAGGGATCACAGCCATAAGATAGCAATGGTGCTATATGTACGTCTGTGCTGTCTGTATTACAGAAAGGGCCCCACACAAATCTGTGGTCCCTTCTGTAACACCAAAGTGCCCTATGTCGCAGAAAGAGGACACACCCACCAGTTGTGCATTAGGTCACTTTATGTAATACAGCCTTAGGTATTATAAATGTGTTTTCGGGTAAAAACCATTGTCTTAAGTTTTATGACAAATACCATGCATGTATCTGAGAAGGCCTGCATTATTAAACAAACTGTTGCATGCCACACACCCTGTGATGCATTTGTGAGGCAAAATTTTGCCACTGAAGCATATGATGTTCATATTATCACTGCAGCTGATGTTCGTCAAATTCAGGAAACCATGTATCAAGAGTTCATTATTATACATAAATAAAAGAGGTTTGATTAATGAGAAAGTAATGTCTTTGTTGTTTCTCAATTTGCAACAGTCTGTTCGATAGAAACTCTGCCAGGCAACAGGGGACCATAACCAAAGAAAATAGATTTGTAGAAGAAATCTTCGGACTTGCTTGTTAACATAAAACGTATTAATTACAAAACAATTATACTGCCACCTTTCCTGTTAGTAACCAATTTCTATATTTTAAATTTTTGGTGTGGAATGATATTGAGCGGAACAGACAGAGTACTTTTTATTTATTTATATTGTTTAGTGACGAAACCAGGGGTGAATTTCTGAAATATATATTAGAGACTGTAAGTCAGAAATATGCCAGCTGAAGCAGGTTTTATGTATTAGGTCTCAGAGACAGGGACGGAATATGAACCCAAAGTAGCCTTGGCAACTTTTGTCAGACCAGCCCCTGTACAGTGCATAGCGAACGAGCTCAACGAGCAAGCCTTACCATTGCAAGATAGGTTGGGGGTGGGTCTTCCCGAAGAATATTTGCAATTAAATGGCAAAATGGTGCCTTCTATGACACATTTTTCAATAAATGTTGACATGTATTAGCTTTGAAAGCACAATAAATGATGGCCTTACAGTGCACCAGAATGCAGCAATCTGTGTTGCAGCTCTTTGATGATTCTCTCCCTATCACCTTCCAACAGTGCCTCTGATATCCCAATATAGCTTTTTTCGCACGTATACTTATATTAGTGTAGGGTGTCAATGCACTTTACATCACTCACACACAGACAATGAATCATATGTGTGTGAATCTGTGTGTAGAAAATGTTACATAAGACAATGGGGATTAAAGGGTGCAGGATTGACTTGTCATCCATATTGGCAGGTATCTTTTCAAGAGTGCTTGGTCTAGAGAAGCACAAACTCGGGATTCAGAACGTAACACAGTGGTTAGGATTGGCTTTACTAATAAGAATGTGTTTCTACCCAAGCAAACCCTTTTCAGCAACATTAGAATAATGAAAGACTGGGAATTTTTTTTTCCAACCTGTGCAATGCACTTTGCACGCAGCTCTCTGATGGCTGTTCTTAGTTCACAATGCTACATTCTGAGTGAAACTTGTGAAGTATCTTTATGAATGCGCAGTCTCCGCACATAAAAAGATAGGTCTGTCCTATCATGTTATGTGCAGAGACTCCGTACTCGTAAATATACTACTGGTAAATCCCTTTTGGAATAGAAAACAATCATAAATTTACAAAACAGTGTAACTTTACATTTGTGAATCAGGCCCTATGTCTTTAATGAAACTGATGAATATCTCTAGTCTTAATTGCATCATGTTTTAAATGTATATGTGAGCATTAACTTGCCACTGAACCACCTGTAGCACTTTTTGCCACATTTTACACTATTATTGTATATCACTTAATGTGGAAAATGTCAATGGAAATATTTTGTTTCTTTAACTAATGAATACACATAGATTAGAAACACACACATGCCCGCTACAATCTTTAAATTTGCTGTTCAGTGTCTGACATCTAAGAAGCTTTATTAACTTTCCATACAGAATACTATTTTCCTGGATATTCCATTGAGGCTGATGTATAATATAACCATTATAACCATTTTGGGAAATTTAAGAAATTGAGTTATTATGGAGGCAACAACCACAATCATTATCACTGTGAACCACAAAAAGTCACTAAATAAGCCTGTGAGTAACCTGTGGTAGCTTGGCACAAAGCAGTCAGCCTTAACTTAGAGGCAATGTGTAAAGTGTTTATGCAGGTCACAAAGAGTAACGTAGTGAAAACACAACACAATAAAAATCCTAAACCTATATAGAAAAATAGAGTAAATTTTATTGAATACAAAAATAAACAAAAGGACAAGATTTCACTCAATAAAACTAGAGTTATTGAATTGTAAACTTTTTAGTAGGAATAGTGCCAAAAGCACAAGGCTCAAACTGTAGGTATTTGGTAGCAGTAGACTGTGACAAAGTCACAAGGCTGACTATGATGGAGCTAGATACTGGGACCAGGTTAGTTCCCCTAACTTATGTCCTTCATGTAAGGCTTTGCCCCATTCAGCGTCGGTTCCTATCAGGGGCTGCGCAGTGCTGACATGCAATGTCCTGCATTGAGTTGCATTGTGCTGCATCTGTTCAGATGAGGAGCTGCGAGGCCTGCAAAGCAAGTTCCTGCCCAAAGTTGCTTAGGACTTGAGTTAGGCAAGAAGAAGTCCATTCTGATGCCAACCAAGGGTTCAGGACCTGGGGGTAACCTTTTGGGAATCAGGAGTCACTTTAGGCAGAGGCCGACAGCAGGGCTCAGGCAGATCTGGTTTGTGGTCCAGACAGTTCCTCTTGCAGCAAGACAGCCGGTGAGTTGCAGGAAAGTTTCTGGAGCTTGTTCTGTCCCTACAGCTCAAACAGGAGGTCACTGAACTGACCCTTGGAGTCACTCAGATTAGCCTGGGATGAAGATTAGCAGGTCTAGTCTTCCCTCTCAGACAGCAAGGAAATCCTGAGGCAACAGAGCAGTACTCTGGTCGCAAGAAGGTAGTTCTCTGGTGGTAGGTCAGTCCTTCTTCTGTAATGCCAACAGGTCCAATGTGTAATGAAGAGTGACTCTGGAGGTTCAATATTTATACTTGATGTCAGCCTTTGAATTAGGGGGATCCCCTTTAGTACCCTCACATCTGGTCCTGGAAAGTCTTTCCTTCCCCGACTCCAAGACGTCTGGGTGACAGAAAGCTAGTAGCAGGTTCCTTTGGGTGTGCTGGAGGCAAGCCCTTTGAAATGTAAGCATGGTAGTGCATAACTCTGCCCCCAGCCATCCGTACACACATAGTCCCCTTTGGGCCATTATCTGGGAGGAATACACCTGGGCATAGTTTGCTGAGTTTTGGTACGCGGAACTCCGCAAAATTACAAAAAAACTCTGTGGAGTTCTGCAAGTGGCGGAGTGCAATGCAGTGCAAACTGCCGTTCATGCTGAATTTCTACCCGAGCAGCAGCTTGCAAACTTACCTTTCGCGATCGCGAGCAGGGAAAAAACTCTGCTGCACTACGTGAAGCAAACTTTTCTGCACTCCGCGAGCTCAGCGGAGTGCAGAAAACTCTGCAAACTCCATGAACAGAGAAGAGTCCACCGCCCAGGCCTACCCAATAGCAGAGTCATTCACAGTCATGTGACCCAGGATACTGGCAGAAGGCACAAATGGTCAGGACAAAAAAGGCCACTTTCTATAACTGTCATTTTCAGAATTGCGACTGAAAATCCGATTTTACCATTAGAGAGGATTTTAAGTTACAATTCATTTGAGTCTAGACAGTATATTTTATATGCTCCCAATACTAAGTTAGCACTTGCTGATTAAAATGAGGTAACCCAGTGTTTTCCTATGGGAGAGATAGGCCTTACAGTAATGAGAAACAAATTTAGGAAATGTTTCTATACCAGGACACGTATAACTTAAACTCATGTGTTTTACTTTTTAAACAACCATTTACCATGTGCTATGAGGGCCTCTCTTAATGGTGAATTATAAGTATTACAAAGGAAGATTTAGTCCTGGCAAAAAATACTTATTTTTCCAGGTCGAAATGGCAGTTTAAAACTGTGCTACGGTCTGCAATGGTAGGCCTGAGGCATGTTTGAAAGTGCTACTTTAATGGATTGCACCATGAGTGCTGAAGACCCAGTAGTAGCATTTATTTATATGCCTTGGGTACATGTAGTATCATTTACTAGGCACTTAGAAGTAAATTAAATGCACCAATCAGGCATATGCCA
This sequence comes from Triturus cristatus, assembly GCF_964204655.1. NCBI lineage: Eukaryota > Metazoa > Chordata > Amphibia > Caudata > Salamandridae > Triturus > Triturus cristatus. Next base: position 589,796,906 of record NC_140582.1, read on the forward strand.
ATCATACAAAGTTTTTGGGAGAGAGAACAAGAACTTTTGCATTGGTTAGCAGTGGTAAAGTTTTCAGATTCCTAATGTCAACAAAACCAAATTCAGAAAGAGAAGGACCGGATTGACTTCATGGCTTCTCCTGCTATGTTCTTCTCTGCAACAGCAAATCTTTTTCAGCAATCTGTCCCCAAAAAGGTAGACAGCCTCTGGTAACTGTCTTCAGCTACAGCCCTCTGCCTCTTCCTGCTGGAGATTTTTGACTAAATATGAGTTTGGCACTTCATGGTGCACCGCTGTGGTTGTCCAGCCACCTCTGCACCGGCGGTTTGACTGCTGAATTACAATTTGGGCAGTCAGACCACCATGGCACTGCCACAACAGTCTCTGGCACTGGTGCTGCAGTTTGAGTGCCGCAATATGCCTTGTGGTGCCCTGCCAAGCATATCATGACATTCCTCAACACTAGCAGTCTCACGGAGATTCTTACTCCATGAAACTGCTGGTGGTGAGGACAAAAGGGGCACTTCAGAGCCCCCTCTTGGCCCTGTGCAGAGGGATGCATGCAGGGGGCACATGCTCCCCATTCCTGCACGGCAAAGACTGCACAGTCAATGCCGTGCACATATGAGCCTTTGAACTGCACCGCCTCTGGGCTGACATGCCGCCCACCCAACACACCACGATAACAATTGTATTCTGGTGGGCTGGAGCCAGCCCTATTTGGCATTGTGGGAGTGGGGCAGTGGTGTGGTGGCCTTCTCGCACTCAGCCAAACTTGTAATTGGGCACTAAGTCTGAAAATAGAAATCTCCACTGCAGCTTCGACCCAAGGCCATCTAGTGATGGAGCTCCCTCCTTGGACAACCCTTAATGAATTGGTGTGGGATTTATCTTGTGTTGTGTTTTCACTAAATACTCTTTATGTACTGCATAAATACTTTACCCATTACCTCTAAGTAGAACCTAACTCCTTTTTGTACCAGACTACCTAGGGTTAAGCATAAGTTAATTTAGTGATTTTTTGTGGTTCCCCCTTGAATGGATTGTGGCTGTTTCTTGACCATGGCTCACACCCTACTCAAACTACAACCTAATTTATTTTCCTGAAGCCTATGAGGGAGACAGGCTCTGAGCAGACCTGGGTTTGCTTGCTCTCTCTTTCTCCAGGATATAAAATCATTCGGATCCAGAGTTCATCAATTGAACCATATTCAAATAATTTCCTTGTTTAAGAATGTTTTCGAATACCAGACGTACATATGTGGAAAGAAACTCCAACCATTTCTTGTCCAAGTCCCTCTTTCAGTAACTCAACTCTAGCCAAATTGTAAATGGACTAATTATGCAGTTTGAAGAAAACTGAACAATATTGTAATGGAACCAGCTACAACTTACTATAACTGTCTGTCATAGTTTTTCAATCTTAACCAGGGGTCCATTAATCAACTAACATGTTTATGTTTGCTCTTCGTTTATCAACTTATTAAAATGTTGATATTTCTTTTGTCATTTTAACTTAACATATTTACTGCTAAATAATGTATTCTTACACTGTATTTTGTTAGTAATGATTATTGTACTCTCTAACAATGTCTACTATAGCATGATCTTGTAAAGGAATTGAATTAAGAAGTAATACTTTTTCTCTATTAATTATATTAACCCTTTCTATCTTTGAAATTGTTGATTTCAAATAATCCTTGCATTAAAAAAAATCTCTTTTCACTTCCCCCTCTTATTGTTTTCATTCCTCTTGCCTTTCATCAAGTCTATTCTGTTTTTCTTTTTACTTATAGCGCACTTATCCTGCTTCACAGTAATCAGTCATTTAAATTCTGCCAAAGCCCTGATGAAGCAACATGCTTAATGCTCTTCTTGTGAAACGTGTTGGCTAACAATTAGAAATTTATATTTCAATGCAACCTATATCTTCTGTATGAATGACAAGCATAAACATTAAACATTAAACAAAACTAACATTGTGATTTGGATTACATTTTCTCAAGCTTCTATTTCTGGCATATTTGTTTTGACTGGTAGAACATGGTAAGGACTCACACCTGAAATTCATCCAGAGTGTGTCTCCTTTATTTAGGGCCTTTCTTCCATTTTGGACCACACTTCATCTGAAGTTAAACCTAATCTATAACCTAATTTACTAGGGTGTAAATGCAGTCTGTGAAATGCACATCCAATAGAGAGCGAGAGAGAGAGAGAGAGAGAGAGAGAGAGAGAGAGAGAGAGAGAGAGAAAGAGAGAGAGAGATAGAAGCAGAGAAAGAGAGACGGAGTGTGTGAGTGTGTGTTGTGAATATGGGTACCTATGCCCTTCCAATTTTGTTTCCTAGTTTACAGTGGTGTATATTCTCAAGGGTATATTAGAGTCCTGAGACAGCAAACCCTACCCACATGTGTTGAACACCCACTCACTTGAAATATAGTGGAAATTTACCAGAAACATTTCCCAACAATTTATAACATATGCTAATCTTCAAATTCAATACATTTTTGCAACAAGGAATAGTGAAACCTTGTCCCAGAAAGCATACACGAGGGCCTGATTCACAGACATGAATTTGTTGTGTATGTATGTGTGTTTATAGCTGAAAATGCTTTTATTTATGCTGCCTCGTGATTGTCAAAAGAAACCCTAACTGGTATCATTGGTTTTACTACTGCATATTTCACTGCCACAAAGTGTCAAATATGTGCAGTAGTGACTCCCACATTGGGACTGAGAAGTGGGCAGAACAAGGCATTGCAAACCTTTTACATTTTTGAATTGCCAATAAACTTGTACTTTTGTGCACATTCACAACTTAGATCCAACATTTTCACTTTGTAGAAAGAGATGGAGACTTTCTCCGGCAAAGGCTGGAGTAATCCTACCCCCCTTTCAGGATGCAAAGGTTAATGGATCACCTCTAAATTTGGAGGGAATGTAGAGAATAGGTTTCTCCATTGTGTCAAATGTTTCCCCGTGGAAGAAAAAAACACAAAAAGGGCATTTGGACATTGGACTAAATTTCCCACATGTAAAATGGCATGCTATGTATAATTACACATTGGGCAAATGGGAGCCCACGTAGTAGGTCAATGACATTCACAGCAATACTCCTTGAAACCTCTACATGGACCATCTTTCATAACCTACTTCTGGAATAAATTATCACCTATTTACAGGAGGACTTGTATCAGTACAGATCTGCTACTTTTTTGTGAATTAGGCCTCTGTATAGAATATTTTGCTCTTCCCAATAGCTTGCCATTGACCTAATTGCATCTTGATAAAGCATTTAGGAAAATCTCTTGAAAAGCTGAATATAATCCCTTGCTTTAATGGAATAACCTTTGGACCTCGTCTGCTTTGGGAGCATATAGGGAACCTCTAAGGTATCTCTTGGCCACATCTGGTGCCCCCCCAAATCCCTTGGATCATGCACAATAAAACTAATTTAAGGAAGGTGGGGTTGGAGAAACTTTGGGCAATGTTAGAGGAATCTAACTCCATCGCTAAAATCAGCCTTCAGGGAGTACGTATCTGTAGAAACCATTTGTGGCAATAGAGGCATATTAACTACAGAATTCATTACCTTTAAAATGCTCCCTGTGTATGAAGAGACAATTGATGAAATGATGCCCCCCGGCTAGAAAACAGTTTTTACAATATAGGGACCAATCTCTGCCTACTAGAGCCTTCTGTTCTAAGTGGGCTAATGCACAATATGTGGGTGACGAGTGCCCAGCGTGTAGAGGGCCACGGAGACTATACCCCACATTTTATTTTTTTAGTCCCACTTATGCCCTTCAGAGGAAAAATTTACTATTGCCCCTGTGCAGCAATCTGGGCATCTGGGGGCACCTAGTATATTAAGGATGGACAGTTCCAGGATAGTGGTATTCGCTGCAGCCAGATGCCTTCAGGCGGTGAACAACCTTTACATCGTGGTCATTACACCGCGAAACATTTACATCGCGGTCATTACAATGCAAGTCGTAACAATGATTTGCACTGTATGGCGCTCTAAACTAAGGAATAGTATGATTTACTATTCCAAAACCTTCCCTACAGTTACACACACTGGAGTTGGAATAGTAAATCATACTATTCCTAAGTCTAGCGCCTCTAGCGCAAGTCGTTGTAATGACTTGCTTTGCAATAACCGCAATCTGACATACCACGATGTAAATGATTTCCCTCAAGCTACCTAGATCTGGCGTTCAAAGTGTATACGAGCGAGTAAACATAATGTGCCACGATAACTATGTAGGAAGCCTTGGACCAGCCCTCTTCCTTTTATCATTATCTAGTAGATCATTTAAGTTTTGCACTTTCCATGTGTTTATTACTGTATTTTTCATGAAATGTTTTTAACTGTGTTTTCACTCAAATTGAGTGGTATCATGTTAAACGCCCAACGAAGTGTCCGAATAGAACATTTGCACTTTAGTGCCTAGCGGCCCATTGCTATTTTGCACACCATTTCCTGTTTAAAAGCTCATGTAAGCTGGGACCTTAGGTGGGTACTAGAAGAACTTGTATTTTTTTACAACAGATTATAATGTATTGTATTAGACGTGCTAAGGAGTAGCAGGCTATGTTGTACGATTGAACCCCGACCCTGATCCCACAGTGCACTAATCTCTCAGATGGATGGTCTGTCGGGCCCCAAGGTACACTGCAATGCTGGTTTTATGTGTCTTAATGGCTTAGTCACTGGTAAATTACGCAGGCCTTGAATCATGTGTCATGGGGAACAGGGGAACCTGTATGATGTTTTGGTATGAAATATCCTGGATCACAATGTACAATGTTTGCATGAGTATTGATCAGATGGTTTTAATGTTTTGATTCTTGTGCTTTTATAATCATTGGTTGATTGAAATAATGTGTATAAGTGATATGAAAATAGCAGGAGCAGCTCAGTATTGGGGAAAAGAGGTGGGCGGGGGAAGGGGACACAGGACCATGGAGACAAACAGAATTTCTTTTTTAAACATACCTGTTGCCTTCTAGCATCGCACTCTTCCACTTCTCTTCGTTGCAGGCACGCACAGGCTCCCAGCCTGTACTGTAGCCAATCCTGACCCTGCTCTCATGCAAGAGCAGCTTCAGAATTGGCCTGAGAGTGGATGAGTTGCACTCCAGGATAGATTGGGAGTCTATGCCTGCTCTCTCTCCAACCCAGCGATGCAGCTGACTTGACAAGTGGCTTCACTGCGCAAGTGTCTTTGGCTGTCCTGAAATGGCTGGCCAAACGTACATGTGCAGTGAAGGCAGTGCAAAACACTCCACCTCCAGCCTGTCACGACTCTGGCCCCAAAGCCTCGGCACAAGCTAAATAAAATGAGGTTGTTATCGTTTTATTTTTTACATTGTTTAAATTGCTGGTGGGGGGGCAATGCTCCTCGACCATAACGGAGGAGCCGCCACTGCAGAATAGATGTCTTGAAACATTTCGATTAAAATCATTAAAAACCCTGAACATGTATTTGTTCTTAAATTTAACATAAGAAGGTAAAGAAACAGACATGAGTGTGTTCTTTTCTTGACTAGCATACTCCTACTTCCGATTCTCTTGAATGGTGTGAGTTAATCCTGATTAAATAGGAAAGCACTGGAAACAACCCAAACAGGTGCTTCTTACCCCACAAAAGGGTGTAACTTACGCCATTAATAAACTGCATATTGTTTCGCAAATTCATATCTAGCATCCACTTGTGAAGAAAACAATGTTCTGCAAATCCATTAGCAGAACCTGCATAAATTCATAATTTAAATGAGGAATACATAACAATCGCCTGTTACGGACTGTTTCTGATGCACATCCCTTTATGTAGAGTCACCGTTGAACGAGATAGAAATGCTGACATTTATTTACTGATTAATTCATTTGTATAGCTAACTGTGCTAGTCGTACGGTAAAGCAAATGCATTTTAGACACAGAAAATGTTTTCAGTTTCTTTAATCCATAACATGAAAATGATAAACTAGTAGAAAATGGGCACTTTTATAGAAAATGCTTATGTAAGAAAAATTGGTTAAAATGCTTTAAAAGCTGTGTGCTAAACACAATGGGCCATATGTATCAAACCCCCCTTTAGCGATCCCTTATATTTGCGATGCGAGAATGTCTCATACATCGCATTTAGCAAATTTTTTGTCGCAAACGCTGTTTTTTGCGATTCGCAGCGTTTGCGAGTAAAATTTTGCTTCATACATATGGCCCAATATGATCCTACACCATACTGTGCTGTCCTGTTTTCGTAGGCAGCTAGAATTGGCTGAATGATTAATTGAATGTTCCTCGTGTGCCAGTGATAGCTTCCAGAAGAACAAAAATTCCCTCATGTCTGACATTAACTTAAACCGAACATCCACAGCGCTACATTAGGATATATGGAGTCTTAACCCTATACAGAGACACAAATTGAGGATTTCAAATTATTATCTTAATGCTGTGCTAGAGAGCTTGTTGTGATTTTCTTTTCTGTTACTAAATGCCATTCAAAGAAAGGACAAAGAGAATGAAGGAGTCATTTTCATTTCTTCCTGAATTGGCCAATACAATGTAACTTTCTTATACAAGGTAGCAGCAAGAAAGACCAGGCTTACATTTTTCTGCTTGAATGTTGCTGTGTAGGGATGTCACTAAAATATTGATGAAGAAATTTGCTCTGTGTCATCTTAACTCATGATTAATGAGGCCACTCAAAGCCATGCAGTGTAACTTTGCGTGGCTTCATAAATATTTACGAGAGTCCTGCGTCACGCATGCACCACTTTATGTGGTAGAAAAGTGATGCAGGGCTCCTAAATTAGCCCCCCATGTTTTCAATTTGTTGCAGTGATGTTATGCATCTCATTTCTGAAAGTAAGTTAGACTATTATTCACTTTTAAGTGTGTACAATGTTATTGTTTTAAAATAATATTTTTGAGAGTGTATGTTTTGTACCAGTTACTGTAACAGAATACAGACATACACATTTTGCATATTTATTTCCTCTCCCAGAAATCAATGGAATTTTTTTAGCAGCCCTTAAGTGACAGAAGGCATTAATCTAGGCTTCTAGTGCCATATCATAATTCATGTGAAAAATGGCAGGTGAGGACTGTATTGCTAAGCAATGCTCTCATACAGAGTTATTCAGTACTATGGCGTTTGGAATAACAGCAGAAGGAAAGAAATCTTGTTTCAAGTGGTTGTGATCTCAACCAACGCATTCCTCTCTGATATGGAAAACTTGCCACACTGACCAGTGATCAACTGTTCAATTATCTCATCTTCTGCAATGACAATGCATTTTGCGATGCAGCGCGCGCTACGAAATTCGTTTTATTTATTTAATTGTTTACTTACCTGCAATTATCCATATTCTGGTTTTTAGAACCCCCCACCCTGCCCCTCCCCCGCCCCGCCTTACCGCCCCACGGAACTCCCTCCACGGGCCGCGGCTGGTAAGTAGGGCTGTGCCAAGCTCCACACTCTAATCCTGCCAGTGACGACCTATCCAGGCTCACCTAAGCCCTCTTTTGCATGCAGCTGTCTAGGAGAAACATACAAGCCCAACTGCATACTACATCCAGCCATGTGACCCAGTGACAGGCTGCAAGCCCTAAATGGCTAAGGTAGGAAATTAATGTAATATATTGTGCACATCCATTTAAAATTATTTTTGTACCTGGTTCAAATATAGCTTACACATCGAATTCTTAGTGCGTTTATGTATGTTTTGGTATGCTTGTCAGGAATGAGGCTGCCTACCTCTTGAATCAATTGTATCTATAGCAAGTGTGTAATGTCGCTTGTTGCCTGGTTGCACAGCATGAAAATGAATCAAACAATCTTTAGAAAATTTTACATCATAATATTTGGTATAAGAACAAAATTACAGTTAATTACACCTTTGTTTATTATTTTTAGGTGACTTTTTCCACCTGTGAAACACTCTTTCGTATGAACAATATTGAATGGGTCATACATTCATATTTATGTACTCCAACATAAGTGTGTTTTTTAAAAGACCTTTACAGATTTTCCTTTTTTTAAATTTTTTATTTTTTTTATCATCATCAAAATTAAAGCACTATTGATGCAACATTCAAAACAAGAAAAAAATATTAATAATACAATACAAAGGCGCAACAATATCCGACTTCTAAAAATTACAGAAGGTAAAGAAGGTGCGGACCTTAAAGGCTTTATAATTCGGTCTTTGAAGGAATCCCTAAACCTTGTCGAAACAGCTGAAGAATTAGACAAGGATATTCAGCGAATACATAGAGATCCATTCAGCTTGAATCCAGCTAGATCTAAGGTGTTAGTCAACTTTTTGACTTACGCACTCAAGGAAAAGATCTTAAACCTTGCTGTGAGAGCTAGATCATTGAAGTGCTCGGATTTTTCCTTCGAGATACGTTCGGACCTTTCCAAAACCACACTGGATAGACAGTGGGAGCTGGGGCAACGTATGGACAAATTCAGGTCCTTAGGAGCCACAGTGCAGATGAGGTTTCCAGCATTTTTACGGATCATGTACAACAACAAGATGCACAATATTCGCTCTATTCATGATGCTGCAGACCTACTAGACTCCATTCGAGAACAGGCCCAGACTACAAAATAACTGATTGCGATCAATTCCGCATGGTTTTTCTGGGTCCTCATGCGCAACGGGTAGTTGTTTCTGCCCTTGAACTTTGGACTCTCTCGTTTGTGGAGTCTAGATTAGGATATGTTTACACGAGGGTGATTCTGTTAATGCATCGTCGGTTAACTTTTGACACTTAGAAACTATAAGTCAATTAGGAAAAGTTTTTTTTTTTTTTCACTTTCTTTTTTCCTTTTGACACTTTTTATGGGTCCTTCTTTTGCGCCTATAACAGTTGGCAATAGCAGTCTACTACCTTATAATATAGCAGCAGGGGGATTGAAGGGTAAGGCTGTAGGTGGGTGTAAATCTGGTCAGACATCAGGCTAGAATAGGTAGGGGAGGGTTTTCCAAGGGGGTGGTTTGGGGGCGGTGGTGGGGGGGGGGTAAGCTATTGTATCAAAAAAACCTAATTTGTCTACCTTTTCTACTTTTTCAGGTTAATTTTTTCATAAATAACATTTTCCAATACGTTAAAATCAAAATGTCATCATATGGGGGGCGAAACAACGAAGGAGTGGGGATAGTATATACAGCATGACATTAATACATTATATCTCCTGGAACGTCAATGGTCTGCGTGTGAGAGGTAGACAAGACTGTATTTTACAGTATCTGAGAGACTCTCAGGCTCAGGTCATAGTTCTTCAGGAGACACATCTTCTTAAAACAGAGTCCATTGCTCTGCTAAAAAAACATAAGTGGATCGATAAAATCTGCTCAACGGATCATAATGCCAATATTAGGGGGGTCATATTCATTTTTAAAAAATCTGCTAAAGCACAAATCTTGGACTGTAAAGAAGATCACTCAGGGAGATGGTTATTAGCGAGAGTCTCGTTAGATGCTCAGATCTATACTTTAGTTGGCTACTATGGCCCTAACTTCGATGATTCTTCACATTTGGACGCGATTAGGAACCATCTAGTATTAGTTCGGGATCCAGTGATCTGGATGGGGGACTTTAACATCGTTCTTAACCCCAGATTGGATAAATCCGTAAAATCTAGACTCTGCAGTTCCGTTAAATCTAGGCACACCCTTATAACAATTATGACACAACTTGGTTTGGCAGACGTATGGAGAGAAAGAGCGGGCAACAAGTTAGGGGTTTCCTTTCGGAACAGCCGCTTCAAACATAAATCTAGAATTGACTATGCGCTTTTTAGCTACTGCCTAAAGGATACTTTACATATGATAGATTATCTACCTTCGCACTTGTCAGACCATTCTGCACTAGAATTTTCTTTAAAACTGGAAAACGCCAACAATTATCCATCCTGGTCCTTTGACCGGACTCTCTTGCTTGAAGATGAAGAGGTCAAGTTTTTGGCAACTGAGTCTTCAATCTTTTTTGACATTAACAGGGACTCTGCAGGCTCGGCTGTTGTCTGGGAGACCTTTAAGGCCTTTTTAAGAGGTCAGATCACCAACAGAGCCTCTTTTAGGCGGAAGATATATAGAGATTGGGTGGCTAGCCTTGAGCAAGATATGAAACTCTTAGTGTTAAGGATTGACTCACCCTCAGGAACATCACAGGAACAGGAAAAATTGGCCGAGCTGAAATTACAACTGAATAATATCCTACAGGAGAGAGTAAACAAAAGATGGGAAGCATTTAAGACTTCCCAATTTGAATTTGGTGAAGCCACAGGGAAAGTGCTAGCCTGGAAAATAAAATCTGACCAAGCTCTCAAATTCATTAAGGAAATTAGGATAGAAGGTGAGGCAGCGACAAGATCTACCAAACTAGACATAGGTAGAGCCTTCTTTGAATTTTTCGAAGATATATATAGGGAGGACCTTCCTAATGACCAGCAGGCAAGAGACAGTTGGCTGGAAGCCATCAGGCTCCCAACCCTCTCAACAACACAAAGTAAGGCCTTGGAGTCTGAGATCACAGAGGCTGAGGTGACCAAAGATATCCGACAACAAAAAAAAGGGAAAGCGGCTGGTCCAGATGGTCTGCCGGGGGAGATTTATAGATCCTTGGAAAATATCATAGCCCATTTGCTGACGACCCTATTTAATGGTATCCTAATAGAAGGTGAGTTGCCGTCTAAATCTTGGGGGGAGGCTACAATCGTACTTATCCCGAAGCCTGGAAAATCTCCCCTTGAGTGCGGGTCATATAGACCAATATCACTATTAAATAATGATTATAACATTTTTGCAACAATTATTTCAGCTAGATTGGCTAGTGTTATTGGTGCTATAGTCCATCTGTTAAATGGTAGCGGCAGTTTCAGTCGGTATCCTTTCAAGTATTTGCCCGGCGGTAATCGCCTCTCATACCACTCGATAATTTACCAATAAAAGAGGCAGGCGCTGGAGACTGGAAGGCAGGAAACAAGGTTTTATTCCGTCGGAGCAGAACACATCAGATCAGACAGCAAGGTATCGTCACGAGGTGCTCTAACTGCATCTCTGAGACCTGGTCTCTTATACACTGGTTTATTGCTTTATTATACATAGTACATTCTTGAGATTCCCTTGATGTGCGGGGGGAAATATCCCCTGAAGCCCCGGCTCAGATCCGATCCCACACATGGTTACAGTAGAGGTTCCCACCCTACCCGCAGTGGGAGATGGCTATCGCGCAGCAGGGAATTCCGCTAATTCTCGGGGGTGTGTGCAACCGGCCGGGTCTCAGGGGGTAGGGGCTTTGATCTACTGTAATCCCTTTGATGTGGGGTGTTTCCCTTACAGTAGGGGCAATAAACTGCATCCGCAGGGCTAGGTGATGGCCTGGGACCAGTTCAGACAATGGGGCGCAGAGGAAGGGGGTTATCAAAGGAGAGGCATGACCATGTATGGGTTGTCGGTCGGAAGTGGTTCCGTAGCAGGGTCGCGCAGAAGGAGAGGGTTTATGGCCTGTATGAGAGAGCGGGGGTGGCCGGCGCGCGGGGGATGCTCGCAGCGCCGGGGGAAGCGCTGGCGATCGAGAGTGAGCGGGGAGAGAGAGTGGGGTGCCTAAAATGGCGGTCGTGCATTTGCTATGCGTGGCGCTGGGGAGAGGCAAGATGGCGCAGATAATGTTCAGTTTGCACGCTAAATTCCCACAGTCCTCCCTTTTAACATGTCTCGCCAGCTTGCCTAGTTTGGATCTATCCCCATGATACCCCGTACCTCCACCTCATTCAGAGCTTTCATCCGCTCAGTTTCAAAGTCCAAAGTCTTAGGGCAGATGCAGTTCATAAAAAACGAACATAAAGGTGGCAGACACTGAATCCCCAAGCAACATCCACATAGTATCATGATTGGTATGAGGATAAATGAAAACAGCCTCCATCCCCAACCTTTAATAGCGTCCCAAAACCAACTCCCCAGCGACCATTCTTCTTGTTCTTGATGGACCTCTGTGGACAGTCTGTGGAGGTGTTCAATTGCTTTGTAGACTGAGGGTGAGTTATCCGGTATGTAGGTACAACAGCTGGACCCAATGATGCGGCATGCTCCTCCGCGGTCAGCCAGAACCACATCTAGAACAAGGCGGTTCTGGAGAGCCACCAGGCGGACGGCCTGAAGCTCAGCGGTGTTGTTGGCGAGGGCGCCAGCTGTAATGTTCATTGCTGTTTCGACCGCCTGGGTTAAGTGGCGGATGGCACGGCTGTTTGCCATCGGACCCCAGAGCGGAACAAGACCCTTTACTGCGTCCATGAACTGTGCCCTGGTGGAGTCGGTTTGTACAATGTCTTTGGCACGTTTCTGTCGGTGATGGTTTGCTGGAGCCACATACGTCGGAGGAAGGACAAAGGCGATGTAGCAGGTGCCTCCCCAACCTTTCGGGAGCCAGGTGTAGGCCTTAGTACCACACACGAAGTACATATTCGGGGAGGCAACAAAGGAAGGTGGGTCAACTGAGTCCAATGTTCGGGTGATGAGGCAGGAGCTGTGGCCCACCAGCTGTGCCCCCAGGCCTTCGAGGCATACAGATCCAGTGATGTTGATGACGGACAGGGCCACTGTTAGGGTGGCGGCTGTCCTTTTTCGGAGGTAAGAGAAGGTGGGTCTGGCTGGATTGTTGAACACTTGCATTTCAATTCGTTCTTTGGCGGGGATGTCCATGTGAAAGGAAGTGTTCGATCTCAGAGGGCAGAAGAGGGCGGAGGTTCTACCAGTTTTGTTCAGCCAGAACCCATGGTAGAAGTGTGACATGGTTCTGCCGGAAGTGGCATTGTCCTTGTAGCTCTCCTGCAGGAGGATCAGCCAGGCGAGGCAGGAACCATGGACGGAAAAAGGTGAAGGGATGAAGGGGATTGAGTGCCCAGTGGCATGGGGCAGCAATCCACAGATCCAGCAGTTAGTGGCGTTGGTGGCAAGATTGTGTTGGTGGAGTAACTGCACAAAAGAGTTATTCCAGAACTCCTTACGCCTTTCTCGGAGTTGGGGTGAAAGTGAGATCAGATGGTGTTCTTTCGTGGTGGTAGTTTGAACGGTAGTCAGCAATGTCTTATGAGCGGGTGTGCTCTCCTCCATGATCCAGAAGGTGACCACGAGGAGAAGGCAAAAGAGAAGGGAAATGAAAAGTGCTATTGTCTTAAAGCTGTGCATTCGGTCAGTCTTTGAGTTTTTGAAGTGGATCTTCGGACGTCCGGTTGCTTCCATCATCTTCATGTCGGGCGCTTCCATCACCTTCAAGAGACTCGGTAGCGGGCAGAACCACAGACTTTGTTTTAGTTTCTCTCCTGGTGGCCTTTGAGGTGCCTAGGCTACCGTTCTGAGATTTCCACTTAGCCTGTGGTCTGCTTAGCCGAAGTTCTCTCCTTTCGTCGCAAGTTATACCCTTCTTTGGATGGCACAGTGGGATCGGGATATTCAATCAACTCAAGTGTCTCTGTATCCGGGCAGCGGCTCAGGGATGGTCGGTCTTTGTCCAGAAGTTCCTCTTGGGTGGTGATGTTGTCCGTGGTTGTCAGGGTCGGTGATACCTTCTTGCAGTGGTGTGCGTGCAGCCAATTGCGTTTCCCCTCCACTCGAAGAGCTGTTCGGGTGGTGATCAGGACTTGCAGGGGGCCCGTCCACCGGGGCTCCAAACTCTTGGTGCGCTGGAAGTTACGCACTAAGACGAAGTCACCGGGTTGGATGTCGTGTCCCGGGCCCCTGGAAACATCGGGAATGGCGTGCAGCACCTGCTGATGGATAACAGACAACGTTTTAGTTAAATTGTACAGATAATCAGACATGAGGACGTCCGGGACGTCGTGGATGGATGTCGGTTTTGGTGCAGTCCAAAGGTTCATGGGCCGCCCGAAGACGACCTCGTAGGGGGTTAAGTGGTGTTTGGTGGGGGTGGAACGCATTGATAGCAATGCTAGTGGGAGAGCGTCTGGCCATCTTAGTCCTGTGGTGGCGACTATTTTTGCTATCTTAAGCTTCAATGTGGCATTGTGTCGCTCAACCAGGCCTGCAGATTGGGGATGGAAGACCGCATGGAACTTCTGTTTTACACCCAACCCTTTTAAGATGAGTTGGATAACTTCGGCTACGAAGTGGGGGCCATTGTCGCTCCACAAAATTCGACAAAGGCCGTATCGGGGGAAGAATTCCTTCAGCAGTACTTTTGCAGTAGTCATAGCGGTGTTGTCATGGGTCGGGTAGGCTTCCACCCACTTGCTGAAGGCACACACAACGACAAGCACATACTTTAAACCTTGGCACCTTTCTAGCTGGACATAGTCCATTTGTAGGACTTCAAAGGGGTGATTGGGGACCCCAAACCCTCCCCGGGGTACAGCAGTTCCTTTCCCAGGGTTGTGTTGGAGGCATACTAGGCATTGTTGGACCAGACGTTTGGCTGAGTCTGATATTCTGTCGTTGTGCCAGACTTTGGAGATGAGTTCGATCATGGGGGCAGACCCTATGTGTGCGGGGGAGTGTGCCATGGTCAGCATGGGGATCAAGTATGAGTCGGGTAGTAACCATTTGTTCGAGTCTTTAGTTCGCCAACAACCGTCATCGTCCTTCAATCCCACCCGGGCCCATTCAGTTAATTCGTGTGGTGTGCTGGCTAGTTGGATATCCCTAATCGTTTCCCTAGCATCCTTCCATTTCTCAGTTTGTGACCTGGTCACGTACATGCGGGTCGTGGACCTATTCTCGGCTGTGGTTCGGGCAGTAATGTCAGCTAGTGCATTTCCCTGACCTATAATGTCTGTCACCTTCTTGTGTGCCTGGCATTTGATCACAGCTATCCGTGTGGGGAGGAGGACTGCTTCGGTCAGGGCAGAGACTAGATCTCCATGCAGGATGGGTGTGCCATGAGAAGTCAAGAATCCCCTCTCTTTCCATAAGAGCCCGAAGTGGTGAACTACCCCAAAGGCATACTGACTGTCTGTGTAAATGTTTGCGGTTGTCCCTGCTGCCAGGATGCAGGCTCGTGTGAGGGCAATTAGTTCAGCCACCTGTGCGGATCGCTGTGTGATGCGGGCTGTCTCAACAACTGTTCGAGCTGTGGTGACTGCATAGGCAGCTGAGGTGGTGCCATCAGGGAGCTTGATGCATGAGCCATCCACCCACAGTTCTCCGTCAGGGTCCGGGAAGGCAGTATCCCGGAGGTCAACCCTACTCTTGGTTTGTTCGTCGGTGAGGGTCACGCAATCATGTATAGGGGATGCATTGGGGTCAGCGTCAGGGAGAGGTAGTAGAGTAGCTGGATTCAGAGTGGTGCATCGTTTCAATGTGATATGGGGCGCAAGCAGAGTCAGTTCATACCCAGTCAGTCGTGCGCTAGTCAGGTGTTGAGTCTTGGTTTGGTTCAGGAGGGTATCGACAGCATGGGGTACCAATACTGTGAGGGGGTTCGAGAGCACGATCCCCTCACTTTGCCGGATAGAGACAGCAGCGGCGGCTACTGCTCGAAGGCAGGCGGGCAAAGCTCTGGCTACGGGGTCAAGAGTGGCAGAGAAGTAGGCACAAGGGCGTTGCTTAGGGCCTATGGACTGGGTTAGGACAGACAACGCACATCCCTCCCTTGCCCCTGGCGGTCCTATGCGAAGTCATGAGTGCTCTCATAGTCAGACTGCTGACACTGGTTTTGGCGGGGGCGATCAAAGGTGTTTGGTCTGCCTGGCCTGTCGTTGATGGTGTTGTTCGTGTGCCCTCGTCCCTGTCCTCTATTTCTGGGGTCATATGCTGTGTCTCTGGGGTCCCTATTCTTGTTCATTTCCAGAAGGACCGGGCACTGGGATTTCCAGTGTCCGAACCCTCTACAGAACGCACATTGATTTCCATCTAAGTCTCTCCGTCCGTTGTAGGGTGCAGGTGTATGGTCTCTAGGGGGTAGCTTTCTAGGGGCGGTTGGTTGGTAATTCTCTTTCGGGGGTTCCCTTCCTATGGTCACCCCTTGCAACTGTGCTATCATTATTCTCTCCTTCAGTTCCTTTTTCTTCTTCTCTGATGCCCTATCGTTCTCGTTTTTCTGATTTTCGTAGTATTGGGCCATCTGGAGAATCGCTGCGGGTTTGGAGGCTGCCCAACTACTCTCGCTGGTCTGTAGCTTCTGGGAAACTTCCTGTGACAGACCCTTTACATAATTCTGGACAAAGAGGTGGTGTCCGGTTGCGGTGGTCATGTCTTGGCCACTGTAATCGGAAAACACAGTCTCGAATCGGGAGAAGTATTCAGACACATCTTCCTGGGGTTTCTGGCGGCAGGCCGTCACTATCGACCAGTCTACCTTTCTTTCTGGGATTAGAGTCTTCAGCTTTTGTACAATCTTGTCTGGGAGCTCTAAGATGGCTTTCGGGGGTTTCTGTCCTGGTTCTCGCTGTTTATCTATGGTATCGAGTTGTATCCAGGTATATCCGAACGGCTCAGCGTGGTCAACTTTCCGGATTTGTTTCCACACATCAGCCGGCAGGCATAGCCCAAAGAACAAGTCGATATCTGCTAACGTCATTATCGTTGAGCCTAAGGCTGTACCCAATTCAGTGTAGAAGGCAGTCGGGTTCTTTCTCAAGTCGGGTAGAGTCTTTCTAAAGGTCAAAATATCTTGCCGGTCCCACGGCTGGTAGACCCAGTTATATACAACCCTTCCCTTCGCATCTTGGTGGTTGATGTCGTCGTGTGTTCCCTGACCCCGTGGGGGGACCCAGTAGGGGGCAGCTTCTTTAATGGGCATCATGGCATCGGCCCTTCCTCCCTGGGGCTTAGTTGCTATGGGGGTTTCTGTTGTGGTGGTCTGTCCATGTTCTTTAAGGTGTCGGTAGACCTCGAGTGTACGAGTGAAGAGGTTCGTTACATCGCCCTCTCTTTCTTCCCCAATGTCTACCTTCCTATATAGGGCCGCTAAGCCTTCGGGACCTTTATCGTGGTACCTATCCTCATATGCATTCAGGGCGTGATAACAGAGCCGTACGACGAAGTGTCGTCTGCGGCTGTCGGCATACGAGTTATACACGTCTGTTATATACTCCTCACTTTCTTTTCGTTCCACCAGCGTCCCTACTATCTTGTCAATTCCTGCTCGTTCATCCTTAGTTAGTCGATTCATTCTGGTGGACTCTCTCTTTCCTATCTCATGGTCGACTGGCGTTGTGGTTGACGTTGGGCTCGGCACAAGAGGCTCAGCCGGCGCGGAGGCCGTGAGGGCCGAGGCCCTTGTACTGCTTTCGCTCGTGTTCGGGGGTTGTGGGTGTTGTACTATTGATTGGGAGGGTGCATACGGAGGGGGCATGTAAATGATCGGAGGACCTAACAGTAACTCGTCATTCGTTCGCTGCTTGGAGGACAACTCAGGGTAGAGCAAAGAAGGGGTCCTAACAGCGTACTGGCCTGAGGTTTCGGGTTCCTGTCTTAGTTTAGTTTCCCTTCTCTCTTTTATGTCTTCTTCTAACTTTCTAGCGGCAAGGTGAGCTGCCTTTCGTAATTCCTTTTCTGCTTTTACTTCTTCCCTCTTTTTCCGTTGCGTTGCTTCTTTGCGCCACATGCCGATACTGTCAAGCATAGTAGGCGTCGTCTTATTGCTACGCAGAGCTATTTCTAGCGCTTCTATTTTATGGTCGTCGAAGGATCCCATCAGTGGCCACTGACTTTCGGGGTCCTTCTTGGTATATTTATGCCACAGCTTGCTATAGGCTACGGCGACTAGTCCATATTTAGTGAACATGTCCTTATTAGGGGTGCCTTCCAGTGGAGCCGGATGGTTCACCTCTAATAAGCGGTCCGGGCAGAACCAACTACCAATCAGTGGGGAGAAGATAGGCATGACGGGTTTCAACGGGGACAAAAGTCAGCACTACCTATCTTTTCACTGCTTGCAAAGACTAGACAGAATATCTCTATTCTTCGTTATTTGTAAGCAGAGAATACCTCCAAAGAACCAATATCGAACAACTAGTGTTCGGACAATCAATCAATCAATCAATGGGGAGATAAAGATAGGCACGACGGGTTTCAACGGGGACAAAAGTCTGCGTTACCTACCCTTCACTATTTGCAAAGACTAGACAGAATATTCCTATTCTACGTTATTTGCAAACAGAGAATATCTCAAAAAGCACTATTCTTCAAAACAATCAATGTTCGGACAATCAATCAATGGGGAGATAAAGATAGGCACGACGGGTTTCAACGGGGACAAAAGTCTGCGTTACCTACCCTTCACTATCTGCAAAGGGAGAGAGAGAGAGTATTTCTACTCCTCCCCGTTTGTAGACAGCGAATATCTCAAAGAGAACAATCAATGAGCACAATCAATGAGCAATACTAGTATTTCCAGAGCATTAAACAATCAATCAATTATTTCTCAATTTGTCGTGTATCACGACCTTCCCGGACCGCGTGGACAGTTTCTCGTCTTCCGCCTCCAGCGCCCGATCGTCCTCTACTCTCCGTATTTGCCGCGGCACTCCTGATGGTTCCCAGTCAGGACCGTAGATCACTCGAGAGAGGTCTGCTCGGAACCAGTGAAGTTCGGATGATCGGCTGCCAGACGAGGGTCTATTGGGCAGGAGCTCTCCCGATCGTTGCAGTCGTTCACTCTGTCGTCGGGACCTCTCCCACTGGATCCACGTGTCGCTGATGGGCCCCACGTTTGGGACGCCAATTGTTAAATGGTAGCGGCAGTTTCAGTCGGTATCCTTTCAAGTATTTGCCCGGCGGTAATCGCCTCTCATACCACTCGATAATTTACCAATAAAAGAGGCAGGCGCTGGAGACTGGAAGGCAGGAAACAAGGTTTTATTCCGTCGGAGCAGAACACATCAGATCAGACAGCAAGGTATCGTCACGAGGTGCTCTAACTGCATCTCTGAGACCTGGTCTCTTATACACTGGTTTATTGCTTTATTATACATAGTACATTCTTGAGATTCCCTTGATGTGCGGGGGAAATATCCCCTGAAGCCCCGGCTCAGATCCGATCCCACACATGGTTACAGTAGAGGTTCCCACCCTACCCGCAGTGGGAGATGGCTATCGCGCAGCAGGGAATTCCGCTAATTCTCGGGGGTGTGTGCAACCGGCCGGGTCTCAGGGGGTAGGGGCTTTGATCTACTGTAATCCCTTTGATGTGGGGTGTTTCCCTTACAGTAGGGGCAATAAACTGCATCCGCAGGGCTAGGTGATGGCCTGGGACCAGTTCAGACAATGGGGCGCAGAGGAAGGGGGTTATCAAAGGAGAGGCATGACCATGTATGGGTTGTCGGTCGGAAGTGGTTCCGTAGCAGGGTCGCGCAGAAGGAGAGGGTTTATGGCCTGTATGAGAGAGCGGGGGTGGCCGGCGCGCGGGGGATGCTCGCAGCGCCGGGGGAAGCGCTGGCGATCGAGAGTGAGCGGGGAGAGAGAGTGGGGTGCCTAAAATGGCGGTCGTGCATTTGCTATGCGTGGCGCTGGGGAGAGGCAAGATGGCGCAGATAATGTTCAGTTTGCACGCTAAATTCCCACACATCAGTATCAAAAATATTTCATTAAAGGCCGACAACTATCCGATTTAACACACCAACTGATAGGAGCCATAGACATCGCTACTGCTTTCTCCCTACCTTTGGCCACTCTAACCTTAGACGCAACTAAGGCTTTTGATAGAGTCAACTGGCTCTACCTCACTGATGTACTTAAAAAATTCAATTGTGGGGATGGTTTTTGTAGAACTATAAAGCAGCTTTATGCTGCCCCTTCGGCCAGATTGCTGATCAATGGGGTCTTGACAGAGGCCTTTGATATAACCAGAGGTACGAGGCAGGGCTGCCCGCTTTCCCCTCTCCTTTTCAACTTATATATAGAACCATTTGCCCAGCTTTTGCGGGAGGAGGCTAACATTCCATCTTTTAGCTTTGGAGAATGGGAAAGGCGGTTAGCACTCTATGCGGACGATATCTTGATTTTTACTTCTGACCCAGTAAAGGCATTCCCCGTGGTTATCAAACGGGCAGAAGAGTTTGGTCTTATCTCTGGTTATGATATTAATTCGAGTAAGAGCAAAATAATGGTCTGGAATCTACCTGATATACAGCTGGGGGTAAATATTTCCACATCCATGCGATATCTTGGCATAAGAGTTACCCAAGAAATGGACAGCATTGGTCAAACCAATTTGAACAGAATATACACCGAGAGTAAAAAACTTCTAAAATCCTGGACTCACCTGCCACTCTCCATAACGGGTAGGGTAAACCTGGTAAAAATGTGTATTCTCCCTAAGTTTACGTTCATTTTTAACGCGATCCCCTTGGCATTTGAACCCAAATTAATTGAAAAATGTCAGCAAGAAATCAATTCCTTCATATGGAACTACAAACCTATTAGAATAGCATGGAAGACGTTGAGGAGAAGAAGGGAGAAGGACGGGCTCGCCTTGCCAGATTTACTGTACTATGCATGGGCATTCCTGCTGTCGCACTCCAGGATGCTTTTAAAAATGCCATATAATCTTCCTCCTGGGTCAATATATAAAGCAATGCTAATGGGGGCGAATCTAGTAGCAGACGGATTTTTGATCAAATTTGGGAGTCAGAAATTCTTCAAAAAAATTAAATTAAAGATTTTACAGTCATGGACCAAAACTTGGTTCAGTATTAGGAAGAGACTAGGGCTGTCCTACTATTCTAATCTCTCCTCAATCTGGGACTCACCGGGTCTTCCACTATGCTTGAATGATAGTCTGTCTTCCATAATCCAACAAGCTGGTATCATAAGATGGGGTCAGCTATTTAAGGAAGGGTCATTAATAGCCTGGAATGAGTTATACGACCATGTTGGGCTTGGGCTTTCCAGATTTAAATTCATCCAATTGGAACGTTGGGCTAGATCCCAAAGGCGTATAGACCCCTACCTAGGGAGGGTTAGCATTCTGGAGCAACGGTTAGTGGATCGTCCATTGGGAGGGAAAGAAGTAGCCATATGGTATTGGCAGTTGTTGGAGGAAAGTGATGGGGAGTTTCTCCTTCCAGACCAGCTATGGAGAGGGGTGACTGGCCTTCAGTGTGAAGATCTTTGGCTAAACTCCTTTGGCCTCCTCCATAGAATTGTGAAACCATCATGGCTAAAACGAAATCATTTATTCTCAGTACACCGTGCATATATAACACCGCTGAGACTTTCCAAATTTCTCCCAGATAAAAAGTGTAACAAATGTAACTGCATTGATGCTTGCGACATTCATATGTTCCTGGACTGCCCGGTCATTGCTGGTTTTTGGGAAGAAGTGAAGAACACCCTAAACTCCATTTTAAATGTATCCTTGTCAATAACTCTACCACTTGTCATCTTTGGTTTGGAGGATAACATCATTGGCAAAGCAAGGTCCTGCCTCTTCTACGCAATTCTACTGGCTAGAAGGCAAATTTGCATTCATTGGACAGAGAAAACAGCCCCATCACATTCTGGGTGGCTTTCGTCTTTATACGAAACATCTAAAGCTGACCTTAACAGATCATGCAGCAAACACAATTTAGCTTTTTGGAATTTGCTGATTAAATGGCGATAGTGTCCGGGGTATTTTTTTTTAATTTTTTTTTCCCCGGGTCCTATGATTATGCCTTGAACACTCCCTGGACCGGGTTCTTGTCTAGGTCTACTAAT
Source organism: Triturus cristatus (assembly GCF_964204655.1). Classification (NCBI taxonomy): domain Eukaryota; kingdom Metazoa; phylum Chordata; class Amphibia; order Caudata; family Salamandridae; genus Triturus; species Triturus cristatus. Next base: position 589,818,573 of record NC_140582.1, read on the forward strand.
GGTCCTGCAGGTTGCAACATACCTAGATGGAGTTGGCGAAAGTCCCTCTGGTGTTGGGTTATATATGCCAACACTATAACAATTTGTGCCTATGTGTGGTGTAGGGTGGTCGGTTCTTCCAACATAGAGGGTAAGGCAAATGAGGACAAAAAAAACAAAACAAAAAAAAAATAATAATAATAATACAATACAAATAATGTATACAAATCACATCCAATTACATTAACTCATATATTCTACTATTGAAGAAAAAATAATACACAAAATAGCGCAAAAAACAAGAAAAAATAATCAACAAATATGCATCTCAAACATTCGAGATCTAACTATCCCTCCATCCTTAATCTCCATTCAGCAACGGGTGCCCAGATTTACTTACCCATTTGCTTCAACTTCCATCCCTTTTTATCATACAGAGCCTTCTCTAAGGTATATATAGCTAGCAGCCGCGACAGCCACTGCTGAAACACAGGCGGATTCGGATCTTTCCATAAGGCCGCTATACACAGCTGACTTAAAGTCATAGCCAGGAATATAAATTCTTGGAAGAATATTTCAGTGCCTTCCCTTGCTACCCATAAAACCATAACTTCATTTGTTAAGCTAATAGATATCCCGAGTGCTCTATCCAGAAATTGTTCTATTGATCGTTTGAAGGGATCTAACTTAGGGCACGCAGCAAACATATGTATTATATCTGCCTGCGTACTTTAACACCTTGGACAAATGATACCGCTTGTTCCCCCCCACCGAGCTATCCTATAAGGGGTATGATATAGTTCAAAGAAGGTCTTGTAGTGTTGGGTTTGTAGATTTGCTACTCTTAGTGTTGTGTTTGCTAATTTTAGCGATTTTTCACCCTCGTTCTCTGTTAAGTTTAGCTTTGTTCTCCATTTCTCAAATACTTTTGCTCGGTCATCTTCTTTATACTGGCACATTGCTTCATATAGATGGGTTATTGTACAGCCCCCATCATCCCTCATCTGCTCCATTATTTCCTCTCTCTTAAAGTGCATATTACCAGCTTGTTTTTTGGATAGCACTGATCTAATCTGCAGATATTTGAAAAAATCTTTGCTCTCTATATTATATACTTGCTGTACTTTGTCAAAAGCTATCAAGCCTGTGCTATCGATGAGATCCCCGATAATTTTGACCCCTAAGCTATCCCAGCGTTTCATTACCAAATCATGGAACACTCCTGGTAAAGCCGGGTTTTTATACAAGGGGGTATAAAAATTAATTCTTCCCATATTAATCTTTTTCCGTACCATGGACCATGCTGACCCTGCACCCCCAAATGTTTTGAATCTAGATTTTTTGTAGTAATTTGGATCATAGAGTATTAGCGATCCTTTAGAGCCCTCTAATATTAACTCATATATGTCTGGAATATCATCATTACCTCTCCACCTATCTTTAATATTCCCGCCCAGCAATCCTCTAATATCCTGTAGAACTGCTGCGAGATAATAAACCTTAAAATCAGGAGTTGCTAAGCCTCCCCGTTCTCTACAAAGTGATAGATATTTTATAGCTCTACGTGTTTTACCTTTTGCCCATATAAAGCGGTTAGTGATACCCTCGAGTTCTTTGAACCAGCTATTACTAAATTTTAAAGGGATGGTGCGAAATAAATACAATACTTTGGGCGGAAGTAGCATTTTTATTACATTGCACCTTCCTATTGTTGTTAAATGTAGATTGTTCATTCTATCTAAATTTCTTTAGCTTTCTTAATCACGGGGCCTAGATTTTTTTCAACAATCTTCGTTATTTCTGCTGTTATAGTAATTCTGAGATAAGTTGCTCCCTCTGTAACTCTACTATCTGCTATCGTTACATATTAGTTTACGACAATCTGGGTTTTTCTTCCATTTAATTTATACCCCGACAAGAGCCCGTAAATTTTTGCTTCCCTCTCTATTTCTGCTATTGCGGTGGCTGGATCAGATGTTGTAATAGCTAGATCGTCCACATACCCCAACATTTTGGTAGCGTATCCATTCAATGTTTTCGGGAGGATTTTTCTGTTTAACTCAATTCTCCTTATGAATGAATCGATATAGAGAGCGAAGAGTAGCGGGGAGCAGGGGCACCCTTGTCTGGTCCCGCGCTTGATCTTAATCACCTCGCTCTGTTCCCCCATTACTCTAAGTCTGATCGTGGGCTTTCTATACAGGGCTTTCAAGGCCTCAATACAGCCTTTCCCAATATTTGCTTTATGTAATGCCATCCGTAGGAAGCCCCACAAGACCCTATCAAACGCTTTCTCAGCGTCAAGTAATATCAGAGCCATAGGGTCTCGTGAGGCTGCCGTGCCATCGAACAGAGTGTAGACTCTCCTTATGTGGTCCGCCGTACCCCTCCCGGGTATAAACCCGTGTTGTCGCGGGGAGACGATCTTACCAACTAATATGGTCAGCCGATTCGCTAACAGCTTAGAATAGATTTTAGAATCGCTGTTCAAAAGACTTATTGGTCTATATGACCCAGGTTCTTCGGGGGGTTTATTCTTTTTGAGAAAGACCACCATAGTTGCTTCCCCCCAGGAGCTTGGAGGTACCGCCTCCCCTTGTACTGAAACCATTAGCTTAATGATATCTGCCTCTAAAATATGAAGATTTTCCTATATGACAAAATTCAATGCTCTCTCAAGAAATTGTGGTGCATGCCCAATGCCTTTCGGGAAGAAGATCCCTTCTTCTGGGCCACTGTGAAAACAATTAATAGATATATTTATTTAGTGTATAACAATATAGAGAAAGGAGGTACTCTTACACATGCATGTTTTAATGTGAATAATTGTGGAGAAAGACTCACAGAAGAATGTGACTTTGTTATTTTATTCTGCTTAACCGCAAGGTCAGCTTAAGCATTTCCTTCGCCCACCGAGCAAGGTGCTAATAGTCACAAAAAAACAAAAAAACTAATTGAAGATGATACTATCACCTAGTCAATTGAATGGATATGGAAAAGTATGAAAATATTAGAGAAGGTTTGCCAGTCCTAAAGTGTTGTTCCAGCATGCTAATCATTGAAGAAACTCGATAAGAAACGTCCCTGAACCACTGTGGTGAAAAAAAGGCTACTTATTCAAAATGAAACTATGTATACTGCATGCTGTTTAAAATAGTACATTTCGGTCAAATATAAGGAAGGAAAGTCTCTTGTGTATTGTAATTGATGCATGTACCAATCTCTATATTTTGGCCTTAAATGATACTCCTCATCCCCTCCCTATCAAACTGAAGAAGAAAGGCTCAAATTAAAAAGGAATCCAACATCCGCAGGTCAATGCAACACATCCGTCAGTTAAGGTTTCATATTGTCACTTAAAGTGTGTAATAAAGTAAATCCACACCAGATGAAGATATGTGGTAAGAGGTATTTATTACAGCCTCAACCAACAGCCAGCATATCAACTGTCATCATAGAACCCTCACATGACAGAACCTCAGAACAAGCTGGTTCCATGCCTAGTGTTCTGGCATGGAGCCATGTTACATCATTACACTTCTTCCTCTTTACATTAGAACAAAAGTAACATGAGAACAATAAACACATTTGAACAACAAGAAAAAGAAGGTAGAAAGAACTACACAAAATCACGTAAATGCAAAGGAAACCTGCGTGTTCTGACACCCCTACAAGTACTATCAGACCTTACATCAATGTCTAAGGGAAAACGATAAGAAGTATCATCCCTCCTGTCGGCCACACCACACCCCCGAAAATGTGCTACACGACTATGATTCCAGATGCGACCATCATCCGTCTTGACAGCATTGTTAAACAGCTTAATGATAGTTTTTGGAGAGGTATATTTTGACCAATTTTGACACCCAACAGGAGCTCTGACCTTTACTTTATCTCCAACCTCAAAATTTGTAACTTTCGCATTATTCCTTCTATCAACATAAATTTCGTTGGTTTTTCCTCAAAGCTCTACTGCTGTCTCCTCCACCTTGTACTGGGGGATGTCGGTTTTGCTCCCTTTGGGCTCTGTGACGTGCTTTCTACACTCTGTGAATGTGTGGTCTGCTCTTGCTCCTTCTTTGTGCGCAAGACTGTGCTAGGCCCCATGTTTTGATCTGCAGGTGCTTGCCGTGTCTCCCACCGTTTCACACCAGTTTTGCTTTGCTTGGTTCATCTTTCACGGTTTACGCACAGCTCACACTCCCAGCCCTTATATGGTCCACTCAAGGCCCCATGTCCAGACATTTGACATTAGTTCGTCCTCAAGTTGCATTTAATGGAGTTTTGTGCGGCCAGTTTTTTTTTACATTTTTGGTTACGGTATGGTGAAAGTCCAGACAGCACTTAGTTCTACTATGCACTGTGAACACATAATAGATGGTTGTAATACTTCCTTCCTCCCTTCAATACTTTTTGGAAGTACTTAAGCAGAGTACTTTGGTAGCCTTTTATGCAGAATACGTCTGCTCTTCTTCTGCAATATGCTGTGGAAGCCGGATCATGTTAGAGTAGGTGGCAGCAATGCTTGGTGTTTGTGTGTTTGTGAGGGGTCGTGTCTGTGTGTGAAGTTGGAATAACCTAACACAGCAAAGGGCCTAACCTGACTAAATCCCCAGTGTCAGCAGAATCAGTTCTCCACTGTCCCCTTCGTAATGGCCCTACAACATGTGGTAGGTAGGGACCTGCTATTTGCATTGGAGATGCACTCATGGGTTACTGTGTGGGCCGGAAGTCCCGTGCGACCTCCGCCCGTTTATTTAAGCTCTCTGGCCACGCCTGGCCAGAGAGTGTTACATTGTGTGGATGCCCTTCCGGGCCATGGGACCCTCACATTTCGGAGAGACTAGACCATTACATCCCATCCCAAATCAGTGTCCAAACAGAATGTCAATGATGAGTCAACATACGAAGTCTGCCAGTCTTTGTTTCGGCCTGGGGTTTGGTCCCAAGCTGTACTGGTGCTGTGAGTCAAGTTGGCTTCTCACCGGGCTGTCTGCTGACACAGCGTCCCTGATGTTTTCTTGTCCACAATCTGTTGGTGAAATTACAGGTTCGTGATTCCTGCTTTGAGTGTCCTCTGTATGCAGTGACGGACTACCATTTGATAGGTCTTCGTCACCTAGGCCACTGGGAGGCGATGGTTCAGCATCATCCGGTTGTACCCGCTTAAACCAGGATATGTTCCGGGTGATGGTCTCCCCTCCTTTCGTAGCAGCGACGGCAGTCCCGTTGATGTTCAGCACTGTCCACAGTCCTGGCTCGTACACTGTGTGGAATTTCCGTCCGATGCGGTGGTGGCGCACAAGGACGGTACATCCTGGAGCTATGACCCGGGGTCGGGCCCTTCTTTGGCAGCTAGCTTTATTGTTGGTCACAGATCGTCAACTTTGGGTATCACTGGGATTATACGGTTCTGGCACCCAGCTGTCTGCCACTGGAATGGTGTCTCGCTGTGGCCCAGCCAGCATCAGTGCCCACAGTGACCGTTGTGTTGTGCAGTGTGGGGTACTTCGGTATTCTCTTAAAAATCGATGAAGGGCTACTTCAGGATCAGATTGTTCTGCCACTGTTATTCGGAGTACTTTGTTTAGTGTTCACATGAAGCGTTCCGCTTCGCCGTTTGCTTGCGGCCATTGTGAAAGTGATGCAATGGTGTTTGACTCCTAGCTGTGTTAATAGTTCCTTGAACTCTCCTCCTTGGAACGGTGGCCTGTTGTCAGTTTTCACTACTTGAGGTAAGCCAAACAGGGGGAATGCCTTCCCCAGCACTGGTTGCAGGTATTTGAATGATGTAGAGGGTATGACTTCTACAAGAGGGTACTTCGTGTAACTGTCAACTAGGACAGCAGTCACTCTTCCATCGAGGAAACTCCCGAAGTCCAAACTCACCCATGACCATGGAGAGGGCGCTGGGTCCCCTGTTATCACCGGCGCTGGCGCTTCTGGGCTGCTGGTGAGTTGGCAGGCATGGCAGTTCCTAACTAAAGTGTCTACGGACGCTTCTAAGCCAGGGATCCACACTTTTTCCCTCATCCGCGACTTCATTCTCATGGTCCCTTGATGGCCCCATGCGCCAGAACTGTCGCTCATTCCTGGAGGCTTATTGGGATGACGATCTGTGACCCTCGTAGCACCAAACCACTGTCGGTAGTGCTTAACTCGTCGTGGACTCTCCACATTTTCCCCAGCCGGGTTCGGTCTGCTTTGTTCCATCCTGTGATGTCTTGGAGGAAACCTTCCTACGATCCACGGTGTAAGGCTTCTAGTACTTTCTGAAGTACTGCGTGGTTGTCCGTCTCTGCTTTGATTTCCTCTATCGTGAAGGCTCATGGGCAGGCCCATTGTGACAGCATGCGCACATACTCTTCGGTACATTGTTCCTGTTAGTTGTCTTCTGGGAGACCCTCTGGCGGGTGTCGTGACAGGAAGTCGGCTGGATTCTTGGCTCCGGGTCGGTGTTCTATCTCCATTTGGTAATGCTGTAGTTGGATCGCCCACCTCTCGATCCTGGGGGGCGGATGTGGAGCTGTGTCTCTGAACAGAGGGAGTAGTGGCTGGTGAACGGTTACGATTTTGAATGGATGTCCACTGATATAAAGGTGAAAATGGTTGCACGCCCATTTGATGGCGAGTGCTTCTTGTTCAATTTGGGAGTAACGAGCTTCGGTTGGTGTGAGTGCTTTGCTTGCGAACGCTAATGGGGCCCACTTCCCTGGTTCTGTCTTTTGGGCGAGAAGTGCTCCTAGCTCTACAGGGCTGGCGTCCACTATTACTTCCATACGTCGTGCAGTGTCGAAGTAGGACATGGAGGGTCGACTTTACCTTTTGGAATGCTTCTTCCTCTTCACTTCCCCATTTCCAGGCGTCATCTTTCTTGGTAAGAGCCCTTAGAGGTTCGGCTATTGTAGCAAGGTTAGGTATGAACCGACTACAGTAAGGAGTCATGCCCATGAAACTCCGGACTTCCTATGCTGTGTTAGGAGCCAGTGCTTGCTGAATGGCTCTCGATTTCCTGGGGTCTACTTGTACGCCGTCTTGACTGAATACATAGCCAAAGAACTCAATAGATTTTTGAAAGAATTGGCATTTGTCCCGGTGGAGTGTCACTCCATGGTCCACTAGGCATCGTAGAGTGGCTTGGAGACGATGATGATGTTCCTCTAGCATTGCTGAGTGTATAAGTATATTGTAACTGACATTGAGGACCCCCTGAAGTCCTGATAATATCTCTCTGACTGCATTTTGGAATATCTCCGCTGCGGAAGAAATACCAAAGTTCAACCTCTTATAGCAACGTAGTCCTACATGGGTGGAGAAAGTTGTGATGTACCTACTATCTTCCGCCAACTTCAGCTGGTGGTAGCCGGCGTTGAGATTGAGCTTTGAAAACCATCTGGATCCATTGAGATCAGCCAGGATGTCATCGACTGTTGGGGTGAGATGTCGCTCCCGGTTGATTGCTTGATTCGAAATGCGCATGTCGATGCAGAGGCGTATCTTCCCGGGTTGTTTTGGCTTCTCAGCAATGACCCTGGGCGACACCCATGGTGTCGGTCCAGTGACCTTTTCTATTACTCCTTGCTGTTCTAAACTCTGCAACTTTTGCTCCACGAGCGGCCGGAGGTGGAAAGGTATGTGGCAGTGTCGTAAGGCAATTGGTTTCACGGCCTTATCAATGTGCAATTTTATCGGAGGCCTCTTCATCCACCCAAGGCCTTTGAAGAGTTGTGGGAACAGCTCAAGGATGTCATCATTCCACAATGTTTTGACTGCGTTGGCGAACGCCACCAGCCCTAGGTCCTCAGCCGTGTGGCTGCTTACTAAGACATCTGCCTCTTGGTCTATGACGTGGAACGTCGTAGTGACTTCGTGAGTGTTGGATTTGACCTGCACCTTCATCTTTCCTTTTAGAGGTAATGGCTTCTGACTTCCATATGTTAGGATTTTCACATTTGACGGGGTTAACTCCGGCTTTGGCTTCAGTTGTTTGTATTGTTGGCAGCCCATGACATTTACGGATGGCCCTGTGTCAATTAGGGCCATCACTGGTGTCCCTACGATCTTGATGGCACATGTCGGTTGTGATCTCCGTCTTCTCTTGAGGTCACTTGCGAATGATATCAGGCAGGCTTCCGCCTCGTCATCAGTGGATGAGTCTTCTAAATACTGCTTCCGACTGGCTGCCGTTTTCATTACTTTGAGGTTCTCCGCCTCGTCGAGTGATAACTGTTGCACTGCTTTAGACGGTGGTCGTCTCCCACTCGCTCCTCTACTTCAGGCTCCTCCACGGCAGACACTCATATAGTGATTGGGGATACCACACTTGGAGCATGTCCGACCCTGTGCAGGGCATTCTTCTGGTGGGTGTTCTTCATTCCCACAGTAGCCACATCGTGCTCCTCGCAAGCTCTTGGTTGACCATCGCCCTCGGTTGCTTCTGGAGGGGGTGCGTATGGCATCTGACCTTTCCGTTTTGATTGTTACTGGCTCTTCCGCTTATTGGGCAAGCACGGTGTTCATAACTGTTGCTCTGGCATCGGACAGTTCGTGCGACCTTGCTAGGAGAAGGATGTCTTCCAGGGTGGTTACTGGCTGTCGCAGTATGAGCGTCCGAAGAGGTTTGTTGCGGCATCCTTGAATTGCCTGGGCTCTCACTTCCTTATTCTGGTCATCGTCCGTGCAGGTACTGGCCAGTTCTCGCAGGCAAGCGTGGAATGCGTCCATTGATTCGACTTCCCTTTGACGTGCCTGACGGAGCTTGAAACGCTCAAAGTCGGGGTTAAGTTGCGGGTTGAAATGGGCATTCAGTGCCCTGACGGCTGTGTCGTAGTCAGTGGGAGGACCTGTGTTCGGGAGATGAGCGAACAGTTTGTATATCTCTTCCCCACCAAAATGGAGTAGTAACGACCTTTTGACTTCGCCATCTGTCTCACGAGTCGCGGTGAAATAGTTGTTGTGCCTGCCAAGCCACACCGTCCATCAGGGTGACGCCGCGCCCAGATCGATCAGCTCGCTGAACAGAGGCAACGCTGGAATCTGGGATTGCTGCGACGTGGGCTGCGCCACATGTGGAGCAGGGAGTGCGTTCTATTGGGCCACGAGCGCGGCTGCGGCACCAGGGTTGGACATGGTGGCCTTTTGGAGGGGTCAGCAATGTGGTTCCTCCCACAAGGTTAGCAGAGCTGGGGAAAGGAGCTGCCTGGATCCACCTTCCTTATTGCACTCTCCTAGGATGTCAGTGTGATAACACTCACTCCCCTCCAAGCAGGTGTTTTCTCCCCTGCGCGTGTGCACCACAGCCAGAGTCACTGGGCACGTGTAGGGAGAGTCACTGGGTACATGTAGGGCCCAACGAAAGGGAGCAGCAAGTTCAGCATGTGGATGGGCATGCACTAGCCTCTTCCCACCAGCAGGTGACGTAGTCCCCACGCACAAAGGAAAACGGGATGATCGGAGGGCCGTGGCAGGCACTGGAGGTGGCAGGATGGAGCGCGCGTGCGCGCGACGATAAGGCTGCAAAGGTGGCACAGACTCACTGCGAGTAGGCAGACAATAATGCGTGGAAGCCAGTAGAACGAAACCGCATCTCCTCCGCGGTGACACGCGACGATCAGGGCAGCCAAATCACGTCTCACCTTTTCCGGTGCTGGAATGCCTCAGGGAACGACTGGAGCGTGCCGGTTCTTCGGCGCTGCAGCGGGACGAAGAAATGCCGCGAAGGGGCGCATCCGGCACCGGGACCACACCAATGGAGAGCCAGCAGTGAGCAGGTCAGAGCTCCCACCGTCGTCGCCAGTGTAATGTCCCTACAACATGTGGTAGGTTGGGACCTGCTATTCATATTGGACACGCACTCATGGGTTACTCTGTGGGCCAGAAGTCCTGTGCGACCTCCGCCCGTTTATTTAAGCTCTCTGGCCACGCCAGGCCAGAGAATGTTACAGTGTGTGGATGCCCTTCCGGGCCATGAGACCCTCACATTTCGGAGAGACTAGACCGTTACACCCTTCCATAACCCCCTTCGACACATCTCGTGATTTGTTATGTGAGTCTACTTTCAGCTGTTGCTCCACGGCGAGTGGTAATATATTGCCAGCGGCAAGAATCTGGTCTTGACAGCAGCAGAGACCCATGGAAAGGCTTATAAAACAGTGAGTTAAGAGCTGATTGGAGCGCATTAAAACCTAAAGATCTCCCTACTGAGATCTAGATACACTGTTATGGAATCACCATGTTTAAGATTTATTTCCAGGCTACCAAATCTCCCAGATTAATATTTTATTAATTTTTAAGGGGTAAAAGGCCTTTGATTGGGAAAAAAACGCTCTGCCTTACTTTGTTAAACTTTATTTTAGCTGAAAAGGAAATCTTCTTTGAGGTCAGAAAAAGGCAGGGGGGTCATACTGGAACTGGAACCAAGAAGCTACCTCATACCATGTGAGGAAAACAGATGCGGTACTTGTGCTAAATTCTATGCTAACAGCACATCCTGAGATCCATTAGAACCCTAAACTGCTCTCATTCCCAATCTCTGTGAATTTTATATAATGGGCTGGCCACAACACAATAAAACTATAAAAATAGGTAAGCTTCTGTTACCGCAGATAATTGTAGCCCACTAAAGACACTGCAAATTTTCGAACAGTTTCATTGAAGAGTTTTATATGGCTTTCAAAATGTAGGATCGTTCTGCATTTGTTCACACTTATCAACGAGTCTTGAAATTATCCCGTATACAACATTTTACATTGCAAAGAATCGACCTGATACAATTACACTGATTTCAGTTATTGATCACTGCCACTTTTTATTAACTGTGTTGACTTTCTGTATTAATCAGGATGATTTTTACTGGGGACTTTAAATTGAGAGTAATAAATTGTCTTGCACGTGACCATATTGTTGACTGTTAGTTTATGAATTTGATTCTTTTTTATATTGAAAATATGATAAAGTAAATTAGGGTTTGTGTTTTATGGCTAATGTGTAACTATAATGAAAATATATAATTTCCCTTAGTGTGTGCTTGATGTATGACAGTGTTAACAGAGGCTATTAGCAATAGGCTAATGGTGCAATTCAAAGCGCGCTGTTAACCAAACAGAATACTCCAAGCACAGACCGACATGCTTGACTGGAATCAGCTGGACTTCTATAATGGCAGAAATGTTGGCACTTCCAGATATTCAAAGGACCTGGACAAATCACCCACGACTATCTTACTAAGGTGCAACCTCAATGGGCAGGAAAATCAGGTTGGTCACATTTGGAGCTTTTTGCCACCTGATAATCAGTTCAGCCTACCCTCAATGTCAGCCTATCTGACTTAGACCTTCTGGCCTTAAGACCTAGTATATAATCCTTAATATCATGTGAAGGTTTTCTTAGATTGCCTTTTAACTTTTCTTTCTTAGCAGTAAGAGTACCTCATACAGGGTGGAAATCAAATGCTCAAAGGGACTAAATCCAGCGTCCTTGTGTGGTATAGTCTTATAGGCAAAAAAGGGACCCACATATTCAGTTTCATCCTTGGGCTTTCTTCAGGATTCTCATCTTGCCTTTCAGGGACTTGTTAAATGTTTCAATACGCCATATACGATTGGGTTGGAAAGGACTGGAGAAGGTATAAGCCATTCCTCACTTATTCCAATGTCTCTTTGAGGTAAACGGCTTTAAGTTTATTGTCCTGGTCGAATCCATGTGTGTGAGAATAGTTAGAAAAGGGAAGTATGTGAGTCTGCAAATCAGAGCACTAAGCACCAATAAGGCAGAGACACTCCTTGAAGGAATAGCCTTTTGACAAGTGGTTGGATGAAGTACAGCAAAAAAGAACTAAATGGTTTGGTTTGTTTTACCTTGAATACGTAAGTATGAAACTGGCATTTGTTGGTAATTTCAAATTCACTCTCAACCACTGCAGCCATGTTAGGGAACTTAGTTACTCTTCCTAAATGTCTGCTTCCGGGGCAAGGTGCACAATAACCTTGGCTGTAACACCTACATGGTAGCAATAAACATGTGTGAGCACTTTGAGTAAGTCTCAGTAGCAGAAAGGTGTTACATCAATGAATTCCCACAAGTTAGATCCAGCAAATATCTTTTATGACATCTGTATTGCTGGTGATCGAATTCTGTAAAGGAGGTAGTTCTCTCTGTAGAGGTTAAGCCATCAAATGTTGTTTGCCTCCTATTCGGCTGCTGCCTGTGTCCTTCTGCCTGCACTTTCTGAAGTTATACTCTTCTCCGGGTCAGATGTAAGAACCTCAGACTCCAGTTCAGGTTCTTAGTTAGTAATGTTATTCGCTTCTGGATCCAATGGTCTGTGCTACTCGAATGCTGGCTTAACCTGCCACTTCTTCCTTTAATAATGGTCCTTGTACTCTTCACAGGGTCAGAACTCTCAAAGCTACCTGATGTGCAGTTTTGGCACTGCTAGCTGCACAATGCAATTTGTAGTTAGTCTAGCCTTTGCCAGGGGCGGATTTGGCAGGAAGACTGGTGGCCATTGCATTCCTCTCAACTATTCTTCCTTTTTTGATTCCCTAAAAGATTAATGGCCATAAAGGCACCTTAGGGATTTGCTAGCTTGGCTTCTAACTTCATTATTCCTAGAAGCGTTTACATGGATCACTTTTATAAAATGCATATTTGTCATTTGTCTCTGGAAAACAAATGATGCTATTTTTGTTATTTAATATATTTCATTAGCAAAGAAGATACACTAGTCTGAATGAGCAAAATGGCATTTTAACTAAACTAATGTTTGTGTAAAAATATTATAAAACGAAATATGTGTTCTTCCTTCAGTAGTTAAAGGAGCTCTTGGTAATCTTGCACATAAACAGTTGTTCCATGTTAACTTCATAAAGGAAACTCAATCAATTTGGCCTAAATTAATATCTGAGAACTGGTCATAGATCAAGAGGGCTTTGTTCTGTTCTGATCCCAATGCAAATACATTATTTATATGACTGCTTATTCAACTTTAACTCAAACATGTTTCCGATCCATGCATGCACCACGTGGACAGTATGACTTGTTTGCTTTTTAAAATATATTTTTCAAACATTGTGAACAAACCTCACACCAGCCAGTTTGAAATGTATTAATATTCTAAGAAGAGTTCAGGTGAGATATATGGAAGGGCAAACAAAATCATAACAAATTAAAATTAGGTGAAATTGAGATCATTGAAGGAAGAGTGATGATTTTTTGCACAACCACAAATATACATAGTATGTGGCCACAACAACAAATATACATAATCTAGGGTTGCACATGCCAACTCTTGGCAACATTTAGAGGGTAGATAGATTTGCAACAATTTGGCCAGACATTTAATGGATGATCAGGTATACCCCTCCCACCAGGATCTTCTGTGTTCCTCACAAGCAGTGACACGGAGAATAGAGCTATCTTTCGCCTCAGGCCATAGGTCTCAGTGAATGTTCATTATGGAAAATTGTGACATTATGGTTCAGCTGCAGGACACCATAGTTGAGGAAACTGTATGTGTCTGGTTAATCTGAACTGCATTTCCTTGCACCTATAAGGCATAGTTGCATCACAACAACAGAGACTGCACACACTATAAAGGAAGCACATGTACTTACATCTACATTCCGCAAACTCTTTGGGTAAACTAATTTGTTGATATGCTGTACTCTAGTTAACCTGGCCTGTTCTTAGACTGCTTCTGCATGGCATTTTGTGACTTGTCGCATAGAGTACCTGTCCCAGAAACAGCTGATTTGATTACACCTGTTACCCTGGCTTGACCTTCAGTTGAGGTTTTAATTTTGGTCTGACCCTGACTTACTTGCTTAATTTGCCTAATGGTTTTGGAGCATATCTCGCACAGAGATATGATGTATCTCTCTTATGATTGCTTCCCAAATGTTTTGGATGACAGCTTTATGTATTCAAAATTTCTTATTTGGATTACCATTATATCTGAATAAGTAAGCAACATTAAATCAATAATTCCTCATTTTGGTGTACATCTTTTTATTTGTCATTGGATGCCTCATCATCACCTTCTTTAACATCTTTTGACACGCAATTGAACTCTTACAGGGACCTGGAAGCATTTTTATTAACATTAAGGGCTTGATTACGATCTTGGCAGACAGGGTTACTCCATCACAAACGTAACGGATATCCCATCCGCAAAATTACAATACCATTATATCTTATGGAACTTGTAATATGGCAGACGATATATCCGCCATGTTTCTGAAGGAGTTTCCCATTCGCCAAGATCGTATTCAGGCCCTAAGACTTTCTGAACTACTCTCTTTCCAAATGAATACCACTATGTCCAATGCATTTATGTTCCCCTCCATTTCTTTGGGAAGATAGTGTCCTTTCTCTATCACTATATGATTTTATCACCAATTGATATTCTTGTGTTAATCTGTATTTTTTCACTTTCAGTTTCACTGCCACATGGTTTCTAATCATCAATATTTTTACAGTGGAAAGTTCGGCTGTCCTTGCATATTTGTGTCTGGTGCTGACATGCATAGTAAAGTGGGTGAGGTTTGCCTCACCATACCTGCAAACTTAGCACTCCCAGTCCTGCTGCTCTACAATCAACAGTAGGTAGCTTAGGGCTATGAGACTGAAGGGTCTGGCAGGCATGAACCACTGTGCCGACTACACATCCCATCTCCACACATCTAGAACAAGAACAAATAAAAGCATATACCGGTGGTCCCTGAGAATACTTCATGGAAAACAGGTGCATGCCTGATTTACCTATGAATGAAGACAAAAGACGCAAACCTTAGCAGATCTGTAGAAAACAAAAGATTCCAGACTCCTTGCCAGATTGCGAAGGCTTTCAGTACCTGGTCACAGAAGTTTCCTTAACATTCGGAAATAGAACCTCACTGTAACCCACACTTAAAGCACTCCAATAATTCCCTGTCATTTCTAAGATAAACTTCTAGTTTTTTAGCACCAGCCACAAAACATAGTGTGGCACAAACTCAGCATATCGATAGAAACTTACTTCTCATAACGAACAGCCATTCACTAACTTTTTACCCAGTGTGTAAATCAATAATCATACATGAAGATGAAACTGGGAAGAAGATTACTGAGTATACAAGGATCAAGAATCTGCAATGCTCTTACCCATAATTTGTGATCCAAATCTAACTAAAATCTGTTCAGCAAACCTTTTAAAACTAGCCTTTTAAAACTCAACAAACAACAGAGCTTTCAATTGAAGAAATTTGAGGACAGCTAACCAATGGACTATATAAACCAACTCACTGTCATAATGTTGGACCAAATAATGTTGAGGTTTCTGAAGTTTAGACACATCAGCAACTCCACTATCTTCTCAATGCACTCTCAGGACGAATCATGATGTTATATTCTTGGTATGAGCAAGAACTTGGTTCATAAGATACTCAATCACAAAAGTGATTGATAGAGCATTCACCGTATTACAAGAGAAATAGGTTATAATGTACTTGTAACTTGGAGGATTGGCTATCCAAAGCCAAAGCTGTGTGAAGCAACTGGACTGTAAAGCTACAGGCCATTCTATTTCTCAAATGCTACAGCAGCATTGTATGATATTAGGCATTCAGAAATGTTCATTCATTTGAAAAAAGAAACCCGCCACTGATGCACTTTACACTCTCTTTTGGATCTGGGAGCAACAAAAGACTGTCTGAATATGTAGGCCTATATGTATGAAATTCGGGATTTGAGATTTCCTAATTGTGAATCTATAGAAATCGTTATGTGGGAGTCTCAAACCAGTATGTATGTAAGGGCTGATTCCACAAATAGTGATTCCTACGGATTCACATTGGCAAATAGGAAATCAAAATTGTGTTTTCCTATTGGGAAGTTGTAGATCAGGAAACTGAGCATTCTGTATAAAGAATGATGATGTCAGGCTAGGAAGTCTATAATTACAGGGTGTGGCCACAAGCCAGAGGCTTAGGTAGCTTTTGGAAGTAAGAAGTACCCTGCATCACTGCTGGCAGTTCATTATGCCATTTCCACAGGAGACCACGGCTGCTGAAGAGGGAAAGAAGGACTCAGGGAGCAGGAAGAGAAAGGTCAAATTCTCTGATAGCGAGCTTGAGTTCTTGACTGTGGAATGAATCTCCCACATGGACCAACTGTTTGGGAAGGCATCCTTCACAGTATCTGAAGCCCAAAAAACACAGATCTGGACCAGAATCCTGGAGAAGGTCAACTCCCTAAGAGTCACCCAGAGGACTATCCCAGAGATCCGTAAGAGGTGGTACCACCTGAGATCCTGTACAAAGGAAAAGGAGGCCAGCAGAATGGGAGAGGGACATGGAACTGTAGAGAGGACTCTTACCTCACCGCCCTCTGACTCCCATGGAGATGATCATTGAGAGGACCCGGGAAACTGAGAGTGTGGCAGTAGTAGGAGACATAGACACCTCCAATTCAGTAGGCACCAGCCAGGGTAAGTCATCTTTCCTTTATGTACCAAACATAACAATGTTAGCTAATTCAGATATCACACATCACAGAATGAATTACTCCACTGAGGTGCTTGGCCCATAATGGAAGTTGTCGTACACATCATTATCATGCCTTACTGAGTGCTGATGACCACTAGGCCTGGGCGGAGTTCGCAGAGTTTCACTCCGCTGAATTCCATGGAGTTAACAAAAAATGCCACGCAATTCCGTGGAATACTGCTAGCGGGCGTATTAAGTTCAGAAGTACATCACCCCATCATGTACATGTTAAAGCAGCTACCCACCATGCTAATGCCCTCATTTAACACCTTTCTACATTCTTCCATATGCAGTTAAGTGATGCATCAAACCCTTGACTTCGGCAGAAGTCACTGTGGAACCACTGCTGGCTAGGAAGCTCAGCCTGCTTTGAGCAAGTAAAGTAGTAAATAAACTCAGTTCAGTTTTATCACTGTGACAAAGTAATAACTAATAACAATAAGACGGTCTGAAGATTAGAAGACATAGAATCTCTGGCGCGGCATGCATGCATACCTTCACTAGCAATGCTGGGGCAAACTAACTGACCTGGTGGTAACCATCATGCTGACAAGTCGACTGGCATGGCAGCAGGAATCCTCTGGGGCGCACCATGCCATCTCTACAGCTCCGCTCATGCTCTGTCTCAGGCGCAGCCCTGCCCTCAGCCTGAGCTGCAGGGGCAGTTCGAACGCCTGCACTGTGCTACAATGTGTAGTGCCTACGCCATTGTCACGAGCTCTGCCAAGGGGGAGGCTCTGGCTGACTGAGAAAGTGAATTAGAAGAGCAGCCCCTACCCCACACCCTCAACAGTGCTTGCCTCTGTCCTCCTCTCATGACACACTACACATCCCCTTCTGACATTGGCCAACCTTCTCCTCTTGGAGGACACGTGACAAAGACGGGCAGTCCAGCTTGTGGAGCTGGCAGCACTTTTGGCAGTGCCCAAAGCCTGGCTATAGCAATCTATCCCAGAGCGGGGCAGCCAGTCCACGGTAATCCTAATCAGCCCCCAATAAAGTAAAGCACACCAGTGCGAGAAAGCAAGATCCACCCCTGTGAGGATCCAATCCATACCTCTGTTAGAAATCCATCCTAGAGAATCATAGCCTGACAGAATCAATGTTTATTGTTATCTTATAAAGGGCTCAGATTCAAACATTTGAAGGTGTGGCTTGACAGCGCCAATAAGGGATAATTTTAGTTGTTGGTGCCGGTGGATGTTTGCTATGTGGCGGTGCATGGAGTTATTGCCAAACTACATGCTCCAAGCAGAGTGCAGAGTGGCGAAATTGCACGCACTCTGCCGGCGGAGAGGAGTTGATCACCCAGCCCTAATGACCGCACCAGACATATCTGTACAACACAAACATGTCACAGAAACATGCAGCAGAGTCACAACAATATTGTGGCCAAACATTAAATATTTATTTACGCTAACTATATACATGCATTTCCACAGATCACAGGCGGGATGTATCAGGACCTGTGGCAGCTGAAGGGGCTACTGACAGTGAGGTAGTCATTGAGATCATAACACCACCATTCCCTCATCCCATCACCCCAACTCCAAGTGGCAGGAGAGCCATCATCTCACCAATGCCAGAGTTTGAGGGTAGCGATGAGGGACATTCACAGAACAGGGACTCCACAACATCCGAGACTAGGACACAGCTAAGGCACTGAGGCCTAACCTCAGTAATTCATCCAGAAACCGTGTCAGATGACATTTTGGATGCACATCCTGTGTATGGGGGCCTCAAGGGGTCAATCATCTCCACACAGCACCTGCAGACAAAGCAAATACACACAGCCAGTTGGCAACTGCAAAACATGTCCAAGTCACTGCAGAACATGGAGAAAGGGAAGGAACTGTGACTAGTAGCAATAGAGAGGGAGCACCATGTGCAGCAACAGAAGCACAGGCAGTACCTGGTGCAATTTGATACTTTCACCCAGTCAATCAACTGGCTGGTAAGGGAAACTTTAATATTCTGACCGACTTGACACACTGCTGTCAAGACTTTGCACATTGGCTAGTGCCAGTCAGCACGGCACTGGATACAACCTCTGCATTGCCAACATCCCAGCCTCAACGGAGAGTGAGGAGGGCTCTAGCCTCAGTGGCATATCCGTTCCTGAGACATGGCGTAACAGGTGTTCATGCCACCACAATTCTGGCAATGAGTCTTTGACATTCCCACAGCCCAGTGCTGCTGACAAAGCACCCAACCTAAGAGGCCATAAAAACTGACTCTCTAGACACTCAGTGGGATTTATTGCCTTTGGTTTTTTTCACATTATTTACTTTGTGTTTCTCATTTTAACTATGTATTATCCACAAGGATGCAGTTGACCTTTGCTTGCAACAATGTTTTACCCACCTGAATAAAGGTAGTCATTCAGTTGTGTACCAAGTACTACCATCATGTATGATGTCTCATTTTTAAGATGTTTTAAAATGTCTTACTTCAGAAATAGTTGTTGGTCGTTATCTATGTGCATTGTGCACATCCCTCTGCTGCATGTGTACCCTCTTGCTGCACCAGTAGTAGTGGTAAGTCATCATCAGAGTTGGACTCAAGCTCTATGGGGATGCTGTGCAGACCCTTCCTCATTGTGATATAATGCAGTATGGAACATGTGGCAGCCTGTGTCTGTTCTGTACAGTAATGTCCTGCCGGTCTTGTGGAGGCAGTGAAATCAGAACTTCAGGATCCCAAAGGTCCTCTCTATGATGGAGCTCATTGTCCTGTGTGCCCTGTGTCTTTCACCTGTTATCCTTGGAGTCAGGTATGGTATGAGGTTACAGGGATGTAATGCATATGCACTGTCATCTTCAGAGCATAAGAAGGTACCCCATTAGGTCTTATTACACACACCTTCCTGGCCACTGAATGCATTAAGTCTGTGATTTTCTTACCTAGCAGGAAGCCATTACCAAATTCACCCTGTGCCAGTCAGTTATGTAGTCCACTGTGGCAGAACATGAGTGAGTAGTGGGTGCTGCAGGGGAATCTGGCCACAAGGTCTGTTATGATACAGGAAGCATCATACACTACCTGCACATTAAGTGAGGGTGAGCTTTTTCTGTTCCTGTATATGTATTCATTTGCTGAGGGGGGACATATGGCAATATGTATGCAAGCAACACAGCCAATGACATTTTGGAACTGTGCTTCCCTGTAGGAAAGCAGTTTGGTTTGTTGCAATGACTAGGGGTATTGGGGAATGATATATACTGGTTGACTTTGCTCACCATGATGTCCAGAAACCTGTGAAGGCACCTGGACAGGGCACTTTGTGACACACCTCTTGCCACTGCTATGGGCCGCTGGTAACTGCCAGAGGCTAAGAGGTTTAGGCATCACAACAGCTGCCCTTGTTTTGGTATTACGTGGCTTCTGAGTGTTGAGGCCTGTAGCTGAGGTTGTAACTCAGCAATTAAATCAAGTATCACCTGACTACTGATCAGATTCAATGGTAATTGCTTTTCCAAAAAGGCCATTTTGTGACTAGTCGCAATTAGTAAATGAGTTGTACATGTTGTTTGTGATTCGTATTCAGGAAATCGATATTTGGGATTTCCTAATTTGGGATTACCAAATTGCAATTTCTATTAGGTTGTAATTGCATTTTGCACCACAGTAACTGCCTTTCGTACATTCTGATGTGCCATTTTGCATTTCCTAATGGCCCGGCATAGCAATTCGCACCATTTAGAAATGCAAAATGTCTTCGTGCATTTGGGCCCAAATTCCTTCTCAAGCTTAAGATGGAAACTTGAGGAGAAATGTAAGTGTAAAGATCCATACATCAGCCCTGTGCATTTAACTTTATTTCACAGAAAGCAGGATTTCAAAAAATGCTATAATCTAAACATTAGATTACAATATCTACAGATGGACTGACACTGTTTTACAGAGTGTTAAGACTTTACCCGTAAAGATGCAACTAGATTCCGAGGTTATTTCCATTTTAATTTTATCCTCAAGTTCTAGTACTTTGATGTAGGCACCGTGATATTGCCCACTCGATAGACATTAAAACATTTACCCTTCTCTCTATAGGACTGATGATGAATGGCAAGCTGCAAATAATTAATAATTGCTCTTTTCAGAAGGGCTTGCAAAGAGTCAGACAATGATAATTCCACTACTACAACGTGGTTAGACATTAATTATTTTACTTTGATTTAAATAGAATGTGGTTATACTTCTTTTCAAATGATCTTCTTTTAGTTAAGACGTGAAAATACATATTTTGTTCATTCGTCTTCCCTTAACAGAAGTACAAAGTATGTAAAAAAGAATTAAAAACATAAGAGCATCTCGGCGGAAATGGCAGCAAAAAAGAAATAAACACAACCAATTGTAGAATAGGAAAATACCATCTGGTGGTAAAATCCACTCCGTCAGGCTTCTGTCAGTTATAAAGTTACAGCTGGTAGTTAATGCATTATTCACTTTTTGAAAAAGTCATCTTTTTTGCCCTCATTACCCCCATACTGGTCGTTACTAACTCCTATTGTGCCCAGGGCTCTGCTAACCAGTCCCAGGTCCAGTGCTATGTTTAAAAAGGGAAAAGGTAATGAGGTGTAATTACAATTGGCATCACAACCTACTTGTAAGCCCCTAGTATATGGTAGGGAATGTAGGTTTAAAGGCCCAGTAGATTTAATGCACTTAAGTGTGCACTACTGGGGGACCTGCTGTGATTTTAAAAGCCAGCCCTGCCTTGCAGGTACTTCCAAAGTCTCGTACTACCTTATTTTTATGTATATAACCCTCCAAAGATCTCCCCTGGGCGCTCCAAGGTTAGGGTGCCTTGTACCTATAAGCAGGGACATTATAACATATGTTTTATTTGCCTCTGTGTGGGGAGAAAACATCCAATTTCGTTTTTGTCCCATTGTAGCACAATGGCTCCATAGGCTAACATAGAAATACTTCAATAAAGTATAACTAGTGAAAGAAAGTAGCTAAAAATATACTTCAAAGTATCCAAGTGATAGTTAGGAAAATCCAACAATTTGCCATGCTTAGATTATTTATATCTATCACAGAAAATACATTGTAGAATTTTCTTTTCTCTGAGCCAAAATCCAGCCTTTCAGCAGCCCTCTCCTCAGACTCTGCCAGGCTGAGGTGTTAAGTGGTCTGACAAGAGACAAGGGACATCCTATGGGAGGAGAAATGCAGCTGCAGAGCCGAAGGCAGGATGAGAGGGGGGTAGCTGAACTGGTCTTCAAAAAGAGAATGACAGTTCAGGGCAGCACAGGTTCACCCCCACATCCTGCACCCCCCCAGCCAGACAGGAGTCACTGTAATTAGATGAGGAGAGGGTCTGGAAGGAGAATGTTAGGGAAACATAGCCATGCCTGTGTGATTGTTTAGCCAGATCTTAACTGCCAGGAGAGAGTGTGCTCCATTTGGGATTTTGGAAAAATAGTACTTTTTGAGTCAAGAGTGTGCCACACTTTGGAGGAAGTGGTCATACCTAAGGGTGGTACCCTACATCCCATTGATCAACAGTGCCCCCCTGCCTGTCACCCACAAACTGTGAATAAATATGGGGATATTACCCACCAACTTAGATCCCTGTGAAACAACAAGGAGAAGAAGGACTGCCCTGCTGGAACCCTGATCTGCACCCCAAGGATTGCACTCTGAAGGACTGCACCTACTGCACATTCTGGAACTACAGCCCTAAAGACTTTGCCTGGCTTAGCAAGGATTAAGGAATGGACTCCCTGAAAACAACAAGTTAACAGAGCTCCACCTACATCATCTCCACCAAGAAGGACCAATCTGGAGTGCATCCAGTGTACTTTTAAGGATATGGCCATGTGCATTGTCGGAAACATAGTCCCAACACCCCAAGGACCATCTCGGAGCTTTCAGACCCCTGAATTTGTGTTCTAGACATGTTGAACCCACAAGAGGAATGTCAAGAAGATGCTCCAGTAGTTTGTTGGAGCAACTTTGGTAAAAAGCTCCATAAAGTGACCAACACTTCATCAAGAGTCAAGCCGCCAATGTTGAACCTCGACCCTGCCTGGATTTCAGTTCATCCCGCTGAAAGTTCCAGGGCTCAAGACTTCCAGGAGTTGACTGAGAGCTCGCGCTGGACCAATCCGACAGCATCAATGCGAATCCAGCCTGATAAAGTGCCTTGATCTACAATGAGAGAAAAAGTTTTGAAAATGTTTCTAAGCGGGAAGATAACATTTTGACTGAGGCCTCCCGCTTAGTGTATTCCACCAGCGCTCCATCGTTGTCGCCCTCAAACTTTAACCTTGCCCCTGTCAAGCATGACTAGATGTCCCAAGTTGACGCTTTTGGTTTTTAGGCACAAAAAAGTGTTTATTTTAAAAAAAATCATATCTCTGGTTCAGGTTTTTATAAATTGTTGTTGGATTATTATTGTGTGTTGTGTCTTACTTTTTTAATCTATTGGTGTTTCAAAATGCTTTACACACCTGTCTTCTAAATTAAGCCTGCCTGTTCGCAGCCCTTACCAAGGGTTGAGCAAGGGAATAATTTATTGAGACCTTGACTGAACCTTTTGTTGTGTTTGTGGCCTTATTACTAGTGGATGTCCCTTTTTTATCACTACCAATAATCCACTTTCCAAGAAGCATCAATAATTGCATTAGGAACGGAGAAATCCATTCAAATATAAACTATGTCCTGTACTAGTGGAACTTCATTGCCAAAGCAGGATCAGCTCTAAGCTGCTTTTAAAAAAGATACATGCCTTAAACAACATGCACATCATGAAAATTTAGGGGCATATTATCAAGAAACGGCGTTACAATTATCGCCGCTTTAGCGGCAGAAAACTGCCGCTAAAGCGGCGATAATGGGCTTGGTAATTAAGGCCGGACTGACTACCGGGCGTTTTGGCATGCTGCTGAGCTGGGGGCTGATTTCGTTGATGGGGACCTGCGTGTGGTGAACAAAATTTGTTTTGCTTTGTTTATTTCGAAGCACACGCAGGTCTCCATCAACAAAATTAGCCCCCACCGCAGTGACATCATCCCCCAGCTCGGCAGCATGCCAAAACGCCCGGTAGTCAGTCCGGCCCTGTTCATAATATGCCCTTGAGAAATCCCATAGAAGCCCATGTTCTGGTGTCAACATGGGCTTCCATTGGAATTCTCAAGGGCATATTATCAAGCCCATTATCGCCGCTTTAGCGGCAGTTTTCTGCCGCTAAAGCAGCGATAATTTTAACGCCGTGCTTGATAATATGCCCCATAGTTCTGTGCGGACACTGAATTCTCAGGCAACGATGATCGAAAAATTTGATTCAGGGTTCCACATCCTGCTGTTAAATTGAAAACTCGTTTTTGTTTGGTGGCCTTCTTGCCTTTCAATGCTAAATGATACCTTCAATGATTTTAGATAAGCTACTAAGTGCATCGAAGTATGTGCTTTGCTTGCTGTGTTTGTTATTGAGTTATGGTGATTACCACGTTGACCTTGTACCCTGGGTGTATTTTCATTCTTCCATCAGTAATGCACAGCTTCATGGTTCTGATAGGTTTTTATTTTTGTCGAAGCTATAATGTTTCACCTTCAGTTCTAGGATCAGAAATGCACGTTTTTCCAACCACTATAGTTGTCAGAAAGTAACACAATCAGAGTTTCTGCACGGTTGCAGTACTTGTAGGCGAACTAGAGCCAGGGCGGTGTGGTCAGGGGAGCTGCAGGGCTGTAGGCTGTAGCCCACTCTGCTTCAAAAACAGAACAAAGTCTGCCCTGTACCCCGAACGCATTGGCCTGAGTTTAGAAATGGCAACGTCCTAAGGAATTGGATACCCAAGTAATAAATCCTAAAACAGAAATGCATCACTTCCCTTGGCGTGGCGCCCTTGAAAGCGAGGGAACGCATTTGCACCTGCACTACATTTCAGATGCAGGCACATAGTCAAGGAAGCTGTTGGGAAGCACACTGATGCGGGCGAACACATGGCACCGCCTCACAGGTGGCTATCATCACATACTCCATCCACCTCTGAGGTCCATTCCCCCTCCTGAAAATGAGGCCCGGTCCTCTTCCAGTGAAGTAAGCCCGTGGCTTCAGAGCAGGGCTCTGCCTTTCACTGATGAGCTCTTCTCAGTGCAAGAGTGGGTTAGCACAATTGGCACTTCTGCTGGTAATAGGGGTGCAAAGTCCCGGTCTGCGCTGAGCACACAGAGCTATGCATGCGATACAAACTGGGTCGGTGTGCTCCCGATATGTAATGCAGCGCCAGGAGCTTGAAGACACCCACCAGGGCAATCTGTGTCTAAAGGAAGTGATATTTCGGATGCCAATATGTCTTTATTTAATATTTGTAGAAAATTATATCTAATCCCTCAAAGTCCAGTGTATCATTATATTTTCCGAAGGGACAAATCTGCGCGCAAAGTGAGGTTTCAATTAGTCTGAAGGCAGCAGAACTGTTCAAGTCCGTCTGAATATTAAATCCGTGTATGTAACACATCTAAGAATTTCTTTGCATTTCATTATTTAATATTTTTTATTTATGAAGCACTATACATAAACAACTTTATTCTGTTCAGGATTTAGCCAGGGAATCCTCCTAAGGAACGGATTCTAAGTACTGGCTTGGGCTCCAAGCTGCCAGTGTAGAATAGAAACCGAACCGATGTGTTTTTTCCTAGAGACCCGAAGCATTAATCTCTGCCAAAACGCTGCACTTGTTTCCTCGATTTGCAAGAACACAGCACAAATTGAATTATTAACAAAATATGTATGTTTATTTTGTTTTCATAGGACAAGAGCGGTTAACAAAGTGAAGTACGTGACAAAGGCAAGTCATGAACAAGTACTACTGCCAGTTACCAGCTTTTTCATTAAACTAGTAAAATTCAATTCTGCCAAGGTATAATGCTTACGTTTATCAATACACGCGTCCTCGCTGAGCAAATATTAACATTTTTAAAACAATAATAATGTTATCATATAAATATTTTTGTAACCACTCTAAAATAAAATTGCGAGTTATGTCTGTCATTAGTGTATCGACATATTCACAGGAAGACTACAAAATTACCTCAGGGCATTGAATAAGCTTTTCCCTTTAGGCTGCACATAAGTGAGCAAAACAATGATTCATTGTTTATAGGGCGAATAAATAATTTACATATGCCAAATATTTATTCAACATAGGCAGGCGAAAAAAGTGAAACCCACGAACCATTTCGAAATGAATAATTGAATAAAGACCATTAGATTGATCTCTGTCTGAGCTTCTTGCAGACGTGCAGCTCATCTCGCATACATACTAAGGTAAATAGCTATATACATGATAACAAGGCAGCTAGATTTTGATTCTTTTCGAATAACCTTAGATCTGCCACCATCCTATTTTAACTGTTTCCCCTGTGTTTTGCACTATATTGCACACAATGGTTCCTTTTTTATGTTAGTGACTTCACTGCAAAGCATTCTTTTTATTGACGTTTCTCCTTCTCTTTTAGTCTTGCAATTCCGCAAGGGAATGTTCTGAATATTCCAGTTTTTGCTTGGGTAACTTTGCTTTTCCAAGACACCATGCTAAGATGGAAATGTTACTATTTCCGTTTCTATAGTTAAATTTACAAAATCCAGGGAATCCATTTAACGAGAACACATTGTTAGAAATGGGGGTCTCTAGCTTGCAATGGTTTGCACCTTTGACCAAGTAGGAACCTTT
Source organism: Triturus cristatus (assembly GCF_964204655.1). Lineage (NCBI taxonomy): Eukaryota > Metazoa > Chordata > Amphibia > Caudata > Salamandridae > Triturus > Triturus cristatus. Next base: position 589,844,764 of record NC_140582.1, read on the forward strand.
CTTCCTAGTCAGGGTAATGGGGTACACTCCTAAACCAACCCCTGTCACCATCTTGGTAGCGTGGCACAAGCAGACAGGCTTATCTCAGAGGCAGTGTATAAAGCATTTGTGCAGGCATACAGTAACACAGTGAAAACACTACAAAGTACACCACACCAATTTAGAAAAATAAGAAATCTTTATCTAAACCAAACCACAAAAATCCACAATGCAATACTGTAAAAATATTTACTTTGCATGATAACCTTTAAATTGCAGAAACATCTGAAAAACACAGTTCTCCCGAGTCGGTAGCTGTAAACAACAGACTCTAACAGTTCCAGCTGACGACGTCGGTACTGGCCTGCTAAAGCCAGTCGGTCTGGAGCAATCGTTGTGGTTGAGCTCCAAAATAGGACCAGTGCAGAGTGTGGTGCCCTCACGATGCGGTGAAGGCAGCGGGTCAGTGACGATCGTCCAGATGGCGCCAGTGAGACTAAGGCTTATGGTGCAGGTTAAGGCGGTGTTCGATGCGGTGCCAACAGTTTGCGGTGCAGGTAACAGAGACGGTCGATGTTCAGGTCGTGCAGTAATGGTGTCGGTGATGTCCAGGCAGTGTGAAGGGAGGCGGTGCGGAGAGCGGTACACACAAGACGCGGTGCAAGCAACAACTCGGTGACGATCGTCCAGATGGCAACGGTGACACCAAGGATGCGGTGCAAAGTGCGGTGGGGACTTCTGTGGTGGCGTCAGAACACAGAACACTGCGATGGACTCGGTGACAGAGTTGCCTGCTCCTTTCTCCTGTGGCGGCTGAAACCAGTGGTTCCAGAGATGGTGTCCAGAAGGATGGTGAGGTCTTTGTTGTTCCTGAAACCTCTTGAACAGGGGGTAAGCTCTACATCTATGCCCTTGGAGATACTGTCTCAAGCACGATACACACACAGTTCCTCTCCTTGACAGAAACAGCTACTGCAGGCCAACCCCAGACAGCACACAGCCAAAACCACTTCTGTCCTCCCTGGTGCAGCTGCCAGCAGGAGGTGGAGACAGCATTGTCCCAGGCAGACCAGGCCCATTCAGATGTGAAAGAAATCTCCTCCCCCTACTCTAAATGCAGCCCAGCCCTGACTCATTAAGGAAAGGTAGGACACACATCAACACCCCCCCACAGTGGCCATCTGAGAGAATGCACATCCCCAGCCCCTGTCATTCAAAAGCCAGACAGTCAATCCACAAACCAGCAGACACACACAGGATGGCTAAGCATGAAAATACCCACTTTCTATTACACAGAATGTAAAAATCATCCTTACTAAAAGATGCAGCTTTATATTCTGAGTTCAGGCATATTAAGCGTTAACTTCCCATTTTGTCCCAATGGAAAGTTATATTTCCAAGGTGTTGTAAATGAACTCCCATTCTATACTATGGGACAGATAGTCTTTCAATAGTGAAAAACGAAATTTGCAGTATTTCACTATCAGGACATGCCACACACATCAGGGCATATCCTACCTTTCACATACACTGCGCCCTGCCCACAGGGGTACCGTGGGCCTACCTTAGGGGTGACTCACATGTAAGAAAAGGGAAGGTTAGGGCCTGTCGACATGGCAGTACCAAACTGCGCATAGACAATGCAGTGGCAGGTCTGAGTTACATTTAAAGGCTGATGATGTGGGTGGCACAATCAGTGCTGCAGGCCCACCAGCAGCATTTGATTTACAGGCCCTGGGCGCACAGAGTGCACTGTACTAGGGGCTTACCAGTAAATCAAATATGCCAATCATGGAATCACCAAATCCATAAACACAATTTACAGGGAGAGCATATGCACTTCAACACCGATCCGTAATGAAAAAGTGCCTGGAGTCCTAAAACCAACTAAAACAGAGTCCAAAACAGGAGGCCAAAAAGTCTGGAGATAAACCCGCTGGAAAAGCCAGGTCTAACACACATACTCTAGTTTTACTGGGTTAAACTGCCCTCAATAATTAAAAATAGTTGTTTCCAAGTTTTATGCAATTGGGAAATTTGCCTAACTAAATAACTAAAAGATTTTCTTTTAACCTGCGAACACACACACACGAATGCATCAAACTGGCAAAAACGTATTACGTTGGTTCCCAGTGGATGCCTAGATCACATTCAACATACTCTGTATTATTCCCTAGGTCCACTAGGATATAAGACCAGGATGCCTACAAACTATTGCTTTCCACAATGAATAGGAGTTTTCATAGAAGTACTTTTATGATGAGGAGGCATAAATATAAAATCGTTCTGAAACTGCTAGCACATTCACTCCTGTAAAACAGAAGAAAAAGATTATTGGACAACTAAATGACAAACCTTTCAAACTTAAGGGCCAAATTTTGAGTATGCAGGACACGGTACTCTGTCACAAACATGACTGATTATCCTGTCTCCCAAACCAACAGTCAGCCTGCTCTATTTAGAATCAAAATCATCTTTCTGACTGGCTTTGTCATTGAAAAGCTTACTCAAACGAGACGACGGAGTAGGGGTTTCTGGATGAAGGAAATCAGACCTCCTGTCCGGTTTGGAACAGACGGTCAGGTGTATTTTTTTCTGTCTATCACTGCCAGGCAAAACGGAAAATAGAAAAACTGACCCCGTACTCTGGGAGAAAACTCATTAGCCATTAGATTTTTTTGTTTTTCAGTAGCCAACTCCCACTTTAGCAGTTTGTTTCTTAAAAACTATTCATTTTTGTGCTCAGCCACCTGAAAGATGGTGTTGTGCAACAAACTTGTAAATGCCACAGCTGGTCCAGTGGTGATCTCTAACTATGGCAGTCTTCTGTCTATTTGGTGGTCAATATAATGTTCTTTGCCACCCTCATGGACACAGTAAGGATCTCTAGGGTCTAGATCAAGCCCCAAGTCTAAATAGAACATGACGTGGCCAAGCATGGCGTAGCTGTGTCTCTCATCTGCTTTGCTCGTTTTGAACCAAACTATTACTATCTGTGCTCCAAAGTACTGGGGACTCAGGAGACAAGAGTGGGGCTATGATGGCAAGTGTGGTAGCTCACCACATTGTGCAAGAAGATGAGGTTTTCACAGCTTTAACAGTGAAGCAGGGCACTACATTATGTGAGTGTTAGAACCGGCGGTCTCTAGTTGGCAGAGGTATGCACTTCTGACAAATAGGGACCAACCAACTCTAGTCAGGGAAAGGGGATTACACACTCAGATAACCCCTGCTACCCCCTTGGTAGCTTGGCAGAGCAGACAGGCTTATCTCAGAGGCAGTGTGTTAAGCATTTATGACCACATACAGTAATAAAGTGAATACACTACAGATGGACACGACACAGAAGTTATTATAAAAATAGTATTTTTATATAAGGCTTAGCACAAGACCAAATAACGACAAAAATATACCACAGTCTTAATAAATACTCTTTGGAAGGAAAAATAATAGTTCAAGTAAGGTTTCTTCTTGGCAAATAGTTCTTTAGCAAAGTATTCTTCTGAGCACAGTTCTTTGGCAACAATGTAACCCCCACAGGAGTCACACGACGTCGAGTCTACAAGATTCCCAAGGTTCGGCGTCGACCGCGAGGAGCGCTACGTCGAGCCTGGAGTTGCAACAGACCCCACAAGTACAGTACCTTGAGAAACGAAGAAAATGATGATCCACGGCGTCGAGATGTCGGCGTCGAGGTCGGCGTCGATCGTGCCTCGGAGTCGGGTCAATCCGCAGCGGCGTCGAGGGATGTCGGGCCGGAGCAGCGCTCACGGCGTCGAGAAGGGCGTCGAGTCGATGCGATCAGCAGCGGCGTCGGGACGGGGTCGCTTGGAGGTAGAGCCGATACTCACTCCTCACTGGCGTCGATACCGGCGTCGAGACGGGGTCACTTGGAGCCGGGGCCGATACCCACTGCTCACTGGCGTTGCTGCTGGCGTCGAGACTGCAGATTTTCCCTTGTGTACTGGAAACAACACTTTCCAGCAATTCAGCAAATGGTGAAGTCCTTTGGCCCTGTGACTTCAGCAGGAGACTGGCACTCTTCCAGCCCTTGGAGATTTCCTAGCAAGTGTTCAGAGAGTACACACCAAGTTCCTCTCTCCTTGTTCCTTGGCAAAAATAAAGAAGCAGCTTTCAGGTTCCTCCACAGCAAAACAGCACTCTGGCAGAAAGGCTTCTTGTCCTTGGTACAGGTTTCCTTGTCAGAAGTGATCTGAGTTCTTGGTTCAGGGGTCCTTCTCTTATACCCCTTTTTCCCTTTGTTCCCTTTGTCCAAGCAGGGAGATTCCCACCATCTCAGGTTTGTTGTGGGTGTTGCCAGGCAGAGGCACCTGGCCTATTCACTGAGCAGGGCAGAGTCCTCAGCCGCCCAGCAGGAGGCGGAGCCAGTATTGTCACTGGCAGGAGCAGGGCTATCAGTCGCCCAGCAGGAGGCGGAGCCAGTATTGTGTCAGGCAGGGCAGGCTACTCTTCCCTCACTCTATGTGTAAACGCCCCATTCACCCCACACTGACTCACTCAGACCTCTGGAGCCACCCAGCCCCTGACACACACACCAAACCAGCAGAGACCGGTAGATAGTTGGACAAGAAAATAGCCACTTTCTAAAAGTGCTATTTTCAAACATAGAATTTAAGAACCATCCATCCTAAAGGGTGTGTTATTAAATTCTGAGTTCAGGGATACTAAACTCAACTTGCTACCATGCTCCCTGAGTCAGATAGATTATAATGGAGTTAATAATCAGTCTGCCCAGTCTGGCCTATTGGAGGCAGGTAGCCCTTCAATAGTGAAAAACAAAAATGGCTGTAATTCACTATTAGGTCATGCCACACACATCCGGGCATGACCTACCTTTTACCAACAATGCACCCTGCCCTAGGGCCTACCATAGAGGTGTCTGAAATGTGGCAAAGTGAAGGTTTAGAGACTGGTAAGTGGGTTTCCTTACCAAGCCCAACATGGCAGTCAGGGACTGCACGCAGGCGCTGCGGTGGCAGGCCTGAGACACATTTTACACGCTGCTTCTGTGGGTGGCACAACCAGTGCTGCAAGCCCACCAGCAGCAGTTAACTTACACGCCCTTGGCACACGCAGTGCACTAGACTAGGGTCTGAACAGTAAGTCAACCGAGCCAATCAGGGTAACACCAATCAATGTAACAATTTAACATAGGGAGCACTTGCACTGTGGCACTGATCAGCAGTGGCACAGTGTCCAAAGCAATAATCCAGCAAAAACATCGTAAACAGAGGAGGCAAACAGAAAAAAATGGAGGAGAGACTCATGCCAATGATGCCAGGTCTAACAGTGAGCAGCTGGGAGAAAAAAAGGCATGGCTTCAGGGCTTTACCATGTTGGATGCACCTGGGTGGGTCAAAGCCCAGTGCCAGAGAGAACTTGAGCACCACAGAAGAAATGCACATTATGTGGAGAGGACTGTTGCTTGAACCAGCAAACAACTTGTGGATGAAAAGGTTCAGTTCGGAACACAGGCTAATTTTAATGGAGGCAATGTACATAAAATCAAACCCTGGAGGGTGAGTGCAGGAAACTGCCTCGAAACTCAACCTATGAATAGATTGCCAACCCACGTCTGAAGAGACCCCAATGGAGGTGCCCAACAGGCCGAGGGGTTACACTGGTAGCATATCAAGGCAAGCAAGGAAAGTGGTAGTGGTGAACTTTCCTACTGTGCAATGGAGCAGGAATGAGGAGGAGCTGAGTGAAAGGGAAAAGAGTCTTCAATAGCAATGTTGCAGGGTCAATTAAAAGCAGAAGCAAACATAACACATCTACAAGTTATTCAGAAATTTAAATGCTGAAGGTCATGATAGTGGTTTCAGGCTACCATTGTCATGCAAGTCAAATGTGAGCAAAACAGATACACCTAAGTGGCATTCGCTGGAATATTTTTGACAAGATGTTACTGCATATAGCCCATGGTATGAATATAATGCAGTACCCCAGGCCTTGATTTCAGCATCACTGCATTGATTAATCCCTTCGCTGCTAGGCCTTTGCCCCCCCTGTGCTAAGCCTTTTTTGGGCTATTTGGGGTAGTTCGAACTTAGGCCCCTGTAACTTGCAGACCACATAAGCTATCCATGCCAAATTTGCGTCCTTTTTTTCCAACATCATGGGAATTCTAAAGGTTCCCAGGGTTTGTGGATTCCCCTGGAGGGGACCCAGAAATTAGCCAAAATACAGTAAAAAAAATTGGAAAAATTGGAAAAAAGGGCTACAGATGAAAGTGTCTGTTTTTTTCCCTGCAAATGGTATGAAAAAAGGGGTTGTGGTGCTGAAATCACCATTTTCCCAGCTTTCAGGGACCAGCAGACATTTGTCAGAAAACCAAAAATGTTTACACAGTTTGGGCATTTTTCTGGGACATAGCCTATTTTTGCTATTTTTTGTGCTTTCAACCTCTTTCCAGTTAATGGTAGAAATGGGTATAAAAGCAATAATAGATCCTTGAAAGCTATACATTTTAGAACAGTAGACAACATTCTAAATTCAGCAAGGGGTCATTTGTGTAGATCCTTCAAGGTTTCTTTATAGAAACTAACCTTTGAATATAGGAAAAATTGAAAATTAGTTGAAAAACACAGCCATTTGTGTCGACATTTTCACCTCTAACTTCTTCTAATTATGACAGCTGCTTGAAAGCAATATACCGTTACATCCGCAGGACGTTTCTGGTTGTGGGGATATATAGGACTTGTAGGTTCACCAAGAACCCGAGGAACCCAGAGCCAATAACTGAGCAGCGTCTTGCAATGTTTTTTTTATTATGTACTGGGTATATAGCAATTAATTTGGGAAAATATATACATGGAAAAATCGGCATGAAAGACACCTTTGTATTTCTGGAATTGAAACAAAATTTAGAGTTTATAAACAGTAGATATTCGCACATTTCCGAAACTGTAAGTACCCATACTAGCATGAGAATTATATTTTATTTTTCAAAATGACTTCTTTTTTAGACATTGTCTTTCATTTGAAAGGCAGAAATGCATCAAAAGTCAATAGGTAATAACAGTTGCTCTACATTTCTGTGTTAAAATAAGTCTCCCGATAAAAATGGTACTTCACTTGTGTGGGTTGGCCTAGTGCCTGCGACAGGAAACCGCTCAAACCGTAACGTGGACACACTTTATTTTTACAGTAAAAACTGACTTTTTTTTTGTAGAGAGTCTAGCTGTAGATTTTGAACCCTAGCTCTGCCTGCACGTAGGAAAAACCTAGAAAACCTATACATTTTTTAAAACTAGACACCCAGGGGAATGCAGGATGGGGTGACTTGACTGGCTCTCACCAGGTTTATTACCCAGAATCCCTTGCAAACCTACAAATTTGTAAAACAGAACACATTTTCCTCACATTTCTGTGGTGGAAAGTTCTGGAATCTGCGTGGATCCACAAAATCCCCCCCACCGCGCGTTCCCCAAAGTCTTCAGAGAAAAATGGTACCTCACTTGTGTGGGTATGCCTAGTGCCCACAACAGGAAACGGCCCAAAACACAACATGGACACACCACATTTTCACACTGAAACAGATTTTTATTTTGCAAAATGCCTAGCTGTAGATTTGGACCCTAGCTCTGCCGGCACCTAAGGAAACCTAGCAAACCTATACATTTCTTAAAACTAGACACCCAGGGAAACCCAGGATGGGGTGACTTGACTGGCTCTCACCAGGTTCTGTTACCCATAATCCCTTGCAAACATAAAAATGTGTCCAAAAAAACACATTTTCCTCACATTTCTGTGGTGGAAATTTCTGGAATCTGCGTGGATCCACAAAATTCTACCCACCCCACATTACCTAAAGTCTTCCGAGAGAAATGGCACCTCACTTGTGTGGGTAGGCCTAGGGCCCATGACAGGAAACGGCCCAAAACGCAACGTGGACACCCCACATTTTCACAGGGAAAACTGACCCTTTTTTTGCAAAGTGCCTTGCTGTAGATTTTGAACCCTAGCTCTGCCGGCACCTAAGGAAACCTAGGAAACCTATTCATTTTTTAAAACTAGACACCCAGGGGAACCCAGGATGGGGTGACTTGACTGGCTCTCACCAGGTTCTGTTACCCAGAATCCCTTGCAAACCTAAAATTGTCAAAAAACACATTTTCCTCACATTTCTGTGGTGGAAAGTTCTGGAATCTGAGTGGATCCACAAAATTGCACCCACCCCGCATTCCCAAACTCTTCCGAGAAAAATGGTACCTCACTTGTGTGGGTAGGCCTAGTGCCCGCAACAGGAAACGGCCCAAAACGCAACGTTGACACACCACATTTTCACAGTGAAAACTGACCCTTTTTTTGCAAAGTGCCTAGCTGTAGATGTTGAACCCTAGCTCTGCCGGCATCCAGGGAAAGCTAGCAAACCTATACATTTTTGAAAACTAGATACCTGGGAAATTCCATGGAGGTATGGCTTGCATGGATCCCCTGACATTTTCTTACCCAGAATCCCCTGCAAACCTCAAATTTATCTGAAAAAAATCACTTTTTCCACACATTTGTGTGTGGGAAAGTTGCAGAATCACAGGCTGACACAAATTTCCTACCAACTAGCGTTCCCCCAGGTGTCCCGATAAAAATGGTGCCTCACTCGTGTGGGAGGCCCAAGTACCCGCTACAGGCAAAGGCCCAAAACGTATTGAGGCGACATCAAAAGTACCTATCAGAAAACAACGTGGTTATCAAGGGGGGTCACCTGGGTTTTTGACCCTTTGCTCGGCGGCCAGCTAGGGAAACCTATCAAGCCCACACAATTCTGAAAACGAGACACCCGGGGAATTCCAGGGAGGTATGGCTTGCGTGGATCCCCCAATGTTTTCTTACCCAGAATCACCAGCAAACCTCACATTTAGCTGAAAAAATCACTTTTTCCACACGTTGTTGTGGCATTACCGGACTGACACAAATTTCCTACCACCCAGCGTCTCCCGATAAAAATGGTGCCTCACTCATGTGGGAGGCCCAAGTACCCGCAACAGGGAAGGGCCAAAAACATTTTGTGATAGGCAATTTTGATGTCGCCTCAATACGTTTTTGGGCCCTTGACTGTCGCGGGTACTTGGGCCTCCCGCACGAGTGAGGCACCTTTTTTATCGGGAGACTAGGGGAAACGCTGGGCGGTAGGAAATTTGTGTCAGCCCGGTGATACCACAACTTCCCACACAAAGATGTGTGGAAAAAGTGATTTTTTCAGATAAATTTGAGGTTTGTAGGGGATTCTGGGTAAGAAAACATTGGGGGATCCACGCAAGCCATACCTCCCTACAATCCCCTGGGTGTCTAGTTTTTACAAATGAGTGGGTTTGGTGGGTTTACCAAGCTGGCGCCGAGCACTGGGCCAAAAACCCAGGTGACCGCCCCTTGCAAAATCAGGTCGTTTTGTGATAGGCAATTTTGATGTCGCCTCAGTACATTTTGGGCCCTTGCCTGTTGCGGGTACTTGGGCCTCCCGCACGAGTGAAGCACCATTTTTATCAGGAGACCTGGGGGAACGCTGGGTGGTAGGCAATTTGTGTCAGCCCAGTGATGCCACAACTTTCCCACACAAAAATGTGTGGAAAAAGTGATTTTTTCAGCTAAATTTGAGGTTTGCAGGGGATTCTGGGTAAGAAAACATTAGGGGATCCACGCAAGCCATACCTCCCTGGAATTCCCCGGGTGTCTAGTTTTCAGAAATGTGTGGGTTTGGTAGGTTTCCCTAGCTGGCGCCGAGCACGGGGCCAAAAATCCAGGTGACCCCCCCTTGCAAAACCAGGTAGTTTTGTGATAGGCAATTTTGATGTCGCCTTAATACGTTTTGGGCCCTTGCCTGTCGTGGATACTTGGGCCTCCCACATGAGTGAGGCACCATTTGTATCGGGAGACCCGGGGGAACGCTGGGTGGTAGGAAATTTGTGTCAGCCCAGTGATGCCACAACTTTCCCACACAAAAATTTGTGGAAAAAGTGATTTTTTAAGCTAAATTTGAGGTTTGCAGGGGATTCTGGGGAAGAAAACTTTGGGGGATCCACATAAGCCATTCCTCCCTGGAATCCCCCGGCTGTCTATTTTTTCAAAATGTGTTGGTTTGGTATGTTTCTCTAGCTAGCCGCCGAGCACAGGGCCAAAAACCCAGGTGACAGCCTCTTTGAAAACCAGGTCGTTTTGTGATAGGCAATTTTGATGTCGCCTCAATACGTTTTGGGCCCTCGCTTGTCGCGGGTACTTGGGCCTCCCACACGAGTGAAGCACCATTTTTATTTGGAGACCTGGGGGAACGCTGGGTGGTAGGAAATTTGTGCCATCCCGGTAATGCCACAAGTTTCCCACACAAAAATGTGTGGAAAAAGTGATTTTTAAAGCTAAATTTGATGTTTGCAGGGGATTCTGGGTAAGAAAACGTTGGGGGATCCACACAAGCCATACCTCTCTGGAATCCCCTGGGTGTCTAGTTTTAAGAAATGTGTAGGTTTGGTAGGTTTCTCTAGCTAGCCGCCGAGCACGGGGCCAAAAACCCAGGTGACCCCCCTTGCAAAACCAGGTCGTTTTGTGATAGTCAATTTTGATGTTGCCTCAATAAGTTTTGGGCCATTGCATGTCGCGGGTACTTGGGCCTCCCACACGAGAGAGGTGCCATTTTTATCAGGAGACCTTGGGGAACACTGGGTGGTAGTACATTTGTGTCAGCACGGTGATGCCACAACATTCCCATACAAAAATGTGTGGAAAAAGTAATTTTTTACAGCTAAATTTGAGGTTTTCAGGGGATTCTGGGTAAGAAAATGTTGGGGGATCCACGTAAGCCATAACTTCCTGGAATGCCCCGGGTGTCCAGTTTTCAGAAATGTGTGGGTTTGGTAGGTTTCCCTAACTGGCCACCGAGCACAGGGCCAAAAATCCAGGGGATCCCCCATGAAAAACCAGGTCGTTTTGTGATAGGCAATTTTGATGTCGCCTCAATATATTTTGAGCCCTTGCCTGTCGCGTGTACTTGGGCCTCCTGCACGAGTGAGGCGCCATTTTTATCGGGAGACCTTGGGGAATGCTGGGTGGTAGGAAATTTGTGTCAGCATGGTGATGCCACAACTTTCCCACACAAAAATGTGTGGAAAAAGTGATTTCTTCAGCTAAATTTGAGGTTTGCAGGGGATTCTGGGTAAGAAAACGTTGGGGGATCCACGCAAGCCATACCTCTCTGGAATCCCCCGGGTGTCTAGCTTTCAGAAATATGTAGGTTTGATAGGTTTCCCTAGCTCGCCCCAGAGCACGGGGCCAAAAACCCAGGTGACCCCCCTTGCAAAACCACGTCGTTTTGTGATAGGCTTTTTTGATTTCGCCTCAATACGTTTTGGGCCCTTGCCTGTCGCGGGTGCTTGGGCCTCCCGCACGAGTGATGCTCTATTTTTATTGGGAGACCTAGGGGAACGCTGGGTGGTAGGAAATTTGTGTCACCCCGGTGATGCCACAACTTTCTCACACAAAAATGTGTGTAAAAAGTGATTTTTTCAGCTAGATTTGAGGTTTGCAGCTGATTCTGGGTAAGAAAACTGTGGGGAATCCATGCAAGCCATACATCCCTGGAATTCCCCCAGTGTTTAGTTTTCAGAAATGTGTGGGTTTGGAAGGTTTCCCCAGCTGGCCGCCGAGCACGGGGCCAAAAACCCAGGTGACCCCCTTGCAAAACCAGGTTGTTTTGTGATAGGGTATTTTGATGTCTCCTCAATACGTTTTGGGCCCTTGCCTGTTGCGGGTACAGAAATGTGTGGGTTTTGTAGGGTTTGTAGGGTTCCTTGGGTGCTAGCTGCGCTAGGACCCAAAATCCAGAAGTAGGCACATTCCGCCAAAAAGTCTGTGCCTAGTGGTCTTTCTGCCGCCTTGGGGATGAGGGAAATCGGGAGCTAATGTCCCGATATGCCCCCAAGAGAGGCAGAAAGACTGGCTATTTTGTTCGGGTGGGTTAGGACATTGGGATGCCGATTCTGGCCAGCCCCCACCCCTACATATAAAAAAAGACAACTTAATCGCTGCCGCCTCGTGGGCTCTCTGCCCTCCGGGGGGCCGATCAGAGGCTACTGCCCCAATCTGCCTGCTGAGGGGGCAGAAAGACTGTGGCATTTTTTGTGGGGGTCAGGCATTGGCATGCCTATTCTGGGCAGCCCCCGCCCCGAACTATGGAAAAATACAAATCTGTGGTGCCTAGTGGGCTGTCTGCCCCCCCCCCCCGGGGGCAGACAAGGGGCTATTGCCCCATCTGCCTTCCAGGAGGGGCAGAAAGACAGTAACATTTTTTCTTTTGGGTAGGGGTATTTGAATGCCCATTCTGGACAGCCCCCTATATAAATTTAAATATGAAGAAAATCCCTGGGGACTAGTGGGCTTTCTGCCCCCCCCCAGGGGGCAGATCAGGGGCTGTTGCCCCCATCTGCCTCCTGGGGAGGTCAAAAAGTCCTATTCTTACTTTGGGGGTAGGGTGGGGGCTTTGGCATTGCATTCTGGGCAGCCCCCACCCCTGGCGCATAAAATAAATCCCTGGTGTCTAGGGTGCTTTCTGCCCTCCGGGGGAAAGATTGGGGGCTACTGCCCTCATCTGCCCCCCAGGGGTCAGAAAGGCTGTAGATTTTTTTTATTTTGGGTGGGGGTATTTGCATGCCCATTCTGGGCAGCCCCCACCCCTATGTATGTATATAAAAAAAAAACTGGGGCTAAGTGGGCTTTCTGCCCCCGGGGGGGCAGATCAGGGGCTATTGCCCGTCTCTGCCTCCTGGAGGGGCAGAAAGTCTTATATTTACTTTGATGGGGTAGGGTGGGGGCTTTGGCATGCCCATTCTGGGCAGCCCCCACCCCAAGCATATAAAAAATATCCCTGGCATCTAGGGTGCTTTCTGCCTCCCCGGGGGGCAGATTGGGGACTACTGCCACCATCATCTCCCCAGCGGGGCAGAAAGACTGGAATTATGTGGGTGGAGGGGTGGGGGCATTGGCATGCCCATCTTTAGCAGCCCCCACCCCTAAATTAATCATTAAAAAAACCCTGGCATCTAATGGGCTTTCTGTCCCCCTCGGGGGGCAGATTCGGGGCTGCCGCTCCCATCTGCACCCAGGGGGGCAGAAAGACTCTAATTGTGTAGGGGGAAGGGGCAGGGATCCACTAGGGATGGCTACCATTGAAAAGGGGAGATTCTCCCCTTTCCAACGATACCTTTCCCAAGTGTTTCGGTGCTCGGGGGGCTGAGATAGCCTCACGAGCACTGAAACACTAAAACTGAAACTAAGTTTCAGTTTTGTTTTCAATCTAATGACGACAGCGCGCCATGCGCTCGATCGTCATTGGATTGAAAATGATTGAAGGGCCTCTGAAGGTTGGGGAAGCTCTTCCCTACCTCCTGAGGCCCCCCAAAAAATGGAAATCCCTCTGCTGTTTGCAGCGGAGGGATTTTGTGCCCCTGTCCTCATGACGGAATGGTTCCGTCATGAGCACAGGAGCACCGGCGCTCATGATGGAACCATTCCGTCATGAGCACCAAAAGGGTTAATGGAGAAGAAGGCTCCGGTGATGTGGCTCACTGAATTATCAGACATCTTTCAAGGTACTGTATTTATGGTAAATACAAAAGACCATTTCAGAGGGAGAAGGTTAAGAGTCTCAACAAATCTGGAGGGAACATAAGTAAACAATAGGTATCTGGGAGGTTAATGGCAGCTCTACATGTTTCTACAGGACATCCATTAGACTTGATCATGCACAAAGTCCCTGTCAAGTGATAACTCATGATACACAGCAAATAATCTGAGGATGACCCTCACTGACCACCCTGTTAGAAGACATCTGGAACAAGGAAAGGGTTCCCCATGATGAGCTCTACAGAAAAAGTGGTGAAAATGGTAGGACAGAAAGAGAAGACTAACCATCGGTAGAGGAGCAATAGAAAGGATGGACGTGTAAAAAGATCCATATTGAGATGTTGATAGATTCTCCAAGCTTCTCATCTAATTCAGTTGATAGGGAATTTCCGACACTTACATGTTACAAAGGACTTTATCAATCAGTCCTTATAAAAAATCAAAACAGAACTGCCATCAATTAGGGCAGATTAGGAAAAGTTCAATCAAGAGCTTTGAGGGGACAAAACTGAGCAGGAGGCTGAGGTGATGATCTAGAAATGTACTAGATAGAGATGAAATGAAGAAGGGAGACTGTGGGATATGATAATGATGCTAAAAGTATTGAATAAGGCATTGCAAACCAATCAGAATGATTTAAATACTCACACCCATTGCAAAAATATTTGCATAAGGGAAGTACTAGAGGAGGAAAGGGTAGTTACATAGAATATTATATGCATAACCTGCTCCATACCATTCAAAACCATCTGGATGCACCTCCTAACAGAATGTATCAACACCATGGATTGGTAATCTAAGGAGCATGCAGGGAAACACCCATTATATTTTCACTAGGGTTCACTTTTAGAGGAGGAATATATTATTATGACTGTTGCAAAGAGTATTGAATGATTGTAATAAGCTTCAACTCTTCCAAAACACATTGGCTTTTACTTTAACGAGAGTGTGGGGAACTTCATCTGATACCAGAGGCTTTCAGGTATTAGAGGATTGGCTTCCAATAGGGACAGCCATCTAGCTGCCATTTTAGTAGAAAGAAAGTTAGGTGCAAACCCATGCCAACGATGGAGAGATACTGGGCTCCTTAGAATAGATGATGGAGGTGGAACCAGATGTGGACTGAGACCCACAACAAAAGACATAGAATAACATGGAAACAGGTCTACAGTCACAAACCTCCATCTTTGAAAATAACTGATGATGCTAAAGCTAATGATCTGCTGCATCTGAAGATGGCTATCTCTCCCCTGTAAGAGAAACAGTCCAGTTAAGAGAAAGCCATGGACTCTTGCTGCAGTACCCGGGGATTCAGCAAACAGACGGTCATTTCATGATAATGACACAACCCTGGCTCTGGTGAAGTGTTGGCAAATGATCAATTGGGAGAATAAGGGACATTATAGCTCCTATGTTTAAGTATAGGTTGTGATAGGACCCATCATACAAGCGTTACAACATATACAGATGGGACACATTTGGTAGGTGTGGATTAGACCTATTTTTATCAGCTACTGGAGAGCATGATTTTTACTTTGATTGTTTTTGCTTTGCAAATGGTGAAGCTGGAATGGGTAAGAAGGTAGGCAGATGGTATGAGGGCTTCAAACATGTATAAACAAAAGAAAATGATAAAGTTTGCTAGGGCTTGCAACATTTTACTCTGGACAATAGCAGTGAATATTCAGCACCATAGTGCATCCCTAGTTTTAATGTTTGGGGTGTAAATACACCTGAGGCATTTGCAGAGAGCAAGACATTGATCTATCTTTTGCAGTAGACACATTGCAAATATATTTTTTCTTAAGCATGTTGGAATAGGGAGGGCTGGTATGCAAATACATGTTCACAAATGGTGGATGGAGCTAACACAGAAAAAGATAGAAGGTGGCTGGCACTACACTTAGAATTGGGTATTGGATCAGTCAGTCATCATTGCAGTGTCCTTATACACCATTGATCATGGGCCCCAGGGGTTCCTTCTAGATGATTTTCCTACCATCCTGGATTAAATTGAGAGGGAGGTAGCAATGACAAGCTATTATAATACAGTAACTACCAAATACCAGACACAGGTTAGATTCTGGGGGAGGTGGCACATTTTTTGACAACATCAAGATGTTGATACATTCCTTGTGATTGGTTGATATTTGGACGGTGTCTCATGATTATATTTTTGGCTCCTCCTTCCACACGTTATAAAGATGCCTTGATTTTGTCCTGATTAATACTTGTCTTAGAGGGGTGGTGAGGGAAAAGAGTCTTAGGGGCTGAATACAGACCCACATACGCTACTATGTACCTAAATATCCCAGTGAGAAGACACTCAGATTGGAAGATCAACAATGTTCTACTAATAGATATACATTTGTAATGGTGGAAATCAAGACAAAAACTGAAGAACTTATTTAGGGAGAATGAGTGGAGGGTTTGAACGGAGGAATCTGTGATGACATAACAGCAATGAAAAGACACACAAGAGGCTACATGGCTCACCGAGATGAAAGAAGCAGTGTGATTTAAGCTGACTGCCAAACTTTCAATATCTCTTTCTCACATGGTGCTGGGACAGAGCACAACAAGTATAACTGAATAAGTGTGCTTTTTCATGAAAATTAAGGGACAAGTCACAACTATGTCTGGAGTAGGACACAATTACTCATAGAAAAAGATTTTGTGAACTGGGATGATAGTTCCAATGCTCATTCTTCAGTACAATTAAATACAAATATGCATCTCTTCATGGAAACTGACTCATGAACGTTGCTGATTCAGACCAACATTTATGTGCTTCTGTGTAGAATCAATGAGTCTGCTAAACCCTTTTCCAACAGTGACCTGCCTTTAGTTGATGTAACCAACTCCCTTTCCTACAAACAACTAAAATAATATGAATTATCAAATCTTTTGCAGTAACAGCCATCAATCAAAGCAGAAGAGATAGCAGGCTTAGAAGTTGCAAGGATCAATGGTGACCATGTCATTTAATTCATCAACCTACTTTGGAACTTACATCTTCTCACTATAGCAAAATCAACTGCAGCCCAGTCATTAATGATTATTTTGAAAATATCTGTAGCTGTTAACTCATTGATTGATGCAATAACATAACATACATATAACGTGTATTTCTAAAGCGCACGTTCATCCAAGGGTATCTTGGCGCTTAAATAACAGATGTTTCATGTTACCCAACTCAATGGTACTCATATGTTTATAAAGTGGTTCTGTCCATCTCACAGCAATTATAAATGTTCCTTTCTTTATGATGTAAGTGCAACATTATACTTAAATATTCTTCGTTTTTTTTCTCACATTCTAGATCAAAGAGCTAAAGCTGATAATGTCAATACTTTCAATGCTCACTGTCAATGGTTAAAGAGACACTATGAACCTGCAGTTTGGCAAAGAGTTAAAAGCTCTGAACAGAAAAGAATCATTGAAGCAGTAACTTTAACATTATTAACAACTACAAAGACGCACCACAATTAAACTTTTATATACAATTAAATATAGTTGCTTCCCCTGAGATCAAGACAAAATGGTATCAAATTCTAAATGTCCCCAGTCCATTAACAACAACTAGCCCATCCCTTACCTTAATATCTCACTCTTGTCAAGAGTTGGCTCTGAGTTGGCAAAATAGCTGCTTCACCATGTTTGAATAAAGTAAGGTAATTCTGAGATTAGCCTTTGGCCTACATAGCATCTGCTTGACATAATTGGTGACAGGAGTCCTGCATGTCAGTGATGTTGATAAAAACCAACATTTGTGAAACTATTAATTTCTGAGTACAACTTTGTTTTGAATAATTTGTGTGCTAGGCACTTGTCTAAATTATTCCTAACTGAAGACATAATGGTTGGTCATTGGTCCGAATATGGGGTAATCACACCAACCACTTATTGGATCAGAACCCATAAGAATCACACACCATGAACAGATACACGCCACTATAACTCTAAGGTGGAAGCTGCAAATTATCCTGGACACTGCACTTTAACTCTGCTTCCTTGCATAGGCTCATCGCACTCTGCACTTTACTTTTAATTTTGCCTAAAGAATTGTCATTTTTAATTTCATTTTGTTCTGTTAAGCTTTTTTTTTTAAACTGAACCCAACATCTTTTAAAAATATGAAATTTTAGTCTGAAACAATTAAATTTGCTGAGGGCTTCAATTTTATTAAGGGTGTTAGAACTGGGGGTCTCTAATTAGCAGAGGTAGGTACCTTTGTCCAAGTACGGACCCTTGATTATAGTCAGGGTGAGGGGAATACATACTCTAGATAACCCCTGTTCACCCTCTTGGTAGCTTGGCACAAGCAGACAGGCTTATCCCAAAGTCAATGTCTAAAGTATGTGTACTCAAAATTCACAGTAATATACTGAAAAAGTATCTTTATCTAAACTCAACAAGACCAAAACAACAAAACTCCAACAAACAGGCAGTAAAATACGACTGTAGAAGAGTTTTAAAAAATAAAGCTTGTAGAAAGCAAATAGCTACAACTTGGGCTATTATGATGACGTTACAGCAATAAATCCAAAGTACGGCGCCGACGGTGAGGTGTTTGGTGTCGGGCCCAGAGTCACAAGCACCCCTGATGTTGCACGATGTTGTGGAGGTGAGGCCAGTTTGCCACATGTTAGATGCGTTCGACACGGTGGACCATACTATTCTATTACACCGTGTCGAACAAGCCGGACTTAGTGGCGCGGCTCTCGCTTGGATTAAGTCCTTTTTGACGGACAGATCCCAGGCTGTAAAGCTGGAGAACTTCACGGCCCCCACACTCCCAACCACCTGCGGTGTCCCACAGGGTTCTTCACTGTCCCCCCTCCTTTTTAATTTATATCTTAAACCCCTACTGCACTCCCTGAAAAATAGAAAAGTCATTATCTACAACTACGCAGATGATCTGCAGCTGGTATTCCCCCTCAATTCCCCAGATTCCGTCGAGGAATTTCAAAAGACCATGCTGCACATTCAGAGCTGGATGGATCGGAACCATCTTAAGCTGAACCCAGGAAAGACTGAGTTGGTACTCCCTAGCAACAGCACCCTCAGTTGGGGTCCCCATTTCTGGCCATCCTCAATGGGCACTCCCCCATCTCCCTCCCAGTCAGCCAAAAGCCTAGGGGTCACTCTCAGCGCCGACCTTTCACTGAAATCCCAGGCCGGAACAGTGATCTCCTCCTGCTTTTTCCAGCTAAGAAAGATTAAAAAAATAGCCCATCTGCTGACCCGTTCTGCTCTTATCCAGGTAGTACTCGCACTGGTTCTCTCCCGATTAGATTTCTCCAACTCTATCTACCTGGGCCTTCCCCTCACCATCGTTAAACGCCTGCAGATTGTTCAAAATCAAGCGGCCAGATTAATATTCAAGAGCAATCGCAGGAAGTCAGCCAAACCGTTGTTGGCCTCCCTCCATTGGCTCCCTATAACCCATCGGATCATTTTCAAGACAGGCTGCATAATTTTCAAGGCTCTCCACGGTAAAAGCCCTAGGTTCATCAATCAACTCATAAATAAACATGAACCGACCCGCGACCTCCGCTCTGCCCATCTGTCCCTCCTCACGGTGCCGACATTTAAAAAGAAACGACTTGGTGGATCCTGCTTTGCATACCTTGCCCCTAAAACCTGGAACTCTCTGCCCTTGTCTATCCGGAATTGTACCAAGCTTACAGAGTTCAGGAGAGCGTTGAAGACCTGGCTATTCAAACAAGCGCACGGTTAGAGCATTACTCCATCTGCCTTCTTACTTATCATCTACCATCGGTTTCTTCAGCGCCATGAAACCTCTGGGTGTCCGTGCGCTTAACAAATTCCGTATAAGATAAGATAAGATATAAGATGAGGCGCCATGTGTGCAAGGAGGTGATGTGTCAAATCCAGGACAAGGGAAGTTGATTGCGCCTGGTAGAGAGGCAGTTCTGGTGAAGGGGTGCAAAGTCAGAGAGTTTCTGGAATCACCCTCTGTGGTTATCGGCGCCACGATAACTGGATACAAGCACTGGCATCTGGAACCGGATAACTGCGGGTGTTGTCAGGTATCGAAAGGCGAAGGGAGCTGCGGCGCAGGCAGGGCGATGTATCTTGCTCTTCATGAGTGGTGCCCCTGGCCTCGGTGAAGGTCGTAGCGTCACGGCGGTGTAGCTGACAGAGATTGTTCATCTTGTTTCTTGTAAGTTTCTTCCAGCACCCAAATCAAATCAAATCAGGTGTTTGTTAAGCGTGGCTACTCACCTGTAAGGGTCTCAAGGTGCTGAGGGTGGGTGAGGGGGAGTACGCAGGTTCCAGTCCATCAAGGAGGGGGTCTGTCGAAGAGCCAAGTTTTGAGGTTTCTTGCGAAGATAGGGAGCGATGTTATCTGTGTGAGGTGGAGCAGAAGGTCGTTCCAGGCTCTGGCCACGTGGAAGGAGAAGGAGCGGCCTCCAGATCTGATCTTTCTGGTGCGGGGGACCACGGCTTAGGAGAGCTGGACTGATCGTAGGGTCCTTTGGGGTGTGTGGAATTTGAGTCAGCTATTCAGGTATGCTGGTCTGGTGTCGTGGAGGGCCTTGTGAGCGTGGTTATCATCTTGAAGGAGACTCCAGCTTCGATGGGGAGCCAGTGGAGTGTGCGCAGGTGCTTGGAGATGTGGCAGTGTCTTGGCAGGTTGAGGACCAGTCTCACCGCAGTGTTTTGGGTGTTCTGTAGCTTGCGATGAGGTTTTTGTTTATTCCGGCTTAGAGTGCATTGCATTAGTCGAGCCTGCTGGTGACCAGGGTGTGAGTGACGGTCTTTCTGTGTTCAAGGGGGATCCATTTGAATGTCTCACGTAGGAGGCGGAGGGTGTGGAAGCAGGAGGACGAGACGAGACGGAGTTGATCTGGCGCTCCATTTTGAGCTCTGAGTCCAGGATGATTCCTAGGTTGCGTGCGTGGTCTCACGTGGCCCCACGGTGGGCGGGCTTCCGGGGGCAGGGGGCCACCAGGTGTCATTCCAGGTCTCTGGGTTTGGGCCCATGATGAGTACTTCCATTTTGTTGGTGTTTAGTTGTAGGCAGCTGTTTTTCATCCATTTGGCGACAGCTTCTATGCCTTCTCGAATGTTGTGTCTGGCGGTGTTGGGTTTGTTGGATAGGGAGAGGATGAGTTGGGTGTCGTCTGCGTATGACACAATGTTGAGTCCGTAGGTTCTGACGATGGGGGCAAGTGGAGCCATGTAGACGTTGAAGAGCGTAGGGCTGAGGGAGGACCCCTGGGGGAATCCGCAGGTGGTAGGTGTAGGTTTCCGAGAGGAAAGTGGGAGTCTGACCTGCTGCGTTCTGCCAGAGAGGAAGGAGCGGATCCAGTCAAGGGCCTTGTCTTGGATCCCTGTGTGATGGAGTCTGCGTATTAGGGTGCAGTGAGAGACTGTGTCGAACGCCACTGAGAGGTCGAGGAGGATGAGGGCTGCTGTTTCTCCTTTGTCCAGTAAGGTACGGATGTCGTCTGTTGCGGCGAGGAGGGCGGTTTCCATACTGTGGCTTTTTCTGAAGCCGTATTGGGAGGAGTCGAGGATGTTGTGCTCTTCAATGAATGTGGCGAGTTGGCTGTTGATGGCTTTCTCGATGACTTTCACTGGGAACAGGAGCAGGGAGATGGGTCTGTAGCTTTTGAGGTTGGTGGGATCCGCTGAGGGTTTCTTCAGGAGGGGGTTGATCTCAGCGGTTTTCCAGTCATCAGGGCACGAGGCAGTTGCCAGGAAGTGGTTGTTGGTGGGGCAGAGCATGGATGCGATGGTGTTGGTGGCTCTGTTGAAAATGTGGTGGGGGTAGGGGTCCGTCGTGGCCCCGGAGTCGATTGACTTCATCGTCTTCAGTGTGTCTTCGGTGGTGAGGGCTGTCCAGTTGTTGATTGCTGGCTTCAAGGTGTTGGGGGTGGTTGGTGAGGGTTCAGTGTGTTGGTTGTCTTCGTCGAAGTTGTCATAGATGCTCTTGATTTTGTGGTGGGAAAAGGTGCTGAGTTTGTCGCAGAGGTCTTGTGAGGGAGGGATGTCGTTGGACTTGCTGGTGGGTTGGGCGACCTCCTTGATGATGTTGAAGAGTTCTTTGCTGTTGTGTGCATGAGTGGAGATTCTGTCTTCAATTGCTTTTTTCCTCATTTTTCTGATGAGTTGGTGGTGGTCGTTGCTGGCGGCTCTGAAGTTGTTGTGGGCTTCTGTGGATTTGGTATTCCTCCAGGCCTTTTCGAGGTGGCTGCAAGTGCGTCTGAACTCTCGAAGTTCGGTAGTGAACCATCTACCTTTCTTGGCGTGGGTGTTGTTGTTTTTCTTGAGGGGGGCTATGGTGTTGGCTCTGTCGGAGATCCATCTGTGCATGGTTTGGGCTGCGGTGTTGGCATCATCGTTTTCCGGAGGGTTGGGGTGGAGTTGCTAAGTGATGAGGTTAGCTGGTCGTCGGTGATTTTGGTCCAATTTCTTCGTGGGAACAGATGCTGGTGTCTGTGGATGGTGGGTGTTCTGAAAGTGAATGGAACGCATCGACAGTCAGTCCATGGGAGTTCGGTGGTGTGGCTGAAGGTGATGGAGTTTCCTGTTGTGAAGAGGGGGTCGAGGGTGTGTCCTGCTGAGTGTGTGGTTTCGGTCACGATCTGGCAGAGTCTAATGTTGTGGAGGTTGTCCAGCAGGAATGTCATGCTGGGGTCCAGTTGGTTGTCGAGGTGGAAGTTGAGGTCTCCCAATAGGGTGTAGTTGGTGGACGCGATGACATGCGGGGAGATGATGTCCGTGATGGAGTTGGCAAAAAGTCCACGGGGTCCAGGGGGTCGGTAGATGAAGGTTCCTTGGAGGGTGGAGGTAGGGCTGGCCAGTATCTTAAGGTGAAGGTGTTCCATCAGGTCTGTGGGCTCACCGGGGAGTGTCCTCAGGCGGAGGGTGGATTTGTGGACGATGGCGATTCCTCCTCCCGGGCCGGTGGGGTGGTCCTTCCTGGAGATCTTTTATCCTTGGGGAATGGCAATGGCGACGTCTGGTCCCGAGGTGGTGTTGGTCCAGGTTTCGGTAAAGAATGCTACGTCTGGGGTAGTGCTGTCGAGGAGGTCCCAGATTTCAGTGGCGTGTTTGTTGAGTAATCGGACATTGAGGAGGATGCATTGCAGGGTCTTCGGTTCGGTTGTGTTCTTGTGGGCGGATTGCCCAACAGCAGGAATTACCTTCATAGGCCCAAAACTGCAACAGACACCTCCTAGCAGGTCAGAACTCTTTGTGTCCCTGAGGCTTGAGGACAGGGGGCCGGCACACACAAGCCCTTGGAGATTCTTCTTCAAGCAGGTTTCTCAGCAAAGTTCAAGTCTTTGTTGTTTCCTTGGTAGAAGCACCAACTGCAGGCCAACCCCACACAACACACATCAAAGGGGCAGTACTCCCCCTCACAGCTCTTCCAGCTCTTCTCCTTGGCAAAGGTTCCTCTTGAGTCCAGAAGTGATCTAAAGTTCTGAGGTTTAAGGTCCACTACTTATATCCCATTTTGTCTTTGTTCTTCTTTGTGCAAGGGTCTGTAAGCCCTAACAATGTGCCTATCTCTATACCTTCTCCCTTCTTCAAATCTAACCATAACACAAGCTGCAAGCCTACCTCTAAAGTTTATACTCGCTTTAATTCTAAGCCTAACCCAAACCCTAAACCTAATACTATACTCAGACACTCAAGCCAACCATTTAACCCTAGCTTTAGGAGTGCCCACATAATGTTGCTTATGTAGTAGTATATAGATGAAGATGATGTGATGCAGTAGTATATGTTGATGTAGTAGGTCCTAGGAAACAGTATGCCCATGTACTGAATACCATGTACCAGGGATGAAGTTCCTTAAATAACTCAGTATTGCTCATTTCCCAACCTTAAGACATTTCAAACAAATGCAGCTGTTAAATGTGTTGTATAGGCTGTATGACCAAGCATGATGCCTAACATCGGCCCCTAAGAGTAACTTTTATTAGTTTATTTAAATAGAATGTCATAAGACAAATAGCCTCAAAATGTAAATACTAATTTAGTTTATTATTTCATTATTTTTTACTGAATGTGAATCTTTAGGTACACTCAGAACTCACCATTAAACTGAGGGGAGAACAATTCTCTACTATCATAAAGAACACTGTTTTCAGCAAGATTTTTAAATCTCATCAATAATTATTGCTTGATTTCTCCTCAGAGGGAAAACAGTGCTTTTCCACTAGCTCTGCCTTTGTTTTGGATAAAATGAGTCTGGGAAAGGCCATCTTCTCAGTGATAACTAGAGAAGGACACACACATCTAAACATTAACTGTATCATCATGGTGGCATTCACCAATGAAATTGGCAGTGAGGACTGTTTTAATGGTCACATTATTTATCTTACTCATAGAAATGACTAGATGGGAGTTGCCACTTGCGTTCTCCAAAGAACACATTTTGGACATGTGCTGACAAGCATTTCTTTCAGGTTTCTCTGTTTAACAGAGGTTCTTAGTGATAAATATTTTTGCATATTTGTGACATGGTGTACAGAAATTATTAGATTAATCAATATGTGACCTGTTAAAAATATATCAGTCAATAAAGTATTTAAAAAGCGAAGGTGCTGCTCTTTGATTTGTAGACACATGAGAAAATTTCTCTGGGTTATCTGCATTAAGTAAGTTAAGACTGTCAATGCGTGTGCTGTCCCATTTGTAAAGTCAAATCCATGGCAATGAACTGCCCCAGAATTTTTTGAGTCTCATTCTCTCAAATCTAACAAAAATACTTTGGCCCTAATTCATAAAGGTATTTATGAATATGAGAAGTAATACTTCTGTAGTATTACTTAACATTGCTTTACAAACTCATAAATTGTCTTGTAGAATTGGCACCATGATATATAAACTGACCCTAAATTACAATCTAGGTTTTGGGGCTTCCCATTTTTAAAGGTCACTATTTGGCAGACATGAAAACTGTTTTTCTTATTTGTGTATTGTCCAAACTATAGTAGCAATTCAGAAAGCCATTTATGGGTACTTGAAGTAGTACTACTGTTGTGATTAGGCCCCATTTTGTTCTAAATATACAAATGGTACTATAACAAACAGTATTGAGCTAGTTTAAACCATTGAATATCTCAGATGGTGAAACTCAACTCCTGTGAATCTTCCTCACTTCTAATGAAATAATGAGTATTTCCCTCATATCAAACATTCAGATTATTTATGTAACCTCTAGCTACAATTCTTCAAATAAATGCTATCACCATTCAGTAATATGCTGATGAAGCCCAGTTCAACCTTTGGGTGTCCAATACATCCAACATAATAATGCCTTCCCTCAACAAGCTAGCACCCTTGATGCAGTCACTCTCTCAGAAACTTCTGAAGACTCAATTCTTTCACCTACTCCCCATTGACAGCTCCACCGTCCGTAGAATATTGGTGGCAGCTCTCAGCTTCATTTAAGAACAAAACCTCACCATAAATGGACATGTTGGCTTAATTAGCGTATTATCAATTCCACCTGCTGAGAAAGCCAAACCCATCATCACTACTACAAACTTAAGCTCTTCCTTACTCACTCACCTACATGGTGAAAATACTATACTAGCAGGGCTTTCAGAATCTACTACAGCAACCCTTGGCACTATGCTACTTCTGGCCACGCTAGTTGAAGGAAAAAAGAAATCTGATCATATCTCCCATATCCTAAAATATCTTCACAAGATACTATTTGAAGCAAAAGGTAATTTCAAGATACTGCAAAGTACACCTGAAGAAAGTCACACTGTTCTGCCTCTTTACCAAACTACAGTTCAATAGTGAACTATGAAAAAACATTGGGGCAGATTTATGTTCCCTGGCGCATCCCTGCAAATCAGCATGGATGCGCCAGGGAAGATGCGTCACGCAAGTTTGCCCTTGCGCCACCGCAGATGCGCCGCATTTACAATGCGGTGCATCGTGGCGCAAGGACAAGCAGATGCGTGACGTATCTCCCGACGTAAGGTTGGTGCAGTGCTGAAGTGGTGCCGCAAGAGCGACGCAACTTCAGCACTGTTCCAACCTACCCCATACCTAACATAGTGCGTCAAGCCTTACGCCTGCTTCAAGCAGGCGCAGGGTTTTGACGCATCAGCGTTGGGAAAGTGACTCAGTGAAATCTTATAGATTTCACTGAGTCACTTTTCAGGGGTGTTCATGCGAAGAAATGCCTCCCCTGCGTGGAAACGCCCACATGAAACCTGACGCAGGTTTCGTGTGGCGCAGGGCTTTACACCGTGACGCATCTCCATAGATGCGTCACGATGTAAATAGGGCGCAATGTGGCGCAGGATTTACGCCGCCGCTGCGTCACAAAAGTGACGCAACGGCGGCGTAAAAGTGGCGCAACTCCAACATAGATCTGCCCCATAGTTCCAGTAATCATCTAATTGAAGAAATTGTCAAATCTAGAAAGGCCAAAACAGAGCTTTGCAAGTCTAGCGGCAAGATGTGCAACTCCATACCAGACTATATTAACCTAAATCTAAAACTTCAGACTCTCCAGACAGACATGAAACAGGTCACTTCACACACTACCTTCCTGACTAGACCCTCCACTGAATACCCCTCCTTCTACAGATGTGGTTTTAAATCACGTATTACCTGTAAAGTGTTTTGCTGCCCTGTGGCTAGATCCAGTTAAAACATTGTTCAAATGAAAAATAATAAACACAATTAACTGAATACTATGACTCTGGTGTCACTTGAAATATAGCCTGTGTTCATGAGCATATAACTACCCAAGCATGTAGTGGATAATGTTTGAGGTGAGAGCTTTGAATTAAGGCTCCAGACGGATAAGGTCATTACTGTTTAAAGTCACAAGATTCACTTCGCAATTTTAATCAACAGTATCTTGGATAATAAACTGTACACTGACTTCTCAAATGAATAAAACCGCAGAAAGATGCTTTAAATGTTTGACAAGGTTCTCAAATCATTTTCTGGTAGACATTTTTTTTATAAAATAATGTTTTCCAGTGAACGGAAAGGGCTTAAAGATTTAAGATTTTTAATATTATTATTTGGAACTCAATGGGGTCCACACAAAACACAATTATTATTATTTTTTAAAAGATAATTCATACCATATACATAGAGCTCTGAAATGCAAGATAAAAGACAATCAACTTACTACTAAGCTCTAGGGCCCCAGACACAAAAGAGTGCAAATACGCTATCAGTTCATTTAAATATTATAACGCAGTACTAGGCGGGCATAATAAATACAACAAAGAGTGAAGCAGAATGTTTTAAAGTGCAAAGCTAATACAGTAGTTCTAATTTGCTCACTACATTCATCATTACAAACAAGAAATTAGTACAGAAAAGGTTTCAATTAACTACAATAATCTATTGAAGACAAATAAGTTACTGGAGGTGGAACTTTAAGATGTACTATACAATCCACTTTTTGCTAGGTTGGTGTACACAAATACACAAGTCTACATCACCGACACTAAATGTACTCGGTGTATGAGAAGTCATGGTGTCAAAGTTATTATAGCGCGTGGACTCCCTCAGGATGTAGCCCTGATTCTCCACAAACTTTAATCTTTAAATAGGGCACAGAACATCCCAAAATGACATGTTCATAATGATGTGCTGACACCTCGAAATAGCACTGTCTGTGGTGGGGTATAATATAGCCATGAGCAGGACA
Source organism: Triturus cristatus (assembly GCF_964204655.1). Lineage (NCBI taxonomy): Eukaryota > Metazoa > Chordata > Amphibia > Caudata > Salamandridae > Triturus > Triturus cristatus. The sequence goes on from NC_140582.1 coordinate 589,872,059, forward strand.
GATGTTCTGATTTCATCTGGAAATTGACTGATAACCTATCACCTTTGAGTTTGGTCAAAATCAGGTCCCCTTGCTGCTGCACAATTTCATAGACTATGCATTCATAGTTGCAAATAAATAAAAATGCAGAATGCTGCTCAAAATCTCCATGTCAACTTTTAGGAGAACTGTACACTTCACAAAGCACAATTTAAATTTTTTCTTACATTTATCAAACAGGCAGGTAGAAAATAAACAGCAGACCACATTGCATACTTACGGAAAGCTCTGTAGAATTCTTCCAGCGCCAAGTGCTTGTCACTGTTATAGTCATCATATTTCAGTAGATCGAACAGAGAACAGTAAGACAAATCTTTGCCAAAGCCATCCCGTTGTATTAACTGATGAGAAAGTGATGAAAAAATTACATTGAAGTGTTTAGAATATACCTCTGTAAGTACCTGTTCTTAAGTGATTTATTTATATTAACATTTTGAAAACAAAGAACACTAACAAAAAATCTGCATATTGGGAGTGGAAAGAAAGCAACAATAAATATCCTCTAAAGGTTGCGTGCTTCCCTAACAAGACTAACAAGACTAACAAAGAACATGTTGTACAATAGCATTAAGGACGTTTAGCAGTCATGGAAAATATTCTCTTTATAATTAGCAAACTAAGCCCCAACTCAAAAAACCTTTATTCACCTCTTATGCCCGCCTTGTCTTTATTCAAAAGCACTTCCCACATGGCCCTTCCTAAAGAGGCAATATTGCAGATGACTATTTCCATCCCCGCTACTTTGATTGTTCCCACCTTGGACACTAGCAAAGGGACTCTGACCTAAGAAACCACTCACTTGTGGTACCTCTACAGGGTTGGGGTGGCCAATATGGCCTTAGAGGTAAGTAGTTTGCATGGGCAGGTCATAGACCATGCCATGATCTCCCTTACCTGGAGGTGGACTCAAAGGGTGAGTTGGTGATCCCTGAGAGTGGGAGTCATCCCTTCCCCCAGGCGAAAGTGAATGGGGTCGCAGTCACTGCTCTAAGGGACACAGAGGCTAGCCAGACCATGGTTGTGAAAATGCTAGTTTCCACAGAGAAGTACACCAGTCAGGTGTGTGGGGTAATGCAGGCCATGGGGAAGGATAACTATAGCTATGGTATCCCTGGAGTGGGGTGGTGGGGTGATACAGAGGAAGGTCATATTTAGCCCCCAGATGCCCATAGACTGCATTCTGGGAAATTAGGTGCAGTCAGTGTCAGGGGAACTGGAAGGGGTGACTGCCCAGGGTGCGCTGACTGTTCAGTTTTCTGGGGGTACCACTCCCAACTGGAGAGTACAGGATCCCAGATAGAGTGGCAGGGTGAGGGAGAACTCAGCCCTATTTCCTATTCAGCCACAGGACCCAGACCCTGAGTTGAGTGACCAGTCTCAGGATACCACTCCTTAACTGGTGACAGGTGTAGTGCAAAAAGGGTACAAGACACCTGAGGCCACTGCCCCACACTCTGAGAAACCACAGAGGTCAAAAAGGCATGGAGCCTGACTCTGGACACTGGCATCTGTCAGTGTCCTCTCTTGGTTAATGTTCTTGTGGACAGACTTTTCCCTGGGTTGGGGACAGATGTCAGACCCAAGGGGTGGAATGAACCACATCAGGTTGTTGGCCATGGTGGTACTGTTTGACTACTGGGATACATCTGTGAGAAAATTAAGGTTACGTGCTGCACCAATGGGGCCCAAAGGTAAGGAGAAGGATTCCCCATGGGTCAGTTCAGTAGCTCAAGAGAGTATAGACAGAGGGATCCACCTGAGTTCAGCAAGGCATAGAACTGACAAGTGCCCCTGCAGTAGAGGACCATTGTCCATGTTCTATCGTCTAAGCAGTCCATCTAGGTATTAATTAGCTGGAGGGGGGTTGAGTTTTAAATGGGCCTTTTACTTGACTTGTGGCACATTCACTTCAGTACACTTCTGGACCTGTTAAATAATCTGCCAGGAAGAAGGACTGCTGTACTGCTACAAGGACTGTCACGCTGCTGGAATGCTGCTGGAATGCTGCTTGCTGGACTGCTTTGGTGTGCTAACTTGCTACACGCTTCCTTCTTGATTGGGAGAGAGAATGATTTGACCTGCATCTCTCTAACCCAGAACCAAAGCGACTTCAAGGGTTTGCTGGCATGCCACCTGTTTCAAATTTCAGGGACATCAAAGACATCCATCTCACCCTGCTACAGCACCTGGACTCTGCCATCTGTGAGTCGTGCCCAGCTAAGAGGTGCAATTCCAGTCCTGGGGGCTTGGGAGTGGGTATAAAGTGCTGATGCAGCCGTAAACCATGCATCAACACTGTTCCACCACTCAGAACCAGCGCATCTCCATCAACACCAAAGCATCGCGCGAAGATCGACTCCATCGCTTACTAAATGGCTCATCGTCTCCATTTCTTACTCATCTTTGACTTTGTGCGGCTCGGAGCTGACTCATCGCCTTAATCCTGCGGTCCGACAACTACGCATCAATTCTTTGCTCCTCGTATCTCGGCTCCAATGCATTGCCGCTTTGCTTCTTGTATCTCGACTCCGTCAACAATGCAACTAAGGTGCTTTGCAACAGGCCACGTCTAGTCGCTGTATCTGACACATGCTCCATCACAATTAGCATGAACTTCTGGATTTGACATAATCTAGCATGACCAGATTGCTGCGTTATACTTTTAAGCAGTACATTTCCGTTTATTCTTTACAAATGCATAACTCAGGTTCTACTTATCAGATTTTTGTTGCTTTGGCCTTGTTTAGTTCATTAAATTAAACTATAATTTTCTTACCAGGTGTGGCACCTTTTTTGTGTTTTCTCTGTTTTACTGTTTGAAGCGTTGCACAATTACTTTGCACTTTGCCTCTTAAGTTAAGACGAACAGCTCTGTGGTAAGCTACCAGGAGGTGATCACAGGTTAATTTAGGGTGCCTGGTTTGGTCGGCCCCAGAGGATATGCCCCTCTGGGGCCGACCAAACCAGTCATGTGCACTCTGCTCTTCTCCAATGTAGGCTGCAGTGCAGCCTACATGGAGAACATGGCCGGGCCATTATCCCCTGGCTGGGCAGCGTCCCGACCAGTCACAGCGCTGCTTGCAATGTTGTGATTGGGATTAGGGGTGGAAGCCTAGCTGCCTGCTTCCTGTTCCTGCTGGAGGCAGGAGAGCAGGAGCAGAAGCAGAGATGAGGCAGGACCCGCCCGGCGGGATGGCAAGTTTATTTTTTTTATTTATTATTAAATTAAACCCTCCCCCTGCACATCCACCCTCCTGGACGACCCCTGCTGTCCCTACCGCGAGTCATGCCCGCCACGACAGGACCCAAAGCTCATTCTCATTGTATTATTCCTGACAAAAGCTTTTGGCTGTGGCACATGCAAAACATGCAAAGTGTAAAGAGGAGCATTTAAGGCATTCCTTGTTCTGCAAAAAGAACACCATTATCTTCATAAGAAAATTGTAGACAGAAGAGCAGCAGAAGCAGTTGAAAATCAGCATTTATTAGAAGTTAAACTATAAAGGAACTAACAGACAACCTAATTTAATTCTGGTAGTAATTGAATAGTGTTTAGTGTATTAGCACTTGCTCCAAAAGAAATCTTTTTTTTTTTAATATGCACACTGAACGAAAGAGCTTTGGGCGACATCAAAGCCTACCTAATCCATAGGCTACTAAAGGCATTCTTACATTAATGTATCAATAGCTGCTTGAAGCTCCTGGAAGGAATTTGTATTTTTGGCATACGACAAGCATAATCCTTTATAGAAAGGCACTTAGATATCATTCAAGAAAAAATGGATGAAAGTAAGACAGGCATTCTTTAAGAACTGTTTGTTCATCAACCAAAGATGCACAAAGAACCTTGTGGCGGATCCTTACATCCCCCTAATTCAGTCTCAATTGTACGATTCTGGTTGGTGGTGTTCATGGTCTGCCTTTCTTAGAGTAAACATTTAGGAATAGGGAAAACTAAGACTTGACTTTCGATCCTACAAATCTTTGCCGAGCCCACCATGCCCTATCTTTTTATATGTATCACGCAGGTTCTGAGGGTGCTGCTTGCTGTTCTGCCCCCGCCCTTATCGCAGTCCTTCCCTTTTCATGCTCTCAACATGACTGATAAATGTTATGCCCCATGCTGTTTCGGTATTAGAAAGGGTATGTACCGTCCTACTACAGGGAAAGCCCAAACCAACTGACAATATGCGCATTCAAGGTACAAATATGAATACTTCGTGAACAAGGTGTGCTGCGGTGTCTGTATGGGGAGAGGTAAAAATGTTCAATGAACAATAAGGAAGTAGTAAAGGAGCCAATCTCTGCAACTCGACTTCCTGGTGTGGGTGGGTCACTTGAGTGGATCCAAAACATGAATCTGAATGTTGCATCGTCTGCAGGGCATATGTTGATTGCTTAGTTGGTGCAGTGGTCCAGGAACTTCAAGTTAACAACCCTGTTCCATCAGACACCACAGTCTTTAACTGGACTTCTGTGACATCTTCAATGAAGACTCACATAGCTGCAAGCTACTTTTCTGGCTTGTAACTAGAAACCACCGATAGACGTGGACTTGAACATTGGCTGTCCTCTTCCTACTGGCTCTCTCTCTCCAAAATGAATAGCTATCACAGTCCACTAATTTTACTAATACCTCAGTTCTTTTCATAGATCTCTGCACTCCGAAATGAAGACAAGTGTTCTGTTCTCACTTTGGTCCCCTTCTCGGATATAAAGGGATAAAGAAAAATCATTCTCTGCAGTGGTAGGGATTTCATATTCACCTCACGACACCACAATATTAGCCACTCAATTTTCGCTTAGTTGGCGTTGCCGTAGAATGGTATAACCCTACATTGAGCTGGGAATTCCCAGGATGTCCTCGGCTTCATCAGACTATATCTAAGCTAGGGTATCTGAAATCTCACAGATTCATTTTTGTGCAAACTATAGATGCTCTCTCGGTGCACAATTTAGGTTCCGGAAGTGTATTATGCAACGACAAAGGATTTACTGCTCGACAATGCATGACTCCTATCCTCACCATTTACACAATCAATAGTTCTCTCTTTTGAAGAAAAAATTATCATGTAAGACCAGTGGGCAATTAAGAGTGACTGTCATTTAAAACCAAAGCACCAACTGAATTTCAGCTTTCTCCCACAGAAGCAGAAGTCTTCTGTCTGTCGCTCTGGCTGCATCAAATGATGTGCAGGGTAAGTCACCTTTCAAGATTAGGGTGCATGTTTGTCAATGTGGTTTACCACGGGAAGCCCCCGCCATTTTTGAAACTTTGCTTTGTGATGCAAGGACTTCCATTGTGCAAATAAACAGAACCTTTATTATCAATGCTCATATGTTCTCCTCTTATCTGCCACTGGAAAGGGTGGACAACAGAATCATTAATTAAAATTCACACACTCAAATATCAAACCTCACACACTGAACTTTCAGGCGCAGAGAGATGTCTGCGAAAGGGTCACTTGAGGTAACTGGCATAGACTCTCAGCTTCGGTTGTTAACCAAAAAAAAAACCTGTGCAAATCCTTCGGATCCATATGCATCAATGGGAAAACAATTGTAATTCTGAAAGAAGAATGTGTCCAAAAACTCGCTCCTAGAAATGGAGATGAGAATAGATTTCACGAACACCATCTCTCAAATGTTCAAGCTCCAATGATTCTGTTTTAGAAAGCCGTATTAGGCTTACATATTCTGTGTATATAACAATCCTCTCAATTTTCGTTTGTTATCAATACCTGGAATTAAAAGAAAGTTGTATCACATTCTGTCCAACTTCTCAGGCGATGAAAACCGCCTCGGAACACTGCAGGGAGACACAGTGATTCTTACATCATTCATTTGTTTTCTCCCTCTTTCCATATCCCGTCTCAGAACGTTGCCAAGTCTGTCACGTGGAATAAGATTTATTTTTGGTGTATTACTCCTTTTTTTATGGTTACCAAACATGTTCTGCTAAATCGCGTATTTCAATTAAAAACAATAACTAGTCGCTTATTGCTCGCAATCTTCTAAAATACACTCACATTGATTACAAACACACGTGGGAAAGGAGGCGTTTTATGAAGAGATAGCAATGCACAGGCTGCTGTGTCTCCTCTGCTCGGGCTATGCACGGAAACGTCTCTTCAGTGGTTTCAAACTCTTTTCAGCTCCCTGACAACACTACAGGGTCTTATATCACAATGCTGCGGTTCGAATACCTACCTGCAATATTATTGCGCACACAGTATCATCTTCCAACATGTTATCAAAGTAAGAAGAGGTGGAGTTTGGAAGAGTAAATGTACAATTCACTCTATATACTTGCCTTGATGATATGTGACATAACAACCTACTGAGGGGCTCTTATGACAGATATGGCCTTTGTTTTGTAGGATGTTATCACACAATACCCACCATACAGCACAATGAGCCAAAAAGGAATATTGTCGGGCAGGTACTGGCAAAGACATGAGGTCTGGGTCATAACTGGAAGGGCCCCATCACCGATACGTGTGTGAGTGAACAGGTGTTAGGACTACTCAATTTAATTATTTCAGTCTCGGAAGGCTAACAGGCTCGTGTGTCCTTGCCAGTCTTTGAGCAAGTAAACTGAAGGTCACACACAGATGTTAGCAGCAACATATTTTGTTGCTATCGGTCCCAAATAGGTATTTGTTTGAAAAGTTGATCACAAGCATTTAGGGAATTAGCTTTCATAAACTCCTTCCCACAGACACACAAAGGGTTTCACTGCTTTAACAATGTCGTGAAGATGCCACACTGCCTCCTTTATTCTGGTGTAAGAGTTATGAAATAGTGCATGTAAGAAATATTTAGTACTGTTCTGTACAATGTGGTAGCAATGTGTGCTTCTTTGTACCTAATTACAATGCCCGAAGCTGAACTGAAAAATAATAATTATAATAAAAGCATTGTTATGCATGCCTTCTATAAGAAGCCTCAATCGTTCATACCAAATTCTATATCTGGTGACACACTGCTATGTCATAGCAACAGTCAATAAAAAAACGTGTTACTCACTGTAGCTTCATTGTAAAAGGCCAGGCTGATGGAGCTGTCTGAGAGCTTGCCTGCATTGACTGAAAGCAGAAAGCAGGAGGACAAAGCAATACAACAAAGAAGGTGGAAGTTTGCTAAGGATGACAGGTAAGGATTATTTTTTACATTTGTGTTATACTATATTCTGTATGAGTCCCTATTACTCGTCTGCACCTGCATAGATTTTGAAAGCTGGGGCAGATGATTTTGTGGGGCATAAATGACATAAAATTATATATGGGTAAAAAGTGAATTGCAGGTATGTTTTTCACTTTGGTGTTCTGAGTGACATCATAGACAACTTGGCTTTGCTCTTGCTGCCTATTTGTTGTCACTCAGAAACCCTTGGTGAAAACCATCCCTATAATTCACTGTTACCCATCAATAATTCTATATGCTCTCATAGAAAGCCTTTTTCATGAATGGCTGAATTCTGAACCGAGTAGTGCATTGTTATGACGTAGCAACAGTGGGTAACAAAACTTCGTATTCACTGTTGGTCCGTCATAATGGAATTCCTGCTTGATGTGGCTGGAATGCCCGAGACTGTCAGAGCAGGAATGGAAAGCAGGGTGCAACATTCCAGGAGGAGCGGTAATTTGAGACAGGGCTCTAGGTCATGTTAGGTATGTGACTCCTCTGCCCTTGCATGGCAGTTGAAAGATTATTTGGAGGGCCACACATAACATAAAATTATAGGTTAGTAAAAAATGTATGTTTGTCCCCTCTGGGTTCAGAGGAACATCATAGATAACTCAAGCTTCACTCTTGTTGCCTATTTAATGTCACTAAGCACCCCTCTTTGAGAAACATCCCAGTAATTCTTTGTTACCCATCCATAATTCTATTTGTTATGTATGGCTCTCACTGAGTCGCTAAGGTGAACAGCAGATTCTAAATCTGGGTATTCACTCCTATGAAGCAGCAACAGTGGGAAACAAAACGGGTTACCCACTGTTTATACACCACACAGGAATTCCAGGCTGTTCTGGCAAGGCTCTCTGAGAGTCTGTCAGCAAAGCGCTAGTTTGGATGAAAAGCAGAGGACAACGATTTGGGTGGGAGGGAGCAAGATGGGGTGAGCTGGGCGGCTGGAGTTCAGTTATTTTTTATATTTGGGACAGGGAGGAGAAGCAATGTAAAGTATGACTTCCATTACTCCTCCAACCCTGTTCAGCATTTGAAAGGAGTGTCAGATGATTCTGGGGGCTACACATAACATAAAATTCCATATCAGTAAAAAGAAAATAGCAGGAATGTATCTCACCTTGGGGTTCTGAGTGACATCATAGACAACTTGAGCTTGTCTATTTGATGTCCCTATGAACTACTCAGTGAAAAACATCCTCACTATTCACTGTTACCCATCTATAATTCTGTACGTTATTGTCATCCTGGTTGCATCCAGTTTGAACATGCAATTTCACCTTACCTCCTTGCCGACTTGATCTACACCTCATCATCTATCTAGTATTCAAAGACATTACATAATTATGCTTCCTATATCGTTAGTGCTGTGGCGCTAGAAAAATGGCAACATTTTGCTATAGGTTTATGTGCAAGATAACATGATTTTCAGGCATTTGTTCAAAAACTGTTGTAAGAAATTAAGTAATTAGTTGAGAGGGGTGAGAGCCACACAAAAATAATAAACCTAATCTTTGTCAGGGTGAACCACAAAAGTCACAAAATAAAAACCTGTGCTTAACCCTCTGGTAAATTTGCACAAAAGCAGTCAGGCTTAATTTAGTCGCAATATTTAAACTATTTAATCAGCACTCAAACAGTAATAAAGGGAAAACACACCACGTAAAAAATCCCAAACCAATTTAGAACGTAGAGCAAATTTTAATCAAGAAAAAGCAACACAAACGACAAAAATCCAATAAGTAGAACCAGAGTTAGGACTTTAAATGTTTTAAGCTAGAAATATCATCAAGAAACCTAAAGCAACACCCTCAATAATCTGGTCATGCTGGACCTGGACAAAGTCAAAAGTTCAGGACAACTATGTGATTACATTAACAGCAAACTCTTTGAGTGGCGTGAAATTGGGCTCATTGATGAGAAAGAGTATAGATACCTGACGGTCACGGAACCCACTTTTCCATGTATATACATCTTACCCAAGGTCCACAAGGGTGGCCCCTTTCCCCCGGGGCGACCGATAATCTCAGGCATCAATTCCCCCACGGAAAGATTATCTGAGTACGTGGATGGCTTTCTCCAACCACTGGTACAAAAACTGCCTGCATACATAAAGGATAGTAAGGATATCCTTTCGAAATTTGAGGGTCTGGAGTGGGTGGATTCAATGATTTTTGTGACCTTGGATGTTACCAGCCTCTACACCAGCATCAAAAAGGAGTTTGGTGTTAGGGCCATGGAGTTTTTTCTGGGACAAAGAACGGCCGACCATTTGGGCCACAACGAAATGTTGATGGAAATGACGGACACAATTTATCTAAAAACTATTTCATGCATGACAATGGGTGGTACCAACAAACACAGGGCACTGCAATGGGCTCTAGGTTTGCGCCCGCTTATGCCGGCCTTTTTATGGGCTGGTATGAGCGGGTGCATGCCTGGGGCAGACATTCCTCTGCATGGACGGATTATGTACTATTCTGGGGCAGGTACATCGACGATGTTATTATCATCTGGAATGGACCTGTCCCCGAACTCATGGAGTACTACAACTATCTAAATGACAATCCGTACAATATCCAACTTACCCTAAACTGGAACAAAGAGAGGATTGATTTCCTCGACATTCAATTCTTTATTCATAACAATGCAATACAGAGTACCATCCATCGCAAATCTACAGCCTGCAACAGTGTTTTACACTATGACAGTGCTCACCCCCGACATGTGGTTAACAACATCCCGACTGGTGAAATGGTGAGAATGAGAAGGGTCTGCAGTACCCAGGAGACATTTGTTCATAATCTAACAGAAACTAAAAAAAGATTTTTAGAAAGAGGTTATCCTGCAAGCCTGATGAATAGAACCGAAAAAAGGGCATTGAATATCAAGCGGGAAAATACACTTACATTGAGAACACCGAGTATGACAGGGAGAAGCTCACCTACTGCTTTAGTAACAGGTCACAATAGGGACAGCAGCAAAATTTACAACATCCTGCGTAAACACTGGAGATTACTTGAGGAGGTCCCAGGCCTCAAGAATGATATCACTAAACACCCTAAGGTTACCTACAGACGGGGAAAGAACTTAAGAAATATACTATGTCCCAGCTTGGTTTTGTCACCCAAGGCCCCTAATTGGATGAGGGATGGCCAGGGTGGGTTTTTCACATGCACCCAGTGTTCCGTCTGCAAAATAGGTAAAAACAGAACCCGTAATTTTAAATTCAATACAGGCAGAGTGCATACGATTAAACACATTATTACATGCAGAACCAAGTTTGTGACGTATATACTGGGATGCCCATGTAATAAGATATATGTTGGTAGCACGAAAAGAGAACTAAAAGTCAGGATACAGGAACACTTAAGGGCAGTCAAGAATGGGGATCTGAGATACCCCCTGACATTACACTGCCAGGAACAACATCATAATCTGAATGAGTTGTGGTTTTTTGGCATTGATCACATTAGGATCTCACCTAGGGGTGGGAATAGGGAACAGGACTTGAGAAGAAATGAAGCAAGTTGGATTTGTAGACTTCGATGCGTAGAGATGGGTCACAACAGTGAATCCGAAATGCATTATTTTCTCTGAAATCTACAAGATCAACCAACTGTTTCCCTCTCTAGGTGACCCTTGTGTTTCTAATCTGCACTCAAATTAGACCTGTTTTCTAATGATGCCACTAATGTCCACGCTTGACGTAATGCTCTACATATTTGTGTGTTATTATTCAATTCTTGATTTATGTCCTGCTTGCTAACTGTATCCCCGTCCATCCACTATGCCTCTGGGCACTACTTTCTTTATGACACATGACTTATGGGCACTATTGCTTTGGGATTGTTGCCCTGCTACACAAATGACTGGCTTAGGATTATTTCCTGTGTGTCCCTTACCCTTTTTTCCCTAGCGGGTACGCTGGTTTTACTCGCCCCCATGATATACTGCTTTTGACCATTCTAGAACTGACCGGGTTTTTCAACCTGACGTTCTCTGTTGCACTGCCTATTTATTAAGATGTATCCAGTTCACCCTCGTTCTTTACGCTGACGGATTTATGGGCGTCCATTACTTCTCTAAGGTAGCGCCCTTCCTTTATCTGAGGCATTAATCTTTTGGTTATTGCCAATTATGTATCCCTTTTTTGAGGGTGCCTCCCCTTGTGTTGGGCTGGGCTCTTGTAACGTTTTTACTGCCGTTTTTGTCACTCATGTGACTATGAGATTTAGTCACTTTGCACATCACTGCCGTCTACTGTAAGCGATCTTCACTTTGGCCACTTCAAGATGGCGGCGCACCTCGAATATATTTTGGTGGAGACCGTCGTTTCTTTATACGACCACGCATGTATTTTACAAACTCTAAGATGGTTATTTTTCTCGGATCCCAACCCGGCTCATATATGGGTTCGGATGGCTCACAGTGGTTACGCCTAGAACGGCAACGCAGATTTGTAATATTATAAATTACGGAGATATTTAATTATAACATACCGCTTACAATGCGACTTGACTCTAGGTTTCATTTATTACTGTGCTGCTTATAGGTGGTCCTATGTTTACATGGGACATTACATCAGGTTTAGTATAAGGTGTTTTTCATACTTTTGATTATAAACATAGCGTTATGAAACGATACGGGCAACGTGTTTACAGGCTTCGTTCACCACTCCAACATGGCGACCGGCCAATCGATTTTTCTTCCACTCGGGAGACGCCTGACCTGTAGTTGGTTTTCCCGCACATGGGAATCGCTCTCAGGTGTAGCCTGATACCTGACACTATTTAAGCAATTATACTCTTCATTATTGGATATCGCCGTTACCGGACGGGGCGGACGCCTCCCTTTTGATCTTGTTTTGAATACTGAATCGGGTAAGAAGCTGTTCTATATGCCTTTACGTAGGGTTTTGGTGCTTTATGTTAACAGCGCGTTTTGGACAACCATAGAGGATACGATTTATTTGCTTGAAAGGCTGCTACCTCCTAGAGACTCCCCGCTTGTCAATGTGAGATTTACAGGGTTTTTTGGTACTTTTAAAACCTGATGTGCGCAGGATAGGCTCAACTTATTCCTTATACGAATATTTGGGTTATTATTACACGGTTTTTATTCTTGTTCTTGGTATTTTTAAACCTGATGTGCGCAGGAAAGGCTCAACTTATTCCTTATACGAACATTTGGGTTATAATTACATGTTTTTATTCATGTTCTCGGTCCTGTTTCCTAAGGAATTTGAATAGCTTCCCTTTACTGTACTTACTTTAGCAGCAAACGCCCATCTCCCTGAAGAATTTTGCCTCATATATTTCCCTTCCTTTTTTCATAGGTATTCCACGATAAGACAAATTCGCTCTTATCACTTGAGGAAATTACGTTCAAACCCAATAACCCATTATGGTTTGTAACTGATGGCAAAGGATTATCGCTTTTGCACACTCCACTTTTAATCAATGCTATTCATTTCTATGTTTAAATAGTAAGTAGGATTATACTTTGACTACTATATAACTATGGCTTTGGAGAATGTTCTTGTTTCTCTATGGTGCCTCTGATGTGACCTGTTTTCCCTTTTAGGGACGGTGATCCCATACCTAGGATATATTATATCCGTTTGGATCGTGGTAGACTCGCAAAATTGAGCTAATTAGAACTATATGTGCTCTTTATTCAACCCAATATCTTAGGTGGGTACGAATTGAGGGTTTTGGTTGAAGTCACTTTTGTCTCCCTTCTTAATTTTTGGGTTTAATTGATATCACCAGTTTGTTTTCTTTCCATTGTCTGTCGCCACCTTATCTCATTTTTTCCTGTTCTTACGGGTTTCTTTAAAATCCCCCTCTCAGACGTCGCTTATTTCGCTTACTCTGCACCTCCTACCTTGGATGAAGATTCCCTTTCTCCTTCTTGTTTCCCTCTCTGGTTCTCCATTCCTCCGCTTTACTTGTGATAATTCAAGGGGCTTCCTAACATGTGACATATGGAGAGGAGTGCCCTGATATCCTACTAATGTACTAATGTACTCAATGTATATAGTATTTTATTGTTATACTGTGTTTATTTCTGAAGCCTTTTAGCCACAATATGATGTGCTCACATGAGCCTGTCACAGGTTGTTAACAATATGTTTGTGCCCAAAGTGCTTTTTTAATATTTTTAATATTTTTAAGTGTATTGTATATGCTGCTTGTGCTTTTGTCTTTATGTATGTTATTCATTTTCGTTTTTTGTATGTAAATTTGTTGCAGCCCTGAAGAAGTCCAAAGTTGGACGAAACGCGTCGGCTGTTTTTGCTGTTGTCAAAGAATGCACATTTCAAATTGAATAATAAAGAAGAACCTTTTGGAAAACGTACTACTTTGAGGACTTGGACTCATTTGTATTATAAAAATTGAGTGGTGCATTTGGTGCTGTGTTTTTTCATATGTCAATTCCAAGAATTGGAATAGCATTGTGCTGGCGGGTGCTAACCAATAGTGCACACTCTTGGTGAATAAATAATTTCTTTCACCATATTATTATGTTGAGTTACTCTTAAATCCGGTGCTGTCTCAGTGGGATTCCGCTAGCCCTGTGGTTTTTTACGTTTGTCAAAAGTTCAGGACAATCGTGGGTCAGATACAGGGATCAGGTTTATACCGCTGAAAATTTAAAGTTCTAACTTATTCATGTTCTAATCGAGAAGTCTCAATTGGCACTTCATGTTGGTGGTGCTGTCATCATCAGCACAAACTGCTGGTCATAGATCGAGACATATTTTGGCAAAAACGAGTTGGCAGTTTTTGATAACACGAAGATCTCTGAGCAGTAAAGTCTGTGTCTGGGAAGATTGCATCAGCCGATGGATATAGGTTCCACATTGGCCTCGGGCAAGTCTGCTTACCATTGCAATGAGACTGGAGATGGTTCTTTTCAATGCTAGGAGCACAGAAACTCTGTTTCTTCACCTTGAGGCCAGTTCTTGCAGTTGTGGGATTGAAGGAGTAACTTCTAATACCAGCCAAGGGTCGAGAACTCGAGCAGTGCCTCTTGGGGGTTAAGACTCAGCAGCAGGATTCAGGTAAATCCAGTTGGAACTGGTCAGCTGGGCAGTTGCAGGAAAAGGCCTCTGAAAGCTTGTTGTGTCCCCATAGGACAAACAGGAGGTTGTCCAACTGATCCTTAGAGTCATTTGTAAGGTCTTGGAATTAAGGCAAACAGATCCAGTATTCCTTAAGGCTTTAAACAGCAGGTTAGTCTTTTCTCTGAGTCTCCCCATGTCTAGGAGTGTTCTGATTAGAGGTTCTGTAAGTGCCAGTTTTATAACAAGTGCCAGCCTGTGTGTGAGTGTGACTCCCTTTGTCTAACGGTAAACTGGTTCTGGTCAGTTCTCCCCTGTTCCCTGAGTGTGGCTCCAATCTTTCTAGGGTAACAAAGGGGACATTGGCCGAGGAGTAGCCTGCATTTGCCAGTGACAGGGCAGGCATCTTCAAAAGTCAGGAAGGGGCTGGGTACTATCCCTCACGTTACCCTTTGAATCTCATGAAGGGCTGAGAACAATGCCCCAAGCCATGAGAGGAACACCCTTCCAAACACCCAAGACCCTTGTGTTTGTTCCCTGTCTGGAAGGAATACTCATCACATCAAAGGAAAATCATTAATCGTCATCTGGCCTTCGACATTGAAAGAATGACAAACATGGTGTAGGCCGAACCATGCCAACGTTCTAAAAGTGCCATTTTCAGAATAGTAATTTAAAATCTGACTTTAACATTAAAGATGATTGAAAATTACAATTCAAATGGGCAGAAGAAGCATTTCTCTGGCTGCTCCCAAACTGGAGTTTTCACTTCTTAAGTATAACATCTTTTTTTTCACCTCCAGTTATATAAAACTTAAGTACACATGTCCGACTTTTCCAATACCAAGCATCCTGTCCTATTAGTCTTTAGGGCCTACTTTAAGGGTGATTTATAAGTATTCAAAATTAATGTTTAGGCCTGGAAAGAGCTTTATTTTTGCAGGTTTATATGGAAATTTAAAACTGCACTAAAGGCGGCAGTGGCAGGCCTGAGCTATGTTTCACAGTGCTACCTTAATGGGTGGCACAATTAATACTGCCTCTCACTTCTAGAATTTAATTTAAAGGTCCTGGGTACATGTAGTGCCATTTACAAGGGACTTAAATGTAAATTAAATGACCAATAAAGAGTATACTAATTTTACTATGTTTGAGTAGGATGGCACAAACCTTTGCCACTGGCTAGCAGGAGTAAACTGTGCAGAATCCTAAAAGTCAACAAAAGCGGAATTAGCAAAGGAAGGGAAAAATCAGAGGGGGGTGGGGGAGCCTGCAGAAAGGGCCATGTCAAATAATTTGTCAATTTTATATAGATGCTATTCATAATGTTGGAATCACAAGCTCCAGCCTGCAGCTGAGGTGAAAATTGTTGGGTTTGAAACAAAGGTATGGTTTTAACAGACACCGGTGGCTTTTAAGCATGGGGCCTGAACGACGTGAATTAGCAGATTGTGTCTATACAAGAGTTACACTGCATAGATGTCAGACAAAGAGCCAAGAAGTAAGATCGAAGGACATTCAGCCTACGCACCCCAGAATGGCTATATTAAAACTCGAGGTACACTCATATGAGACTGTGCTCCATAATTATTGAGTGAGACTAAATTTCAGTGTATCACAATCACAACCAAGAAACAAGACGGTGTGTAAGGTGTGCGGATCACTGTGAATGAATGATACTGTGCTCTGTGGTGGAAAATACACAACCAAAGAGAATGTCATTGCTCCCCAGTAAGACAGATGCTCACTGCTGGTGTCTGTGAGTAATCTCTGGAACGTGAACTTGAATCTCTGGACCCATATATTTTATTTTCCTTGCCATTTTAATACCCTGAATACTATTAATTGCATCTCGTCTATTTGAAAGTGGTTTATTAGTTAGGGTGGATGGCAGTCCACCACAAATAAAAAGTCAAATAGTTGTTAGGTCCAGTTCATGGTTTCAGTAATTTAAACATGAGATCAACCCACGATAGGTATAGCACAAAGCATATAGGCCTACTTGGAGAAAATGTGTAAAGCATTTGAAAGTATCAAAACAGTTAAAAAACATGTCACAATAACAATCCCATGCTAATTTATAAAATTATAGAATGATTTAATGAAACAATTACACCACAAAGGCAAAAATTCAGTGAGGGAACCGGAGATATTTATTTTAGCACATTTAAGTAAAAATAATTCCACAACACGCTAAGTGTCAATGCGGGTCAAATGGTCACAGTAGACCAGTACCTAGGCAACATTTTTGACTGACCACAATGGAGCATGGGTCAAATACACCAACCAGGTTTGACCCAGTTAGAGGTTTTACATCAAGACTTAGAATAAAAAATGGAAGTCCAAATTCTTCAGAGGGCAAGGCAGCAGGCTATATCCGAGGAGGGCTCCATTATGTCACATAGGCATTGGAGGAGGTTCTAGTGAAGCTATTGGTTTTGGCAGGAAAAGCTCTTAGAAGGAAATTTTGAACTTTGGGCCCAGGGAAGTCAACTCACTGGTCGATACTTTTGGTGCTTTCACCTGGTCAAGATTTCTAACTTCAGACAGTCGCCTTTTCAGGGTTCAGAATTCTCTAGCAGAGCAATGCTGTGGGCTGGGTCCAACAAAGGCTTCCTGAGGCTGGATACCTTCTTGCCAAGGTCCTGATTAAATGCAATTGCTGCTGTGAAGAAGCTCCAACTGGGGGAAACCTGTTTCTTCAGACAAGTGAGGTTGCACCTTTAGTGTATTGGCTTGCCAGGTTTGTCCTGGTCATCTGGATCTCTTGAAGTTCAAAAAATGTCTAAGTCAGATGTGTTATGAGAAGTCCAATTAGACACAACCATGACTTCAGGAAAAGCCTTAATTACATTACTTATGGGTCAAGACTCATTCCAGCAGAGGCCACCAGAAGGGTCCAGGCCAGGTCCACTTGGTATTTACCAGCTGGTAGTTGCAGGAAAAAGGTCTCTTGTCATTTTTTGTATCCATATAGCTAAACAGGAAGCTGGCCAATTGACCCTTGGAGTCCACTTCTTTGTCCTGCGTATGAGAAAGTAAGTACACTCCTTCTGTGCTCCTCTCAGGGTACAGACATAAATGCCAGTCCTCTTCAGAACTGCCTCAGTAGTAGCAGTGTTCTGAAAGAAGATCTATTGAGTTGACACATTTATACCTGACATTAGCTTGGAAGTGGAGGTGACACAGGAACCTCCTTAACCAATAATGGCAAAAGTTCCCAGGGGGGACCCAACACACTTTTGCAACTGTTCCTGGGTGTCCCACTGCAAACAGTTCAACAGTGCTCCTCACTCACTAAATCCAAGTTGGAGAAGCCCTTGAGCAGAGCCTGTGTGTGCACACCCAGAGGTGTGGCTAGGGTAATGAGCAGCCCTTCCTCTGTGGTCACTCAAAACTAGTTCTGGGGCAGCTTCCCCCTACTGAATTTGGTACTGACTTGACTGGGAAGACAAAGGAAGGGTCCTGTCCAGGTGTCATCTGGTTGAAGTATATTAAGCACTTGGGCACAGCCCAACTTGTCAACCAGCCAGGGGAACATAAACACATCCTTGCACCCAAAGCCATTAACTGTAATATTTTAGCAGTTTTCATACCTCATCAAGGCTAAGCACTCAATGCCCACTGCTAGATAGCTAAGGCACAGTGGCCTTCACAAGCACCAGGCAGGGACATTGTAATTTTCTAGAAGTTACTGTTCCTTAATATTTATTAAAATCTGAATTTACAAATGAGTTGGGGTTTTAGAAAATATTAAAAATAGTGGGTTAATCACATGTCTAGTTGGTCAAAATCCAGAGATAACAGAATAAGCATTTAATATTGATTTCCAGTGTTTTCCTATGGGCCAGCCATCCTTGCTAAAGTGAAAATAGCTTTTTAGTGCTAGCTGCTGTATGGATACATTAATTTAATATTTCTATAAGTCCTACTTTCAAATACCATGCACCCTGTCTTGTGGGCTGCAGTGCCTAGCTAGGGTGACTTGTTAATAATTAAAAGGAAAGCTTCTCCTGTCAAAAATGGTTTGTTTTCACTGGTTAGACTTCAGATTTAAACTACAGATGCCGGGCTGCAGTGGCAGGCCTGGAGTCATGTTTGCCTGATCCCACTAGGGTAGGGCACATTAGTGCTGAGGTTCAAAAGGTGAGATTTACCTTTCATGCCATGGGTGTACTTTGGATACCTTATAGTGTGGGTTGATAGGAGGGTTATATAAGCCAATTAAGAGTTAACCAATTGCAACATATTTTCTAAGGTCAGAGCACATCTACTTGGGCCCAATTAGGAGTGTCCATGTACAGAAAGTAAAAAAAAAACTGCAGCATCATCCCACAGAAAATAGAGATGGCCTTGCAAAAAGAGGCACTTTCTCTCAGCTTCCTGATTACTGTGCTACAAAATGGTAACAGCAAACACTATATCAAATGCTAGGTATTGGACGTGGAGGTTAAAATGCAAGCCACTACCTTGCATCGCATGATGTGACCGTCACAGTCAACTAGTGACAATAGCGGCACACCCACTTGATGCATGAATCGCTGACTGCTTCCCGGGGTAAACATATAGAAGTTAGATTGATTTTGGTCTCATAAAAAATAAACATTTTATTATGCATTTTTTTGCCACAAGATTAGCATACATTGATACCTATTTTCTTATGCTTTGTTACTAGAATAAATGCAGTAGTTAGAGGTAATTTCTATGTTTTGAATGCAATCCTGTGATTTAAAAATATAATGCATTATTGTATCTTCTGCTCTTCCCACTGTCTCCAGGTCAGAATATTGGAGGCAGGCAATCCCTCAGCCTTTCTTAGGAGTGGCAGAGCAGAAGGCCTTATGATGGCTTTGTCCAGTGATGCGTGTCCTCGCATGTAAAGGTAGCTCCTCTAACACTTGGGCATTGGTAGGTAGGAGAATTGCTAACTTGGCGAGCCTATGCACAGCCCGCCAGGGGCTAAGGTGTGAAGCCCCCTTTGTCCCACCTGCAGTCCTGTAGCGTCACCCAGATCCAGGCATGGAATGAGGGCAGGAATGCCAGGGGTACTGGCAGAAGGATACTCTGGGAGGGAGGGCACATTGAAAGGATACACGAAGAAGGAATGTGCTGCCCTGAACCGGGGCAAAGGGACTCCTTTTCCTCTGGGTGCTTTCAGCTTCACAGCATGGACTCAAAAGTAAAGAGAAAACCCGCTTTCAATCAAAATAATTCATATTCCAACTACTAAATGTCTGTAAAGTCGGCAAATACCAAATGAATGACACTTCCAGTGAGCAATGGCTAAAGGAGGTCGACCCAAAGACCCTCACTATGTGCAGAGATGACAATCAGTACCGCAACCAAACACAACAGTTTCAATGCCACACACTGGCTGCATACGACCAGTGGGATATAATTTAAACGCCTGTGTATACTTGGTCATCGAAATAAATCTGGTGCGGGTTACATTCGAGCAACGACCAGTCACCTTCAATGATGAACAATCCGGAGATAGGCACCTGCTCAGATGGTGGTTTCTAGAACTAGGAGAGCTAAATTTGGAGGAGTCAGCCAACCACTGCTGGGATTTCTTCCGGCTGCATCAGAGTATAAATGCAGATTATTTTCTTTCAAGTGGTATCAATAAGGCTTTGACTATTATTTTCCTTCAGTCAGTAACTCGCCCCTTTCTCTCCTTTATTCGTTATTGTGGCAGGCCTGCATGCATCTCCCGCCTCTTTTGACTGTCTTTTCATTAACTTCTATGCACCACCGGTTTTTTGAGGACTTCTAAACAGCTTCCAAGCTAAGAGTTGCATCGACAGATATTGATCTATAAATTCTTAAATAACACAGTAAAAGTCACCAGCCTTAAGGGTTAACAGAGTGGACCATTCAATGGGGGAGAGGAGTTGGCCTAACGGATAAGGCGGTCGACCTGGGGAACTTGGTTCGAGTCTCGGTAATGAAGCTGAACATCCTGTGATTCTGGGCAAATCACTTTATCTTCCCGTGGCTAACAAAATATGAATGTGTGTCCTCATGTAACGTAACTGGTGCTATGTAAAGCGCTCTGATACCCGATTGGATTCGGGTCAAGTTCCTATATAAAACTCTGCAAAAAAAAAAAGAAATGGGGGTCATTAAGCTTATGGTTGGCAACTGTGGTTAGATGATAAACTGCGGGCCTCCGTTTAAAAGGGCATAAAGTGGTGCACATTTCATTCATGTTGGCAGTTCATGGTGGCAGCGTTTTCCTCAATGTCGGATGTGAGATTTTAGAATTTAAAAAAAAACATCCCATTCGCTGCTCCCTGCAGACATTCACCGGTGAAAAATACAGATTTATAAAACAATTAATTACATTATGATTGTATGATAATAATGCAGTGTAATGGATTTGAAATCCAGCTCTTTTAATGGTCTTGCTGTGGGTGACATTAAGTTCTGCTGCAAGATGTCAAGTTTAGGCATTAGAGGGTTAAGTTTGAGAAGCTAAGAAAGGGCATTTCTGTTTTAAAAACAAATTGCTTTAAATGTGCTTTAACGATGTAAGGTGCAGTTCAGCTTATCGAGGTAACGAGATAACACAAGAAACTTAATTTAAATAGCTCGTTAAGACAAGAAGAGATCACACAGATAATGCGGACAGAGAAGCAATTTCGCAGTCCTCACACTCGTGGACATGAACGTTGTCTTGAACTTGCATTTAATTCAGAGATGAAAACCAAAGCTCAGAGGTAAAAGAAAAAAAAAAAACTTTCTACCAAACATCCTAGCTGAGATAGAAGCTTCAAGCCATGAGGTGCTATCCCTTAGCCGTTAGTGTTTCCGTTAGTTGTAAAATCAATTCTATTCTAAAATCAGTTTATCCTGTATCATTTTTTTTATTCCTGGAATGCTCTTGGATCCATATTTTACTTAGTTTCCTCTATGCAGAAAGCCATGTCACAAGCATTTTATAATCCTTGGTTTCAGAATTGTGTACCAGTGCGAGAATGCACTTGCTTTTTGTACCCAGGGACACTTTTGTATTAAGAAAGATGCACTCCTTTCTCTAATATCAATACCATGGGCACACATTGCTTTTGGACATCTGCATACTGTCAAGGGGTGTTCCTCGTTTGCACTGGGTGGAATGTGCAGATGATCGATATCTGTGCCCATGAGTCAGAGATATATCACTGATGTGGTTGTAAGGGTAACAGCTTCTTGGAAGGTGCACTAACTGTGTACCACATGGGAAATGGAGAACAGAAGCTTTGTTCTCAAGAATGCCTTGGGGGTTCCAAAGTTCGCTATGCACCTCCCTCACCACAGACAGAGTTAGGGGCATATTTATGAGAAAATGTTGGCAGCTACGCCAAATTTGGCAGTGCCACGCTTCCACCTTTTCAAAGTGCAGGGATGCATTGTATTCACAAGAATACAGCGCGCCCCTGTGTTTCCCCTAGTGCTGGGGCTAAATTTAGCTGCTAAGCACCCTTGCACCATGGTGCAAGGCTGTCTGTATTGGAGGGAATTATTGTTTATGTGCAGGAAGGTGTACCTTCCCGCACATAACAATCACTAATTGTGAATTGTTACTTCTATGTTTGCTGCAGAATGCAGCACACATAGAAATAGCAAATAGTCATTATTTAATGATTGCTTATGTGCAGCAAGGGACACCGATGAGAAATAAATGTATTTCTCCTTGTTTCACCATTCTAATGCCTGCTCTTTGTATGGCGTTAGTGGTTGGAGCTGCCTCAGATTTGCACATTCTTGTAAATCTGGGGCAGTGTAAAAAAAAATATGTGTTGCGGTGGAACGCCCAGAGCAACACCGATTGCACACCCCTTTCACGCTAAGTGATGTATGTGAAGGGGCCTTATTTACAATGCGGCGTTAACCCCAAGAAAGTAGCTTAATGCCACTTAGTAAATATAGAGAAGGGCATATCGCCAAAAGAACATCACTAAAAGTGACATTCTGGTGATGATATCCCCTTGTAAATATGCTTCTTATTGACACACCAATTTTGCTTGTAATGTTCCAGGTCTACTCCCAAAGGTGATGCCTGTCTGCTGGTAGAAAACATTAGAGCACCAGTTTCAAACTGCCACTCTGATTTTATTGTTTCTATCCTGTGTAACTTACATGATGTGATGAATGTTGAAAACCTAGCCACCCCCTCAATTATCTAAATTTCAGCCACCAACTGCTGCCCTCATCACACCACAGCCTTTAGAGGCAATACAATGTATTCAATATGTTCCTGAATTAGGTCTTTGGGTAAGTGAACTCTTCACATTTTTCCTGTTTGCAAGGTTTGACACAAGTATTAGGTGGAGTAGGATTAGATAGCTCTCTCGGAGGAAGGGGGAAGGCGTGGTACGTGTGAGGAACGGTCAGCTTAGGTTGGGAATTTCTATTAGTTTGAGGTTAATCTTATGGGCCATTTCAGGTTGTGCCCCCACTTCAAAACATGGTGGTGATTGATTTTCAAGTTGGTGATTCTATTCTGAAACTAGCTGCCCCTTTGTGAATATATACTTTTGACTCCTCCACCTTTTCCTAGTTAACAGTTAGATGTCTTCCTTGATCTCTTTCCAATGTAGCTAAACCATTTCTGCTTACCACATCTTCTTAAATTAGTCATATTCAGACAAGAAAATATGTTCTCTTCCTGAATGCAATACCTCTATTCAATGAGTTATGTAGGACAGATTGTGCCTAAATCCAGGTATCCCAAGTCATACTGCAGTTGCTTCAGAGATATTAATATCTTTGGAGAGCTCCTGGCCTCTGGGTGTCGATATCTCCCTCTGTGGAGACTTCTGTCATGCTGCAGACATTTCCTAAAGCCTTGGCGTGGAGATATGCAGCAGTCCAGGTTCAGAAAAAACTGTGAGCCATTTTGGGCAATATTTTTTCCAGCATTCCTAAGGGCCTACGGTAATATCTCTTTGCCAATATATAATTTCAGCAACATCTTTCCATTTATGGCCTATTTGGTCATGAATGCCATATCTGTGGATACATGATCTTCATTGAAGTAAATTAAGAGATTATCGTGATCAGTCAAAGTCAGATCAGATTGCTTTTTTTACCCAGTATTATACCGGTAAACAGGCCCATTTCATTACAAATCTGGTAAGTACCCAGAGATCTACTCAGTGTATAATTCTCACTAATGTACTTGACTGTGGTGTGTGGGTGCAACTATCAATCCTGGTCTCCCATGAGACTTGTCTTGGATTTCCCACATGGGATAGGTACCTGGTATAGGCTCAGAACCTTGTGGTAACCCACTGAATCCACAAGAATATTGATGTGTGAGTCTGCCTCAGAGATCTCCCTTCCAAAACCCACAATCCCTTGTAGGGTGAACCACAAAAAGTCACTACACTAACTTGTGCTTAACCCTGGGTAGCTTGCCACAGAAAGCAGTCATGCTAAACTAAGAGGCAATGTGTAAAGTATTTAGGCAGCACACAAACAGCGATAAAGTGAAAATACAACATAAAAAAATTTCAAACCAATTTAGGAAAATAGAGTACATTTAAATAAATTATTTGACAAAAATCCATTCAGTAGACCTGGAGTGATGATTTCTGAAAGTTTATGGTAAAAATGAGCACCTAAAAGATCAAAGCGCCAACCGCGGACAGCTAGTCGTGCAAGCCTAGTTAAAGTAAAAAAATATGGCAAACGATGAAGGAGTGAGAGTCGGATACACAAAGTGGATTGGGCCAGGATGGCGCTTACCTTCCGACTTATAAGAAATTTTGACAAAAAATCTCTGAGAAGGTAGATGTTCATCTGGACAAGGCTGCAGGTGGTCTGTAAGGATGAAGCTTCATTGTCGGGGAGCTGCTGACTGAAATCCCAGTGAAGATTTCTTCATTCAGACTTAGGGGCATATTTATCAATGAGTTGTGTTACCCTTGCGCCACGCAAAGAGGCGCAACGGTGACTCAGCCACTAAGTCAGATTTATCAAGTCTCACAAGGCCACAGCATGGTTTGATAAACCTAGAGTAACCCAATAGCTGCATTGCATTACTCCGAACGAAGGAGGTAAGGCATGGAAGGAGCATGAGTGTTCTCACGCATCCACCCATGGATTTTGGTGCATTCCCAGATTTGCCATTACTAGTAGACCTCTTCAGGTGAGGCGTAGCAAGAAGAAATATCTCTATTTCTCCTTGTGCTTTCTTCTGTCTATGTCTGCAGCACAATTAGAAAGAGGGAAATGTCTCAGAGGATTGCTTTTGGGCAGGAATGTGTCCCTTCCTGCACAAAACCAATTCTATCTGCAACAAATGCATCTTGCACCACGTCGCAAGGGTGCCTGCATTGGTGCTAGACATCACATTGTGTGCCAGCCCAAGGAATGGACAGGAATGCACTGTATGGTGTTAAATACTGAGCATTCTTTCCCTTTCACACAGCACAGTGTAGAAAGGTGGCATGCTACACTACGCTGTGCTGAGCTGCGTAAAAACATGCTAAATTTGCCCCTTAGTTTCTTTTTTGGAAGTTGAAGGCTGGATACTGCTTTGGCAAAGGACCACCAAACTGGATTTGCTGCTGGGGAGAAGAACGTAGGAGGAGTTGCAGCAAAGTCGGGCCGACCGAAGATGCACCTTGGGCGGAACAGGTTGGTCGCTATTTTCCCTCAGAGCAGTTTTTAGACAAAACATTTCTAGGTTCCAAGTTTTGGATTTTGGCTATATGGGCACCTTTACCACCACAACTAAGCAACCAGGACTGAAGAAGAACCCTTGAGGTTCAGCACTCACTCAGGCTGCGGGTCTAAGCTGGTTGGAACCTTTTCTGTCCCTGAGGCTCTAATCCGGGGTCATTCAAATAGTCCTTGCAGAACCTCTGGTAGTCCTGGGTTCAAGTGATGAAATAGGCTTCAAACAGCAGATTTAAGGGGTTATATAAGTGGGTGGCACAATAAAAGCTGCAGGCACACTAGTTGCATTTAATTTACAGACCCTGTGTATGTGGTGTACCACCCTACAAGGGACCTGGAAGTAAATTAAATATGCCTATCAGGTGAAAGCCAGTTTTTGACATGTTTAAGTGAGAGTGCACAAATACTTTAGCACTAGTAAGCCATGGTAGTGTGTACAGAGTCCTAGAGCCAATAAAAAACGAATTTCAACAAAAAGTGGAGGGTGGATGCAAAATGTTTGAGGTGTAGACCACTCTAAGGCTGACAAGTCTTGTGGACAGCTTGGCCTGCCACAGTAACAATAGCATTTAAGGCTTTGTCACTGCATGGACAAGGTGAGGTTAATTTTCTACATGTCCCACGTTTAAGAATCATACACCCTGCATTGTGAGCCACAAAGCCAACATAGAGCACCCTTACTAAAATTTAAGGCTTCTGGCTGTCAAAAAAGGGTTCTATTAACTGGTCTAATAAACTGCTGGTGTATGCTGCAGCTGATATAAAGTGAGGAGATGAATTCAACAAAGATTAGCATACAGATGTTTCTGAGCACAGTTTTGAGATCAATGCCATGTCATCACCCACTTGTGGTACACTATGTTTTAAGATTTTATTGTTCTGTGCATCATAAACGTGACTATTATTGTCTGCTATTTGTGGAGCATGGCTTTATTCCAGTGCCTAATTTGCTGAAGTATGAGTGCCAGGGCTCTCGTCAGGAGGTCACTGCAGCTTGCATCACCCATTGCCCCGGCCATTGCCAAAGAAAGCACCAACACAACTATTAACCATCACACTCCTATAAGTGTGACAATTCAGACTGTTTCAGGCCACCCAAAGCCATACGAGTGGCTTGAGCGGCAGGTAGTATCCATTTTTAATGTGTACGTAATTAATAAACAACTATTGTTATGCTCATAGCTAAATTAGACAAACATCGCCATTATGAGGCAGACTGCCATAAGTGGCGATGCTAAGCATCAGAAACTACCGGCTCAAATTAAGCACTGTTTTATTCCTTTTTAGAGTGCGAATGAAACTTACAAAAATATGAATTCGCACAAATTATTTGTCACTATAAATTGCACATGAGAAATGACTTTAACAAGTGCATTATTGTATAATGCAATTGTGACACTTGTAATGTGTTGGTTTGTGAGTAACAAAAAAATAAGATAAGTCGTGATAAGGGGTCTGTAACACTATTATCTGACAAGCAAAGTAAGACTGTGGTAACGACCAAAAATCAAAAAGGAACAATTATGAATTTGTCTTGTAAAGTGGCTATGAAGAAAATAACATTCATTTTGAATAGTTGCATCAATTTAAAAGCAGTTTTCATTTTATGTCTAAGTAATGTACTTCAAGGCTTGTATTAATTTTTGATTCAACTATATTTATGCCTTTTTGACATTCTGCCTTCAAAGCATTTGCTCTGAAAGGTGAAATTTGGCTGCAGAGAATAGCTTGGTTTAACATTTAAATAAGAGTGCTATATTTTGGTGCAGTAAACACACCACTGAGAAATAGTTAAATGTTACGTAGGCAAGGTATATTTTTGCGCAATAAAGTTTAAATGTTACTTTGTAGGAATCTACTCTGTGTTGCGTAGAACCTTTAGGACTAATTAATTACATTTTATTTATCTTTTTTGGCTTTTTCAAAAACAATAGTGCTGGTTGTCTGGAGGGGGACTGGGAGGCGTAAATGCTGGCCATTTATCCCGGACTGTTGGAAATGGATACAGAAAGGGCCCAGAACAGGGTACACTGAGATAGTTTGCAGAAAAGCAAAGAGAGGTGCCTGAAAATGCAAGAAGCCTGGACCTGGGAATTATTTTGTGATTACGTTTCAACTAATCAACATCTTAAGGTTGGCTTTCTACCACAAAGCGATACCAAAGGGGATGATGGACAGAGCGTTTGAGCAAATCAAATACTCACCCCCAGTCAACTGATCTGGGTTTAATCCATCATCATTCTTTAGCTCACTTCAGACATGGCCATATGCAAATCAGTCTGACCCTGTGCCTCATGGGAACAGTCCAGCCCGAACTGCCAAGCCATGTCTTCCCTGGACTGTAAACAAGCACCCTGGGACCGGTTTCGGGTTCATAACCCTCATCAGCCAGGCTATCTTGAATCCAGTGGCAAAGTGAGCAAGGGACCTACGTCTGGGCATACCCTGCCAACTTAGGGCGAACAAAGCGATAACAAAGGGGAAGATGGACGGAGCATTTTAGCAAATCAAACACTCACCCCCAGTCAACTGATCTGGGTTTAATCCATCATCATTCTTTAGCTCACTCCACCACCCCAGTTCAGACATGGCCATATGCAAATCAGTCTGATCCTGTGCCTCATGGGAACAGTCCAGCCCGAATTACCAAGCCATGTCCTCCCTGGACCAGAAACAAGCATCCTGGGACCGGTTTCGGGTTCCTAATTCTCATCAGCCAGGCTATCTTGAATCCAGTGGCAAAGTCAGCAAGGGACCCACGTCTGGGCATACCCTTCCAACTTAGGGCAAACAAAGCGATACCAAAGGGGATGATGGACGGAGAGTTTGAGCAAATCAAACACTCACCCCCAGTCAACTGATCCATCATCATTCTTTAGCTCACTCCACCACCCCAGTTCAGACATGGCCATATGCAAATCAGTCTGACCCTGTGCCTCATGGGAACAGTCCCACCTGAACTGCCAAGACTGATTTGCATATGGCTGGGTCCAAACTGGAATGGCATGGTGAGCAAAAAACAATGGATTTAGGCACAGATCTCTGTACTGGGGTGAATGTATGACATTGTTCTGCATTCTGTCCATCAATAGTTACTTTTGCATTTGTCACCCCGAGTGGGACGGGTATGCTCAGACGTGAGTCCCGTGCTCTCCATGCCACTGGAATCAAGCTGTCCTGGTTGAAAAGGGGTGAAACCCTGAAACCGGTCCTAGGATGCTTGTTTCCAGTCCAGGGAGGACCTGGCTGGCAGTTTGGGCTGGACTGGGCCCATTGCACACAGGGTCAAGACTGATTTGCATATGGCTGGGTCCAAACTGGAATGGCATGGTGAGCAAAAAAACGATGGATTTAGGCCCAGATCTCTGTACTGGGGTGAATGTATGACATTGTTCTGCTTTCTGTCCATCAATAGTTACTTTTGCATTTGTCACCCCGAGTGGGACGGGTATGCTCAGACGTGAGTCCCGTGCTCTCCATGCCACTGGAATCAAGCTGTCCTGGTTGAAAAGGGGTGAAACCCTGAAACCGGTCCTAGGATGCTTGTTTCCAGTCCAGGGAGGACCTGGCTGGCAGTTTGGGCTGGACTGTTCCCATTGCACACAGGGTCAAGACTGATTTGCATATGGCTGGGTCCAAACTGGAATGGCATGGTGAGCAAAAAAACGATGGATTTAGGCCCAGATCTCTGTACTGGGGTGAATGTATGACATTGTTCTGCTTTCTGTCCATCAATAGTTACTTTTGCATTTGTCACCCCGAGTGGGACGGGTATGCTCAGACGTGAGTCCCGTGCTCTCCATGCCACTGGAATCAAGCTATCCTAGCTGAAAAGGGGTGAAACCCCGAAACCGGTTCTAGGATGCTTGTTTCCAGTCCAAGGAGGACCTGGCCTGGCAGTTCGGGCTGGACTGTTCCCATTGGGCACAGGGTCAAGACTGATTTGCATATGGCTGGGTCCAAACTGAAATGGCATGGTGAGCAAAAAACGATGGATTTAGGCCCAGATCTCTGTACTGGGGTGAATGTATGACATTGTTCTGCATTCTGTCCATCAATAGTTCTTTTTTCTTTTGGCTTTCTACCACAGCCTCTCAAAACGTTATAGGACAAGCTGAAGAAACAGGAGAAGGAAGTTCTCTTCTTTCCTTTATTAAGTCAAAGAAATATTGAAAATTATATTTTTGCACTGCCTACAAGCAGGTTAAATAGGTAATTAGTACCAGAAATATAACATTCAGTATATGTGGAGTAAATAAACAAGCAATACATTACTTAGAAACTCTGGGCCATATGTACGACGAAGTGGCGGAGCGTGTCGTTAGCCTCCTGGGCTTAATGACACGCTCAGCCACTTCGGAAATGCAAGGCTGCACCATATTTACAAGGATGTGGTGCAGCCTTGTGATTTCCCCTGCGATGGCGCTAAGTTTCACAACTTAGAGCCAAAGCAGGCACCCTTCCACCAGAGTGCAAGGGTGTCTGTGTGCAGGGGAGGATTGGTTATGTGTAGGAAGGTGTCCCTTCCAGCACATAACCAATCCTAAAATTCCATTTGGTAACTTTCATGTGTGCTGCTTCAAGCAGCACAAGTGAAGTTACAAAATGGCATTTTTTAAAATGTTTGTTTAAGTACAGGAAGGGACACCTTCCTGTACATAAACAAACCATGGCATTATGCTTTCTCCATGTGTGCTGAACAAGGCAGCACACTTGGAAAAAGCAAAAAGGAGGAGAAATTATGCATTTCTCCTCATTTCGCCACCTTAAGACCAGAGTTTTCCTGGTCTTAAATTTGGTGCTGCCTCCTATGTACGCCACCCTTGTACATAGGGGGCAGCATCAAATACAGTGGGTGTTGCAGTGGAACGCCCACCACAACACCCACTGCACACCCCTTTCATGATAAACATAGCGTGAAATGGTGCTATTAGAACTGGGGGTCTCTAGTTGACTGAAGTAGGTACCGTAGTCCAAATAGGGACCCTTGCTTCTAGTCAGAGTAAGGAGGGACACACTCTTAGATAACCCCTGCTCACCCCCTGGCAGCTTGGCACGAGCAGCCAGGCTTATCTCCAAGGCAATGTGTAAAGTATTTGCAACCACACTCCCAGTAACACAGTGATAACACCAAAATAGCGGTATCTTTATAAAAAGGAATACGATGAGACCAAACAATAGAAAGCCAACATATGCGTATTCCTAATATTTTGCTTTGCCGGTTATTAGGCCAGCAATCACTTGTAGGTTCTTGCAGTATTAATGAGCAATTCATGATCTCTAATGCAGTCCTAATGCAATGCTATGCAGTTCGTAATGCAGTTAGTAATGTAGTAATAAGACAGTCCTTAATGCAAGAATCAGGCAGTTTGTAATGCAGTTCATAATGCAAGAATCAGGCAGTTCGTAATGCAAGAATAATGTGGTTTGTAATGCAAGAATCAGGCAGTTTGTAATGCAAGAATAATGCGGTAAGTAATGCAAGAATCAGGCAGTTCGCAATGCAAGAATAATGAGGTGAACCATGCAAGAATCAGGCAGTTCGCAATGCAAGAATAATGAGGTGAGCCAATCTGCGCGGTCAACTCGGGCACCACTAGGCCCCAACATCAGAGACAATGGTTGCAAGCTTAAAGGGGCAGACCCGGTACTGCTGGGCAGGTACGGGCCGCTCGGGGACTCAGCGCGTCTAACGCGGTGCAGCGGGAGAAAGATCGGAACACTCCTGCACGCCCTGCCACACACGCTTGCGGATCCCGACCGGAGTAGAAGCTTTACCGGGGGATGTGCGCTGCCTCGCTCTCTCTCTCCGCTTGTCTGATGTCCTGCTGGGTGATCCCGATCACGTTGCAGCTCTGTTGCTAGATGACGCTGTAGCCAGACGGGTTACAGCGCTGCCTTCTCCTTCGTAGATGATCTTGGGCAGATTCCTTTCGGCGAACAACGATCACGATCCGTTTCACCTTGTAGCTTCCTTAGCTTCAAGAAATCCTTTAGCACGATGCGGCTCGGGCCGGGGCGGCGAACTTTACTCACAGCCTCAGTTACAATGACGGCTCGGGCCACAAATAGCAATGCAGCAGCGTGGACGATGTTTCACGTTGCTGGGGCAATACGGTCACGGGGCATCTCGAAAACAGCACCATGGACCACACAGCAGTCTCAGGCGTGCAAAAAGCACACGCACCAAGCGTCGCTGAGACACAGTCCTTAGTTTCAAGAAAGCCTTTAGTACGTTGCGGCTCGGGCCGGCGGCAGCGATCTTTACTCACAGCCTCAGTTACGATGACGGCTCGGGCCACAAACAGCAATGCAGCAGCGTGGACGATGTTTCATGCTTGGGGGGCAATGCGGTCACGGGGCACCTCGTAAACAGCAGCACGGACCACACGGCAGTCTCAGGCATGCAAAAAGCACACGCACACAGCATCGCTTAGACACACTTGGAAACTTTTATGTTCCTGAGTTTCCACAACAGAGGACCAGCTCTCCTCGGGCCTTTGGAGACAAGTTACTTCAGGACACAGCACACAGCAAAGTCCCCTGTCCTCTCCTCAGTCAAATCAGCAAGCTGCAGGCCAGCCCCAGAACACACAGTAACGGCAGTCCTTCTCTTCACTCTCTTCAGCTGTTCTTCTTTGGCAAAGGTTCCTCTTGATCACAAAGTAGTTTCAATCATTTTTCAGCATGGATTTCAGTCT
This sequence comes from Triturus cristatus, assembly GCF_964204655.1. Classification (NCBI taxonomy): domain Eukaryota; kingdom Metazoa; phylum Chordata; class Amphibia; order Caudata; family Salamandridae; genus Triturus; species Triturus cristatus. The sequence goes on from NC_140582.1 coordinate 589,903,733, forward strand.
TGAGTTCAGGGGTTTCAGCTCTTACATTTATACCACCAAATGCCTTTGAATTCTTTGTGTTCAGGGGGCTCTGACCCCGGTCCAAACCAGGCCTGGGTGTCTTCCTGCCAGTGCACACACTCTTCCTTTGATAGTCAGGGTGTGGGGCCCAGACGCTCAGCAAGAGGTGGAGCCATCCGCAGCACAGCCCTCTTCACATCCAAGGGGCTACTACTCCCCCACATCAAACGCAGGTCAGCCTGTTGCTGTCTCACCTATTCCTCCCTGGGGTCAGGACACTTCCCAGACCCTGTCACATCCAAACCCAGACAGGCAATACACAACCAGGCAGAGGCACGCAGGATGGTTTAAGACAAGAAACCAGCCACTTCTAAAAGCGTATTTTCTAAACACACAATTCAAAAACCATCTTCTCAAAAAGATGTGTTATTAAAATCTGAGTGCAGGCACACTAAACTCCACCTCTCCATCTTATGCCTATGGGAAGATCTGCTGGAAACATGGGACACATCATTCCCCATTTTGTCCTATGGGCAGGATGGCATTGCAACAGTGAAAAACGAATTTGGCAGTATTTCACTGCCAGAAAATGGTACTCACCTCAGTACATGTCCTACCTTTCACATACACTGCACCCTGCCCAGAGGGGTACCTTGGGCCTACTATAGGGGTGTCTGATGTGCATAAAAAGGGAAGGTAAGGCCTGGCAAGTGGGTGCACTTGCCAGGACAACAAGGCAGTTAACAAACTGCACGCAGGCACTGCAGTGGCAGCCTGAGATCTCTTTTTGGGACTACTTATGTGGCTGGCACAATTAGTGCTGCAAGCCCACTAGTAGCATTTGCATTACCAGCCCTGGCACACATAGTGCACTTTACTAGGGACATACCAATTATGGGCAGCCAATTACCATAACACTTTACACAGAGAGCATACGCACTTTAGCACTGATCAGCAGTAGTAAATTGCCCAGAGTCCTAAACCCAACAAAAACAGGTCAGAAACAATACAGGAGGAAGGCAAAAAAGTTCAGGGATGACCCTGCAAAAAGGGCCAAGTCCAACAGGTGCCTTATGTACAAGGCAGCGTTAAGCCACACACAAAAAGTGACGTTCCCGTTGTGATAGGGGCACATACATATGTCCCTCTATGGTGTATTTCTTTCTTTTTTCCACATTTTCCAATTATCTTTTATAATGTCCATGAATCATGAAAACGATCCCCAACAATTAGCAATAATCTATGACCACTAATGTCTAAAGTATTTAGAATATATTTGTCTATAATGTTCAACTGACTATAATGACAATGACCTTTAAAGTGGCTTTGCACAAATAATGGGCTTTCGCTATGGCCTGATGTAATTACGGTATGGAGTCAGATACCTAGTCATAATCTCTACAATTGAGCAATTTCAGTTAAAAGTTACCCCAGATCTTAAATATTTTTTAAGCTAACTGCATTCTATGATGGTAACATTTCTCCCAAATAGCACTGACCTGATCTCTATTATCTATTCCAGTGGTTCTTAAAACTGTGCTGTGGGGACTACTGTGAGTCCGCAGTGCATACATAGAGTGACTGCTTATTAAATATAAATATTATCATTAAAGTGCATATATGAATAAATAAGCAAACTTTAAAACTGAAATATTTAAAACATTCTTTAAATGTCAGTGGGGCTCCTCAAAACCCATTATTGTTCAGTGTTGGTCCCCTGATTCCAGTAATAATTAAGTTGGGGTCCCCAGAAGTCAAAAGGTTAAGAACCACTCATTTATTCTGCCTACTGCAGGAGTCCTATTGCCTTTCCATCTTATAGCTATGTATCATCTAGCTATCAAGGTGCAAAAAACACGAACATAGGGGAATATTTATCACCACAAGAGCGTCACTTTTTGGACGTTCCTGTGGCGATAAACCTTTTGTCATATGTACAGGGGGACTTTAAGCTACTTAACGTGGATTCACGCCCCCTTGTAAATAAGGCCCCTTTCATGCTACACTTAGCGTGAAAGGGATGGGCAATGGGTGTTGCGGTGGGCGTTCCGCCTCAACAACCATTGATTTTGATGCTGAACCCGATTTACAAGGGTGGCATAAATAGGACGGGGGGCCATAATAAAGACCAGGGAATACCTGGTCTTAAACTGTCGAAACAAGGGGAAATTACAATTTTCTCCTCGTTTTTGCTGTTTCTATGTGTGCTGTATTGTGCAGCACAGATCGAAACAGCATATCCCAATGAATGATTGCTTATGTGCAGGAAGGTGTCCCTTCCTGCACACAAAAAATCATTAAAAAAAAATGATGATTTGCAACTTCTATGTGTGCTGCACAATGCAGCACACGTAGGAGTGACACATCGGCATTCTGAATTGTATATGTGCAGAAAGGGACGCCTTCCTGCACATACACAATCATTGTCACAACGTAGACTCCATTGAACTATGGTGCAAGGTTCCCTGCGTCGGCGGTAGGCAGCTTGATTTTCAGTATGGCGGAATGTGGTGTTATCAATGTTTGCTTAATGCCTCACTTCGTCATTCTGCTGTAAATATGCCCCATAATCCTGTCTATTCAAATTGATATAGTGTATTTTGGCAAGTACATCAGAGTCATTTTAGCAGATATCCCTTACACAGTGTCCAAAGAAACCACTTATTAAAGCTTACATCTGAACCAAGAACTTCTGTTTTAGATGACATTGTATAAACATGCACAAATGTTCCCATTTGGTTTTTACATCATAGGCAGCATGGATTTGCACATAGAAATGATGAATTCATCATAATTGGTGTGCATTGTAATAAAAAGGTTGTGAAGCATAGCGAACACTAAACAAACGGAACCCTTAAGAACAGAATGCATTTTCTCACACATCTGCAAACATTCTAAGTTACTTAAATTGAATTCTTCTCCAGATTATTTACCCTGTATTTCAAGAAACTGATAAACTGGATCCTGCTCTTCTAATCCTCATCCTAACAGGAATGTGATGCCCAGACCTGAGTTCTCCTTTCTACAACTTTTTATTAGGACTATATGACATTTGACCATTCCTTTTAGGCCTTGGTTACTAAACAACCAATATTGTATTTGCAAATAGTCAAGAAAATATGCAAACCAATCAAAGAAAGATTAAATATGATTTCCTTGCAGAAAATCTCAGACTCATGCAATTCCAGTTGCTTGCATTGTTTTATGCCATTCTGTCAACTCAATTGACATTCCAGGGTTTTCCCATAATGGATTTACCATGTAACTTGAAGCATAGTCACTAGTGTCCCAGAAATCTTCATCATACTCATCAGCATATTAAGGGACTGATTTAGAGTATCACAGGTAGCTATAGCAGCTCATCTGAAGGTACTGAAAGTTATTTGAGTTGCTTCCATGTTTCAAGCAGCCTCTCAGCAAATGTTGTGTGTGTGTTTTCAAAGTGAGAGTTGATTACCATCACACCCCGGGAGTTTTCCTCAGGGTGGTTCCAAACTGAAAAAACAGTAGTCTTTAGGTGGTTCTCACCAACCTGAATTTCTCCCAGGATTGCCTCGGACAAACATTTTGCTGTTTATATGATTAAAATAAGCCTACCCCAGGGAAACACTTAGGGCCCGATTCGCAGAATTAACTTAAGACAAAATCCTAAACTTACTACCATTTTGGTATTCACAGAAGGCACTTACTCATTTTGGTATACACAGAAGGCACTTACTCATTTCGGTATTCACAGAAGTTAGGAGTCCTAACTTTAGGATTCCTAAATGCCTTCTGTGAATGCCGAAAGTCTTAAAGTTAGGATCTTTCTCAGTTTAGGAGTAGTAAAGTTAGGACTCCTAACTTTAGGACTCCCAAATGCCTTCTGTGAATTCCGAAAGTTTTAAAGTTAGGATTTTTCTCAGTTTAGGAGTCCTAAAGTTAGTGGTCCTAACTTTACTACTCCTAAACTGAGAAAAATCCTAACTTTAAGACTTTCGGTATTCACAGAAGGCATTTAGGAGTCCTAAAGTTAGGACTCCTAACTTCTGTGAATACCAAAATGAGTAAGTGCCTTCTGTGAATACCAAAATGAGTAAGTGCCTTCTGTGAATACCAGAATGGTAGTAAGTTTAGGATTTTGTCTTAAGTTAGTTCTGTGAATCGGACCCTTAGAATATAATCCGGAAAATACTGGCAATCACAGAATGGACATACCATACCCAGCAAGAGTTTGTTCTAGAATGTGCAAGATTAGCCCTTACCGAAAAATGCTTTGAATTTGAGGGGACATTATTTCTGCAACTACATGGTACATCCATGGGAACCATTTTTGCTCCCAGTGTAGCGGGTTTGTATGTGCACAACTTTTAGAAGAAACATATTCTTAACAACAACAACCTATACAGGAAACACATAGAGACATGGAAGCATTACATAGAGGACATACTTGTGATATGGTAAAGGAACGTAGAAAAATCTGCACAGTTTATAACCTGGCTTAATGGATGTGTCAATAACTTGAGGTGAACTAATTTAATTGACATAGGATTACCAACCCTCTGGCAGATTAGAAAACACACTAACTGCAATTCACAACAAGTGATATATATGATCACATGTCCATGTGGCGAAAGATATTTAGGAATGAATACCCCAAAAGTGAAAATTAGGATTTGTGAACGCAGAAGAAGCATACGCTGCAAGCGAACCACCACAAAATATGGCACCACTTTACATTTCTATGGGACATGCAGTGACAAACTTCAGATGGACAGTGATTGAATCAGTGGATGGGGACAGTGGACATATGAAGAAGATACTTTTTGAGAGGCAGCAGCACTGGATATTAAGACTGTCTACACATAAACGGGGTCTCAATGATGTTCACAATAACACCTTAATGTGCTGATCCCAATACTTGATAATTAGTAATGTATATCTACTTTTTGCTAATTTAGCACATAAGTTTGTAATTCTAGAGAGTATGATGTTCTATATACCACACTTCTATGTCTGGGGATGCAACACCAAGCAGCATGGGGCACAACTTATTCATATCCCCCTAAACTACAATCATTACCTTTAAATATATAATGTTCTAGGACAGGGAACACTATCGAGGTTATCACATTAGAATATACTACACTAAATATCTAAAAACTGGTTCAGGGTCAGCCTATTTTAGGAATTACCATGATATAAGCCAGCCAGATGGGCTAGATGTGCTAGGAATTCCTTAACCACAGGACCTCATTTCCCAGCCTTCCTCATGCTCCAGTGCCGACTCACACATGCACGGCAAGCGCCGGCCACACTTGATGGGGCAGGACGCCCCTTGCAACGGTCACTCCATGGCTAGTTTAATAGCTACAGCACCTCTAGGAGCCAGCAACATGCAGGGCTCAGATGATACACAATAGGGATCACGAAGGGCATGGTGTCTTGATGAAGTAAGTCTTGGGCAATATCCATTTGCTGGCATTATGGAACCTGTGAAAACAAACCTTTGTTTATCTTTATAAAGTGTGTCACTACAGGGTAGCCCTCGTCCCCAATGGAAGTCTTGATTCTTGGTCATCTTGCATGCGAGTGTATATAAAGCTCACAATGCACCACGTGTAAAGATTTTATCAAATGAAATTGATTCTCACTCTGGTTTGTTTACAGGAATGAGTGGTGGGGTGAAGGGAATTCATGAGTGTGCATGACTTGACACATACATAGTGTATGATTAAAATAGGAAATATGGTACACGACAATGCAGAAAAATGCTAAATGTGTATTTTTCTCTCTGTTCAGACAAACAAAGGGAATTCCCTGTTTATGGTTTGTGCCAATGTACATGTTTCTGATGTGTGATATTTTCACACATTTATGCTTCATGGTAGATTGGTTAATTCCCATTGATAAAAAGGGATTATAGATAATAGTGGTCCTGAAGAAAGTCCAGTGAACTAGATGGGCAGTGAGGTGGGCAGAAACATGCAGACCTATGAAGTTTGGGCCGTAATTTACCCTAACAATGTCACTTCTTAAACCTGTTTATAATTTTGCCAAAGGTACTCACAATAAAGAACAGATTAGAGGCACCCAGAGGCAATTGTAACTGTAGACCCCTTGAGAACAAGTTCTCCGCTCACAAAGTGCACTGAGCCCACCCACTCAGACTAGTTGAGGATCCAATGATGAAACATGCCGTGGGTGGTAGCTGTGGGCGGACATCCTTATAAATAATCTAAATGATACCTATGGTCCCACATTTAACTACTCTTCAGTGAACATATAAGGTAGGATAAACCTCTCATATTAATTGGATTTCATTAGATTTTGACAATTATGTTGTCATTTTTCTTATTCACGTTTTCTCCTTTGTACTATATTGGATTGAGAATTTTATTTTATTGTGCTGTTTTTTCTTTACTGCTCAGTTTTTTCATAGTGCTTAAGTACCTAACACACATTTCTGTGGGGAAATGTGTGCGCCCTTAAACATGGTTACCAGGGCATATGACAAGGTTTTCTCACTAGAACTGTGCTCTTACCTATTAAGGTTTTGAGAAAGTGGATTATTAGTAGGGGTGGATGGTAGCGTCCAACAAGTAATAATTCAACTATTCTTGATAGGTCCAGTAAAGATTTAATTAACTGAAATCTGAGCTCAACCCATGATAACTATGGCACAAAACAGGAAGGCTTAGCTTACGAAATTGTGTAAAGTGTTTAGAAATACAATAAAAACCCTACTGCAATTTATAAAAATAGAGAATATTTCAATGAACAAAATTACACAAAATGCCAAAAATCTAAAAATGCAAACTACAGATGTGAATGTTAAAGTTTCAAATGAAAATAGCACAAAAAGCATACACTTCCAACCACAGGTATCAGGTTGAGTTAGACTGGGCAAGGACTGACCACGATGGAGTGCAGTTAAGACACAAGGACCACCTTGTGCCTGGTGAAAGAGTTAGCTTCAGAAGGTAGAGTCCTCAGCGGGGCATGGCTGCAGGCTGTATCCGAAGAAGGGCTTGTCCATGATGGGTTAGTAAAGGACAAAGTCTCAGTGAAGCAGCAACAAAGGCAGGAAATCCACTGTGCAGCTAAAGTACGTAGTTCGATCCCAGGAAACTGTTGATGCTGATCGGATGCTGCTCAGCGCTGGGCTTGGTGAAGAATTATACCTTCGGACTTATGGCTGATTTAGTTTTCACAGGATGGGTTACTCCATCACAAACGTGATGGACATCCCAGCTGCTGTATTACAATTGCCATTGAATATAATGCACTTATAATATGGCGGACGGGATAGCCACCACGTTTGTGATGGAGTAAAGCATCTGCCAAACTCTAAATCAGGCCCTTGGACACCTTTACTGGTAGATGGGTTTCCTCACCAAGTCATGGCTGCAGGCTTATCCGAAAAGCGCTTAACATCCTCAGATGCCGGTAGGTATCGGGCCCACAGAATCAAAATTAGCTCTATGGAGTAGATCGTAGTGAGGGCTGCATCAAAGTAAGGTCTGCCAGGTATGCAGCCTTGGCAGGCTGGCTGGCAGGTTGGTTCCGGTCCCTCATACCAGGGATGCACCCATGGTAGGCTGGCTGGCAGGTTGGCTCTGGTTCCTTAACAGCTCTCTAGGCAAAACGTTATCAAAAGGATTCTAAGTTCCAGCTTTTGAGGTTTGAACAGAAGGAGTAAACTCTGGCAGCAGTCAAGGGTTTCAGGGCCTTAAGAATAGCACATGGGGGTCAGGACTCTGTAACAGAAGCATGCAAAAAAGAAAGGGATGAAGGAAATGCTTAAAATATTCTTGATCACTATTAATTGCTCAAGCCATATCTCAGTGCATCATTATTTTCCATGCCATGCTACCTCAGTTTGGATCCCGATATATGCAAATCAGTCTTGACCCTGAATGTTTTATATTTAATGTTCACTTGTCCTGATTTTGTATATCATACACTCTGCCTCAGTGAGCAATAAAGCTTACTTAGGGTTGACTACAAATATTTGATATAATATTTAAAAGGAGAATTTAAGCCTATTCAAAAAAGTTTATTTTGACAGGTCGAGTTTTAACATGCACAGGCCAGATTACTGGTGGCAGGCCAGCAGTCTTGTTTTTCATTGTCACTTCCATGGTGGCACAAAATGGTCTGAAGTCCACTAGAGACATTTACCTTTCAGGCCCTGGGTAAACTTTGTACCATATACTAGGAATGTATAGGTACGTTAAATATGCCAATTAGGAGTATAGCCAATCTCAACATTTTTTTAGGGGTCAAAGCACATGCACTGGGGCCTGATTAGCTGAGTTCCAGTGCACAGACCGAAATAAATACAGCAGCATCAGTCCAACAAATGGAGGTGATCATGTAAAAAGAGGCATTTTCTTACAATGGTATCGTAGTATTAAGTTTGTAACACTACAACCACCCCTGCTAAAATTAATAATTACACATCTCACATCTCTTACACGCAAATCGAGAGGTTTTTCAATTTCATCAACTTTAAAAGTTTATTTGTTTAAGCTACCCAAAAATATTTTAAAACAATGCATGTTCACCCGCATGGATGGATGCTTAAGCCTGGATTTGTCAGGCAAATACATGGAGTGCTATATTACAAAACTAAGGGCCAGATGTAGGTAATCCTGAAATGCAGAGTCCTTCATAGCCATTTTTACAGAATCGCTCCTAAGAACTTGGTATTACAGATGTGCGTAAAAATTCGGTAAAAATTACCAAATCGGTAATAAACGGTAAAAATTAGCGATTCGGAAAGAATCGGTAAAAATAAATACCGATTCCCCATTACCGATTCGGTATCACTGATTCCTTAATACCGAATCGGTAATTAGCGATTCGGTAATTTAAAAATCGGTAATTGTCGAATCAGCCAATCCTGTGCATCCTCATTACCTCCCAAACAGGAAGTGGCCACACCCATGCAACTGCAATGATTCTGAAGCTGTTTGTGAGGCAGGGAGCACAACAAACAAGCCAGGACCAACTCAACAAACTATTTGCTGACAACACTGAGCAACTATGGGCAACCAGGAGAGGGAGAAGGATGCAGCTGAAAGAAAGAGGAAGCACAAATTCAGCAAACGAGAGCTGGAGGTCCTTATTGAGGATGTCACTAAGGAACACAACAAACTTTTTGGGAAACAGTCTCTGCACGTGCCTGAATCCCAGAAAAGGCAGATTTGGCTTGTCATACAAGAAAAAATAAATGCCATTGGAGTAACCCAGCGCTCCATTGAGGAACTCAAAAAACGCTGGTGTGACCTGAGGAAGCGTGCTCAGGAGAGGCTGGCAGAGAGGCAGATGCAAGCCAACCGCACAGGTGGAGGGAGAAACACAGCACCTGCACCAACTGCCCTGGATCTCCTGGTCGAATCCACCCTCCAGCCGGAGAGTGTGAGTGGGATTGGGGATGCAGACAGCTCAGCCAGAGCTGGCAACAAACAAGGTAAGATGCATGCACTGCTTGCTGTGCCCCCCACTCCCTTACCCCAATCCCCAATGAGGCATTGTGAATCCCACTCCAGTACATGTTTTACTAGAAACCAGCAATGCATTATGGGAAATGTAGTCAGAAGTATCACATGTCAGAACAGTCAGTCCACTGAACCCAAAGGCACACATCAGCAATTAACAAGCAGAGGACAGTCAGTTTGATTGGCAGGCATAAAAATTTATTATTACACAAATGCTGTCAGATAAGTGAGCAAATGTACATTCTGTCTTCACAGGCGAGCCATCGCGCAGGGCTGCAGAGGGGAGCAAAGGAAAGGCACCCAGGACAGAGAGGACACAAGAGGAGGAGGTCCTGTCACCCGCAGGGCACACCACCCCACCACCACCACCACCACCATTACCACCACCACAACCATCACCATCACCATCACCACTACCACCCCCATCACCACCACCACCATCAACGCCACCAGCACCGAGAGCCAGGAGGCATGCAGTGGCCAGTCTCCAGCAGATGAAGGTGTCTGAGGAGAACAGCATAGGAGGACAACAGTCCACGGTGGCTGAGAATGCCAACGGTGCAGGCTCACAGTCCCCCACAGAGTGCGCCCACACATGTGCCGGACACCGCAGGGCAAGGGCAGCCAGTCCAGCTTCACAGGGTGATGATGAGAGTGTGTTCACCAGTCTTGAGGGGAACATGCTAAAGGTGCAGCGCCTGCAAGGGAAAAGCCATAAGGTCAGTCCAGCGGCAGATGGTAGAGATGAATGGGCACATCCTGCGAATAGAGAAGGGCATCTGTTCCATGAACAATACTGTGGCTGAGGGCATGAGGGACATGTCCAAGGCAGTGAGGCTGCTGTGCAGCATATTGGATGAGGACCGTTTGGCAAGGCGCAGGGAGAGGCAGAAACTTGACAACTACACCAAGGAGGTGAACCGCCTCTCCACTGCCACCTCTCTGCTCTGCAGGCACTCGGTGGCCATGCAGGAGGAGATGGCCCACTGCAGCCGTGATGTGGCAAGGGGCTTGTCACAGTGACCAATGCACCAGAAGTGCTACAGACCAACCAGGTAGCCTCTACAGGTGGTGGGGGGATAGTCACAGTAGCATCACGCCACCTATCACAGAGTCCAGGAGGTGCAGCGAACGGCACAGCGCTGCCGCAGGACAGACTGGCAGTGAGGACAGTGTGCCCAAGGAACGCAGCAGTGCAGCGCGTGGTCGCAGGAAGTAATGCCAGCCATCACATGGTTTACCGAAATGGGTGGTGTAACCCGTTATGGTTTTGGGAACTGCATTTATATTAGGCCTGGCATGTGACGCCCTTCATGTTGTGGTGGTGTGCTATGATAATTAAACACCGTCACTCACTTACTGTAACTGGCTGTGTCTCCTTACTTACTCAGAAATAGTTGTGTGTTATCTCAGCCCGTCTGTGCCTCCCATCATGTGCTGCTGCCACACCTGCTGCGCTGTGCTCTGGCTGTGGACAGTCCTCACCCTCGTACTCAGAGTCAGTTAATTCCTTTCTTTGTGGCAAGGTTATGCAGCCTGCCACAGCTATCACCCCCTGGTAACTTCCTGATGCAAGTAGGTGCAGGCTAAAGAGCACCTGAATATGTGTTGGTATGGCGTGCGCCCTTGGTGTCTGATGCTCCAGGTGTGGGTGCAGGTCCTGTATCAGGTCTAGGATGGTTTGGGAGTGTAGCCTGTACCTCTCAGGTATTTCAGCCTCAGTCATTTGGAACAGTGTAACACGCAGTCTGTACACACGCTCCTCCCGTCTCCAGATCCTTAGTCCTGCTGCTCGCAAACGTAGACGCCTTGCTATCACGTAGAAGGCCACCATTGTATTCACACTGTTGCATTTTGGGGCTGTTTATATGCAGTGCACCTGATTACCACCTGCTTTGAGTCAGTGGTAATTAGCGACTCTTAAATACCGAAAATGCTGTATTACCGATTTTTGGTACATCACACTTGCGATTATTTGAGGATTTCTTATTTACCGATTCGGTATTTAGGGGCTTTGGTGTCTGCTAATCGCTAAATAAGGAATCGGTAACTGGTTTCCCTTATTTTTACCGATTCCTTATTTGCGATGGCGTTCGGTATTCCCTACATCGCACATGGCTAAATACCGGTCGGTAACGCAGATATTTAACTAATTTCGGCGTTACCGACCGGTATTTAGCCACCTACATCTGGCCCTTAGTACTTTAACTTTGATAGAGCGCCATGTTGTTCTGAAAATTGTAGGGGTGCATCATAATCACTGTTAGTCCGCACCCACATATTAAAGGATCCATATTAACATGTGACTTAGAATTGTGCTACTAAACCCTGCTTATAATAGAGTGATAAGAAATGTAGTTGAGTCATTTATGAAGGGTAATGTCGTAGTTGATTGCAAATGTATTTTAGTCAATGCATAATAATCGGCTTCTCGTGTAATGTGATGCATTAGGTTTAAACGTGCACCATATTAAAGTCTGCACGTGTTGTTTGCTTATTCATATATGAAGTATAATGAATCCAAATGCTTAAGAGTGATGATAGAAATGTGTGTTTAAATTGTGTAAAGGCCTGATCGCATATATGGTAAAAGAAAAGCCTGTTCGTTTCTTATGTTAGCTAAATATTGTAGGCCGAAAATGATTTCCCTTGGTAAGGCTTTGGGTTTCAGAGACGTTAGAAAATCTCAGAGAAGTGGAAAGTTTCTCGTTCCCATGTTTCTGTTGCAGGTGCAAGGACACCTAGCTCGTTAGAGAAACTAACCCTTTGTTTTATGAGTTAGAATGGCATGAGAAGCCAATATGGGAGTATACTGGAATGCAGGGATGATACTTTCAGCGGAGATGGTGCCTGGGACCCAAGGTCAAGCTAACCGTCGTTGGATAAGAGACAAGTTTCAGTGGAAAAGTACTAGGAGAAAACCTGGCTGAAGAGGTGTGCCGGAGGGCATGTTCTACGTTTTTGGGATTTTGACTTAGGGACAGTGCCCCGTGGGTTGAGCAGTTGCGGTTTAGATGGGGAGCTAGAAGGAGCATCTTAGAACGAGCTCTGACTAAGTGAGTGTACTTCTAAGGAAGTCTTCACTTCTGACACCTTTTACTCTTTTGCCTGGGAGGGAAAATGCTAAGTAGGGATGTCATCTTAGAGGTAGAGTAGGGATAGACTAACTGATTTTCTTTTAGGTGAATGACTTGTAACTTCCAGATTGGATTTGTTATTGCCTGCCTGATGTTACTAGAGTTGACTATTCTTCTTATTCTGAGTCAGATGAGACTCCTGCGTAGGATATTCTTTGTATTAGTGCCCATTTATTTTCTTAACCTCGTGTTGAGGTGCTTGTACGTGCAGTTATTTTTGGCTTTGTTATAAATCCCTAAAATTTTCATTTCAGAGTCATTGGTTCTTTAGAGTCCAAATTCATTTTCCTTGATTATGTTGATGTTGGATTTCCTCCCCTCCACACTATTTAGCAGATAAAAAGATTCTGGCGACCTGAGATGATTCTTGGTGATGGTAAGACAGATAAGAATCTGGCTTTATCAACTTCATAAACAGAAAGTCGTTTGTGCACAAAATGCATTTCTTTTTCTAAAAGTCTGTGAAACAAACACACTTAAATGTCACAGTGGATATGTCATAACCAAGGTTATGAAATATATAAGGCTTTATAACTGCAGCAGCACCTTATATGTTATGTATAAATATACAACTTAAGCAGCACATATTGAATTTGTCTTCAAAGCATTTGTTTTTGCTTAGCACATCATGTCTTGACATTGCATTATTTTGAATTTGTACAGACTCTTGGGATGAAACTGAATGTGCAACTCAGTTGCAGATGCTTGATATGGTATACTAAACATGTAGTAGGGAAACATTGTCTAACTGAAGTCTTAAATATCATTCTTCTCTTGAATCAGATTGATTGCTTTCACTTTCAAATTCATTCACAACATCTGGAATACATGTGAAGCTATTTTAATTGATATTTAAAATTGAATTGAAAAGCTATACATATTGTTTATATAATGCTCACAAACAATAGTAACTTGATACGTGTTCCTAATAACCAGATAATATTGGCACTAAATATTAAACGGGGTGCCTAAGTCCTAATGGGACCAACTCCTCCGATCTACAAGGTAACCACTAATCTTGGTAGCTGCAACCCTTTCCTTCGCACCAGCTTACTGAATAGCTGAAATACTTCTGAGCCCAACAGTCTCATTAAATCAATTGCCGGTTGATGTCATGTTTTAGTGGAGATATAATCTAATTGGCAATATTCAAACCAGCCATATTTTGTGGTCGGTTTGCAGCTTTGCAATAATGCAAATGGTGTATTCTTGAATGGAATTTACACTTTTTAGGGCTCGTGCCCTGCGTTGCACTGCGCAGCAGTGCTCGCGCAGGCGAGAGCCCTTTTGTCCGGGGTTTGAAAACGGACCCTGGAATCGCACACGCTCGTGCGTGTGCTTTTCCTTTTAGGTTCCGCTATTGGGCTTTGTGTGCGTGTTTTTTTAAACAGAGCACACAATAGGCCAAAGGGGGGTGCATTGCTCCGCCCATGGCCTATTGGTATCACTAAAGCCCATATGTTTTCAATTATCGTGCCCAGACACGGGTGCGGTAATTGAAAACACATATGCCTCGCAGTGGTGCGCGAGCGCGCACCAATCGCAGGCGTGTTTTTTTTATTTTACATTAGCGATTGCTTTTTTTTTCTTGCCCCCCCTCGTTGCAGCTTGCGTCTCTCCTGCCTGAGGAGCCACCCATGCAGCACAGCACTTTACATTAATGAGGTGAGAGAGATGCAGAGGCGGGGGAGTAGCACTAGCAGAGAGTTGTAATTCTATGCAAGTGAATGTACATGAGATTAAATGTGTGCATGTATTTGTGTATGCATACCTGGGTATAATAGGTGTCTGCCAATCCGGTACAGGCAGATAATTGTTCTTCAGAGTTTACCACCTAACGCAATGGTGTATTGTTTTGTGCCACGGTGTGCAGTGACTTTTCACATTCCCTGTTCTTTATTGAGAAAGAGCGCTCTTTAGAGTGGGTCACGCGCCGAAATGGTACTAAAAATTTAAAAAGTGGCTCAGTAGTTTTTGCTAAACTGAGGCCATTTAAACAAAAACAAAATATCAATCCCATTCCTCTGTGTTTTTGTGAATTATTATATGTGAAAGGTGCAGGTGTGCGTGGCTGTTTTGCCTCCTGGACGTTTCTATAGACCAATTTGGTAACGTTGTTTGTCTGCAGTTCTTTGCAACAATTGGGCGTGAGGCACAGAATGGAGCGCACGTGCGCGTGGCTCAGAGCAAGCCCTCCCCTCTCAAACACTATTCACCTGTTGGAGGCTCGTGGGGTCAATGGCACCCTTTGTAAAGGGTAGCTAATCACAAACACAACGAAGATACCGATGGATAGCATACAAGGTTGTGGAAAAGTACACCAGGTTAGTAGTATCATGGTCATTTTAGTACACACAATTCCAAATAATTGTATGCAAACAGTACAAAGGGCAATGGAGGCGGCGAGTGACAGAGGCCCTGGGTGTTGCAGGGTGGGGTTGTAACGGCAGACTCTCATCTTTCCTCCTTATTACTCTCCTGCTCACTGGGTCTCTCCTCACTGTCGCCCATCTTATGCTTTGACACCTGAAAACTGTCTCCACCTCAAATTTAACAACATATAAACGGAACTTGCTGTCGCAAAAATGCCCAGAATTCTGGATGAGTCCAGCTGAGGAAGAATACTTTTAAATGGTGAACGTCAGGTCTCAAGAAAGATCATCCAGGCATAGCATAACTGTGCTCAGCCTCCCCCAAATGCTGTCACATACACACTCGCCCTGTATCTCCCGATCCCTTTGATCCATGCCATGATGTATTTTTCACATGCAGAAGTTATTAACTACAATGTTTTAAACAGCTGGAGCACAAGGGGATAAATCCCTGCAGTAACCTATAATGACTTGAAACGGAGTATTGCAATGCTAGTGAAAATAAAATCTGCTCCTCTGCACCTTTATTCATATGACACTACATTCACACGTTTATTATTATAGGTGAAAGTTTAGTATCTACTGCATTATAGATTTCGTGTTACATAAAATCACTGTATATCAGTGCTTTAGATGGGCAGGTAATGATTACCTGCACTTCTTTATTTTGCAGGGAGCGTATCTGCACTTCTCAGCAGAGTTGCAATGCTTTTAATTGGACTGTACCAGCACTTATCAGACTCAAGAAAGTACTCTGGTATAGGGGGCCATTTTAAGCACTGCTTTACATAGCAATACGACTGATCCTATAAGTGTAAAGTATGCAAGATTTAACCCATTTAGTTCTTGTTCTGATGTTTATTGCATATGCACGCGAAAATCTGTATTGCACAAACCACATATATAAATATGCCAATAGTAATGTGTTAATTTTACAGTGCTGTTATTACTCAATCGAATGGTACTCATTTTATGACCTCAGAAAGATAAAAGTCTGAGTCGTGGGAGCCAGCATTTGAAATTTTGACATGCTGGTCACAATAGATACCATCAGTGAATGGTTAACTTACGAAACCATGATGAATTTTCATATTGCTTATCATCCACTTATTTCTTTCGGCCTGTCATTTTTGTTAGCTTTACATTCCGCAACTTATTTTACGGAAATGTACTTCAATATCCTTAAAATCCTTTGCAAATTAAAGTCCCACTTTGCAGGCAAACAGGTACAGCAGTGTAGTAGGTGCTGTAATAAGCATGCTGTTTTTTCATGTTAATTGTCATATTTTTCTGTTCTGTGTAGAACAAACAGAAGTATCCGACGACAGTGACACATCCAGTTCACTTTAATCAAAGAAAACCAATGACCCAGACCTGAGAAATTATCGCCTACATAGACTCTCAATACCACATAAATACTATCCACATAATTCACTTCACACCATGCCACATAATTCCACTCCACAAATCCACTCCACACCACATAGTTCCACCCCACACAATTCCACAACTAACAACTACAATCCAACCCACATAATTCCACTCCACTCCACGTACATACACTCCATACACATTGGTCAAATACATTGTCATTTACAACGCCAGTAGCTCCAACTCAAGCAAATGCGAGACCTATTGCATTTTCAATGCTTGTTATATTTGTATTAACTATGTTATGAAAGATTTCAGTGACAGAGAAGTAAGCTAGTTTTAAAAGAAACGTGTAATTTTGTTAACGTTTCATGCATGTAGGCAAAACATATTAAGCCCAATACTCAAAGAGTTGTAGCACACCTGTAGTGCACACTTTACTCAGAGCAGATGTGTGACAAACCGCACCAGGTCATAACTGGGGCTCGGGGTTGTGGTATGACCAGATATTTGCAAGCCTGACAACTCAAGCATAACTATCTGGAGCTTATTCTATACCTGCCCCCTCATCACAAATAGGAGTGGAGGAACCATGCTCCATCTTTGTAAGGAGCCACCTGTCCCGCGCCTTGGTTGTTCACAGAATGCCTTATATTTCTACTACAGTTACAGGGACGTAAAAATCAGAAACGAGGCAACTTCCTTTTATTAAAATTAATATTTTATTTTTAAAAGTCAGTTTTGTTCAACATACAAAGATCACAGAGTTCAAAAACATAGCAATAAGCATAAAATTCCACAGTACAAAACATAAGACAAAGATAAAAAAACAGGCCACAACTGGAAGAACATATACAAAAAAGAAGAATCAGCTGGAGCAGAAACACGGGGGACAACATGGCGGCAGCTAGTAACGCTGGTCGCTAGGTCCCGCTGAGCACCGCCACCATAGCATGTTAATGACCCCCCCCTCCCTAACCCATATGTGCCTCACCGGGTCGCTCTCTGTCTTCTGCGTACTCCGAAAAGTAGCGGATTGCCAAAGGAGCTCAACGGGGAAACTGCTGGTCTGGCGCCGCCCTGGAGCTGTGGAAGAGTCGCAGGGCGGCAGCGTGAGGTCTCTTCAGGGCTAGTGGGAGCATCGTCAGCACAAGCGCTGCTCCCCAAACTCCCCAAACTCCCCAAACTCCCCAAACTGCAAACAGTGATACGCATGAAGCAGGGTACCCTTTAGGAACTATGGATACCATACCAGGGAGCACAAAAGGAGAGCGCTCCCACGGTAGAGGCAGCGGGAGGAAGAAAGTTGTAAACAAGACTGCTGGTAAGGGTGCCATACCCCCGAGGGGAAGAGGAGTTTGTTTAAAAAATGTAGCGGCTAATGTGTGAGTGGAGAGGCAGCTGTGTAGTTTTTAAGTAGGACCTGCTGTCATTGAGACTGACACTGAGACCATTTCAAATCCGGAGCAAGTAAGGGGCCCCCCCTTCCCTTTGCAAAGGCTATATCACCCCTTTTACTTTTAAAGCTAGCACAGAGGAGGTTAGCACCAAGGGGGGAGTGGTCCAGGAAACCCAAAAGGTACAGGGGCAAGAAAAGTAGAAGTTAGATCTTTACCCGCAAAATAAAAGTTGCCCCTTTTGAGGACCTTTTTTAAAGTTCTCCCACCAGTGGTTATCCTTAAAAATCAGGATAAGAACATGGAGAAGCAGCCTAGAACCCCAGGAGCGTTTGACAAGGGGGGACACCCACCCAATACTAAAAGAGGTGGAAGGTGAGAGAGGGGAGGCCTGTGAAGATGGGTACACTTCAGATAACAACTGGGAAACACCCTCTTTGGAAGAGCTTTTAAAAAGTCATAGCGATTATGAAGAAAATGCTGTTGCTGGCACTGGGGGGGTTCTCTAGAGGATATTTTTGCCTCACTCTACAGAGACATCAGAAAATGCTTCACGGTATCTGAGGCCAATCAGAGCGAGATACGCAATTTTTGTAGGGTTCTAGAAAAAAATAGATTCTCTTGCAGTGAGAACCAGACACTGGAAACTAAGGTTGTTGACCTAAGGGCGGACTTAAGTGACAGCAAAAAAGAGATTCTAGCACTACAGAGGATGGAGCAATTACCAAAGGAGAAGGTGGAACAGCTGGAAAATAAATCTAGAAAGAATAACCTGTGTATACTGAATGTCCCTGAGGGTTGGGAGGGAAACAATTTAAAATCATTTGTGGTCTCATTAATAAAGGATGCCCTCCAGATGGAGGAATTTGAGGCAGGAATAGAAAAGGACATTCAGTGGATACACAGAGACCCTTTTAGGAAAAATCTGAATAGAGTGAAGCCACGGAAAATCTTTCTCAATTTTCAAACGTATGCCCTGAAAGAAAAAATACTTCTAGGTGCATTGAAACTTTTGAAATTAGGTCAAACCCGGCCCGTGCTACTCTGGCTAGGCGGAAAGCGCCTCGAGGAGTTTCGAAAAACAGTTGCATTAGCACAGCTTAAATTTAAATTAATTGTTCACCAACTTACTAGACTTACCTGGCCTGGTTATAATGGTGGGAGATTTTAATGTCACTATGGATCTAAAGTTGGATAAATCCAGTAATAGTAGGGCTATACCTACTCCAAAATCCCAGGTACCTCTTTAGATCTATGATGAGGCAACATGCCCTTAGTGATCTATGGAGAGAGAGGGCAGGAGCTCTGCAAGGCACTTCATTTCATAATAAAAATATAGGCATGGATCGAGGATCGATAATTATTTAGTAGATGCAAGTCTTAAACAAGATGTGTTAGACACTGAATAACTTGTCGCACATCTGTCTGACCACTCAGCAGTAATAATAACATTGAGGAATGACTGCCGACATAAGGATAAAAGGTGGACTTTGGATCGCACTAGTTTAACAGGGACAGAAATAATAGATGCCTTGAAGATAGAAGTGAGTGAGTTTCTACAAATTAATTGTGGTTCTGCCCCAATCGGGATAGTATGGGATACTCTGAAAGCTTTTATTAGGGGCAAGATCACAAGTATACTTAGCTATAGAAAGTTAGCCCACTTTGAGTATGGGGAGAGAGCAGGGAAGCTCTTAGCCTGGAAGATCAAGACAGAACAAAATTTAAATCATATCAACAGAATAAAAGTGGGACAGTCTGATGTAATGTTAACAAATGATTCAGACTTGGAAGAAGCAATTTCTAAATGTTTTCAAGATCTGTATTCCAAAGAGGACGAGGTCTCAGAGGAAGAGGCGATAGTCTGGCTAGCCGAGTTCGTTAAACCTTTGGACCAAGATCAGAGAGAGAGTCTCAATCAAGACGTAACAGAAGAAGAAGTGAGGAAGGCCATACATGCCTCCTAGGGTGGGAAAGCCGCTGGGCCAGATGGGATACCAGCAGAACTGTATAAGGTTCTAGAGGATGTCCTCGCTCCCTTCTTGACAATTAGGTAATTAGAGAAATTTTAGAGAATGGGATGGAACTTCCTAGATCATAGAATTAAGCGACAATTTTGCTTATTTTGAAACCAGGCAAGGACCCCACCTATTGTGAGTCATATAGACCTATATCCCTATTAAACACTGATTATAACATTTTTACCACCATCACGGCAGGGAGACTTAGCAAGGATGTGGGAGTGGGGGGGTAATTCATAAGGATCAGAAGGGTTTCATCAAGGGGAGGCACATTCATGAACTAACGTATGGGCTCATTGGAGAAACTGATGTGCTACATCTTATTCTGCCCCTCTTGCAGTTATTATGTTAGCTGCTTCTAAGGCCTTCGATAGGGTTAGGTGGTCTTATTTGTCAGTGGTTTTGAAGAGACTCGAGCTAGGGCATAAATTCTGTAGGAAAGTTCAATTAATATATCAAAGCCCCAATGCAAGAGTTTTAGTTAACGGGAACTTAACTGCACCTTTTAAAATCTCAAGTGGTAAAAGACAGCGATGTCCACTGTCCCCCCTGTTATACAATCAGTATAGAAAGCCCATTGGCCAGAAATTGAGGACAGCAACTAACATTCCTCCCTTCTCTTGGGGGACCTGGGAGAAGAAAGTTTCATTATATGCAGATGATCTGGTAATCTTTTCCTCCGACCTAGAGGCCGCGTTATCTCATACTATACAGATGCTATGGGGTTTGTTGGAATATCAGGTTATCTGATAAATGAGGCCAGAACAGAAATCATGGTCTGGAAGCAGAGGAAAGATAACCTGTTGATCAAGAAGGATATGAAATATCTGGGGATTAAAATTGTGAAGGATAAAAATAAAATCCCGGAAATGAATCTGCTGAGAATTTTATGAGAAATAGTGCAGTTACTCAAGAGCTGGGTACATCTTCCTCTTACGATTTTCGGTCGAGTTAATTTGGTTAAGATAGTGATTTTGCCAAAAATCACTTATTTATTTAACACCATCTCTCTTCATTTTGAGAAACCAACAATAGATAGGATCCAACAGGTGATAAACTCTTTTATCTGGGCATATAAAGGGGTCCGGATCTCTTGGAAAAATTGCGGGGACGGAGAGAGAAAGGGAGACTATCGTTACCGGACATTCAGTACTATACTTGGGTTCTTCAAATCACTTACTCCAGAACTCTCTTTAGAACCTCAGATGATACAGATGTCGGAGTTATGTTCTCTGCATTGCTAAAAGCAAACAAAATTGGCACTGGTGATTTTCTTTTTAAGTTTTGGGACCCAAAATATTTCAAGAAGATTAAGTTAAGAGTACTACAGGCACTCACCAGAATGTGGTACATGACAAGAAGGACTCTCAAAATAGACTACTATTTCTTTTCTGCCCCAATTTGGGACTCCCCGGGGACACCGGAATGCCTGAAGAATAAATTGGCGTTATCAATGAGGGAGACGGGTATGCTTGTCTGGGGGGATATTACACAGGACAGACAGCTAGTCACATGGAGCAGGATAAACGACCTTATGGGGGACAACATTTTCCATTTTAAGTGTATACAGTTGAAGAGTTGGGAGCAGGCACTAAAAACACCACTGGGTGCACCCAATGATTTGGAGGAACAACTGGCAGGTAAACTCCTCAGTGTGAAAGAAGTCTCCTTTTGGTACTAGGGTTTGCAAGACACCATTGATGGAGAATTAACCTTGGTAGAAGATCCATGGGGAAGATGGTTGGCGAGCTCCAACTTACAACATATTTGGCAAGTATCGATGCGTATACTTTATACTGTTGTTAAGCCTGCTTTTTAAAAAAAAGAAATCACTTCTTTTCACTTCATAGGGCATATATAACACCTGAAAAGCTACCCAAAATGGGGAAAGGGAAGTTGGCTGCCTGCGCAAAGTGGGCTTGGAAAAAGCGACAGATGTACATATGTTCTCTCAATGTACACAAATACAGAATTTTGGGCAGGTAGTTGAAGCAACATTTTCAGGTATTTTGAGTATACACATACAGGTAAGCCTCTCACTAATTATTTTTGGGGTGATGGAGGGTGTGTCAGGTGTCAGTAGGAACATTTTGTTTTACGCACTATTGCTTGCCAGAAATGAGTTATGCGGTAACTGGATAAGTGAAATATAACCTCAGCATTGAAAGTGGTTAGAGTCCATGTTTTATATGTCAAGAATGGACTTGCTAGGAAAGGGGTCCAAAAAGAGTAAAAGATTCTGGGATATACTAAAAATTTGGGAAGGATCTAATTATATTCAATGAATGCGTAAAATAGCAATAATAGGAAGAACCCCCTGTCCAATGATTACACCAGCATAATTCTCTGCTTTAAGCTGCAAGGATCTCCCAGTGCATTCTATGCAGCCACCGGAAAATTGGGCGTTGTCTGAGAGAGATATACCAGAAGGAGGATGGTGTCTTAACCCAGTGCCCTTTTTCTCTACCCCTTGTGGTGGTCCGTGTTTGTCTCCTTCAGAGAAAAGGCAGGGTAAAAGTCATTAAAATCTGAGGTGAATGAGGACAACAACAAAAAAAAGAATCAGCAAAGTTCTAACTGGAGGGGTGGAATATAAATAAAATTAAAAAGCAAAAAAAGGAAATTACAGTATTATTCATGATTAGAGTTTAAAAACTCCCAGATTAAATTAATCCAGATTTCTTCAAATGTTTCCAGGGAAGAGAGACCTTTAGCTTTTGCCAGAACTAACTCTGTTGGATGAGGGCACTCCATTCAGTCACTTTTGGAGGGGCTGTGAAGACCCAAGACCTTGCAGTGCAAAGCATTATCTCCTTAGTAGAAGTAAGATTTGATGGCCAAAACTGCATTACATAAACGTAATTGCCCAATCCCAGAATTCTTGTAAAACAGAACATAACACAAACATATGTATGATGTCTGCAGCTGGTAAATTAGATTTAGGACATTCAAGCTTATCTGAGGTAGAATTCATTCCCCATTGAGAAATGTTATCTAGGGTATAAATAGGAGAAAGATTGTCCAAGTAGTTGCAATTTTAAATTAGTAGAGTGTACAGATCTGTTGAGTATCTCTAATGTGCTCTAAATCTCTGCAAGTAGGATCTCAGATGCAAGACACTGGCTCCATTTGTAGCTAACAAGACAGTATCATCCATAACATACTGACAGAAGTCTTGGTACAATATACTAATCAAAGGTTTTCTAGCAGATTTATTGTGATACAGCTCAGTTCTGAGCCTTCCATATCAACCAAGTGTTCACAGCCTGAAAATAGATAGTCCCTAATTTGTAAGTACTTAAAAAAACATTATGGGGAGTTCATACTTATCTTCCAATCCCGAAAAGGATAAGAGACCATTCAGGTGGTACAGCGGGCCCAACGTTGAAAACCCATGCTGTGCCCAAACCCGACAGATTGAATCATGGACGATTAGGTGAAAAGCAGGATCATCCCAAAGTGGTGTATCTTTATTTTAATAAGCTAATAAATATCTAGTGTAAATCCCCTGACAAATATAAATGATATCACCTATTATTTTAAAGCATACCCTCTTCACTTATTATTATTATTATTTATTTATTTTTTTAACTTTATTTATGGCAGTCTGGAACACAGCTATTCAGCCGACATCCCGGAGGTTCGGCAGCCAATTAAGTACAACACATGGAAGTGTCCACAGCTCTGGTACAGGAAAAACAAAGGTTCCTTTTTTAAACAACCTAAAGTAAATAACACAAGCAAGGCAGTATACACAATGAACTCGTGCCAGTTCCCGGTGGGGGCGCGGCCCCATTCCCAAAGTCAGAACAAAGCCACCGGTCGGGTGGATGAGGGAGAAGCAGAGGCGCTAACATTCTAGCATATAATCATCATAAAAATCCCAAGTTGGAAGTGAAGCTAGGGGGAAAGTTGCTCCTCTAACGGTTCAGTGACCGGGGGCAGACATATATCACCCCTATACTGGTTCCATCGCCCCCATATCTTATGCCATTTCTTAGGCCGCCCCCGGGCACTATACACCGTTTTCTCCCTAAACATGCTCCAGTCCATATTTTCCATCCATGCTTCCATAGCGGGAGGTCTCTGAGAACCCCACAGTCGCGCAATATCACGTTTCGCCACCATATTTCCTAGGGTCACCCATTGAGTCTGCGCCGCATCATAGTCAGTAGGACCCCAGACATTCAAAAGACAGCGCCGTGCCTCTGGCAGCAGTGCAATACCCGTGACCTCCTGCATCACAACATGTATTCGCTTCCAGAACTCCGTGATCACACCACATTCCCATATGATATGTAGGAAGGTGCCCACCATCCCACAGCCCCTCTTACATAAGCCATCCTCGGAGAAACCCATATGAATCAGTCGGGGCCCCGTGACATAGACTCTATGAAGTATCTTAAGCTGCACCAGCCTCAGTCGTGCCGGGATCGCGACCTCCTTAGGAGAGGAGATGGCATACTGCCAGTCCTCATCATCCAGTTCAAGGCCGTCCCTAGTCCACTGATCACGCACCCCTAGGAGGAGGTCGGTCCGGACATTAACAAGCTTCTTGTAAATTAAGGAGATTGTACTCTCCGGCATATGGCCATCCAGGATCCGATCCTCCAAGGGAGAAGACTCAGGCACAGTCTCCCCCTCGACGAGGACGGACCGCAGAGCGTGGCGCACCTGTGCATACCGGAAATATTCCGTACGCTCCAGATCGTACTCCGTCCGTAGCTCGTCAAACGATTTCACTCTTCCCTTAACCAGCAGGTCCCCCACCCTGGATATCCCAATCAGGTCCCATTTCTCGAACCCCTTCGTGTGCCAAAGTTTCCCCAACATATCAGAGTCAAACAGCGGAGTAGCGAGGGTAAGCCTATCCTTCCAACCCAGCGAGTTCGTAACAGCCTTCCACACGTGCACCGCCGTCTTGGTTGGCCCCGTGAGGGACCCATCCATTGACCTGGAGTAGAGTGCTCTAAAGTAATTACCCCCACGCAACAACCACCGATCCATAGCGAAGCCGGGGCTCAGCGCCGGACCGTAGACTCCATGGTTGATCGCACTCAACTGAGTGGCCCAATAATATCTTCTAATGTCAGGAAGCGCGATACCCCCATCGTACCACGGAAGGGTCAGCTTTGCAATAGCTATACGCGGTCGGCCCTCCCACAGCAACGTGCGCTGGAGGCTCTCGACCTCCCGAAAATAGCTGGCCGGGACCAGCTCCAGGGTATTCTGCAGGGCATAGAGAAAGCGGGGAAGAGACATCATTTTGAACAGCAATGCACGGCCTAGGAGGGAAAGTGGCAACCGCCGCCAACCCGCCACATCACGCCGCAGGCGCGTCAATGGAGGGAGCAGGTTTCTCTCATATCGAACAATAGGATCGGTGGAGATATAGATCCCTAGATACAAAAAGCCCTCCTGGGCGATCTGGATCGAGCAATTCCGCGGGAGAACAGGGACGTCTCCACTTAGGGCATACAGATACGACTTCCCCCAGTTAATGGTGAGACCCGAGTTCCTACCAAAAGAAGTCAAAACGTCACAGACTACTATGAGAGACTTCCTGGGTGAAGTGAGGTATAGCAAAATGTCGTCGGTATAAAGAGAAATGCGGTCCTCATGATCTGGTGACCATCGGATCCCCCTTATGTCCGGGTGCCATCGTATCCATGCCGCCAGCGGTTCAAGAGCGAGAGCAAACAACAACGGCGACAGGGGACAGCCCTGCCTGGTGCCCCTCCCCAGCTCGAATGGGCAGGACGCCCTACCATTGACCGCGACTTTGGCCAAGGGTCCTTCATACAGTAGTCTCACCCAGCCAACAAAGCCAGGTCCAAAGCCGAATTTTGCAAGTGCAGCCCACAGATATGCCCACTCTACCGTGTCAAAAGCCATCATGACGTCAAGTGCAGCCACAATGGTCGACTCCCGCAGCGTCCCCGTCCTTGCGAGCATGCCGTGGATGCGCCTAAGGTTCAACGCAGTGTTACGGTGCGGGATGAAACCGGATTGGTCCGGGTGGATCAGGTCCCCGATCACCCTGATCAAACGGTTGGCCAGTATTTTAGCGAGGATTTTCGGCTCGGCATTAAGTAGCGAAATCGGCCTATATGAGCTGCATTTATTCCTGGGCTTGCCATCTTTGTGTATGACCACAATTGTCGCCAGGCGTTGGTCGAATGGAAGACATCCTATCTCCCGCGCCTCTACAAACATAGCTCGCAGGTGTGGAGCGATCTTGTCCGGCCGGAGTTTATACAACTCAATTGGCAGGCCATTCGGGCCCGAGGCCTTGCCCGGGCGCAGTGAACGAATAGCACCCGCGGCTTCGTCAGCTGTGATGTCACCATCTAGATCTTCCCTGTCTATGTCAGAGAGGCAAGGCAGAGCCAGATCGCGCAGAAGTTCACACGAGTCCTCCATCGGCCTGTCTGACACAGCGGTATAGACCGTGCGGAAATAATCTGCGAAGCACTGGACTACGCCATCCGGTTCAGTGACATTAACGCCACCCTCTGTTACTAGTTCTGGCACCACACGATTAACCCGCTCTTTTTTATCCAGCCACGCTATTAATTTCCCGGCCTTGTCCCCAACATCATACAGTCGCCCCTGCTGCTCCCTACTCAGGGCTTT
This sequence comes from Triturus cristatus, assembly GCF_964204655.1. Lineage (NCBI taxonomy): Eukaryota > Metazoa > Chordata > Amphibia > Caudata > Salamandridae > Triturus > Triturus cristatus. The sequence goes on from NC_140582.1 coordinate 589,930,152, forward strand.
GGCCGCATTCGTCACCAGGGCCTTATACTCCGACTGCTTTAGGCTCAATTTATGCAGCGTTGCTGCCGTAACCTCCTCCTCCAAATCCAACTCTAGAGCCTCTATCTCCACCTCGATCTGTGCGACCTCCGCATCCCTCCGACGTTTGGCTGCCGCTATCAAGGAAAGGGCCTCTCCTCTCAGCACAGTTTTAAACGCTTCCCACAAAGACACCGCAGACGTGACCGAGCCTAGATTTTCCTGGAAGTAGAGATCAACCGCCTTCAGCACCGCGCTATGAGTCGTAGGGTCACGGAGATACCAGGGGTCAATCGGAGCCACCCTGCCCACCACTCCTCGACTAACATCCATACAGATCCACACCGGCGAATGGTCAGAAATACCCCTAGCCATGTGCCTAGCCTCGGACACAAAGGAGGCATGTGCAGCCAAAGTAAGAACATAATCAATTCTAGAGAGACTGCCATGCGCCCCGGAGTGGAAAGTGTACTGCCGCTGAGTGGGATGCAGCAGTCTCCAACAGTCAACCAGACCAAGGGTATCCACAAAGTCTGAAAGCCATTTCTGCGCCCCCCCAGAGCTTCTTGGAGGGTGTCTATCAAGCAATCCGGTCACTTATTATTTTAAAGCGTACCCTCTCCCTTGCAATTTCCTGTGCATCAGCTTACCGACTACGCATAAAACTAGTAGGAGAAGGTGGGGTCTCGGTGAGCCTAAAGCAGGGTGAAAACCGGGAAAAAGATGTAAATCTAGTGACCATGCTAGTGTGCACATATGTACCAGTTCAGACCATGAAACACCAGTGCCCACATATCATAAGCTGAGCAGCCAAAACTGGCCAATGTGACTCAGGCCATTGCAACTTTTGTCAGTTAGTTAGTGATCACTGGTCGAATTAAAAATATCAAAAACACAATGCAGGAGAACTATTGACTTTAATTCGAGTTTGCATGTACTACTATTTCCTCATGATATGAACCTTGTAATAGTGAAATCCATCCATCAGATTCCCTCGTCAGCAATCACAGCTGAGGCTTCATCAAGAGTTTGTTCCACTCAGGAATATTTCATCTGTGCTAGAATCCGATCCAGAGATTCCAGCATGATGCACTTTCACAAATAACAACCAAAGACATTGTTTACGCCGAACATACTCCACTGTGTGCTTGCACTGAACGCTTGAGGTTCTGTAGGAGTTCTACCCCGCCAGATTGTTATTGTTAGCATGTTTTCAATCTCTTCTGCACCCACATTCTCAATTCGATGTCTGTCATTATTCGTTTTAGGGTTGGCCAATTTATTTAAAGTCCAAGTTGGAGTATTTTAGTTTTTAGTACTATTAGATTGAATATGTATTCTTGTTTCTGAAATAATTTGTCACTTTTCTGTCAGTTTCGAGTTTGCAATTTACTTAAATTGACCACCACAACTTCTGGAAGGGCAGTTTGTGCAGGGAGCAAACAAAGCACTATGGCTTAATTATTTTAAGAAGATATTTTGTTCTAATTCCGTTTGCCAAAGCCTGATTTCTTCGGTGTCTCTAGTTTATGGACCATCTACGGGGCATATCAGCAACAACCGGCGATAATTATCGCTCAGCGCTCTTAGCGTGAGGATAATTATCGTCGGATAACGTGGATTTTTATCGCTGAGATAGCATGCTATTAGCAACGCTTATCTCCTCAGTGATAAAAATCCTCACGCTAACTGCCTAACGTGAGATTATCGCTGGAAACCCAGCGATAATCTCACGTAGTGTGGCGTTAGCTTGCTGATAGGGACTCACAAACATAGCCATGATATCCACCTTCCATAGGATATCATGGCTAAGTCAGTCCTGAAGCAGGCGTAAGGAAAGTAGCAATAACAGGGGTTATCGCTACTTTTCTTGCCGCTATGCTTCATAGCGTGGGGCTTGATGATAGGAGAAATGTCGCTTAGCGACACTTCTCCTGTCATGTTAGGTCAGAAACGCCCACTTTGCATCTCATTAGAGATGCAAAGCTGGGCGTTAGGAATCCCCACGCTAAAGCAAGGTTTCACGCGTTAGCGTGGCCTTGCTAATTAGGCGATAAAATTATCGCCGCTTTTCGGCCGAAAACAGACGCAAAAGAGGCGATAATTTTTTATCGCCAGCTTGTAAATATGCCCCTATATTTCTTCCAGTCACTTTTACAGAAGACAAATAGCAGTACCTGCTTTTATAATCAAAGGTCCCTTTGGAGCTAATAAAATATGACAAAAATGTGCCTTGTTGATTGTCATCTCAGTCATTTTTCCCTGGGGCAATAAGGAGTATTCTGTTCTCTAAAATTGTTGCATTTTACTGAATAGTTAATTTCACTTTGCCCAGTCTGCCTCTTTACTAATATAATATAAATATGAGAATTGTAGTTTGTCCTGCCTTGCGATTGCGGGTGGGAACTTCTTACACAGGAGGCCTTCAAGCCACACGGCTGGGAGTTCCTACGGTAACACATCACCCAGGGCTAATATGCGGGGTCAAATGTTACAACGCCTCGGTGTTTGATGCACATGAACATCAATTCCTGTCCTCTATCGAGACCGCTGACTAAACTCAAGCCAGGTCTTAAAGACGTCATCACCAGCTCCGAAGACCATTTTTCATCGATCCCTTTGGATGTCACTCTCTAAAAGGTCATGTTATCCTTCATTGCTGTAGAAACATTTTGTAGTTTTCTCTAGTTTTCCCCTATTCATGTTAGGTTGGGCATACACATACGTTTAATAATTTTTAAAACTGGAGCTGCAATTTCATTTATTAATTCGTACTTGTTCAAGCACCAGTGCATTTTCAATTTCAATCTATTTGCCATTAAGCCATCATTATGAAACTGATTATCTAGCGCTAGGCATGATCTAATTAATTAACATAACTTCTCTACCATTTTCCTAAAACATTTTAATCGCCTGAAGAAAGCTTTGAAAGTGTAGAATTATGGAGTGTGGATCAATTACTTGAGGTGGGTTACTGGGTATTTCTAAAACCATCTTTCCCTCGGGCAGTTACAGAAATGAGTCTTTAGATCAGATGGGATTGATGCAGTGTATTATTTCTACCAGTATTCGACTCTTGCCCTGTTATTTTATGTGTGATTTTACATTTTCAGATATTAATACCTAAACCATGCTGTTGCTATATAAGCAATGGCACACTCTAATGTAATTAGTTCTTTGGCAAGGTATATGCTATTTAAATAAAGCGTCAGTTAAGGCCTTGAGACCTTCTACAGGTGAAGCAGCCCCAGTCGACAAGTCCTGATTGATTGATTGATTGATTGATTGATTGATTGATTGATTACTTACTGTAATCACGTGCAAGCAGGTGGCAGGGAAGAACAGAGAGTTAATACTAGCCTCTGACAACTCTTGTGACATGAATCCTAGCAAAAACAGCCCATCAGCCTTCCATCCTTCAGAGGTCAGTAAGTTAAGTGTCACTGAATAAGATAATGCATCAATGGCTGTTCACAGCGCCTAGAAGAGGCAGAAGTGTGGCGTGCGGCGTCTTTCTAAAGGTAACATATTGGTGCGATACCGCATATGTTAGCATTTCTGTAATTGTAATGTGGCACACTGGGATAGGCATGAACATATGTTATTAGTGCTTAGCACAAGCCCCGACAATCCTATCTTGACATTAAACGTCCGTGTGTGTTTTGGGCTAATGTGATATGTTTCCGATATAAACATTCCAAACTTCTGCCTGCACAGCAAACAGGGAATTCAATTTCGAGCGCGGAGCCTAAACTGTCCTCAAGAACAGCTTATCAGGCATCTGTTCCGAAAATGTAACCTTACGTGGAGGATGCCAGATTAATGTGTAATTCACCAACATACATCCGCCTTAATCTAAATTTTAATCAAAATTGTAGGCGCCCCAGCTGTTAAACCTTTATTGAATTAGATTGCTGAGGAATATATTATGGTGCATGCATTTACAGCGTGGGGCTACGGTAAACACATTTTATCTTTCCGTGTTGTTCGGAGATAAATTATATCAGAAGTGTATGCAAAGTCACAAATCTGTCTTTATTTTTTAGAGTTCCATTTTGCAGTGAACAGGGCATTGCTATTAGTTTTGGAATGTCTGACAGTCACTGTCATTCGGAATACGTTTAGATAGCAGAGGACAGGAGCTGCCCTGTGCTGTTTGCTCTGTTTTGAAACACACACCAAGAAATCCAAATTACTATCGGCCGCCAGATGTACATGGTGATTCTTGTATCATGATTAAAACCAACTGTTTGCAAGTATATATTTTTGAACCATTGTAATCATATGTGTTTTGTGAGCAGTTGCCTGCTCATAGGGTGATTATCATATGTATTAATTAATCTCTTTGGCACAGTTTCACATCCAGGTCAGTGCTGAGGTGGCAGGATATCATTTTAACTTGAAAAGGCTTCCCAAGGCAATACCTTATTCAACCCCTGAAATCGAAATATGTCAGCCTCTGGCTTTATTTGGCTCACATTTGGATGAGTCGTGCTTTACATCAGAATAAGCTACAAGTAGTCCATCTTAAAATGGCCACACTAGTCTCAAGATGTCCGAGGGTGAAACGATCAAAATCTGCACTTAGAGATTGCATTGGCCTCCTATCCAGGCGAGAACGTATTTTAAAGTTCTCAGGGGAATATTCACAAGGAAGTGGAAGAGAGAGGCATTAGCCTTCTTGGCTTAACACCTCTCTCCGCCACTTTGGAATCGCAAGGCTGCACCATATTCACAAGGATATGGTGCAGTCCTGCATTTCCCAGTCCTGCGTTTCCCCCTGCGATGGGACTAAGTTTAATAACTTAGCACCAACGTAGGCACCCTTGCACCAGAGAGCAAGGGTGTCTGTGTGCAGGGGAGGTTTGTTTATGTGTGGAAGGTGTCCCTTCCTGCACATAAACAATCCTAAATGCAATTCTCTCACCTTCATGTGTGCTGCCTTATGCAGCACACATGGAAGTGACAGAATGGCATTTTAAAAAAAGGTTTAGGAAGGGACACCTTCCAGTACGTACACAAACCATGGCAATTTGCTTTTTCCATGTGTGCTGCACAAATGGAAAAAGCAAAAACGAGGAGAAATAAAGCATTACCCTCCCCTTTCATGATAAATACAGCGTAAAAGTGTTCCTTATTCGCAAGGCAGGGTAAAGCCATGTTAATTAGGCGAGGCGAGGCGAGGACGGTACCGTCACTGAAAGTGGCATTGTGGTGGCGATAGGGGCTTGTGAATATGCCCCTCAGTCTCTTTCAAAAGGCCTTGCACGGTATGGCTTAAAAAACCTTGTCACTGTGAGAATGGCTGTCCTTCAACAACCTGTGGACCTGTCAACGAAAAACAGAAGGCCTGCATTTGCGACTGGGACATTTCTGTAGAAGCACCAAACGTGTTTCTCTCCTTCCCAGCCTATCTCAGCAAATACATACGCATGTGGCCATCTGCAAACTGTTAACAACGTGGTTCTTTAGGGGCTTGGCTACAGATGTAGCCCATAACCCTTCTCAGTATCGAGAGGGCAACTGTGTTAGAAATGGGATTTCTGGTTGGCTAGGGCATGCACCTAAGCCAGGCAGAAACCACCACTCTAGTCAGGGCAAGGGAGTTTCAAACTGAAGGTAACCCCTGCTCACCCCCTTAGTAGCTTGGCAGAGCAGTCAGGCTTATCCCAGAGGCAATGTGTAAAGTGTTTGCGCAACACTCTCACACAGCAGCGACACACTAGGTGAACCACAAAAGAAACTCCACACGAGGTTATAAGAAAATAGCCTTTGTATTATCCATAAAACACATTAGAACATATCACATATATACACTGTGCCACCAGGCACTTGTCATGTATTTACAGGTATTTGCATAAATCACCAGGCCAATCGAGCTACTGTCGTAATCGGTACATAAATGACCATTAGGGAGGACAACCAGTAACTACTGGTAAGAGTGAGCCGAGCACACCACATTAGGCATAAACCTCCACATTGGTGCACCACAGTAAATACTGGTCATATTACACCATTAGCACAACTCAGTCACTCCTGTTAGGGACTGTTCCGAGCAGTACACATTATGCATACATCATAATCAGCAGTGCAACTTAGTACCCAATAGTAGCGTGCACATATCAGGAACTCCCGATCACTGTGAATGCAATCCACAGCCCCGTCATATAAGGGCATAACACATGTGGCATGCACATCCACAGTGCATGCTAGTAATCACCAGCCATGTCCAGTAGTCCTGAATCATCAGGAACCCTCCTGTCCATGCAGGTACTCTCCCGTAGGGGTGGTGGTGATCCCCTTGACCTCTCTCCGCACAAGGTCTCCAAATTAGCCCCTAGCTGCAGACACAGCAAAACAATGTCCCCAACAGGTCCGCAGCTGGACCTTGGCCCACAGACATGGGCCCAAAGACTTGGATTGCCTAGGGGGCTCTTCCTTACCCCAGCCCACAAAGCGGGAACCTCCGTCGAGGCTTTCCCCCGGGATGGCAACCACGAAAATGCCCCCCCCCCCGAGGCAGACAGTTCTAACTCGGGGGCCTCGGACCGGGCTCGCCCGCAAGCCCACCAGAGAGCACGTGCTCTCCTCAATAGGAACACGGGGGAGAGAGAGAGACACCCACAACATGGACCGCAATCCTGCAGGGAGAGGGGGGGTGTCCGCCGGTGCCACTACTCCAAAAGGCCATTGCTCACTGGCCTAACTCTCCCTGTACTTTTCAGGTGCTCGCGGAGTGGTCCCTACGTCCGGGGGGGGGGCAGCTACTTCAGTGCGGCGGCACAAAGAGGGGGGGATAGTCCTCCCTCGCTGAACCTGCCTACTGCCCGACATCAGCAGAACTCTTCCGCTCCAGGTCTGGGCTCTCCCTCCTTCCTTTAACCCACGAACGTGGGATAGGCTCCTGCCTGTATTTGGGCTACCGCTCACAGACGGTTTTCTGGTGGTGACGGCGCTTCCTATCGCTGTTGGGCCCCCCTACAACCAAGCTTAGCCTTTGCCTGGCTTCTGGCATTGGTGCAAGCTTCGAGGAGAGACCGCTCACCCAGCACGGCACCGCAACGTGAGCCCAAACCAGGGGCTCAAATATATCTGGCACAAAAGGAAAGATAAAGCATTCCACGTGGGCCACTGCAGCAGGGGTCCACTCCACTCCACAACCACGGAGGGATATGACATGGCGCTCTCGCAACAGCGCAATGGCTCTCTTTGTCCCTGCAACTGCAACCCTCATCAGAGCTTCCTCACTTGAATCAAGTGCGCACTTAGCTCTAAGTTGCCTAAGCATTGTAGGGCAGGCTCCCCATCCCTGAGAGGCACCTTGGGTGGAGGACAGGGCCCAGGCAGGCCAGCACGCAGGGTCCCCTATCAGAGGGGCAGCCTTCTCAGCCACCTAGCAGGCAGCAGGTAGTCCCAGGCGGTGGTACCTCCTGGCACACAGCAGTCCTCTGGCAGTATCTTCTCTCCAAATTCCAAGTAAGCACAGCTCAACAGACATGGAGTAACAGCCCCAATATTTATACTGCACAAGGTCTTTGTTCTGCCCTGGTACAGGGCCCTGGACCCAGTCCAAACTAGTTCTGGGGCACTTGTCAAGTGCACAGTACTCCCCATTGTAAGTGTAGGCTCTGATCCCAGACACACAACGGGTGCTGGAGCCGGGATCGTGGAAGGCAGGCACAACCCTATTCATATACAGGTGCTACTCCTCCCACCACTCAGAATGCAGATCAGGCCTATTCAGCCTAGTCCTGACTCACCCAGACTCTCTGGAGCCACTGCACCTCCCCAGCACCTGTCACTCCAAGGCCAGACAGTCAATACACAACAGGCAGGCACAAAGACACATAGCACACAGAAATGTTTACTTCTAAAAGTAGCATTTCTAAAATAGTGATAATAAATCCACGTTACGCAGCATTTATCACCACTATTCCAAACATACCAAACTTGATCACGCCACCCCTCTCATGTCAGGAATTACCACTAAAGCACATATCAGGGAATCCCCAATGCATCCCTTTGAGAGGGCAGCCTTACAGAAGTGAGAAAACAAATAGGTTGTTTGTCACTACCAGGACATGCCACACAGTTAAGGCACATGTCCTACCTTTTACCTTTTACCTACACCGCACCCTGCCCATAGCGCTAGCTAGGGCCTACCTTAGGGGTGACTGATAAGTAATAAAAGGGGAGTCACAGACATGGCAACCACTTTATGTGCCACATCACGGCAGAAAGTAATACTGCGCGCGCAGGCCCTGCAGTGGCAGAGGCCTGAGACAGTTTTGAAAGGCTACTTTGGTGGGTGGCGCAAGCAACGTGGCAAGCCCACCAGTAGCATTTAATTTACTGGGCCTGGATGAATGAGATACCACAGTGCAAGGGACTGACAGGTAAATTAAATATACCAAACAGGTGTAGGCCAATCTTGTCATGTTTACCATAGAGAGCACATGCACTTTAGCACTGATCAGCAGTGATAAAGCGCCCAGAGTCCTAAAACCACCAAGAATAGGAAAAATACAGGAGGAAGGCAACAAGTTCTGGGATGACCCTCCAAAAAGGGCCAAGTCCAACAGGCTGTAAGTCTAATCAAAAGTTTTAACCTAACATTACGTTGGCCAATCCAAAAATTGATTAAGGTTATTTATGGCCCAAGTGCAACATGAAGAACTATGTAAAGACAATGCATTACATATTTGTTACTAGTAGCAACGTTCATACATGGCTCAATGTTCAAATAACTGTGTAAATTAATCACATGCAAAGGTCACTTTCTTCATTGCCATACCTACTTGCTCCTCACGCACTCAATATTTGATTAAACATACACAACGTAAAATTACTATAGTAATATGAACCGTTTAACTTCTGTTATTTTTTTCTCGAAAATAATTAGGCATAACATTCTTAGAAGCCATTCGTGCTCATTTCTCGTGAACATCGAATTGCTTTGTGTTCTCACACTTTCTAAACAGATTAAAGCACACCTATTTGAGTGTCTGTTAGGAGCTGATTTATATGTAACATCCGCAGGCCTACATGTTTGTGAATACCAAATAATTGTCTATTTGAAGGGCGACAACCAAAATGTCATTACATGTCCTTGCATTCTGGCTCTCGCTATACAAAAATTATAACATAAGATAACACATAACTTTAATAACTTCCATAAGAACGCCAACTTTTCAATCCCAGTGCAAATTTACACGCATAATGTATGCTTACATGCGTGAGCCAATGTTGTCCCCCAAGAACTTGCACAGACTAGACATGGGAATGCTATTTAGGTTATGCAAATCATTCCAAATGCATGCATGGTTGCACTCCTGTAACGCACGTCTACGTATTACGAAATCAATGACAGATAGAACATACCACACGCTTAGCAATACATGCAATCAATTACAGGAGGTTTTCTGCCCGTGGCACCTGTCCTTGAGCTTCTGTCATCAAACATGCACATTTAAGAGGGAGTGGGGGTTGGGGCTGGCAGGGTCACAAAGGTAAATTGCTGCTGCCATTCTTGCATTGTTTCCAGCTGGCTAAAGTCTTTCCACAACAAAGCATTGTAAATTATTTTTTACCATGGGCCACAGTGTATTCCACTGGTCGGTTTGACCTCTCCGTCTGCACCACCACATCTAAATGGAAATGCAGCCGTTCATGAATGTTTATGTGACAAAGGCTTCTACCGACGGCGCGAGGGTCTATAGACGCATGCGCCCTCCCACTTCCGGTTGCAGATGATGTGGTTGTGCTGGAAAGGAAGAGTGAAGCGTTAGCCTGAAAAACAAGCATTGGCATAGCCAATAGGTTTCGCCTTTGGGACCTTATAAGTGTTTAGCCATGTAACAGTTAATGTTGTTGTACAAAGGATATTGTGCTGCATAACTAAATACTTATAAGGTCCCAAAAGCGAGACCTATTGGCTATGCCATTGCTTGTTATTTTTGTATTGTATGTTCCTTGTAACTTCCCTGAGTACACCTAGACGATACAGGAATGTTAATGGTTTTAAATAGTCCACTCCCAATATTGTATCTCGCTGCGTGAACAATGAGACTCCTCTATTGCTCGTTCATTCGTCTATGTATACCATGTGTTTTGGTTTGGCTTTATGCGTCTGGCGAACACATTGGCACTACATTGCTTGAAGGAGAGATTTATTGACTTTATCTGTACTGTGCTGGTTTTATGTTTATGGTTTTTATTAACTAATAAACTTGACTTGATTGAGAACCCGGAGGGTCTGAAATGTCTTCCTTATGGTAATGTAAAACCATGATTTGCTTTAGTCCGCTTTTGGTCAGACTCGTGGTGTTTGTATGTGTTATTCTCTTTCAGATTTAAAATAGTAGAACCAGTGAGAAAAGATTCCTGCAGACATTGTTGTAAAAATGGAAGGTACTCAGGAAAACGTTTATTTATGTTCAAATATTATTTGTGTATTGCTCTTTTCTTGTATGACTTTCTTTAAACTTCTGAATGTGTAACCATTTTGATGTGCCCTTTGAATATATTTGTATTATTTTTGTTTGAGGGTATACCTTTGTATACTTAAGAGTAAGATGCACTTTCAAAGTGTAATAAATTACAACAGAACTCGAGATCTAGCGTTGCATGTTAATAATACATTAGACCATGTTTGCGTTTCCCTGTTTTAGAACATCACGGACACCATCGGCAGAGCCGCTGCAGACGTCCTGCAGGGCCCGATCCAGGCAGCATACAAGGAGGCCTTCCAGAGCATCGTGCTGCCCGCCTTCGAGAAGGGCTGCCAGTCCACTTTGCATCTCATTAGAGATGCAAAGGGAAGCCTAGGGGCATATTAACAAGGGCTTTATCTCCACTTTTTTGGCTTTAAAAGCCAAAGAAGCGGAGATAAAAAATATCGCCCTATCAACAACAGGGTGCTAACATGCAAAATCGCATGTTAGCACCCTTTTTCACTATGCTTCCCTTTGCATCTCTAATGAGATGCAAAGTGGGTGTTCCAGAGCAAAATAATAGGAGAAATGTCGCTAAGCGACATTTCTCCTAATATCAAGCTTCACGCTAACCCTGTTAGAGACAAAAAATGCAGCGCTAACCACGGTTAACGCTGCTTTTTTACGTCTGCTAATTTTCCGATTTAGCCATGTAATCCAATGGGAGGTGGATTACATGGCTAAATCCACCATGGGCTATCAACAAGGATATCCCTATCTTTGTAGTTTTATCACTGCATTACCAGCGATAACCTCCCAAAATGCCGCTATCGCTGGATTTTCTATCGCCTAGGCGGTTAGCGTTGTTAATAACGCAATAACCAGGCGATATTATGCAGCGATAGCGGGCGTTCAAAAAATTAACGCTAAGCGCCCTTAGCGTTAATTTTCCCTGTTCCTTGTTAATATGCCCCGTAGTGAAAAAGGGTGCTAACATGCGATTTTGCATGTTAGCACCCTGTTGTTGATAGAGCGATCTTTTTATCTCTGCTTCTTTGGCTTTTAAAGCCAAAAAAGCGGAGATAAAGCCCTTGTTAATATGCCCCTATGTTAGCACATGCGCGGGAGACAGTACAGCCCTGATACACAGAGCAGCAGTTTCAGTAAAGGCGAGTCTCTCTTTGGATGGGGGGCTCAGGACTGGGAACCAGGGATTTCAGTCAAAAAATGTTCCGTGAAACACGAGTGATCCTCTGTGTACCACCAAAAGTGAACCTTTGGCACATGTAAATAACACTGATGCTTTTAAAAAGTCAGCAAAAAAGTAATGAATAGATTACCTGAATTAATCTCAGCCTCTGGTAAATACTCTGGACCATAATCTAGTCCATCATTTTTTTGCTCACCATGCTTCCTCAGACTGGAATCGTCAATATACAATCAGTCACGTTTCTGTTCCAGTGGGAACAGTCCAGTCAGCTTCCAGGCCCTGAATGGAAATGCAGCAACTGGGAATGGTTTCAGCCTATTTGGACCTGGCGTCACTAGGATGCAGCTTGAGTCCTATGGAACAGTAAGTGCAGCACCCACATCTAAGGGGTAGGGCATAGTAAAGTTAAACAATAATGTTGAAATTGTGCATTTGGGCTGATTCGGTTGTAGTTTGTGATGAGGCACATTATATTTCCAGAGACTTGACTGTCATCCATGAATTCAGTGTCACACAACACAGGTGGCATCATCCTTATAGAGTTACACGTATTTGAAGTACATTACTTCTAAAGGAGACCCAGCAGGTTTAATTATTCAAAGTGACTGTTGGACTTGGCCCTTATTGGCAGGTTCACCCCTGAACGTTTTGCCTTAAGCTCTGACATGGTGGTAGTGATTTTAGGCCTCTGGGCACTTTAGCCCTGTGGCCCAGTGTAAATTGCATGCGCGCTCTGAATGTGTGTGGTGAGATTGACCTACCCTCACATAGGACGCCATGGGGGATATGTGTGTCCATGGTAATTCCTGGTATGAGAGGAGTGCAGGCTCGAGTAGTATATTTGGACTCGTGAGAATAAATGCTGCGCAATGGTGTGCGCAGATTTATGGTGACTGGTGGAGAAGTGCCACTTTCAAAAGTTGGCATTTCTGTGTGCTATGTGTCTGCCTGCCTGATGTGGAGTGCATGTCTGGCTTGTGATTGCCAGGAGCTGAGAGGGCTGGGGAATTCCAGGAGACATGGGGAGGTAGCCCAGTGGTGAATAGAGAGATTTGCATCTAGATGGGAGGGAGGAGTTGCACCTGGGACCTGAATAGGGCTGTGCCTTCCCTCCACAATGCTGGTTCCACCCCCTGTGGTGCAGTTAATCCCTGAGCCCCCACCTGACAAAGGAGAGAGGAGCTGAGCAAAACAAAGTGCTCCAAACCTCCCCTAAACCGGTTCTGACTTGTATCCCCAAGCCCTGTGCTGTGTCACAAAGGAAAAGGGCATATAAATATAGAGGCTGTGACCCCAGAAAAGTGTTCCTGTGCTGTTCTGATCCTGATGGAGGGAGGGGGGGGCTTGCTGCTGCTGGGGCCCAGGAGGAACCGCCATGGGGGCTGCCTCTCTGCTGGAGGGCCCTGTGTGCTGGCCCCTGGGCCCAGCTCTGTCCCTGAACCCCTTCCTGGGACTTTGGCCTCTAGCGTCCTGTGAGCGCTTTACTTTTATTTCTTAAAAGCGCTTTTCATAGCGCTGTGCTCCCTGCAGATGAGGAAGAGCCCTTCTACCTTCTACTTTGCAGCGCTGAGCTGCGATTATCGCCGACGGAATCCCGCTGTAGGGATTCCCTCGGTCTGTCCGATGTATTGCGGGTGCCCACCCCGAAATGGGCCTGCTTCGCGGGTGCGCACCCCGCTCATATTTGTATTTAAATGGAGGGAGCCTACACCTCATTGCTGCATTGTGCATTCCTTCAATTGCGGGTGTCCACCGGCGTTTCTCTTTATTCCCGCGGGTGCCCACCCCGCTTGCAACATGCTTTGTCGTGGGTGCCCACCCCGCATTTGGACTTCCTTGTGGCCTGTGAGTTGGAGAGCGGGTACCCACCCCGCTCTCATGTTATTTTTCCCGCGGGAGCCCACCCCGCGTTTTACTGCCGCAGCCCAGACCTGGAAGTTAGGCAGTGCTGCCTGGCGTGTGGTGGAGGGGGGAGAGGAAGTCCCGCCCCGCCACCGGAATTCCATCTGGAGCCTCGCAGGCTCCCTGGTGAAGTCCCGGGTCCCATGAGGGGGCCTGGGTTAAAAGAGTGATGCCGGTCAGCGGGGCTCTCGTACCGGAGAGAGAGCCCCGCGTAGTGAGGGCACAAGAAGGAGTCCGTGGTGATGGAGGCAGAGGGGGCCCGAGGCACATTGTCGGTGCCTGCCCCCACCGCACGAGTGGAGGTACCATCTCCCGAGTCGAGTCTAGAGACCGGACAAGTCCTGCTGCGGAGTAGTCCGGTGTGTGGAGCTGGTGGGGGGGTGTTTGTTGAGGCACGTGGTCATGCCTGCCCCCAGAGTTGCTCACCCAAGGCACTGCGAGTGCCAGCCCTTGTTGGTGCCGGTTCGAGGCACAGCATATGGCAGCGGGTCGCTCTAACAGTGGGGCATCTTGTGGTTTCAGAGCCCATGCCATGCCCACATGGGGTGAGTGTTAAGTTGGCAGAGCTGGTGTGGCTCCAATGTGAGGGCACAGAGGTGCCCAGGCCCCATAGCCACATTCCTCCCAGCTGCCCCACTCACAGAGGGCAGCTGCACCAAGAGGGCATGTTGTATTGTTCAAGAGCCCCAGAGCAGGTCTCAGGCCATTTTTCTCCGCTGCCCCGCCTGATAGAGGGCAGCTGCCATGGTTGGTGCAGATTGATTTAGGAGTCCCAGAGAGGGACAGAGCGGCACAGTGGTGCCAGGCCTCATTTTGAGATTCACAGCTTCCCAGCAAGTAGTGGGCAGCTGCAACGTTTAGGCCATTAATTCTTTGGGGGGCATGTTTTGAGTTAGGAGTGAGATGCACTCCTTTGCCCCATATGTTTCCCAGCTGCCCAGCAAGTAGTGGGCAGCTGCTACGTTTAGGTTTGCGCAGTGGCAGACTTTCGATTCAGCTGCTAGGCAGCAGCCCTGACATTCTGGACACAGGGCGTTTGAGCCCCTTTGAGAAGGCCAGTTGACCAGGGGGACTGGAAGGTTTGTAGGGCGCCAGGCGCTAATGTAATTTATGCCTCTACTATGGTCTTTTTAGGAGACTATGTACTAAATGTGAGTTATGTGGTGCTAGGAAATGTGATTCATGTAGTATGATTTACGCACCCAGTTTTATACCACTAAATGTAGTTCTATGATAATGAGGTTGTTTTGCATTATATGGTTTATGCTTGAGAGGTTATCCGTAACTGTGATTTATGACCCTAATGTTAGTGATACTTAGGAGGTTAGGGTCTAATATATTAGATGGTTGAGATTATGGGCGCATAATGTGATACTGTGTATAATGTAGTTTATGTTACAGGCTGATGCTGAGTACAGTGGTTACCAGTAGTTACTGGTTGTGTTCTATGTTTATGATAAGTTCCACATTTACTAAGTTCACGTTGTGATGGTTCTGACAGTGGTCCATTTGGCCCTGTCAGGTGTAAATAATCCCTTGTAAATATAATCTAGTGCCAGGTGGCACCATGTATATTACGTGATTACTATTCTAATGTATTATGAGAATACAAAATGCTTTACACATTGCCTCCGGGATAAGCCTGACTGCTCGTGCCAAGCTACCAAGGGGGTGAGCAGGGGTTATCTTTGGCGTGTAACTCTTTTGTCCTGACTAGAGTGGTGGTCTCTGCCTGGCTTTGGCGCAAGCCTTAGCCAACCAGAGATCCCATTTCTAACAGTGACATTAAAGCATGTCCATAATTGCAAGACAAACCATAGCACTTGATAATGTTTGAATAGTGGTCGCACCATGTAAACCAGTTGCAAGAGCTGTCCAAGTACATAATTTCCCTGACAAATAATTAACAATAATCTGCCATATTTTCCAATGCAGCGTTAATATGTATGAAAGATGTGATTATTTTTGCGCATCAGCTCTACCTGACACGCAAGAAAAATCACATCTATCATACATATTAGCACTGCATTGGAAAATATGGCAGAATATTGTTAATTATTTGTCAAAACAAAATCAAGGCTGCTGATGGGTGCAGAACCAATAAATCCATCAAGTCAGATTTTAGCTGTCAATACAAATCAGGTACTATTGCTAATGATTGTAACCCACACTGATATTTGGCAACTGGCTGAATTAAAGGCCTCCTTTCCAAATGAAAGGCAAGTCAATAAGTGAATACATTTTCCTCCCTCCTCAATTCGCTCAAGGTGGAAGAAGTGACCTGCCCAAGAAGCGTATGAGAGAGTTCATAGAAAGATAATAATCAAGGCCCATCCCATCCAGACTTTGACAGGAAATATACAATCCTAGGAACCTTGCAATCTCTACGTTTATGTGCATGGAAATCCCGGAAAAAAATGGTGATCCATTTGGACATTAGGTGGTGCCCTAAACTATTTATCTCCTTATCTTTTAAACAGAGCTAAAATAATTGCAAAGCACCATTTCTCAATGTGTGTGCACATTATATCTCTCCATGTCTTCCAGTGGGTGGCTTCTGTTGCAGTCCTAGTATGACAGGGTAGCTTCCTTTCCTGACTCTTCCTTCATTTTGCAGTCAAAGTCTGACTGCAGCACACTCTCTCTCTTCCTTTTCTTCTCTCTTACACTCGATTTTTCAGGGAAGCAACACTCTGGTGATCACAACTAAAGGGTAGTACTAATAATTTTGTCTGAGAACAAACTGCCTCAACAAAAGTACCGGTGGCTTTTGCCTCAATGATAAACTTGATGAAGAATTTCTACGAGGACATCTAGGACCACCATAATGTTTTTATGGGGCTGCAGTTTAATTGCAATGCAGTGACTATATAGCAGGAAAAAGTACCTTTACACGTCGGAAAAACCCAATTTCTATATATTTTTAAGTCACCCCTAAAGTGTGGCCGCAAAACCACATGGCAGAGTGCTAAAATAGGATAGACTATATATATTGAGGTCTCCTCTCTCACAGTGAAGTAAAGCCAAAGACCTATTTTATTGTGTAAGTCTCACTAGACTTTCCTTGAACATGCCTACATGGGAATCAAATCATCTTTATTTTCCATTTCTGCTTGAGAAAATACTAGAAAGCTTCTTCCGAGATATTTCTTAGTTAATTTTAAAGCCTAATTCAATGTTGAAATCAGTTTTTTAATAAGATAAGTGGGTGAGTTACTTTGGAAGAATGTAGTTTAGATTGTTTGAGTTGAAACTGGCTTAAAACTAGTTGTGCCACTCATCACACTACAAGAACCTGAACACACATTCGTAGCTCAGAGAGTTAGCAACTTTGGTTCAGAGGAAAATTGCTTGCTTCAGTGTGCAGGAAGAGCAAATGAGTGATAACTACTGAACTCTCAAATAGGATTAGCAATCTGGGAGTGGACAGTAAAAGTCGGCAGAAGAAAGGCCAGCTCTAGCACTACCTTTTCTGATTCCAGAATGGCTCACCAACCATAGGAGACTAGACCCAGCAGGAGATCTGTTGGAGAGAAATCTAATGCCCTCAAGCCTTCTCTGAGAAGTTAAGGAGAGCAGCACTGTCTAGAACAAACGTTTCTAAATCGGAAGGTCCAATCTTTGCATAGGATGACCAGTTTGATATAGCTGACCTCTGCTGTATCTCAGTTAGCTTGAATTTGTGCTTCGGTCACAATCCCTTACAAACTGCTGTTTTTCACGACACATTACTTTTTCTAGGCGTATTTTGCCTTGCAACCTCAAAAACTCATATCTCTGATTTAAATTAACCTAATCACCCTAGTGTCTTATTGGTAATTAAATGTGACTCTGTTTTTCTCAATTGGTTTGGGAATGTTATTGTGCTGTGTTTTTTACTTTAAATTGCTGGTGCTCCTTGAACATAACATGCATGTCACGGGGGATTAGCTGCTGCTAGTGTTATAACTTCCAAGGCTTGAGCAGGAATTCTCTCAGAACTGGGTTATGACCTCCTCATTTGTAGGAGGAACCCTCTTGCAAATGAATAATCCAAATACTGACATTCAGTCTATTAACAATGCCTTTAGTTCTAATTAAATTTCACAGTCCTTATGACTCTGAGGCTAATCAGAACTTGGGGAGACAATGTTAGAGAAGCCTGAATAGCAGTGGGAGGGACATAAGTTGCAGATGTAAAATTGGGGTAAGGGGTATGATTACCAGAGGGACGTACAAACAACATGAGGCTCAAGTCAATTTACAGTAGATATGTAATAATAGACAAGCGTCTGTACTTCGTCGGTAATGTCCGACGCATAGGTGACGTGCATCAATCATGTATGTAAATTTTGAATTTGGGTGTTACTTATTATTTTTTCTTCATATATAATTGCGGGTTTATGATTGATGCGCCCGAGAATTCTGAATTTGAACTCAGAGTATACTATCTCTTTATTAACAGATAGTCCATGAATATGAATCTTTCAAGATACGATTAAATGTGTTATCTACCGCAACGGAGACCGAAAATGGAGTAGATACCATTAATAGAGTGAGCATTTAGCCGAGCCTGACATTACAAACCCATTCTAAATATCTAGATCCGTGTTTCTGATTTATGGTTAATTCTTATTTTTCCGGTTTGTATGCTATTATTACAGACTTATTTCTTTCAAGTCTGTCGAGCCGTCCAACTGCTTTGAAAAATTGTTTCAACTTTAAGGTAATTAGTTTCATCTTACCTTTTTTGTAAACACAATAGCACTGTCACACATCGGTGGTTTGACGGTCAAATCTATCTTCACGTTTACTTTTCTGTTTGTTTTATGCACCCTATGGATTCGAATGCACCACAAGATGTTCGTTCTTTTCTCTTCCATGTGATTGTTGGAATTGGGTCTTTCTTTATTTGGTGTCACAATCTATTTTTTGCGCTAGACTAGATGTGACATAATTTCTGTTTGCACCTTCTTTCATGGTTTCAGACCTTTTCTTGCTATATCCTGCCTATACACTGTTCCATGTGGATAGGATGTATTATATATTTTTAGGATATAATAAATGTTCATATGTGATTTTACTATTATTACCACAGCCTTGAGAAAGTCACGGTGGTGACAAAACGCGTGTTAAATTGTTTCAACTTTAAGCCTTGAGAAAGTCACGGTGGTGACGAAACGCCTGCTGGCTGTTTTTTCATGTTCTTTGCAACAAGGACTGGACTACAATTTCCATCATTGTAGAGATTTTCTAACTGTATTATCCAGACTGAAGTGTCTGAGTCCTTGCTACTTTGTATACTAAATTTGGCACTTTGACATCTATGAAATAAACCAATGAATGTTTAGTTAAATACACTTTCCGTGTTTCCTATGTCAAGAGAATCGTTCTTTGTGCTTTCTTTTAGATAGGTTTACAGAATATTGTCATTAATATAAACTGAAATATTGTGAGTGCCAGGGTTTTCTTGTTTGTCAATTTACAGGCGGATTGTGCCACAGGAAGGTTACTCTTTTTACGTTCCGGTGGCGCAGTGCCCTGAACCATATATACAAAGCGGGGTTAAGCCACTTTTCATGGCTTAACGCCACTTTGTAAATATGGTACCCTTTCATGCAGGTATCTGTGCGAAAAGGGCATTCAATGTGTGTTGCTGTGGGTATTCCATAGCAACACCCATTGCTTTATGATGCTGCCACTGATATACAGGAATGTGTAAAATCTGAAGCAGCTCCAAAAACTAACGCCATGCAAAAGCAGGTGTTAGAGTGGTGCAACAAAGAGAAACAGTTTTATTTCTCCTAGATTTTGCAATTTTCTATGTGTGCTTCAGTCTGTGGCACACTTATAAAGGGACAATCACCTTTGTTTATGTACAGGGAGGTGTCCCTTTCTGCACATAAACAATCATTCCCTGCAACACAGTCACCCTTGCACAATGGTGCAAGGGTGCCTGCATTGTAGCTATGATTCACTGAAATGCAGGCACCCTTGAACTATGGTGCAGGGGTTCCTCTGAAGCAGAAAATCAACCATGTAATGCTGGCACCCTTGCACTTTGGCACAAGGATGTTTGTGTTGGCACTAGGCAGCTATATTTAGCACAAGCAAAAACACAGGGATTGCAGTATTCTTCTGAATGCAGCTCATCCCTGGGTTTTTGAACTATGGTGCAAGGGTGTCTGTGTTGGCATTAGGCAGCTATTTTTAGTGCAAGCGAAAGCACAGGGGTGCAGCTTATTCTTGTTAATACAGCTTATCCCACGGTTTTTAAAATTATGCAGTGCGGCACTGAAAAACTTGCCGCAGCACCACGCTGTGCCATTTCCTTGTGAATTTACCCCCATATCCTGTTAGTTTAGATGACATGTTTATTCTAGCTGACCCAGCTGTAGGCAAGTTCCAGCTCTCTATAAAATGAAATGGAACCTCACATCTGTAACTTTGTATATCAAATAGCTAATAAAACACTGTTGTGGACCCCTTACTGGCAACATCTTGCAGTGTTCTGATATTGAGGATTTTGAAGTCCAGAAAACGTTTTGTCTGAAGGGCAGAAA
Organism: Triturus cristatus; assembly: GCF_964204655.1. Classification (NCBI taxonomy): domain Eukaryota; kingdom Metazoa; phylum Chordata; class Amphibia; order Caudata; family Salamandridae; genus Triturus; species Triturus cristatus. Next base: position 589,950,257 of record NC_140582.1, read on the forward strand.
CTTTGAACAAAAATAGCCATCAACTTCTAGGATCAGCAACAGAGGTCATCTAAGCCCTGGTCAACTGCATGGATGATACTTTGTCATTTGTTCCTGTTTCTGCATGTTGTACTTGAGGACACTGCATTGTCTTTCTGTATTACTTTCCCATTGAGTTCTTACGTTTTCTTCATAAGGCTTGGCTCGTCCTTCTGATTTTGTAGATTTTTGTGACAATTTTCTAACGTGATTTTTAGTTCTAAAACGTATTGCTCTCCACAGAAACACAGTGTGAGCTCAGTCACAGCTTAAACCAAGACTGTGCTTATTCTCTCATTAACCTGATCTCTAAATCCTTAATTCCTCCATATCCAAAAGTCGATTGGATGATCAATCATGGAATCAATCCGAAGTGGTACTAGGTGTGCAGCACAAATATGTTATGAAAGAGAAGTCATACCAAATAAAATCAATGTCAAGTCACTAGTACATCTTTTAAAATCAGCAATAAATGATAGGGGAGAGAAAATGGTGTTCTGTACGGTATTGGATGCTCCTACTGCTTTTAGAACTAAGATATGATCCCAAATATGATCCTAGAGTATATGCCGTTAGGTGTACACTCCTGTTAACAGAATCTATGCAAAATGTTATCCCAGTCTGAGGAATCCTGGAGAAAGCAACAGATTTGGGATCCCCCAGTGTCTCTTTCCTTTGCCAATGGTTTAGGCTTCCCTGCAATCTAATGTTATTTAATTTAATTTAATGTCAATGTTTGTCAATGCAATTTAAGTGACAGATAGGGTTGACAATATATGTTTAAAAGTGATGACCCATCTGTAGTAGGTCCTGGATTCTTCTTTGGCAAGATTTCAAATAGTTCCTAGCCTTTTTAGGTTCCAATGGGAAGCCAACAGTGTTTAACAAATTTAGGCACTTATGTCTTGTAAAAGCCACCAGACAGTGTTATGATTTTTACGTTGGAGACAGAGTAGAACCAAATGGGCACAAGGGTACTCTACTTTAGGGCTAAGTGCCAGTGAAAGCGCATCAACAACTAATGCACTCTGAGTTATAAAATGATGCAATTAATGTTTCCAAAATTAGTACTTATACCCCAATGTGTCTTTGAATTGGGAGAGATATTCATGAGGACTTGGAAGATCACAAGGTCCCTGCCTTTCCTGCCTTGGCTCAAGACTCACTACAGTGCGTATGCAGCTCTTTGTGTGGGGACAGGCCCAGCCCTATTCAGGTGCAAGCAGTACTTAATTTGTTAAAAAAAAAGTAAGTCCTAGGGCCCTTGTCGGGAGGCCACTGAAGCTTTCACTATCCATGGCCATGCCAGTGCTGCCAATGAACTCACCTGCACATCTTTGAACCATCACATGGCTGCAAGTGTGACAATTCAGACTATTTGAGGCCCCCAAAGCATTAGGAATGTCTTGGGTAGCAGGAGTTAGTTTGTTTTAATGTATATTGAATTAATAAACTACAGTTGTTCTGCTCATCTCTAAATTACACAAACAGTGCCTCCGTGTGGCAGCTGCTATAAGTACTGGTGTTGACAAATAAGTGCTTGTGCCGAGTACCAGAAACCACCATCTCAAATTAAGCACTGGGAGCAAGTGTCAGATCCTTCTACCCAATCTACCTATGGAATGTCCATCAGCGTGGTGATGGGCCATCAGGATGCAAATGTCACACCCCTTCTCCTTTTGTGTGACCGTCTAGAGAGAGTGCACAAAGCCCAGATGTCACCCAACCCAGACATGTATTCAGAGACAGGCAAAGGCACAGAATGGTACAAGTAAGAAAATGTCAATTTTCTAAAAGTTGCATTTTCAGACATACAATTTAAAATTCGACTTCACCATCAGTTTTGATTTTAAATTGTGAACCCAGAGACACTAAGCTAAAAATCTCAATCTTTTCTCAAATTGGAAATTACACTTAAAAGATGTTTTAAGGCAATCTTAATGTTAACCTATGGAAGAGATAGGCCTTTTAGCAATTTTTCACTATTAGGAAATGTAAAACTCAAATGTTCATGTCCTACCTTTTAAATACACTGCACCCTGCCCATTGGGCTGCATAGGGAGCACCTTAGGTGTGAATATGACAAATTTGAATTGTCTCATTTTTAATTCAGCTGTGCCTCATCCATGCTCACCTCTGTCCTATTTTCAGCCTGACTCTATCCTTGACACCACACTTGCATAAACATTAGGCAACAAATCTAAATTGAGAAATTGTAGGCTGTAAACATGCAAAGTCAGCACAAAAGAACAGCTGATGTCTGCACTGCGTTTCGTGTGTTTGCTAAACAATGGTAAAGCCTAAGATAGAGTTTGCTCAGATAGCCTATCTTGTTGTGCAGCTTCAGGATGCAACAGTTACATAAGGCACCAAGGTTGTTGATTCTTACCGATTGTCTCATCTGTGTGTTCTTCCCAAAGCTCTATTTACCTCTGGGCATTCCTTGTCTGTGATCTTTACTATAAAAACCCATGTAACCATAGTTCAGTGTGCTCGCACTTTGGGTATCTTGATGGAACTTGTCGGATGGAGACCCATTCATGAATGCTTAATAAATGACCTATGGTTTGACTTTGCTCCTGTGTCGATTCCTCCTTACTTGTTAAGAACCCGTGGCGAAGTGGTGACCCTGCACCAGAAGATTATTAATTATCTGTTCCACAAATTGGCGCCCAATCAGTCGAACCGGTGGGAGATCAGGTCGGTAAGACGAACTTCACTGAGGGGCACCCCCCCTGAAGAGACTAGTGTTGCTTATGGTCCAAGGTGATTTTTCAGCTCTGATCTTCCTGGTGGCAGCTTGCCTTGACTGGGGCCTTCAGACAGACATTTTGGGATCAGGGAGGATTGACAGGTGGGAGTCGAAGACTACACATAAGGTAAATCTGTATTGAACCGGTTCACTTGGTTAGGATTTGTTTTGATATCATCTTTAAATCTGCTTGGCATTTGTTTTATATCCATTCGGAATTTGTTCTTGGGACTTGCGTTTGAAACTTGCCTTGGAACTTGCTATTTGTTTTGACTAATATTTTTTCTTACAGGTAAATGTGAGAATATTTTTTATATATCATGCCTGTGATTGGAAATTTTGTTGTTGCTGCTGCGATAAGCAGAGCATTTTGGAAGCAAGTCAACCGGCACCACCAGAAGGTACGCTGAGTTTTGAGATGTACATCAAATATGGTATTTTTCACATCATGTATAATGCATTGTGGATCAAATATACAAAAGGGGATCCCCAGTTACAATGGCCATTTGAGGGAACGATGGACCCTCACAAACTCGAGTATTTAGAGAATCGATTGTTTTTAAAGAAAGTTAGGCCAGCCATGTTTGATAGTTTGCGTATGTGGTGGAAAGAAGGGAAGGAGCGGCAGCTCAAGGCAGAGAAGGTACAAAGGAAACAGGAAAGGAAGACAGAGTATCAAAAGTATAAGGAATTGAAGGATAAGGAAGTTCAGGAGAAAAAGGAATGTTTAGATAGAGAGCATAAATTATTAGTATCTAAGGAAAGTTACACCAACGGTAGCAGTTCAGGTCCACCAAGAGGATGTGGACCTTGATGGATTATTAATTGAACGACCCCCACCCCCCATATGCACCACTGACACCCCCTCCCCTTGGACCACCGAATGTTGTTCCCCCTGTACCCCCGGTTCCATCTCCTTTGCCTGCAGTTGTCCAGCTCCCTATTTTTCAACCAGTACCGGTACATTCCTTACCCCCTCCAACCCAGGCCACTGCACCCCCACCCCAAGCCTCTGCGCCTCTACCTCAGGCCACTGCACCTGAAATGACTAATGATCCCGTACTTCCTGCATCTGTCCTGACCCCTCAAGTTCTTTGTTCTACTGTATCTCAATCACGTCAGGATGCGATAAGGTTGATGGTATTAAATTGGTTAAGTGATCTAGAAATAGAAGTAGAAGAAATAATAGATCAGATACAGGGTTTTTCTGAGGGTGAGCTTCTTTGTCTGATAAATAAGCTTTCTCACCAATTTATTGTCCAATGGGAGATAACTACAGGACAGAATGGCCCAGATAATGTTAGAGCTATAAATCGACAGTGTCAGTTAGGAGCTTTCCCTGCCATAGCAATGATAATTGGATATCGTAATGAACTCTCTTCCTCTCCTCGGATAAGACCTATGAGGGAAGCTGAACCACAATGTATTCCCGCAAGAGGGAATGCAGATAATGATGACCCTAATAGTCCTGATGCTAGAGCCCATTTTTTGTACAATTGGATATATACGCCCTGGAAAAGGACGGATGTACTAACTTTAAAAGCCTCCTTACCAGACATACGGAAAAATCCTAGAGGATTTTATGATGATGTACAGGCAGCCATTGATTCTTGTGTCATGACCCTAGCATATATTGATATGTTTTTTGGTATGATCCTGCCACCTGATATGTGGCGACTTACCCGGAAACAGGATTATGCTGTTGATTTAGGAGGAGACTGGGCTGCCATTTTAGCAGCTGATAGTGATAGGAAACCTGGTAAGAGACCTAGTAAGCTCATACTGGATCTTCCTGGAAACATACTTACTTACATAAAAACGATGGTTCCAGCCAGAAAAATAGATTGGGCACTTCTCACTGCCTGTAAACAAAAGCAGGGTGAGGCCGTCCCTGATTTCTTTACTCGCATTGCGGAAGTGTTCCACGATTTTAGTGGGCAAGATACATCTACACCTAAGGGTGCACATTTATTTGTAGATCAATTTGTGGGAAATTTACTTCCAGAGATATGTTCACTTAAAGAATTCCGAGAGTGCATGGGCTTCAGTAACCCCGAAAGCTATATTAGATACGGCTCAGTACTATCAAAATCAGGTGACCACTGACCAAGAACGGAAAGAAGGAAAATTAAAAGAGTTAAAAACTAAAGCAATGATGGTTCAGGCCTATGAACCTCAAGGTAGGGGCCGTGGTCAGAATTATGGTCAGAATTTCAGACAACCACAGCATAGACAAACTTCACTAGGGCTAGATCAATGTGCTTATTGAAAGGAGAAAGGACATTGGTGTTCAGAATGCCCTGTTTTAGCGGCCGGAGCGAGAGGAAGAGGACAAGTGAATGGTAATCTATGGACTCTAGCTCCCCGACAGCAGCCACAACAGGTTCAAGCTCCAGAGAGAAACAGGTCAGGAAATTATTTTGATCAACGAACTAATCAATGTTCTATGGAGGATTGGGAATCAGAAGAAACTGTGGGAACACATTTTGCCTAGGACAGCGTAGGACAAGGAGGACCAGTGGAGATACCTGTAGGTCAGTCAGGGCCCTATATAACAGCCACCATACTTGGGCAGGATCAGACATTTTTAGTGGATACAGGGGCAACACGTAGTGCCATATCTCAGAAACTGGTCCCTGGGACACCCTTGTCTGGCCAAGTGACCACATCGATAGGGTTTGATGGAACAACAACTCCTAGCCCTGTATCCCAAAAACGACCTTTGCAGGTTGATAATTTCATCACTACGGCCTCCTTTTTGCTTCCCCCACATGCTCCAGATAATCTGATGGGACTTGATCTTTTGAAAGGTCGTACTCTGACTAAAGACAGGATTCAAACTATCCTAAAATTCCTATTCCTAGTACTCGAAATGAATTCAGGGCACTTATTGGTATTACTTCCTACTGTAGACAGTAGATCCCAAATTTCTCCCTTATTATCAATCCTCTTTTGTCCCTTGTTACTAAAGACACTCCCTCTCCTCTACCATGGACATCTGAATGTCAGGAAGCATATCAGCAGCTTTGTGCATCCCTTTGTTCTGCTCCAGTGTTAGGCACTCCAGATTATGCTGAGCCTTTCATATTATATGTACACGAGAGAAGGATGTGCATTGTCAGTTTTGACACAACCATATGGTAGTAAACATCGTCCATGTGCTTATTTTTCAGCTGTATTAGACTTCCAGGTTGTCTCAGAGCGGTTGCCAGCACAGCGATTTCTATACGACAATCTGAGGGAATAGTGTTGAGGGACAAGCTTATGGTTATGGTACCCCATTCCGTAGATGCACTCCTGAATCAGACTAGGAGACAAAACTTGACTAGCGCTAGACTCACAGGCTATGAACTTACACTTTTGGCACCTCATATCACACTCAAGAGATGTTTGACATTGAACCCAGCTACATTGGTACCTTTGCCAGCTGAACAAGCGCATGATTTGCACAATTGCATTTTCCTAACAGAAGAACTGACTAAGGGGAAAATAGATCTAAAGGATACTCCTTTGTTAGACCCTGAGGGAGAACTATGGGTGGACGGCTCTTGTTTAAGACTACCTGATGGCACCACCTCTGTATCCTATGCCATAACCACATTACAAACTGTGGTAGAAACAGCCCGCATCCCACAAAAATCTGCCCAAGCAGCTGAACTCATTGTGCTTTTTAGGGCTTGCGAACTCAGTCAGAGATTAAGAGTGAATATTTATACAGACAGTAGGATGCATTTGGTGTGGCACACAATTTTGGAAAGCTCTGGAAGGAACAGGGATTCCTAACCTCCCATGGTTCTAAAATACAACATGGCGAATTGGTAAATAGTCTTCTTACTGCTCTGACATTGCCAAATAGTGTAGCCATTATCAAATGTAGTGCCCGCAAGAAAATTACAGACAAGGTGGGTCAAGGAAATGTGTTTGCAAGTGCACGCACAAGTAAAGTTTATGTATTACGATCCCAAGCTGAAAGATGGGAAAACATGTATACAGAGATTAAGGAAATACAGCAGTCAGACACTGAACAAGAAAGGGCAGAATGGCAAAAGGAAGGAGAATTGGATGATGAGGGATGTTGGAGATCAAAAGATATGTCAAAATGGAAATTGCCCTATGCCTATGTATTGCCTTTTGTGAGTATGGCTCATGGACCTGCTCACGTTAGTGCCAAAAATATTATTTCCCAAATGAATCCAGTCTGTGATACTCCGCTCATTCGGAAAACGTCTGAGCATGTGGTTACAATTTGTATGATTTGCTTACAGCACAATCCTGGGAAGGGAGTATCAGCCCCTACTGGTGGATTTTCTCCACCTCAGGTTCCCTTTGAAGCACTCCAAATGGATTACATCCAATTGGAGCGCTGTAACAATTTAAAATCTGTACTAGTGGTGGTTTTTTCCCTTAGTAAATGGGTAGAAGCATATCCCACCAACACAGCCCTGAGAACAGCTAAAGTTCTATTAAAGGAGTTCTACCCCCGTTTTGGGGTTTGCAGAGTCCTAGGGAGCGACAACGGCCCCCACTTTACTAGCCAGATAATAGAGTACCTAATGAAAGGATTGGGGGTAAAATAGACATTTTATGCAGCTAATTATCCTCAGGCAGTGGGTTTGGTAGAAACGTACATTGACACATTGAAATTACAATTTGCAAAAATTCAAGCAACAACGGGCCTTAGTTGGTCAGATGCCTTGCCGCTAGCTTTGCTATCTGTTTGTTCCATCCCACACAGTAAGATTGGACTTTCTTCCTATGAGATCGTCTTTGGTAGGCCTATGAATGTATGGGGACCCCTGAGACCAAATATGATCCAAGAAATACCGTACCCTGTTTTAAGTGATTACTTGAAAGACTTAACTGAAAAACTGTCTTTGATTGATCAGCAGGTGCGTGACGCTATACCAGACAAATCAGAGGGTCCGGCTCATGGTCTCCAACCTGGCAAGTTCATCCTGATCAAGAACTTTCAACGCTCGAAGAACTTAGAGCCTCGCTGGAAGAATCCGGAGCAGATTCTACATGCGACTCCAACTGCTGTCCGCGTCACCAACAGACGCCATTGGATCAATGCTGCCCACTGTAAGCACATTTCAGCAACTGTTCCCCAGCCAGAAGGCACATACGATCTGAAAGACATCTTACAGAATCAAAAAAGTGTTGCTCCTCTGAATGAAGACACTTTGTTCCCAGATCAAACTGTGCCATCGGCATTAAGGTACGATTTGTGACCAAGGAAGGAAAGGAGCAGATAGAGATACTGGAGGACCGATTTCAATTAGTGGAATGGTTCGGCTGCGACACGGTGGGATCACAGAATTGGCTGAACTAGGTTGTGATACGTGTTCAGTGGTGCCTGGGTCTCTCTCCAACCTGTGGTTGTATCGATACCGAGAAGGATAAATACAGAAATTGGGATCTAAGTTGCAGTTTCAAAGCAAAGACAAGCCTCTGTGTATGGTGACTCTGATCATACTCTTGATAATCTTGGCGGCAGTTTTTTGGACAATGGAGAAAATTATTCCAGCGTGAAATTTCGTACCTACTACTACCCCTCTCCCTGTTGAACATAACTATTTCAGCGTTCCCTATCATGAATAAAAGCACCACATGTCCTACCTCAGTAACACTTTCATTCAAATGCTACATCATACCCACAATGCTACGAACACTACCAACTGTCGGGTGTGTGGAATGATGGCAGCTCACCAGAAAAAGGGAGGAACACCTTTCATTCCCTTGCCATTTTCACATAACGGTTCCTGCAGAGCCTGGTTCGCACTGTTGTGGGCCTCAGAAATTGCTAACATTACTTCAGCTGGTGTGGGAGGACTTAATGGCAAATTGAACAAAGTCTGTTACCCCGATGAGGAAGGGGACCCACAAGCCAAAGGAACTGCATGGGAAATGGAGGAATATCGCAGAGGAAATACCTCTGCATGCTGTTTTCCCTAACACTCGAACGACCAAGGGTAATGGGCCACCTGTTATTACTGTGACTAGAGCTCGAGCGGACCTTTGTGTGAGCAGTATTGGCCGTTTCCCTGCGGGAAAAAGTGACAGTACAACAGTACTGAACATTACTGGAATGAACAAGAGTAGTTTTCTGTTCTCACACAATACATATTTTATCTGTGGAAACAAAGGTTACTATCATTTGCCTATTGGTTGGTCTGGGGTTTGTTGCATGTCTTTCCTGCTTCCCCCCGTGTTCTTAGCACCTACCTCCTATCACAAAGATCAGAAACTGTTTAATGATAATTCCTTAAATAGATTCAAGAAAATAATTAAATAGATTAGACTGACACCACTCTACAACAATATGTTGATTTTAATTTAGGGCTCTTTTTCTTTGTGTGTACAGCTTTACATAGCAGAAAGATTAGGGGGCAGATTTATGTTTGACTTGCGCCTCATTTACGCCGTCGTTGCGTCACTTTTGTGACGCAGCAGCGGCGCAAATCCTGTGCCATGGTGTGGGGTATTTACAACGTGACGCATCTGGGAGATGCGTCACGTTGTAAAGCCCTGCGTCAAAACCCTGCGCCTGCTTGAAGCAGGCGTAAGGATTGACGCAGCATTGTGCAGATAGGGCCCCCCAGAGCATTGCTGGAGCTGCGTCGCGCTTGCGACGCAACTCCAGCAATGCGCCACTTTTACGGCACAGATGCGTGACGCATCTGTGACGTTTTTGCCCCATGGTGCGCCGCATTATAAATGCGGCGCATCCATGATGGCGGAGCTGGGGCGCAAAATAACTGGTGCATCCCTGCTGATATGCAGGGATGCGTCAGTTATTATAAATATGCCCCTAGGTGTTTGACCCATGTAGTAGAGGCTGTGATGAACCAGACAGCAATGGCTCTTGGTAATATCACAGAAGAGATCCAAATTGCAAGAATTGTAGCATTACAAAATAGAATGGTGCTTGATGTAATCCTCGCAGATCGCGGTGGAGCATGTCGCATCATCGGCAGTAGCTTTTGCATGTTCATTCGCTGACTACGCCCCTTCTGTCTATGAAGCCATTTCTAAATTACACAAAATAGCTGCAGAAATACATCAAGACCAAGGAACCTGGTCCTGGTCTGACTGGTTATAGGGACGTATCTCCACTTGGGGTTGGAAATTGTTAATGGAAATAGTAATCACAGGAGCCATCTTTCTCGCTTGCTGTTTTTGCATTCAATGTGCCCCTATGATATGTACCACTTGTATAAATGTTTACAGTAGTATTAAACCCACCCCAATCAATGTTCATCAATTAAATAGAGAAATGATTATGCACACTGAAATTCATGAATATTAATGTACACGATTAATACATGTACCCCTTAGAATAGATTCAGCACAGCTGAAAAGGAAGGACTGTGAAAATGTAAAAGCTGAATTCTCTTGTTTTTTAATTCAGCTGTGCCTCATCCATGCTCACCTCTGTCCTATTTTCAGCCTGACTCTAACCTTGAAACCACACTTGCATAAACATTAGGCAACAAATCTAAATTGAAAAATTGTAGGCTGTATACATGCAAAGTCAGCACAAAAGAACAGCTGATGTCTGCACTGGGTTTCGTGTGTTTGTGAAACAATGGTAAAGCCTTAGATAGAGTTTGCTCAGATACCCTATCTTGTTGTGCAGTTTCAGGACATGACAGTTACACAAGGCACCAAGGTTGTTGATTCTTACCAATAGTCCCATCTGTGTGTTCTTCCCAAAACTCTATTTACCTCTGGGCTCCTTGTCTGTGATCTTTACTATAAAAACCCATGTAGCTATCGTTCAGTGTGCTCTCTCCTTGGGTATCTTGAAGGTACTTGTTGGATGGAGACCCATTCATGAATACGTAATAAATGACCTATGGTTTGACTTTGCTCCAGTGTCGATTCCTCCTTAGTTGTTAAGAACCCGTGGCGAAGTGGTGACCCTGCACCAGCAGATTATTAATGAATCTCTTCCACATAGGGGTGGCATTTATGTAATAAAAGGGAATGTTTGGGCCTGGCAAGTAGGTTAACTTGCCAGGATGAAATGGCAGCTTAAAACTGCACACACAGGCTCTGCAGTGGCAGGCCTGAGCCATGTTTAAAGGGCTACTGGGTGGGTGACACAATCAGTGCTGCAGGCTCTCTAGCAGCATTTAATTGACAGGCAGTGGCCACATACAGTGCACTTATAACTAAATTAAATATGCCAGTTGTGGATAAGCCAATGTTACCATGTTTTGAGTACAGAGCATCAGCACTTTAGCACTGATTAGCAGTGATAAAGTGCCCAGAATCCTAAAGCAAGCAAAAATGAAGTCAGCAAACAGGAGGTCAGAAGGCTAAATGTCAGGGGAAACCAAGCCAAGATGTTATATTTCATATCAGTACCCTAATATAGGTCCAGGGAACATCGTACACTTTCCCTACATCAGCTCCCGTTATTTCATATGAATGAGCCTTATAAGGACATCACTCCAAATAAGGACAGAATGCCTCATAGGGACATCTCGCCTTATAAGGACTGTTGCCTTTTATTGACTAAACCTTTCACCTAGTTCCATGCTGAGGGTGGGTTTTTCCCAATCGATATTGCTAAGACGTCCCTAGCACATATGAATAATTGGTGAGTACACTCTCCAGGAGGCATTCTTCACCTCTCCGATCAACGCACAAGGTTTAATCCCCAACGTCATCCTCATACTGAACAATGGGTAACACAGCTGGACAGCCCTTGCGGGCTGTCCAGCTCAAGTCCAGGATGAAGTCCCACACTCTTACTCTTCAGATATTGGGGTTTGACTCAATCCTAGCGGGATTCTTGGCTCATAGGCTCTTAGGCTTAGGCTCTGTAGCACCTACTCACATGCATGGTACACTTAGGTACATCTAGTTAGGCATCTTAGGAGTATGCTCTTTATTTTATAAATGCATTTCATATTCATGTTTATGTTCGTGAATATTGCAAAATGGTAGAACAATACTATTCCTTTTTATGCACTGTACTGCTGGTTCTATATCGTTGCTGCTGTGTTACAGTTGTAACAGCGCACTTATTCTACATGAGAAGAACTATGGTACAAAAAAGTCTTATTGTAAAAACGTTCGACTGTTTCTTCTCTATATCTCTCTGAGAGTAAAACAAGCAAGCATGAGTGACTGGGTGAAAAGCTATCCTATTTATTGACTATGGGTTATTCAAGCTTGAAGGAAATATTCTCAGAATTGAGCATAAAACCTTTGCATAAAACCTTTTCTTAATTTTATTAGACAGTTAATCTGTGTTCTATAACACAATGACTATTCCAACCCCAAACCCACTAGTGCAACCACTTCCAGAATCAGCGGAAGATGTAAATGCAATACAAATTGCAGCCAAAGTAAGACAAACTTTAACAGTAAAACTACTCAAACATGGGTTACAACCCAGAGGAGGAGTAGTAATATTCGTGATAGAGGCACACGAAGATTTCAAAACAGAGGTATTCTACTCATGGGTTATATTCACAGCAGCCAATGCTGTAACAAACACTTTCCATTATTACATACATGATGACATGCCAGCGGTCTACACTCCTTTTGAGGAGACTGGGATTCCGCTTACTTTCCAGGAACATATTTTCTGGATTAATTGCACCCTACCCCACATAAAAACAAGAGCAAGGCTTGGTCCTTTAGGGATTCCAGGAGCAACATGGCCGCTATTTGGGACCTATGCACCACATCCAGACATTGACACAATGCCACAGTATGAATAACTTGTTCAACACAAAGAGTTCATAAAACTCTACAGAAACATGACACACATTGTCTTGAGGACTCTAGCGGTCCAACCTACAGTAATTACACCTACTGCAGCTCCTACACAGAGCTCAGGTACTAAAATTACTCCACACACATTACACGCGGTGATGGGCAAAGTGCCAAAACGTGAACAAATTCCTTTCTGGGTAGCTCAGAAAATAACCCAGTTAGAAGCAGTATTCCCAAATACCACACCATTTGAAAAACACAGAATGTTAACAATCTGTTTGCCCACGGGGATTACACCACAGTAAGAGGATTACACCTCTTCGGGTACAGTCTTTGCTACCATATATACCAGAACTCATGGTATTCCTTCATTAGCAGTAGTACCAGATGTATTAAGACAAATACAAAAAAACTATGGAGCAGAACCTGTCCTGAACTTAGGTATGAAGTTGTTAAACAACTATGACCAGGTATAAGCCATAATACTAGCTAACATTAAAGGAGAAGCAGCATCAGTGGCAATCTGCCAACACCTAAGGGAGTTCTCTACATTAGAACAGGAGAATTAACTACCCAAAATAATTGGCACTGCGTATGCAGAATTAGGCAGGGATAGTTTGGGGGGTAAAAGCTTTAAAACCTCAACTACAGGGCAGTCCAGAGAAGTACACTCTTAAAACGGCCCCTACTTCTTCTAAAAAGAAGTGGGATAATAAAAAAGAAAACTCTAAAGATAAGAGATCTCAGTCCCGAGGTAGGTCTCCTCAACAGGAGCACTCTGAAAAGAGATACAACCTCAGGAATAGGGATAATATTAGGAAACCTGACAGATATCAGGATACTGATACACGTTCCCCTCGTTCCTTTCAGGGCTCGAAGAAAGGCTCTGAAAGAGAAGGACGGTCATAACACAGAGGGGAGCACACACAGTCCAGAGACAAGCAGCGCGCTCAAGACTTTACTTCTAAAAAAGAAGATAAGCAAAATACAAAACCTCAATTTAAGAAAAAGAAAGTTTCTGGTCTGAAAATCAGACATGCCCAGAATTCTGAGGACACAACTTCTGAACGGGGAATGGGCTCTGACTATGCTAGACAGTGCGGCAGAAGTAACAATAGCTCGCCTGAACCTGAAGGAATTTCTGGTGACAGCGGAGTTGAATGATTACATCACAGTGGAAACACCAGACACCAGGGTAAGCGTCCCATATAAGTCATTTGAAATAACACTCTGTATGGAGGGGGACAAGCCCAGGAAAGTAAAAGGTCTTTTTTTGGGAGAACTTATCATCTGGTTTTGACATCCTGTTAGCAGAAAAAGATTGGCTGCGTGCCCTAAGGGGGAGAAAGTGTAATTTTTCCTGCATTTTCCAACCACGTTCCTGTTCACCTTAAACATACATATGCACAGGAGTGAGCAGTAGCCCAAGACCCGGCATTGTACAAAAATCATGCAGGGTGGGATGAGAACTCAACCTACCACGTGATTCCATTAAAAGTTTCACCTACTGCTCAAAGGCAATATCCAATAAAGCAAGAAGCTAAAAAACAGGCAGGGAGATCTTAGATCAACTTGAATACCAAGGGGTCATTGAAAAATGTACCTCTTCAATGAACAATCCTTTGTTTCCTGTAGCTAAACTTGACAATACATATTGTCTAGTATTAGAGTATAGACATTTAAACTCATGCACAAAGACATTTGCTGTCCAAAATGCACCTAGTGGCGCATTAATGAATAACATTCTGCGCAAAAAATACAAAACCACACTTGATATCTCAAATGGATTTTTCTGCCAAAATATAGCGCCTGAAAGCATGTATCTAACAGCCTTCAGTGCGTTAGGGTCTCAATGACAATTTTGTCGACTCGCCCAAGGGTATAAAAACAGCCCAGGTGTGTTTTCAGCAAGAGTAACGGAGTTACTTCAAAAGTTTGATGAAGACCTAGAGAGGCACTTGACCAAGGTAAGCAACATTATTATGGGATTTGCCACAGAGGGCTACAAATTCAACTATAAAAAATCAAAAATAACCCACCTCAATGTCCTATTTTTGGGATCTAAGCTGTCAAGTGAAGGCAAACGTCTGGCAGCTAACTTTTTAGAAAATTTTGCGCTGCTCCAGCAAATTTGCAATCAATACTAGGATTCCTAAATTTCGGCAGAACATACATTTTAGATTTTGCACAAAGGGTAAAACCTTTCTATGACTTAATAAAACCTGACTTTTCAGCCATAGATTGGACACAAGAACATACTAATATTCTTCGTTTAGTCCAGGAAGACATGATTACTTCCAAACACTTCCAAATGCGTAAACGTATGCAACTTAGTGATCCGAATAATTGTGGGTCAGTGAGGATACACTTATTTAACCTTTAATGAAGGAGAAACTGTACCAATCGCAAACAAATCACACCTGTACGCAAATCCAGAAATGCGTTTCACTTCAACAGAAAAAATCCCGACAGCCGTTCAGACTGCTGTAGCAAAAGAAAGAGCACTGGCTCAGGAGAAACGCATTATTGTCGTAACTCCGGTACCAGTTTTAGAAGCTGTTACAAAAGCCAGCATCCCGAATGCGAAACGTTACATCCAAGATGGATACAATGGGCTAATTCTCCTACTGCAACAGATGTTGAATACAGATTTGATCCAAGTTTAAAAATACAAGCATTCCTGCAA
The DNA here is from genome assembly GCF_964204655.1 of Triturus cristatus. Classification (NCBI taxonomy): domain Eukaryota; kingdom Metazoa; phylum Chordata; class Amphibia; order Caudata; family Salamandridae; genus Triturus; species Triturus cristatus. The sequence continues at coordinate 589,965,448 of NC_140582.1, forward strand.
TATGAACAAGAATATCCTTTACCAAATGAAATCTTGCCTCTTGACCAGCATGAATATATTATTTACATTGACGAATCTGCTCAACCGCCTATAGGAAGTAAGCAGCAATATTTTTCGGCATGTGCTATCATTAAAGGTCGCATGCATGATGGCAAGTTCCATCCTAGCAGCACAAAGACGCAATCTCTAGGAGACTGCACGGCTCAGTTTGCAGAATTCAAAGCACTGATACTGGCACTTGTAAATACAGATCACGAATTCCCCACTCTAATTGTGTGTGATTATTTTTACTGTGTACAGTCGTACAATGAGTACTTACAGCATTGGGAACAAAATGGGTTTAAGGATGCAAAAGGTGGCACAATTAGGCACGCAATGCTATGGGAACAGGTCTCAGAGTTGAAAACCGAGCTACCGAGGACTCACGTGATCCATACACTGAGTCATCAACGTGATGGCGTTCACATTGAAGGGAATTCATTGGCTGATGAAGCCGCAAAGGGAGCTGTTCGCGCGGCTTCGGTATCTGTGCTGACTCGTGCTAAAACGAGAATAGACGGAGATATATTGGTAGGTGTCATCGCTTCACGCAAAGGCAGCACAGTAGTACCTAAAAAATGTCCACTCAAATACTCCTACAAGTTAAATGCACAAAACATTCCATATGCTCAGATTCCTGGAGTGGGGGATATAGAGTAATACCAAATATGGATCGTAGGCAAGGTTTAATACTAGCTGCACACAAGGGTTTGGGCTCTGCCCACACAGGCGTTGCAGTGACTATTTCTTTACTGAAACAGCGCTATTGGTGGCCAGGGTTAACTAAGCAAATTTTTCCCATGTTAAACATGACGCAAAAGTGGTGCAAGGGGCTTGTAAATCTGCCCCTATTTCTTGAAATGCGACATCTGCCAGCAGATGAAGGGGTCCACGTTGCACGCCCAGCACAGACGCCATCACTGAAGTCAGACAAACCTCTTGCATGTGTGTACTTGGACCACTGCAGCCCATTACAAACAGACAGGGCGTACAGGTATATCATGGTGGCAGTGGATTCATGCTCGAGATTTCTATGGGTTTGGCCTCAGCATTCTGCTGACGCTCGAACTGTCATAAAAGATTTGCGAGTCTTTATCGGTACATACGTAGTTAGCACGTTACACTCTGACCGCGGCCCTGCGTTTCGCTCTCGGGCTAACAAAGATGCCATGGAAGGAATGGGTGTAGCATTGCGGTTCTCATCTCCGTATCATCCTGAGGGAAATTCTGTTGTGGAGAGAAAAAAACGAGACTTAAAGCAATCTTTGACAGCTAGAGTATTAGGCAAGGGCGACACACACCTTTATGAGGTACAGCGGGCATTAAATAACCAACCAAGAAGCTCTCTAGAGGGTTTCACTCCATATGAGGTCTTCTTAGGGACACAAATGTGGGTACCTGATCTTGATTGTGAAGGCGCAGTGACGGATGAAAAACCATTTGATATCCATGATCGTTTGGCTGTTTTACAGGATCTAAAAGAATCCAGGACAAAACAAAGCAATGTCGATCTAAAGCAGACCGCCACTGAGGAAGTCAAGGTAGTCACGGCAAGACCTGTCTAGATCCCAAAAGTTGGTGTTCTGTTCAGAGAGAAAATTGCAGACCAAAAGGAATTTGGACCCTCTTACAGAAAACTTGTACCAATCTTTTCAGTACACGGAATAAGAACTGTGCTGCTCCCGCCTCTTGCGGGAAAAAAGGAGAATAGATTTGTCTCAATTGACTTAATCAAACCACACTATGGGGCCAATTCTAAACAGTAGGCCTAGTGGGCTCTGATGTAGCAGACGACCTCCTCTAGCTAGACTCATCACGTTTGAAGAGCCACCTGTAAGGAATGAAGGACTAAGCAACAATGCTATGGAACTTGTTCCACTTGAAACAGACATTCATATTCTAAATGATAAACAGAATAATTCACAAGTTGTAATTAGACCTAATACAGATGTCTACATCAACATGCCTCGTCAAGAGGAAAATAACAGTTCGACTAATCCCGATGCAGTTCCAATAATTGATCGAACTGCTTCTGGCTACTTCATTAACTTTGATACGTTGTCTCTGGATTCAAGCGAGCCGGAAACGACGCCAGCCAAAACACCATTCAAGCAACAAGTAAATAACTTTCTTCTCTTTCTTCATAAGACATACCTGGTATCACCTTGGATTGAACTCTGGGTAATTTCTGGGATAATGTTTTTTCTTTTATGGCTAGGTTTAGTATTGACTTTTAGTATGCTTATTAATGGACATTATCTTCAACAAGATTCCACAACCCGAAAGGTCAACATCCTCCTGAAGCCACACACATTGTCACATCATGAACAAAGAGACTTGTCATCAGTGAACATCACAGCTGTTCCTATACCCGATGGTATAGTATGGGACAAGGTTGATTTCAAAATTTTCAGCCCGACCGAACTTTTAAAAATTAATCATGTATTTAAAATATCTTTGAGTGATATCATTACCTCCAGTACATTTTCTGATGATTGGGACACTGAAATAGTTAATAACATGTTGTCTGATTTAGAGAAACCTGCTGCATTTTCTAATAATGAAATGTTAGAGGGTTCTTTAGACTATGACAAATTGTACTGTTATCAACATTTTGGTCATCATTTTGTGCACAAATCTTTTTCACCCAGGAATGTATTTGAGTACCATCAGTGCGAACATTGCCCCAACACCACCAAAAACTAGTTCACAAGTGTTTGCACAGAAATTTGTATACTTTTCAGGATTTAATGCAACAGCTGCAGTCTCATTTTATTATAAGGTTGCACCAACATCAGCACAGAAAATTATGTTGACAAACACCAAACAGATTTACACTGCTTCCTTTTTGGCCCAATTGTCTGAACAGAGTTTCCACCTATGGAAAGACGAAATTGACTTAAAATCAATATGGGGTTCGAGGAACTGGCAAGTCCAGGGTACAGAGACACTATTTAGAGTATGTCTCATTCCACAGCAGATGATCTTTTTAAATGATACTGTGCAACAGACATCCTGTCTTGGAATAGCTAAGATAAAGGACCTGAACACTCCAAGGTTACCTACGCCAACACAGGGGTGGCAGAATTCTTCTACAAAGGAAGGGGCTACAGTTGATGACATACTACAGTTCAATAGATCAGACCCAAATTGGAAGGAGTGGGTGGTTTGGCCCTTAGAAACAAACACATGTCCTAAACGGTTCCTGAACATCACCAAGGGACTCAGTCCCATGCATAGGCCAGATCCACGATATATACTGAGAGAACATCCAGGGGAAGTGACATCCTATAGTGTTGGGAAGTTGTGCCTAGATTGACTAGAAACCTCAACACTTGCAGAAGTGAAACAACACTTATATTTACTCTCACAAGACATGGATCTTAGGGACCTTTTACTAGGACCTAGGAAACAGCGACAAAAACGTTTCATATATGCAGGCATTTATGCTGCCTATAATGAAATCTGGAAGATTTCCCAACAAGAAGCCACAGAGAGAATATGGGAAATAGACCGCATAAACTTAGAAAAAGGTTTTGCTGTGGTGGATAATCAGTTAACTACTTTGACCTCCAAAGTATATTCATGGGGCAACATTGTATCTTCTGCTATTGACATACTGGAACAGGATTTAGCCATATTACAACATGGCCAATCACAGTTACATTCTATTATGTTATTAAGCTGGACGCTACAATCTTTGCTTGCAAGCCTTGTGGCTTGGCGTGTTATAAACAGTACATCCCTGTTTTCAGAATACAATCTAACTGATACACAAATTGAAATGGCACAAAGGGGAGCTAAATATACAATGCTACAAATTGAAAAACTGGACAGACTATCATTTACAGTAGCTGAATTACCATCATCTGAGTGGCTAATCCATGGCAAAATCACTCTCCCGGTCATTACATTTCAGTTTGACTATTGCCTTGAGCAAAGGCAGGCAGGCAGATATGAAAAATTGGGTAAAGAATACATTAAGAAATTCTGGGATTTACCATATAGATTTCGATGCCAGAGTGGGGATCGAGAAGTGGTTCTTAGTGGTACCAACTGCAAGAATGCTTTCATCGGTTCTCTCATATGCCAAGATATCATTTGCACGGAGCCTGTAATGGTTCAGTTTCGAATATGTCTTGCCACATGAAAAGAACACCAGCTGCCATAATATCACCAGTGTTTGAGTTACTTTTTAATGGGAGTTACTTTATGCTGAATGATCAAGGTTGTTGTGGCATGTTTCCAGGCGTTGCATATCTGGTCACTGTGGACACCAGGGTTACTTGCTGTATGCAAGTATTGTTTCCTCCGACAAATACAATCAGGGAGGTGCTAGTATGGCCTTCACTGAATGTTTCATTGGTACAGTTTGATGCTTTGAGCAGAATGAAAGCCATGATTTTACAGAAAACCTTGCCACTGACCTCCGCTCGAGAAACCTTTGAACTTCAAGTTGCAAGGACCTCGACAGAGATACAGGCACTAATCCGTACCAACTGCCCCCTACATTTTGTAGAAATGGTGGGACGTATCTTTAACATGTCTGATATGAGTGGCATTGTACACCTATTTAAGACCATAGGGTCAGGATTCCTTAACACCTTCCAGACAGTCCTCGGAGTTATTCCTAACTTTATACACTCCGTATTTGGAAGCATTTTCTGGGGTCTCCCTCTGTTCCTGCTCGCTGTAGCTGGAATCCTGATTATCATCTACCTGCTGCGCAATGGACGGACCATCCACCAGCGAGACTGCGAAGCCTCTCCTGGAAAGACATTACCATGAGCGCGTGGTACAGCATCTCGGTGCACCTCGCCTACGAGAACTGAGTGCTTTTTGGTTCTTATTCTTCAGACCAGTCTTTGAGGACTGCATCGTACCTGTCTTCCGATGCCTGTTCTGCGAAAGCGAATGCGAGTTGGACATCTGTCTGACATCTCTGACGGAGACGCCAGTGGACTTAGACTCCAGGCTGGAACCTTGCATGACTCTGTTCCCAGCATATTCCCATCTTGATGCATGCCTTCCTTGAGGAATAGCAGGTGCCTTTCATGACTGGATTAAATTTCAACTCCAGCATTGACACCGAGGTTTCGAATCCGGTAGCGGAAGCCTACACACCAGCTGTTGGCAGCAAGGAGTTTCATCTATGCACACTTGACGTGCTATGCGAGGTATTGCAATGTTTGTCCCCTGCTGTAGCAGTCAGTAATAATATTATGTCTCCCAGCCAGGACATTTAATCTGAATCTGGCTCACCGTGTGCTCGGAACGAATATGGAACTTTTTCCTTCCTTTTATATTTCTGAAATAACTTTTTCAAATTGAAACTTTCTATCATGAAGCATGGCCTTCTAAGTACGCTTGCAGTAATTCAACTTGTGTGATTCAACTCATTTAGAACTGTCATTTGCGGAACTTTACGACAATGTCAAACCTTACCAAAGAACATTTTTCCGTGTTTTTTAAACTGTTTTCAAATGATTTTGTAAACATTTTTTAGAAACATTTTAAATGACTGCTTGATAATTTTATACACTGACACTGTTATGAAAATGTGCATCTCAGAATGTGTATTAATATTAATATTGTTAAGTATAAGGTGGAGTGGGTGTTATATTTCATATTCGTACCCTAATATAGGTCCAGGGAACATCGTACATATGGATAATTGATGAGTACACTCTCCAGGAGCCATACTTCACCTCTCCCATCGACGCACAAGGTTTAATCCCCAACGTCATCCTCATACTGGACAATGGGTAACACACGTACATAGACTGTATAAATACAGCACCTCTTGCTATCAGAAGGCAGGAGGGGGACCAAGACTTCAAAACTGACACACTGACCAGAGACGCTGCAGCTCCAGCATGCCATCGCTCCAGCTGACAGTGTTCTGACGATCCCTTGCGGGGTGTCCAGTTCAAGTCCAGGACGAAATCCCGCACTCTCACTATTCAGGTATGGGGGCTCGACTCGATCCTAGCGGGATTGTTGGCTCATAGGCTCTTAGGGGCACATGCATCAAAGGTTTTTGCGAGCGCAAACGGTGTGATTCGCAAAAATCGGCCGTTTGCGCCCGCAAAAAGATCTTTTGCGATGCATGAAGGGTCATGGCACTTGCAATTTGAGAATTAGCAAATATTTGCGAGTTCTCAAATTGCGATTGCATTTAAGGAATCGCAAATTGAGATTCCTTAAATGCAATGCATTAAGGTAAAAAAATAGCTATTTTGCTAATACGGGGCGCAAATTACCATGAAGTTGGACTTCATGGTAATTTGCAAAAACCTTGAAAAATGCACTAAAGTGCATTTTTCAAAGTTCCATTTTACACACACACATACTCTTGGGGCATGTGTGTGTGCAAGATGAACTCATATGTAGATTTCAGGGGTGCAACAGGGTGTCCTTTTGACACCCTGGCACCCTTGAAATTGCATTCTCAATTTGCGATTCTCTAATTGAGAATCGCAAATTGAGAATGTCTTCCCATTCATTCCTATGGGCCTCTAGGCCCATAGGAATGAATGGGGAGGTATTCCTTAATTGTGACTCGCAATTTGCGAGTCGCAATTAAGGAATGTTTAGAAATCACTATTTTTTAAACGATTTCTACATGCATGGGCTTTTGCGATTCCTTATTAGCGAATCCTTATTTTTCGCTAATAAAGAATCACAAAAGGCATTTTTGATGCGTATGCCAGTTAGGCTTAGGCTCTGTAGCACCTACTCACATGCTAGGTACAATTAAGTACATCTAGTTACGCATCTTAGGAGTAGGCACTTTATTTTATAAATGAATTTCATTTTCATGTATATGTTTGTGACTATTGCAAAATGGTAGAACAATACTGTTCCTTTTTATTCACTGTACTGCTGGTTCTATATCTCTGCTACTGTGTTACAGTTGTAACAGCGCACTTCTTCTACATGAGAAGAATTACGGTACAATAAATTCTTATTGGAAAAGCGCTCAACTGTTTCTTCTCTGTATCTCTCTGAGAGCAAAACAAGAAAGCACGAGTGACTGGGTGAAAAGTAGTATATTGTTTCCACGAGTCTGAGGTTATTGTGTTCTGAGGCTGCCAAAAACGAATATTTCTGGTAACTGGAGATTCTAGTGGCACTGCTAGCAAGCTAATGCAAACCATAGGCTAACATATGCGGTGGGGGTGCACAGAGTCAGTCTGCCACCAGACCCACAGTATATGTTATCCGTAAACAGCTTAGGTACTGCATGACAGGGTACTATTAGGACTACACTACAAAGGATGCCATGGCTAACAAAGATGTAACATCCTTGGGTTGGATCAGGACTATCTGGCAGCTCCTTAACTTGAAAGCATCAAAGTCACTTTTATTATAGTTTGGCTGTGAGGCAAGGTGTTTTTCTAGGTTTCATGAGGACTCTCAATCAAATTCATCATTCTAACTCAGAATAAAAATACATTTTCCTTGCTCTGAATCATAAATCTTAGGTTTCTCTTGATGGTTGTTTTTTCTCTCTTTGAACATATGATTAGTATGTACTTAGACTACCGTAACACTTGACAAATTATACACATCTGTTCAAGTTGTATTATTTTGTTGCAATTCTCATGGCTCAAGTTCCTCAAGACAAAATTATCCTACTGTTACCTTTCCATATTTCCATATAATATGAGGGACCAATTTCTGGTTGCATTTTAACACATAAATAACTCTTTGTCAATCTCACATCACCCAAAACTCGACTGACATACATAAAATAAAGAAATCTTACTATGCATTACCAGGCCTAAGTGCACTATTTAGGCATTGAACAAAAACAGGTTTATCTTTATATGTGTAACATACAGCAATATATGAAACTTGGGGCTTCAGATCACAAGACAAACCTGCTTTAAACATGCTTCAATCCAACAGTTCAGATCTACCTCCATTTGGTTGAGGTTGTCCCTCTTTTAAATGGACCAGAAGTCTGGCCTAGGTCTCCAGAGTCTGTAATCTCCTGCTCCAGAATCTTCAGCTGGAGGTGGATGCTCTCTTGTTTTGCAAGTTACCTAAATCTGGGCTTCACAGAATTCATCCCTACATGTTTATTCCTGTATCCTGTGATGACACCAATTGGTTAAGAAAGAGAATTTTACAAAAAACAAGAACAAAGTCAAATGTATTCTCCATTTCCATGCCAAGATTATAAGACTGTTGGGCCTGGCCCTTTCCCTATGGCCACACCAGATTTTTGCCTTCGCTTTCTGAATCAATTTCCCATTGGCTTTTAGGACTCCTCACACTTTACTCCTGTTAACCTGTGATAAAGAGCTTTTGCTCTCCTTCTAAACATGGCAAAATTGTTATACACCTGATTGGATTACTTCATTTATATATAAGACCATAGTATATGGTACTACATGTACCCAGGGCCTGTAAATTAAAGTCTACAAGTGGGTTGCACCACTCATTACACCACCCACTAATCTACTCTTTTAAAATATGCCACTGCAGCTTGTAGTGCAGTATTAAACTGTCATTAATATCTGACAAAATAAACCTTTTGTCAGTCATAAACCTTACTTTCTAATATTTATCACTCATACCTACAGTAGTCTCTAAAGGCTCATAGAGAATGGTACATAGTTTTTTTAAAAGTAGGGCATGTATTCTCATGTTGTACATATACTGACAGTGAAAAACTTCTAAAGTCACTGTAGAAAGGCTACCTCTTCCATAGTTTAACAAAGAGTTACCTCACTGCACTTAGGGCCCAATTACGACTTTGACAGTGTAGTGCAGGGCCCACCACACCGAGTTTCCTCCTGTCTGGAGGGCTGGTTTTTGGCATTCCCCTGGCGGTGCCTCAGAAAACTGCCACCGCAATGGGAATACCAAAAACAGTATCTGCACAGCATGGACTGAAAATTTCATGCAGTGAAGGAACTGGGGTGCATACACACAGGGGGCACATCTTGTGCCCCCCTGTGTGCATCCACTTGCAGAGGTGGCACAGGGGGCCCTGCAGGGACCCATTTATTCCCTCTCCACCATTGTGTTCATGAAGAAGGAACTTCCATGACACCGCCGGCAGAGAGGAAACTTGTAATATGCTTGGCGGGACCGCAGTTGTCCCGCCAAGCATATTGCAGCCTACTGACTACCGCAACACCGCCAGGGATTGGCAGTTTCCTGGCCGCTGCGGCAAGGCTTTGGCAGTCCGCTCTAGTCGTAATAGGGCATTCAGGAGACCCCCACGCCCCCACAAGTCTGGTGATCTGTGGACCACCAGGCTTGTAATTGGGCCATGAGTGATAACTTCAGTTTGGAAATAGATAGATAAATACTTCTTCCACCCATTTGAATTATAATTCTAAATCCTCTTTAATGGTAAAGTCGGATTTTAAGTTTCTATTCTGAAAGTGCTTCTTTTAGAATGTCGGTATTTTGTTGCCTAAACCAAATGTGCCTTTCTGGCAGCGTCCAAGAAGACTGTGAATAACTCTCCTGTGGTGTGTTGTCTATTTTTTCCGGACATGGGAAGAAAAGGGGTTAGGAGTTAGAGGAAGTAGGTCTTCCTGACGGGAAGGATCTGGAGGAGCTGTGCATTTCTCTGATTTGCCTTCAAAGGACCCTGCCTGCAGAACATACAAATGAACCTGACACTAGACCTACCCGTGCCCTTTTTCCCCTAACCAGGGAAGCGTGGATAACTAGTCAATTCTAGTTTGGAAGTAGGTAAGGGATTGCCCCTGCAGAAAGGCTAGCACTGAGTATAGAAATGGCACCCTCAGAACTCCTCACTAATACACTCCTGGACCTATGGAAGATCCAGAGGAAGGACTTTCCTGCTGTCTGAAGAAGGAAGACTGGACCTGCTTGCATTGAACCCAGTATCCCTAGAAGTGACTCCAAGGGTCAATTGGCTGACCTCCTATATGAGATACAGGAACACAGAAAGCTTCTGGAGACCTTCCTTGCAATTGCTCAGCTGACCAGAACCAAGTAGACCTGCCTGAACCATGATGCTGGCCTCTGCTGGAGCAAATCTTGATCCCCAAGAATTGCCCCCCAGCTTCTGGACCCTTGGCTCACATCAGAGTGTACTCCTCCTACTTTAGAGCTGAGCCACAGGTCAATATTCATAAGGCTGGGATTCATCAAGAGCACGACAGAGCTCCTTGCATCAGCAATGACTACCATATCTACTGTGAATGCGAAGTCCCGATGGCAACCAGGGGCCCGATTCACAGAATTAACTTAAGACAAAATCCTAAACTTACTACTTTTGGTATTCACAGAATGCACTTACTACTTTTGGTATTCACAGAATGCACTTACTACTTTTGGTATTCACAGAATGGATTTACGACTACTAACTTTACGTCCGCACTCGGGCCGGATATTCCGGCACGGAGGCGGAGCTTCCGGCCCGGAGACGGAGTTTCCGGCCCAGAGGCGGGGCTTCCAGGCCGGAGCCGGGGCTTACGGGCCCGAGGCGGAGCTTCCGGCCCGGAGGTGGAGATTCCGGCCAGTGGCGGAGATTTAGCCATGGCCAAAATCTCCGCCTCCGGCCCGGAAGCCCCGCCTCCGGGCCGGAAACTCCGCCTCCGGGGCGGAAGCTCCGACTCCGGGCCGGAATTTCTGGCCCGAGTGCGGACATAAAGTTAGTAGTCGTAAATCCATTCTGTGAATACCAAAAGTAGTAAGTGCATTCTGTGAATTCCAAAAGTAGTAAGTGCATTCTGTGAATACCAAAAGTAGTAAGTTTAGGATTTTGTCGTAAGTTAATTCTGTGAATCTCCTGCCACAATGAAACTCTAGTAGCGATCTGCTCCAAATGCCAAGAACGATCTCCTTGAAGCTGCAGCTGAAACTCCTCAGATGGACTTTGACTATCAGAAGGTAAACTCTTCATCAGGACACATCTGGGCTCTGTTTCTCACTCGTCCTCCATCGCAGTCAGTCTGCACATGTGGTTTTGACCGAGGCAACATAGCCATATAACTGCGAGTGCTGCTTTGTGCTTCTTGGTGCTATTTTTACCTGAAACCTAAAAAAATTATAACTCTGGTTCTACTGATTGGATGTTTGTTATTTTGTTGTCATTTTTCCTATTTAAATAGTCTATATTTTTATAAATTGGTTTGATATCTTTGGTGTGTTGTGTTTTACTTTTTATTGTTAAAGTACTGCATAAATACTTTACACATTACCTCTCAGATAAGCCTGACTGCTTTTGTACCAAGATATCAGCTGTTTGAGCACAGGTTTATTAAGTGACTTTTGTGGTTTACCCTCACAAGGACTATGTTTATTATTTGAGTGATGCTCTCACCCCTCTCAATGGCTCTCACCCCTCTCAACTAATAACCCAATTTCTTACAAAGACTTAGACGTATCTTATAAAAACACATGTTGTGGTCCGCATTAGCTGCTCAGAGTGAAAATAGATATAGTGGTCAAACTGTGTCCTACGATTTGCAGAGCTCCATCGTAAGGCCGACTTAGAACAGGGCACACTTACTGAGGCAAATTCCCAAAGGCATTGCGGGATATCTAAAGTAGCACTGCTGTAGTACAGTTTTACGTAATCCTTCATGACTTTGAAAACCAGCCCTGTAATGTCCAAATCTCTATGAGTAAAAGTAAAAAGAGGGCACAACACTCTCTATTTTCAAGAATTATATAAAAATATCCACAATTTATATCCCTTTTAGGTGTTTTAGGGCCAATTACAAAGGCATGTAAGAGTACATAAAATAATACTACAGTGGCGCAACTTTACGTACCCCTAAATGCGTTGTGCATAGACATTTATATACAAGATTTTTTCTCAAGCAACATCCAGAATGTTATCCGAGTAAGTGGCATCCTTAAGATGTTAAGCGGCACCACCCACACATGGTTACCTGCTTTCTTCAGCATACCAAACTGTCTGCCGGTAGTGGCAATGAAAAGGCATTAATCGGCATCTTTTCTGTATAATAACGTGCCAGGGCACCAGTACGCAGTTAGGGGCATATTATCAAGGACGGCGTTAAAATTATGGCGGGTTTAGCGGCAGAAAGCTGCTGCTAAAGCGGCGATAATGGGCTTGATAATATGCCCTGGAGAATTCCCATAGAAGCCCATGTTCACACCAGAACATGAACTTCTATTTAAATTCTCAAGGGCATATTATCAAGCCCATTATCGCCGCTTTAGCGGCAGTTTTCTGCTGCTAAACCGGCGATAATTTTAAACCTCGTCCTTGATAATATGCCCCTTAGACTTTCAAAATACAGAGATACTTTTTGTGAGACAAGAAGTTGCACATCATATTTATTTTTGGATACACTGTCGTTTTTTAGTTCCAACAAATTGGCCGAAAACCTTTTCTTGTTGCCATGGGAAACTCTACAACCATACGTCAAATACGTGAAGTGCGAAATAGATTTAGTGAATACCTTACTCACAGTGCAGATACTAAAAGTTGATGAACTGTGTGATAGATTTATTCGGGAATTAGTGGGAACTTTTCTTGGACCTTTTAATTGAAGTCACTTATGCCTCGTTTGAAATTGTCACTTTATCACAAGTAAAAATGGATTGTATAGAAAAATAATTAGCATTTTATTGGACCAACTATTAGAAAGACATGCGTCAATATGCTCATATTTTCCCATCAGAAATCGGTTTCCAATATGAAGAAATACACAGTTGTGTGCACTTTTACACATGAATAGGAATAGTGTTGCTATAGTCTGGATAAAAAAATGGAATTACTGGCGTTACGAAACCATTCTATTGGAAGACTCACGGATTCAACAGAGTAGTTCAATACCACAGCAAATCAAATGAGAAAAATAAATAAATATCATTAGCTGCTCCAACGAAGGTTTTAAAATAAAGGGCCCAGCTCGCTAGCGGCCCATACCGACACAAGTGAAGAGACATCAGTGGTACCTGCGTTAGTTCATTGGTGTCTATCAGCCCGTTGTTGTCGGCGTCAGCATTTTTAAAAAGCTCATCTACCACCAATTTTCTCCTGGCAAATGTATCTTCGGTGTCCTTTTCACTTTCCAGTTTGACGGATTCCTCATTTAGCATTTCAATAAGAGCATTCTTCATTTTCCTGTACTCTGTCTTTTCACATTTATCACCTGCAAGGAAATACATGTGAATTTAACATTTTAAAAGTAGTTGATTTTTATTAGCATACAACACAGGGGAAATTTTCGAGGTAACATTAGGAAGGTTCCTGTAGTTGATAATTTCGTTATTAAATAGTTTGTACCCAGTGCTTGAAATGGAAAAATATAAGTGCAGGTTCTCTGCTTGCTTCTGAGAAGTGCGGGTACACTCCAATTAAAAGTATAGCATTTATCTTGAGAAGTGCCAGTACTCTCCCTCTCAAAATAAAAAAAGTGCCAGTACTCCGTACCGGACAGTACCGACCCATTTAAACCAATGTTTGTACCTTTATTCTATCATAAACATGACAATCGCCCACACCGCCAACTCCTAATGATGTATTTAGTGGGCACGTGCATGCATGGCATGATTTAAGTTACCTTGCCTTATCAAAGATAGAACGATTATTGCTAGTTAATGAATAATGAAAGAGATAACAATCGCACAACAATTTGTTTATCCACATCCAATGTTACAAATGAGTAATTAATTTATAAATACATGGATGTCAATTCTCTGTGCATAAACATAATGTCATAACTGAAAAGAAGAGGTTTGACGATGTATTCAGAACTTTACACTATTTCACATGTCCACCTGTCATGTGATTCAAACTATATTAAATCATATCTTACATGTACAAGATGCAGATACGACTCTGATTAATTAAATATATTTGTTACATATTATATAAAAGGGGAAGGTGTGTTATATCTAAGGTATTATTCTATGCACCTTTCCTGTTTCTCTGCCTCTGCTGCTCAGCCATTGTGAATGGTATGGGTAGAATGTTTGTGTGGATGGTGATGTCATTGGAATGTGTGGTTTGCCGTGAGGCAGAGTGTCAGTTGGATCCTGGGCTGAGTAGCAGAGAGGCTGCCCCTGGTGCCTTATTACATCTTTTCTGGAAAACCTACTTTACATCTAATAACAATAAACGTATTAATCTTTAACCTAACCACGTTTACTGGAACTCCTTTACTACGATACAACAATATTTCTTTCGAATTTACCAATGCATACTGCTCCAATCTTGTCGAGCACTTACACATTGTGTGCTAGCGTATATTTAATTGATGAGTTCGGGAGATACATTTTCCAGCTGAACACTCTTCAGTGTTACTTATGCGTTAATGTTAGTAGATTACATTAGTTGCTCATGTATTTTATGGTATTGGCTGACTTACCTTGACATTTCCTCATACCCTGCTACTACTTTGTGCAATATTGACTATCATTAACCATACCCCTGACCGCACCGACCAAATGCAAATATAAGTTATAGACTGCTTTCTGACATTTCTGCTGTAAACTAGAAGCAATGTGGGGCCTAAGGACGCTGTTGTTCAGAGTGGAGTACAGACTCAAATGGGGTATGTTTATAAGTTATTGTAATGTATCTCGCTTGTACATTATTTCAGAACATCTCAAAGTGAATTGAGGAGCTGTGGACCTTACAACTTGGAAATACTTATATGCCCTTACTGTTCTCTTTTGCTCCAATCTGTGCTGTCGGCAGTCAATGCACCAACTCAGAGATTTCCGGAGCAGAGGTCTGCTTATACTCCAGACATCCTTTAAAAAGTGTCTTTTGTAAATACCTAATCTCAAAGGCTTTGGAATGTAGAGATACCAAGCTTAAAGTAGAGTATGGAAGCAATCACACTTACTCAAGATGAAGACCCCATAGATAAATTGAGTTCAATGGAGGTAGCCTATACAATGTGTGTTTTACTTTGGAAATTTGGAAATGCCCACAGGCTAGTAAATTTATGGCATTTCCAAACATTGATCTGACCTCTTTCTACCTTGCAAATGTTTGGGTATTAACTCAAATGTGGGTGAAGTATCTTCCCTTCCTGAATTTGATGGGATCTGATCATACACAGATTTGCTTTGGTGGAAGGCTAAGAACTTTCTCTATGGAAAAAATGTTTCCTTGTGAAGAAAATAAATGTGCCTGCCCAGATCGGGCCCCATTAACCCTTTGCAAAATAGTACACTATAAAGAAAGCCACACAACAGGAATAGGAGCCTGCAGTAACTGTCGTCTAAGATTCCCAGTAGTATACCTGGAAACCCTATCTAATGCACCATTGGATACTGATGGGAGTGTTGGTGAATAGTATAAAAGATTAAAAGTATGTTTAACTGTACATGTAAATCCCCCCCTTTTAATTTTTATTCGTGAATAAGGCCTACCATGACTAATGAGTAAAAACATAACATGTTCCATAAAAACAATTGGAATGTCAATTTAAGTGCACATTTATGGGTGTGGTGGACCTCAACCAACCTGTCCTTTCATGTGATTGAAATTACATTATTTCGACCCATTCAGAAATATGAGATACTGATTTAGACATTTTGTTTCACAAGTGTGACAAAGTGGTTTACTAGTTTGGGTGGCTTGGTGTCCACCACAAGTAATAAAGTCACTAACTTGTTAGGCCCTGTCAAAGGTTTCATTAATTTAAACCTGTGCTCATCCGCTTGTAGCTATAGAGAGGCGCAGACAGGCTTAACTTAATGAAAATGCATAAACCAATAAGAAGTACCAGTTTAAAAGTCAAAAACCCAACTCAATAAAAATGCCACTCCAATATTCTAATAATGGAGAAATACCTAATAAGTAAAAAGACACCAAAACTACAAAAACACAGTGATGGGACATCAAGATATGTATTTATAAAAATGAAAGTGAAATTAGTGTCAGAAATTGCAAAGCACCAGTGAGAATCAATGGTCTCAGTAGACAGGGACCTAGGCGTGATTTAAGGCTAAGCATGATGGAGCTGTTGTTCAATAAATCAAGTAGATTGGTCTCACTAAGGTCTTGTAGGGAAGTTAAAAAAAGTTTCAAAGTCTCAATCTGAAAAGGGATAACTCTTCTCCACATGGGAAAAACTTGAAATTCAACCCAACGCCATGGAACTGCATGTCGGTTGCCTTGAAGCTTCGGAGCAAAAGTTTAAACAAACTCCCAAACTTAGTTTGGGGCTCACCTACCACAAGAGTATACTTTCAAGGCACCCAGGACCTCAGGGATAGCACCTAAATACTTTCAGTGCACATTCATCAATGGTCCCATCAGTGTGAGTGTCTCGGGTGGGCACCGGGTCACCCTCAAGAAATGTTGAAAAAAGGCTGGCTCTTGCCAGGGGAGCCTGCTGAGCCTGTGGAAAACTGGGATCCCTCCCTGGCCCCACAAACTTCTGGAGCTGTGGGTGCTCCGGGTAAGCACAGAGGCACCCACTTAAAGAAGAAAATGCCAGCTGCTGCTGTTACCCACTATATGGGTAACAGCGGGGGAATTGGCTGGGGCCATGGTGGACCTAGGGCTCCCCCTTTAAGGTCTAAACATAACCTAAACGTGGGTATCATAGGTGGGCACTGGTACATCCACAAAACAAAAACATTTTAAAAGAAAAAAGTGAATAAAAATAAGCATCAGGAGCAGATAATGTATTATTCACTCCTTGAAGAGGCGCCCCATAATGTCCTACAAGAGCTCTTTACAGTTTTTTTTGCAGCTTCGTGATATCCCTAAGAGGAGTAGGGGCACCATCACACATTTTTTTACTATTGTGGTGGGATGCAGGGAGTGCAGCAGCCCCCCAGCAACATTAAAAAAACAGTAAGTCTCTTGGGTCATTAAATCCCTGACCGCTAGAGAACTTACAATATTGTTCAAAACCACTCTTAGCTGGATCTCTATGATTTTCAACTGGAGATCCTTTTGTGGTTATTATTATGATTGCTTTTTGTGGTCTGAAAAGAAAGAATAAGAAATATGTTGGTTTTAATTCTGATAAAAAGTTTCAATTACAAAAATAAAATCAATATGTCTCTGAGTGTTTCTTGTAAAATTTTTCAGCCGACAAAATGGAATCATAAAAACTGTGTTAAGAGAAAGACTCATAGACATGTTGATTTTATTTTCTTTAACTGAAACTTTATTAAACTTTTTTTTAGTAATCACTGTTATTAAACATAGCATTGTGTGGATTACTGTTATATACATTTGATTACAAATATTGGTGATTTTTGGACAAATATGATAAATCTGCTTTATATATAGTGATATGGTCACATCTTTATAAAGCAAAATGGTAAACTTTTTATACTTAAGTGTTATGACTCATTGACAAAGTCCGTAAGTCTTCCTTAATGTGGGCAAAGCCTGTGAGACTAAGCGCACGCTGCGCATGCCAGAAGTCCATGTGCTGCAGATGTAGGTGCTTGCAGGGTATTGGGGGCAGGGCTTGGCCACAGGCCAGGTCTTGTGCTGAACACCATGCTGTGCAGACCAAAATGCCAAGTGCTGCAGGGGGTATGGCACTGGTAGGGGATTAGGTGAAGGCTATGCAGCCAACCCCATGCCAAATATACCAATTACTGTCCAGTTCCATGCAGTGGAAAAAAGGCAAATGAGGATAAAACTAGCCGTGTGTTCATATTTAAGCTCACTAAGAACATTTTGTTTGCCCCCGTGCAGCAAAAAACGATGAACGTAATTACACCACTATTGGTATGGGAGCAAAACTTTACACAGAAGATAAGATTTTCATGGTTTAGTGTACATCTGTTCAGTAGCTTTTGAGCTACTGTTGTTTAAAAAAGGTGGACTTGAAAGTTTAAGGCTTTTGTTTATCTCAGCCATTTCAAATTATAATTTTCTGTCAATCACAACAGAATTTTCTGACAAATTAGATTGGGTGATGAAGTGGATTAATATATTTTTCACCAGCATGAAAAATTAGGATTTTGAGTTTATGAAAAGAATTCCCAGCATAGGGTGCCTTTATGAGAGATGCCCGAGCAGGTTGACTGCTGGGGCCTCCCAGAAACCTAGAAAATAGGAAAAAATGAGTTTCATGTAGTAAAATTGCTGTTTTTATGAAAACTGAAATCATGCGTTTGTCATTTTATGTTAGGAAAAAAGATGAATTAAAAAAAAATGATGTAAAAAACACAGCTATAGTTGAGAAAATACACTGGTAGTATGTGCACAGGTAGAGGCTGCAGATCTGGCTGAAGGTGAGGCTATGTTGCCATCAAACCACTGTGCGTAGCCAAAGGGCACAAAGGGGATTGTCTGCTGGCTTGAATTGGGCAAGGGCCTGGACATATTATGAGTGTAGTACTTGCAGTAGCTGACAAAGTGTATTCTACTTTGTTTTTATTGCAATATTAAATATCCTAAGCGCAATTTTAAACCCTTTTTGGAATATACATTCACTATCCAAAGATCTGAGAAATGATTGCCTAATCACGTAATGAATAACTTAATGAGCATATGATCAGGAACATGTACGAACATAAATGACGTAACAAAATGACCTATATAAAGGACATCATTAAACAATAACCTATGATTTTGTGCACATGATACACAAAGGGTTTCCTCTTCCTCAAAATTGAATAAGTCTTGTGTCTCTGCAATGTCTATTAGGAACCTTAATTTAACTCACTCACTCAGGATTGTCAAAGCTTTTTTATAATTATTATATAAAAAGCAACTGTTGCCATAAGTTTACTGATGTAATCATTACTTAATATATGGCCATTTTAATGCTACTGTCATAAAAACAAAGGGCCTGATGTACAGCAGCATTCTGCATTCACAAAACTTGAGATTCACTTTAGGTTTTGGAACACGTCATTCTGACATATGCAAAAGTCATTTTCCTAGTCCGAAAAGCCTTGCCAACTCGCAAAATGTATTTTGCAACCCATTCACAAATAAGAGGAAGTGTGCAAAGGCCATCCACCTCCTACCTGAAAGTCACAATGGTATGTATCAATAGTTTACTTCTGCAATTGTAGTCACAAATCTTTGAGCAGGTATTGATAGCTGACATGGGAACGTAACTGAATCAGAAAGGAGAAACTGAGCAGATTTTACAACTTCCCATATGGGAATTCCACTGTGCAGACAGTTTTCCTGAGACCACTGCATTCTTCCCTGATATTTTCCTTCAATTTAACATATTTTTAAAAGCATTCCATGTCTCTTAAAAACACCCTTCATGAAGAAAAAAAAGTCACATTTAAATAATTAGAACAGAGTGATGTGGGTGTTCTGTCCCTCGCAGTCAGACTGGGCAATGCCTTTTAGCACAGTTTTGGCATACTACATTCAGTTGGAGTGAAGGTTTCACTTACAGGACCTTTTATCAGGCTTTTGTAACCCATAGTCCTCCGTGGGATTCCTTTTGGGTTCCCACAATCTGAATGAGAGACATTCAGTCTCTAGTATCGGTCTGCACAGGACACTCAGCCCATGGCGGGGCTGTCATCTAGGTACACAGATTTTAAGCCTGGTTCAACACCCCACGATATTTGGATCGTGTTTGCCATCCACTTACCTAAGTAACAATTGTTTCTTTAACATTTTAACATATTAGGCAGGTTCCTTTGAGAGTATTGGGTCGCTCTTGGGGGCATATCAGCAAGGCGATGCGATAAAATTATCGACGCTTTAGCGTCCGTTTTAGTATAATTTCTTCGCCTTATCAGCAAAGCCACGCTATCGTGTGTTTTGCTGACTTAGACTTTGCTGACGTAGTCGCGCTACGCAAAGCTCCGCGAAACAGTAAAAAATCTCCACGAGCACGCAGAAATTCCATGAACACGTGGAATTGCTTGTTCGCAATGCTTTTTTCCTGTTTGCGAATGCTGTTTGCCTTCTCGGGGAGAAATATCTCGCGAACACACATTTTGACAACGCGAACAAGCAAAAAATTCCGCAAAGCCGCGGAACGCAGAATTTTTGGCAAGTCCGTGTTCTCCATGGAATGCAAAATTACCCAAATTCCGCAAATTCCGTGAGCGGAACGGAATTTACCGCCCAGGCCTAACGCTAACCTGTGCCGCGATGATAAAAGGAGCGGTAACCGTGCTCATTGCAGGTTTCTTTATGCCTGCTTTTCCTTTGACTAAACAATGTTAGCCAATGGGTGGTGGATTATAGGGCTGAGACCCCCTAGCCCTATCAACAAGGTAACCCCTGTCCCTGTGCGTTTATCGCTGGATTTCCAGCGATAATCGCACCTTTTTGCAACTATCACTGGTTTATTTATGACAATCGAGATAAGCGTTGCTGATAGCACGCTATCTCGGCGATATCAACCAGCGATAGCTGGCGATAATTATCCTAGCGCTAAGTGCGCTTAGCGCTAATTATCGCCGGTTGTTGCGGTTCACTACATAAGTATATCAGTCACTTTGCAAAATGCTGGGCTGGTTCCATGTGATTTGTTTGCAATTTGCACTTACTGGTTGGTGACCAGTCCAATAATACATCAGATCTTTAGTCTTGGTGTGTAGTACTAATGTAAGAAAACCTGTAAATTGTATATGCATAAAGTAGCTGGTTCAGATCAGTATGAGGGAAAAATCTAGCAATTCACAAGTCAAATAGAAGATGAACGGGAGAATAAAAGATGTAGAACCTTCCTGAAAAGGAGAACAATTTTCCACATAACTCTAAACAGATGTGCATTGAACAATGAGAAACAGCAAGAAATGTTACAAGACGTGTTTCATTGTGTTTTAAGAGTAGCCAGGTAAAGCAATGTGAATAATGAATGCACATTACATGAAATGTATCACACACAAATGTGAACAATTGTATCAATAATATCCATAGCTAGAGCACAAGATAGAAACCGAGCTGTTTCTTGGCACCTAATGATACATCTCATCTCAATGGTACTACTTTCATTATTCTCAGAATATTTAAATTTAGCCTTGAAAAGATGCAATCTTACTCCCTGCCCATTATAGGCCAACAGCTATACTTTGTGCAAAATTCACTAAACTCTCATAATAGGACTGACACCGATCTCTGCAACAAACACATTAATCTTCTGAGGATTTGTATTAGGAATCCAGCATAGAACCAATGGACTACACAGAGTGCTCTGCAACAGACACAGTAAGCTTCGGAGATATGGGACTGCTGTGTACCCAGAGATCAGATAATAAACGTTGCCAACAGATATAGCTATTGACATGACATAGTGGGATGATATTCGTGGTTTAGAAATTCGTGAGCAGTCTGTAGTTCATGTCTTTACAACTTTTCTCCCTTAAGAGTAGAAGAAATGAGCATAAATGAATTGGGTAGTAATTACACCAACTGCCTGTTAAAATTGATGCATACATGCACGTATATATATGGCTATGGAAGAGTCCTGGAATGGGGCATGACACTTTTTCACTTAGATAGACCTACTGTCTAGATTTTGGTTCAAGCAAAGATATTAGCATTTTCACAGATAATCCTAGTGCCTCTTTTTTTCTGAAGCTGTGTTTAATTCAATTCAATTCAATTTCTTTATTCGGATACAGATATATATCCATAAAAGTACAGACAGGCAACAACATATACAATGAGAATTAACCAGCAACAAAGAAGACATTAGAAAATTCCAGTTAAAAACTGGTCTTCCAGCAATACAATGTGCATAAATGAAAACATGATAAAAAAGAACAGATCACCAAAATGTTAATTTACCATAAGTTAAAATTGAGGGTTAAAAAACAGAGTGGATTAAGCAAAATTCACGGGGGCACATAGACTTGCGAGTGCGCACTGCCGCTTTCAGAAATGAGCCCATCCGGAAAATGAGCTCATCATCTTCCAAAGCAATGAGCTTCCCATAAGCAGCTTTATAATCAATCGCAGGTTTTGTCTTAAAATAAGGTATCAAAAACCTTTTAGTAAATATCAAATAATAGCTACAGAAGAATAATAGATGCAGCATAGATTGTTTGTGTTGACTATTGCAAGGACAAGGCAAATGATCAAGATTAGAATTATATCCTGCTGGAAAAAAAAGCATAAATTTCATAGTATCAATCCTTAAGCGGAAAAATAGACCCCTTTCCCAACGGCCAATGGGTTTTAAAAGATAGCCAGACGGGGCGTGGGAAATGTTCTCAATGCTCATGTATCTAGCAACAGACGATTTCTTAGACTCCTTATCACATCTGACATTCCTGTAAAATGAATATAAAGCTGTTTGAAGGGATATTTTACTAACAATACCAGGGTCTAAGGGGTTTAGGAATAACTGCTCATGGTTCACACTGATTAAACTTTTGTAAACAGCGGCCCGCCAGGGTATTTCCATCCCCCTATCACATTTTAGACATTCAGATATAATCTCCCTAGTAAGTTGAGCCGCAGGGTTTTTCCAAACTCGGAGCCAGAATAATGCAGGACGAACCATAATATAGTCTTCATTGTAGGGCAAATTGAGTTTACAATGGCAAGCATACTGTGAAGAAGAAATGGGGGCACCCAGGATTGTGCGACAGAATCTATTCTCTTCTTCCTGGATACTACCGCAATTAGTAAATCCCCATACTTCTGCGCCTTAAGTGGCGGTTGGAATACATTGAAGTTCAAACTTCTTAACAGTAGCAGAAACAACCTCTGTGTTTCTAGGCTTGGGCAGACCGAGTATTATATTAGTACAATTGGAAAACTTTCTCCTGCAGTGGGCCACATGTTAAGCCCACAGTACGTTAGAGGCAAAAACCAATCCTAAATAAGGGAAAGTGCGAGTGCTTTGTAAACTGTTTGAGTCTAAATCAATTGATGAATTAAAATACTTCTTCAAACCATACTCCATCAAAAAAGATTTTTTTAAATTGGTGCATAAATCCAAACTGGGCATAAAGTCGACAAAACCCTGCACCAGAATGCTGATGGCTTTTGGAGTGCAGCCCATTAGGACCGCATCGTCGGCATATAAAAGGGCAGGGATTTTGTTGCCATTAATGCAGGGAACATCGTGGGTGAGTGTTACCAGTGATTTATTCAGGTCATTAATATAAAGAATAAATAGCAGAGGGGCTAGGATGCACCCCTGCCTAACCCCTCTCCCAACTTCTATGTCTTTTGATACCTCACCATCCCTGCTAATACGCACCTGGGCGTGTAGGTCTTTATGCAGGTAAGCTAAAAAATGTACAAGGGACTCATCCAGACTATAGTTTAAAAGAATATTTAAAAGTCAAAGGCCGAGGTAAGATCCATAAAGGCTAAATATATAGGTGTTTTTTTCTTTGCTATATTATATTTGCCAATAATCAAGTTGAGGTTGAGGCACTGCTCAACTGTGCCGATGTTGCTTCTAAACCCCAACTGACAGGGATGTAAAATCTGATCTACCTCGGCCCATGACCTAATCTTGTTATACAGGACCCTTCCTAAAATTTTCAGCGTATTATCGATCAGGGAGATCGGCCTGTAACAACTTGGATTTGAGCGTTCCCCTTTTTTAAAAATTGGCACAATAATACTGGAGGACCATGTATTAGGTAAAATGGAATTTGTTAAGTTATTAAAAACTTTCAACAATAAAGGTGCCCAAACATCTGGCTGACTTTTGATAAGATCGATGGGTAGACCATCGGGCCGGGGACTTAACAGCTCAGGCTCTGGTCAATAGCCTCCTCCACTTCAGATAGGTTAATCAAAACCCTCGTTGGAATTTCATACTCATTAATTTGAATAGATGGGACTGGAGCTAAATAAATCTTCGTAAAGTGTGCTTCCCATGCCTCACTAGAGATATTACAACTAATTGTGTTCAAGGGATGTCCCTGAGACCTCATTTCTTTGACCGCTGACCAAAAATCATTCCAGTTTTTTAGCGTGACTGCCCGAGCAAGATTATCCCAGCACTCTCTTATAATTTCCTCTCTTCTGGCAGAGATGGCTAATTGATATCGTTGTCTGAAGGATTTGATAAGAAGGCTATCTCTAGGTTTACTAACGAGCGCCCTACGAAGAGCTCTATTAGCTGCGGAACAGTCAAGGTTTACACCAGCCTGGACCCGAGTGTGTTTCCTTGTTGGGCCTAGACAACAGAGTTTTGACGCCCACGCATAACTTGATGAAGGCGTCAACTGCCTTAGAGTAGTGTTCCTTAAAGGATAGGCAGATATCAATTAATTCAGGATATGTTCTTAGCATCCTGCCAAATAAAGCTTTTTTGTGTATACCACGCCAGACCAGTCTAAGATTATCGGTGGAGGGGGACAAATCCCTTGCACCACACTCTTTATCATTGATCGGCCTGGGATGAAAACTCAAGGTTAGGTTGATGGGGTTATGGTCCCTAAAAACTGTGGGCACTACCTCGGCTTCTAACACATGATTCTCTAATTGTGACGTTATAAAAATAAAATCTATGGTAGACGCCGAGCCCCTGCCTCTATAAGTAGGTTCTATGCATTTGGCTCTTGTGGGTGCAGCAACAAGTTCCATCACATCTAAAAAGTTATTTGTGCTTATAAGGTTTAGTAGTTGAGCACCCCTATTGCATATTGGTGCCTTAGCAGTGGGGTGAATAGCTGAATAAATACTACTTGGTAACTTAACATTAAAATCTCCCCCTAGACAAATTCCTACAGAGTTAGTGACACGATTAGAGAACTGTAGGTTTGAAATGAAATTGAATAAATTGGTAAAATTCAGATTAGGAACATTCTTAAAATCATTATTATAAAAATTAATTAAACAGAACGAGGCCCCCCGTTTGTAAATTATAGACTGAAATGCATCATTGTCAGTAGCAAGGGCCCTTGCGCTACCACCTGCCGTAATGTTAATTCAAATTGAAAGACCTCCTGCCGGCTGAACGAAGTTTTGGGTGGAAGCTAAAATATTAAAACATTAAAACCCCTCCAAAAATAACTCCCTTGTAGCCCAAGTCTCCTGAGACATTAATATGTCTTGTTTTTTAACTAGATCCAGCCAATCAGGCAAGTTCATCTTGGACGCCAAGCCAGCAACATTCCAACGCAATATTTTAAGAGTGGGTTCTACCTTAAGAACAGATGGAATATTCAATTTAAAAATTGGGGACACAATTGGGAGAAGCATCGGCTCAGATAATACTACTGTAGTCGATGAGGGAGACAGTCAATCCTGACTGTCCAAACCCGATAGAGGCAAGAATCTATTGTGTAGGGGCAGGGGAGGGGCAGTAGGAGGTGCTTCAGAAAATGTTGCCCCAGGAAAGGTTTGTAAAAATAACCCAGGGGTAAAGCCCATATGTTGATGGATATGTTAGACTGGTCCTCCTGTGCCATTAGTAATGGTATGACTACTGACGGATTACGAAAGTTACTAACTATGCAATCCCCTTTGATACTCTTTGTAGACTGCCCCACCCACCCAACTCTACGTACCATAATGATGTTATCAACAAATGGCACCCTAAACCCTTTGTGTTTAGATAACCAATCTACACTCTTATGGCGTAGTTGGTGCCATGATTCGACTGGATTTGGCCTTAGAGGGTGCACCCCTGTCAAGACCACTACATAGGGACAAGCCGCCGGGGCAGGTTTAACACGTCCCTACTACCGGTGAAATCTGACAGAGGTATGATGTCAGTATCGACCTCACTTGATATACTACCTGCTGCATGGGTGTTAATGTGCGCCGCAGTGGGTATTCGGGCAGAGGTAATAATCCGAGGCGTGTTATAACAGATGTACTATCTGGATTAGCATTGTTAAAAATACTATTTACTGCACCGTTGCCCTCTAGCACAGAACACTTTTTAATTTTCTCACAAACATCACATGGGGTAGGGTTGGACACACGGGGCAAGATACTAGAATTAGAATTTAGCACATTATTAGATGGTGCAAGTACGTCTGTCCTCACAAGCATAATAGGCACTGTGGGGCTGTCCTGGATGATTACATTTATGTCAGATGTCTTGTGGCGAGGCAGGAGCAGTTGTTCCCTCAGAGAGGCAAAATGACTATTAAGTACCTCTCTTACACGTTCAAAAACAGTGTCCACAATACGGTTGGTAACATCTTCACCATATCTGTAATTCTCTAAAAAAGACAAGTCGGTTTCAGTCTGAGCACTAACGAAATGACAGGGTTCAGCAGTTGGAGTGTGGACGTGGGCTACAACAGTCTGGGGGTTTGGAGGAGCACGTACCCATGAGCTCAAGTCAGAGCGAGATACACTGGGGCGGGTGGGTTGCTTCCTCTTGGCACTAGTAACTTTGGCAGACTTTCTTTTTCTTTTCGTTGCACCCCGATAATTGCCTCCGGGGCCATCGAGGTATCCAGTGTAGTTACAGCTGATGGAAAACCATCAGATATGGTGTCTTCAAAAGGAAACGTGCAATTTGTGCTGATACCGTTAGGTACGCTAGCGTTCTGATAAATGCCCACCTAGTTTAGAGGAAGAGGGGGTGCCCCCACACCGAGGGACAAACGCCTCTCAGTCAATTTGATCTCATTAGATACAATGCTAACAGCCCTTTCCAACAAACTGACAATACTTGTCGTAGTCGGCCTCAAGGGTAACTGTCCCACTCGCTTTCCCATGGTTGCGTTGGGGAAATAAAACAAAAGGAGCAAAGTAATTGTTCTCACCTCAATGGGCTTGATAAGTTCAGCGGGGCTCTGATGAAAGAGGGATGGCCCAGCCTAGTCTCCTCCGGGCTTTGAGGGGCGCAGATGGGCCTGCCCTTGGCCTGGGCTTTCCTGGACATGGCCCGGGCACGCCCGAGCGCGTCCCGCGCTGCGGGAGCCCTGTAGGCCTTTTAAACGCCTCCTGGCGCTCTCTGGTGGCGTCGGCGGCGTGCGCGCCGCAGGTGCTGCTGGGACAAGTGGTCCAATGGTTCGCCATAGTCTCCCAACGCTGGAATGGCCGCAATGACTCTGGCGGTGGCACCAACAAAGCAGGTACGTTAAATGAGCTCCCCCTCTGCAGGAGCCCTGAAGGCCTTTTAAACGCCTCCTGACGCTCTCTGGTGGCGTAGGCAGCGTGCGCGCCGCAGGTGCTGCTGGGACAAGTGGTCCAATGGTTCGCCGTAGTCTCCCAACGCTGGAATGGCTGCAATGATTCTGGCAGCGGCACCAACAAAGCAGGTAAGTTTAACGAGCTCCCGCGCTGCGGGAGCCCTGTAGGCCTTTTAAACGCCTCCTGGTGCTCTCTGGTGGCGTCGGCAGCGTGCGTGCCACAAGTGCTGCCGGGACAAGTGGTCCAATGGTTCCCCATAGTCTCCCAACGCTGGAATGGCCGCAATGACTCTGGCGGCGAGGGCGGCACCAACAAAGCAGGTACGTTTAATGAGCTGTGTTTAGTAGGGTCCCTCACCCTGGAAAAGCATGGTGATGATGCCACATTGTTGGAGTGATCAATGTTTGGACACCTGCATCTAGGGTCACTAAGCCACATTTATAAATTGCAAGGTTACTTGCTTAGTGCCTGCGGAAGGAACCTAGCAGTGTGAGTCCTTTTAGGAAAGAGGAGATGTCCACTTTTTGAACTACTGTGAGCGTAAAGTGATGGTCAGACTTGTTATAATGTTATTTACTTAACATTATCAACCAATTTTTTTAAATCACCTTGTATTGGTAGCTCTGACCTTATTAAAATGCTTTGAATTCAAGGGAAAAATTGGAGAGCCACAGCTGGAAATGCGGACTATTTTAATGAAATGTGAATGTAAAATACCTGGTGCTAATTTGCTTTTGAAGCAACTGCATTAGTACTCCAAATTAACCCTTTACTCCATTCATCTCTTTAGTCCAAATCTCCTCCCTTTAAATGTAAAGTGATGCTGCCTATATCTTAGGCTATGTGATGTACTGTTCAAGAGTATAAGGGTCTTATGATGAGCACTCCACAGTAATCTACTATAACTTTGTGCCCTGTAATTTCCAATACTGGAGCATTAGTAAGTCTATGGTGTAACTCTAGGGCGTGGGGTAGAATTGAGTTACTGGCGTCCCTTAGAAATGAGAAATTACTTATTATAAGTTGTAGGCACATCTGGTCCATATTGCCTGATTGTTCCTCATTTTCTCTTCTAAAATATGGAACCAGGTGTAATATCACAGACTAACAGGGTTGCTGTGGATCTTCTGATCCCAAATTGTGGGGCGAATACTTGACCAACTGACAACTCTATGTATGTATAAATGCAGTTATTATTGTGAAAGGTTTTTTGGGAACTGTACCAAAGTAATTATAAGGTTTTCAATAAAATAACCATTGAACTTAAGTTATGTAAAATAATGCAAATAAAATAAATAGAGCAGGCTGAATTCTCAAAATTCAGACATCTGCACTTCCTGGTTTACACCTATGAATCAGTGTACATTTATTTTAATTTCGGGAAGTTACAAAGGTTCTCAGAAGTAGTTTTAGAAAACCATTGTGAGTTGTCATTTATAATCAGGCACAGCCATATCTACATATATTATCATTTCAAATCCGCAGAAATCAATGGACATTAATAGTACAATTAGAGTAACTAGTAATTAAACTATGATATACCACTCAGGATATGATGAGATCGCTCTTCATAATGGATCCCATTTTCTGTAGCCATAGTGGTGGTAATGCAGTAAGAATTTGGCATTTTGACAAAAACTTAAAATGCAGACTTTAATAAAATACATTAACTTCTGTTAAATTAGATACTGCAGTTATATAAAGCTATGTTCTTCTCCAAATTCCCGTTATCTTTTTTTTAGTACATTTGTGTCAACTTAGTTGCTGTGTATATGTTAAAAGACACTCCACACCTCAAATGCACAGTACTCCTGACATCTGAAAGAATATACACTATATCTGCCACAGATATGCTGCTGATATCATAAAGCCACAATGACTAACAATTCTTTAAAAACTTTAACAATCCCTGAAATAGATGCTTGTGGTAGATAATTCACATCAAGGTTTGTACTTAAGTCAATGATGTAGTCACATAAGTTGAAAGCAGTGTCTAAGCTAATAGCAAAGTCTGCACTGTCAAAGTGATAGTTTAATTGATCACTCCGATGCATTGTTTTTCTGTTACCACTGTATCCACAATAACCCGATCTTTATGAACATATAATTTGTTACATAGTCCAATATGGTGTTTTCATTTTGTAACACATAATTTCCTGTGAAGTGCATCACAATAATACATTTTAAATTACCATGCAATTACTAACCTAAATTAGTGGTGAGGCACAATAGGAGCAAAGTCATTGATTTAGATCTTGGTGGATGGGTTAGTCTGTCACAATGGTGACGGCTATCCCGCCTACCAAAATATAAATACTATAGATTATAATGGGATTTATATTTCGGTGGACTGGAAATCAGTCACTGTGTTGTGAAGGAGTAACCTGTCCACCAATATCTAAATCAGGCCCAGAGTCTCTCCTCACACTTCTGAATCCAGAGTGCTCCAATATAATATCTTCATGCCTTTCTATTCAGAGCAGTATGTACTTTCTTTATGACTTTCTACTCAGAGCAGTAATTATTTGCCACAGATGTATGATAATATGGAAACATGTACGGCATATCAGATTGGATAATATTGGATGTAAAATTAAAAATAATGTGTCTTCCAGCTGCTTTTTTGATTCAGAGTTTTAGATGTATGATGTCTGCTGTGGAGCAGGGCCTTCTAAACATGGCTCAGCCTCAATTGCTTTGGATCAATGGTAAACCTTCACCTTCACCCTCTTTAAACAGCTCAGAATCTGCTGACTTTCAGGGTGTTGCACAATCATGTGGACTTGTCAAGATAATATTTCTTGCTGATTCAAGTAAGCATCATTTGCACGTGATAGCCCATCCTAGTTCTTTAGTGTTAGTTATGTAAGTGGTGGCAAAACATTATATTAACAATCCCATTGTCTTTTGCTTGTCAATATGATAACTGGCTCCCTGGAAAAATGTACCTTTGCGGAAGACAATGTGTCTGTGTTAGAGTACAATTTAATATATTGCATTTGTTCCATGCTTTAGTAAATTCTATTAACATAAATATTTTCCCCAAAATATAGGTTTGTGTGAAACACCAACATTTGTAACCAGATTTGAGATGCCTTCAGAGACATATGATCTTGGGGCCCTAATTCGTTTGAAGTGACCTTGTCAGATGCATATTTTTACATTGGACATTCTAACACATTTTCTCAGTTCTGGCTGAAAGAATTAGGACCCGATTCCGAGTGGGTTGATTAATTCCAACTGGTATGTAAACCCCTGTTTACACATGGGTCGGAGTTGCAGGTTTGCAGGTATTTAAAATATCCAATAATTATCAGCTGCATTAAATAACTCAACCTTCATTAACTTTCGGCAGATCAAATCTGCCCAATTCTATTGGGGAAAATCATACGATATTTACCATATCATGTGGATTTTTTTTCGTTCAACACCAAAATCCACATGTTATTCTCCAATAACTCGAAATAAGTGTTATTTATCACACCTGATAAATAACGTGCTCCGTGGTATCGTTATTAATC
This sequence comes from Triturus cristatus, assembly GCF_964204655.1. Taxonomy (NCBI): domain Eukaryota; kingdom Metazoa; phylum Chordata; class Amphibia; order Caudata; family Salamandridae; genus Triturus; species Triturus cristatus. The sequence continues at coordinate 589,995,967 of NC_140582.1, forward strand.
AGGTGTGATAAATAGAACTCGTAATCAGGCCCAATGTTTCACTTCACATATTTTGATGATCATCCTTAGAAATATCTGCTGCCTTAAGCTTCAAAGGGAACACACAGTGGTGTTGCCGAGCGAATGTTTTTCACACCCAGTTGATTTGCCTTGACCCCTATTAAAAAGGCTAGAGTAGATGTCTTCTGAAGTTCATATTCAAGCTAGGCTCACAGTATTAATTACAAAAGCAGCTTGGGCTCCGTTTGGATGCCTCTGGCTTGGCATTGCAAAAGGTTTAGGGTGAGGACAGCTTTCTTCCTCAGACAATGGAAGTACAATGCCTGCAGTTCTGTGGCTTGAAGGTGGAGAAGATGTGGATGGTGACTGGGCTCCAGTTAGAAATTCAATAGTGATTTTCTTAGCAAGCGACTCAAGAATTACTCTATGATAGATGGTAGGGGTGAGGGATGGAATGAAGATTCTGTTGTGCAACATGAAGAGGACCTTTTCAGTTGGGATGATGACAGCCAGGCCCAGAAACTCCACACTTCTTTGTGCCTCTGTTGTGGGTCCTCTAGGCCAGAGACCGTGCTGTTGTGAGGGAATCATTCCACACAGAGGCTGTGTTTGGAGAGCAACTTAGAAAGGACACTTGCAAACCAAGTTCTGAGGTATGGGACAGTGGATGCACTTCCAACATGAATCATGTTGCAATTCTGTAGAAATACAACTGTAACATTAACACATGCAGTACAGTGTAACTCACATAGGGGTGGGCGGAATTTGCGAAAGCGACTTTCGCAAATTATCGCGAAAATGTTAAAAATCTCCGCAAACACGCGGAAATATCAGGAAGATGCAGATGTTTTTTTCCCGCCCGTTCACGGTATTTTCTGCGTGGTCGCGGCTCGCCAACTTACCCATGCGGTTGCTCGCGGGCATGGCCATCTTGTTTTCACTCTTCTCGCGGTGCATGATCGCGAGAAGAAAGACGTGATCGCGCGACGCATGACGTTACCGCGGGCGCGGACTGTCGCGAGACAGCGCAAATGGCTACCAACAATCCAACATCTCGTGGAGAACGCGACCGGATCGGGAAAACTTGTCGGCGAACGCGGGGATTCAGGTATGGCGATCGCGCGCGCGCGAGAATGTATTATTTTACAGCGCGAGCAAGAAACTAATTATCGCTAAGCTGCGGAATTTCGGAAATTTTGACATTTTCGCGCTCTCCGCGGAACGCGAAGATGTCAAATTATCGCAATTTCTGCGAGCAGAACGGAAATTTAGCCCAGGCCTACTCACATGCCACATGTACTAGATAAACTTATCTATAAAGTAGTTATGTAAAATTAAACTGTATGGTCTACATCAGTAGGTCATAAACTGCGGAGAAAAAAGTGAAATCAATGCCAACCCACATTATCATCCCTTTCAGAATATGTGTACTGTTCTTTCAAATAATGATTTCATTTTAGTATGATGCATGCAAGGTCAAATTACGTATACTGCTATATAGATAAAAGAAGCCAACAGCGTAAAAAAGCTTAAAATAATAATCTATTAAGCAACAGTTTGAATAATCATGTTCCACTGAGAAAAAAACATGCACTGAGAAAGGAACAATGCCAAAACCTTAAAAGTAAAGAAAATATTTAAAGCCACTGAAAGGATTATTCAAGTGAAGAGGGGGGTGTATGTAGTTGCTTCCAATTACAAGACCTACACATTCAGGTTCCATATTTGTGAATTCCAAAGGGGACAGATAGGATTCCTGAATAAGGGAGTTATCTACTCATTTGGCATTTAATTAATGGGGTCCAACAAGTTACATTTAATGCTTTATGTACAGGGTGTAGAGAACGCTGTCCCCTAGTCTTGTGCAAACGGACAACAGCAATATTCAGAGGCAGTGGCTGACTGTGTAGGATGGTAGGTGTTGGAAGTATCATATAAGTAGCAAAGGTACTGTGGATCCATTGTACAGAACAACCAAGAATTCATCTAGTAGAAGATTCAGCGAGTCAGCCTAGGATATATTCCATACATAGAAAAAGTGCTGCATAAGCATTTTACATGACAGCCAAAGTATGAATTACAATCAACAGGATAATAGGAATCAAATATGTTTCCTAAATTAAAACAGCATTAAAGCACACAATCTTACATGTATGTGGTAAGAACAGCAAAGATGATGCATGAAAAGTTATACAGAGCTATCGGTGCAATGAAATTCAAAATAAAATGAAATGTCCAGTGATAAGTATTAGTAAACATTATAAAAGATGATCAACATCAGAATCTAAAAATGTCTTATGTATAACCCATGCAGTGATAAATATTTAGCGAAGCAGATGTAGATCGTTGCATTGGTATGAGTGCTAAATATTCTCAATGCAGTTTCATACTGTCTAATTCTTAGGGGATGGCAAACAGCCCAATGAACTTCTTGTGAGGCATTGCATAAGCATTACAAAAGAAAAGAAGTGGTGCAAAGTTTCAGTCTCAAATTTGCCTGACGGCCATAAAGCGCTAGTGCAATATTTTTACCTAGCTGATGCATAAGTTATTCATTAACAGGATTCCATGTCTGAACTGAATGTACAACTATTTAGCTAGGATACACGTAATCTGTTCAAGGAAAGTTTCAAATGATGGAACAACTTTGTGTCTAATATTCTGTCCTTGAAGCTGTCCTGCCTATAATTTCTCTTTGAACGCTGATCGTGGTGCTAAAAGAGCATCTGAAGGCATTTCACAGAGAACGTCAAAATCAAGGCTGTGCAACATTGTTTTAACATATAGTAGCCAGGAAATTTTGAAATAACAATTCAATTGCAGTATTTCCATAAGTGGTAGCCTATAAAGAGCTGGCTCATCAGTGGACCACAAAATACATTAAGAGGTCTAAATAAGATACACGCCTGCAAGTAGTCGTTTATTCTCTATATATATATACACACACACACACACACACACATCGAAGCGAGTGCGTCCTTTTGTAGTTTTTACCTATGATGATGTGGAGAAAAAAATATTATATTATATATAATCATTGCCTCCTGATGAAGACGGAAGTTGAAACGCGTAGTGGCATTGCAAGGTTGACAGTGTGCTGTAATGCAAACAATAAAGAACTGCTTCCTACACCTCTGGGAGTGCGGCGTATTCTCCTTGTTGATCCATAAATCTGAGGGTGCGTGGTCATACACCTCAATGCCGAACCAGCAGTTGTGCGCGACACCAAGCGATCACATTTGTTTAGAATATATATTATCTACTGGCGGTCGCCAGTAGATAGTTATAGTTAGGACCGTGTTTCCATAGGAAATCTGAAAATTCTATTTTGAATAACTTTGGCGCTGGTTGATGAATCTTCGCGAAATTTTCAAAACTAATGGGGCGCTCCGCTCAGCTCCTACCCTGAAAGTCTCGGGGGGATTCATTAAGCGGGGCCGAGAAAAAAGGGGGGGTCCCAAAACGCGTTTTCCCCATGCATTTTCCCATAGGACCTTTAGTCGAAGGTACAGCCCAAACGGCTGAACAGAATTACTTTAAATGTGGCAGAGACGTAGTCCTCAGGTCAGGGATGTGCCTTTTGCATTTATGGAGTCAATCTGTTCAGTAGTTCCTGAGAAAATTGCACTTAAAAGCACATACATATCTATAGCCGCGCACCGTGCGTGCACCGTGCGAGCACCCTAACATGCGCGAGCGTAATTCTGATTGGTGGTTACATGTTAGTCAACGTTCGAATCGGTCGAAATCAGGAAGTGTCGGCCGCCATTTTGTTTGTTTTCAGTGCGAGAGTGAAAAAGGAAGGTGGCAAACGTGAAAAGGGGGCAGGGTAGAGAGTTCCTGACCCCCTAGCCTTTGTCAGGGGGTCCCTGAAGGACCCCGAAGGCAAAAAAAAATTTAAATTTTTTTTTTTTAAATCACGGGGGTGCGCGCACCGTGTGTGCACGGTGAAACCCCCCCCCCCCAAAAAAATTTTAATACGTAGTTTATTGTATAATAAATATATAAAAAAATAATAATACATATATAACTTAGCATTTAAAAAAACGTACAAATTCACTGTAAAAACCATAGGTTTCACACACGTTATAGTTAGGAATTAGCATTTAAAAAACCTTGCAAATTCACTTAAAAAAACATAGGTTTCACACATGTTATAGTTAGGTGGATATTTCACTCGTTATAGTTACTTCAGATAACTATAACTCGCGCGACCGCCACTCTATCACAAGGATAATGTCATCAGTGATGTCAAGAGGGATGCCACTGACCATGTCATGAGTGATGTAATATGTGACGTCATGAGCAGAGGATTGCGGGCGCACGAGTTATAGTTATCTGAAGTAACTATAACGGGGGAATTTCATTGGTTTTTTACGAGGGAAATATCCACCTAACTATAACATGTGTGAAACCTATGGTTTTTTAAGTGAATATATATGTATATATATCATGATGTGGTGCATCCCTGATAATATGATGGCAGTTACTAGATCATGATGTACATTCTTGTTGTCAAGATGCTAATCCTTAGTTTGATAGTAGTCATCCATGGACATTTGTTAAATAATGCTGGGTATTCCTCGCGCTGTGGTATCAGTAGAGTTAGAATGGCCATACATGCCATTATAGCAGTCTATCCTGGCATGTTGTGGCTATTCTGCTTTATGGTGCTCCTCTCTGCCTTAAAATGGGTAGGCAGGGCATCTGGTGGCATCTGGTGTCACATGTTTGTGCCTGGCAGCTGTTCATGACAGCAAGTGCAGCTGCAAGAAATTGAGATAGAACCTGAGCATCTAAGGCTTTACATGGGAATGTGAGGAAGTATCTTTACCATGTGTAGTAGTAAATGAATGTATTTGCTCAAAATGTCATGTCGATAATTGGGTGTGAAATGCTTGCATTTAGTAACAATGATAAGTTTGTCTTCGTGGCCCAAGTTACGTTATTTTGGGAAAATTGCAAAATGATACTGCGAGAAACTTAAAGTACTTTCCCGAAACTGAAAGATACTTAAGGGCAAAATGATAACACAATGAAGAGCTAATACTCGAGGAATACTAGTTTATCTACAAATAAAATGTAGTGTTTAGAGGTATAAGTATTAGCACATCAGAATTTGTCAGGGAGCTATTTGCTGAAAATATCCTATATTGACTAAAAATGTTTACCTGGCACGTACGCGCAACACACATATTTAAATAAAACAGCTGCTAATGTTTGCGGAAAAATGTGTTTACTTCCCAAACATTTTCAGCTGAGGTATGAGTGATGAGTCATGATGCACTTGAGACACATCCGGCTGTCGTATCTATTTCTTGGAGCGAAGGGATGCTTAGTTAATGAAATGGAAGTATTTCATGCCTTTTGTGAGTGCATTTTGTCCTTCGCATGAATAGTATTTATAACGGAATCGTGGTGACCACATGTAACTGACAGCTTGGACTTGAACATGCAGTGCAGCTGTAACATAAAAGAGAAATCTCATGTCCTCATAAGGACTCTGGAATCTGACCTGTGCTTCTGTTATCTGACGCTGTAATGTGTGTGCACCCCAAGTTATTGTGTTCCTGCAAAGAACAGAGATTTTCAGTTGTGTGCAACTTTTGACTTTACCATCTGGCCCATCCCAGGTAGATTATCATACATATTATATGGTTAAGAATCTAGATTGGAAGTTATACATGATAGGATACTTAATTTCCAAACCATTTGAACGAGTTGTAAAACCTATAGCACTTGTCATTCTCATATAATTAAAGTTTTTTTTTTTTATCGGACTGCTTAGTCCAATTTATTTTCAATGTTCTCTTGGGAGGGTGATCGCTCTACAACATTCGGGGATGACCCTTCCAGGACAGTCAGTGCCCCGTAGAGCTCCCTCAGAAATGCCTTGAAGTATTCTTGTTAAGAAAAAAAAATCGAAAACTTCTTCAGCTAAATTTGTAAATCTTCACAGATCTTGAAACTGTTTTGGGGAATGGGAAGAAACTTGTAAGTTCCATTGTCAGAAAACTTCTCTTGGGCAAGGGGGCTTATATGGCAAAGAAATGTGGGCATACTCTTGGGAGAAACAGCCTACATTTGTCTCCCAACCCAAAGAGTCCTCCTCCCTGAATTAGGACCTTGGTGACTCTGGAAAGATGACTGGGTCACAGGCGACAATGGCCCAAAGGAACGCTGTAAATAAATCTTCTCAACAGACATTCATTTGTCTACGATCCCAATGTAAATAAAGTGTGCAAGAAGCAAGAGGAACAACATGATGAAAGAAGTGACTGTGGCTACCAGAGAAGCAATTCACAATCCTGCCTCAAATCACTGCTGACATTTTAATATCTTGAATTGCAATGTCAAAGCACCGGGGCATCAATGAATGCTGAGTACTTTGGGGCAGATTTATGTTAACTGGCGCATCCTCCATATCAGCAGGGATGCGCCAATTATTATGCGCCACAGCTACGCCACCATGGATGTGCCGCATAGTACTTTGGGGCAGATTTATGTTAACTGGCGCATCCTCCATATCAGCAGGGATGCGCCAATTATTATGCGCCACAGCTACGCCACCATGGATGCGCCGCATTTATAATGCGGCGCACCATGGGGCAAAAACGGCACAGATGCGTGACGCATCTGTGCCGTAAAAGTGGCGCATTGCTGGAGTTGTGTCGCAAGCGCGACGCAGCTCCAGCAATGTTCTGGGGGGCCCTATCTGTACAATGCTGCGTCAATCCTTACGCCTGCTTCAAGCAGGCGCAGGGTTTTGACGCAGCATGGGCCTAAAAGTGACTGAGTGAAATCTTGTAGATTTCACTCAGCCACTTTTAGGAGGCGTTCCTGCGCCGGAACGCCCCCACCTGCCCTGGAACGCCTACATGTGGCGCAGGGCTTTACAACGTGACGCATCTCCCAGATGCGTCACGTTGTAAATACCCCGCACCATGGCGCAGGATTTGCGCCGCTGCTGCGTCACAAAAGTGACGCAACGGCGGCGCAAAAGTGGCGCAAGTGCAACATAAATCTGCCCCACTGTGTTTAGGCAGATTGCTCTGTTACCCTGTTAGATTTTAAGTTAAATGCATTTTTTTGCTCGCTTTTTACAGGGAGTGATCATGTTTGTCATTGTTTACTGAAATATTAGACGTGGCCCAACTTTTTATTGGTAAACTACTTCACTAGATCCAGATTTCACATTTTGCTGAGCAACCATTAGTTGCCATCAATACAGTGAACCACTTATAACTTTGGGGACACATTAGTAAGGTATATCTTGGATCAATAAATAGGTTGCAGATTGCTTTAGGACGGTGATCCTCATCACATCATGAAGTGTGCGGATACAGAGTGCCAGCGAGCTCTGTATTTTTTCGCAATCTGTTCTTTCATCCATCAGCCCAAGGACAAGTAGATCACCATGAAATGTGACCTGATTGCTCTTCGCAGGAAAACCTGCCAATCTACCCAACATAGATTATGCATTTAAATACAAAGATTGGTGAAGTCGTCAACCACGCACTATCAATTTATTTCAACACTTATGCTACAAAAGAGTTACACACTGGAACCCAGTATCTCCAGCAGCCTATTCGGTGCACCCGCTTTTCTAAAAATCTTACAATGCAAAAGGTAACAAATGTGTCTAGATTATCAATTGCTGCATCTCTACCCATCTCCAGCACTCATTAGCATCGCAATTCATACAAAACTCTCCTGTCTGTGATCTCTATCGTATTACTCATTACATTGACAAGTCTGTCATCAATTACCGGATACAAATCTTGAAACTTGCACTTCCAGGTGACATTTAATTTCAGGCAAATTAATGAAGTCATCCTGTGCATCATGTAAACTAGGAAAAGACACACATTTTGAATGCAAACTTGCTTTTCATTTTCTGTGCAGCATAATAAGGAAAATGGTGAACACAAAAGTAACCGAAGTCCAGCAATGATAATTGCAAACGTGCAATACGATCCTTGTATTAAAATGTTAATTGGATTTGTTAATTGTGAAAAATTATAAAAAAACGAACCTTATTGAATATTTTTAATATAGAATTAAACATGTTGTAAACATATATTCTGAATCTGGCTCCCTATAGAACATATTTTCTCAAATAGTCCTGTGTTGGATATGTCTATTGTTAGAAATTGGGTTCTGGTTGACTGGGGTGTGAGCCCTGGACAAGCAGCACACACAACCCTAGTCACGGTTAGGCACGAGTAAACCCCAAATTAACCTGTGCTCATCCACCAGGAAGATTGGCACTGAGAAGATAGGCTAATCTTAGAGGCAATTTGTAAAGAAAAACACTTCAAACAGTAAAACAGGGAAAAGAACACACAAAAAGGATTCAGGTTAGTAAATTAGAGCTTAATTTAATAAATAAAACAAAAATCCAGTCAGTGGAAGCCGAGTTATGCATTTAAAAAAAATAAAGTGTAAAATTGCGCTTAAAAGCATAAAGGGGCAGCAATGGACATCTGGCTGCGCCGGACAGGGGCAAAGTCACAAGTGCAAGCCGACCATAATGAAAAGCAGTCTGGCGTCAGGGACCCAGTTTGGCCCATTGACCAAAATGCTGTAAATCTTAGTTTGCGGAACGTTGTGTGGATTCATGTTGAAGATGCGTCATGCAGCCGAAGCGATGCGTCGGTTTCAAGATACGGTGAGGCTGCGATGCGAGGCTATGTGTAGTCATTGAGAATCGAGCTGGCGAGGCTTGCAATGCGAAGTGCGGCATTGAGGATGCAGCACGCAGTTGAGGCAATGCATCGGATTCGAAGAGCTACAAGGCTGAGATTTCAGAGTCTGATGTCGTCATCAAGGCTGCCATCAATGAGGAATGCGAGGGTCTGTGCTGAGGAAGTGTCATGCAGTCGGGACAATGCAGCAGCCCAGAAGAGCTGCAATGCATGTCTTTGTGATAGGTTTGTTCTACACAATAGGGGCGATGCATCAGTTCTGCTTGTGTTTGAACTGTGCAGCTGGGAAGATGGATCGTGCCACAGGATCCATATAGGCTGACAGAGGACCTTAAACCCACTTCCAAGGGTCCATGACTGGGATGCCACCACTTTGCAGGGTATTCTCACAGGTGGTAGAGTGCAAGTGCAGATGTAGGTTTGTTGGAAGCCGGTTATGCCACTGAGGCATCAGATCAGAACACCAGCCAACGATCTCTTGGAGTCAATCTGGGTTTGAGAGATGCAAGTCCAGTCCTTTCCAGCAAGGCAAGGGGGCTGCAGGCAACAAGCCGGTGTTAGAAATGGGGTTTCTGGTTGGTAGGGTATGCACCTAAGCCAGGCAGATCCCACAACTCTAGTCAGGGTAAAGGAGTTACAGACCCAAGATAACCCCTTGGCAGAGCAGGTAGGCTTATCCCAGAGGCAATGTGTAAAGCGTTTGCACAAAACACACACTAGTGACACACAACAAACACCACAAAAGAGACTCTACACATGGCTATATAAAAATAGCATTTGTAGTGTACATTAAAACACATTAGAACACAATCACATAAATCACTTTGCCAACTAGGCAATTGTGAGGATGTCACATGGTTCCTAAATCACTTTGCCAACCAGGCATCAATCATCATAACAGCATTGGCAGTGCAACAGGGTGATTACTCATAGATTGCACACGTTATAAATCCACCATCACTTTGCCAAGTAGCCATTTGTTATGACATCACATTTATTGCCATACAGGAAACACTTTTTGTTTGTTTTATATCATAAAATCACTTCCATTTGTTCATATTAGGCCAGTCCTGCCATAGACACACACGAGCAGTCCCTGAGTACTAATACAAGAAACAGTGCTCCTGTTCCCTACACAGGGTTACTGGGCCACCTCCCCATTTATCACAATCACTGCGGTTAAATTCCAATGAGGATCGAGGCCTCCGTTGAGGTCTACCCTGAGTGTTAACCTCCAATCAATGCCCCCACAGGTCAAAGCAATGCTGCATTATATTGAGCACAGATTCCACCGTTGGGGGAGAGACGTCACTTGGTCCCCCACATATGTAAACTGAATGAAGTGCAGCTGCCTGCAAATGCATGGTGCAGCTGCTGTCAGACCAAGATACTCAATGATACCAAAAACTTGGCCCAAAGGTACGGGTCAGGATGGGGGGAGGGCGAACATGCCCTACTGCCACCACCAGCGGGATGACCACCCTAGGTCCCCCGCACATGTAATGCACGCCAAACAGCTGCCCGTGACTGCGCATTGCAGTGGCCACATTCAGCTCCAATTCAAGCCAAGCTCAACCCCACTGTTTGAGCTGAGAGGGCTCGTACTTACCTTTCTCCTTTGGCCTGGGTCACTACATCTGCCAGGCCCCCAGCGTACATCGCCGGGAGGCCTCGCCGAGTTCTGCCCTCTCTTGCCAGGGGGGCAGCACCTTCTCCCCCTCGGCCATGGAGAGTGGGTACGGCCTTACTTGCTTGCCCTGCCCACAGCCAGTCAACCACGTAGCTCTTCTGCTCCCTGCTAGGTGGTTGGCATCACACACTAGAGTCTGGTTTCCTATGGCAACCCTCCTCTTTCCTTCCTCAGGTGGCACACAGCGTGGCTTCCTTTTCCAAGTGAGGGGGGCTGCGCTGATAGCGGATCTCCTGGTGCGGTACTGTGGTGAGCAGCCTGTACTTGTTGCAAGATGAGTCCATGCCCCAGCACAGAATTTTAGCAACCTGGCCAAGAGCTCTACATGCACTGTGGTGAAATACCCAGGGAGAGAAGGCTGAATACAGTGCTCCACATGCTGGGAGGCATACAACTCCCAAAGAACACTATAGTCATGGAATCCAGTGTTTCCTTCAGGCAAAAGAGAGGAACACAGTGCTCATCACGCACTGTTTGGCAAATGATGAAAGAACAGTCCAGTCCTTTCTCCTGCTCTAGACAGGAGCAGCAACTGCAGGCCATCCCACCCCCACACACCTCAGAGGCAGTGCTCCTCACACAGCTCTTAGCCTTCCTTCCAGGCAGGACACTTTAAGAACAAGCAAGGATCTTTCTTGAAGTATTTTATCTCCCTGAGATTTCCAACAGGAGGCCAGCACACACAAGCCCTTGGAGAGTCCTTCACAAGCAGAATACCACTGCAGGGCAAACAGAGTCAGTCCTTTTCCTCCACCACAGACAGAAGCAGCAACTGCAGGCAAACCCACCCCTTACACAGAAAAAAGCAACACTCCTCATACAGTCCTTCCTCCCTTCTTTTTGGCAGGGCCCTCTTGTTCCTTGGAGTCATCTAATGCCCTGGGGTTTTAGGTCCAATACTTATACCACAATTTGTCATTGTTCTCTTTATGGCAAGGTTCTCTGAACCTAGTCCAAACTATTCCTGGCATCCCTGGTGCAGCATGACCATAGAGATTGAAGACAGCATTGTGAAAAGGATACACTGCCTATTCAGATGCAAGCAAACCTCCTACCACCACTCTAAATGCAGACCAGGTCTATTTAGCCCATTGATGAGTCACACTGGCAAGGCAGGGCCCACCTCAACCCCCCCAATGACTGTCTAGAGTGAATGCACATCCCCAGCTCCTGTCACTCCAACACCAGACGCTGAATACACAAACAGTCAGAGGCACATAGGAGGGTAAAGTAAGAAAAGGTCCACTTTCTAAAAATGGCATTTTAAAAACCAGAATTTAAAAACCACCTTTACCAAAAGGTACATTTATAAATTCTGGGTTCAGAGAGCCTAAACTCAATTTTTCTATCTAGTCCCTATGGAAGGCTACACATGTAAAATGTTACAGCACAGCCCCAATGATAAGCCTATAGGACAAACAACCTTTCAATAGTGAAAAAATAAATACACAGTATTTTACTTTCAGGACATGTCACACACCGCAGTACATGTCCCACCGTTCACATAAACTGCACCCTGTTCTTCAGGGTGCCTTGGGTGTGCATTAGGGGTACCTTAAATGTAAGGATAGGGAAGGTTTGTACCTGTTAAAAGGTCCAGGTCTAACAGTCGGCATAGCAAGGCACAAGTTACTTTAGAGCAGCAGTCCAGAAGTGTGGTAGTCCTGGTAGTAGCACAGCAGTCCTTCTTCATGACAGAATATCCACAGGTCCAGAAGTGTACTGAAGAGTTTTTTGTCTGAGGTCCTCCTTTTCTACACAGTTGTGCCATTATAGTGGGGAGAAGCTTCCAGAGGTATGCCTTTGAAGTGCACAGACACACTGCCATCCTTGCCCTAGCTTTAGACTAACTTCAGGGGGCATGCAGCCCTTTGTGTGAAGGCAAGACACAGCCTACTCAAGTGTAAGTGGGCAAAATTTTAGGATTGACCCATCAAAAAGGGCCACGTCCAACATCCATGGATATGTAATTGATCTCCTGCCAATAGTTCTAATACTTTAACACCTCAATAGGTCAGACTTGGACGTCCATATATAACCATACAAGACTGCTGCCCAATCAACATCTTCATAGGAAATACTTTCAACAGTGATTATGAAGAAGCATCTTAGAATATTCAGTTTAAATTGCATTGTATTCCCAATTATCTTTCATCAAATCAGACATGCTTATTTTTAAGTATAATTATAACTCACTATTTTTATGCAGACTTCTTCACGTCTTGAAGAGCATTCACACTTGTTTACTTTTCAGAATAACATTAGATATTTAGTATCAGATGGTTCTAACATAAGTTGCATTGTGATTAAAAGTCTTTGTTTAGAAAGCGAGCACATTTAAATCTACTTGAAGACAAAATATTTTATGCACAGTATTTTTCTTTAGGTTTAAACATTAAACTGGTAAGCTATGTCAAAATGTAAAAAAAATATTGAACGTTTTAGAAAATGTTTACAAAATATGTGTCAACAATTTGGCAAATCTTTTGCTGCCACAGTTCTAATTCTGTTGGACAATTTCTCTGTGGTTGCATATTGCACAGCAAAGGACCATGCTGAAGATCATTCCAAACATCATTACAATGACAATTCCAATACCCAGGGTTTTAAAATGGCTCAGGGAGTGGGCTGGGTGCCCCCTCTTCCTATAAAAACAATCAACCTTGGCGGATGGGTTTCTGGGGCCCAAAGATGGCCCATGGAGGGGGGGCTAAGTGTCCCCTCCCCCTTTTAAAGAAAGGATGAGTTTCCTGTGCCTAAAAATGGCTTGGGAGGGAGGCCACACATCCCCTTTCCCATTTAAAGAAAAAGTTGATCTAGGTATGGGTCCTTGGAGCCGGAAAATGAAAAAAGCTGGGGGTCATATGCCTCCTCCCCTTTGAAAATATTTGTAGCGACCACCTGGGACCCTGACTCACCCGGGGGGGACTTGAAATTAAACATCTCCCACTGGATAGTTGTAGTTAAATCACAGTTTCAAAGGAAATAGATTATTTGGGTTGCTAATAACTGCTGTTTGATGATTTTTTCAAAAAATGTTCCAAAAAGGTTCTGATCCATCTCAGCTCCTACCTTAGAAGTTTCGGGGTGACTCATCAAGTGGGGCTGAGAAAAAAGGGGGACAACATTGTTTTTTTTTTTTCCCATGTAAATACCCATGGGAAAATTAGACACAGCTACAGCCAACACGACTGAAAAGAATTATACAAAATTTGGCAGAAAGCTAGATCTTTACCAAGAAAGCGTGCTTTTTGGATTCAATGTAAATTGGTTCAGTAGTTTTTGAAATATTTAGGTTAAAGTTTTATGTATATTTCAGGTCGCAGAGGATACACAGATCCTTGAAGCAATCAGTAGATTTGTAGAGCGCTTCTTGTCACCCATTCTGCAAGGGAGTGGATAGTCCAGCGATGAAAGTGTAGCTTGTTCCATGTCTTTACTTCTAGGTAGGAAAAGGAGCGGCCTCTGCATCTGCTACGGCATATGCGGGGGTGAGGGTTAGAGAAAGGGAAGTGGAGCTGAGGTGTCTGGTGGGCTGATGGAAGTTCAGGTGGTTGTTTAGATAGACGGGTCCACAGCTGTGTAGTGTCAGTGGGTCAGCAGAAATGGCATCTTTTCTGTACAGGGAGCCAATGGAGTTCCCCGAGGTAGGGGGTGATGTGGTTTCATCTAGAAAGATCCATGACAGGTCTGGCTGTGACCTTTTATACGGTCTGTAATCGTCAGAGGAGGTAAGCTGCAATCTTTGCATAGAAAGCATTGCCATAGTCCAGTTGCTTGGAGATTAGGGCCTAGGCTTGAGCTTTGAGGTAGCCATTAAAATATTTTATGAAGCATGTGGAGGATGAAGAAAAGGAGGAGGAGACAGAGTTGACATGAGTCATCATCGTTAGCTTGTTATCCAGAATGCTGTCATGTTCCTAGCATAGTCAGTGGGGGTCAGAGTAAGTCGAGTTCTGAGGGCCCGCAGGATGCGTCCCATGGGGAGCTTTTGTTTCTGAAGATCAGTACTTCTGTCTTGTCTGTGTTGAGCTTCAGACAGTTCAAAATATTACATCTGAATGACTGCCACAACATCAACAAAGATGTGGCAGCAGCCAGCCTTGAGAATTTTGTTTTTTAAACCAGCGCGACAGGGTAGGGATACCATGACCCCCTTGTCCAGGTGACGGCATTATTGGACCTTTTTTTTAAATTTACCAACCGTTTTAATAAAAGTGGCCCCAGGAAGGGCCAGGGGTAGGCTTTTATTTTTTTTAGGAGGGGATGTGTGGGCACCATCTCTAAGCCATTTCAAGTCACCGGGGACCCCATCCCGGGGGGAGGGGGGACGATGATATTTTTTGGGGGAGGAAGGTGAGAATCCCCCCTTATTTGAGCCAAGAGTGAGACCAGGACACCCAAAAAAATTGTTAAAACAAATGAATAATAAATGAACGACAGGAGCCACTAATTTTCTATTCAATTCTCCCGACCAGGAGTGCCACATATGCTCTTGAAGGACTCATGCACATATTTATACCTGTTTTGTGGTGCCCCAATCTGGCCAAGGGCACCTCCAACGTGTTACAGAAGTGTTGTTGGAGGCTGCAGGGAACACAGCAGCCTTTGCTGGAAATTTTAAAACACATGTGCCCACCCCTGATGGATTGATACAAACCTTCACCTACTAATATAAATAAAAAAAACCTTGCAAGCTTCTAGCAAATTATGTGGTTTCATCACACAGGTTAAATGCTATTAGCAACTGAACACATTTTTGCCTCCTCTTTTTAACTCAGCCCCCATTGTTGAATCTAAACAAACTTACAAATAATAAAGGAAGGTTAAGAAGTTTACTCCCCTGCCCAAGTTTATGCAGATCTACCAAACATTATCAAAGTTATTAGCAAATGAAACATATTTTTGACCCGCCACTTTAACTTTGCTCCTCACTATTGGAACATCACAAACCCTAATACATCTGCATCTGGTATCACTTGTTAACTACATGTCATACTTGACATAGATTGATGAAACAGCGCCAAAGGTATACGAAAATGGAAATTGTATTGAAATTCTTTTTAAACATATCCTCTCTCTATGGATTGACACAAAACTTGACACATCAATTGAAAACTAATCCTCCCTCGCTTCTACCAAATGTTTGGCAGATTCATTATACACTGCCAAATGTATTAGCCCCCGTTGGCCCCCTTGATGAATTTGCACAAAGTTGACGATACCAATACTAATCTAACCAAACGAAGTGCCAAATTTCAATCCTATTTCTCAAACAGAGCAAAAGTTATACGCAAATGAAAAAAAAAATGGCTTTTCAACTGACAAGATATTAAAAAAGTGTTAACCTCTAGCCCAGCAGAGATTTCTGTGGGTTAACAGGAGCTAATGGGGATTGAGGTGAAGCCTTCTTCTTCTCTGTGCTTTGAATGGAAAGTAAAGGGTGGATGATTTCTAAAAGGCATGTGCCAAAGAGGCAGAATTAGGCCCAAGCAACAGGGCCTATGAAATTCTATGAAATTAAGGGCACGGCTTAAAACATGTGAACTAAAATCTTCTGTGAGTTTTCTGTTACTGCATGAATACATATAATACAACAATGGACATACACCTTCAACAAACCCGGCCAATTGGCTACAACAATGCTTGCTAGCAGTATCAAATAAAAAATGACAGCAATGAATTTACTGTGAATAATTAGAACTAAACATGTTTCAATTAAGAAAATATGAGACTAGATAAAACCAACCTTACTAAACTCTGTGGAAGCTGTGGCTTTCATCAGGGTGTTTAAATCCCTCCTGTTTTCCCATTCACACCAGTTTCCTCCATCTCTCACTCTAGTAGATGTGTATGTTTTTTGTCCCTATGCCTTTCTGGACATCCTCCAGCTGCATCTCTCACACACCATACCTTGCCTCTTCACCACCATCACATTCAGCTCTTAGTTTCTATCATCCCCTCCATTTCACCATCCCCCACACAACCATCCAATCACCTCTTAGAGCTGCATTTTCTTCCCCATCGGAGCCATCAATATTTAAACAGCTGTGGCCCTCCATCACACCCTTTTCCATAGAAACACGATTACAAATTGCATATATGTGACTATCTCTCTATGTGTGCTCCAGAGAGGCCAAGCACTAGATGTACAACACTGTAAGAAAGTCACTCTGCTTTCAGCCTCAGGTTCTAAACTAGTTGTGCCTGTAAAAAACACCCATGATACACATGAACTCACCCAGTCATCTAGGGCCCAATTACACATAGGGCACACTTTCTCTGTTTGTGCTATGGCGCACCTAGAAACATGGAAAGTGCGCCCTGTTACACTAAAGCCTCTTCCCGCCGGCAGCCGCAAACTCGTGCAGCCCTGGGGCAGCGCATTCAAGTAAAAAATGGAGCAGCTTTGAAGCAGCTGCTCCGTGTTTCAGTGTGCAGGCGGCAACCTGCCTACATATTTAAAAAGGGAGAGAGATTGCCGTGCAGGCGGGTGGAATGAAAGATTGCATATGCCTGCAAGGGGATGTCTGGTGGTCCATAGGAACCTCTATGCTCCCTCCTGAGGGCTGCCTTCAGGGGGTGCACTGACAGAGCCCCTCCTGACAGCTTCATCTATAATACTGAGCGGGCGCAGAGGCAAATAGATTCCTTCTTTTGCATAGAGCCACACCCCAATGCAAATGAGGGAACGCCTTATGGTGATATCGTTGGCGCTATATGTGCGCCACCTCTATCTGTATTACAGAATGGGCCGTCGCAAGTCTCTGCGGCCCTTTCCCTTTCTGTAATACCAAAGTGCCCTGGGGGCACGCAAAGCGGCAACGCATGCCCGTTTGGCCCCCGGGGAACTTTTCAAAATGCGGCCCCCGGAAGGAACTCAGTTCAACGAAAGCACCTTTCAAGAGCCATATGTTGCATGAACAAAAAAATACAAAAGTACATTAGGAAATGCAAGTTGTTGTAAAACATGCAAAATGTAAATAGAGATTACATTACTGTCATGGATTCCTTTAAGGTATTTTTCCAGTCATTTTTGAGGAACGGGGTCGATGCTTTTGCAAATGGGCCCCGTTTCAAAGTCTGTTTCAATAACTGCTGGGTCTGATGCCCTGCGGGATCCGCTCCACTTAAAGCCCTGCAGCTCATAACCACTGTTGGGTATGCTATCTGTCTTTCATACAATCCTCTAAAAAGGTATGGTGCCGGCGTCGCTAACACATCACTTACAGTTCAGAACAGCTAATAAAGTAGTTTCTCCTCGATTGGCCTTCTAAACATGTAGTACACGAAATACCATAACAAAAGTCGTTGTGCCCTTTAACCATTCAATTAGCTCATGTCTGATATACAAATGCGTACTGTCATCATGCTAATATATCATGTCAACATGGACAAAATACCCAATTAGTAACACCAAGGTAAGAAACTGAGGACAAATTGATTAGTTCTTGGTACCGCACAACGTAGGTCACTATTCACTGACCTCAATTTCTTCAGTCCCAAGTGGACAGTCAATTTTTCATCCCTGGCGTGTTCCTGCCAAGCTCACTGGAAGAAGCGATGCTTCAGGTGTAGGACAAAACTCAATTACATAGTGCAATGTGTTCTAGTCATTTCAAATCAGTGGTAGTTTCCTGTTGAAACGTGAAAAGCAAAGGAAGCTGAGTTTTGCAAAACGGGGCTATGAATTAAAAAGTAACACTCAGCTAATAATGTTTAAACAGAATCTAAATTCATTTCTGGCTTCCAGCTAATTTCGGCGATTTTTCTCTGGCAAGCAAACTTCAAATAATTCCAACTCAATTTGTAGTGCAATTCATCTTTGGGAAGACCTGTCACCTCCCACTGTTGTTCATTAGGCCGCTCTTGAAACGGCATTCTGGAACTCATTTTTTTCCTGTGTTTAGTTTGTCTCTTTCCTTCAGAGAACAGTGTGATTACTTTTGAATCGGCCATTTTACAGCGACATTGATTTGATGAATAATTCCAGTCGAGCCAGCATGGTGGCTACTACGGGTAACCTCCGAGTCTTTCAGAAACCTGTACAAAAATGAATTGTCAACATTTGCTGTTACCTGCAGGTCAACTCTTTCATCATTCCCAAGCAATGTCAGAGGAGGCAAGAAGAGAAGGATACCTCTCCTCAATTCAGTTCCTACCAGTGGGATTTGCAGGTACCTGCATAATGTATCTTCGGTGGGCAGTAGTAAATTGGGATGAATGCTTCTATCATAGCCCGACACAAAGCACATTGCCCCAGGGGATTTATTAGTAATTGTGCCTCGTGTGCGAAAAAAAAAATATAAAAGGAAAAGAAAATGAATTCTTGGTAACCAGTGGCATAAAAAATGTGCTGATAGAGATAGCGATTTTTAAGAACTAACTTTGTGTTTATATACATTAATTTGGAAATGTTCCTTAGGAATATAATGCATGGATTCTGCAATCTTTAAATAAAAGCCAGTCTCTAATTTCCTGGTGACTTCTGACGCACCTAGTCACCTGAAATAAAGAAATGACAGAGCCGCTCAGATTAAAAACGTATTACAGTTGAGCTAAAGTCAGGACACCGATCATAATTAAAGCTATAGTTTAAAAAAAGAAAAAAAAACTACCTTTTCCTTCTTCTTTAATGTATATATTATATATTAATATATAGTATCTGAACAAAAGAATCTCTCTGCATGTTACTACACATTCCAGCTTCAGTGTTTTTAAAAAAATCTGACCTGTATTAAACTGATCCTAATACCTTTTTGCGAAAAATTTCTAGCTGCCCTTTGGTATGTTTAGTTTTGCACTAGAGATTTTAATGACAATTCATCATGGTTGCCTACATTGCATTCCTGTCATATGAAAGACCAACACTCCATGGATTTAAAGGGGTGTGGGAAGGGTGATGGAGTAGCCATAAGGTATGAGGAATAAAGCAACCCCTGCCATACATTATAAGGATATCGCAAGTGACCTCAGAGTTCCATAACTTATTAAGAAACTCGGCCTTTGGCACAAAATTTCTCGGTGACTTTCAATATCCTTATAATGTACGGGAAGAAACAGTTTATACCATTAAAAGCAAAGCATATTTTGTTCCAGTTTAGAAAATGGTTTAAGAAGGCTATGGGTTCATATTGTACACAGTGCAAAGATAACAAATGTACTATGGCAAATGTATACTAAAATATACCTGGATACAAGGTTTGAGAGAAAACAAAGACTATAATGAAAGAGCACATACATATAAAATGCCAGTGCACTGGCGAATCATTTGGGGCACTGCCAGAACAGACAATGGTGCCACTAGTCTTCCCATGGCCATCACTTCTTATAGCAAACTCAGGGGTCAGCAGAACTACCTAGACTAAGCACAGACTTTGGTTATCTTCTAGGCTGTTGCTGCAAACTGTACGGATTCTACCATCCAACCGGAAGCATCAGCTGATAGTAAACCTGATACTGCAGTTGCCTGCACCAAAATCCAAACCATAAAGATGTCACTGAAGGAGACACACATGCATTCCTTGCTGTGAGATGGAAGAAGGTACCCATGGCAGTGCTACATGCAGCACTTAAAGGAAAATGAGGGGACACATGCCCCGCTATATTCCCCTCTCTGAGAGGTAGAAAAAACACAATCTATTAACTGTAGTAGCTGTAGATGACATTTCGGAACACCACTGAAAGGATTACTTGCAGCAAGTGCATCAGAAGTCAGTTCAAAAGCTTTATTCGGTATGTAAAATACAACCATATAAGCAGAACAAAACACATAAAATACATAGCAAACTAAAATATCTTGTATGCTGAACATGACAGAAAACAATATGTAATAACATTATTAAAGTGCATAGTGCTTCCTTGAACAGTTCAGAATTAGACTTGGGAATTTACTAACAAGCATCTACACTATATTTTTAACAAAGTACAGGTTCCATATAAAGTGTCTAATGTGTGCAGATGTGCAAAAAAATGCTATGTATAGTAACAATAATAAAAATACAATGTTCATCCAGAATTCACTCAAACTATAAAGTGCATATAAAAGTCTGGGCGATGCCTAAATGTGCAAAGTACATAACAAAATAAAACTAGACAACACAGACTAAAGACTTCCTTATATTTATGCATTTTAGCACATATGATGCCACAAAAAAACAGGTATCAGGACTTTCCAGAGTTGTTAAAAACTTCATTGCTGATTTGGTGGACCGAATCTTATGTTTTAAAAGGATAGGTTTAAGATAAAATTTCCTAAAATAACAATAAAATTTACAGAACAGTAAAAAGTGACAGCAGCTTTGTTTTGAAATATTATCACAAGGACACAGCATATTGGATTTAATCTTCATATCCGGAAATGAGACTAAATGGTGCACAATCCCTAGCCTTAGGCGGGTTAGGACAAATCTGTGGGAGTTATAAGTCACAATCGCAAGATATGTCTGGGAACCTCTCCTTGAATTCAAATCAAGGTAAGAAGCAACGGTTGTTAAATTGCTAGACTGATTCTCTCTAGCCGCGTTCAGAAGTCAACCAAACAGAGGTGAAAGAGAGACAATACAGAAGGACACACACAATGCAGGAGGAATTCTTCATTAAGATATTTGTAAATGCCAGAGTATCTATTATAGTTCTCACTTCGCAATGTGTTTTTTAGTCATAGTTTAACACCGTAGCAATGTAAATGCTGCAGATGAGATTTCTGATGATGGAAAATTCAACACCAGCTTATATATATATCCCTACCTATAGGTGGCCACTGGGTAACTATAGTTAGGTCTGCGTTTCCATAGGAAGAGCAATTTTTGTTTGCTATTAACTTTTACATCATTTTACGAATCTTCACAAAAATTTCTCAGAAGAAAAGTTAAACCTCCTCAGTTCCTTCTGGATAAGTTTCATTGTGATTTGTGAAGTGAGTAACGCATTTTCCATAGATTTGTTTGGAACACAATACTGCAAAAATATTCTGAATGGAGCTACACCAAATTTGGCAGGAAGCTAGAGCTTGGTCCAGAAAGCATGCTTTCAGTATTTTATTGTAAATCCATTCAGATGTTTTCGTGAAATTAGGTGTAAAAAAACCCAGTATATTTGGACGGTTGGTTTTGTAGGACTCTTGCAAGAATTCACTGAAAAAAATAAAGGTTTATTGTAAAGTAAGAAACCTTTGATTTCAGCTTTTACGTGGCTTTTGCCTGCCATTATCCCTCTTCTCAGGATGTGGTGTCACGCCCAAAAACTGCTGTCAATATCAGAACTTGGGAATAAGGTTTGAGTTCAAGCAAATCATTTAATCTCCCTGTTCTTAAAAAAAGTTATGTGTCCTTGTATAATGTAACTGGTGCTCTCGTAAAGTGTTTCAATACTTTGGATCAAGTTAGAACTACATGAAAACTGCAGGAAAATACATAGAGGTAAACACAAAGCATTAACATAAAAAGGAAAGACAAATAGATACCTAGCTAGTCACTGTTTTTGTACAAAGGAAAACCAGAAAACCTGGATAAATTGTGACTTACCCACTTAAAGTGTGTTAGGCAAATATTTTATTTCAGCAGAAGTCCTTTTTCTTTACTATCACATAAGAAAGCACTTTCAAATATGTGAGTTTAGAATACCAGATGAATAAAACCTAATTTGTATGATTTAAAAGACTATTATGTTGCTCTACCATAATGTGGGTCTGTGCAGGCTGTACATGACAACTGTCTTGCCTCTTAGTTCATTAAAGTTACAAGATTAAAAACTATTCTTTTAATAAATTCTTCTCAGTACAGTGCTATACTGTGTTGTGTTAATGTCACACTTTTTAGAATTCTGAAGAGAATGTGTCTTGTTTTACATGATGCTAGCTGTATAATTTACATAGCAAACATTTTCAGGGCTCTGCTCATGCATTGAATCTAAAAACCGAGCCAGACCATTGGCTTGGCTCTGGCTCAGCTCTCCCTGTTAAACTGTTGGCTCGTCCTACCTCCACAAGAGAACAATCATAAATATATAGCAGAACAAGCCGCAATAATGAGAATAAGGTGTACATCATTGAGGTGAACATAAAGCAGGAGGACAGCTTCACAGACAGTAGGTACAAATATATCTTTGGGAGTTCACGGACGAGCCCATGAGGAAGGGGTAGAAGATGTACTCTGCGAAATGAAGCTGAAACAGATAAGTCTTGATATTTTTCCTGGTGTGCAGGAGATCCATGTTCAGCCTAATATCTGTGGAGCTCAGCATTCACAGTCTGGGGGCCAGACAAGAGAAGGCTTTGTAGGTAGGCTTGCTTTAGTTTGTTTTAAAAACTTCAGCCAGCAGGCTGTGTATTCCTCTTTTCATCCTTTCACCTCTAGTGACATGACATTTATCTTTAAGGTAGAGAAAATGCCTTGGGCCACACAGAGTGAAGTGGACAGCTGGCTAGAACAGGAGCAGTCAGCAGCAAAGAAGAGTATCAGGTAGGCTGGGGAGCTGGAAAAAATCAGGGCCATTTTAGAAGTCATTAATTGGTTATAGAGGGCTAAGTGTCAGGTACCCCAAGCACGGAGAGAGGTATGCACATTGAAAAAACAAAGGCTGGCTGCTTTTATCAGTAGCAGTTAAAAAGGAAAGCAGAACAAAAGGAAAGAAAAAAAAACTCGAAAGAAAACCCACAGCTGTATCAAAGAGCTGAAACATTCATTCTTTTTCCTTAACACCCCTTGTGCCAGGCAACCCCGGGCCCAAAATGAATTGTGGACTGGAGCCTCGAAAAAAATCTTCCTATCGTTTTAGAGACTTCTCATTTAAACAGGTTACACTGGCAAAGGAAACTACTATTCTCTCTTTAGACAGACCATATGTTAATGATTTAGTGATTTTAGATCTGATTGGAGTTTACATTGGGTAACCTTCAATGAGACATTAAGTTGATGATCAAACCAGGTTTGTCATAAGTAAATGGATTGTCAAAGGCAGTACGTAACTAGCTTTGATTGTGAAACACCTGACAAAGTTAGCAGTTTTATCTTTGTGTATTATGAAAAGGTGTATATGTAAATAAAATGTATGGTTGATTTGTGTCCCCTACAAGTAACAAAGACACTGCCTTGTTAGGTCCATTCAATGATTTCAGAAAGTTGAATGAGAGTTCAACCCCTGGTAGCTGTGGCACAGGGCAGGCAGGTTTAACTTAGAGAAAAATATGTAAATCAATTAGAAGTACCAGAAAAGTCAAAAAGTTGAAAACATAGCTTCATAAATATTCCACTTCATGTTGTAAAAAGAGAGAAACTTTTGATCCACAAAATTACAAATAAAAATAGAAATGCAACAAGTTACCATAGATATGACTGCCTAAAGATTTGAGTGAAAAATAGCTAAAACGCTCAAATGCCAATGGTAATCAATGGTTGCAGAAGACCAAGACCTAGGCAAGATTTAAGATCGGCTATGATGGGGAGGGATACACCAAGTAGATTGGTAAAGGAAGGAGGTGGGTAAAACATTTTTAAGTCTCAATCTGAAAAGGGAGTGTTGTGTTTCAGTGGAAAAACTCTTCTCCATGCAGGGAAAATCTGATATTCAGTCCAATGCTGTGGAACTGCTGGTCAGATAATTTTTGCAGTTAGTCCCCTTAACGTTCTGAAAGAAAGTCTTGAAAAAGTTCCCAAACTTCTTTTAGTACCCAAGCAGCCACATGCCCTCACATCCAAAGCCATCAGGACCTCAGGGGGAGCCCTTGAAGACTCTCTAGATGTCAGGTAGAGGGCAACAGCAAAGACCAGCATAGGTCCAATTAACACTGGTCATCTTAGATTTTTCACAGGAATGTCCTCTTCAGATTTCGTGTGTTCTTGGAGCCAACCAGCCGTATGATCCATGGAGATCTTTTTGTCCTTGTATTTGAATTGGAAGGGGTCCAATCTCCTCAGCACCTTCTGACAGTTTACAGATTATAAGTGCTGCAGATTCAAACTCCCTGGAATCATTTCTCAAGTCCAGCAGTGCTCTGAGGAAAGTTCAGTGAGGGTCCAGCTTTTAGGGTTCACCAGCCTGAGGGTGAGAGACACCATATGACTCTCCTAATTCTTCTCTGGCCAATACAGTGAAGGTCCCCAGGCCCTAATCTACCTACCTTTTCAGTAGTTCCTGTTCCTTTACTGCAAATAGGCTAACAGTGAAATGAGTCAGGGCATTTTCTAGATTGCAAAAGTCTTCAGCCATATTAAATTTAGGATCTGAGGGCTAGGGCTGTGTGTGGGAAGTGTGGTATGGTATTTCTAGTATTCTCCTGCATCTACCACTAAAATCAGTTTTGAAACAAGCACTATACCCACAACAAAACCAGAGTCAGAAGTCTGGTAAAACAAAAATGGGGTCCTTCAGCAACTAGACAGGCGATACACAATAATTTACTTAGCATCTTCTTTAGTCTCTGGGAAGGGTGAAAAGCATGCATATGTGCTTCAGACAGACCAGTCTTGTTGGATTTACCTCTGGGATGGCAACAGGAAGGGCACAGCCCCCACCCTGCCTATTCTATTCAACTCAGAGTCCTCTCTGCCTATTTAGATCAGTCGACTGAGCACTGACTGGCAGTAGCTAGAGAGCTAACGCAAATTAGCCTCCTGAAAGTTTAGGTAGCTAAAGGGTAACTTTCCAAAAGTTACTTTTCCTTAAGATTTGTTAGAAATCCAACTTCACCATTGAATTAGATTTTGAATAATTATTAAAATAGTGGCCACAGTGGAAATAGCCTTTTCAGCCCAGTCACTGTAGAGACATGTTACAATTAATTTTCTACATGTCCCTCTTTTGAATATCATGCACCCTACCCTTTATATTTTCTTGCTGCTTTTTGTCTTAAATCTTCATAAAATTATATCACCAGTTCCTCTTATTGAATGTTTGTCATGTTGGTGTCATTTTACTCACTAAATCTTTTTTTTTATTGTGTTGTGTTGTGTTTCGACTTAAATGTTTTTGGTACTGCTAAATACTTTATCATTTTTTCTAGGTTAAGCCTATCTGATCTAACATTGCAACCAGGGGATTGAGCCCAGGTCTAAATGATAGACACTGGGCCCAATTCACAAAGGTAATCTGTGACAAAATCCTAACTTTATGAATTTCGGTATTCACAAAAGGGATTTAGTAGTAGTAAAGTTAGGAATCATAACTTTACTACTCCTAAATACCTTTTGTGAATACTGAAAGTTGTAAAGTTAGGATTTTGTTTCAGATTATTTTTGGCATCCTACGCTTCCGGCCTCAATGATCTAATTCAGGCAGATTTTTATCACAAACTTAGATGGTTACAGGAGGTTAGAAGCTCACTAGTCAAGGTAGGCATGGCAACTTTATGGGAAAAGACTTCCAAAGTACCATTTCCTCCAAAGGAGTTCTTGAAAGAAAAATACTGGGAATCGGTGTTTCTTAACATCCACTGAAACAGTGACACGTCTTCACTAACGGGAGATTTTTTGGAAGTCATATTCCGGCCAAATCTAGAGCAGTATTGGGATTTAATAACCAAACCGCATGATCGGAAGTTGTACTTCAATTCAGGGTTGGTACACTGCCAAAACGATTTCATACATCAAAGTGGGTCCCATCTGGTAACAGCAAGTGTCCCTTGTGTCTGGACCAGCTGGAGACCCTGGCTCATCTATTGTTTGTTTGTCCAGCTTATACTGCCCCCCGTCGCGTGTGGCTCAAGCCAATCTGTAGGTCACTGGGCACTAGAAGGTGCGCTGATGCACTAAGAATATTGCGCACAGAAACATCACTGTGTATTTTTATTGCAATTGCTAAACTCCTGAGCTGGTCATGGGTTATTAGATCACAATCAACCCCTGCAACTTGAAGAATGTTTTAGTGTCATCCTGGCGACTGTACATATGAAGTTGGCTATTGTTTTAATCTGTAATGAATCAAAGTTTGGCCCTTTGATAATGTGCATGGACCCTGAAAGTAATACATGTAATAGTGCCCATATTCACTCCCATGTACAGTAACTATAGTACTAATTTTATCTGTCTCGGCTTTTTAATCCATATGATTTGTGTTTTATTACTAGCTACGACAGTCTTCATGTATTTTTAAAATTGTTTTAAAATTTTGCCTATTTATTGTGTAGTGTTTTCTGAAATATTTTATCCTATGTATCGTTTTTTTTTACTCAACTGTCGAATAAAGCTTTTTTGATTGGATTGGATTCAGGCCCACTGTGTTTTACCCTGTCAAGCCTGTGACCTTATTCCTTGTGATGCTCATACATCCACACCAATTAATAACCCACTTTCTTGCATGTATTTTGGAAGGCTTTCCTTCTCTGTCTTTAGTTTAGTATAGGCCAATCTCCCTTAAATTCAGACTCTGACACTTAAAAGAAACCTTTTGCTTGAAGTACTTACTTAGTGGGCACTAGTTTATGACGTTAATTTTGTTGACCAAATTAATGTCCAAAATAAAACTAGCCTACTTGCTGTGCATCCTCATGCAAACTTTTAATGTCCTGTGAAATGGGAATAACACCACTGTGATCATAGCCCTGAAAAATCCTGCAATGTGCATGCTGTGCAGCAATTCATGACCTTCTATACATTAAAGAAAGATATCTCAGAAATATCTAAAAGGTTACATGTTTGTAGTACGTAAAACACAAAAAATTCAGCATAAATATCTAAAGCAGGCATTGGCAAAGCTAAAACATTTAGGGCCTCATTATGACTTTTGGCAGTTTGAGGGCGGGCAGCTCACCACCAGCATGCCCTCACACTGCCAAGAACCTGCACCGACCACCCAGCAGATTACAGCTTTTTTGTAGTCGGAGGGTTGGCCGCGTGGTGGTCCCGCAGTAGTGCTATTTAAAGGGTCAATGTGAGCCTAAAACAGCATCACAGTAGTAAAGCCAGTGCACATTTCCCCTCAGGAAGAAATGCACAGTCTCATGCATTTCTTCCCGTGCAGGAACTGGGGTGCAGAAATACAGGGGTCGCAATATGAACTCCCCTGCATGCACCCCCGTGCACACAGAAAAGAGGGGGCACTGTAGGGCCCCTTTTCTTTTCTCACCGGCAGCATTTGCGTGAAGGAAGAACCACATCAGACCCCTTGCAGTGAGGAAACTCCTAATATGCTTGTCGGTGCATAGTACGGCTCACAGACCTCCCTGGTTCCCTGGTGGCTGCAGTGGTGCAATGGTGGTCCGACCAGAAAAGTCTTAAAAGGGTGGTCAGACCACCCGTGAGGTGCTGGCTGAACTGCCACCGCCATGCCCCCGCTAGTCTGGTGGTCTTTGGACTGCCAGATTCACAATCAGGGCCTAAGTATACTAAGTATAGGAGAACATAATTAATTAAAGTGATGTAAAATTATACAGTTACATTTAAGTGACACTTTGGCACAGTTTTTAGATTTTTGTGGCTTCACATGTACTCCTGGGAATAGTCCAGAAAATATGCAAATATAGACTGGTTCAAGGCATTCTCCAATTTTCAAAAGATATGCATTTAGACTTTTCACCAAATTGAAACTCCTGTGTGTCTAAATAGTTTGTAACTTATTTCTGCTCCACATAGAAAATAATTGTATCCATCGAGAATCCACTTCAATTATATTCCATTAATATTAAATGTTTTCTACCTTTTCCATTCCTTGAAAAATACTTACTCCTGCCATTCAAAAGGACTAACTTGCATATGTTTCATACATGAGAAATGGCTGGCAAGAGGCATTTGAATGCCTTTAGCCTGTGAAATGGATAGATTTATGAATTAGTAATTTCACCTTATAAATGTAGCAATACGCTAGACCTGATGAATCAGGATTTCAATTTTGCATATCTTTGTACCACTTCCATAGTTTAATATTTTACTTACCCGAGTGTTGCCTTCTGAATTTTCATCCTTTTTAAAAGGATAATGCATTAAGCCCATAAACAACTTATGAACTCTGTAAGATTAACAGAATAGTGCAATGCAACTATATCACTATGTGGTGTTCCCCATGAAGGAAGACAAACACGTAGTAAGGTGAGATGAGCCTTTTAATATTGACACCTTATCCAACAGCTGCTTACTGCCAACTGACTCCTCAGAGCCTCCACATTCTGATTTCATTACATCACTTAATTCTCTCATGCCACACATCTCCCTTCAACAATAAACTGTAATAAAAAGTAAAAATTTCCAAAATCCCACTGTGACCTGTAATAAAAAGTTAAGATTCACCACAAGGAAATACCCAATAAAAATAAAACCTTTTCATTATTATACAACACCTGCATATATAAATAGTGACAATAAAAAAACTTGATGGAAGAAAAAAATCAACATATTCATCTTGAACAATATATATAATACAAAAGAATGACTCCTTTCTGTGCAAAATCCTTCAGATAAAGTGTTTTTTAACTCTTCCTCCTACTGTGTGTTATCACAGGAGTTGCTTTGACTCTTAGCTGACCTCTTATCCTTTCTTCTGACAGCTCCTTCTCTCATGTTGTGATTCATGAAGAACAGCTGTAGGTGCATGATGAACAAAGGCCACGCTATTTTTATTTCAGGTTCTGCATCTTTGAACATTTTTATCACCTCCAACTCACTAGTGAATCTTGGCCCCCCTGCACATCCCTTTGGTGCGCGTATCTTAACAAAGCCTCCTACCTTGACTTCAACATTCTTCACATTTTTCGGTTTGTCCTAACTCTCCTTGCTTTTATTTTGTAATAAATGTTATTTTTTTCACCACTCACCCCGGCCATTACTTACACATCCTTTACTCCAAACCATCCACCCCAAACACACCTCTGTGGAAGGAGTTCATCCTTTTAATGGCTCGAATGGCAACTTGCCCGTAGTAGAGTGAAGTGACAAATGGTACCCAGCTATCCTCCATGATAACTACCCTCTCCACGCCAACCTATTCTCTCTAGCCAATTGTATCCACTCCTTCAATGTCTTTATTACTCTCTCAATGGCACCATTTGCTTGGGAGTGATATAAGGTTGATGTTTTGTGAACAATACTACATTCTCTCAAATCATTTTTTAATTCCCGGTAAGAAAATTGCACTCCATTATCTGTCAGAATGCAACGTGAATAACTTTTACTTTTAAAAGTTTTCTAAAAATCTGATGACAACAGAAGATGAAATGTCATGCACACATGACACCTCAGCCCATCTGGAATGTGTTTTCCCCCTTCCTGGTCCTGAAATTTGCATTGTGACTTCTTCCCTAGGATAAGAAGGTTATCCTCTGCTCACCAGCGGTATGTTACTAGTCTTGAGACCTTTGTGCATGTCATAAATTCCACACAATCTCAAACCATGCATTCCACATCATGAACCATTAATGGGCACCATAAGTGTCTTCTCAGCCTCCCTTCAGTCATACCCATGTGAACCTCATGGTCAAGTTAAAATACTTTCTTCCTTAGACTCGTTACTGGCACTAATATTGTGCCTCTTAGAAAGAACCCTCTTTCAACTGCAAGTTCATGTTCCAGTTGCCCCTAATTGCTTTTATTCATTTTAATTCTCCAATAACTACTCTTCCAGCAGATAGTCACTGAATTACTTGTTTTCACTTGTTATCTTTATCTAAATCTCCCTGCCAGTCTCTCTCAGCAGTGCAGTCATGAGTGATCTCGCAAATGCTGAATACACCTTTTTCCATTATGTCATCCAGCTCACCCACCATCGGAGACAGTTTCGCACTAGACATTAGAAGCAATGTGCAGAGAAGTTGCTTGCTCCCAGGAGATATTGTATGAGAGAATCACATTCTTACAGTTCTATAACCCATTAACTAGTGCTAGAGGATATGCAACCCAGTCTCTTCCTTGTAAATACTTCCACCAAGTGTTTTTGGTCAGTCTGTACTGCAAACTTCACCCCCCACAAAAATATTTTGAATCTATTTACAGACCAGTACACCTTCCAGAGACTCTCTCTCTATAAATGAGTATTTACACTCAGACTCCCTTAGAGCACACAAAACACACAGAATCATATTCACTTTACCAATTTTTGTTTGAATGAGGTGTGCTCCTAAGTCCTTGGCATAGGCATCATACACCACGTTTGTTTTACACGATGGGTCACATGGTTGCAATGAGGGCTCATAACCCAACTCTTCCTTTACCTAACTGAATTCCTGTAGACACTCATCTCCTGTGAGTAATTTGAAATTTTTCTTTAGCAACTTTGTCATTTTGTGGGTCTTGCTAGCAAAGTCTTTAGCAAACTTACTATAAAATTCAACCCTTTGAAGGAAACACAATGGCTCCTAAATAGACTTGATTGTGTCCACTATCTCCGTGCGTGGAAGGATGCCTTCACCTGAGATCGTCTAACCAGCCACGGCCCATATAGGGTGTGTTACCGGGGTGGTGATGTGGGGCAGAGGAGGGGCAGGGTGGGGGGCTGCAAAATGCGGCGTACGGCCGATTTCAGGTAAGTTACGAAAAAAAAGAAATAGAACGAATTTTGTTGCGCACGCTGCATCGCATTTGGCGATGCAGCGTGCGCAACGAAATTCATTTTTTCTTTTCGTAACTTACCTGAAATCGCCCGTATGCTGCATTTTGCAACCCCCCACCCTGCCCCTCCTCCGCCTCATGTCACCGCCCGGTAGCATGCCCTATACGGGCCTAACCTAAATAATCCACCCTCCTTACTCCAGACCTGCACTCCCCTTCCTTCAATATTAGACCAGCCTTTTGTACCTTTCTCACTCTTTGTTCATGAGCCTCAACTGCCATACTAAAAATTTAAATATAATCTCGGTATCACTTTACCCCAATGCCACCCTTTATTATATTCAATGTGGCCCTCTGGAAAACAGCTGCTGCTGAGATTACTCTAAAAAACATTCTTGTGAATTAAAAATCCCATTTGGTTTCATGAAAGCTGTCTTGAGATGTTTCTTCAAACTCTACTTGGTGATATGCTGACACCACGTTTAAAGTGATAAAAATCTTTGGCCCGGAGACTACTGTCTCCCACCACACACTCATCAATCGACTACAGCAGATTGGAATCGAAGACAATGCCCTTGGATGGATGGCATCTTTCCTTATGGGAGGCACCCAGAGAACCTGTCTCCCTTCCTTCATCTAAAAACCAAAATGCACCATCTGCTCTACCTCAAGGCTCATCCCTCAGTCCAACCCTCTTCAACATATACATGACGCCACCAGCTGACATCATCAGAACCAAAAACATTAACATAAGTTCCAATGCTAAAAACACCTAGCTTCACTTCTCACTCTCAGTGGACTCCACCACCATGAAGTTTAACTTTCACAACTGCATGAGAAACATATCCCTCTGCATGAAGGACAACTGCCTGAAGCTCAACATGGACATAGCCAAAGTGCTGATTTTCAGCAGTCAGCCCTCACCCCGGAAAAACAACTGGTGGCCATTGGGTTTCGGACCTACCCCTACACCAAAGGACCACACACAGAACCTATCCATCATCCTGGACAGTGAACTCTCCATGCAGCCTACACAGCATGCTTGTTTTAGCTAACATTTTCCCCTTGCTCCTGCAATATTTGCCGTTTGCCATCCCAAGCATTACAAGTTTGGGACAAAGCTGGGCATGTTTTGTCATCTGTCCTGTATCCTTCAATGCCACACCTTAACATGCTCCCCTAAAGTCGACCTCATTCTTCTTCTGTGTCATTTTGTTTGTTTTTACAACAAACTCATCTGAAACCATTTCTTTAATATCAGGCTTCCTACCCTGCACAGTGCTGAGTTCTCCCACACACTGCAGCTTGTGTTCCACCCATTTTTCCACCAATAGTAATTCCTCTAGTAGAGGTTTGTCTTTCATCCACAACTCTTCCTGAATTTTGTCACTTCTACACGGCAACACAAATTGGTCTCTAATTCTCTCTTTAACAGTCCCTCCAAATTTGGGGGTAGAGGCCAACTTCCTCAAATGTGTGACAAACTCCTCAACTGACTCCTCTTGACCTTGACTCCTTAGGCCAAAATTATACCACTCTAGAATCGTGCTCATGCGGGGCAAATAATAATGATCCAATTTAGCAATCATTATCTCATATTCATTGAGATCATACATCTCATTTGGGCCCAGCCCTGGTAGATTCTACAGAACCTGCTTACCCTCCGCACCAAAACAATGAAATAAAGGTGCATGTTTCCTCTCTGCATGAGATTTGTGCCACATACATGTGCGTAATTACTGAAAAGGTTTTTCCACCTATTCCGCTTGAGTACAGCTACCCCAGGAGAGGGTAAAAATATGGTGTGGCTGTGACATTTTACATTGTGAACTCAATAAACCTTAAAGCTGCTCTGGAGTGTCAGTTTTAGCACTGTGTACTGTCACAATGTTTCCTCTTTGTGTGATTATTTTTCCACTGATATAATTTACTAGAATTTCCCCCCAAAATTTTTTGTTTTAGGATGAATTGCTCAAGGAAACTCCTTTAAAAGATGGCTGCCAAGTTTCCTTAATTGTAATCACTGAATTTTGTATCCCAAAATTTTTACATCATTCATTATTACATACATTTACTTTTTTTATTTCCTACCCTAAAACACCACACAATTCACAACCGATATCTAAATTTAAAAATTGTACTTCCTCAACTAACATAATTAATTCCCAATTAAAGAAATATTATTAATTAAAAAACAAATTAAAACTCATAAAAATTATTTAACTTCCCACACTTTACACTATAATCCCCACAACCCACAGCTAAAATTAAACTGTAAAAAAATTAATTACACAATTAAAATTATTTTCAAATTAAAACCTAATAGTATTTAACAACTAATTATAAAGTAAGTAACTAGGCCTGGGCGAAAATTTCGTTCCGTTCGTGGAAATTGCGATAATTTGACATTTTCGCGTTCCGCGGTGAGCGTGAAAATGTCAAAATTTCTGTTTCTTGCTCGCGCTGTAAAATAATACATTCTCGCACGCGTGTGATCGCCTTACCTGAATCCCTGCGTTCGCCGACAAGTTTTCTTGATCCGGTCGCGTTCTCCATGAGATGTTGTATTGTTTTTAGCCATTTGCGCTGTCTTGCGACAGTTCGCGCCCGCAGTGACGTCATGCGTCGCGTGATCACGTCTTTCTTCTCACGATCATGCACCGCGAGACAACTGAAAACAAGATGGCCGCGCCTGCGAGCAACCACATGGGTAAGTTGGCGAGCCGCAACCATGCAGAAAATCTCGCGAACATGCGGGAAAAAAACTTCTGCATCTTCGCGATATTTCCGCGTGTTTGCGATAATTTTTAACATTTTCGCGATAATTTGCGAAAGTGGATTTCGCACATTCCGCCCACCCCTATAAGTAACATTAATGTACTCCCCACACTGTACCCCTATAACAATAAAACCCACAAACAAAAAATAAACAAATACCCTAATTAAATATTAATTAATATTAACGATCAACTAATGTTTAACTAATTAAACAAAAATTACTTTCCACCCTTTACCCCTATAAACCCCACAACTACACCTAAAATTAATTACGCAATTTCCATAATTAATTTTCTTTCAATTAATTAATATTAATTAAGAACTAATTATTAATTAATTTAAAAAAAATACTTCCCACCCTTTACCCCATACCCCTACAACCCACATCTAAAATAATAACACAATTTCCATAATTCATTTTCAATCAATTAATTAATATAAATTAACAACTAATTATTAATTATTCAAAAATAAATTACTTCACACCATTTACCCCTATAAACCCCACAACACGTAACAAATTACACACGTACCATAATTCATTATCTATTAGGTAATTAAAATTAATTAACAACCAATTAATAATAAATTACAAATAAGATACTTCCACATTTAACTTTTTAATTTTTTTTAAAAATAATTTATAATTAAATGACTACTCACCCTATTCCCCTATAAATCCACAACCTACTACGGAACTAATAAATGCAAAATGTAATTAAAATAAAAGTAATAACTACTAAAAATGTAACACATATATTAAAAAACATAAACAATACTTCTACAAAAAAAACATACATTTAAATTATAAACTAAAATGACTGCTATATTTTTAAAAACAATATTTCTTACCTTAAATTCGATATTCTTGGCCACGATATTCTTGCTGTCGATGTTTCTGAATCACGATATTTCCAAGTCAAGATTTCCATCTTGATATTCTGTCTAAGCTCATCATGGGCTCCCTGTAACTCAATCCTGTTCCCTAAAACAAGGTAGCAGGAGGTCGCCTGTCACTCTGATTGATCCCTCAAGCCTCCACTCTTCTTGTAGCCTCTGACAGGATCCACTCACCGTAGACAAAAATGCGCAAAGTGCCTCGGTCACACATTGTGGATTTTCGCGACATACAAAATGTTCTGAGCCTTGTTGAGGTGTCAGTGTCTCACAGATGTCATCCATCCCATCCTAGCCATCAGAAAATGTGTTGTACCCCATGAAGGATGACAGGTACTCAGTAAGGTAAGATAAACCTTTTAATATAGACACTTTATCCAACAGCTGCTTACTACCAACTGACTCCTCACAGCCCCCACATTCTGATTTCATTACATCACTTAGTGCCATATGTACGAATACATTTTCCCATATACACAGAATGGGGAAAAACCTTTGATACATCTGGCCCTTAGTTCTAACAGAGAATGATGTAATCATTCTCTCATGTCACACACTACTCCACACATGTCTCTGTAAGCCCTAGACTGTATAAGTTATTCATTCTACAGATCACACATGTGAATGCCTATTGAGAAAACATATAACAAAAGCATCACTGAAGATAATTTTTTAGTTCTAATGTAAGACTCTTTGGCAAATTGAATTACAAAACAAACCATATGGTAGACTAGCCAATTGGCAGGCTCGAACTAGTAGCCTCATTAACTGCCAGAATATATTGAGGAAAATACCATGCCTAATGCACAACCCACACAAAAATAAATAAGGGCCTGATTTAGATTTCGGTGGACTGTTTACTCCATCACAAATGTGATAGACATACCTTCTGCCGTATTACAAGTGCCATTGGATATAATACACTTGTAATACGGCAGACGGTATATCAATCACATTTTTCATGAAGTAAGGAGTCCGCCATAATCTAGATCAGACCCTAAGTCTGGGAGTATGTCCACTTAAACCTCCCCCGTGTTAGATCACTCTCTGAATACAACATGAAACTGGCAAATTACCAAAACATTCAAGCACATTACTTTAATCAGTAACTTGATCAAAAAGATATAGCATTATAAATGTTTAGTAGAGAATATGTGAATCCCTTCTAACCTATTACAATTTTATCTCCAATCAACCAGCACAACTGTTAAATCTGTCATCCTTACGGTGGTCTTCTCAAAACCCTTTTACCTTCACCCCCACTATTTTTTTCTGATCTCGTTTTTTGCTGGCCTTATGACTTTGGGCACTTTACCACTGCTCACCCTTCACAACATGGTAACATTGGCTTATACCGAATTGGCATATTGTATTCACTTGTAGATCCCTAGTAAAGTGAACCTACCTGTGCCAAGGGCCTGTAAATTAAATGCTACAAGTGGGCCTGAGGCACTGATTGTGCCACCCACCTAAGTAGCCCTTTAAGCATGTCTCAGCCTGCTATAGCAGTTTGTGTGTGCAGTTTTAAACTGCCATTTTGACCTGACAAAATAACCCATTTTCCAGGCCCAAACCTTCCTTTTTAATGCACGTAATTCACCCCTGTGATATGCCCTGGAAAGCAGAAAGGGCAGGGTGCAATGTATTTGAAAAGTAGGACATGCACTTTTGAGCTTTACATATCCTGTAAGTGAAAAATTTACATAGGCTTTTCACTATTGCAAGGCCTAAGTCTCCTATAGGATAACATTTGGAGTTAACTAATTACATTGAATAAACTGTATTATCCAAATGTGAAGGACTTGATCTGCATCTTTTAAAACTAAACCCCCCAGTTTTATTCCAAGGGCTAGTTGGCTGGCCTCTCGATCTGAAGCCTCAGTGACACAACAGCCTTCCAACAACCTTGCACCCGCAGTTAGATTCGGTTGTCTGTGAGTCTTGCCTGTCAAGTGATGCCACCCCAGTCCTGGACCCTTGGAAGTGGGCTTACGGTGCTCTACCAGGCTCTGTGGAGCCAAAGGAAATGTCGCATTTCCTCTGTTGCGAAGCACAACCTCAAGCAGAACCACAATGCTGCTGTTGCTGCAGGGATAGGAATAGCGTACAGACTCCCATTGCATCACAGCTCATGGCCTCTTCGGAACAGTCGCTACGTGACATACTCGTTACAGGCCCTTGCATCTCTCATTAATGGCAGCCTCACCGACGACCACGGATTGTGCATCACAACCTGCCAGGTCCTTGGAACCGACGCTTCGCCTTGACTGTGCAATGCATCCTCAACGCTGGATAATACATCACAAGCCCCCATTTATGGGATATTCGACAACAATGCATGACTTCTCATTGCAGCCTTGCCGCAACTCGTAACCAACACATTACTTCAGCTGTGCAACATATCTTCGATGCGGATCCTCACACTGATCTGAAAACCAATGATTTACGGTACTTTGTTCAGCAGGCCTAACTGGGTCCCTGGAGCTGGCTGGCTCTCCATCACGGTTAGCCTGAACTTGTGACTTTGTCCTGGTCCGGCGTGACCATATATCCACAGTTAGTGCTTTGTGCTTTTTTGTGCTATTGCAATCTTTAAAAATTGCATTTCTCTGGTTCTACTAATAGGATTGTTTTCATTCTTGTCTTGTTCTAGTTAATAAAAACGACTTTCTAAACTGGCTATGAATCCTTTTATGGAGTGTTTTCACTTAGTTACTGTTTGAAGTGTTGCACAAATATTTTACGCATTGCCACTAAGTTAAGCCCCACTGCTTTGTGTCAATCTGCTAGCAGGTTGAGCACAGGTTGATTTCGAGCTTGCTTGTGCCTTACACTGGCAAGGATTGTGGTTGCTGCTTGACCAGGGCTCACACGCCAGTCAACTAACATGCCCATTTCTTACAACAACGTGCTGCAGCCGTTCAACAAATCATTTACAATATTAACAACCCATTGACTAAGTAAACAAGCTTATACCATAAATTACTCCAATAAACAATGTGCATAGTCACAGGTATGAAAATTGGTTTACTACTAAACAAAAGAATGTAAAATCTCTATAAGAGCTCCTTAAATCAAAATGGAGCTTGGAAAATATTAAAGTCAAGCAAATACATCACGATGCTCCTAGGGAACCCACACTCTCCCTATATTAAACATCAAATATTTAGAATGAAAGCAAACAGAGAACAAAAACTGATTATGGCAAACGGTTATAGATTAGCAAGCATAAAGACCTGATTCCAATTGCACAAACCACAACATACTTGTGAAAAACCACCATACAAGATGATAATGAGGCTGATTTTTATTAGGTCTATGTAGCAAATTCACTTTACAGCATAGTCTCTCAAGGTTTCTCACATTTGTATAGCTTGAATGTAGCTACTTTTGTCTGCTTTCTCCCTCTAAACATATACTATAAAATTGGATACACCCAATTGGCTTATTTAACTTTCCCGTAAGTCCATGGTTATTTGCATCAGTATTGACAGAAGTTATATGTCATCTGTGGATTGCAATGTATATTTATCACACACATATGAAACTAAGGGGTGTGGCTCCAGAGAACACAGCTGTGCTCTGGCCAGCAGCAGTTCAGTCTATACAAAGGTTCTGTGGCTATAAGGTTCTGCTTGAAGAAAGTGTCGTCTTTTACGAGAAGGGGATATCTGTGCTGCTGAGCTAGTCTCAGAAATGTGCAACTCCATAAAGTGAAGGTGTGAAACGTGCTGATCATTCGTCGATATTGCACTCCTAAACACAATAGAAATGTGACCATCACCGAATTATTTTTGTCATCTTCTCAGTGCCCCTTTCCGTAAAGGAGGGAGTCACTCGCTTTGCTTCCTTCATTGCCTGGCATGTACTAGCCTCAGGGAGCTCTTTTTTTCCTCCTGTTCGCAGCTAAACCTGACTTTTGATCAAGAGCTGCTATCAGTAACATAGCAAACATCTCAAACCTGCTGTTATCTGTACCTTGCCATGTATTTCTAATTAAGTCTGTGTTCAAATTTGACCTTTCTCAAGTAGACTGTGCAAATGTCAAGCCCTTCATTTTTAAGGATGGGAGCAGATCCATAGCAAACTAGCACCATGAACAACAGCCACAGAAGCAAAGTAAAATGATTTTAAAATTAGACATTCACTTTTTGTAAGATACAATGTTAACTTATAGAGTGAGGCTCATATTGGTGTCTAGATAAAAAATACTGGGGCATGATTATTAAAGAATTATGCACCGCAGCATCGCTGCCCTGTGTGATAGGGAAAGAACAGTAATATGCATTATTTAACATGACACGGCACATTTCTTTATGTTTCCTGTGCTGGTGCACAATGTGGTGCCTGGTACCAAAGCAGGCACCCTTCCTGTTCAAAAATAATCCCTGAGGCATTTTACTCTTCCTATGTGTGCTGTAGAATGCAGCACTCATAAAAAGAGGAAGAAACGAGGAGAAATTAAGATGTTTGTCCTTGATACGCTCTCCTGGGGAGGCGTAGCATTTTGATGCATTTGCAGGTCTACCGGTAATGCTAAATCTGTAAATGGGCCAACATCCATGGGTGGATGCATGGGATCACCCATGCTCCACCCGTGGAACAACTTGCTGGGGCACAGTAATGCAATGCAGCGATTTGCGTTGCGGTATGTTACTCTAGATTTACCAAAAGTTGCGTTGCTCTTGCAACCCATTACTTGGTGCAAGAGTGACACAACTGTTTGATAACCTTAGCCCACAACGTGTATTAGTAATACTTATAAACCAGTTATCTCACTTACAACTGCTTTTGAAAAGAAAAAATGTGTTTTTTTTACAAACTAGTAAAACAGAAAGTTAAGGCAACAAAATATTATGCAAAATGCACCTATGCATGTGGTATTTGTACAGCACATCCCTTGCCGAGTATTGCAGTTTGCTGTACATGTTTATGTTAAAGATACAGTCAATGTGAGATTAGTGACATAGCTGGCTTCTGTGAACAGAAGTATATCCTTATTGAGTTGTCCTCTAGTGTTCTTTAGAGAGGTATGTCTTCATATAAATTAATACAATAATCAGGGCTCTGCTGGTACCAAAAGGAGACGTTACACACTGTACAAAACTTGAAAAAAAAAGTACTTGAATCATGTGAGATACACCATAGTATACAATACATGGGAAATGGCCACAGCATTTTTTTTAGCACTAAGTTGGGAAATACAGTGCTTCCTGAAAAAAGGATGAACAATTGATGTTCTACTGCTTGTTTGGTATTGAAAACAGTTAACAGTGACATGCCTACCATTCCATTAGAGGAATCTGTTACGAGAACACATACACAGTAGAAATAATCAATTCTCTTTATTGCATCCACCATGTAACAGCACAGCTCATAACACCAGCTCTTCTTCACTAACTGCCATCATGTTCCCACCAGTGAATTTCATATGATGTACACAAGAATCTGTTAGATAATAGGCTACAACACCCCCTTCCACCAATAAAACTAGATAATCAACTTAAAGAACTCTGTAAAAAAAGTTTTACAAAAAATAAGTGAGGCGATGCTCAATAGACAAATCTTGAGGTAAACCCTTCATCTCATCAGACATGAACTAAACCCAATTATCAATAACAATGATTGTTGGTATACCTTCATAGGTAAACACATATTTTATAAATTCCATTACACTTGTGGTGATGGTGATAGAGTTTTTAGAACAAGCAGTTACCCACTTGGACATGTAATTCACTTGCACAAAAACAAACCTTTCCCCAGGAGCCAGCAAATTAAAAGGCCCAACAATGTTCAAACCCAGTTTGTACCAAGGCT
Organism: Triturus cristatus; assembly: GCF_964204655.1. NCBI lineage: Eukaryota > Metazoa > Chordata > Amphibia > Caudata > Salamandridae > Triturus > Triturus cristatus. Next base: position 590,036,328 of record NC_140582.1, read on the forward strand.
CATCTGGCACCGCCACAGGGGACAGAGTTGCAGCGCTCACCACCTTAGAGTTGTCAGTTCTTGCACACAACCAATAGTCTCTTACTCGGCTTTGCATCTGTCTGTCAAGGCCTAATCACCAATAACTCTCCCTTATTCTCTTTCGCATTGGTGAGATTGCAGCACAGATGCCTATCATGTGCTACGTTCATTATCTAATTTCTCAAACCATCAGTTGGGATCAGGCTGTCACCCCTGAACAGTTTTCCATCAAGAATATAAACTTCTCCTTCACTCCCCAGAAATGTTTTACCTCCTCTGACAAAAACCTGTGATCAGGCCATCGTTCAACAATGTGTTTTTTCACCACCACCACCAAGTTGCATCCTCTTCACACTCTTCACTCCATTCCGTTTCGCTTAGGGCTGACTCCATCACCCACATCACTGGAATATCAGTCTCTGAAAATGCTTTATCATCCAATGGTAGTCCGGAGAGGCAATCCGCAGCAGCATTGTGAAGCCCAGGTAAATACTCCACTTTGAAATTAAAATCAAGGACATCGTCAACTCATCTCTAGATCCTGGGGGTTGCACTCTCTAAACCTTTACATGTTAAAAGTTGCACCAAAGTTTTGTGATCTGACCTCAAAGTGAAAGGCAGACCCCAGAGAAAGAATTTAAAGTTATGGATATCCCATACACATGCAAGTGCCTCACGCTCAATGACAGAATATCTCTCTTCAGTTCCCTCGAGAGAGCATGAGGCAAATGCTATAACTTTTTCTTCTCCATCTACATTTGGGGCTAAAACTGCTCCTAACCCCCTGAGGCAGACATCAGTTGGTAAGATGCTTTTCATAGTTACATCAAAATTTCCTTGACTGTGAAAATTCCCAATTAATTCCTTAACTTTCGAAAAAGTGACTTCACATTAGACCGAAAATTCATACTTGGCGCCCTTCTTCAGCATGGCTCTCAATGGCAACACCATAGCAGCAAATCCCTAAACAAATTTAAAGTCGTATTCAGACAGTCCAAGTAATGACTGAACACAGTCTTTGTCTACAGGAGCAGGAGCTCAAGTGATGCACTCTGTTAAGTTCACTTTGGGCCTGATACCTTCCCCTGAGATGCTGGGCCCAATGTAAGATACAGTGCCCACTCTAAATCCCCACTTCTCGCGCTTTAATGTTATTCCGTTGATTTCTCTAAAACTTGTTTCAAAGTGACATCATGCCTTGCTCTGTCCTTACCATAGACCAAAATGTCATCCTGGAAGAATAAAACATTGCTGACTCCCTTCATTAATCTCTTAAAACATGTAGCCACCAAAGCCAAACAAATATGCATTCTCTTGAACCTAAACGCTCCCACAGGTGTCATGAATGATGTAAGATAAGATAACCTGGCATTTGTAAAGTGCAAACCAATCAACCCTAAGGGTCTTAAGGCGCTGGGGGGCCGTTGGGAAGATTAAGCGAGCTTTTACCGAGAATCACATGGTGCTTGGCTAACCTGCCGCCGGCGATCAAACAAAGAGCCCTGTGTTCTGGAGTCAGTCGCCGTGGCAGCTGCGCCACACCTCTCCCCTAAGATGGCATGAGTCTTTATGCAACTCTACCTGGTGGTAAGCTGCAGAAAGATCCATCACACTGAATACCTGGGCTCCGTTTAAAATAGACAACATCTCTGTAATATTAGGAAGGAGCTGACGGTCCACCCAAATACACTGATTGAGGTCCCTGAGGTCCACACACATTCTTAACTTGGACCCATAGTTCCTCGGTGCAAGAACCACAGGGGCCAACCATTCATCCTGTCCAATTCTTCTTTCAAGGGGCTCAACATAAGGTTGGGAACCTTCCAAACCTTAGGAACTACAGGTTTAGCACCGGATTTGAGGATGATTTTGTGTTCAAATACCTGCAAAGAACCTAAACTTTACCTGAAAACCTCAGGGAAGTCTTTAACCACATCTTCATCCTCACTCACATTGGCTTTAAGCATGACGTGGTCCCTGGCATTAGGATTTATGGTAATCTCTAAATTCTTTTGGTGATGCCACCCTAAAAGGTTGTCTCCACGTTTAGCCACATATACTTTCCCTACCGTTTCATGACCCTTGAAATCTATCTTATGGTGTAACCAATTAAATCAATTTTCACATGTCCATAGCCACCAGTGGATATATCTGGAGCACACAAGTATGTATTTTAATTGCAAAAAATGGTCTCCCAGTTTTTGTCACCACTGAGAGTGAAAGGGGAGCCAGAGTCTGCTAATACCCTGATTTCTTTGCTATCCAGAAGTATCTGACACTCTGGCATTACAACAAGGCCAACATCCATATCTTTCTCATCTGATATACACCTCTAGTTTGATCCTGTAAAACACAAAGTATGGCCTGTTGATGCACCTCTGGATAGTCAACAATGAATGTACTTTAGTATTCTGACACACTCTTGCCAGGTGTCCTCTTTTGAAACAAGCCATGCAAGATACATTTCTGACAAAGCAATTTGAGCTATTGGATAAGTGATTGGTATCACCACACCTTACACATTACCTTCTTTTCAGCTCACTTGTTTTCACACCATCCTATGTGTCTTTAATGGCATTACCTTTGTTTTAGCATAAGACCTATTACCCTTGACAGTAGTGATTCCCACTCTGTGCACCACAGCATAATACACGTCGTCTTCCTCAGTGCCCAATGTAAGGTGGGCTACACTCTCACCAGAAGTGGCAGGTCTATCCCGCATCTCCTTGACCCACCCCGTTGTGTGTTCAATAATTTCCACTATATCCATTGCATCTCTCAAAGTGGTGTTTTTCATGAGCAACTGATCCTGTACCCTGGGGTTATTAGTACAGTGTACCAATTAGTCACAAATCAATGACTCTGTTAAATCACCAAACTCACAAGTATGTGCTAAAATTTGAGTGAAGCTGTATAGTTTCCCACTTTCTCTGTCTTGTTCTGAACCCTCATACAAAATATATGTCTCTCCACAATCACGTTAATCCTAAAACCAAAGTGTTTCTCCAACATCATCATAGACATCACAAAAATATCACTGAGGTCCCCTTCTGCATTACCTATGGTGATCTCCTCCAGACTCTCATAAATGTTGCAACTATCAATAACTAGATTATGCAATACAACTCCTTGTTTTCTTGCGGGTGAAACTTTTTCTCTTTCAATTGCAATTAAGTAGGAGTCATAACATTTTTCTACTTCTTCCATGGTAGGATTGAATCATCTGCTTCCGAGAGAAATTGCGGAGGTGAAGCTATACTTCCTGCTGCCATTGCTTGCACGTCAAGTTGGATCCTCAAAGTAATGAATCACTACAACAATTTAAAATAACTAGCTGAAACAATAAATTACCACGAGTTAAAAAAAAGAACTAAAATAATAACTAACACTAGCTGTGCTCAGACAAAGAGTGAACAAAATTGTCTCCAAATTGGGCTGTAAATCAGCAGAGAATGAACGGAAGAAAAAAGACATGAAATAAAAATAACAGTAAACCCTACTTTTGTAGTAATAGGTGTTCCGGTTTATTTATGTACACATGGGTGGTAAAACAGATTTTCTCTTCTCAGTTTTATGAAAAGAAAAAAAAACAGTTCCCATGCGCAAACTGTCAGCTAATGATAATAACACGGGTTAGCACACCAGTGTTGTGTAACTTTTTACAGGCCAGTGAACTACTTCCTCATCATGTTTATCTGCCAGCAAATGAGCTTGCTTCCTTTTTTTTAATGGTTTCAGGGAACTCGGAAGACACGCCAATGTAAGCTTTATGCAGTTTCCCTTGCTGAAGACACTCGCTCAGCACTGATGACAGCTTCATGCAGCTGCTTGTGCTGAGGGCACATGTCAGTCTCACCACGACAAGCACACACGCTGCTTCTTCAGTATACACTGTGCAGCCAGACTACAGTACAAGTTCCTTAGTAACCTGGGGGCCTACGCACTGTTGTCTTTCAAATCCCGTCTCCTCATGACATTGGCTGATAGCGCTCATTTAGAGAAAAAAAAATAGATCTCCACACTTTACAAAGCATAGTACAGGGCTATGGAATGAATGCTCCCATGTCTCTACAATGATGAGTCCCCAAAAGCTATTTCTAATATGTCAGTCCTCGTGGTACTATGTAGAAAACCATATTACAGATACAATAGTAATACTGCTATTTCAGGAACTTGGACCAGCTAGTAAAATAATGAAACCACTAATTCAAACAAAATAGGGAAGTCCGTTTTTTAAAATAAATATTAAGGAAGTGTAACTTTTAGAAAGGTACCTTTTTCCCTGCTTGAGCCTTTGGGAGGCTGCTTAGCATTAGCCTCTGAAAGCTAGTCAGCCTGTACTTGACATGAATGAGGATTGAACTTCCTCCCAGGAGCTAAACAATAGGCCAGTTTGATTATCATGTTGACCTGAATGAAGGGGGATGATTTCTCTGACCACAGCAGGATTTTCAGGGTGGGGGCTGTTGGTATCCTATTGGCACAACAGTTTCAAGTATTGACCAACAGGACAGTCTGAGGCATAGTAAAACATTTGCACTCTTTAATGGGATAAACAGGGACCAGATACCAATTATTATGCATCTCTGGTCTGGTTAATTAGGGAGCCTGCCTTGCTTCACTAGACTTTAGTCTCCTGTTTGGTTGTAGGTACAGGGACTGCTTCAAACTGGACTTTAGTGTTCCATGTGGGAGGATACGTGTGGCTTCCATTGTACACTCCCATACATAACAACAGCCCAGGTTTCAGGTGGCTGAAGACTTCAAATATTTTAGAATTGATCTGGAACATTGCATTGTAGGTCTGTTTGCAGTAAGGCAAAGAGGAACTATTGAAAAGGGTCTGGGAACATTTACTCAATTGATCAAAGAGGGACTGAGAGTATCCTAGGGTGCCCCCATGCACAGACTGGTGAGCCCTCCAAAACTGGACCCTTGCCCAGCCTTCCTTAGAACACTTTTTGGATCTGCTAAATATCAGAAGACACCGGGACCACCTATCTGCGACATTTGAGGAGCAGTTAAGGCCTAGACATGCTCCCTCTTGCCACCAGTATAAAAAAGTAGATCCTAAGGGTCAGTTTGCAAGCTTCCTGTGTGGCTACAGGTACACAGTAAGTTACAAGAGTCTTTTCATGGAAATGCGAAGCTGACCAGTAGCAAACTTGAAAGTTTGCCCTCCCCTGAGGTCCTGGGTCCTTAGACCTGCATTCCTGTGGTAGTTGGGGCACCAGAGAAAGTTTGGAAACTTTTGAAAACGTTTCCTTCAGAGCCTCAGAGGGAAATGCCAGAAAAAGCATTTCAAAGGTGTTGGTTTGAAATACAGCTTTGTTCCACACAAGGACATTTGCCCCTCCCAAAAATAACTATTTTTCATTCTGAATTGGGACTAAGATAATTTTCAAAAAATCCAGCGCTCCAGATGGACTAATAAGCTTCGGGTAGCCGGCCTTCTGTTCCATGGTGATGGTTGTAGTTTCAGCTGTGACCACTTGGGGAGGACTTTTCTTCTGCAACAGTGACAAAGTCCTTTTTTGCTTTTAGACTTTAAAAAAATATAACACTTTACTTCAAAACTGTGGGAAAATCCCTTTCTGAAGTGTTTCTTAGATCCTTTTCACCAGTACCAATCCACTTGGTGTATCAGAACCTGGGTTCATCACGATCAGCCAGAAACTGCACCTTAGTTTCAGCTTACCATGCCCTTTGACTTACATTGTGCACTTAATTTTTCTTGGCGCTTTTTCACCTTAAATCTTTACAAAGTCATATCTCTTCTTCACCCTCGTTGGATAGTTGTTGTTTTGGTCTTATTTTATTCATAAAAATGTTCTCTTCATTTTATAATTATTTGTGAAATGTTATTCTATTTTGGTTGAGTTATTCTACTAGTGTATGCTAAGCTCAAATTGTTGATACATTCCCTTTGAATTAAGCCAAACTGCTGTGTGTCAGGTTACATGAAATTGAGGACAGGATTACCTTATTTAATGTATTTAGTTTGTGTGCCATCCAGCACTGATTGTTCTACCTTGATATCATGACACTGTGAGATTATGCATCGCGTTGACTTGATTATTTGGACCCTTGTTTCATTTATTTACACACTGTTACACCTAGTGGGGAATTAATATCATTGGTGTGATAGATCTATGTTTCAACTGTAAACCACAGGACCATTGTGTGTTTTTGGTACTAGCAGTTGGTGGCCTCATCTTTGGAGGAGGATGCTTGTCCACCCCAAATATTAGTAAATTTTCCTGCAGATGCATAGATGGAAAAGATATGCAGCCTTGTGTTCTCTTTTTAGCACTTCTTAATCTGCAGTAGAATGGTGTCCTGGCAGCAGGCATGCCAAGACCTACCAGAGATGATTAATGTTTCTGCAGTGCTGGTCATCTTGATTTTGTAAATAATGCAGCTGGTTAGTAGGCTGGCAAGGGAAGCCTATGAAGTTCCATCAGGATGGGGGTTATGTGATCATATTTCTTTAGGCCTGGGATTAAATGTGCTTCAGCATGTTGGATGCCCTTAAGTGGTGCCAGTGTGAAGTCTGAAAGACCATGTGGCAGGGCACTACCACCATCCAGCTGAAAGAGGACAATTGTTTGAACAGCAGTTCTGAAGTCACTTTCTCAAAGAAATAGTTAGACTTTCTTTAGAACAGAGGAATGGCATCCATCATTCTTGGTTTTCTGGCAATGGATTTCTTGAGGGTGAAGTTGATGTCCAAAGTCAAACTAAGTGACTTGGCCTTCAGTGATAGATAGGGTTGAAGCTGTTATGGCTCACGTCATTGATTCACATTCTTACTGTTTCTTGTTTGTTGTTCTTGGGAAAAAAACAGGAATTCTGTCTTGGTTTTGATGATTTTAGGTAGGCACTGGATCCACATCTGTATATGTAGACAGTGTTTAAGGCATTGGTTGTGTCAAGCAGAGAATACTTTCAAACAGAGTTGTGTAGCTTTGACATATTGGTGAATCCTGATGCTGTTATCTGTAAGCAGAGCACCCAGCAGCTCCATGTAGAGGTTGAAGGTGGCAGGAGACAATATGGAACCCTGGGGGACTCTGCATGTGATAGGGGTCTATTGGGACCTGGAGGGGTCCTTGCGAACAAAATGTTGTTGATTGGAAAGGTTAGATGAGAACCAGTGAAGGACATTGCAAATGAATCTCATTTGAGACTCCAGGGTGTGTAGGAGGATGAGAAGGTTAAATGTGTCAAAGACAGCTGAGAACTCAAACAATATCCAAAGACAGGTCTCATCTTCCTCTGTATTCAGGAGATCATCTGAAACAGTGTGTAAATTAGCAACACTAAAGTGTGATTTGAAGCTAGACTGGAAGACATGCATCGGATGGTTATAAATTATGTCATCTTGGATTTGAACACTATTTTTTTGAATGATAACGCCAATGAAAGCTAGGTGAGTGATGGGCCGGTTGTTATCAGACTCATGAGGATCTAGGTTTCTTTAGGAGTAGGATAATCTTGCCTGCTATGAAAATGTCTGTGAAGATGCATTGATTGAGAGAGGCATTGACACTGGTGAGTAGGAGTAAGAAAGCGCCTTCATAGAAAACTTTGATATAGTGCGAAAGTAAGCCATCATCTTTAAAATAAGTGGCTTTGAGGGAGTTGAGTATGTCAGTGAGATCTGAGAGAGCTAGGGATTTAAAGACTGACTATTGCAAGATTCTATAGGAAGGAGTTGGCGTAAGAGATGAAGCAGGCTTTGTGTTGCCATTGTACTGTCGGATCTCCTGTACTTAATTTAAATTTCGTTTTTTAGAGAGAGCAAAGCACAATTCCATTTAAGTGCTGAACAATCATCTCGTAGGGAAAATATAAAAATGGAAAATTTCCACAAAAAGCACAATCAAAGTCATAATTAGAAAGCCAAAATGAAGATGATTTATTATTGGCATACAGAGAAACTCAGCAACAATCGGCAAGAAAGAGGAGTTCTAGTTCTAGGGGTCAACACGAGCTCCACCAATGAACATTTAAGACCTGTTTTTTTCCTGAACCTAGGAACTACAAGTTAGAGCAAATGCAGCCCTGGTGAGCCACCAGAGATACCTGAATCCTGATTATGAGTGGACAGAAAGGGGTGATATATCAGGGACATCTGGTAAACACTGATATTGTGGTGCCGAGTATTTACCAGGTGTGGTAAATACCTTATGCTGTCAGAAGACAATGCAAAAAAATGAAAATTACATGTGAAAAAGGGTTTTCCATAGGGTTTCGAAATCTAGCAGTTCAGCAGGGTTGCCCTGTTAAAATTCACACTGGGAAAATTAAGCAGATGAGGTAATTAGTGCATTAGTTATAACTCCTGTTATGCAAACTCTTGTCTGCTTAGCAATTGCAATTTAACCCTGTATGCTAACAAAGGGGAGGGACAAGATAAGGGCTTTTAAGGTCCAGCATATGGGCCCTGATACAGGTAACAAACAAAAAGGAATATGCAGTTCCTAGGGGGGCTGACAAAAAACTGGGGGCAAGATCCAATGGTGGCTACCAATAGGGAGGATGGGGAATCCTTCCTTTCGGAATTAGGGCCCTCACACACCCAGCCTGCTGGGTGTCATGCTTCATCATCGGGCATGCTCCTCATCGGGTCAGCGCTGCATTACCCGATGGGTCCCCACAGTGGGGGCTCTTTGGCGGAGATCTTTTATTCCTTGCCGTTAGGTGCGGTGTATGTAAGGGGCCCTAGAGTGTAGAAGTGCAGTGATGTGGGTTCTAAAAGACCATGTGAATTAAAACAGGGGAATGGGAGGATCAGGGAAACAAATTTTAATAATCCTGTCTCCCACCCTGATAAAATAGGTATGGCGACTGTCTACAGTAATGTTGTAGGCAGTTGCATTAGAATTATTCGGTCAACATGTTTCTTGCCTGTATAGTCGGAAAGTCCTGGTGGCAATTCTTCAGGACCTAAACTAAGAAATTAAATTGACACTTAATTCACTGGTAATGGGGTGTAGTAACCTAGTTTTTACCAGTATAGTTGCACCAGAGGCGTGAGGTGTCTGTAGGTGCAGTAGCCAATGTAAAATAAAAAAATGTTAAATGAAATAGTCATTTACATAATGACTTTGCTGGAGGATCGCATTACCAAAACATGTCAGCATCACCCCTTCATGTTTAACGTGACAAGTTTGTAAACATCATATTAGGTTTGGACATTGGTTATGCAACAATACAGTATAAGTGCGGTGAGTAAGGTGCCCTTTGCCAGTGCCGACATGACTCTAAATACCTGGTCCCCCAAATAAACTTTTTGCCAGACCCAGCCTTCCATTTTAAAACATAGGAGTCACCCATAGGGTTGGCCCTAATCAGCCCAAAGGGCAGGGTGCAGTGTAGTTGGACATGTGCCTTTAGATTTCACATGTCCTGGTAGTGAAAACTCCTAAATTAGTTTTTCACTACTCTAAGGCCTACCTTTCACTCAGGAGGAACATTGGAATTATCTTAATACGTTTAATAAACTGTAACTTCCAATTGGGACCAGATAAACAGGTCAAGCTTTGTGTCTAAAGAATTGTAATTAACTACCCTTCTAATGGTAACGTTGGATTTTAATCACAGTTCATTAAATGCAACTTTTAGAAAGTTGGAATTTTCTTGTCATAACCATTTGGTGCATGCTGCCTGATTCTGGGTCACATGACTAGGTGTAGCTGGCAGTTGGTCTTGGTGTATTGCTCCCAAACAGTGACACAACAGGGAGCTTCAATGTACTGGATGGGCCATCCCTGCAGAATGGGATTGAGCTTGAATGGGCTGTGTCACACAAAGGGCTGCATACCCCCTGAAGTTAGTTTGGAGCCAGGATAGGGAGGGCAGGGTATCTGTGCAGTTCAAAGGCATGTCCCTAGAAGCTTCTCCACAATTCAATGGGACGGCTGGGTATAAATACTGGACTGGGTATAAATACTGGACACTAACATTTTAGAGTACACTTCCAGACCTGTAGATACCCTTCAGGAAGGACTGCTGTGCTCCTGAAAGGACTGCTACTTTGCTGGACTGCAATTCTGAAGGACTGCTACCGTGTGTGCTGGCTTGCTGCCTGCTGCCCTCTTGCCTAGGGGAGAAGAACTGAACCTGCATCTCTGGAACCCAAAACCCCAGAGTGACTCCAAGGGCTAGTTGGCTGACCTTATCTGAATCCTCAGGGACATAACAAGAATCCAACAAACCTACACCTGCACTTTGAGTCTGCCCTTTGTGAGTCTACCCTGCTAACTAGTGCCACCCTAGCCCTAGACCATTGGAAGTATGCTTAAGTTTCTTTGCCAGCCTCTGTGGAGCCAGCAGAACAAACACATCTCCTCTGCTGCGTGGCACATCCCCATTCCTGCATGGACTGGACCTGTCTGAAGAAACTACTGCTGACCAATGTATCCTCGAAGCAGGCTCTTGCATCCCACATTGGCTGCAGCCTCATCGATGATGCCAGATGCTGGAATTTGCATCACACGTCCGCATTAATGGGACCCTGGATGATGATGCAAAACCTTGCACCCCAGCCTCACCTCATCATGGAAGAGATGCTTCACTGCGGCAGCATGAAGCATCTTTGACGTGGATCCTCGCATTGCTCTGCAAACCAGGATTTAAAGTACTTTATGCAGCAAGCCTAGCTGGGTTTCTGTAGCCAGTCCCTGCTCCATCACAGACTGCCCAAACTTGTGAATTGTCACTGTTCAGAGCAATCAGATATCCACAGGTGGTGCTTTGTGATGATATTTTCAACTAAATCTTCACAATTGTGTATCTCCAATTTTACTCATTGGAATTCTGTTGTTGTGGGCTTAATATATGTATTAAAGAAAGATCTCTTATTCTAACTTGGTGTGTGTCAGAGGCAATGTATAAAGCGTTTTGCGCAACACACTCACATAGCAGTGACACATTAGGCACAACACAAAATAAACTCCACATAAAGTTATATAAAAATATCTTTGTACTATCCATAAAACACATTAGATCACAATTGCATTACACTTTGCAATCATGCACTCATCATGCCTTCACAGGGATTACATAAATCACTAGGCAAATTGGGCCACTGTCATAGACCCATGCAGTGCACTGGACACAATGCTCATAGGGCACACATGTTTTCAAAATAGCATAGAACCAGTATCCATAGACATAACCAACAGTGTCTTATAGCACGTAACTGTAGAGAGCACATAGTAGAAATAACCAGCAACATCAGCTGTGCACTACGGTCCATGTGGTGCCGCCCTGCCAATGTCCCACCACTCACATCAGGGCATAGCCTAACATAAACTCTGTACTGAACCAGGTGAGCACAATACCTCAACACATCTGGGGCACCGAAGTACCGACACCTCTATCTCAACTGCGCAGCCCCAGTGCTTCTGCGCTCACCATATGGGCTGGGGGTAATTGCAGGGCGGGGGGTAATTGCAGGAACAGGACCTCCATCGTCCTGCTCTCTGATCTCATGAGCACCCAAGTATGCATTCACCACAGTGAGGGGGGCCCACAGCATAGAAGAGAGACTTCGCTGCCCCATCTCACCTCAAATCCACAGAGCAGGCGGCTGCCTGCAAGCATGCAGAGCAGCTGCTGAAGTCTTCGGGAACCAAATGCAGCCATCACTGGAGGCTGGTATGGGAGTCCTCCTCCAGCCCCCACCTGCAGTATCCTGCGGATGCCTGCAACCGGGTGGTGCAGTGGCAGAATCGGACGGCCTGACTTGATGCGAGAAAAAGGGAAATGATGGCCGACCATACACAGAGTGAAGTCTTCATCAACTTCGCCCTCTTTGCCCTGCCCACAACCAGGCTCGGACATGTGGCCCTTCCTCTCTGCCTGACATCTGGTTGCTACGGCTTCTCCTTATGGCGTGAATGCAGTCTGTGCCAGCAGCCCGGGGAGATTGAGCACACCCCTCAGGCTCAGAAGACAAGTTGAAAGCGCCCACCACGTGCTTCTGGTGTGTGGGCACCGTACTCAGGGCACAGAAATAATGAAGCGCTCCACTCACTCTACTGCCGCAAGAGCCTACACTTGGGGGTCAGGCAACTACTCGCAGCGCACTCCAAGCCCAGGCCCAGGGCCAAGAGCCCAAAGAAAACAAAGCACTCAAGTCTGCCCGGACCAGGGGCACAAGAGCACTCCTGGAAGAGTGCCAGGGACACGCCAGCAGGGAGCAGCCAGGCAGGCTTGCACAAGGGGCCTCAGAACAGAAGGACAATCCTCCCCATGCACCCTGGAATAGTCCAGTCCCTAGGCGGTTCCTCCTGGCAGTCCAGCAGCCTGTCGGCCACAAGTCCCATGCAGTGTCTTCTTTCTCAGTTTACCCAACATGGGGTCAAAGCTCTTTTACTCATAGTTAAAATGTCTTTTTCTAGGGCACTTACACATATAATCACAAGTGCACAACACCCTCCATAAACAGTGTAAGCCTTGGCTCCAGACACACCACATGGTGGTAGAGCCAGCATTGTGGAAGGCTGACACAGCCCTATTGTGGTGCAGGTGCTACTCTCACCTCTCCAAATGTAGACCAGGCCTATTCAGGTGCAAGGGACAGCTACTCCCGCTACTCTAAATTCAGCCAAGGCCTATTCAGCCTAGCAGTGAGTCACATAGGCAGGGCAGGACACACCTCAATCACCCCCAGGGACTGGCTGGAGTGAATGCACATACACTCTTCCCTGTCAGTCAATACACATTAGACAGGATACAAAGACATTGAGCACACAGAAATGCCCACTTCTTAAAGTGGTATTTCTAAAATAGCAATACTAAATCTGCTTTTACGAATAAGCAGGATTTATCCCTAGTATTCCAACCATACCAGACATGGTCATGCTACCCCTTTCATGTCAGGAATTACCACTGAAGCACATATTAGGGAATCCCCAATGCATCTCTATGAGAGGGCAGCCTCACTGCAGTGGGAAATCAAATAGGCTGTTTGTCACTTACAGGACATGCCACACAGTTAAGGCACATGTCCTACCTTTTACCTACACCGCACCCTGCCCATAGGGCTAGCCAGGGCCTACTTTAAGGGTGACTGATATGTAGTAAAAGGGGAGTTGCAGACGTGGCAACCACTTTACATGCCACGTCACAACAGCAGTAAAATGCACGCGCAGACCCAGCAGTGGTAGAGGCCTGAGAAAGGTTTGAAAGGCTACTTCGGTGGGTAGTGCAAGCAGTGCTGCAAGCCCACCAGTAGCATTTAATTTACAGGCCCTGGGTATAAGGGCTACCACTCTATAAGTGACTCACAGGTAAATTAAATATGCCAGTAGTATCTTACTAAGTTTACCAGACAGAGCACATGCACTTTAGCACTGATAGGGAGTGATAAAGTGCCCAGTGTCATAAAACCACCAACAACAGGTCAGAAGAAATACAGGAGGAAAGCAAAAAGTTCTGAGATTACGCTGCAAAAAGGGCCAAGTTCAAAAGTGTGTGATCCTATTTTTGTGTTTTCACTGTTTGAAGCGTTGCATAAATGCTTTACACTTAGCCTCTAAGTTGAGCCTGACTGTTCTGTGCCAAGCTACAAGTTAATTTAGGGTTAGATTGCTCTTCACCATGAAGAGGATTGTAGTTGCTGCTGGACCAGGGCTCACACCCCAGTCAACTGCTAACTCATGTTTTTACAGTTCTGTAATGTAGATCTTGAAAACAAGTCCTAGTCGGTAAATGATTGTAAACGATTGTCCTAAAAAATCGAGCAAACTGATTTTATGTTATACTTTCAGCTTATTTCCAACAAGAGTACAAAAATAGTACAAACTTGTCACCAGAACAGCTCTGAGTGTTCCCACTGAAACATGCAGTGATCTGCAAGTGAAAAATTCGTAGTATTCTTTATGAGGCGAGCAAATGTATTATCATAGAGTGGATAATAGTAACACCTGTTATTTAGAGCTCCTGGAAATGGGAGACGTATGGTATGATCCACTCTCTGTTACACAAGCAAAAGAAATGTTGCAAAGGGTGTTGCCTTTAATTCTTATGTCCTAGTGGAAAGCTTCTGTAATATGCCTCCGGATATTACTAATGTACAACGTGGTACTATCAGTTTTGTTTACCTAAAAAGGGGTACATGCTAGGTCAACTTTCCAGGACACACAAATGTGACCTTCAATCTATAGACATATGCTTTTCCGGCAGATGTGTTACTTTAGTGAATTATATCACCAACTTTACTTTAGCGTGATGTGACAAAATTCCTAATAAGGTATTTTGTTTAATTGTAAATCATTTGCACACCACTGTGTACTCATGCAGAGTAAGAGTAGCATGCCGGGGCAAAATTCTGCCAAACAGAAGAAAACGTAGATTTGCATCATCTGAACTTTGCAATATTCCATAATTTAAAAATCTAATTCAACATCGATCATGCACCTGCTGCTGGTTTTATATTGAAGAGTTTCAGACATGATTAAAATTGTTCCAATCGCCATTACCATGATTTCTCTCCCAAATGGAGAAAAATGTCGATTAGAAACCTGACATACAATCCCCTCTGGGCGAGCTGATACCATCAAACAGATGGGAGGATTTTCGGCAATCTTTTTCCTATGAATTACTGAAAATTAAAATAAGATTTATTGACTAGTGGCAGATGGCTGAAATATGTTGTAGAGGTGTGAATGTTCTCCAATTTCAGACAGGTTCAGCTCGTTCTCTAACTATGAGAAAAATACTTGGTCTTCATTAAATTACACATTTATGAACAGATTGACCTTTCAATTTACCTAGTCAGATATTAGAATGCAAACCCACTTTTCCTCATACCACTATTCAAATATCAGGATACTTACTGTATAATTGCTGCATTATTTTATTAGTTTACACTAGGGCCCTCATTATGACTTGGAGCGATAACTGTACCAGCCACAATTCCAAGTATCTTTAACCCCTTCGCTGCGGCGCGAATTCCGCCGCAGCGCTGCGGAGGTTTGGGGGGTTTGCGGCGCCGCTATGCTCGTGACGGAACCACGCCGTCATGAGTCACGGGCGAGCTGTGCTCTATGACGGCGTGGTTCCTTCATGACTCCACCCACTTGCGCTAATCGCCCGCACAGGCGGGGAATTAGCGCCGCGTGGGCGGAGCGGCCGCCAACGGCCGCAGCATGACGGAACCACTCCGTCATGAGCACACGGCGCCCGTGGCTCATGACGGAGTGGTTCCGTCAAGGGCATACAAGGGGTTAACCCCCGAATTACCGGATTTGTAAATTCAAGAGCAGATAATTCTAGTTCTGGAGATACTGGGCCTCTATTTGATGCTGTGACAGCATGGTCTGTGTGGAGTATCACAGCCTGGTCCATGCCCAACCCTATCAGCAGCAGGTGGAGAGAAAGACGGTATTCACCTTAGAGAGGCACAAGTTTCCCCTAACCTCCACCCACTCACCAGATCCCAATGCCCCCCACAGACCTTTCTATCAACACATTCATGTGCAAAGAGTAGGCGGGAAATATCACTAGTAGTCCATATAAAGTGGACCAGAATCACAAGGTTTGTGTTGTTATCCTGAAATTCTGGGTGAGAGCTTGTAATGAGTGGATTACGGTGCAGGAATATTGGTTGACCTTGGGAATTCTGTCCCTCTGGTTTCCCTGCAACAAAACACTGAACTCTTAATGAGGTCCTAGGCAGGCGCGCAATGACCACTGGGCTCAAAGGGCTTCAGAAACCCCTTCCACTGTGGTGTGTGTCAGCCCGGGCTGAGACAGCTTCCCAGTCACACACACAGCCGCACCCGAGTACTCCACACCTTCTTATAGCCCCTGCATCTCCACTCTGCCTGTTGCTGGAGGAATTAGCCCCCCCATGAAGTTTTTTCTTAGCCCCCCCCTGAAATGTGCCTCTAGTTGCGCCTCTGGTCCTAGGTATTTGCCTGTGCATTGTATTCACATGCATTGTATCTATTTGATCCACCCCCTAGCTATTCAACTATTTGGTCAAATAAAGTAGGTCTGAGAGCTCTTTAGAAAGTTAATTTATGAATCTCGGAAATACATCTAAGGCCTTAGAGAAGGTAGCCTCCCCCGGAGAAAGTAGAAAGAGGAGCGCAAAAGTGCAGAAATGGATGGGTCCTATAAGGATTTCCCTAGATGACCGTAACTGGTTTAGGCCTGGGCTAAAATTCCGTTCCACTCGCGGAAATTGCGATAATTTGACATTTTCGCGTTCCGCGGAGAGCGCGAAAATGTCAAAATTTCCACAATCCGCATTTTACCGTACATTTTTTGCTTGCTCGCGCTGTAAAATAATACATTCTCGCGTGCGCGCGATCGCCTTACCTGAATCCCCGCGTTCGCCGACAAGTTTTCCCGATCCGGTCTCGTTCTCCACGAGATGTTGGATTGTTGGTAGCCATTTACGCTGTCTCGCGACAGTTCGCGCCCGCAGTAACGTCATTAGTCACGCAATCATGACTTTCTTCTCGTGATCATGCACCGCGAGACAATTGAAAACAAGATGGCCGCGCCCGCGAGCAACCGCATGGGTAAGTTGGCGAGCCGCGACCACGGAGAAAATACCGCGAACGATAAAACTTCCCCATCTTCGCGATATTTCCGCGTGTTTGAGGAGATTTTTAACATTTTCGCGATAATTTGCAAAAGTGAATTTCGCAAATTCCGCCCACCCCTAAACTGGTTACCTTTTTGAGCGCCATGCGGCGCATCCATGGTGGCGCAGCTGTGGCGCATAATAATTGGCGCATCCCTGCTGATATGCAGGGATGCGCCAGTTAACATAAATCTGCCCCCAAGATTTTGTGGAGCAGAATTTGACATCTGCCTGATATTGCATGAGACAAGAGTTTGGCTTCTTGTGGGATGACTCATAGGAAGACTGAAATAAAATGTTAGTACTCATTTTTGAAAAACACCTGCTAGTATTTCCAAAAATAGGTGCCCTTTCTCATCCTGTGAGTACCCATGTATTTTCTTCCAAGGACTGCATTGGAGCTCCGGAGCTCCTGCAGCTTCTTTCTTTTGCCTCCCGTGTCTAATGATGATGGGGATAAGGACCATAGCAGCAGGAAGAGGAAATTGAGATTTTCTGATAAAGATCTGGAACTGTTAACTGAAGAATGTTTGGCACACACAGATCAGCTGTTTTGGCAAATCATATTTTCTGTACCTAAGGCACAGAAAACAAAAATATGGAACAGCATCCTCGAAAAAGTGAACTCTCTTGGTGTCACCTAAGGACCATACCAGAAATAAGGAAATGCTGGCATGATTTAATATCCCATACAAAGGAAAAGGTGGCAAGCAGAATGGCTGAGACTCATGGCACAGGTGGTGCTCCCTCCAAACATCTGACTCCGACTCCAAAGGAATCATTTTTTGAGGGGGCACTTGAACCGGAAAGTTTGGCGGGAGTGTCAGACATTGACACCTCAAATCCGGCAGGTTCCAGCCAAGGTAATTTTTTTGTATTCTCCATAACATATTGTTTGTTAGTCTTTCAGTACAATGCATTAGCTACAACAACTCAATTTAAATGTCTGCTGTAATTTGGCAATGCATTATGGGACTTGTTGTGCAACCAAGTTGTATGGTGGAGTGTGTGTCAATGTATAAACTACATATAGCAATATATAATCCTAATTTCAAAAGCACATAAATCACATTGTAAACTATAGTATGCAAACTTAGTAAACATTCATTTACAATAACGTTATACATACATTTCCACAGGTCACATCCAGGACGTGTCTGAAAACATTGAGCCTGATGAAGTATTTGACACAAAAGTGTAAATTGACAACAGCACAATTGCTACTCCTACACCCATAATTCAAACCCTAACTACTAGTAGGGCAAATGTGACAACACTATCAGACTTTGAGGAAGGTGATTGCGAGCAAACACAAATCAGGAGCACAACTTCAGTTGTGCGCAAGACACACAGACAACATAGAGTCCAAGAATGTGCAGTTCACAATGATGATGTCTCTGATGACATGTCAGAAGGTTCACAATTTTTTGGTGGGCTTGAGAAATCAACAGTCACAGTACAGCGTCTGCAAGTCAAACAGATACAAACAGTGAATTGGTATCTGCAAAACATGTCACGTTCAATGCTGATATTGTAGAAAGTGCAGGAGCTTTGAATTACCATCATGGAAAAGGTGCAACATATGCAAAGCTGCAGGCACAAGCAGCAAATGACATTCAATGACACATTTACTAAATCATTAAATTAATTCGCTGTAGCTACCACCACTCGTGCCAGGAGAACTGTGAACATCCACAATGACATAAGGTACTGCTGCCAAGAGGTCTGGTCCAAGTGACCACAGCTTTGAGAACATTCAGACACATAACCTGTCAGTCCCCCATATATTACCACCACTTGAAAGTGAAGACAGCCCAAGCCTCAGTAGCATATTTGTGCCAGATGGATGCTGTTCAAGGACACTGACACACATCTGGCAGAGACATATCCCCAACTCCACAGCCAGGTCCTACTGAAAAGGCGACCATCACCGGAGGTGGCAAAAAGTAACCTTTGTATGAACTCAGATATAAGTTTCTAGATTATTATGTTTTGCTCTCAAACTTTGTTGCTTTGTTTAAACAATGACATCCTATAAGGATACAGTTAATGATACACAACTACAAAACATAATTACAACCTGAATAAAAGGTTAGCTTTAGGTAATCGAAAAACATTACCATGATGTGGATTGGTTATTTTTTAGATCTGGACATCATTGTTACCTTAAAAATAGTTTGTGATCACTGTGCTCGACCCTCTGCTGCATGTGTCTCGTCCTGCTGAGTCTGTAGTGGTAGTAGTTCATCATCTGATTCTGGCTCTATGTTGACGTTGTGAAGACACTTCCTCATGGCTGTGTTGTGAAGAATAGTAGATGTGGCGATGATTTTGCAGCAGGTTTCTGTTCTGTAGAGTACTGCTCCACCAGTCATATGTAGGCATATAAAATATGATTTCAGTTTTCCAAAAGTCTGGTCAATTACTGATCACATTGTTTTATGTGCCCTGTTGTACTTTCGTTCACTTCTGGTTCTTGGATTCAAGTGTGGTGTCAGTATCAAAGGGTGCAAGGCACATGCACTGTCTCCTTAAATAGCATGAGAAGGAGAAACAATTGGATTATTTTACCAACATGCCATTGAAAACTGTATGAACTGAGCTCGCAGTCCTCTTGCCAAGTAAAAAACACATAACCAAAATCACCCAGAGAGAGATGGTCATTTATTCCTCTGTGGCGGAACTCAAAGGAGTCATGTGTGCTCTCTGAGAATCTGGCTACAATGTCAGTTATGATGCACAAGGCATCACACACTATGTAAATGTAAATGTGTTGTATAGCGCACTGTTACCCTAGGGTGTCCTGGTGCTGTACTCATACCGCTGGGAACCCTTCCTGGCTTTTCCCTGTGAAATGTCCACTCCTGGGCACCCCCAAGGTGAAGCCAGGCATCCCAGCGCTGTTGGGGCCGTTGTGGAGATTAAGCAAGCTATTGCCCAGAGTTGCAGAGTGGGACCCATGATTAGAGTAGGCACCGAGGCGAGATTTAACAGGTCTGAGGAAATTGAGCCCAAGACCGGCCGAGGCGGGAATTGAACCCTGGTCCCGGGCCAGACCTCTGCATCAGGGTCTGCCACTCTAACCATTGAGCCACACTTCTCCACTATCTCAACAATGAGTGAACGGGTGCTTTTCCTGTTTCTATAAATGAATTACATTTCAAAGTGGGGACATATGGCAATATGATCAACACAACCAATAATGTTTGGAATCTGTTCTACCCAATAAAACATTAGTTTTGGGTGTTGCATATCTTGGGCAGTGTTTGGGAAAAAAACGAATTGTTTCAATTTGACAAGCATGATGTCCAACAACTATGATAAAACTTAGCAAATGCACTTTATAACACACTCACTGCCACTGTTATCACTACCTGGAAACTGCCAGAAAATAAATAGCACCTGCACATGTGTTGGGCTTGCATAGCTTCTGACTGTTGGGGTTTGTAGCTGAGGATGTAATTCAGCGATTAAATCCAAAATTACTTCACTAAGTAGTCTATACTTCTCATAAATGTCCCTGAATGGTGCCTGCCACGAAGTGCTGGGATATGTGTGGTGACCCCTTTTTGTCTTGCAGCTTTCCCATGCAACCAGCCATGCTCTTGATGGTAAATCCAATCTACTTACATTAGTAGATTGGGTTTAGCTCCAAAAGTTAACACTGTTAACTTTTCATTTCTCCTTGCTTTTGGGCTGCACTGTATAGCACACATGCAAGTAGGAAAATGTTTTAAGCTTGTCTAGCAATAGTATATTGTAAAGTAAGGGTATAATAGACTCAGGCACGCAACCTAACCCTATGGCGCTAAGGTGTGTGCCTGGCACATGGCATCTAAATGCTGCACTGGCACTAGGGAGAGGGGGGGAGAGATTGGGCGCTCTCCTGCTACTGTAAAATAACCTACATATTGTACACTTAAGGAAAACGTCAAATAAAATGTACATACTACATTAAGGGTCCTTTTACAATGCTGATCGGATGAATGTCTGACCGGCATCGTTGCAGTAAAGGGACTGGCCGATAGGTAGTCAGTGGTCCTGACCACCAAATTAGGTTCCAACAGACGCAGCACAACCCCAAATGCCAAAAGGCATGTTCCCTGCACCCTGTGGCAGTCACCATGCAGGGATGTTTAGGGGGACACCGCAGGTGTACACCAGGGCCCATAGTGGAGTGCCACGGGGGATAGGGGCCCTGCTAGGATCCCCAAGAAAGTCTTCCCGTCAGCCTTTGCAAGTCAGAAGAACCAACATGAAATGGCTGGCAGAAAGTGGATTGTAAGAGAAAGCACCGCCTCCCTTGTGGAAAATGCTATCTGACTGACCAAAGGAGCCCATTGGAATCTATTGGTCAGTTCCTGGGGCATTTCAGTCTGACCAACCACACTGTAATGCGGCGGTCTGACCACGGATATAGATATCAGTAGGACCGACACCGTCGTCACGTCAATGTCTGTACCACCGACATCGTAATCGGCCCCAAATCCTACCAAGGTGCACAACCCACTACACCCTAATGCCTAATCACTAAACCACAACAGAACAATAACCTATAGCAACTATACTACCCTAAACACATTCACGCTACTATGATTCCCCACAAACCTAAAATTACATTTATCTGATCCCTAGCACAGCAACAGGGAGCTGCTACTGCACAGAACCTGAAACAACCCAAAAGGAGGTTGAAAAAATAAAAAAATAAAGATAGCAGTAAAAAAGGGAAACTAAATGAAAATTACAAAGAGTACCGATACATAAAATCAACGAAACATAAATAATACCCTTTAATAATAACATTCCTATGTTGAAAACAAATGATAAAAACTGTTCTACAAATATATATGTATTTAAATATCAAAGGTACTAACATAAGTAAAAGTATTGGCTCACAGTACTTGATAATTTCTAAAACCAAATTAGCACATGTTTGTAAAGATGTTAGAGAATGCTTTGATAAAAAAATGTTGCTTAGTGAAAAAGTATTATAAAAAGTGCTATAAAATGCTTCAATATGTAAAACAATGTAAAACATATGTACAATGTTCCATTTAGAAATAAAAAATTAGAAATTGCAACCAAAATGTAAATGAAAATATAAATATTTGTATTTATATCAATAAACATTCAAATAATTGTTATAAAAATGGAATAGAGAATAATTTTTTTTTACAAAATAATAAAATGTAGCAACTGTAAAAAATTACCACAAAACGAAAAGTGAAAGTGTCATCAAAATTGTGTTAAAACTACTTTTGAGTATTTAACACTGCACCTAACTTATATGGGGAAAGAGTTACTACAAGGAAGGTTCATTTAATATTCTCACTTCAATTTAAGTTACTTGGGGAAACGTGTTGGACTTCAATAAGTTTAGATTTAACTTGTGGCACAGGACATACCTTTTATAATATATGGCACCATTACATGGATATCACAAATATACAAGCATTTTTTTCAATGTGTTAAATTTAAAGTGCAGAAAAAAGTTCTGCAAAACTTTTATTAATATGGAAAACTTTTCTGCACTTTAAATTCTTCCCACTTAAAATATTCAGTGTATTTCTTAGTTATTATCCTGTGTCTATAAGCCTCTGAGAGCAAGATGCCTGCTGTGTGTAAAGGTGATACTTTCATATGGGAGAAAATTAAACTGAAGAGGTAACGTTATGTATATAGAGATTCCATAAAACAAATCATTTGAATTTTCTCCCATTACCAAGGGACACATTTACAAACAGAAGGCTTTTTGAGCCCAGTGACCTGCAGATCTGGTGCCATATTTACAACAGTAAAAATACAGCCATTCAAGAGAAATTTAAAGCGAAGGAATACGCTTCATAAAAAAATTAAGACGTAAATGACTTAAAGTGAAGAAAAACATTAAGACTTGATGTTTAATAGAAATATTTTTCTTCACTTTACATTTGTCCCATTTGAAAAACAATGAGTGTTATAAATATGCCACAGTGTCTACTAGCCACTGGGAGCAAGCTGCCTGATACTTGTAAATGCAACACTTTGAAATGGGATCAAATTAAAATGAAAAGTTACCTTAATCATCAAGGTAACTTTTCATTATCATTTTCTTCCATTTAAAATCATTCAGTAAAATAATTTTGTTCTCACGCTCCATTATGGAGTTGATGAGGACTTTTATTTAAGAGTTAAATACCTTAGTGCTTCAGTTCTTCACTTCTGTGCCCCAGCCTGAGTCATAAACATAAGTGAGCATTGCTCATTATCAGGCCATGCTATCTCCAACCTGATGATGATAAAGTAAAAAAAAAAGTCTTCCCTTAATTTTAAAAGAAAAAAGGTGACTCAGTGCTTATTTAAAAATGAACTCAAGGCTGTGAGCTACTCTGAAGGTGTATGCAAGCTGCTGGTTGCTTGCAATAGACTGATTGGAGACAACTGCTTTAAACATTAAAATGTAACAAATAATTAATTTAAAAATGTTTGCAAATATATAAATGAAATAATATTGATTACTAGATATATTTTTGTAAAATAAATAATTAAAAAATACTCCTCTCCTGACATTCTATCACTTAACCTTTTTCAAATATTACACTAACACATTAAAAAATCAAACTTATACAAAAATATTTTAATCAACAAATTATTTACATTATAAATAAAAAAAACATTTGAAAAATACTTCTTGAGTGTCAAGTTAGGATCATCGATACACCTTACAAGCTACACTTTCTAAGTTGATGGTCTGTTCAGAGATTTTCATGTGATGTCCCCAATCTAATACATAGTAGAGTTGTTTCCTGTGATTTCAGTTCCTGTTTGATTCACATATAGAGAGACATTTGCAAGAGACAGATGCATCGCAGTGCATTTGTTCCCTTAAATGTTGTCATGTTGTTTGTGCCTTTGCTACTGTTTTTGTCCCTGAACTGTAGGGTTGGTGTATGTCTAGGTATCACCAGTGTTTTCTTTCCTACCTAACTGCATAAGTATTTCTACTTTATTTTCAAAAAGTGCTCTAAAATGGGCATGAGTTTACATGGTGTAAGGTATGTAAACTAAAGTGAATAGATAAATAAATACATGAATGCTGAAAAATGTTAACTAAAAAATAAATAAAAATAAATATAAAATGCATAACATAAATTAAGAGAAATATCTCCTCACCGCACCATTCAGAAATTCTTCATACAATATGATAAAAAAATAAGGACATTACACACAAGAATACATGCCATAACATGGCTGTTATGTTAACCTTGTTGCACATGCCTACATTCAAGAGATCATTAGCCACTCATGTTTAAAACATGTACCTCAGAGTGACAACAAAATGGTGTTCTCTAGCCTTATGTCTTTTCCCACTTTCAATTGTGCATATTGCACAATGATTTTTGATGCATTTATGTAGTATGTGGAAAGAAAAGAAAATACTTGATTCTTTTATTCTTCAAAAGCTGAGTGCTTGTTCGAGGTTCAATCATCAATGTATGGGAGTATCCACTGGCAGTAGTAGAAGCTTCTCACCAGCCCTGCCCTTTTGCTAATTGATAAAGTATCCGTGCAGCAGCGTCAATGCTTTGGCTCCGATGAGCTGTGAGCTGCACTCTCGAGATTTATTGTCAAGAAGGTCGTAGACGGGGAATGCAAAGACCTTGCACTGGGAAGAGCGACGCGCAGTGGATGTACCGAAGGTGGTACGTTGAGTCCGATCCACACAGCAATGCGCAGTTCTGATCCATGCAACAGCGGTGCTGCATCGGTGCTGATCCATGGAACAGAGGACATGCACTGGTCCCAATCCACACAACAGACGTGATACGCCTGGTCTGATCTGAACAGCAGGGTCAATGCGCCGGTTCAACAGAAGATGCATGTGTTCTGATAGAGCAGACGACTTAGGCTCACTTACAAAGGTCAAGGACTGGGGTGGCACCACATGGCAGGGCAGACTCACAGATGGCAGAGCCCAGGTGCAGAAGCAGGGTGGTTGGAAGTCTTTTATGTTCAGATCAGGAGGCCAACCAGATAGCTCGTGAAGTCACTATGGGGTCAAGTGATGCAGGTCCAGTCCTTCTCACCCAGGCAGGGGAACATTGGGCAGCAGGGCAGCACAGCAAGGCATAAGGAGTCTAGCAAATCAGCAGGCCGGCAGCACAGCATTCCTTCTTCCGGAGACGTATTAAGGCAAGGGCAAAGTCGACTCTGTTCTGCAGATAGTCTTGCCCGATGACCTTGAATAATTCTTAAACAGATTGTTTTATAGAACATTTTACTTTCATTTATTTTGAATGTGGATGGTGTGTGAGAGAATGTAACAGACATTTTGCAGAGAAATGTTGCATTTGCATTTATATTTCATGCACCATCCTTAAAAATAGTCAATTTTTAGATCAAAACAGGACATGCTATTTGAGAAATGAGAGGGTGTTACAGATATTATTTGCAATAATATTAGTGAGCTGCTGCTGTTTTACAATATTACAGAAATGTCACTCTCCATGAACATTAGATGTAAACATATGTCGAATTTGGATGAGTGTGTCAATGACCTGGCTAAAGAGGGCGCAAAAGAGTTGAAGTTGGATCATAAATCCAAAGCTGGTCCAAACATATAGAGGTGCATGTGCAAGAGAAAGATGCATCACAGTGCATTTGTTCCATCAATTTTTGTCATGTTTTCGTGTCCTTGCTACTGTTTTTGTCCCCATCTTCAGGGGAGGTGTATCTCTAGGTATCATCAGTGTTTTCTTTCCTGCCCAACTGTATATCTCTTTCTACTTTATTTTTCAAAAAGTGCTCTAAAGTAGGCATGAGGTGACATGCTTAAAGGTATGTAAACTAAAGTGAACAGATAAATACAGGAATGTTAAAAACATGTTAATTAAAACATAAATAAAAAAAGGAGTATGCATAACACAGATTTAGAGAAATACCTCCTCACTGCACCATTAAGAAACACATCATTAAATATGAATCCAAAATAGGAACATTGCATGGAAGACTAAATACTACAAAAAGCTTTTATGTTAAGTTTGATGCACATACCTACATTAAAGAGATGACTAGCCATTCGTTTTTTAAAACAAGTACCTCAAAGTGACAACAAAATGGTGGTCTCTAGCGTTATGACTTTTTCTGCTTTGAATTGTGTACATTGCATAATGGAGTATGTTGCATCATGTGGTAAGAAAAGAAAATACATGATTTTTTTTAAAAGCTCTTTGCTTGATGGGATTCATTCATCAGTGTGTGGTAGTTCTTCACTGGCAGGAGTTTCCCTGCCCTTTTGCTAACTGATAAAGTAACAGTTCAGTATCTAATGGGAAAATCTGGTTCAGAAACATAATTACTATGGATACCACTGCATTTTGCGTAACATCTACATGGCATATCTGCAAGGAAAGTGGACCTTATCTGTAAGTCACACACCACTGGTACTAAACCTGTACTCTATTTAATCATTTTATAATCAGTGGGGAGGTTTCCATTGCATGGAACCAGTAGACCGCTCAATGATATCATGCTTAAGTAGGAATTCGAAGGTTTTTTTCAACAGCATCTTGTAAATGAAAAGCAATTCATGTATGCCTTTGAGCAAGAGACGGATGTCCTCATTAATGTGCAATTTTACTTTCATAGTCTTGAGTTTTCCTAAACCATGATGTAATAAAAGGAATTGGCGTACTATTTCGTGATGAGCATTTATGTTGTAGTTTACAGAAATCAGTCCCATATCAGCAGCTGTGCTGAAACTTAGTAGTCAGGCACTTGACGCTGTACCTTTAAAAACATGGGTGCTTGCACCTTCGTTTTCTTGTGTTTTATCATCACTATAAATGAACCTTGACTTTTTAAGGACATTGATGCAGTCCATGTATACACTTTGGTTTTTAATGGCAAAAGTTTCAGTAATGGAAACAATTAATTTTATTTCTTCTCAGGCATAATGTTTATTGAAGCACCACTGTTGATGATGAAAGGTATTGAACAGCCATTTACATTCAGTGTAATGTTTGGAAAATGTTTGAATGACTTTGCTGCTTGGCAAATCAACTTTTCTTTGGCTGATTTTTTCTTCACATGTGACCATTCCAACATGCACATTTCTTGAGGTAAACATCAACATGGCACAATCATCTTCTTCACTTTCACTTGATACTGATCTAGAACAACTGTTTGACTATGCTTTAGATGACAATCATCTTCGTTCTGTGTCACTTTGTCTTAACTGATGTTTCCACTTTGCATTGTAGGTGCACATCAAACATTGCTTCTGGAACGCTCCGGCAGCTATTTCGTCTTTGCACCATGATTCCTTTACTTTGCAAACCATCACAAAGGGGTTCTCCTTCCCACAGCCATTACAGATATGTCTAATGGCGGGACATTTGCCTTAATGTGGAAACACTAATAGACATCTAAAACAAAACATATTTTTAAGTGTAGACTTCACCTTGTTTCCTTTGTTCTTTCGATTTGGCTTTCTTTTCATACTCATGACTGATGTATTTTCGGGACCTCCGCTCTCCATGTCAGCAGCTTGTCCATTGGCACACTCCTCAGATCTGGTAGCTATTAAAACTCACTCCAGACTATGAGTTTCTCTCAGCATTCGTCATCTGAATGAATTTGACAAACATCCATCAATAACTCTAAGACATATAGCTTCTTCATCATTAAATTGATTAAACTTACATTGATGGTTTCACCAACCTTCTGTAGTTTTTGACTAAAAATGTATCTTTCACAATCTACATTTGACATTGGATTGAATTTGAGATTCAATTTTTCTTTAATCTGATGGTATGTGATTTGTTCGTCAGCTCACAGCATCTTCCTTATGACTTCTTTTATACCATCACCAGCAACATTTTTGAGATATTTGATAAAACTTTTACTATTAGTCTGTTCAAGTGCATCAACAACATCTTTAAATCTCTCTATCCACACAATCCCTCTATTGGCAATATTTAGCATTTTGGCAATATCTAACAGTGATGGTGATTTCAGGTAGGCAGCAGCATTGTAACCTTTTATGGGAGTGACTGATATTGAGGATGGAGCTCTTTCAGAGATCATCGACTGTCCACTAGGATCTGCATCGTTGTCCCCATCTATGAGGCCCTGCGATGTGCTGGCCCCTGGATCATCTTTGCTAATGACAGGAAAAGAGACTTCTTTCTTGGTCTCCTTTGGAGAAGCAAACTGTCAAGAATCCGACCACCGCTCTTGGCTTTCTGCACTTTGAAAACCTTTGGAGTGGCTCTGAGCACCACTCAGCAGCTGTGATGGCGTGCCACTTGGGATATGGATGGCTCTGCAAGCACAACACCGGGTTCTTTCTCTGGGGTCACTCCCTCCGGTGCTCTGGCATGATGACTTTGTTTACTTAGTACTGGTAAGCAGATGACCGTTTATTGTTTCACTTGGACTTTGAGCATCTTTTTGTGCTGTCTGACACTTGGTTGATCTTGCAGTGTTATCTTGCACTTTGCGGCTCTTTCAAAACCTGGTTGCATCTGTCTATAGCGTATTAGTACATATGAATGAATGACTTTGAGTTGCTTAGTAGAGCGGTACCTCTTTCTTTCTTCCCAGCAGGTTCTCAGCCACCGATCTGTAGACTTCTCAGCAAAGCTTTCATTAACTTCAAATGTTTTACACAGAACTGGGGCTGTGCTTTGACTCCACATACACCAAACGTTGATTCCACACTTTGATGGAGGCACACATGGCACACCCGAGTAGTTTGCTGGACCACGGAAAACTCTCTGGGAGAGCACTGTTGATCTTTGAGTTTCACATCCCCTATCTCATGGCCAATTGTAGTGTCTTCCCCAGCCCGGGTACTCGCCAAAGACTATCCTACACACAGAGGTTAGTATAACACGTCTTTATTCTTCTGCGTGTAACTGCGAACTCTACATTATAAATCAGCCTCCATTTCATTCTGCTCTAACACTTACGTCACAGCTCTACAGAGTCCATCAGGAGCAAAACGGTTTCCTCACTGCTAACTCGCAAGACACTACAGTCAGCACTCTAGTGTTAGATAGGCAGGCCCGAGTCCTACATGCCTCGCCCTATTGGCAGTGGCTATTCCCCATTCAGGAGAGGCAACATTCAGGTTAGACCCCACTAAACATCCAAGTCTTAGGGTCTAACTCCCACTCTTTCAAATTCAAGGGTGTTCCTGCACCCACAGCGTTACGAGAAAGAACAAGTTCACCTTTGGCCCCTGATCCTTCTTACCTGTTACTGTCAGGTTTGCTCAACCACAGTCCCTGGGAGCAATCCATGCTTGGATGTTGCAGAGGTCTGCAGCAGCTGCCTTTGGTGAGTAGCTGCGCTCCCTCCGATGGTGCTGTAAGTTCCCCTTGATCTCTCTCACGGGTAGAGGAATGATTGCTCAGGTTCCAATTCTTCAGTCAGGGCTCTGGCACTCTCAGGTCACCACAACAGCCTTCCCTTTTGTCATCAGTGAAACCAGGTAATGACCAATGCTCCTTATGGTGACCCCCTCTATGACATACCGTGCATATGGACTATGGCCCAACTGGCACAATAGTAATGCACTGTTCACGGATGCCCCCTTGGACATATGGGATCATCAACTTTATTCAACACACGGGCTGCAGCCCTATTGGCACAACAGTAATGCACTCTTCACAACGTCCCCCTCTGGCACACAGTGTTGCTGACTTTACTTTACACATGGGTTACAGGCCAATTGGTGCAGTAATATTTCCTTCACAGCAGCCCCCTCTGGCTTTCAGGGTCAGAGACTTGAGTCTGCAAACAGGCAACTGCCCAATCAGTACACCAGCCGCTTCCTTACACCCCGCTACAAGGATCCACTCACCAGGATCCCCTACTGGACCTTGTTCCCTCCGTGCGCTGTCTTCTTTCGCACAGGGCACACTGGTCTTGGCAACCGTGCTGGCACTCTTGCTTTACACTCCAGGGCAATTGGTCTTGGATTTCTATGGGTGATGTCACCTCACCCATCTAAGAGACTGGCAGACCTTAGCCCTTAGTCCTGGTCACATATAGAAGTCTTGCAGAGCTTATCCTCCCTAACCTACAGCCAGCTGCTGGCTGATTGTCAGTTGACAATCACTGGGGCTCGAGCTCCCCTAATTATAATCCATTTCCAGACATAAAATATGATTTAGCATTTGAGTCTTTGAAGTTTTTTTTGTCATTCTGTTTCCTTTTGAAGTGCCCACTCCTCTGTCCTCGCTTTCCTACGGAAAGCAGTCTCTCAAATAAGGAGTGACTACAAATCTGATAGCGCCACAACACAGGCCATGGTAGTGACTAAGGGTTCACACCTGCATGTCAGTCACAGGGATATGTGCAGGAAAGGGTTATAAATAATCGCCTCAGCCCTATTCTTTATGATTTTCTAATCAGCCCCATCTCCTTCCTAAGCTGTGCTCAGGCCTCTTTCCAGGGACCTCACTCAGAATCAAGGAACACCCATAGAAGGGTACTGAATAGCCTGGCTCTTCCTTACTCCAGTGTGAGTCCCACTCAGGAATGCAACAGTCCACAAATCTGTCTAGGGCGAATCCTCTACCGTTTCTTGCTCCTCTAGTTTGCCCCGGATCTCCCAAATTGGACCACAGAGTCTTCCATGTGTTGTACCACTCACATGGGGAAAACCACCTAGCACCTGCATGGAACCATTTACGCACTGCACAGCGCTACATTTAAACTTGATGCAGGCCATGGGTGAGTTAAGCACCCTGCAGCAGACCTTTACGAGTGGGCCTGTAGGACTCACTCCAGTGACACAAGTAAAAAGGCCTGTTTATTCCTACTGATCAATAAAGGTATACTGCCACTTCTGCACTTGTGCTACTTATCCCCTGGTAAAGGCATTAGCCTTTCACCACCGTAACGGTGTGAGTGCCCAAAAATTTGAAAAATCGGGTACTAAATCAATCACCCCAATCTTACAGCTAGGACCATTGAAATCCTGGTCACTTGACAGGTCGAATGAACCTTGGCTGCCATTTTCTGAATGGAGCTGAAACACAACGTACAGGTCATATGTATCACCAAATATCAAGCTCTTTATTTTCAGTCAATGATGAGAGATTTCAGTAGTTCAAAAAGGTTTTATTTTTTAACTAAAGATTAGGTTTTTCTGACTTTGTAGTCTTTAGTCAAATATAAATCATGTTAAAGAATTGATAATAGAAAAAATTGTTAATGTAGTTCATATTATAATATGAACGCAGCACATTCCATAAATGGGGTGCAAATAATTTCAGTCAGAACCCTCGAAGAGTCCAAAAATAAAGGCAAGAGTGAGATTGCCATGAAGCTAAAAATCAATACTTAACAATAGTGGTATTTTCCATAAAGAGAAAAAAAACATAGAGCAAATAAGCTGTGTCAAAGCAAATTGGTCAAAACACAAAGCTTGGGTTTTATTAAATGTCAAAGGAACCGAGCCTGTTGTTTCTGCTCTGAATCTCAACTGATCTGCCTACATTCACCTTGACTCTGCTGTCCTGCCATCTGCAACTCATCCCTCCAGCTGAACTCTGCTGTGCTAAAGGTATCTCTCTATCCAGATCCTTCTCTGAATCAAACCTGAAACTAGGAACACATTTTTAAACCAGTAATTCGAAGTTGCAAACAAAGCATGTTCTGTTCTTGTCTTCATCCAATGGAAATCTCAGCATTCTCCCATGCCCTCCATCATACGAGCTGGCTATCTCCTTTGTGGCTACAAATAAATCTTTCCCATGGCATCGTTCAATTTTTATTTAAAATGACTTCATTTCCTAACCTTCTGATAATCAGCTGTTTATTTTAACTAAATGCATGGTCTGTATGCTGCAAATAAACTTATTAAGCAGGAAATCATTATGAACATAGGGCCACATGTATCAACATTAGGAAGAGAGATTTCCTAGTTGCGATTTTCTATGAATACCAATTAGGTAATCGCTATTCCTAATGTATGAAACTCCAAGAGTTTCATTCATGATTCCAAGGGGGTCGCAAATTGTCCTACCTCATTAATATTAATGAGGTATGTCACAATTTGTGACCCCCTAGGAAACTCTAAAAGAAAATGGGGATGGTGGCCTGCTAGTGTCAGCAAACCACCATGTCTGTGATTGCTTTACAACATAGCAATCATTTTTTTTAAATGCAGCCTATTTTCCTTTAGAGAAAATGGGTTGCATTTAAACGCATAAAATAAACTGCTCTTTCCACTTGTGCTGTATCTCTCGGTGTGAGGGAAATACTCCTGCTGCCACTTCTGTTTATATTCTTAGTAAAGGGGAAATGAACGACTAGCTGTCTTGTGTGTGTTAGTTACAGCTTTTCCTAATTGCACAAATTTCAAAGCTGTTGGCATTTGGAAGGTTTTACCTAGCATTAAAGCTTCCACCTCTTCCATGGATATTGATGCATTTGATTAGGTTATAAAATGTACTGCAAAAAATACAAAAAACTAGATCTACATGCTAATCTTAGCTTATGTTTCATGTTAGAGAATCAATATTTGTGGTGTGACAAAATTATCCATGACACAATTCAACCACAGCATAGCAGTGAAGAATCCACCTATTTACAGATGTTGGCTTATATTTTGTGGAAGAAAGCAAAAAAACACTCTAATTTAATTTGTAAATTATATACTAGGCACAGCTGCACTGGCAATGTTTATTATGCAGATGGATGGAGTTTTAAAGAATGAGTGTGCTCTTGTAAAGTACCAAGTCCCAAAGACAATTGGCTTTACATATTTGTTGAACGCTGAGAGCAGAGCTAACCAAGGTGGCAGATGTTTCTCATCATCATTTTGGGGGATTTTGTTTTTAAAAGATCTATGTTCTACTCTTGCTGTTTTGGAATAAAATCATTTACTGAAGAGTTTTCATTAGTCAATATCATCAGTAACAATTGCACACTATGGTTATTGCAAAATATACAAACTGACCTTAGCGTCCATGAGCCAACACTCTCTCAAATGAAGTGAATGGCATTTCGAGCCAAGCAAGGATTACTTTTAAGAGTTATCTTAATAGACAATTTTACTGAGATGTTAATAACTTTATTTCTGTTTCTATGGTTACTTTTGTGTTCAACATGGTTTAATTTAGGAAAATAGTTTGGCTGCACCTTGTGCTATAGAGGCATTAAAAATAAAGCCAGGGCAGAAATGGTTCAATCAGTGCCGAGACCTAAAATCTAACTGGGTATTTAGGTTTGTAGAAATTAGCTCTGACTAAATTGTAAGATAATTCAAGAATTGATGTACACTGAAACCACGGAATTTTAACCAAAGATAATGCTGGAAATTGCTGCCAAACACACCCAGTTGTGTTTATTAATTGACTTTCTGTATTTTGAATATAATTTCTTGAGAGCTGTGGTTGTTCAAGGTAAGTTAGTTAGAAAATGACACATTTTCTCAAACACTGCTGTGAGTGAAAAGAAAGTTATTGGAACAGGCTTTTTTGCAGGGTAATCCCCAATCTTTTGCCTTCCTCCTGTATTTTTAGGACTCAGGGCACTTTACCATTGCTAACCAGTGCTAAAGTGCATATGATCTCCGTCTAAATTGTACCGCTGATTGGTTTATCCATGATTGGCATATCTGACCAGATAGTAAGTTACTAGGGGTGCCCACAGCCTATAAATCAAATACTACCAGTGGGCCTGCAGCACTTATTGTGCCACCCACATGAGAAGCCCTGCAAACCTGTCTCAGATCTGCTACTGCAGTGTCTGTGAGTTCAGTTTTAAACTGACATTTCGACCTGGCAAGTGCACCCACTTGCCAGGCCCAAACCTTCCCTTTTACTACATGTAAGTCACCACAAAAGGTAGGCCCAAGGCAGCCCCTTAGGCAGGGTTCAGCGTATTTTTTTTTAAAAGTAGGACATGAATTGGGGTGTATTACATGTACTAATAGTGAAATACTGCGAATATCATGTTTCACTATTGCAAGGACTGTCTTTCCCATGTGCTAATATGGATATTGTCTTGAAATATTTTTTAAGTGTAATTTCCAATTGGGAGCAGATTGCCATCCTTTGAGGTCTAAACTAATTCCCAATCTACGTCACTGCTCCATTTCAAAATTGTATGTCATGCACAGTCACCAATAGAGTTCTTATTGGCACTTTCATTATAGTTTTTAAGATCTTTGTATTGTTTTTTTTTTTACTTACATATGTTTCATCTGAAGTGTGCACCAAACGAACTACAATTTCTGCCTCAGAAGCATTTGTTCTTGTCTTCTTTTGCCACTTATATTGTGTGGTAGGGGGCATTTTCATTACAGTGTTAGTCAATAATATAAAAGGAGCATTAAGGGTCCGATTCCGATCTGGGTCGGAAGGGCACCGAACGCGATCCGGCCGGAAAAACTACGAGCCGTATGCGTGTTTTCCGGCTGACTCGTACAGCTGTACGAGCGAGCCAGTACGATGGGAGATACATGAACTTCACCGACTGAGTCGTTTCCGGGTCCGAACCGCTCCGTACGTCTCGGTCGTAAGCTAACCGTGACGTGCAATAGATGTGATTCACGACTGAGCCAGTACGATGCATGCATCGGACAGCCTGTGCGAGCCGGAGTGTCCGGCTCGCAAAAGCTCCTGGAGTCAGACTTCGGAGGTCCGCCTCAGACCCCCCCGACACCCGCAGCAGTACGACTCGCACACAGGGGGAGACCTATGGGTCTCCCCAACACAGGCATGTACGGTGCGGATGGCACCGATGCGTACCCACTGTAGGGGGCGCACTTGGTCGAAACATACCAATTCAGTCAATGGGAGCGCATGTACGCGTCGTACAACTGGCTCCTATTGACTTCTATGGGAGTCCAACCAAACCGAGTCCGACAGCATACGTGCGCATCGTACTCGCTCGGTCGGACTGTAGGGGTCCGGCTCAGTCGGAAAACACTCCGGATGCTTTCCGACCCGGATCGGACTCGACCCCTCTGTATATTAATTGCTATGATTTGGCTCATACCTGCTTCTGCAGTCTTTTTGATGTCACCCCTTTCCCTTACGTGCTGTCAAGGTGGGCTAATCTGCTCCTTACAGTAGTTTAAGGGCCTTTTTCCAAAGCATATAAACTATATAGATTGGTACTAGAATAAACTATGTGGTGCCACTGAGGACTGTATCAGCTCCTTTATGTTTTTTTACCCAAATACCTTTTTGGATTTTTGAATAAATGTGCTTAGAAATCAATGTGACTTTCAACATTGAGGGACTTTAAAGGGGTTTGTGGAAATCTGGAACCAGTTCTGCATTTTGTTTTGTGGAACAATGGATGAGGAGTATCGTTAAATTAGATAAACATAACACAGGTTCTTTACAACACTCTGACAGGGCAGCCAGGAGAACTATCAAGCTGTGCCAATTGAACGATCAATAGGGATGAGGGGTTTACAAAGAAACTGAGGGATAACAGATAGGGTGTTTCTGTTGCAGTTTATAGCCCACTTCAAGGAACTATTGTACCTAATAGGGTTATTTTTAAATTAAATATCCCTAGGGGGAGGTTTGTTTATAATATGCTTTTATACTATGAGGTAATGTAATGCCAAATTTACTTGTTTGTTTTTTCTAAGATATGGGGGCACCAATCAATGTTTTGCTTTGTTGTCTTGGCATTCAGTGCATAACAAACTGTTAAAGCCTTAGTAGCCATCCACAGATAGAATAGGAGATTATTTGGGAAAACATGGAAGAATTCAGAGATTAATGACCCTTCTTTATCTGGGTGACATTCTAATTTTTTGTCCCTGCCTTCCCTCGTATTTCCTTCTTCCCAATGTTTTTCCCCTTGCCATTCTATTCTATCAGCTTCACCAGCATTTTCTTAGCAGTGCTCATAGCGGGAAGGTGAGGGCGAATTGGGTACAAATGCCCCTGTGGGAATTACAGGCCTTGGCAGTAAAATGGGAAAGAAATATGGATCTCTACCTCCCTACCTTTCACCACTGCCCATTGTTAAAAGAAAATCTCCAAACACGGTTTAAATGCTGTAAAAATTCTAGAAAATAATAGCAAAACCACTGCAGTCTTTCACAGCAAAGGCGAAATTTAAAAGTCAGAGATAGCCGAGTCGAGTCAGTGCTTCTGCCTGGTCTAAAGCAGGCTTAGAGAAAATATGAAATGCTGTAACTCTATTTGATAGGATCTAAAAGGGCCACAATTCTCCAAGGAAAGTGTGCAGCTGTTGAGATACAACTGATTCTATCTGCTTCTGCCAGGTATGTTTTGTTGGAAACTGGAAAGAATCTCCTAGCTCCAAAGGGCTAAATTCAGTGTTGTAAAATGATAGGGATATCAAAGATGTTTTAAAGGCTTTGACTAAATTGTCCATGAGGCTATTGGCATGTGGGAGCTTCTTTATAATTTTGTGAGGGGACATTTGTGGAATTTCTTCTTAATCTCTGGCAGCTATGGCAGAGAAGCGCATCTTAAGTTCAAGCAGTGCCACTAATTCTGCAGTGAAGATAATAACACAATTCAATTCAGAAAAATTAATAAAATATAATTAGTAAAAACAAATTATATAAATCTTTAATGTTTTTAGGCAAAAAGTGCTTAGAAAAAGTAAAGTGGCATCAAGTGTTGCAGTACACAGCTGACGAGAACCCAGGAATGATCTCAGGATCACTGCAATGACGTGGAGGTTGGATACACCAGCCAGGTATTTCTAGTCAAAGTTTTTGCCTTAGAATTTAGAGTCAGAAATGTAAGTCAAAATGCTAAAGTGGGACAAGGTCCAAGTCTCAGGCTAGTGAAGGTTTCTCAAAGTCAGATAAGTCATTGTGGAGCTTCAGCTTAATCCGTTGGTCTGGCTCTAAGTGGGACAAAGGTGGATTCCATAGCCGCCAACATCACTTCATTGTTTTGAGGGATTTGTAACCTTGCCCCTGTCTAACGCATTGTGATGGATTTGCCACTTCCCCTATGTCTAAAGTTTTACCTATGGAAATAGTTGACTTTATGGCCAGAATCCCTCATCATTGGAAAGGTGAAAGAGTCAGCAAGTGAGGGCTCCATGAGGCCAATTACCTACATTGCAAGGTCTTGCCAGACCCATTTGCTGTGCAGCAAAAAGTTTAGAGTGGCAGAGTTCTGGTTTTCTTGTCCTTCTTGGGTGCTAGCTCCCTGGGCACCCTTATCAAGAATCTATCTCAGACCTAGGGTTCTCCATGGGTCAGACTTACAGAAGTACATTCCCAGACAAGCATGACCTTGTTTTCCAAAGGCCTTAACAAGTTATATCAGTTGCATAAGCAGAGGCAGGCCTAGAACCTTCCGAGAACATGTAGATTGAGACTGGGAATGTACTTTACATCTGGTGCTGCAAAGCTTTGGCCCGAGGAGTCAGCTACCTTATGAGAGGGAGTGACAGTTAGATGAACAGCAAAGTATGGAGTACTGTGCTTGTCAACAGCCTTTGTTGGGCTTTTTCTACCTTTAAATCTGTCTACACCCATTTGGCATTCTCTTACATTTTTTGTGTTTTGTCTTTCCATGGTTCTCTCTGTACCTATCTTCCTGTTAGGCATGGCTCCACCATTATTTGCTCTTTCCTGGTGACTTACCAGTTCACCATTAACTTTGATTTTGAAAACTAAATAAATAAATACCTTGAGATATTTTTCCAACATTTTCCTAAGTGAGGTGTGAAATAAACCGGCCTCTCTATGACAAATGTAGCCTAAACCTCCACAGTGAAAAAAACTTTGAGGCTTTCAATCACTGTGAGGGCACCAATTTCAAATATATAGAGTTCCACATTTTGATATTTTCGTCACCCTGCCCTCTGTGCTTACACTGCACACTTTAGAGGTGATATTATTATATATAAATAGGTTTTCTCACATGGCAAAGGCACTTTTTATTGCCATGTCATATTGCAGAGCCTTGAAACTACAACCCAGCCAGAGCACAATGTTGCTTCTGGCAGCCATGTAATTGTATCATACATGTGAGACAAAAGGTCCTGCATAGACATAAAAATGCGCTTATTTATGCAAGTGGTGTAAATAGAGACTGCACCTCACATATGATAGGTAACTCCCTGCCTGTTCAAACATTGTTGGCACCAATTGCTGAGGTACATAAGCAAAGTAAGGTCATTCACAGTATATGATTTAAGGGGAAAGTACAGCCACCATACTACCGTTTAGCTGTAATACTGCTAAAAGAATTGTACAGCCATCAAAACCATGTAGGGGAAAAATGGTGGGGGGGTGGACTGGAAAAAAAGACGTCCTTTCCTGCACCAATTTCCTGGGGGATTACAGCCAGGATATCAGGTAAGAACATAACAGGGAGTTCCTAAAAGTGGGCTGTAAACGGTTGATCAAGCTGCTAAGGACTAGGCCTGGGTGGAATTCACAGAGTTCTGCTATGCGGAACTCTGCAAAGTGGCCAAAAAACTCTGCAATGCTGCGCGGAGTTCCGCAAGTGGCAAGTGCGTTATAGTGCACCTTTGGTCCTGATTTTTATTACTGGACGTTTGTCCCGCACTGAAAAATAAGTGGAAACAGCACCATGTGCAGTTCCGGATGGTGCTGCTTTTTTCTGTCGCTTGAGTAGATTTTCTACAGCACCCTAAACGCAAATGGAAGGTTTCTCAACGGGAGCAGTTGCAACCATCCGCGACTGCTCCCATTGAGAAACCTCTCTAGGAAATGGTCTAGTGTTGGGTTTTCCTCACTCGCCAAAACTCCAGTTTTTTGCAACTCTGGGGCATATCAACAACAACCGGCGATAATTATCTCTAAGCGCACTTAGCGCTAGGATAATTATCGCCGGCTAGCGTGAATTTTTATCGCTGAGATAGCGTGCTATTAGCAACGCTTATCTCAATAGCGATAAAAATGCTCACGCTAACAGGCTAACGTGAGATTATCGCTGGAAACCCAGCGATAATCTCACGTTACCTTGTTGATAGGGACAGGCAAACTTAGCCATGATATCCTCCTTCCATAGGATATCATGGCTAAGTCAGAAAAATACCAGATGTAAAAAAGCAGCGTTAACCGCGGTTAGCGCAGCTTTTTTTGTCTCTAACTGGGTTAGCGACATTCTTGATAATAGGAGAAATGTCGCTTAGCGACATTTCTCCTATTATTTTACTCTGGAACGCCCCCTTTGCATCTCATTAGAGATGCAAGGGGAAGCGTAGAGTAAAAGGGTGCTAACATGCAAATTTGCATGTTAGCACCCTGTTGTTGATAGGGCGCTAGTTTTATCTCTCCTTTTTTGGCTTTTAAAGCCAAAAAAGCAGAGATAAAGCCCTTGTTGATATGCCCCAAAGTGTGCTCCGCGGAGTAAGGAAAACTCCACAAACTGCATGAAAGGAGCGGAGTTCACCACCCAGGCCTACTAAGGACATGCTGCATGTCTTGTTGTCCAGAATAGTAGGCTGTTGGCTTTTTAAATGTTAAAGAACGTGGTTATGATTGTTTTTTTTTACACTTCTTGTGAGAGGATGAGTAGTGTTCCTTTCGTTGACAGCTAATTCTTTAAAATATGGAACACTTCCATGTAAGCATGTTAAGGTTTTTCATTCACTAGCCAGGGCCAGAAGTCTCAATGCTTGCACGTTGGAACAATAATTGCATAAACTGCGGTCGACAGACCCTTGCGGATCTCATCACTACATTCCCAGCTGTTTTCAACTGCATAGTAGAGATAAAACAATGGACTGGAAAAAGGCCCAGGCACAGCCAGGGGCTGGAATGTCTACAAGCATTTCACCATAACCTTCGTACTTTCCTAAGCACAATGTGTTCCCTCCTGCTGATGCTATCAATTGCGACGTAGAACACAGATAAAAAAAAAACTATTTTCGCATGATATGAGCAAAAGGCAGATGCCGCTCGGCATGGAAAAATGCCTTTTTGCTATGCACAGAGGGTAGCAAATGCACAAATGCCTGACTGTATAATTTGATTGTGTAATTCCAAATCAGGACACACTTTCTACTTACAGAGTGCGCCTCTTCCTGGTGATTTATAACTTTGTTTGTGGATTGCAGGCATTTTGACAAATGAAGCATATGATATACTGCCGCTGTGTTCTCCAGCTGCAGCTGAACTGTTCGAACGTTTATTTTCTCTCAGACCATTAAATCTAACTCCGCGGAGCTCACTCACCCACAGAAGGCAACGGATCGCAGAAACAACTGAAGCCTCGCTATTAGCTCAAGTAAAAGACTATAATATATCTTGACACGTGAGTCTTTATGCATGCAATTTATTTCACACCTGAGCTACAGCCCGCCCGCTTTAGGTCCATGGAGGCACATGGTTCTTCCTTTGTGTATTTGTCGTGCTGACAGACGGCAAATGCTCAGAGGCAATGTTTGAAAAGGATTGCACTCTGAATGAGGTTTCTCTATTTATTTTAAAGTGTTGATGGATATAACACTGGTCACTATGGTAAATTTAAAGTATCGTTTATCCAGCTACAAGGCCCATACCATAAATACGTACATAAGCTGTAAACATCCTTCAAATTATTGTGACAAATAGATATAGAAAACTGCAATCTTCTTATAAATATATATTTTTAATAATGCAAATTGGTTCTGTTAGATGCTAAAATCAAGAGTTGCTTGTGCTATCTCACCCCGGGTAACGATTGGCGTTGCTGCAGTCCAGCCCAGCCGCCGCCAAAGCAGCCGTCTGCCTCCTCCCACCGACGAAAGTGGCAAGAGGGTGCTTTACTGCTCTGGTACAGTCACGTTCCCTCTGTTTCCAGCACAATGATAGGGTCATTGTGTGCATGCCCATTATTTTCCTTCATATCAAGATCTTATGTGGTGGTGTCTGTTATTACACTTTTACGTAGCACAAAACTAAAAGGTTCTCTTTCCAAATGGCCTGTTTTTCTTAGCGGTAATACCACAGCAGCATAAACCCAGCTACCACCTGTTAGAAATGGGGTCTCTAGTTGGCAGTGGCTTGCACCCTGTCCAAGTAGGGACCCTTCCTTCTAGTCAAGGAAAGGGAGTTACACACCCAAGATAACCCCTGCTCATCCCCTTGGTAGCTTGGCACGAGTGGTCAGACGTATCTCAGAGGCAATGAGTAAAGCATTTGACACAGTGTGCTGCAGGTCTTCAGACCACAAGGTGTGGGAAGATGTTTACAACACTGCAGTGCTGCATCTGAAACACAGACCCTGTCAAGGTGATGCATCAATTTTGCAGTATTTTGCAGCAGCAGCCACCCCAAGGGGCCAGCCCTGGATTTGGCACCACTTGGCAGGTCAGAGGTCCCTGCAGTGGAGTTCAGGGATGCTGCAGGTTATGCCTTTGATAGCCCAGAGGCTTCCAGCAGGAAGCAAACACATACAAGCCCTTAAAGAACCTTGGAAAACAGGATTCAGTAGCAAAGTCCAGTTCTTTCCGTGCCTACAGACAGAAGCAAAACCTGCAGGCCAAACAAGCACAGCAACACACAGCAAAGGGGCAGTACGTCTCCTGACAGCTCTTCATCTCTTCTTCTAGACTGAGTCCCTAATTCAGAAGTGTTCTAAAAATGTGGGGTTACAGGTCAAATACTTATACCCCTTTTGGCCTTTGAAGTAGGCATACTTCAAAGGAAAGTATTTGTTGTCCACAATATCCTGCCTTGCCCCGCCTAGGCTCCAGACACACTGCAGGAGGGCCGAGACAGCAGTGTGAGAGGCCAGGCAGGGCCTAATTCAGATATCAGTGACTACTCCTCCCACCACTCCAGCTCAGGAAGACCCATCAGCCTCATGATGGGCCATCAGGATATGCTGTGCACACCTCAGCTCCCTTTGTTTGACTGTCTAGAGTGAATGCACAAACAACCCAGCTGTCAGCTCTAAAGCAGTCAATTGTGTGTCTTTTGCTTTCTTACCCTAAGTGCGCCAGGTATGCCCAGACGTGGGTCCTGGGCTCACTGTGCCACTGGAATCAAGCTATCCTGGCTGATGAGGGTTGAAACCCCAAAACCGGTCGTAGGATGCTTGTTTCTGGTCCAGGGAGGACCTGGCTTGGCAGTTCAGGCTGGACTGTTCCCATGAGGCACAGGGTCAAGACTGATTTGCATATGGTCAGTTCTAAACTGGGGTGGCATGGTGAGCAAAAGAATGATGGATTTAACCCAGATCTCTTGACTGGGGGCGAATGTTTTGATTTGTTCTGCATTCCGTCCATCAATTGTGTGTATTTTGCTTGCTCTGCCTAAGTGTGCCAGGTATGCCCAGACATGGGTCCTGGGCTCACTGTGCCACTGGAATCAAGCTATCCTGGCTGATAAGGGGTGAAACCCCGAAACCAGTCCTAGGATGCTTGTTTCCAGTCCAAGCAGGACCTGGCTTGGCAGTTCGGGCTGAACTGTTCCCATGAGGCACAGGGTCAAGACTGATTTGCATATGGCCAGGTCCAAACTGGGGTGGCATGGTGAGCAAAAGAATGATGGATTTAACCCAGATCTCTTGACTGGGGGTGAATGTTTTTATTTGTTCTGCATTCCATCCATCAATTGTGTGTCTTTTGCTTTCTCACCCTAAGTGCGCCAGGTATGCCCAGAAGTGGGTCCTGGGCTCACTGTGCCACTGGAATCAAGCTATCCTGGCTTATGAGGGGTGAAACCCCGAAACCGGTCCTAGGATGCTTGTTTCCGGTCCAGGGAGGACCTGTCTTGGCAGTTCGGACTGGACTGTTCCCATGAGGCACAGGGTCAAGACTGATTTGCATATGGCTAGGTCTAAACTGGGGTGGCATGGTGAGCAAAAGAATGATGGATTTAACCCAGATCTCCTGACTGGGGATGAATGTTTTGATTTGTTCTGCATTCCGTCCATCAATTGTGTGTATTTTGTTTGCTCTGCCTAAGTGTGCCAGGTATGCCCAGACATGGGTCCTGGGCTCACTGTGCCACTGGAATCAAGCTATCCTGGCTGATGAGGGGTGAAACCCCGAAACCAGTCCTAGGATGCTTGTTTCCAGTCCAAGCAGGACCTGGCTTGGCAGTTCGGGCTGAACTGTTCCCATGAGGCACAGGGTCAAGACTGATTTGCATATGGCCAGGTCTAAACTGGGGTGGCATGGTGAGCAAAAGAATGATGGATTTAACCCAGATCTCTTGACTGGGGGTGAATGTTTTTATTTTTTCTGCATTCCATCCATCAATTGTGTGTCTTTTGCTTTCTCGCCCTAAGTGCGCCAGGTATGCCCAGACGTGGGTCCTGGGCTCACTGTGCCACTGGAATCAAGCTATCCTGGCTGATGAGGGGTGAAACCCCGATACCGGTCCTAGGATGCTTGTTTTTGGTCCAGGGAGGACCTGGCTCGGCAGTTCAGGCTGGACTGTTCCCATGAGGCACAGGGTCAAGACT
The DNA here is from genome assembly GCF_964204655.1 of Triturus cristatus. Lineage (NCBI taxonomy): Eukaryota > Metazoa > Chordata > Amphibia > Caudata > Salamandridae > Triturus > Triturus cristatus. The sequence continues at coordinate 590,079,348 of NC_140582.1, forward strand.
GATTTGCATATGGCCAGGTCTAAACTGGGGCGGCATGGTGAGCAAAAGAATGATGGATTTAACCCAGATCTCTTGACTGGGGGTGAATGTTTTTATTTGTTCTGCATTCCATCCATCAATTGTGTGTCTTTTGCTTTCTCACCCTAAGTGCGCCACGTATGCCCAGAAGTGGGTCCTGGGCTCACTGTGCCACTGGAATCAAGCTATCCTGGCTTATGAGGGGTGAAACCCCGAAACCGGTCCTAGGATGCTTGTTTCCGGTCCAGGGAGGACCTGGCTTGGCAGTTCGGACTGGACTGTTCCCATGAGGCACAGGGTCAAGACTGATTTGCATATGGCTAGGTCTAAACTGGGGTGGCATGGTGAGCAAAAGAATGATGGATTTAACCCAGATCTCCTGACTGGGGATGAATGTTTTGATTTGTTCTGCATTCCGTCCATCAATTGTGTGTATTTTGTTTGAACTGCCTAAGTGTGCCAGGTATGCCCAGACATGGGTCCTGGGCTCACTGTGCCACTGGAATCAAGCTATCCTGGCTGATGAGGGGTGAAACCCCGAAACCAGTCCTAGGATGCTTGTTTCCAGTCCAAGCAGGACCTGGCTTGGCAGTTTTTTGCTGAACTGTTCCCATGAGGCACAGGGTCAAGACTGATTTGCATATGGCCAGGTCTAAACTGGGGCGGCATGGTGAGCAAAAGAATGATGGATTTAACCCAGATCTCTTGACTGGAGGTGAATGTTTTGATTTGTTCTTCATTCCGCCCAAACTCCAAATCTCTCAATTGAAAGTTACACTGATAAAATGTTACCAGGCAGCCCCAATGATAACGAATTTGGCAGTATTTTACTATTAGGACATGTAAAACACACCAGTATATGTCCTACCTTTCACATGCACTTGCACTTTAGCACCGATCAGCAGTGGTAAAGTGCCCAGAGTACATTCACCGGCAAAACTGAAGCCCAACATACCATCAAAAATACAGGAGGTAGAGACAAAAAGACTGGGCAAACCATGCCAAGTATGCCAGGTCTAACACGTGAACCCTCCAGCCGAAAGTAGGGAGAACTACCCAACCTCCTGGGAGTTTTCACCGCTAAGGTAGAAGAACCTGGACAGACCATCAGCATTGGTGTGATCTGTGTTCCACCATATAGTCCATCCCCTGTAGGGAAATTGAGGTCCTCAACAGTTTGGGGTTTTCACCCCACACTTGCATTAACTATCTGAGGGGCCTGTGGTCTGTCGGAACTCGGATGTGAGTCCCAAACAAGTAGGGCCTTAGCTTCTTCAGTGCCCAGACCACAGCAAAAGCTTCTCTCTCAATTGCTCTCCACCTCTGTTCCTATGGAAGGAACCTCCTGCTAATTAAGGCTGCAGGTTAGTCTAGGCCCTATTTGTTTAGCTGTGCTAGAACTGCCCCCACACCATCCTCTGAAGAGTCTGTCTGCACAACGAATTCCTTGGAGAAGTTAGGCTCCTTAAGCATGGAAGCCATGCACAAGGCTGACTTCAGGGCATCAAAAGTGGTCTGATAAGCCTCAGTCGGGATTACTTTCCTGGGCTGCTTCCTGGAAGTCAGTTCAGTCAAGGAAGCAACCAGTCGTGGCTGGTGCAGGTAAGAGTGGTGTGCAACTCAGCGATGTGGTGAGCTCAAGGTAAGTAGTTTTCTTGTTTTAATTTAATTTTCCCTCATCGTCATATCTCGACTCCCAACCGCTCTTACCTGCGTGGGCTGCTACTGGGAGCAACAGTAATCCCACACCCCTTGACAAATCTCCTGTCATAACCGGTGAGACCTAAAAAGGCTTTCACCCCAGTCTGGGTCTTGGGGGGCTCCAAAGTAATAATGGTATCAATCTTGGGTCATAGGGGCACCACCTAGCCACTTCCCACCTGGTGTCCCAAGTACTCCACAGACCCCTGCACTATCTGGCACTTACTGGACTTGAGAGTAATGCCTACCTTCTGCAGGGCCCTCAACTCTTCCCAGAGGTGATGCAAATGATCCTTCCAATTGGAAATGAACACTGCAATGTCATCCAGGTACGCAGTGCTAAAATTCTCCAGCCCAGACAAATCCTGATTGACCAAACTCCGAAAGGTGTTCATTCTTCAACCCAAAGGGCATGACACGGAACTGGAAGTGCCCCTTTGGTATTTAAAATGCTGATCTCTCTTTGGCCCCATCGATCAGAAGTTCACTGTGGCACTGGGGGAGCAGCCTTTAGGACCAAGACCACTGAGCTGGCCCAAGGACTATTGGTAGGCTCTATCACCACTAATGCTAGCATCTTGGAAACCTCTTCTGTGATGCTAGCTTTGACCTTGTCAGTCAGCCTATAATTTTTGAGTTTTACAGGTGGACTATCCCCAGAATTCACATTGTGGGTACACCAGTGGGTGACTCCTAGGTTCAAGGAAAACTTAGAGTCAACTTCCTCAACAGCTGGTGACAGTTATTTTGCTGTTCCAAGGGCTGTGTTGAGGAAAGGTTCACAACCTCCACAGACCCATCTTGCTCCTTGGTACACAGAAGTCAGGAGGAGCCTCACTCTCCTCTTTCATTCCATCATCTGCTGCCAAAAATATAGTCACTTCAGATCTCTCAAAGATGCGATCTTACATCAATTTTTTGCCTCTCTTTCTTCTGAAGAAGAGAAACGTCTTCACAACTTAAATATTGGGAGAGCTCTTCTAGAATAGCTTTAGAGAGTAGCCTCCATTTGAGTACCAAAGTCCTTATTTGTGAATTTCAGTCCTGCAGGAAAAGTGTGTAAACCGGCTATGGTTTCTTTCTTCTCTGTATGGTCTTCCTCTTCCTTGAATAGATTATTGAGTGCATATGCACCCACTGGTTTACAATAAAAGTGGCACTCTTTTATATTGGTCACACCAGCAATAGTTTAGAAAATACCTCTGTAGGACATTGTGAGTTTAATTCCTTGCATGAATTCGCAGGAATAACCATCGTTGCAGTTCCCTATGAGAACCAGAGAGCGAGGCAGCTTTCCAGTTAAATGAGTGTATTGTGTGTCTCACCAGGCATCACTTCATGAATAATGAATAAATATAAAATGGAGGAAAAGACCCTTTATGCGTGGTCCCCCCCAAATATTACTGGCTGTTACCGCTGGTTTTGTAAAATGCTGTCCAGTACCCAGTGTATGTGCTCTGACCTCTAAAACATGTCAAAATTCGCTCTACTCCTAACTGCCATATTTAACTTACCTATAAGCCCTTAGTATGTCCAGAGACTATAAGCTAGAGGTCATTAGTAGACTGCAGCAAGCATTGTGCCACCACCGGAGCAAATATGTTCAAATCATTCTATTTCAAATGAATTACATGCTTTTTCATCAAGGATTATTACATGTGTAAATCACTACGTTGTCTTTCTAACTTTATTAGGACATCAAAGGTGATTCCCCATCAACACGGTCAGTGGAGGACGCAGTGTCTATATACGCGGTGCCTGCATATGAGGACGGCAAATGGTTGCGATGGTCCTCTGAGTTGTTCTACGGGCCCACATAACTAGGTGATATAGCTTAGGATGCTTCATTCACCCTTGCTTGGACTATTCACTAATGTGTGATGCTGTAATCTGCTTTTTCCAGCTGTAACTCTAGCGACGATAAATGGAAAACTGGCAATGTCACATCTGACCGTGGTCGTGGTGTTAAGGAAGACAGTAAATAACTACATCTCACTCAGCATTTCATGCATATAGAGCAGAGGCAAACCTTAAAGACTATCAATTTTCCGCTGGCACATAAATGAACGTCTTGTCTCCTACTAGTTGCTCATTATGGTGTGATCTGAGTGCTACAATATATAACTGCGCTCCACCAGTCAACTGTGATTGATTCTATTAACTTTCCCTAACCCTCCAGCATTAAGTATAAGCAACCTGGATAGATCCATTGATATCTACCACCCCCTTCCCTTCATATAAGTGCAAGCTCATCTTTCTCTTTAGTATCCTTTTTATAAAGCGCATAGGCACAATGGGAGATAAATGTCAACATGCAACTGTAAATAACAAAACAAAGCTTCTTCATACAAAATGCCCATACACATCAAAGCACGTCCAAAAATGTAAAATGAAACAACGTCATGAAACAAACATTAAACTGAGATCATTGTATGGGTTAAGCAAACACAATGGAAAATACATCTTAAAATATTTTATAGTTACTCTCAGATCTATGACAGATACCCAAGTTATTCATAAAAAATATTGTACTACCTCACAGCTTCCTTTAAGGACCACATTGCACATGTCCCAATAATCCTGATTAGAGAGAATCAGGATTACGAATTATTTGGTAACACCCACATCTTTTGTGTTTTTCACAGACACATTTTTGCCAGCGAAAAGCAAGTGAAATATGTTAAGGAACAATTTCCAAGAACAATGCAAAAACCTGTGGAAACTGGTACATAAACATTGATTTCTGTGTTTAATGATCATTGCAAGGTTCAAAATCCATTACGGTGCAACAATAGGCCACCTGGAAACTGGCATAAACCGCAGTTTTAGAAATTTTGAGTGCTGTATCAGATTTTTCGCAATACTCACCTTGGCCCCCAATTTCATTAATGAATGCATGGAAGATGACCTGTCTGAGAAACAAACCTTTTCTTCATAGCCCTAATATATAGCCTCATTCCAATGTGGCTGATAAAAGGAGTTACTGGCCCTATTTGAATTATGGGCTATACAGGCACATTGCAGATCCTTTCTGTTACTACTAGTCAGGGAATCTGTTGTTGTATTTTCAATTCTCCATTAAAACAATGTTTTTTAATGGACGCTAAACCGATGATCCCACAATTTTCCTTCCCCCGGAGCAGTGTCGTAACGAAATTTGAGGGGGCCCCCTTGCAAAGTACATGGAGGAGGCCCCCCGACCCTGGCCCACCATCTAGCACTTTTGCTCAGGGGGGGGCCCCTGGAGCTCAGGGCACCCCCCCCCCCACACCGCCCGGGCTGGGGGGGCTTATGTTATGCCACTGAGTATCTCCAATGAGGACTTTTCAAACCCTGAGAAAAATGCACATTAGCGACCTTACAGATTAATGCAGAATCATTTGTGTGAGAAGCTTTTTCCAAGTCCCCCCATGCATCTGCTCTTAACTACTCTGGCATCCTAGCCTCCAGGGTAGATGTATAGCTTCTCCTAGTGCACAGCACATCACCTTGAGTGTGTGGATTGGAGGAGAGGGCTAGTTTCAACCTCCGAAGTGCAGACATGATTAAATCAGCCAATAGGTGACCATCTTTTAGGAGCTTTATTCTTCCTTAACCCCTTATCTATGGAGATACATAAGGTCCTAAAAGCATCTATGGAGATACATAAGGTCCTAAAAGCATTAGAGATAATCTCTGAGGGGCTCCTCCTCCAAGGTGAGTGCTGCTATAGCTTCCCTATTCTCCATCACTAGTTTTCGCAAAGAAAGCATCCCTATCCACCCTTTCCCATTTTACCCTCACATCCTTATTGCGTGAGTGAAAGGGGGCCAAACTCTCCTGCTTCCCTAATGCCCCCAACAAATGAAGGTCCAGTAATACAAATAGGGGGTTGTGATCGCTGATACAGAAGGCAGGTACATTGTAGTCAAATTAGTTAGATCACGGGGTACCATAAAAAAATCCATCTCACCTTTCGAGCACCTTTACCCACTTATACGTAGCCTTATAGTCTTTAGTAAATACTAAAGAGCTGGTGGTCATCGCTCTATTCAGAGCCTCTCCAAAGGGGGTGTGCTGGAAGTCCTCCCCATCTGTTGTCTCCATACCGCAGGCAGAGGGACCCCTGTTCCCACACAACCTTGTGTTGAAATCCCCCGGCAAACTATCAATTTCTCCTTATTGGAACTGCCAGAAAGGCTCCCTTAATCCCTCCCAAGATCTTCAATGATGGTGATCAGGTGAGAGTCAAAAAAAGTTGTTATGCATATGATCCAAGATCACAAGAAAGTGTCAATTAGTGGACAAATTGATGCATGAGAATGGAGACGAGTGAATGAGTGTATGGATGGACAGTTGCGTAGCAGGATCAGGTGGTACCCGGTCTGGGAAATTTCTTGTCACCCCCAGCTTGACAAAATGGCAAAAATATGTGTTTAAAACACATATTTTTGCCATTTTGTCACCCCGCCTCAGTGATGACACTTGTCACCCCCAGCTTGACAAAATGGCAAAAATATGTGCTTAAAACACACATTTTTTTCATTTTGTCACCCCCCGCCCCCCCCCCCCAGTGATGACACCCGGGGCGGCGCTCACCCACCGCACCCCACTTCCTACACCACTGTGGATGGATGGATTAGGGACTGCATTGACTGAAGTATCTATTCACTTTCAATTATAACCCGACCTATTGGCTTTGCCAATGTATTTTAAGTTGAAATAATTAATTCATATTGTTTAAAAAACATGGTTTTCCGAGTACTCAGTGTAGTAATTTCTCAAAGTTTTATAGTCCGTACTGATAAATGTGTATATGTGAGGGGTGTGAGCATGTAAGTGTGCATGTGTGTGAGTTTGTTTGTGTCTATGGGTGTGTGTGAGTATGTATGTGTTCCTTTGTGTGAGGATGTGCGTGTGAGCACGTGTGGGCGTGTATACTGGGTGTGTGTGTGTGAGTGCGCATGTGTCTATGTGAATAGATATGTGTGTGGGCACATGATGTGTGAGTTTGTGTATTTATGGGCATCAGTGTGGGTTTGCTTGTACACGCTTTTATGTGTACATCTGTGTGAGTGTGCACATGTATGTGTGAGTGTGTTCTTGAGAGGGTACATAGCCTGCGCCATAGAGACCGTTGTGATTTATCTGACACAGCCTGATATACACAATCTGTGTGAGTATCGGTGCACTGTGGGGGCTGGTCCTCATTAGAGAGGTGTCCAGCATAGGTCCAGAATATGCCTGACAGATTTTCATGAAATTCACATACCATAAAATACTATAGACTGAAAATGATTACTGTGGTTCATAGCTATCCTGCAACTATGACCTGGTATGGTCTGTTTTAGGCATCCGTGGTGCACACCTTCCGTAAACCACGGCTGCAAAGTGGACCCATTCTGTGTGGAATTTTTCAGAAAGTCCTTGCAGTTTAACCAACAACACTTTGCTTAATTCGATTTTTATTAAAAAAAGATCAATACAGTTTAAAAAAACGATCTTACGCTTGGCAGCCACGATTTCAACACGTTAGGCATTTACACATTTAAAAAAAAAATGTTACTCTAAAAAGTAATCCCAAGGTAAAGCCAAATAACAGACAGGGAGGTGAGCAGCATAAGACACACTATGTTTTACTTTTATTACCGGCCAGGCGTCTCTGACATCACAAGCTGGCTACTCGTCTTTGGCGCCTGAGAGCTGGTTTACCGCTGGCCTACCCTGGGGTATGCACACGTAGATTATAAATCAGACTCTGGAACTGCCTTCCAAGGCTGTGTACATGAGCACACACCGGGCTTCCGGCACTGGTACTGCGGTCCTTAGCCGAGTGTGCGCGCGCACACCACACACAGGGTCTCGTGCACTGCCTCTGCCACCCAAGCCTGGGTGTACGCAGAGTGCAGCCCAAAAAGAGATTAAAACACTTGAGGAAAGTATTTTCCACATTCCACTTGTGAGCCAGGAAAGATTTAGCTTTGAGAAAGAAAAAAAAAGATGTAAGCTGGATTTGGGATGGTAAACAGGAGCATTCCAGCGTGAGCTGAGTGCCCATAACTCGTCCTGCTGTGGTGCAAGTGGCAGTGCTCCCCCGCCTTAACGCTCTACCTCTTGTTGTAGTCACTAACACCATTTTCACAATGCAGATGAATGCATTGTTTATCCCACATTTTATCAGCTCACTGCAAGTACATGAATCCTATACAACCTGCGCAGGGAATCTCACTGCACTCTCACAATACACTCACCTACTGGGCCCCACCATTGATTCCCTCCCTGAATTTCAATCCAAATTATCTGATTACTGCCTGCCACCCACTGAGACTCCGTCTCCAACGGTCCTCGCCACCACCCACGGACACTCCTGCTACTAGGCTCCGCCTCGGACACAGACTCACCTGACCTGAGGGCTGGGCCTGGCCTGCAGCTTCAGTGTTATGAGCGAGCGGGACGGGCAGATGGCAGGGCACAGGGCAAGGCTAGCCAGGCAGGCGGTAGGGGCTGGGGGGCTAGTAATAATTTAAATTATGGCCTGTGACAGACTTCGGACAGTCCTCGTAGGAGCGTGGCTGGGTGACTGGTCTTCTTGGGATGCCACACCTCAGTCAGTCTCACGCGCACTTTTAATTGTGCACGCTCAATGCGCATATCAGGAAAAATTCAATCAGGCCATGCATTGAATGGTCACCAGCCCTGCCCTACCCTGAAGAATGCGCAGACGCATCGCGGAAGCAACTGCGCGCCTCGCGCACCCACCCTCACCCACCATAACCATTTAATCTCAGATGCCCCGGCCGGGGCGGGCCACGCACCATCAAGAGCCTCAGGGGCCCCGACCAGGGCCGCGGTGCGCACCATTTATTAACAGCCTCAGGCCAGTTTACTTTTTCTTTTTGTTTATCCCGTATCGGCAAACAAAATGAAAATATTAAAGCGCTGGCATCATTTTGTAGACCAGCTCATGCTTTTTGCCTCTGTGTGCCTACAAAATGATGGTGGGTCAAGTCATAGATTTTCTTTTCTTTTACATTTTTTTAATGCCGTGCTGCACATTGTAAATGCTAAGCAGCAAAGCTACAGGGGGCCCGGCCGGGGCCGGGCACCATTTTATTAAGAGCCTCAGAGGCCCCATCCGGGGTCTGCGCAAGCATCTGCGCATGCACCATGAGCGATTAGCTTCTGAGGCCCGGCGGGGACCCAGGCATGGATGCCTTGCGCACCGCACCATTTAATTTATAACAGTACCGTGCGCACTGCGCACCGCGCACGATTCAATTCATCATCATGATGAAGTAAGTGAGGGGGCCCCTGGAGCGCGGGGCCCCCCGCAACCCGGGTGCTGCGGGGGCCTGTGTTACGCCCCTGCCCGGAGTTACTGAAGATATTGGTAAGTCGAAAAGGAATGGTGAATTGGACTGTTTTATGGCAGTTCGGGGTTTGATCTATAGCTCTCCCACAAAATACGTTAAAGATACAGTAATCAGATTTTCAGGCATTTGGCACACTCCCTGGGGAAAGAAAGTCTCGGACTTATGTATACGTGATGTCCAGTCAATGAGATTTTAAAAACAGTTTAGGGGTGTGCCCGTTCCCCTCTCGGCATACAGTTGAGAACTGGAATATGAAAATCAAACAGGTTGATATTGTATCCTTTTTACAAAAAAATCAATGCAAATTTGCGGAAAGTTTGCAGATCTACAATTCACCTTCAAGCTGAATTATTTTATTGAATTCCAAAAACATCCAATCTATAATGAGCTCAATATCTACAAGAATGTGGAGAAACAAAACTATAGGAGAATTCCAGGACAGACATTTCTGTGTGCCTAAATAGTGAGCTCAGATAAGCCACCAGGCTGCTCCTTGATGTTTATAGGTTGTTGGAAGCAATATTGTAGATTGTAATATGCTATACTCTCACTGCCATCCCTATTTCGTTTGTAATCATTTTAAATGTTTCTACATATTTCCTTTTCTTTCCTATTAAATTGTTCTTGATTTGCCTAAAAGAATAGCTTTACTTGATGCAATCCCTCTGAAATAGGATGTTAAGTATTATTTTTCTCTGTTGCACTTCTGCAACTCCCGCACTTTTCGGTTTATCAGTAGTTGTTGGCCCAGTTCATGTAGATTTTGTTATTGGCAGGACATTTTAGACTGCTTACAGGACATTTTTCAATAAATGTCAGACAATTCTTTTAAAACATATAGGTGATGACCTCTGAAATAATGACATTTGACCAGACTGACCAGAGCAACAACAACCCGTTTTACCACTACAAATGTTGGCCGTGACTTTTAAGAAATTGCCCCACACCAATGCAACATGCGCTGGCACCAAAACGCACACAATTGATGGACAGAATGCAGAACAAATCAAAACATTCACCCCCAGTCAAGAGATCTGGGTTAAATCCATCATACTTTTGCACACCATACCAGCCCAGTTTAGACCTGGCCATATGTAAATCAGTCTTGACCCTGTGCCTCATGGGAACAGTCCAGCCCGAACTGCCAAACCAGGTCCTCCCTGGACCGGAAACAAGCATCCTAGGACCGGTTTCACCCCTCTTCAGCCAGGCGCTGGCACGGCATAAGTGTGCAGGGCATCAGTGCAGATTACATGATTTAGGGGCATATGTATCAAGCCCTTCTCCCGTTCGCAAACGGGCTGATTCTCAGAATCGGCCCGTTTGCGAACGGGAAAAGCCCTTTTGGGATGTATCATCCCAAAAGGGCATCGCAAATTAGAGAATCACAAATTTGCGATTCTCTATTTTGCGATTGCATTTAAGGAATTGCAAATTGCGATTCCTTAAATGTGATGTAACAAGCACCCAAGTTGTGTGATTTCTCCTTAAGAAATTGCAAATTACCACCAACATCAAGTTGGTGGTAATTTGCGATTTCTTTGAAAGATGCACTTTTTGGCATTTTTCAAAGTGCCATGTGGCGCACATAGGGCATGTATGTGTGCCACATGCGCACACATGCTCATTTCAGGGGTGCATCAGGGTGTCCTTATGACTCCCTTGCACCCTTGAAATTATTCTCAATTTGCGATTGTCTAATTGCGAATCGCTAATTGAGAATGTCTTCCCATTCATTCCTATGGGCCTCCTGGCCCATCGGAATGAATGGGAAGGTATTCATTAATTGCGATTCGCAATTTGCTAATCGCAATTAAGGAATGCCAAGGAATCGCTAACAATTTGCGAATTTTTACTTACATCTCATTTGCGATTCCCAAATAGCGATTCTCAAAAAATCGCTATTTGAGAATCGCAAATAGCGAATTTGATACATATGCCCCTTGGTCCCTTGAATCGCTGCCTGTTTTCTATTTTGCGTGAAAAGATATCCCGTATCCTTATAATGATAAATTAACTGCTGTTATTGTCTTTCTTATGGTTGACAACTAGGAGTCTATCTATGTCCCAGTTTTTTCACTTCCTCCATACATGTGTATTAGAATTGCCAGTTTACTATACGTAATTCATGGTACCGTTCGATTATATATATTTGCTACACTTTCTTCTAAACAAAACAAGGATCATTTGATTTTACCAGCTACAAGCTTCCACAAGACTCCCTCTTTGTTACTTTAATTAATTCTTTGCCTGGTTTCTTTGCCCTTCCCTAAAGATCAGATTGACTGTTTTCAGTGAAAATTATGGGAGCTAGATAGTGTCAGGTATTGACATTTCTCTACATAGTTTATGTATCACAACAGAAAATAACTGATTTAATCTTCTGTTCCCAACCCTTGCTGACATGCGTAGTCGTTTCGTGTGTATTCGTCAGTAGCATTCAAATAATGTCCCTGAAGTTGTCCCTGATCTGCCTTAGTTCACACAACGACTTTCAGCAAAACAATGCTTGTATCCTCTTTTTCAATGAAGCAACAGTTTTCATTCCGAATACCTATGCTGAAATCTCTCGATTTTTCTCAGCATCATTTGAGGGATAGTTAAATCCTTCAGCACCACTGTGATAGCGTGAAAGCATTTTTCAAAACCATATTTATTTTTAAAACCACGTGGTAAGTGGATTTTATGTCCCATGTAAAAAAGTCAATCAATCAGGATTTGTACAGTGCAGCTGCATCACCCATGAGGGTCTCAAGGCGCTAGGAGATTATGCTGCCTGTTCTCCTATTGGTTGAACAACCATGCCTTGAGGTCCTTCCTGAATGGCTGGAGTGATGGTGAGGCTCTGAGGGGCAGAGGGGCAGAGGGAGGTTTTTCCAGGCCATATCCGTGAGGTGGGAGAAGGAGAGGATGCGTCCATTGTCTGCCAGGGAGAGGGATCCGGAGTGGAGTTTCCTGGTAGGTTTGTGGAATTCATTCAATTGTTGAGGTACACTGGTCCTTCATTGTGTGGTGCCGTGTAAGCGTGGGTGAGCAGCTTGAACTGGCATGTCTTCGTGACTTGTAGCCAGTGGAGTTTTCTAAGGTGAGGGATTGATGTGCATTCATCTTGGGAGGTCGAGGATGAGTCTGGCTCCTGTGTTCTGGATAGTCTGGAGTTTGGGTGGTGATACCTACGTAGAGGGAGTTGCCATAGCTCAGTCTGCTGGTTACGAGAGCTTGCGTGACTTTTCACCTGGTGTTGGGTGGGAGCCATCTGAATACTTTCCTAAGCATTCGGAGGATGAGGAAGCAAGCGAAGGAGACAACACTGACCTGCTTCTTCATGTATAGCTGGCTGTCGAGGATGATACTGAGGTTATAGCATGGTCAGTGGGTTTGGGCCCAGCTCAGGTGTCCACCATTCATGTTCCACAGGCTGGCCTTTTTTTTCCAGAAAATGAGTAGTTCTGTCTTGTCGGTGTTGAGTTTGAGACAGTTGTTAATCCAGGCAGCTACGTCTTTCATGCATTTTTGGAACTTGTCCTTGGTGGACTTTGGGTCTTTGGTCAGGGAAAGTATGAGTTGGGTGTCATTGACGTAGGAGATGATGTTGAGTCTGTGGCTCTTGACAATGTTGGCCAGGGGTGTCATGTATACGTTGAAGAGGATTGAACTGAGGGATGAGCCTGGAGGTACACCGCAGCTAATTTTCTTAGGGAGCGAGGTGTACAGAGGGAGGATGACCTTCTGCATTCTTACTGTGAGGTAGGATGCGATCCACTTGAGGGCTGCTCCTTGGATTCCGATCTGGTGGAGTCTGTTGATCAGTGTGTGGTGGAATACAGTGTCGAAAGCTGCTGAGAGGTCAAAGAGGATATGGGCTGTTGTTTCTCCATGGTCTAGCATCATTCTGATGTCGTCCTTGGTTGGTCTAGGGCTATCTCAGTGCTGTGATTTGCTCTGAAAAAGGATTGGTAGAGGTCCAGAAGGTTGTGTTTCTCCAGATGTTTAGTGAGCTGCACATTGATGCGTTTTAAAAAAAAAGACATTAGTTTGTTGTGGTCCCTCAGTGGTCACTTTATGACTCTGTATGCTATGACACTGCAAAATAGTGTCAGAGCAAATGTGCTTTTTCAATAAAACAAACAGATTGGTCTCACTTTTTCGGCTCATTTATCATTCCCAGAAAGCCATGGAAACAAAAATGCATAAGTGCAGTGGAAGTTAAAAGCACACATGGGTGACAAAATGTATTTACACATCCCATACAAGAATAAAGTGTGGTGTAGTAGAGAGTTACAGATGTGCTCTGGTTGGACTGCAGCTTAAAAGTACTGCAGGGACATGGAAAGTGCATTGTGATGTATGAATACCTACTTTTATAAACTGCCTAACACAAAAGTGTGCATAGGAACCCCACACGGCAGGGTGCTTTTATATAAAAGAACAACATTTTAGATATTAGAGAAAAGTATGTCACTCACAGAAAACAATTGAAATAATAAGTTTTATCTCAATTAGAAAAAGTTACACTTTCCAGAACATGAGAGTTATGAATATCATCTTCTTTTCAGTAACTTTGCCTATGAAAATCAAAGAGCTTTCATTCAAACATATTTCCTATTTGTTATTTAAAATCTAATTCAATGGTGACAATAGATGTTTGGCTAATATAATTGAAAGCAATGTTTAAAAATTGCACCTTGTGCTATTTGAGAGTGAACTGGCTTAGAAATTGCTTGCTCAGTTGCCCAGCTTCAAACACTGATATGCATTCCAGAAGGGCTGGCAACACTATCCTCTTGGATAGCAGTGAGCTTGTCACTAGGAGCAAGGAGTGGTGGCTATAGTGATGAAGTATGTTTTACTGAGAAGGAGAAAAGGAATAGTTGGAAACACAAAGGGGGCCTTCACAGATACATATTTTGAAGAGGTAATCCCAAATATGAATCTCAGGAGCTGAAATGATTCATGCTCATAGCCACTATCGACATTCTTTCTGTGCTTGCATTAGTAGGGAAAACCAGCTCCGTCACTAGGGGATTATCTCATCTCCATATGGCAGTGACTTCAAATGAAGACAACACTCCTGCGGATGGAGGAAGACTACGATCGTTATGGGTGACCAACTCTGGGAAGGCTTGCTGTAGTAAACGGAGAAGGAAAATGATGAGAAAGGAGGGTGAGTTTTGGAGGGTATGTTGCCAGGGTCGGATATAGAAACGTCCAATGGCAGGAGTAGAAACCACACCTCACAAAATAAAAGCAGTCTTTCTTGCACTTCACTGATTGACACACATATGTAGGGGAAGTTATTGGAGAGTTTTTAGGGGATTCAGCATGTGAGGCTGGGACGTTCAGACACCTAAATTCTGCCAAACGTTACTGAGGATGAAGGAGGCGTGTAAAAAAGGCAAAACTTACAGAAATTGGTGCACTAAATGCTGATTCTGAAAACTCTGAAAAGGAAGTGTTTACCAACTATGGTAAATACCTTACCTTAGGTAAGTGCAGTGGCGGCCACTCCATTAGGGAGTTGGAGCGCCGCCTCACTGCTTTCTCGCAGTGCGAGAAGCAGAAAATAAAATGGTATTTTAAATCCCATTCTATTTTCTGCTTCTCACGCTGCGAGAAAGCAGACGGCAGGGGTATGACTGGTTGGGGGCGGCTGACAGCGTATGCCTGGTTGGGAGCGGGCGGGTGGGCGGTTCAGGGAGGAGTGGCTTGCACCACTCTGAGTGCCCTGACTGCTTGGTCGGTCATTTTCTCTATGTAGACTGCATACAGCCTACATAGAGAAAATGGCCTCCCTACAGATGCCCGGCTGGGCGCCGTCTGGGATGCCACACCATTCACAACGCTGCCATTGCAGCGTTGTGATTGGCTTACAGGAGGGGAGGGAGCTGCAGCATGCCTGTTCCTGTTAAGAACGCGGGACCCCGGCCCAGGAGGAGAGGTGGCGCGGACTCGGTCAGGTAAGTTTTCTTTTTTCTTTTAATTTCCCCCCACCCCCGCGTGACCCCCCCAAGAGTATTGCGTGACGCAACAGAAAGCAAGCAGTTTTTTTCTCCCCACTTTCCGAAGCGCGTCATAGACATGGCTTATAAGCAGGTAAAAAAAAAATCTTTTGTCATAATGGTGTTATTTCAGAGTTAAATTTCCTTATGCGTTTTTTTGTATTGCGTGAAACACAGACATGCCCCCGTCTAGCAGACTTCACGCCGTCTTCTTGAACGTTACCTCAATAATCCAGATATTTTTGAATCGGTAGTGTTGAGGAAGCAGTCTATGCAGGCTGGCCATCCGTCCGAGGGTGTGCGCCTCTGCAGCCCTGTCCAAGTGCGCAGCTCAGCGCTGTTGTTTACACTGTCACCAGTGAGACTGTGCCTCCTATATCAGGGAGTGAGTCAGGCTAATTGCTCTCTGCAGATCATGCCAAATCTTGCACCCTGCAAGTCCACGTTAATTGTAAACCCTAATTTCACCGGATGAGTTCAACGTAAACACCACCTCAGTCAGTGGAACTTGTTTCCGGTTCTACAAATCTATTTTGTTCCAAACCATCAGTGAATCTCTGTTTTTCTCTGTGAGTGAGCATGTTGTGGCCTGCAATGTCAGTTGGTGGTGCTGTTGTTGCCCTGTGAGGTGGCATCGTGAGGGTAGGTTGGGGGCATGCTCTATGACTGCCTACATGAAAACTCAGCACATTGTATGTTAATAATTCCATTGGCCTTTTATATTACGTACCTCCCGCAAATGGAATCGTCTCTTTGTATTTCAGTATTGCATGCCATTAACATCCCAGCGCAGTGGTGCTTGATTTATCTGCCCCAGACTGTAAAAGGGTTGAGTCGGCCCTGCTGTGATTGGAAGCTGCAGTGGACGCTCTAGCCACTGAGCTGCCTTGCAGTCGTGTGAGCACCCAACTACTGTGGAGTAAAATATGTACACCAAAAAAATCTTCACACCTGGAAGCCACCTCCCTCCCCTCCCGCAGTCATTTATCCAGGGGCGTCACACCTGGGTCTTTTTTTTTTTTAATTAATATTTTACTTTATTGGTGACAGACACAAATAGAAAAAGTACATGTCATATTGTCATCCCAAAAAAAAATTACTTAAAGGAAAGACATTTTTCAATTACACTAAATATAATTGCAGTAATTACAGATGGATATAAGCACTAAACACAAAAAAGAAATATCGTAACAAATAATACAGAGTTTAAACAAATGCAATTAGCCCCACTGAAGGCTAGACCAAAGCCTTCCAAATTTAACCATAGATCTCAATCCCCTTGCTTTTGCCAGTGCAAATTCCATTTCATAGGCCCCCTCAATAGCAACCAAAATTCAGTAATAGTAGGACTAGATTTTTCTATCCATACCCTGGCGATAGTCAAACGGGCAAATGCCATAAAGATTGAAACTAAAGAGTTTGAAATATTACCTGTATCACGTACTGACCCTAATAAGATTTCTTTCTCTGATAAAACTGTAGTTTTACCGATTAACTTACTCAGCTCCAGAGCCACCTTATACCAAAAATCAGCAAGCTTAGGGCATATAATAAACATATGTTGTAGATCTGCAACAAATTCATTACACTTGGGGCAATAAGACTTAATATAGTTATGCGACATGGCCCGCCCATTTAGAGATAAATTTTGGAGTATAGTACAACATAAATAGAACACGATGCTGTTGCAATTTTAAATTAACCTGGGTCACAGCACAAGCAGAATTTGCAGGTATACAGTTTGATAACTAACGTCCTCACCCTCTTTTCTTCAGAAATTTTAGAGCCTGTGGACGATTCTGGAGTGAAGTCAGTTGACCGTGGTGGCTGTGAGAAGGCGTGTGGGTTTTCCGATGGAATGCGTATATTCTTGGTGGCGAGCACAGTCCTCTCCCTAATACAGTGAGGGTAATCACTGCAATGCCCCTGCAGGGAAGATGACCGCCATTTACTGCAGAGGCTGTCATGGTATAATTATGCCCACTGTCAGAGGCAACTTTGAAACGTACAGCTTTAAAAGGAATGCTTGCAGATATGTGCTGGTGTGAAGAAATGAACAACGTATAAACAATGGGCAGTCAAGTCTGTGGTGATAGTTTGATAAATCATGCTGTTTACATTATTGTTCTCCATCAAGTCTCAACGAGTGAGTGAATAATTTTGGTAAAGAACAACATGACTGATTCTGTCCCAGCCCTGCTACGCCCATCGGCCTTCTGGGACCATTCCAAATTTCCCTACAGGCCACTGTGCCTAAACTGTAAAGAAAAAGCATTGCTGATCATATTGACAACTATAATATTATAATGCGGGCAACTTTTATTTGCTTGACTGACAGTGTCTGGGTTTGGTATTACCACATACAAAGATATTTTTTCAATCTCCAGGCATGTTGGCTGCTGGATTTGCGGCTAAAAGCAGCACGGCTATGGCCTCAATAAGGATACAGGAGACACAGTAGGGAAGTGCACACTGTCACAGAAGGCTTCGAGGAGGGCAACACAGCATGTATATTGCTCAGAGGTGCATGACACTGGCAGGGCCTAGCTTCAGAAACATTTCTACCTACATGTTGTTATATGACATCCCTTTATTAATGTAATAACTGCACTTTCACAATTGCTCTATTAACTATCTTGCTTCTTAAATTTGCTTGAAATTGCACTATTTACCCACTCTTTTTACAAAATTAGGACGTTTGGGTACGCTCGCTGCGCTCGCTCGCCACGGTGCACTATGACAGAAAGTTTACGCCTCACCACTTTCAAAATGTCACCAGCCACCACTGGGTAAGTGGTATCTTTCCTACTAGGAGTGGGCGGAATGTTGGGTTCCACCCGTAGAATAGGCAGAATTTTGGTCACTCCACATTACTTTTTAACACAGAAATTCTGCCAATCGCCACGTGGCAGAATCTTTCTCCCGCAAGGCTCCAGAATATGTGAACTGGTGAGCGCGAACGAGATTTGGCATCCCCTAGCACAATCTTCTAACGTGGGGGTCGCTGATGTTCATGAGCAGTCATAGGTCTTCCGTTTGAGTGGATCTGCTGCTGCTCTTGCACAACGCATGATACAGTTTGCGCTGATTGTCAGCTCTGGTGCTAAATTGCAGTGCGAGCTGCCTATTTTACACTAGTTGGAGCAAATGTGTGGAATCTCACAGAGTTTATCTGTAACTCTGTGGAGTGAAACTCCATGAGTTCCACCCACCCCTAGTGTTTAACTTGTTTGGTAGATATCCAATCCTATTGCGCTCGTCTTGTAATGAGGGTCCTAGTTGTTTGGTTATATCTGAGTTTAACGCACATTTCTCTGATGAATTGGCCGCTGCTTATGACAAAGCTACTAAGGATGAAGATGAAGATGATTATTATTATCATAAAGACTATTATTATTATTAATATTGTTATTTAATGTTTTCACATCTGAAAGTTTGCAGCTTGTGTATGCAGAAAAAAATTAAGGCAACATTTGTAAATAAAAAAAGAAATTTCAGGAATGTTCGAAAACAACAGCAGAACACAGATGATATTATCTGATCTAAGGCCAAAATTTCAATTTCATGATCAAAGAGTCAGCGAAAGGCTTCCGGAAACCCTTCCAGACCTGAAAATGTTAGTTTACACTGATATAACCTCTGTGAACTGCATATTAGTTTTCTAGCCTGGTAACGTGCAATCTGATGTTCCAGAAATTGGTACAGATAGCTCTCTCTTTTTTCCCAGGTCTTGTAGAAAGTGATAGCAAAAATATTTACTGGTGTATTTTTGTATTTAGCTACAGTAATTGTGTTTAGATTAGAAGCGGAAAGAACCAAAATGAGTGACACTACTCCCCCCCCCACATACACACAAACTTTTCATCAAAGTTGACACTTTGTTTTCAAATGTATTCTGAATTTAGTTTGACTGCTTAATTTCAGATCACTTCTGACACTGTTTCGAGTCCTGAGCTTGACGACAACAATTCATTGTTTCCATGTATGCCACTTCCATTACTTGGATATAAGATGTAAAAGACTACCACACCCAGAGTACATTATGTTATTACGTGAAAGTCCAGGACTGAAACCGAAGAAATGACCTGGAGGAAGGTAGAAAGACTGAAATACAGCAGCAAAAGAGACATGTTTTTTCTCAGAAAACTAAGAAACGTGATATTTAAGGACTGTATAACAACAAGTCAACATATTCCGAAGAGAACTATGCAACACGAAGTTTCAGAAACATTGTTGCAAAGCAATCGAGTCTATATAAACTCCATTTTCCTTATGTTTAAGTAATAGTACTGTAAACAAAAGAGCCATTCATTTAAATGTCACTTGTATATGAACATTCGATGCTGAGATTAACATGTAGCCATTATTCATAATACAAAGAATGAGGCAAACTTTTAAATATAAGTCAATTGTAGGAAAGTGGAGAATTATGTAGTGAGGCTGGTTAGGCTTCACTATGCAATACTCTCACAAAGCCCCATATAGGTCCTTTGGATTAACACTAATACATCTCTAGCCTAGTCCTAATAGAGTGGCACAAAGCAGTCAGCCTTTTACTAGAGGAACATGTGTTAATCATTTCGGAATACCCACACGGATGATGAATAATGGACACAACTCGAAAGAAGTCAGACACTAACCTATAAACATAAAGCAGATGTTTTTATAAATCTAGACATTAAAATGAACACATTGGGATAAGTATAACCAGAGTTATGGATTTCCCGAAGGGAAAATAAATTAATGTGATTCACTACTGCAAAACATTAATGTTGCTGTCAATGGAGGAAACCACTAGTGACAATAGGTCACTTGCAGGTCGAGTCCAGTGGAAACCACTGGGGGGTTAAAGTAATGTGGGTAAGGCCCGTATGCAGAGTTGTCCTGGCTGTCCCTGGTGATGAAATGGGAGCCACAGATTTTCTGGCTTGACCACTTAGACAGTGTTTTTGAGGAAATGGATGCATAAACTGCACAACAGGACCACCGAGGCAGGGGGTTGAAGTGCTATGGGGTTCTCTAGAGGCACAGTGTTTTAAAAAGGGGGTGGTAACTGGACTGGCCACACACAAGTCTTCGCAGTGGTAAGCTCAACTTGGAGATACATTGACATCCTGGAGTCCAAAGTAATACAGTGGCCGCCTGAAACTTGTTGGAGGGCAGGACTACGTTTTCAACAATGCACTCTCATGGTGAGAGCAAATCGGAGTTGGAGCAGTTTGCATTGCTCATGTAGTCTGCAATAGCAGGACTGATGCACATCTGTTTACTTGGGTCATGCAGGATGGCACATTCAGTGCTTCAGGCCCTGGTGACCCCTTTAATTCCCATTCCCTGGGTATTCCTGGTTCCACTTACCAGGGACTTATAAGGGGATTGTCCCAATTGACAAAGTCCTTCACAATTGGGGTCACAAATTCACAAGTATCAGATTTAGAGAGAAAGCACTGGCACTGGGACCTGGTTAGCAGGCTCCGATGCACTTTCCGAGTCCTAACCTTCAGTATTGGGAAAAAACAGTGGGGGTAACTACATAAAAAGGTCACTTTCCTACATCGAAGCTGTAATATATGTCTAAGCAAATAAGGTATATAACGAGACAAAAGTATCACCTAAAATTCATATTATTTAAAGTACAGGAAATGTAAAATATTCAATGCAATACAAGTATGATCTGAGGAGGGTAGAAACTGTCAGATAATGACAGCTCTACCTTCCACATCTCCAATGGTCAAATCGCCATAGTAGGTATATATCCATGGAAGAGCTCCGACTGAGAACGTTGCCTCTGTAACAGGGTCCTCCAAGAGGAAGGGTTTACTCAGCAAGTAATGGCCGCTATTCAGTGAGTGGTCTTCCACCATGATGCGCATTACATGTAGCCTGGTAATAAGACATTGTAGGAAGAAACAAATGATTAATAATACCAGTCAGAAATATTGCACCATGCCCGGGCCACTATGAGTTTTAATGTCTGGAGTGGGGAATAACTTCAGTGCCACGCACAGATTTCTGCATGCTTTCTACAACTTCTGGCCAAATGTGTGAGCCTATTTATCCCTTTTATTAGCAGGCGTTTCATCTCCAAAAATACTAGGCCTGGAGATTACCACACTTTTTTTGATGGGGCCCGAAGTCTGTAGAGGAAACTGTGGAAGACTAAGATTGAAATGCTGATGGATGTTCACCAAAAGGTACATGTAGTGTGAATTATATACAAATAAAAAACACCTTGCAGGGTAAGGAGACAAGTTACGGGGTACAAACAATGTAACCTTCTTTGGGGTAACATTCTCAGTATCGAAACTTGTTGACAGAAATTCCACAGTCCTACACTGGCATCAGAACAACTTCCACCATAATTTAAATCACTAAAGTGGATCCTACTAATGCATGAGAACCCATTTCAGAAAACTCAAAATTGAGTAGAACCACTGGGCTAATTTTTATGTACCACAATGGACATCTATAATTCCACATGAAGTAGTAGGGAAGAGAGAACCTCTGCATTAAATCAACAGTGATTATGGAGCAAAGTAATACTCACAAAACAATTCCCAGAATACACCAATAATTCAGATACTTCATTGAGCATAATCAAATTTGGACTTCACCAGTGGAGAAGCAACTGAACCGTACACATCTACGAATACTAGTAACTTATGACAGAGTGTGAGAAATTGGATTGTTGGATGAGTGTCTTACAAACTCTGCTCAAGCAACAGCCACAGTCATGTAGGTATGAACCATGAAAGCCACTAAATTAACCAGTGCTTAATCCCTGGTAGCTTGACACAAAAGCAGTCAGGCTTAATTTAGAGGCAACGTTTAAAGTATTTATGCAGCTCAAAGTAATAAAGTGAAAGCACAGCACAAGAATAATCCCTGAACAATTTAGAAAAATAGAGTCCATTTTAATAAATTATTAGACACCAAAATGGCAAACATTTATTTAGCTGAACTGGAGTTATGAATTTTTATTGTTTCAGGTAAAAACTAGTGCCTAAAAGATCAAAATGCCAATTGCGTAATTCTAGTTGTGCAAGACTGGGTCAGAGTAAAAAAATATGTCCATCTGAGATGGAGCGCAGGTCAAATACAAATAGTGGATTGGGCCTGGTCAGTGCTTACCTTTGGACTGAGAAGAAATGTCAACAAAAAATGCTAGGCTCCAGTGTGCAGTGGCCATTTTGTGAGTAGAAGGTGTCCTCAACACTGAGCAGCTGTACAAAGTGGCGGTGAGGGATTTGATTTCCATGTTCAGACTTACTCTCTTTTTAGGAAGATGACATCTCCAGCTGGTTGAAGCTGGAAGCTGTAGCTGACTAGAGTTCCACAATGTTGGACACACCTTCTGTGAAGGGCCATTGACCAGGATTTGCTGCTACAGAGAAGAATGTAGCAGGAACTGCCACAAGTCAGGCCGATGGGATATGCACCTTGGGCGGATAGACAAGCAGGTTGGTCCTGCTCTTAATTCTCAGAGCAGTTTTTAGTAGGGGTGGGCGGAATGAAATTGATGAAATCTTGGTCACTTCATATTACTCTTTAACATAGAGTTCCAGCTAAATTCCACCAATCGCAAACTGTTCTCCCATAAGGCTCCAAAGAATGTGAGCTGGCGAGCAGGAGCAAGATTCGGTATCCCCTAGCATGATTTTCTAACACATGCGGTCGCGGTCAGAGAGCTGCCGGCCAACTAAATCTGCTGCTGCTCAAGATTTTCTACTCAAATGGCAGCAAAATCAACTTGAATGGCTGCACACTCGTGCCCCACGCATGGTACAGTTGGCGCTGATTTTCACTGCCTCCCCTGCAATGGCTCAAGGCTGGCTCCATTAACAAATCTGTTGTGACAAGTCCTTTTTGCGAAGGTAGGGTACAACCTATTCAATTGCTAGTGGGCTGTTGCTCCACCCCCATCCTGCCAATTGACGGCCCATCAAGGCACACCTAATCACTCTATTGTGTGGCTCTCTGGGAGGAATAAACAAAGTTCAATTGCCAACTGCTCTCAGTCATGAGGACCAGGAAAATGCTGCAAGCACCAAATAGGGTAGAAAATGTCAACTTTATAAAACTGGCATTTCATTTTCACAATTATAACGTAAAATCCAGCTTTACAATTAAAGAGGATTTTAAATTACAATTTCTTAGGCACCAAACATGAAATGCTTACCAGTTCCTTATTAGATGTTATGACTTTTAAATGCAATAAGGCAACCCAATGTTTATCCTAAGGGTGAGGTAGGCTGCACAGTAGTGATAAACAAATTGAGGATGTAAGAAATTGAGTTACTGGTTGATGGGGTGTAACACTACTTGAGCAGAAACCACAATCCTTGTCAGGGTGAAGTCACAAGCAAACCCTAAATGAACCTGTGCTCAACCCTCAGGTATCTTGGTGCAGAGCAGTCAGGCTTAACTCAGAGCTAATGTGTAAAGTATTTGTGTCTGTAACACCCCTTGCTTTCAGGCATCCATTACACAGGTTGGTTGCCGGCGTGTTGCTCTGTTTGTTGCTGTAGTGCACCACGTTGTTTCTTGTCTCCACTTTGTTATCTCAAAATGTTTGGTAATATGTTTACTCCTTATGAATGTTGCCAGTAACCAACATCATTTCATCCTGATGTCATTGAGTCAATGGTTGTATTTTTTTGTATGAAGCCACACCTGCCCCCTCATCTAAAATCTTTTTAGGTTTTGATGGAACCCTTCTCGAGTGCACCAAGGATGAGTTGCCACTAGCTCCCCTCAAATGACGGGTAAGCTCTGATTTTCTGTCATTACTATCATAAATTGTTTGTACGTAGCCATCGTTTTCAAATTATAGAGTGTATTGTTTTTGGCACATTGAGTTAGGAGTGCAATTGTGTTTCTTTTCATTCATGTCATTAAACACAATTTTTGATTTATAGGAACACCGCTGAACATTAGCTAACCACGACTGACGTCCATTCCACCAGTCTTTGCATCCTCTGAACACCAACATGAGTTTGGTCTGGTGTCCTCTTTTCCTAACACCATTCAATAGGTCCTGAAGAAAACCACAGCACCTCTAGGGAGAGGCATTATGGCTGAAACATGTTGACCCTATGATCACAAACAACCATGCTAGGTTGAATCCTCTGGGCATGGAATTGTAATTAGTTTTAACCCTGACCCCTTGGTGTACCAGTAAAATTGTTTATCAACACACCAGGTAGTTAGTTTTATCCTCACTAACACTTTCTTTCTCACACTCTCCCTCTACACCTGGCTCATGATAGGTTTTAGTACAACGCTTGTTACATACAATCAAAACATCCCTGAGCTCCCGTCTCAGTGAGGGGGTTGTAGGCCGCACTG
Source organism: Triturus cristatus (assembly GCF_964204655.1). NCBI lineage: Eukaryota > Metazoa > Chordata > Amphibia > Caudata > Salamandridae > Triturus > Triturus cristatus. The sequence goes on from NC_140582.1 coordinate 590,103,766, forward strand.
CGACCAGGCCCGCAGTGCGAGGAGGTTCCCTATGATGAAGCATGTCACCTACGGGTGAGTGGGGGAATTCGTCCTACAAAATGAAATCCCCCTTACACTTCTTTCATTTTTTCCTCTTTTGTATTGCCCCAAGGTGGCCTTTTCGTGTTGCTAAAGTATGTGTGCAACACTTCAAACAGTAACACAGTGAAAACATACTACAAAAGGATCCCACATTGGTTTAGAAAAAGAGAGTATTTTTTAATGATATGGCAAAAATTCTATAAGATATGCAGGTCTAAAGGATTCAGTAAATATAGCACCAAAAAGCACAAAGCACCAACTCTGTATATCTGATTGCACTGTACCAGGACAGTGTCACAAGTTCAGGCCAATTGCACTGGATTACAGAATGGCAAAAGGGATCCAGTGAGACCCGCTGAATGAAACACCTTAGGTCTTGATTGCATAGGATTGCGAAGTCTCGCACTGAGGATGTGTTGCACAGCCAAGGAGATGCATCAGTTCCAAGACTCCCATCGATGAGGGCTGGCGATCCAAAATCCGCTGTTGGGGATGCGTCGATCAGTTAAAACAATGCATCAGCTCAAAAGAGATGTGAGTCTGCGATGCTAAACCTGTGTCATCATTGAGGCTGCTGTCTCGTCAAAAAAGAGAGATTTTGCGATGCAAAAGCTTGCATCAGGAAAGCATTGCACAGGCAATAGTTCCAATTCAGTCTGCAATGTCGATATGGAGTCCTCTGCCTCAGGAGAACCCTTGTAGCAGAGGCGCTGCATTGGTTCTGTTTGGGTTTATGCCACACAACAGAGATGTGTTGGTTCTCCTGGGCCCACAGATGGCTCCAAACTCACTTACAAGGGTCCAACACTGGGGTGGTATCACTTGATGGCAGAGTCTAGGTATTGGGCTTAAGGTTGTTGGAGCCTTCTGTCACTGAGGATCTACTCAGGAATCCAGCCAACTAGCTCATGGAGTCACTTTGGTGTCCCGAGTTCAAAAGATGCAGATGCAGGTCTTGTCGTTCTCACATATGCAAGAGGTCAGCACAGCAGGGCAGCAGTTCCTTCATGGCAGCAGTCTAGCAGAGTGGCAGTCCATTCAGCAGCTCAGCAGTCCTTCTTCCTGGCAGAGTATCCAAAGGTCCAGCAGTGTACTAAGGATGTGGTGTTTGAGGTGCAATGTTTATATCTACTGTCCTTCCTCTGGAAGGTGAGAGAAGCTTCTAGATGTTTCATTTTGAAGTCCCCAGGCCTCCTGCATTCCCTATTCTGGCAATAGACTGATTATAGGGGGAATGCAGCCCTTTGTCTGGAGGCATGAACAGCCTATTCAAGTGTAAGTGGGACTGTACCCAGCTACCCCCTCCCACCCTGCCAGTGATGACCCACCCAGGCTCACCTGAGCTCTTTATTGTGTGTGACTGTCTAAGAGGAATGCACAAAGCTACACCCAGTCATATTACCAAGGGGCCGGCCATAGGCACTAAGTAGATAAGGCAGGAAGATGCTAAGGGTATAAATTGGCATTTTTAAAATTGTAATTCAAAATCTCACTTTACCATAGGAGCATTTTTCAGTACAATTCCAAAGACAACAAATGTGAAGAGGTTACCTGTTCCCATTTGGAAATAACAGCTTATTAAATGTAAGGAGGTAACTTCAATGTTATCCTAAAGCAAAAGTAGGCCTTTCAGTAGTGAACAATTAGTATAAGAGCTTTTTCACTACCAGTACACGTAAAGCATAAAATTACATGCCCTACTTTTTAAATACGCTGCATCCTTCCCTCCGGGCTGTCCAGAGCATACCCTAGGGGTGACACATAGGCATATAAAGAAATGTGAAAATGTTAGTTTAAAACTGCACACACAGACTGCAATGGCAGGCCTTAGATATGTTTATAGGGCTGCTTGAGGGGGTGGCACAATAGGTGCTGCAGGCCCACTACTAGCATTGACTTACAGGCCTAGGTATGTGCCATACAACTTTACTAGGGACGTATAGGTAAATGAAATATGTCATGTCAATCAGGTGTAAGCCAATTTTGACATTTTTTATGGGGGTGAGCACAAGCACCTTATCACTTATTAGCAGTGGTAAACTGCACAGAAACCTAAAGCCAACAAACACAACTTCAGCAAAATAGGAGGGTGAAGGCAAAAGGTTTTAGGGAAGATCACCCTAAGGATGACATGTCAAATACAGAGAAATTGCAAATGACATAGAAATGTCCACCAACACACTGGCTCTACTCGATAAAACATGGGAATGTGGAGTATGCAAACAATATCACAGACACATTGCAACAAAGTAATGCATTAAGCTCTGCAGCTAAAACTATACATCATATACAAATCTCATGGGTCACCACAAGATCTGCAAAGCACAGAAGACACATTGGAGGACTTTCATGCAGAGAGGAAGTTAAAGCAGTAGGGAAAGATCAGGTACTAGAAGTCAACCCATCCTGCTGGACATTTGCCACTTCCTGGGACAAAGGGAAAAGTTCATGGCTAAGACCTAGGAAAAAATACGTAGGGCCTCATTTATAAAGAATTGGTGTAGGACAATGGCGCAAATCATTTTGCTGTGCTGCCCTATTCAAATTCAGGGGGCAGGAATGCATCATATTTACAAGATAGGGTGTATTCCTGTCCTTTCAGCCAGTGCTAGCGCACAATTTGCTGCCGAGCGCCAACTGAGTCACCCTTGAACCATGGTGCAAGAGTGTCTGTGTTGTTGGCATGATTGTTTTTGTGCTGGAAGGGGCACCTTCCAGCATGAAAATAACATGCTGCAGAATGCAGCACACATACAAAGAGAAAAAAACAAGGAGAAATTTGAACATTTCTTGTTGCGCCTGTTCTGGGGATGCGTACGTTGTTGTTGCTGCCCTAGGTTTACATGATGTTGTAAATATGGGACAGTGTCAAATTCCTTGGGTGTTGACTGGAAACACCCATAGCAACGCCCATGGAATGCCTCCTTAACATAGAGTAAGGCAACAGAATGCTTTTCGCTGCCTTACTCCATATCTATGAAGCCAAGCAAAGCCACACAGGTTGGCTTTGCGTTACCTCATAGATATGATTGGGAGGCCCGCGCCACCAGATCTTCATAAAAAGGGATGCTCCAGTTGTGCAGGCCGCTCGTAAATGAGGGCCTTAGAGTCAGGAAACAGATAGGGCTGCATAGGTAAAAGCTAGCTCACCTCAATTGCAGGCAGACACGATGTCGATCAGAATGTAGTTGTGAGTTCAATATATAGCATGTAATAGTCAATCAATCACTCAATCAGGATATTTAGAGCAAGGCAAATCATGTTTGACAGTCTCGAAGTTGTGGAGATGCTAGCTGCTTAGTGGTGATCTTGTTCATTTGAACAACCATGTTTTGAGTCCTTTCCTGATTTGCAGGAAAATTGGGGCAGTCCTGAGGTGCAGGGGAAGGTTGTTCAAGGCTCTGGCCACCAGGCGTGAGAAGATATGTCCTCTGCTGATGGCTCGGCAGATTTGGGGGGTGTCGGCGAGGTGGAGGGAGGTATATCATAGTTGTCTGGTTGGTTGATGGAAGGTCATGCGGTTGCTGATGTATGTTAGTCCCTTGTTGTGCAGGGCCTTGTATGCATGGATCAACATCTTTAACAGGAATCACTTCTGGATTAGAAGCTGGTGTAGCTTCTTGAGGTGGGGTGTGATGTGGGTCCATAAGGGGAGGTAGATGGTGAGTCTTGCAACTGAGTTTTGTATTGTTTGTAGTATTTTAAGGAGGCATGCGATGATTCCTACAATCTAGCCTGTTGGTGACCAGGGCCTTCGTGAAATACCTTCCGGTGTTGAACCGGAGCAACCTGAAGATTTTATGAAGCGTGCTTAGGATGTAGAAGCAGGCAGATGAGACTGCGTTTAACTGTTTCATCATGGATAGTTTGCTGTCCAGGATAATGCCCAGGTTGTGGGAGTGGTCTGTCTAGGCGGTGGAAGGGCCAAGTTCAGCAGGTCACCATGTGTCATTCCATGACGAGGTGTTGTTCCCAAAGATGAGTACTTTTGTCTTGTCCATGTTGAAGTTGAGACACAGGCACATGCACTTTGCCCATATTAATCCATTGCAGCACAGTAGGTTAACATAGCCCATAAGCATGACAAAACACCAACAATTTAAAGCAGGTATAATCATATTGATAAGGAAATCCATGAAAATGTACAGATTATAGAAATGTTGACAAATATGACAATACATGATGGGGGGCAAAATTTGTTTTGAATATCAATTAGAGTAAGTTATCAAGAAAAAAGATATGAAAAGGATGCATTACATCCCTGCAATGTATCATGTACTCTTGTACAGCAATATTGTCATCAAATTGGTCCAATGCTATTATTATATAAAGGCACTTGATGGTGGATAGTTAAAACATTAGTGGAAAATGGGAAGAACCTGGTGTTAGAAATGGAGGTCCTTAGTTCGCAGAAGTAGGTACCTCTGTCCAAATAGGGACACTTGCTTCTAGTCAGAGTAAAGGGGATTCACACTTTAGTTAACCCCTGTTCTCCCCCCTGGGTAGCTTGACATGAGCAGACAGACTTATCCCAAAGGCAATGTGTAAAATATTTGTACTCAAAACACACAGTAATACAATGGTAACACCACAAAATGACACCACACCAGTTTAGAAAAATAAAGCATCTTTATCACTCGACAAGACCAAAACAACAAAAATCCAACATACATGTAATAAAAATATGAATTTAAAAAGGTTTCACACAACTGGGTCCATGGAAAACTATGGATGAATGATTCTCACAAAGTACCTGTAGATGCATCAAAATTCACAAGGCCAAACAGCCGCAGCGAAGAAAAGCACAGAGAAACAAAGAGCTGCATCAGTTCCTGAGACAATGGGGAGACGGTGCAACAGTTCTGCTGCACACAGGAGTAGTGATGCGTTGAATGCGGTCTGTAGGGGTGAGTAATGTGTCGATTCCAAGATGGTTCTGGTCCGCTCGTGATGTGTTGGGAAAACTTGCTGCACATGTAAGATGCATGGAAAAACGGGATGAATTGGCGATTGATATGGTGGCGTTGAGCAGCGCTACATCAGTCTCTTCAGCCACGATGGCTCGATGCGCCGGTTCTTACAGTGGTGACAGGTGCTGCGTCGGTTCAGCAGTGGCATGGCGATGTGTGGAGATTCTTCTCGCACAGCGGTGCTGCTTCAGAAAATCAGCCTCAAGTAGAGCGATGCACCGATTTCTTCAGTTATCTAGGTTTCTTTCAGCTCCCAGCAGCAAGCACAACCTCCAGAGGCCCAGAACTGGAACAGACCTCCTGGCAGGTCAGAACTCTCAGCAGCAGAGTTCATGGGAGCTAGGGGTGACATCTTTGTGTCCCTGATACCTCAGAACAGAAGACCAGCACACACAGGCCTTGGAGATCTTCTTCAAGCAGGTTCAAAGCAAAGTTCCAGTCTTTGTCCTTTACTTGGAGGAAACAGCAACTGAAGTCCAACTCCACACAGCACACAGAAAAGGAGCAGTGCTCCTCCTCGCAGCTCTTCTCTTTGGCAAAGGTTCCACTTGAGTCCAGAAGTAATCTAAAGTTCTGGGGTTTTAGATCTAATACTTATACCCTCAAACGATCTTTGTTCTCATTGTGCAAGGGTCTCTGAGCCCAGTCTAAACCAGTTCTGTCCTCACTGGTGCAGCATGACCACAGGGGGTGGAGATAGCATTGTGCAAGGGAGACAGGCTCTATTCAGGTGCAAGGAAATATCTTCTCAATACTCTAATTGGAGCCATGTCCCATTCAGCTCAGCTCTGATTTATCCAGGAAGGGTCAGGCACACCTCAACCACCCAGTGGCTGTCTACAATGAATGTACATCCCCAGCCCCTGTCACACCAAAACCAGGCAGTGAATCCATACAACAGGCAGAGGTGGAGGAGTGTGGCTCAATGGTTAGAGCGGCAGACCCTGAAGCAGAGTTCTGGCCAGGGACCAGGGTTCGATTCCCGCCTCGGTGGGGCTCGGCTCAATTTCCTCGGACCTGTCTATTCTCGCCTCGGTGCCTATTCTAATCACGGGCCCCACGCTGCAACTCTGGGCAATAGCTTGCTTAGCCTCCACACCGGCCCCAACAGCGCTAAGGATGCCTGGCTTCACCCTGGGGGTGCCCAGGAGTGGACACTTCACAGGGAAAGCCAGGAGGGGTTCCACAGCGGTATGAGTATCAGTGCCAGGAACCCGCAAAGGCGACACCGCAAGGTGGCCGTCTGGTGACAGTGCGCTCTATAAGTACCTTGACATTTACAGGCACACAGAGTGGTTATACAAGAAAATGCCTACTGTATAAAAGTGGCATTTTCAAACACACAATTTAAAAACCATCTGTACTAAAAGATATATTAATAAATTCTGAGTTCAGAGATCCTAAACTTTATTTCTCTATCTTGTCCCAATGGGAAGTTATACTTGTAAGATGTTACAAAGCATTACCCATTCTATTCTATGAGACAGGTAGCCTTTCAATAATGAAAAACAAAACTGGCAGTATTTCACTATCAGGACATGTCACACACACCAGTACATGTTCTACCTTTCACATACACTACACCCTGATCCGGGGGTTCCTTGGGCCTACCACAGGGTTGTCTTACATGTAAGAAAAGGGAAGGTTAGGGCCTGGCAAGTGGGTGCATTTGCCACGTCAACATGGCAGTTAACAAACTACAGCCAGATACTGCAGTGGCAGGTTTGAGAAACATTTTCAGTGCTACTCAGGTGGGTTGCACAATCAGTGCTGCAGGCCCACTATTAGCATTTGAATTACAGGCCCTGGCACCCTCAGTGCACTTTACTATGGATTTACCAGTAAATCAAATAAGCCAATGTGGGAGAACCAATTGTAACAACAATTTATACAGGGAGCACTTGCACTTTGACACTGATCAGCAGTGGCAAAATGCCCAAAGCTTCCAAACCAGCAAAAACGAAATCCAGCACAGCATAAAAAATACAGGCGGTAGAGGCAAAACCATGCCAAAGATGCCAAGTCTACCACATGACCCCTCTAGCTGAAACATGGGGAGAACTACCCACCCCCTTTGGAGTTCTCATCAGTAAGGCAGAATAATCTGGACAGACCATCAGCATTGTAATGTTCTATACCATGGAGGTGTTCCACTGTAAAGTCCATTCCCTGTAGGGAGATGGACCACCTCAACAGTTTTAGGTTCTCACCCTTCATTTGCATCAACCATCTGGGGGTCCTATGGTCTGTTTAAACCCAGAAGTGAGTCCCAAACAAGTAGGGTCTTCTTCAGCACCAACACCACAGCAAAAGCTTCTCTTTCGATTGCACTCCACCTCTGTTCCCTGGAAGTAGCCTTCTACTAATTAATGCTACAGGTTGGTCCAAGCTCTCGTCATTCAATTGTGAGAGTGCTCCTCCCACAACTTGCTCTGAAGCATCTGTCTGCACTACAAATTCTTGGTAGGAGTTGGGTGCCTTGAGCACGGGCACAGTGCATTAGGCAGATTTCAGGGCATCAAAAGCGATCTGACAGGCATCATTCCAGATCACTTACTTTGGCTGCTTCCTTGAAGTCAGCTCAGTCAAGGAGGCAACAATGGTGCCATACCTTGACAAACTGTCTGTAGCACCTGGTGATTCCTTAAAAGGCTCTCACCTCTGTCTGGGTCTTGGGGGCCTCCCAAGCCAGAATGGTGTTGATCGTAGGCTTTAGATGCGCAACCTGGCTGCTTTCTACCTGGTGCCCTAAGTACATCACAGATCCCTTCCCTATCTGATATTAACTGGCCTTGATAGTGAGACCTGCCTTTTGCAGAGCCTTTAACTCTTCACAGAGGTGTTGCAAGTGTTCCTCCCAGCTGGAGCTGAATACAGCAATGTCATCCAGATAAGATGCGCTGAATTCCTCCAGCCCGGACAGTACCTGGTTGACAAGTCTCTGGAATGTGGTGGGGGCATTCTTCAACCCAAAGGGCAATGCAAAGAACTGGTACTGGCCTTCTGGTGTTGAAAATGCAGACCTCTCACCCAAGGAAATCTGCCAGTACCCAGACATTAGATCAAATTTGCTAAGGTACTGGGAAGCTCCCAGCAAATCAATGAGCACACCAGCTCGGGGGATGGGGTGCGCATCAGTCCTGGTGTGAGACCAAGGGACTCCACGCAGAACCTGAGTTCAGGAGTGGCACTGGGTGCTGCAGCTTTCGGAACCAAGACCACTGGGCTAGCGCAGGGGCTGCTGGAGGGCTCTATCACCCGTGACGCCAACAATTTGGAAACCTCTTCCTTAATGCTGGCCCTGACTTTGTCAGTTACTCAGTAAATTTCATGTTTCACAGGTAAACTGTCCCCAGTGTGCACATCATGGACACACCAATTGGTGATTCCTGGAGTCAGGGAGAACAGGGAGGAGAACTGTCCCAGCACCTGGCGACACTCACTCTGCTGCTTTAGGGTCAGGGTGGGAGAGAGGTTCACTCCATCCATTGACCCATCATGTTCCTTGACTTGACAGGAGGTCAGGAAGAGGCTCACTCTCCTCTTCCATTCCATCATCTGTAGCCAGGAGCATTGTTACTTCAGACCTTTAAAAGTGAGGTTTGAGGCGGTTCACGTGTAGGACCTTCAAATGGTTCCTGGGAATCTGCAAGTTGACCAAGTAGGTGCCATCACTCTTGTGCTCCACCATCTCAAATGGACCATCCCACTTGTCTTTGAGTGCACAAGGCTCCACTGGTGCCATCACCCACACTTTTTGGCCAGGCTGAAACTTACCCAGAGGGGTATTCTGGTCATGCCATCGTTTCATCTCCTCCTGGCTGACTTCCAGGTTTGCCTGAGCAATTTTCCTGAAGCTCAGAGTCTGAAGGCCAGCATGTAGTTCAACACAACTTGGAGGGGGTCTTACCAGGAGTTTCCTCCCGGCCCTCCTTTACCAAACTCATAGGTCCTCTCACAGGGTGCCCATGCAGCGATTCAAAGGGACTGAACCCTAAGGATTTCTGCGGTACCTCCCTGTAGGCAAATAACAGGCATGATAGGAAGACATTTGACGTACATCTCATGAGTTCTGCAAGACACTTTATCATGCCTTTCATGGTTAGGTTAAATCTCTCAACCAACCCATTCCTTTGGGAATCGTATGGAGTGGTGAATTTGTACATTACACTGCACTCCTCCCACAGTGAATTCATAAACCTGGAAATGAAGTCTGTACCATGGTCAGAGAGCACCTCTCTGGGGAACCCCATATAGGAAAAGATTCCCATCAATTCACTGCTCACCACAGGGGCTTTGATTGTCCTGAGAGGGACAGCTGTTGGGTACCTGGTGGCATGGTCCAACAACACCAAGATAAAGTTGTTTCCTAAGGCTGACTTGGGTTCCAGTGGCCCCACAATATGGATGCCCACCCACTCAAAAGGGGTGCTCCCTACAAGAAAGGGTTGGAGGGGAGCCTTACACTTCCCTCCAGTCTTGCCACTTGCCTGGCAAGTCTGACATTCCCACTATGTGTGCCAACGTGCCTCTGCATTTGAGGCCAGTGAAAGTGGGTGACAAGCCTGTGGCAGGTCTTGTCGCACCCCAAATGTCCTGCCAAAGGCACATCATGAGCCAGACCCAGTAGGAAGGTCCTGTAGCACGCAGGTACCACCAGCACACGGGCTGCCCCGGCTCAGCAACCATAGGTTCACTATAAAGGAGCCCATTTTCCCAGTAAATCAGATGTGATCCGGAGGTGCCACCTGCTGCCTACTCTATAGCCTGCTGCCACAAACCAACAAGAGTAGGGCATTCCATCTGCACCTTGCAGAACTTCTCCCTGGAGGGTCCTCCTTCCTGCTGCCAATGGGCCAGCTCAGGCAGGCCACCCATGTTGGTCACTTGCTCCCCTGTTGGCTCCAGGGCATCCCCCTCGGGTTCTGCTCCTCCTGGATTGTGGGAACTTCTGTTTCATACTCCTGATCCTCTTGATCACCCCTATTGGCTGCCATTGACCAAATAGTCACACAAGCACATTCAGGCAGTCCCAACATCTTTAAATGAGTGTGGCGCTCCACCTCCCTCCAAAATGAACTCTCCGGTCATTGCAATCAGACAGTCAACAGACATGGATGGACTTACAATGACCTTCAAGGAACCTGAGACCGCCCCCACTCAATGGTAATCTACGCCACCTTACACAGGTGCTCAGAGTTGTCTGCAGCAACTACAGGGTGAAGTACATTCGGGATGACCTGCTCTTCAGACATCCATTGACACCTGACAGATGTCATAGTGGCCCCTGTGTCTCACAGAACCTCCTCCCATTGATGGTCATCCACTGACGGTACTTTTTAGTGTTATCCGGCAGGCATCTCTCATTCTCCTAATGAGATAAGGGTCATCACAGCTGGCTCCCGACCCTCACTAGGAACCAACTCCTCCACTAGCACCACACTAACTAACCCCGAAGATGGTGCACCAGTGGGGGCTGGTGGTGCCTTGGGATCATTCTGCATTTGACCCTCCTGACCACATGCATAACACTTGCGTGGACCCCGGTTGCCTGGCCTGACCCTTAGGGGGGCATGGCTTCTTAGAACTGGGGGGCTTGGAGTCTTTCCCCTGGGAACTAATTTGGGGCCCTTTAGAGAACTCCTTTTGGTTACCCTCGTCTCCCCATTCTTCTGCTGTGGACCTTTGGCTGACTTTCCCCCATACTCCATATGGACCCTGATACATGTCCAGCAGTCCGCCTCCTGTGCAAGCTTCCGGGGGTCAGTCAGCTTACTATCCATCAGATGGTGGCACAGCTCTGGAACACAATGAATACTCAAGTGCTTCCAACCAATCAAGTAGCACAACCCCTGGTTATCAGTTACCTTGTTTCCCTTTATGTAACCATTCAGTGCTCTGCAATAAAGATTCACACTCAACCCGCATGAGGGATTCAAGCTTCTTGAAAGACCTAAACTTTTCCCGGTACTGTTCCAGTGTGATCCCATACATGAGGCATAAAACCTCCTTCATATTGGGATAGGTCAGAGCACCCACCTTGATGCCCACTTCTCTAATGCTTAACTCATGGGCCAAGATACATTTATTTTCCTCTGAAACCATCTTGTGGCACACCCCCATCCACAACTGCATCATCTGTCTCCTCAGCTCGTCTGGCCTCCCACCAGGCCCCTAAGGCCTTCTGTGGCTCATCTTTCCTAGAGTTGCTCATCATAGGACATCCAAAGCTCTTACAGAACTGCTTGAATTGCTCTACTTTGTAACTACTTAGCATTTCATTGTCAAACTCCAATTCTGCAGCCTCACTTGCGGATTTACCATTCAGAGACATGGTGTGTGGATACTTCAAGGGTCAGATCAAAAATAGAACCAAAAATAAAAGACAGTATGCAGTAGCGTAGTCATCTGCACCAATCACTGTGAGTCAAGTACAAATACAAGTTCAAAACCTCACCGCTGACCACCAACGTTAGAAATGGGGTCTCTAGTTAGTAGAGGTAGGTACCTTGGTCAAAATAGGGACCCTTGCTTCTAGTCAGGGTAAGTGGGATACACCCCTGCTCACCAAGCGGGTACCTTGGCACGAGCAGACAGACTTTTCCCAAAGGCAATGTGTAAAGTGTTTTTACTCAAAACACACAGTAATACAGTGATAACACAACAAATGGACACCAGACAAGTTTAGAAAAAAGGTATCTTTGTCTAAACTCAAGACCAAAACAACAAAAATCCAACATACATATAATAAGAATATGACTTTAAAAAGGTTTCAAACAACTGGGTCCATAGAAAACTATGGATGCGTGATTTCTCACAAAGTACCTGTAGATGAGTCAACATTCACAAGGCTAAACAGCCGCACAGATGAGAAGTGTCGAGAAACAAAGAGTTGCGTCAGTTCGTGAGACAATGGGGAGGCAGTGCAACAGTTCAGTTGCATTCAAGAGAAGTGTTGCGTCGAATCTGGTCTATAGGTGGAAATGATGCATCGACTCCAAGACAGCTCTGGTCTGTGGGTGATGCGTTGTGAAAACTTGCTGTACAGGTTCAAGCAGCGGCGAATGAATGCACCGTCGTCAAGCGGTACTGACCCAGTTTCTTCAGCTGCAATCCTTCTATGCTTCGGTACTTGCAGCAGCAACAGGTGCTGCGTCAGTTCTGAAGTGGTGCAGCAATGCGTGAAGATTCTTCCTGCACAGCGGTGCTGCATCGGAAAAACAGCCGCAAGAATTGCGATGTGTTGATTTCTTCAGTTCTTTAGGTTTCATCTAGTTCCCAGCAGCAAGCACAATCTCCAGAGGCCCAGAACTGGAACAGGTACCTCCTGGTGGGTAGGAATTCTCAGCAGCAGAGCTCAGGTGAGCTAGGGATGATGTCTTTGTGTCCCTGAGACTTCAGAATAGGAGGCCAGCACACACAGACCCTTGGAGATCTTCTTCTAGCAGGTTCAAAGCAAAGTTCCTGTCTTTGTCCTTTCCTTGGCAGAAACAGCAACTGCATGCCAACCTCACACAGCACAACCCACATATTACTTGAATCCAGTGGGAAAGTATGCAAGAGACCTACGTCTGAGCATACCCTGCCAACTTAGGGGGAAGAAAGCAAACACAAGGAGATGGAGGATTCAAGCTAGCCTTGCTGATGAGGGGTGTTACCCCGAAACCAGTCCCAGGATGCTTGTTTCTGGTCCAGGGAAGACCTGACTTGGCAGTTCGGGCTGGACTGTTCCCATGAGGCATAGGGTCAAGACTGATTTGCATATAGCGGTGTCTGAACTGGAGTGGCGGCGTGAGCTAAAGAACGATGAACATTCAACCCAGATCTCTGACTTGGGGTGAGTGTCTGAAAAGTTTCAGCGCTCTGTCCATCATCTCCTTGTGTTTGTTTGGGCTACAGTTTAAAGTCACTGCAGTGGCAAATGACAAGAAAAATACCTGGGCGAGGTTTAAAAATCCATTACATATTAGGGAAGTAAATCCTGATGTGGGCCTTTTAGGCTCACAGGGCTGGGTGTACAATTTATAAAATGGGACATGCTACGAATTGGTAGGAATACCCGCACAGTAGACAATATTCCCACAGGCATATTCCGTCTATGGGTTGAGCTGTGTTTTCCAGCAGCAGGCCTATCCAAGGATAACATAATTATTTATTATCTACACCTAGGAAAATACTTCAGTAACTAAAAGTTATTTTTACTGATTTTCCAAAATGTAATTCAATTTTTAAAGTAGATATCTTCAGTGGAAAAACAACTTCAAGAAAGTGTACTTTGTATTGCCTGGGATCATTCCAGTTTAGAACTGGTTTGCCTCATAACCCTGCTCTAGTAGTTAAATATACACATTTACTCCCTTATAATAATCCTGTTCCTAGAGGTCAATAACTTGGACTCTGGGCTTAGGATGACAGAGGTGTTGTCAACAATTGGTTAATGAACATAGATTCAACATTTGAAACAGGAGCAATAGACAGAACAAAGAGCAATTTTGACAGATCTTCCTATGACTTGAAGAGGCCAACTTGGTATGTCAGGAAGTACTACCATACATTCATCCTTAACTTTCAGACTCCATCCAGAGCAAACCAGTTATTGGCCCTGATAGGGCGAGGACACCTCTTATGAATAGGAAGTGGCTGGCAGAAGAACCTGTGCTCCTCTAGGTGGAGAATGGTGGGAGCTATCATGTTTTAGAGCTGCCTTGGAAGAACTGCAGAACTCTCAGCGCTAAATTACGAGCCTGGCGGTCCTCAGAACGCTAGACTTGTGGAGGCATGGTAGTGGTGGTCTCCTGACCGCCCTATTACAATAAGGGCATTAGGACTGTCATTGCCCCACTACAGCCACCAGGGAACCACCGTTCTTTGGTGGTATTGTGGTGGTCAGGAGGCAGAATTATTTTGGCAGGACCGCCAAGGCCTCACCAAGCATATTACAAGTTTCCTCTCTGTTATGGTTTTCAGCCATGGTGGAGAGCAAACATGGCCCCCTTGTGCCTCTGCGCCATGTGGATGCACACAGGGGGGCACAACATGTGCTTCCCTGTGTGCATGCACACCAGTACCTCCATGGCAAGGACTTTATAGACCATGCCATGCAGGTACTGTTTTTAGTTAAGGATACAACACTTTCCTTACTGTTGCACTGATTGGAGTAGGAATAGTTAAATTGACTCCTCTGCAATCCCTACTTTTCCACTGACTTAACCCCTTCAGTGCCCATGACGAGCTGGACTCGTCATGGGCTGCGGTGGCGCTGTGCCCATGACGAGTCCAGCTCGTCATGAACTCCGCCCGCTAATGCAAGGCGCGGCACTGGGCGGGGAAAGGGGCGGGCATGCAAGGGGTTAAATCGGAATAGTACATTTTACTCATCCACAATCCAACACTTTCCCTACTGTTGCACTAACTGGAGTGAGAATAGTACATTTTACCCCTCTGCAAACCAACACTTTCGTTACTTTCCCACTAACTAGAGTGGGAATAGTAAATTGTATCCCTCCGCAATGCAGCACTTTCCCTAATCATGCACTGACTGGAGTGGGAATAGTACATTTTACCCCTCTGAATTCTAACAATTTCCCTACTCTTTACTGACTTGAGTGGTAACAGTAAATGTTACCATTCCCCAATCTGACACTTTCTCTACTCTTGAACTGACTTGAGTGCGAATAGTAAACTTTACCCCTTTGCAATCTAACACTTTCTCTACTTTCCCACTGACTGGAGTGGGAATAGTGAATTTTACCCCTCACAATTCCAACACTTTTTCTACTCGTAGCAAATAGCAAATTGTTACTCCTTTGCAATCCAACACTTTCCCTACTCTCCACTGACTGGAGGGGGATCATAAATGTTAACTCTATGCAATCCAACACTTTCCATACTGTTGTACTGACTAGTGTGGGAATAGTAAATGTTACTTGTTGCAATCCAACACTTTCCCTACTGTTGCACTGACTGGAGTGGGAATAGTACATTTTCTCCCCTCCACAATACAACACTTTCCCTACTGCTGCACTCACTGGAGTGGCAATAGTAAATTGTACTCCTCCACAATCCAAGACTTTCCCTACTTTTTTACTGACTGGAGTTGGAACAGTAAATGTTACCCCTCTGCAGTCCCACACTTTCCCTACTCTTGCACTGACTGCAGTGGGAATAGTAAATTGTACCCCTCTTCATTGCAACACATTCCCTACTCTTTACTGACGTGAGTGGTAATAGTAACTGTTCCTGCTCCGCAATCTAACACTTTCCCTACTCTTGCACTGACTGGAGTGTGAATAGTCAATTTTACCCCTCTGCAATCCAACACTTTCCCTACTTTTCCACTGACTGGAACGAGAATAGTTATTTTTACCCCTCCACAAACCAACACTTTCCCTACTCTTACATTGACTGGAGTGCGAATAGTAAATGTTACCCCTCTGCAATCCAACACTTTCCCAAATCTCCATTGACTGGAGTGGGAATAGTAAATTTTACCTCTACACTATCCAGCAATTTCCTTACTGTTGTACTGACTGGATTGGAAATAGTAAATGTTACCTGTCTGCAATCCAACACTTTCCCTAGTGTTGTACTGAATGGAGTGGGTATAGTACATGTTGCCTCTTCACAATCCAACACTTTCCCTTCTCTTTCACTGACTGGAGTGGGAATAGTAAATGTTACCCCATGGCAATCCAACACTTTCCCTACTCTTGCACTGGATGGGAATATCACATTTTAACCCTCCTGAGGTCCAATATTTTTTGTACTATTTTTACATTGGAGTATGAATAGTATATGTGTTATTTGCAGATTTTTAAAGTTAAGTTTATATTTACTATTACTAAAATTGTATTATTATGTTTTAATGTATTTGAAATTGAAATATCTGTAATTAAAAATGTTTTTAATCTTTAATATATTTTTAGTAAATTTTAGTTATTTTATGTTGTTTATTTTGTTATTTGTCATTAAATTTGTATGTTTTCAAAATATTTTGAGGTTAATGGTCATATGTATATATTTTTTATTTTATTAAATATGAAATAAATTATTACATTATACTATAAATTTAAAATATTAGTTTAATAATATATTAATTATATGTACGTAACTCACTATATATATTAATATATATGTGTGATTTGTTTATTCAATAAGTCTAATAGTTATATTTATTTTTACATTAATTATATTTTTGTTACTTTATAATATATGAAATGTATAATATGTATGTTTATATATATTTAAAAATTGGTGTTTTGTACAACAACATTAGTGACAATGATAAATGTATATCCTATATTTATGTAATGGACATTGTAAGTATAGGCTGACGATATGTTAAACAATAATATTTGTGCCACGATAATTTAGTAGGCCGATATTTTCAGAGGCAATAGTTTGTCAGTGAACCGAAATGCTCTTCCATCCTTGCTTTCTTTTTTTTAAAACATTGGATTTCTGAATGTATTTTATACTTCTATTATATGATTGGCCCTATACATAGTAAGAAAGTTAAGGAGTTACTCTGCAGTTACCCACAACAAGCCAAGTGTCTTGGTTACAATATCCTGGCAATTAAGAACCAATAGGAGTGATGATACTGTTCATACTTCCCTAAACACACTGGAAATACCTTAATACCATAGCTTGTACAAGTGATATAAACTAAATATGTACACTGTAAAGGATTATTTACCTACTCCTGTGAACTGGTGCAAAATAGCTTGTAATCCTTGAAGGAAGACTCCAATACTAAAATGCAAACCAAAGTAACTCAAACTACATCCTTCTCTCTAATGATTATCTAAAATATTTATTTGAAAAAAAGTTCCTTGACAACTTTTGATGAAAGTGCAATGAATTCCAATCTCCTTGCAACACCAATCTGGCTGCAGCAACTAATGATCATGATTGTCTAGCAAGGAATGCTTTGACTCGCAAGATACTTAAGGTCAAAGGATATATGAATGCAGCCACCAATGTAAGTCTTGAGAGAGTCCTGTGGAAATTTTGGAATCAAGGTTTGTCTTGATTCCACTTGAATCTTTTATATGGTGTGGGTGTTGCAGCTGTGAACCCTTACACCAAGCTGCACCAGAGGGCACAGATTCTCGAGTTAATTTTGTTGTCCTGTTCGTTGGGGTAATCTTGCCAGGTGCCTTCTTAGAGATCGAAAATCGCGGGAGGGGACTCCAAATCTTGCTTGTGCTCTGCAACTTATCATTGACGAGCCGCACATGAGACAAAAATTCCGCTATGCAGCGGTTGGCATAAGAAATATGGGTTATATGATTTGTAGTGGTCTTTTTCAATTTACAACGAACAGAGTATGCTCTTTGAAATACAGCAATCAATCCAAACATTCCAAGGAGGCATTGATGGGTAGAGTGGATTTTTAAATAAAAGCCCAAAAACAATGGTCTGTGTTATTTTTTTCCTACAAAATTCCTATTCATAAACTTCAAAAATGTATTGTTAGCAAAGGCGCCAAACTGTGATTGACTTTAGAAAGAATCAAAAGAATTTGCCAAAACGTTATGTGCATGCTTCTCTTTTATTTTTTCCAATTTTTGTGCCCAGCTACAAGTTTGTGCCCATTACAGTTTTAATCAGTCCTGGCTTTTCTGAAAAAATCACTTTGCACACTGACATTTCTGAGTGAATACTAACAATGACAAAAACAAAATTAGAAAATTTGTCAGCTATCATCATATTGAGCATTTCAAACGTTGCATTTATGTCCCGGGATCTCTCTTAAAGCTGTACTTAAATACATAATTGCCAATGAGATTTTGGTAGTAATTTCATCCAAAAATTGTCCGCTGTGTGTTCCTTCATTACAATTAGGGTGGGGTGTTAGGAGTAACTTGGGATCCTCCTTTAATCCCCCTACATTCATCCAGCACATGAATTACAAAAATACATTACTGAGCGCCCATTACAGAGCAGCTTCCAACACTGTTTTCTTTAATTATATCAAAGCACAGTTTTTCAGCGTGTTGTTTATCTACATTCTTTGCAGACATCCTAAGCGGTCCTCTTTGCTGAAGCCTGCACCACCTCTTGACATTATTTCATGTCCTCATGGACACCATTTCCAGTGCTCAGTTTATAAAAGAATAAGTGCCAGGGCCCTCGTCAGGAGGCCACTGCAGCTTTTACATCTGTTGCCCCTGCCGGAGCTGCCAATGACAACACCAACACACAACTAACCATCACACTCTTAAAAATTTGACAATTCCAGGCCCCCCAAAGCTATAAATACGGCCAGGATGATAGGTATTAGTAATTTTGTATTTTGCTTTGAATTAATCAACATCTGTTACGCTTCTCTCTAAATACGACTGACCAAGCCACTGTGTGCATTGTGTCAGGTAAGTGCTGGTGTTAAAAATTAAGTGCTAGTGCAGAGCACCTGAAACTGCCTGCTCAAATTAAACACTGAAAATTGCTGAAGCTGGGGGAGTTTCACGACAGGAAATGGTATTTTCAAAGAAGACAAAAAGAAAAAACATTATATATGCAATTGCACTTGTGTATTACATTCATACTCAAGTAAATAGACCTAGGTACTGTTGTAGTGCAAGCATGGTAAACGTTTTCTGTATGCTTACTCTCCTTACTACTGTAACTGTACTGGGCCCTTTACGATTAAACAATCTGCAGCACTTCCATTTTCCACAGCGACAATGATCCCCTGATAAATCTTTCTCCGTTGGTAGGGGGAGTGGAAATTAGGGCAACTAAAACACCACATTAGCTGTCCAATGAGGACCATAAATTGATAGCTACTAACAAATTTGAAATCAGATTTAGGTACACTACTCTCAAGACCATGCTGTAGAAATGAACCATTGCAGTAGGAAGAACCAACCTCTTAAAGAAGTTACGTCAAACCAGAATTATGCAGACCAAAAGTTCTGCTATGGCTACATGGAATAAAAGAAGCAGAAATTGATACTCCGCACAAGCTTGCTGAGTTTCACTGCAATGCACACAATTCATCCGAAAATAGCACAGTTTCAGTGTAAGAACCAACGAAACTCAATATTAGACTCAGACAGATAGTTAATTAATTTGGTTATTGTATTAGAGGTTCAAACCTCATGATAAGCAGTCATTTAAGTAATCCAGTTAAAATGTTCAAAGCTTACAATATAATGCCAAACAGGTAGGCTAAGATTAAACGAATGATTATCGCATAAATCAATTTACAGAGTTACAGAGTCTCATTACCATCAACGGCAGAAGGATAGGTAATTTATCTAAAAGCTAAGTCCACTAAGGCAAAGTCCCTTATTATGGGACAAAAGAAAAAAAATCAAATAGGCGAAGAAGAGGAAAAGAAAAAGTATGGCGATTTGTTGATCAAGAATCAAAAATCAAGTGGTGTCTGCGTTGCCCCTACTCTGGGGTTTCTTCTTTTATAAAGTCTCTATAAACATCCTAGTGACACCACTGTTGGAAAATTGTCATGTGCTCAGATTCACATAATATCACCTAGGACATTTGCAACCAGAATATAGTTCCACGTGTTAGTCATGACAAACCACACATTTTACTTCCACATAGGCCTAACAATGGTGAAAAAGAATCCAAAGTATCAGTTTGTAGTAACAGCTGAAATTCTGTACCCACAGAAACATTTCATTGTGAATGTTGAGGAAACATTTGGGAAGGTTGAAAGTTACGCATGTACTGAACAAATAAGGCAACATTTTACTGGTTGCAAAAGACCCACTGTAGTAGGCCAAGGAATAAGTCAGCATTAGCGAAAGAGCACATAAAAATAATTAACAGGCCTCATGTTGGCATAACAATTTTAAAATAAATAAACTTCAAACCTTTATCACATATAACGTAATAAAATTATTTCATATTGAAAATAATTTAGAACAATTTTTAACAATTATTAACACATAAAAATAGCCTACTACTACAATTTTTCTCAACTTTAACAGGAGGAAATAATTTTCTAAGCTTTTATTAAAAAAAATGTTTAAACCTTTTTATAAACTCTAGATTCTCTAGTAGTATCATTTAAAATTTCAAGCCACAAAATTGTATTTTTAGAGTTTTGCACCGACTTTTCTACATTGTGCATTCTAATGGAAAGCAAATAGAAACACTAGGCTACTTTATTAATAGCACATTATTTCATGCCAGTGAACATTTTCATAAGCATTCTTATTAATGCAACTCATTTATATATATTAGTATTGTTTTGTATACATGTGTCTTCATCTTTCATTTCAAGACACACTTTTACTGTACTTCTACTGCTCTTGTATCATTTTCATGCATTGCTGTGTCTAATGTGTGCAAGGTACATGTTCAGCTTATCATATCTTCAATCAGTAAATGTGTCATGTACAATGATTTTTGAAATATTGTGCCATCAATACAATGACATATGAATAAATGGTAACACCTGTGAGTATTCACAAACACAGTCCACAAGTACTCCTCTTAATCAGTGAATATTAGAGATTATGGGGAGGAGTAGTAAAATTATGTATTGCTGTAATGCTGAATGAAAATATTTTACATTAGACTAGGATACAGAGCATCCCCATTTATCTTGATTATTCCTTTCCTGGGCCAGACTTATAATTAATACACAGCTATTTATCCACTAGTCATAGTTAAAAAATAATTGAATAGATATAGAAAGATGGGCAGCCTTGTATAAGAAGGTTAATTACCACCGTGGAGTGGAATTCAGTGGCATTAGACAATCAGAGACAATCAGAGTGAAACTCGAGTTGTTTGTGGTGCACTCAGAAATCTGAGTTGGAAATATCCACACCATTTACAACTGCACATCTACAAATCTCATTTTTGTGTATGACCCCCCTCCAACCTCATGTCCCAAACCAGTTGATACCATGGATAGACTACATATAGTTAGATGCGTAATGGGACTCTAATTCACAACGTTTTCTCATCTCCCTCAGCCCTTTTCCACTTAGCACTACTCTAATGCATAGCTGGTGTCCTGCCATCCATCATCACCTTGTGGTGATCTCTTTATTTTTATTTAAAAAAAAATAGTACTTCAAGCCTCTCTACCTTCCTCAACCACCCTTTGTAGAACTCTCTTCTCACCAAAATATTGATAACTCCTTGACATCCCTCAATCTACTCGTCCACCTATTTTTAAACCCTTCTCTCGCCACCCAAATATTTTAAACATAAATACCTAAGGCCCTACCACCCTCCTCACAACCATCAGTTCGATCCGTACCCTTAGTTCATTCCCACCTCCTTCTGTGCCCTCTCTTCATTTCTTCAACTGACGCTGTTCTTTCCCGTCTCAACCCCAGAAAGGCAGTGGCTTTGTAAGTTTTTCATGACAGGATGGACAGCAATTCCCTAACATATGCAGGTCTCTACAGACTCATGCCAGACAGTGAAGGTGTTGGATTCTGGCACCAAAGTATCACCAGCATTTCGTGGACTCCATCAATTTGTGAGGTCCAGGGAGAAGAGTGTAGGCCGACGTTCATCCTTTCACTGATTTCCTTGCGCAGGTCAAAAAATAAAAAAACTGAGAAATCTACTACTTCCCTCTTATGATACAGCACTGTGTTTCTCTGCTGTGATGTAATCACAGTAAATAACCTGATTTTAAATGTGTTATTTACATTACATATTCATTTTATGCTGAGTATGTTTTAGGATCACGCTCACTGTATAAAACCAAAGGTGTTTTTTTTTGTTTAAAGTAAACGCTGAAGAAATGAGTAGGTGCACTGAGGTGTATCTTCAGATGGGTGCAGCAGAGTCCCTCCAGGAACGTCAATAGCAATCTATGTCACTATCAGGGTAGGCATAGTAAACCATGTATATTAAAAGTCACAAATGTATATGGTGTTCCTTGGAATAGGCATACCGTACCTTGCATTGGTCCAGCACTTTTTTCTGCATATTGGTGAATTATCACAAAAACAACAGTTGATGGACAGAATGCAGAACAATGTCATACATTCACCCCAGTACAGAGATCTGGGCCTAAATCCATCGTTTTTTTGCTCACCATGCCATTCCAGTTTGAACCCAGCCATATGAAAAGCAGTCTTGACCCTGTGCCTCATGGGAACAGTCCAGCCTGAACTGCCAAGCCAGGTCCTCCCTGGACTGGAACCAAGCATCCTAGGACCGGTTTCGGGGTTTCACCCCCTTCAGCCTGCATAGCTTGATTCCAGTGGCATGGAGAGCACAGGACTCACGTCTGAGCATACCCGTCCCACTCGGGGTGACAAATGCAAAAACAACAGTTGATGGACAGAATGCAGAACAATGTCATACATTCACCCCAGTACAGACATGGCTTGGCAGTTCATGCTAGACTGTTCCCATGAGGCAGTGTCAAGACTGATTTGCATACGGCCATGTCTGAACTGGGGTGGCGTGGTGAGCAAAATAACAATGGATTAAACCCAGATCTGTGACCAGGGGTGAATGTTTTGCCAATGTGCAACATTCCGTCCATCATCTTGTGTGTTTTATTGGTGAATTATCATCATTAATAAAAGTAGAATTGAATGTTATCACATAATTTTAAATTTGCTGGAAATTGTGCTTAAGGTATAGATAATGGTCTGTTTACTGAGCGTACAACCTATTGCAGTTGTATTTATTGATTGGCTTACGGGAAAGAGCAATTTATCTGCTGGGCTGCATGACTCACCGGATTGCGAAGTAAATTCCCTGAACAGATGTTAAAACATCAGACGCCTCATCGTGCTCTTTAAATGGAGTTAGCCATATGTCTCATAAGAACCTTGTCCTTTTCCCAAATTAAAAAAATCAGATATAAGCACAAATCAGCAGTAGTTAACTGTTTAGTAAATGGCATACCGATGGCATGAATCAACTGATTTACATTTTGCAGATGTGGGATTGATGCCATTAAAGTCATTACAGATTCAATCAACATTTCAACTAAGAAGTCGTTTTTCAAGATAAAACAAAACGCGCCTGCTGGAATTCAAAGGATTTTTTTCTATGTGTTTAATTACCTTTTTTTTAAATATCATCTGTAGTGGTATTTGTCCACGACATTTCTAGGAAATGCCCTTTACCTTCTGGCAAATCAATTTCAATGATGTGAGGGCCTGGCCCTGTATCTTTTTGTAAGGCAACAGGGTATTTCACATATAGAAAATTTCCTCACATGGTCTGGAACAAAATCATTTTCAACTCTTATTAAACGAAATAAGTGTCCATGACCAATTAAATACTCAACTGCAATTAAATGTGACATCCACAGCTAAATCAAAGGAACTGATAAAAAATGTTGAGGTGAGCTATGGCACTAAGTGATACTCAAGGAATGTGCTAAATCTCAAATAAGAATATTAGCTTTCCACAGCATATTATTAAACAAACAGTTTTAGGGTCATTAAAAATGCATAAATCTTCACCAACTAGTTACTCCTCATAGGAGTAACAAGCATTTGCAATGCAATAGGCCTCGCATTTACGCGAGTTTGAGCTATTGGCATTGTAAATGACAATGCCTTTTATTTATGTTTTGGTTTTTAAAACATAAATAAAAGGCATTCTCATTTACAATGCCAATAGCTCAAACTCGCGTAAATGTGAAACCTATTGCATTGCAAATGCTTGTCTTTAAAGCCTGTTTATGTATCACGCTCACCTGCCATGTTCTTTGAAAATCCCTGTTTCAACAAACGGGTCATCTGACCGAAGTCCTTCAATTACCTCGGAGAACTGCGCGATTGTGCTTTCTTCTGTAAATAGGTGACAAACACTGCTAGGTACAGAGGGTGGCAGCGGGTGCACTGCTCTCAGTACTTTGTGCTAAAAGAATTGAAAAAGCCTAAGCTCTAAAGTTTCATTGATGGCCAATCGCCACTGCACATCAGATAAGTCTGCATTTCCGGTTTGAAAAGACCCGGCAACTATCTGTATCAATACCATACAAAATGGCACCATGCCATACTTTGTGAATCTACCGCTCTGTAATTAAAAATGCAATAGGTCTCGCATTAACGCGAGTTTGAACTATTGACATTGCAAATGAACAATGCCTTTTATTTTTGTTTTCGTTTTTTAAACATAAATAAAAGGCATTGTCATTTACAATGCCAATAGCTTAAACTCACGTACATGTGAGACCTATTGCATTGCAAATTCTTCTTTCTTGAAGGCTCTATGAACAGGTTGGTGAACCTCTGGGGCACCATGCAGCCAGTGCTCTCTAACATGGCTGGTAGCTGCAGTTGAGTCTAACAATGTTCTGATGTAAAACAATGTGCACTAGCAGCTGAATGTCTTCACCCACATCCATCTCCAGGCCATGTTAACAGGGAATGCAGTTATGTGCTTTATTTACATCTATCCTGCCCAAAAGATCTCCTGATGTTGTAATGGTGCCTGGTACCACTCAGGGATGCTGCAGCCCTGTCGAAAGAAGGAGGCGAAAAAGACGTAATAAACTAAGATTTTATTTATTTTAAAAGTTTTATATAGCGCTAGCTTGACCCGTAGGTATCAGAGCGCTTTACATACGTACTGTAAAGAAAAAAAACAGACAGAAATTGCATTACATAGTAGGCAGGCAGTAAGGAAGCAAACCAGGGATAAAAAAATACAACATGGAAGATAAGGTGGTTAACACAGTCCAGTCACCAACTATCCTTGAATGTCAAGAGAGAGGAGTAAACTCGGATATTGAAGTCTAGGTTAGATGACGTTAGTCAGGAAAGTATTTGTTAAGGAGATGGATGTTCAGGTCCCTTTTGAAACAGGAGAAGGAGGGGTTGCTTCTGAGGACTCTAGGGAGAGCGTTCCACATCCTGTGAGCGTTGCCAGAGAACGATCGGTATTGTGTGGTTTTCTTTTTCAGTTTCGGAGGAATAAGAAGGAGTGAGTTGGAGCTTCTCAGCGTTCTGGATTGACCTGCTCTTACCAGTTTGTTGTTCAGGTAGTTAGGGGCCGGAGAGTGAAGGGTTTTTGTGTGATGCAGGCCAGTTTGTAATAACACCTCCCTTCCATGGGAAGCCAGTTGATTGAGATGAGAGCTGGAGTGATGTGTTCAAATCTTTTTACTCCAGATACGAGTCGAGCGGCCAGGTTCAACACTACCCTTAGAGGGGCTAGGTGAGCTTTTGGAGTCCCTGTTAGGATGGCGTTCCCGTTGTCGATTTTAGAGAGAACTAGGAATTGGACTACTGTCTTGAGGTCATCATGGGGAAGAAAAGGTTTCAATTTCTTGAGGTGTTTTAGAGAGAAAAGAGCACTTTTTGCTGAGTTTTTGATGTGGGCCTCCATATATAAGTTCTTGTCAAGGGTGATGCCTAGAGACTTAACTGAGTCGGACAGGACGATGGGGCAGTTTAGGGCGACCAGATTCTTGAGCCACTCTTGGATTGGACGATGGTTGCTTTTTGGAGAGAATAGGATTAGTTCTGTTTTATCTGGGTTGAGCTTTAACTGGTTATCGTTGAACCAAGTTTGGATCTCGGTCAAAGTGGCATTGAGGTGTTGGATGTCACTGGGAGACTTGATTTTGAAATAGATTTGGGTGTCATCAGCGTAAAGGTGGTAATTCACTCCAGCTTTTTTCAAGATGATTGTGAGGGGCTCCATGAAAAGATTGAAGAGGGCCGGAGAGAGGATCGAGCCTTGCAGGACCCCAAGCGTGACTTTTATTGGCTTCGAGAGACAGGAGTTGATTTTAATTTGTTGCGAGCAGTATTGAAGGAAGCAGGTGAACCATTTTAGTACTGTGCCATTGATGCCGGAGCGCTTCGACAAGGTCTCCAGAAGCGCTGGATGATTTACTGTTTTGAATGCCGCAGATAGGTCAATAAGGATGAGTAGGCAGGCATCACCTTCATCTATAGCCTTGTGAATATCGTCAGAGACGTTGAGCATAGTTGTTTCCATGCTACAGCCTCTCCTGAATCCTGATTGAAAGGTGTCGAGGAGGTTGAGCTCATCAATGTGTTTGTTGAGTTGGTGGAGAACGCATTTCTCCAATGTTTTTGGAAGGAATGGGAGGTTGGAGATAGGTCTGAGGTTATTGAGATCATTAGGGTCAGCCCCTGGTTTTTTGAGAATGGGTGTGATTTGTCCAAGTTGAAGGGAGTCTGGGACACAGCCTGAGGTGAGAGAGGCATTGATGATTTTTGTCCAGGAAAGGGGAAATGGTGTGGTTGAGTTCTTTTATGATTGTGGATGGGATGGGTTCCATAGTGTGGGAGGAAGGTTTTAGGTTAGAAATTATACTGAAGACCTCATTTTCCGACATTAGCTGAAAGTCGGACCAATGCACATTGTTTTTTAGCCGGAGGCAGGCCTGATTGTCCTTGTTAAGAACTCTTTCTGAATGATCAGGGGTGGTTAGAGTGGGGCAGGTTAAGAGGGAAGGAGGGTTAGAGGTTTGGATGAAGGATTGATCAATTTTTGAGACTTTATTAGTGAAGAAGGTGGCAATTTTTTCACAACGCTCATTGGTGGCTTTGATTTCTTGAGAGGGAGTGCAGTTTGTTTGGCTTTTGACAATATTGAAGAGTTCTCTCGGTCTGTTTTTTGCCAGATCTAGTTGGCTGTGGAAGAAAGACGCCTTTTCACTAAAAATTTGTTTTTGTATGCTTGCCGAGCAGATCTAAGTTGCGCTGGGTGTATGGTCGAGGGGTTTAGTCTCCAAGACCTTTCCGTTTGTCTGAGTTGACGCCTTTCCTCATTCAGATACACGTTAAACCAGGGTTTAGATTTGGTTTGCCTCAATTGTTTGAGTTTGAGAGGAGCTACTTGGTCTAGAACCTCTGTCATTTTTGAGTTAAAGTATGTAGTGAGGTCATCGGCCGTCAATGATGAGGGTTGGAGTTGAATATGGGCATGAATCCTGGATTCAAGTTCGGATAAAGGGACTTCTTTGATATTTCTGGTCCAGTGTTTAGGTTTGTCATCACGAATATGTTGGTGGAAGACAAGTGCATCAATCTTGACCAGAATGAGGTGGTGGTCAGACCAGTCAATGGGAGAAATGGCTCTCAGAGAGACCAGATCATTGTTGGTAATGATCGCATCCAGTGTTGCACCTTTGATGTGAGTTGGTTTATTGCAGAGTTGTTTGAGGTTATATATTTCAAGTAGGTTGGATAGGTTCTGGGCAGTGGAGTCTTCTGGATCGTTCCAGTGGATATTGAGGTCACCCAGGAACACGTCTTTAGTGTCTGTCATGGAGAACCGTGAAATTAGGTCTGTTATTTCTTCGGGGAAAAGGGTACGCTCTCCAGGAGGATGGTAGATGGTGTGGAATTTGATGGGTGAGGTGCCCTTGGCAGTGAGTTCGACACCCAGGTATTCAACTGATAGGTATTCTGCAGGTTTAACTTTGGTAATCTGTATTCCTGCCTTGTGAATGATGGCTAGTCCTCCCCCAGTTTTGATCGGTCTGTCTTGTCTGATGATGGTGTACCCTGGAGGGGTGAGAATGTCAAGAATGGGAGTGGAGTGGACATTGAGCCAGGATTCAGTGAGGAAAGCAATGTCAATTTCTTCAGCGAGTAGAGCTTCAGCAATGTCTGTGGCGTGTTGTACTGCTGATCTGCAGTTGAGGTGCATGCAAGAGAGAGGACGGGAGCCTCGATGATGAGGGGAGTAAGGTGGATAGAGGAGTATTGAGCAGGAGGTCTAATCGAGTGGACATTTTTAGGGATTCTGTTAGTGCCCATAATAACAGGGATGGGGAAAGGGGCTGACTTCTGGCTCAAAGTGAGGTAAGAGTCGTTGATCTCAACAGGTTTTCGTATCGAAAAGGGTTGGCGATCCCGGTTGGGTCGAAGTGCCTGACTCGCTGACGGACTGGAGGGACAAGGGGTGCACTGTGGGGCCAAGGGAGTGGTATTGAGTGGGGTGGGAGGAAATCTAACCGGGGAGAGGGAGCACGGCAGCTTGGTCCTGTTGAGAAGATCTTGTTGTAAGTATAGGAAATCAGCAGCAAGGGAGTTAATTTTCAGCTCCATTCTGTTCAGTTGCTGTGCTATTGAGCTGAAAAAGTTTAAGTTTTTAGGCAGGGGCTGAGAATGACTTGGGTCTTTGGAGGGAGAGTGAACAGGGGTTGGGGATTGAACGGAATCAGTGGGATTAGGAGAGGGGAGAGGTTGGACGTGGGGACCCGGATTAGTAATGCTCCCATTCAAGGAGTTCAAAGGAGGAGTAGAGGGTCTACTGTCCAAGTGAGGAGGGAGAGAAATTCTAGGTAAGAAGTCAGAGTTCTGGGGAATGTCAATGAGATTAGCGGTGGAGGCAGGTTGTGTATGTGTGTGTGCGACGGCGGAGGGGGAGCGTGTAGTGATAATAGGGGGGAACGTGTTTGTTGGATTGGTGATGACGTTGGACATGGGGATGTCACGGGGGTTGTCAGTGAGGTAATCGGTGGAGACCAGTTGTGTCTGTGGATGTGGGACATCGAAGGGGGAGTGTGCAGTGGTAGTAGGGGGGAGAGTGACCACTGGATTGGAGATGACGTTGGACATGGGGAAGTAAGGGTCGGGGGGAAAAGGGTCTGTGTTGGAGGAAGAGGTAGTTTGCGAGGGAGGGTTCAGATTATCAGGGGTCGAGCGAAGAGTGCCTGTGGGGATTTCGGTCGCAGGAGGGCAGAGGTTAGAGTCCAAGCTGTCAAGATCTAGATCGGTCTTGTGGTGTTTGTTAATTGTGAGTTTGTTGTTCCTGGTGTGCTCAGTAGATGTCATAATTGTGGGTGTTTGGCGGCAGAGAGTAGTGATAGCGGTAGTATGATTATAGTGAGTGATGGTGGATATCCATGAGTTGAAGGGAGGTTCTTCAGGGCAGGGAGATTGGATCACTTCCATGTTATTAGTAAGGGTGATGGTGGGTTGGGGAGATATGGTTTGACGGCTCAGTTGAGTTAACGAGGAAAGAAGTGTGGGGAAGTGGCGGTCAAAAGTGGTGAGGTGCGGGTCGGTGGCCTGTATGAGAATGGTTCCAGTTCTGTAGATGGAGATGGTGAGTTCCCCTTTGAAGGTCGAGGAGATGGTAGTGGAGATTTTTTCACCATAGGGAATGATTACTGACTTGGCAACTTGAAGGTGAAGAGAGAAGGTGGTTTTCCATTTAGCCGGGCGATTTGTGTAGAAAATGAAGTTAGTTTTTGTGTTGCCGTCCGTCGCTGTGTGGTAGTTATCTATAATGAGTGTTTCCGGGTGTTGTTTTAGAGTACTATGCTTGAAGTTCTTTTTTGCATTACTGGTCATTTTGTCTGGGTAGTTAATGGACCAGGGGTTGGGTCCGTAGCGCACAAGATTCGAGTTCCGGGTGGGGTGGGCGCATGTTTGAACAGTAGAAATTCCGAGATACAATCAGGACTCAGACCGAAGAAGAAATGCCGAGGCACAGTCCGGAATCAAGCATAAGGCAGGTTGGTAGTTATCATACAATTATATACAGTATATACACTAAACTCTAAAGTGCCCTATTAACTGCAGTGTAAAACATTTATAGCAGTGTATCTCCTAAACTCACAAGAGGTCAGGGCCACAGCAACCATGTTTTTACAGTAATCATTATTCGGCCCAGTCCAGGGGAACAACCAGGTAGATTGCAAATTATCAGATTAGGTCAGTTACATCAGATCAGTTTGGAGTCATTCCAACATGGCTGCCTCTTTGTAGGCAGCTAACCATGGAAGTCCTTTTTTTATTTCCAGTTCCCAGGCTGTTTTACCCTCTTTCTATTTCTTTAGCCTGAGCTAGCTAAGCTCTCGGCCATTTTGATTCCAATGCAGCTCAAGAGGAAAGGAAGGGGAAAAATGGCTGGGGCAGCAAAAATCTCCACCGAACTGCAAGGCCACCTCCCCAAAGGTGTCAACTGCAATCGCCTCCCCTCCTCCATCAGCAAAAACCGTGCAGCAGTCCCAGTCTTGAATCCGCCAATGCGCCGCTCCCCATTACTAGGCAGGGGGCGAACGCCATGGTAAAAAACCAAGGACTTCTCGAGTCGCGAAACTCCTGCCACTTAAGGAGGGAGGAGAGCGACCCCCCTCAGCGATCAACAAACAGAGCGTCGAACAGCAGTCTCACCGATCCGATGCTGCAGCCAATGTCATCATAACTGCTCTTGATTGTTCCCTGCTGCAGTCAGCCTCCTGTCAGGGAAACCACATGGCCACGCTGCAGCAGAACAGCTGCTGAGCCTTCAGGGGGGTGCAGGCCCCAGCCCCTCAAGCCTGGGCGAGAACCTCAAGCGAACTCCAGGTCCGCACCTGGACCATGTCTCGTCGGGCACTCCAGCCAGCCGAGCCCTCACCCATCGGCAGTGCCACCTGGGCCACACTCGAAACAAATGCCCAGCCTCACCTTGAGCAGCAGTCACCACCATCGATCCAGGGATGCGGCGAAAACCAACGACTTGCCGGGGCACCTCTCCTGTCCCTTCATGAAGCGTCCCGGTCACAGGCAGTGAGTCCTCAGTCAGATAGGTTCCCCAGCATCGGTCGAATGTTCTGATATTGGCTCGGGGGTCCGATGTAAAGGATTTGAGGCCAAACAAGGATTTCAGCTCGCTTGAGCAATCCTCAGCCTCGGAGCTGCCTCCTGGATGGAAGATGAATGTTGGCAGATTGACGGAAGCACTCGGGTGGTAGGATGGCGTTGGTTGGAAAATAAACAGCTTGGCCCATTAGTGAACGAAGAAGATGAAGGGTGGGCCAGAGAAGCAGTCACTCACACCCCCTAGGGATGGGGCATAGTATGGAAGTCCTGGCTGATTCAAAAACCCTTGTGTAAAATTCACACATTATAAAAGCAGTGAAATTATTCTGGCAGTTTCTGCTTTGCATTTGCTCGGCCATGCACCCTTGTCTCCTACAACATGATCAGCTGATTCTTTTCCAAAAGTTCCTGGGTGAAGGTTTATGGCTTCCTGGAATTTAGTAAAACTTTTCTAGGTTATACCTGGAAACGGCTACAGTTGCAGCTTTCCAGGAATGCTCCTGAAAAAAGGTCAGAAAATTCATTTTTCACCTGCAAAAATCTCCCTTGTGTCTCTGGCACCATTTCTCTCTGTCTCTCTCTCCAAGACTCTGCACTTACAAGTGGCAGAAATCATGCATGGGCTGCTGTTAAAACCATTTATTATTGACATATAGTTGACTTGGATGGCAATGATGGTTACAGTAAGAACATGACATACATCAGGCCCTCCTTGCCGGAGCTGGACACCCCTCTTCTGGAAGGCAGTCTTGTGCATACCGTTTGTCCCTAGGTGATTGGTTATGACTGGTCCACCCAGACCTCTGGTTCACTGGCCGCCGGGTACCGAAGCACTGTGGGAGGGGGAGGGGCACACGCCTCTCCCTGTCCATCAGCGAGGTTGTGTCCTCTTCATCCTGTTTTGGGTTTTGCCTTGGCTGTTTTCATTAAATGTTCATTTTAATGTTAATGTTCAGTGTTCTTGAACGTGCTGCTGCTTTTGGGACCCTCTAGATGTGCAACTCCGACTCTGCTCAACTCCTCCGTGCTGTCTTTGCATTAACTGTTAAAAACAGCCCGGATCCGCTTTTCATCCTCCCTGCCAGGCACAGTTTGAGAGGCAGGCCCCTATTAGTCGGAATGAAACCCAGTGCGCTTTCAGAAGTCCTTGAAATCCGCCAGGCTCCTGCGTAGCACATGAAAGTGAAGTTATGAAGGAGAGCTCCGGGGCAGCCGGATTTGAATCTGGAGAAGGGAAGCATGCCGCCTGTTCAGCTCCCTGCCTCCCTCCCGCAATTACACCCCTTTATCAGGAGCTTTCACACTCCAGTCGAGGCCGAGGAGATCCACCTAGAAAAGCCCCTTAATTTGCTTCAGTTTCACACCTCAAGCGCCGATGCTTTATACGCAGCGTTGATAGCTACAGACAGATTCCTCAGAGAGGTCCAACAATCACAGACACCGTTGTGCTGCTTTTGGATTATCGCGATAATGAGCTGGAGGTGCTTTGAAGTCTGGAGAAACAGCTTCAACCACCCCAATACTGAGTACAAAAGTGCTGTAGCAGTTCAATGAGCGCAGCTTTTGATAAGTGGGTAAATGTGTCTACTAGGAGCTGCCCCTCCCCCGTTTAGTACTCCATTACTGAGGCGGTGGCCTGCCTCCCAATTTATTGTATATGCAGCAGTGATGCAAGCTTCCTTAAATGTAACAGAGAAAGTAAAGTATGGACAATATCAGTACCCATTTGCATAATACATAGAGTGAATATGCAACATGTGTCTCAAAGCAAACGCAGCCAAGGCGAAAGATTAACAAATGGGAGAGGAGGGGATATGAAAATGATATTTCCACTGAGTGCCAAGCACTTGGTGCCATGCAGCATTCGCGGCGGTGCTGCCTGGCATGCCTTTTATCCCCTAATTAAACCCTGAGTGCCGTGCCAGATGAAGACGCCGCCTGCACTGCGAGGCTGCATAGTGCTTCCTGTTAGGCAGTCCAGGGAGTGGTGGCAGGGGGGCTTGCAGGGGGAGGCGAGGCTGCCCCTGCTAGAAGCAGGCATGGCCAGACCACCCGGTCGTGCCAGAGACACGACCACTGAGTGTGCCACTCCAGGAGGCCACTGCAGAGGAAATGAGTGAGTCACAGGGGAGTGAGTGCCCTGTATGAAGTAATGGTGAGAGAGAAAGAGAGACCTGCAACTGAGGCAGGGAAGGGGGGAGGTCAGTCAAAGAGTGGGTCAAGAGAGGGCAAAAGGTTGGAGATCACAGAGGGCAGTGAGGGAAAGAGCGATGAGAGTGCGGTGAAAAAGAGGATGAACGGCGGGAGGGCCTCGTGAGAGATCGAGTAGACGGGGGTGTAGAAAGAGAAAGAAAAGCCAGAGGAGGGGGTCGAGTCTAGAGAGCTAAACAGCATGAGGGATCAAAAGAGGACCCTTAATTAAAGACCACCATGAGGCAGACAGCCCACCCTACCCAACTAGTTGCCCAACTGAGCGGGGCTAGCGCTAGAAGAACTCTGATGAGAACATCAAGGCGCAGTGAGGCAGTAATTGAAAATCTAGACCCTGGCACCTAACCCCAGCACCAGCCCGTTGACTGACAGTCCCAGGTGAGAGTAAGGGGTGCTGCAAAACCCCTGACAGCACTGTGATAAGGGGATGACTTAACTGTGCTCGCAGTACCCAGGAAGAGAATAAGGTGTGACTGACTCGGGGTCAGCTCTTCCATCAGCGACAGTAAACATAACGTCTCTTTTTTTTACTATATCTGATCACACCATGACTCGCATACGGGCCTGAAAACCAATGCACTTGCTACAGTGACTTGTGTTTGACCTCAGGATCATAATTTAAAAGCCTGTTGGTCTACTCAGCCTTTCATCCTTCCGAGATCGATAAAATGAGTACCACTGCTGATTTAGCAATAAACATCTCCTATTAAGTAACAAGATACCCCTGAAGGTGCATTTCACAAATGCACATAATATGAAAAGCTATCTCAACTGAGCAGAGCAAGAATGTACTTGTTTGCATTTCACGACATATATCGGGTTGTGTAGGGTAAACCGTGAAGTTCAACGTTCCTTTTACAGTCAGCATTTATAAAGCTGTTTACCATAGGTGTTTATGCATCATATTGCGCACCTGATTATTTGATGAGTCACTTATTTACCTCACACTCCTCTTTACTACTCTATGCCTCCGCGGAGCTCTCTGCCTCTCCCGCTATATAAAAACAAATAAACTGGCTTGCCAGAACAGAAACCCATAAACACAAGCCGAATCCGACTTCATTCTGTGATGTAACCCCGGAGTCTTCCACACAGCCAGCCCCCCTACAGCCAAAGGCATTACGATTTTATATCAGCGACATAACAGGAGCCATACCGATTCCAATAACACACGTTGTCTGTCTATAGGTCGGTTCCACCAGTACGCCCTACCCTTTAACCAGGAGCACACAACCTGCATCGGCAGGTGCGCTGGGACTCCGGTGCCCGTGTTTTACAGTCAATAACGTGTGCACTGGACCAGGTATCCTCCCATAACATGGAGTTCTGTTTCCAAAACAAGGCGCCGAGGTAGCCCTGAACGCTGGAAGCCGCCAGTGATTTATAGAGCCGAAAGTAGCACTTAATGAGCTCTAAACAATCGAAATCTGTCTTGGAAATGTTTAGAGGGGGAAGTGCTGGGAACAGGCGCCCTTGGAATCCCTGTGCGCCGTGGCTCGTCTGCTTCATGGCTGTTGTGAAAACTTTTCTTATCCGCTTGTTTATTTAACAAGCAGATAAGAAAATTCTTCACGAGGGCTGTGAAGCACACAGAGAAAAAAAAAGCTCGCCATCTGTTTTCATTCAGCCTCTTGTTAGAATTGGCTTAAGTCGTGATTAATGTTTTTTCAGTGCTTTTGGTTTACAGGCTGTCACATGGGCTGAGTGAAAACAGATGCGCTTGTCACGATGGGCGGCATCACAAAACTGCAAGGGCATCAACAAAAGTGACAGCCAGCAAACCAAAAGCACGGAAAAAACATTAATCACGACCTAAGCCAATTTCAAACGGTCGAGACACAGGGGCGTGGATTAACGCTCCCCTTCTTACAGTGTTTACAATAGCCCTCGCAGGGCGAGGAGCGCATGCGCGCTCTGACGCCAGGCGAGGCCGAAAAATGTAGGCTTTTCTAGAATGTTTGCAAGAGTACTCCAGGCGATATATAATGTACAGGTGTGCATGTGGAAATGGTTTTGTATTAGTGCAGCTGTAGTTATATATTTTCTTGTTCACACAGAGAAAATATATGGCGAGAATGTTACAAATCTATAAGTAATTATAATTTTGGAAATTCTGTTTTGTGAATTAAAAACTGAATGCTCGCTCATGAGTCACACAATGTACGCAATATTGACTGTCTTGACCCTCACACAAAGAGACAACACACCACCTCTGACTCCAATAGACACAGTCTCCTAAATACACGCGATACCGCTGAGAGCCAGGGAGATAAAACACATTCACACGCGTGCCCCACACCAGACCAACAGCCATCACTAGCACGCAAGGCATATGCACCAACCCCAGGAAAGCTACGTCCGGGGTGTCCAAGAGCCAGTTCCACGGTCCAGACCCATTCCATATTAAGTATTATTTTGTCACTGTTTTGTTATAACCCGCCTCCACAGTTCAATGGCATACCATATTAGATACAAGGAGAACACAGATGCACAGCGTAAATAATAGACACTAACTGCGTATGCTTGAGGCAAGCTAACCAATAATGGACAGCATATTACGCAGATAAGTAAAGATGTTAAATTAAAGAAAAACTGTAAATGGACCAAAGCAAAATGTAAATTACGACTGGTATGAGTGCCAGAAAGGCCTATGTAGACAGACATTATGCAATGCAATTACTCGAATAATTGTACAGTCTGTGCACGCTTGATAAACTGTGAAAGTTCAATAAAAACGTATTTTAAAAGAAAATGAGTCACTCAATTTACTGAAAGTTGGACTGCAAACTTTGAAACTGAGAACCAGGTTTGAATCCCAGCCTCGGCTTAACATTGTGCATATACAATTGGCAGGTTATGGAATATGTTTAACATTTCTTTCTGATACTCTGGCTTGGCTTTCATATAATTCAAGTATGGATGTCTCTACCTACCTATGGTGGTAACCCCAACTAGGGTGGGTTTCATTCAGAGGAATTTAGAGGTACACCTTGAGACGTTTAGAGTGGTTTTTCATCATTGAAGTACGCTATCTTCACCTTGATGGGTAAGGCAACTTAATTCAAAATAATTTCTTTAACAAAGGTATTTATGTCCTTCAAAAATCCTCATACATATTCTCGGAGGACTACATTGGTAAGGAAGATTTTGCCATCATACTTTGTTGCGGATTTCAACAATCTGTAGAATCTTGCAACTCCACCAAAGTTAATTGGTGCATAAACAGGGCATGATCTGTCCTACATAAGGGATTGTTATTGACATCACAATTAGTGGTGATTAACTCAAGGTCTTGCTCACCACAGGATAAAACTCTGTTACAGCTGGAGAAATTAGCAATGCAAACTCACACTTTTCAGCACCCTATTTAGGGTGTGGGTTTTTTTTGATGGATTTTACATCTAGTATATTAAATGCCTTGAAGTTGAGACTATCTTTATGGTATGTAAAAGGCAGAGTACTTGAGCTGTCACTATGGTTTGGAAGAATGCTTGAGGAATTGTTTCAGAAAAAGGACTATCACTCATGGGATGGTCTAATGATTTAAAAATCAGTAAATCTAATGAAGGGCGATAAATTGAAGTTAGTTGCAAGGCGAAGTTAAGAATTTGAGCTGGCAAACTCTAAGTGCTTTAGGTAACTCCTGGTGTAGCAGGCATTGAGAACGATAAATGACCACTCCATTGGAAGCCAGAGATCTCATGAAGTTACAAAAAATACCACAAACAGAGCCTGTAAGATTTTGTGGATGATTTGAAAAGAACTGGTCACCTTTGATGAGACAGAATAAAAGGAGGCATTGACTCATTCTAGTAAGGTGGCTATGTAGTTAACACTGATTGATTGTTTAATGTCTTAGGAAATTATATTTGCTGTATCATCAAAGAAATACCCTGGCCCAAATGGGTCTGATTTCAGATCCAATTTGTATCAGATGCAAGTTTAATGAAAGCACCTTTTATCATCATATTTGGGAATGCTCTGCACTGTGTAGTTTGAGGGGGCACCCATGCCGAACTGGTGGTCAATGGAACACAATTCAATCTTGTATCACTTTGTGGCAAAAATTCAAAAGGGGAAGCTACAGAAGTATCCAAATAGAAGAAGGTATTGGCTAACATGGGGCTGATTTTGTCAAAGCAACATTGCAAAAGTTTGGATAGCATGCAAGTGGTGAGTCCACTTGAGTGGGGTCAGGGTGTGGACTGGAGTTGGATATTGAGAATTCAGAGCTGTGATGTCCAAGAAAAGGATATGATTAGAAACTATGGGGAGGATGTTTAATAGGTTAGCTGAGTGGCGGCTGAGGTCCCTCCCAAAGCATATTGTTACTGGTATTTCACGTGTTCTAACACTATGTAATATAGCATTATGTGTCTGTGAGCATATGGGTGGTGAGATTGCAAGGTTAGTCCTATTGAATCTAGTAGTTTCTGCATCAACAGAGACTAAGCACTTTTTTTGTGACTTTTTCTAATTTAACTAAATGTAATCTATATCTATTGTTGAACACAGATTATTTGGTGTGAATATCACGAAAATGATTTCTATACAGGTTGATATGTGTGATTGAAAACTAGGAGCCCTAACATTAATTTGCTGGGCACACACATCTTGCAGTGTCTGTTATGAATGTGTCATTGCCCAGACCTCTATAGTTTGTGTAAGTAGATTCCTCCTTCCTCATCATCTGTCCATTCCCTGGGGAAGAAAGGTGTCAAGTTCCACTTTTATGTCCTCTTCCTATAAGACTAAGGTCTTCTAGTGCAGTAGCAGTATGAGGAGCTATCCTTCATCAATACAAGAATAATATTGAAAGACATCATACCCTAGCAAGAACCACTGTACCTACCTGGCTGATCTGCAAGATAGGAGGTAAGTTGAATCTCCTCGTACACAAAAAGACAATCAGTGTCTTTTGGAGTTTTCATTCACATGTTAAAGACATGGCATTGTGTTACTGAGACTTTGAAGCTGGACTGGATAGTCTTAATGCCTCTTTCTGTTGATTGGGATACACTGAAAAAAGGAACAGTTTGGGTAGGTTTTCCACTGATAGGGGGAGCTTGGGACCCTTTTTCACTGTGCAAGCCCATGCTCAGAATGAAGAATCGGACAGCTGAATTATTATTTTACCATTCTTGATAAAGGTTAAGAAAGGTGCTCTCCTGGAAATCTTTTGTCATATATCAGAAGATATGTTGCAAGTGCTGGGAGGAGGTAGAAAGGGATCTTGGAAGGCATAGGCCTGGAAATCGCTACCGGCCATTGTCGTGTTACCTCTATCACTTGGGACATTTATTGGATACAAGTCCCATATACCAGAAAATAGATTGAGGGCTTTGGTTATTCTCCTCTGTATCATCAACTCAATTATTACAATAGTGAAAGATGTTTGTCTCCTGGCAACTCACAGGAAGAAAAGGGAACAAGTACTGCTCTGTTAAGACAACATGTTTAAATGCTCCATGATGCTAACTGGTGCTAATCTAACAGCATCATTCTCCGAATAATGTAAAATATTAAGGTCCAAAGAAACATAGCATGCTAAGTTGCCTTCAAGAAAAACAAGTATACCCAGTTGAAACTGGTTATTTTTTTATTATTAATAGAATAATTTTCTAATTGACAATAAGGACACTATGTCCCACATTTGGATGTCGGTCGGAAAGCCTCCAACCACCCAGGTTTGATTTCCAACCTTCTAATAACAATGTAGGTAGTCAGAATTCAAACTGGCCGGTCATTCGGCCAACCAGAAACCACAACATAATCTCTATGGATGGTGTTTCCGCCGTACAAATTATAATGTTGGTTTGAGACAGGCTTCGGGCTCTAGTCTTTTTGACATGAGAAGCCTGTCTGAAAGTGACTTTGGGAGCCTGTAGCAAGACCCCCTTTTCCCTGCGGCCTCCGGTTGGGGGCCATGGGGGGCCTATGGTTCTTACACCAAAACTGTGTCTGCGGGATTTAAGGCCTGCCCAACATCATAATCAGGGTCTATATATGTGTGTGTGTGTGTGTGTGTGCACACTTCTTCAGTCTCACTAACTCCCTGGCCCTGGTGGCAGCAATGTGCAGTGAGCATGAATGCAAAAGAATATCAAAGGTCCACAAATCCCATATTGTGGTGCAAAGAAGAGCACACTCCAAAGTCACCTTGGCCACCGAAACCAACCGCCAGACGTGTTGGGTTTTCTAGGCCCCCACCATTGCGATGCTGCGGCATTTCCTTGTCAAATAAAATTATAGGGAAATTATATTTGGGGTGCGTGTTTCATCCCATTGCACCATGGGATTTGTGGACCTTTGAGATATATATATATATAGATCAACACCGTAGAAGGCAGTTCGCCAAAACGCGTTTGTTGCTGGCCATTGGAGAATAGAGTTTTCCTTTTACTTCCCCGAGAGTGCGAAAATTCTTTCACAATTGAGGCGAATAGAGCGGGTATATATATATATATATATATATATATATATATATATATAGATAGTTATAGTTACAACCTAGTTTCCATAGGAAATCTCAAAATTCTATTTTGAATAACTTTGGCGCCGGTTGACGAATCCTCACGAAATTTTCAAAACTAATGGGGCGCTCCGTTCAGCTCCTACCCTGAAAGTCTCGGGTTGATTCGTCAAGCGGGCGCCGAGAAAAAGGGGGGGTCCCAAAACGCGTTTTCCCCATGCATTTTTCCATAGGACCTTTAGACACAGCTACAGCCCGAACGTCTGAACAGAATTACGTGGAATTTGGCAGAGAGGTAGCCATAAGGTCAAGGAAGTGCCTTTTGCAGGTCTGCTGTAAATCCGTTCAGTAGTTCCTGTGAAAATCAAAAGTAAAATCGTATACATATCTGGGCGGAGCCTAACCACACATCTCATTGTGAGATCTGATTGGCTGTCAGCACTTCATCCAAGAAGTGTTGGCA
Organism: Triturus cristatus; assembly: GCF_964204655.1. NCBI lineage: Eukaryota > Metazoa > Chordata > Amphibia > Caudata > Salamandridae > Triturus > Triturus cristatus. The sequence goes on from NC_140582.1 coordinate 590,143,438, forward strand.
GCCATCTTGGGACCAATATACATGATAAAACCTCATTAAAAAGCATTGCAGTTAATAGAAGGCTTTAAGACTTTAGTTACATTATAAATCATTTGTTGATGGTACCATACTCATTTTAGGAATTGTGGTATGTTCTAAGGTAATTTTACCATGTGAAAAAGCCTTCTGCTGGGATATCATGAATCATGTTTGAGAGAAAACTATTTTCACATGCTTTTCCCACAGAGGTTTGGAAGGTGATCTATAAGCTAAACTGAGAGGATATTTTCTGTAAATTCACATTATCTTTCTCAGTCATGTGAGAATGAAGTCTGACATTCTCAGTAAAACATGTACATCCAACAAGGGCAGAGACTGTCAGTTGATTCCTTTGTGTTCTACTGCAGCTTCCCAGAGTGTTCCAAAGAACAACTAGAGCGCTAATAGTCTTACTTATGACAAAGGTATGGCACACCTGAAGCCATCTTGATTGGAATAAAGTGGTAACATTTAAAACATTTAATTTGCAAAGGAACAAAATGAGGGGGTTCATTTGGCCATAGAAATTATGATTAGTGCTGCAGAAAGAAAACTTAGGGCACATTTTGACTTCTCAAATCCTCTTCTATTTCATTAAAAAGTTCTGACATGCAGACTGAAACATGCACTTTGAATACCAGCAGCAGACTTCCATGGTGAGCAGTAGCTTTGCTACAGTGATCTAATGAGGAACTAGAGTGCTACCATTCAGAATTTATGGCAAATGTGTCACATCTGAATGCCTTCTTGATGGAACCAAAGTAAACAAGCATTGAAAATGCAATAGGTCTCGCCCTCGTTTAAGTTAAAGCAATTCTGTTTATAATTAGGTGGCTTTTTAGCTTTGCTTTTATTAGTGTTTTTCAAAAATTCATATACATACCATGCATATGTATGCATATATGTATATGTATATGTTTGCATGAATTTATATTTATATAGATATGCAGATTATATGTTTATATATGTATGTATATATATATATATATATATATATTACCTACTGGCGGTCGCCAGTAGGTAGTTATAGTTAGGACCACGTTTCCATAGGAAAACCTCAACATTCTATTTTGAATAACTTTGGCGCCGGTCGACGAATCCTCGCGAATTTCTCAAAATAGGTGGGGCGCTACGCTCCGCTCCTACCCTGAAAGTCTCGGGGGGATCCGTCAAGCGGGGGCTGAGATAAAAGGGGGGTCCCAAAACGCGTTTTTCCCATGCATTTTTCCATAGGACCTTTAGAACGAGCTACAGCCTGAACGGCTGAACAGAATTACTCAAAATTTGGCAGAGAGGTAGTCCCTAGGTCAAGGAAGTGCCTTTTGTAGGTTTGGTGTAAATCTGTTCAGTAGATTCTGAGAAAATAGCCTTTAAATCAATATATATATCTGAGCCCGCTTACGGTACGCTTACCGTACGCTTACGGTAAGCGTACGGTGGCGTGCGCGAGCGCGATTCTGATTGGCTCTTAGATCTTAGTAAACATTCGAATCGGCCGAAACCAGGAAGCGGCGGCCGCCATTTTGTGTATTTCACTCTGAAAAAAAAGAGTGAAAACAAGGAAAGGGGGCAATGAGGAGAGTTACAGACCCCCTAACAATTGTAAGGGGGTCAAAGAAGGACAGAAAAGTACTAAAAAAACATTTATTGATTTTAAAAAAAATCACGGGGTACGCGTACGGTAAGCTTACGGTAAGCGTACGGTAAAAAAAATAAAAATAAATAAATGAAAAGCAGATTTAAGAGTTTAGAAATTAGGGAGCTCTAAAAAGAGCTGTTGTGTTTATGGAGTCATTTTTTTAGTGGTACCTACAAGTAAGTACCGATGCAGAGTCTAAGGTTCAAGAGGAAGACTCTGTTCCCTTCATCATTGAAGTGCACACCATCTCCTCTATAAATGTCTTGCATGTCGTAACGCAAGTTGTTGTGGTAAATGGCACCCATACCATAGTCACGGAGGAAAGCAGAAACAGATTTGTTGACGTGCTTTCTTGCTTTGTCAATCTGTGGACAGAAATGATTGGACCAGTTCCATTTTTGCCTTTGGCATATGTTGGAAAACACAAAGGCAGTTTTAGGGAAAAGTGTAAACAGTTGTGCAAAGGTGTCCTTCATAAGCATTTCCAGACCTACCCCAGTCAAAGTGCCTAGGTCATTGCCACCACAGTGCACTATTATGAGGTCAGGGTGTTGGATTTGAATGAAGGATTTCACCAATGGCATCAATTGGTGCCACTTTAACCCTCTCTGACCAATCCATTTAATGTCTTCATTTGGCAAAGCAAGGTCTCTCACCATATCTGTTTTCTCTGCAAACTTTTCACTCCAGAAGACATAGCTGTGCCCTACAATCCACACTGTGAACATCTTCAAAGGAGAACTGGATGCACTCAGGAGGTGTCTTTCAGTAGAATGGCAATATGAAAAGAAAGACAGTTTGGAAATGGAGGCATACATATTTTTTACAAAACAAAAAGAACTGATTGGCTGTTTCATACCATTCTAGAAAAAAAACTAGGCTGTATGTGAAAATTAATACAAGCATGTTTTGTATTGGTACAAAAAAATGTGTAACCAAAGAACAGTACTATGGATTTGCTGATAGGTTTGAAAAGTCAAGCACTCTTGCTCTGTGGAATTGAAACATTGTGTGTCGAACTTCTGACCTAACTGCACACAGCAGTGTTCCATGAGCTGTTGCTATGGTAGCAGGCAGAAGTCAAGTTGGGGGAAGGGTACTAGGCAGAAGTCAAGTTGGGGGCAGGGTACTTTTGGAAAAGGGTTGGTTTTCAACCAATAGAAATGTGTCATTACATTTGAAAAAAAGGGGGAAGCACTGAGATTTGAAACTTACATGTATATGTGTGGAAAAATAGAGGGAAAGTTTGCCATTATCTGGTTCTGCTGAGAGGAGAGAGGTGAACACAACAGAGATCCTGGCTCTGATATTCTGCTGTTTGAGTGTCACATTTCTTTCACAACTAACTAATTTTAAAGGTGAGTTTACAGTTTGAGAGGGGATGTATGTGGTAACTTAAGAAATGAATAATAGAAATGGGAATTGTTTTTGTTGTAGTTACACATGGTGGTTTCATAATGTGTCAGTCTGTAAAAGTGATTTTCACTTGGCCCGAAAAAAAAAGAGCAGTAAGTGTGCTTTCAAATTGGCAAAGAAATTTCGTTTTGGCACTAATGTGAAAACATGACTCTGTGTGCATAGAAGAATTATAGGCAGAGATTTATTGCGTCTTGCTCTGGTGATTTCACAGTTGCAGTAGATGGAAAAGAGGAGCGAATTTTTGGGGGAAGAAGCAGAGGCTTAGCACACACCCATGTGTTTGCCATGTATAGTCATGCACAGTAATTAGAAGCGAGTGGGGTTTTCAGGTTTAAGTCTGTAATGCAAATACATTCAGCATCACTAAGGCTGGTTGCCCCTGCTGGAGTGTAGGCAGTCACAGAGAATACACACGGTGGTGGTCTGAAAAAAAAACAGCTTGGACATGTGCATTTAAATAAATTTAAAAAAAAGGTTTCAGAATGTGTCAGTCTGTAAAAGTGATTTCAAATTGTAAAAAGAGATTTTCACTTGGCCCGAAAAAAAAAGAGCAGTAAGTGTGCTTTCAAATTGGCAAAGAAATTTCGTTTTGGCACTAATGTGAAAACATGACTCTGTGTGCATAGAAGAATTATAGGCAGGGATTTATTGCGTCTTGCTCTGGTGATTTCACAGTTGCAGTAGATGGAAAGGGGGAGCGAATTTTTGGGGGAAGAAGCAGAGGCTTAGCACACACCCATGTGCTTGCCATGTATAGTCATGCAAAGTAATTAGAAGCGAGTGGGGTTTTCAGGTTTAAGTCTGTAATGCAAATACATTCAGCATCACTAAGGCTGGTTGCCCCTGCTGGAGTGTAGGCAGTCACAGAGAATACACACGGTGGTGGTCTGAAAAAAAAACAGCTTGGACATGTGCATTTAAATAAAATTAAAAAAAAGGTTTCAGAATGTGTCAGTCTGTAAAAGTGATTTCAAATTGTAAAAAGAGATTTTCACTTGGCCCGAAAAAAAAAGAGCAGTAAGTGTGCTTTCAAATTGGCAAAGAAATTTCGTTTTGGCACTAATGTGAAAACATGACTCTATGTGCATGGAAGAATTATAGGCAGAGATTTATTGCGTCTTGCTCTGGTGATTTCACAGTTGCAGTAGATGGAAAGGGGGAGCGAATTTTTGGGGGAAGAAGCAGAGGCTTAGCACACACCCATGTGCTTGCCATGTATAGTCATGCACAGTAATTAGAAGCGAGTGGGGTTTTCAGGTTTAAGTCTGTAATGCAAATACATTCAGCATCACTAAGGCTGGTTGCCCCTGCTGGAGTGTAGGCAGTCACAGAGAATACACACGGTGGTGGTCTGAAAAAAAAACAGCTTGGACATGTGCATTTAAATAAATTTAAAAAAAAGGTTTCAGAATGTGTCAGTCTGTAAAAGTGATTTCAAATTGTAAAAAGAGATTTTCACTTGGCCCGAAAAAAAAAGAGCAGTAAGTGTGCTTTCAAATTGGCAAAGAAATTTCGTTTTGGCACTAATGTGAAAACATGACTCTGTGTGCATAGAAGAATTATAGGCAGAGATTTATTGCGTCTTGCTCTGGTGATTTCACAGTTGCAGTAGATGGAAAAGAGGAGCGAATTTTTGAGGGAAGAAGCAGAGGCTTAGCACACACCCATGTGCTTGCCATGTATAGTCATGCACAGTAATTAGAAGCGAGTGGGGTTTTCAGGTTTAAGTCTGTAATGCAAATACATTCAGCATCACTAAGGCTGGTTGCCCCTGCTGGAGTGTAGGCAGTCACAGAGAATACACACGGTGGTGGTCTGAAAAAAAAACAGCTTGGACATGTGCATTTAAATAAATTTAAAAAAGAGGTTTCAGAATGTGTCAGTCTGTAAAAGTGATTTCAAATTGTAAAAAGAGATTTTCACTTGGCCCGAAAAAAAAAGAGCAGTAAGTGTGCTTTCAAATTGGCAAAGAAATTTCGTTTTGGCACTAATGTGAAAACATGACTCTGTGTGCATAGAAGAATTATAGGCAGAGATTTATTGCGTCTTGCTCTGGTGATTTCACAGTTGCAGTAGATGGAAAGGGGGAGCGAATTTTTGGGGGAAGAAGCAGAGGCTTAGCACACACCCATGTCTTTGCCGTGTATAGTCATGCACAGTATTTACAAGCCAGTGGGGTTTTCAGGTTTAAGTCTGTAATGCAAATACATTCAGCATCACTAAGGCTGGTTGCCCCTGCTGGAGTGTAGGCAGTCACAGAGAATACACACGGTGGTGGTCTGAAAAAAAAACAGCTTGGAAATGTGCATTTAAATAAATTTAAAAAAAAGGTTTCAGAATGTGTCAGTCTGTAAAAGTGATTTCAAATTGTAAAAAGAGATTTTCACTTGGCCCGAAAAAAAAAGAGCAGTAAGTGTGCTTTCAAATTGGCAAAGAAATTTCGTTTTGGCACTAATGTGAAAACATGACTCTGTGTGCATAGAAGAATTATAGGCAGAGATTTATTGCGTCTTGCTCTGGTGATTTCACAGTTGCAGTAGATGGAAAAGAGGAGCGAATTTTTGGGGGAAGAAGCAGAGGCTTAGCACACACCCATGTCCTTGCCGTGTATAGTCATGCACAGTATTTACAAGCCAGTGGGGTTTTCAGGTTTAAGTCTGTAATGCAAATACATTCAGCATCACTAAGGCTGGTTGCCCCTGCTGGAGTGTAGGCAGTCACAGAGAATACACACGGTGGTGGTCTGAAAAAAAAACAGCTTGGAAATGTGCATTTAAATAAATTTAAAAAAAAGGTTTCAGAATGTGTCAGTCTGTAAAAGTGATTTCAAATTGTAAAAAGAGATTTTCACTTGGCCCGAAAAAAAAAGAGCAGTAAGTGTGCTTTCAAATTGGCAAAGAAATTTCGTTTTGGCACTAATGTGAAAACATGACTCTGTGTGCATAGAAGAATTATAGGCAGAGATTTATTGCGTCTTGCTCTGGTGATTTCACAGTTGCAGTAGATGGAAAAGAGGAGCGAATTTTTGGGGGAAGAAGCAGAGGCTTAGCACACACCCATGTGCTTGCCATGTATAGTCATGCAAAGTAATTAGAAGCGAGTGGGGTTTTCAGGTTTAAGTCTGTAATGCAAATACATTCAGCATCACTAAGGCTGGTTGCCCCTGCTGGAGTGTAGGCAGTCACAGAGAATACACACGGTGGTGGTCTGAAAAAAAAACAGCTTGGACATGTGCATTTAAATAAATTTAAAAAAAAGGTTTCAGAATGTGTCAGTCTGTAAAAGTGATTTCAAATTGTAAAAAGAGATTTTCACTTGGCCCGAAAAAAAAAGAGCAGTAAGTGTGCTTTCAAATTGGCAAAGAAATTTCGTTTTGGCACTAATGTGAAAACATGACTCTGTGTGCATAGAAGAATTATAGGCAGAGATTTATTGCGTCTTGCTCTGGTGATTTCACAGTTGCAGTAGATGGAAAGGGGGAGCGAATTTTTGGTGGAAGAAGCAGAGGCTTAGCACACACCCATGTGCTTGCCATGTATAGTCATGCACAGTAATTAGAAGCGAGTGGGGTTTTCAGGTTTAAGTCTGTAATGCAAATACATTCAGCATCACTAAGGCTGGTTGCCCCTGCTGGAGTGTAGGCAGTCACAGAGAATACACACGGTGGTGGTCTGAAAAAAAAACAGCTTGGACATGTGCATTTAAATAAATTTAAAAAAAAGGTTTCAGAATGTGTCAGTCTGTAAAAGTGATTTCAAATTGTAAAAAGAGATTTTCACTTGGCCCGAAAAAAAAAGAGCAGTAAGTGTGCTTTCAAATTGGCAAAGAAATTTCGTTTTGGCACTAATGTGAAAACATGACTCTGTGTGCATAGAAGAATTATAGGCAGAGATTTATTGCGTCTTGCTCTGGTGATTTCACAGTTGCAGTAGATGGAAAGGGGGAGCGAATTTTTGGTGGAAGAAGCAGAGGCTTAGCACACACCCATGTGCTTGCCATGTATAGTCATGCACAGTAATTAGAAGCGAGTGGGGTTTTCAGGTTTAAGTCTGTAATGCAAATACATTCAGCATCACTAAGGCTGGTTGCCCCTGCTGGAGTGTAGGCAGTCACAGAGAATACACACGGTGGTGGTCTGAAAAAAAAACAGCTTGGACATGTGCATTTAAATAAATTTAAAAAAAAGGTTTCAGAATGTGTCAGTCTGTAAAAGTGATTTCAAATTGTAAAAAGAGATTTTCACTTGGCCCGAAAAAAAAAGAGCAGTAAGTGTGCTTTCAAATTGGCAAAGAAATTTCGTTTTGGCACTAATGTGAAAACATGACTCTGTGTGCATAGAAGAATTATAGGCAGAGATTTATTGCGTCTTGCTCTGGTGATTTCACAGTTGCAGTAGATGGAAAGGGGGAGCGAATTTTTGGGGGAAGAAGCAGAGGCTTAGCACACACCCATGTGCTTGCCATGTATAGTCATGCACAGTAATTAGAAGCGAGTGGGGTTTTCAGGTTTAAGTCTGTAATGCAAATACATTCAGCATCACTAAGGCTGGTTGCCCCTGCTGGAGTGTAGGCAGTCACAGAGAATACACACGGTGGTGGTCTGAAAAAAAAACAGCTTGGACATGTGCATTTAAATAAATTTAAAAAAAAGGTTTCAGAATGTGTCAGTCTGTAAAAGTGATTTCAAATTGTAAAAAGAGATTTTCACTTGGCCCGAAAAAAAAAGAGCAGTAAGTGTGCTTTCAAATTGGCAAAGAAATTTCGTTTTGGCACTAATGTGAAAACATGACTCTGTGTGCATAGAAGAATTATAGGCAGAGATTTATTGCGTCTTGCTCTGGTGATTTCACAGTTGCAGTAGATGGAAAGGGGGAGCGAATTTTTGGGGGAAGAAGCAGAGGCTTAGCACACACCCATGTGCTTGCCATGTATAGTCATGCACAGTAATTAGAAGCGAGTGGGGTTTTCAGGTTTAAGTCTGTAATGCAAATACATTCAGCATCACTAAGGCTGGTTGCCCCTGCTGGAGTGTAGGCAGTCACAGAGAATACACACGGTGGTGGTCTGAAAAAACAGCTTGGTTTCATAATGTGACAGTTTGTAAAAGAGATTTTCACTTGCCCAAAAAAAAGAGCAGTTTGTGTGCATTCAAATTGGCAAAGAAATTTCGTTTTGTGACTATTGTGAAAAGAAATGTAGTAATATATTTAAATACAATAAAGGATTTTTTTTTTAGTTTTTTTCAGGTATTACTGAAGAACAGTGAACAAAATTTAAGATGCCTACAAAATCTCGAGTTCAAAAAACGCTAAAAAAAAAACTATATTTGAAGACAACTGGAGGACCAAAGTTAGTAGAAGATGCTGATGTTGGGAAAAAGAAAAAATCTTCTGGTAAGCAAAAAAAACAATTTCTAAACAAAATATTCAAAACAAAGAAAAATATACAAAATGTCTGTTCTCGGAAAAATGTAACAAAACATAGAGAACAGCAAAAAAATGAGAATTTAGTTAATGCAAATATACCTTCTGCAATTGAAAAGTTTAACATAAACAGAAAAACAGCATTTAAAGAGATACGTAGAAAAATGTTTCAGAGAAGAGTTATGTCCAATTTGATAAAGGATATAAAGAAATATAAGCAAAAGGCTAAATATTACAAGAGAAAAAAAGAAAGTGAAGCCATTGCAGCAAAAGCATTAGAATTAAAAAGGAAACTATTCATATTAATTTTGAATAGGATGCGTACATTAGATAAAATGGTTAATGTACTGAAATCACAAAGCAAAAGCAAAAGAGTAGTGAACAGAACAAACTTTTGTAAAGTGTTTTTAGGAAAGTGGATGCATAGTTCAAGTAGTGAACCTTTTTTTAATGAAGAGAGCTATTTTCAAAGTAATAGTTTGCTGCATGCAGTTGACACCAGAGGTCGTTCATACGAAGTAAAAAATGGTTGCATAATGGAGAAGGAGATAATGGTTCCAAGAGATGAGGTACAAGTGTTGGCAGATGAGGCAATGGGGAGACGTCCTAAAGCCCCAGTGTACACTTGGAATTGTAGTAGTATTTGCACTGTGCGTCAGGAATCTATTGACAGATTTCGAGAGTTTCTAAGAGAATATAGTAAAAAAAGTGTAAAACAAAAGATTAAGGTGCTTCAAAGTCTGGATCCATGCAGAGTGAGAGAGAATACTGGTTTGCAGGGTCATTCTCTTGCTTGTCTATCTAGAAAAGTGTGCAATAGTGTTTTCCATCATTTTAGGATGCTGGCTGTTCATCATACTGAAATGAGAAAGTTTGTGAGACGGTTGTATTTTGCCAAAAGTCCAGCAATAAAGTTAAATGAATTGAATAGGGCTCTGTTCCGAGGAACGGTATCAGATGTAGAGAAGGTTGTTGATGAAATTCAGTTTTGTTACTTTGGTCCTGAACAAAACAGTGCAGAGAAGGACACAGTAAATGAGGCAGAAGTGGAAGAGAATGTAGAACCTTGTGTAAGTAAGACATTTAATGATCACATAACAAAATTTGCAATAATCTCTAATGAAAGACCAAATGTTACTTGTATTTGTTGCCGCAGAACTCATTATAGAAAACAAACTAGGAATGTTGATCTCTACAGAAAGAGTGAAAATGAAGATAATTATAAGTGGATGGATTTTGCCACATATATATTTCTTGAAAATTGTTTTGAATTGGGTGAAGATCAGCGTATTTGTAAATACTGCTACAACAAGTTAGAGGAAAATAGAATGCCGACCAGAGCTGTACATAATAATTTAGAATTGGATGCTATTCCTGCTGAACTTTCTGAATTAAATACATATGAGTCTATACTCATTCAATGTGTTCATCCGTTCCAGACCATAGTACGTATGGAGCCCAAAACTGGTAAATTACCTCCTTCAGATTTACTGAGAGGTTTAAAAGGTAGAGTGGTGTATTTGCCCTTGGATTTGAAAAAAAATATGGAAACTATTGATGCGGATACTTTGGAAACTGAACCATTAATTATCCTGGTTAATGGTGTACCTACAAAGAATAAGAAGATTTGGCAGGAGCTGGTAGATGTGCGGAAAGTACAAAGAGCAAATTTGTATTTGAAAAAAAATAACAAATGGTATGAATCAATTTATATAGAAGAAGAAGAAGAAGAAGAAGATTTACAAGGAGACACAGAAACACCAACTGGACAAATTGAAAAAGTGGACAAGTCAAAGGAAGAAGAAATTTATGAACATTTTAGCATACATCCTCTCCATTCGAAAGAAGTTATGGGAGACAATATTGATCTCTTTCAGATGAAGAAAGCAAAAGGAAATCCCGTGAGTGTATGGGAGGAGAGCTTGGAAGCTCGATGTTTTCCCCAGCTGTTTCCTAAAGGAAAAGGAGGACGATACGATGAACGTCCAGAACAGATTCCAGCTTCAGAGTATCGAACTACAAGACTATATGCTGAAGATCCCAGATTTCGACAAAGTATTCCTTATTTGTTCCATCTTTTATTTGAAAGCGACTTGTCTGCACTGTCTTATGCAGTAAATCACATTTTAAAAAGTGGAGTACATTTACAAAATGTGTCTGCTAAGGATTTTATGGAGAAAGTGCAGCACCGAGATGATCATTTGGAAACACAACTGATCAATCTGATGGCTTGTCAGCGTGGGACAAATGAATATTGGTACCGACGCCATGGTGAACTAAAATGCATGTTACGCAATTTAGGAACACCAACATGGTTCCTTACCCTAAGCTGTGCCGAGTACGCTTGGGATGATTTACTGGATTTTCTACGAGAGGCCAATTCAAACATTAAAAACATCGAATACAAGACAGCAGGAGAACTGTGCTCATTGGATCCGGTTAATGTTTGCAGATATTTCAATCATAGATTTGAGGCTATGATGTCCTTCATCTGCAATAAAAAAAATCCACCTCTTGGAGAAGTAGTGGATTTCTTTTGGAGAAAAGAGTACCAGGCAAGAGGTGCTCCTCATATTCATATGCTGCTGTGGATCAAGGATGCCCCAAAGTTTGGAACTGATACTGATGAAGCAGTGTTATCTTACATTGAAGAATATGCAACATGTGCTATACCTAAAAGCACAGAAGAGAACAAGTTAAAGGAGCAAGTTCTACGTTTCCAAAGTCATCGGTGTGGAAAATACTGTCGACGGAAATACAAGAGCAAAGAAAAATACTACACTAAATGTCGATTTGGATTTCCTAGACCTGTTCTTACAAATGGAAGAGTCAACAGTTTTATGTCAGCTGTGAGACATACTATCACAAGAAAATCACCTAAGAATACCTACAACCTTAAAAGAAAAGAAGAATCAAAAAATATAAATGACTACAACCCAGTCATTTTATCCATGTGGAACGCTAACATGGATATACAGTATGTTGCTGACAATTCCATTGCTGTTGCTCGATATGTAACGTCTTACATTACGAAATCAGAAAAAACAGAATTGAAGGAAATGTGGGAAGAGATTTCTCACGAGAAGACTGTCAGTAAGAAGCTGTACAGTTTCAGTTTGAAGATGTTATCGCATCGAGAAATTGGATCCTACGAATGTTCAGATAGGTTATCTTCTGCAAGTCTCTACTCGAAGTCAAGAAGAATAATTTGGGCAAGTTTAGGCCTTGCAGCAATGAGAAATCGGGTACTGAAATCTGTTGGAGAAATTGAATATTTGGCTGAGAATGACCCAGAAAGTACAGACATATTGAAAACAAACATGTTGGACACATATTATCCCAAGAGAAGTCATCATCTGGAGAACATGTGTCTCTATGAAGTGTTACAGAACTACATTTATTCACGGAAAGCTGCAGAAGACATCAACAGTGGAAAATATAAAGTTGTTGGTGAAGAAGGATGTTTGGTGAAGCAAACCAAAGGAAGTTTGATAAATCACCGGAAGCTGAGTTGCGACACTACCGACAAGAAAGAATTTTACTACTTGGCTCTTTTACAGTTGTTTAAACCATGGCGTACAGAGGATGAACTACTGGGAGAATTCCAGAGCTATGAAGATTCTTTTAATGCTTGCAAAGACAGCATACAATGCAGTACATTCTCAACTTATCTGCAAATGTTAAATGAAGAAATTGAACAGGAAACTACAATTGCAGCAGAAATAGCTAGAGACAGTTCTCAGGACAGCCAAAGTTCAGGAACACACAGTCAAGATCCCCTAGGACAACCAATCGTTGAAAATGAAGCATCAATAGCCATGAATGAAGTGGAAACGGCTATGAATCAAGCTCAAGAAGAATTTATAGACTTAGAAAATTTGGAAAGACAACTGAATCAAGAGCAGCAACAAATTTATGAAGAGATCAAAAACAAAATTGATCACGGATTTCTACATATAAAAAAAGAGTGCTCATGCACATCATTTCATCCAATCAGGATGTATGTAAGCGGACAAGCTGGCACTGGAAAAAGTTTCCTAATTAAAGTCATCAGAAGCTACCTAAAGCAAAAAACGGATTCTACTTTGTCTTGTGTGGTTACTGCTCCAACTGGGTTAGCAGCATATAACATAAAAGGAATCACCTTACATCGTTTGCTAATGTTACCAGTGGAGCATGAGAACAAAATACAATTCAACAAGCTAACTGGAGAAGCATCCTTGGAAGTTTCAAGAGTATTGAAGAAGATGCAAGTTCTCATTATTGATGAGGTGAGCATGGTATCGAACTTAATGCTTGCCTTTGTGCATTTAAGAATGCAGCAAATTTTGAAGACAGACTATGACGTGTTATTTGGTGGAAAACACGTCATAGTTTTTGGGGATCTTTTGCAACTTACTCCAGTTAAAGGACAACCAGTGTTTAATACTGTGACACATGAAGACACGAAGAAGTCATTGGGAAGCATTGGAAATACAAATATTTGGTCCTTCTTTGAGTACAAGGAACTTACAACTAATATGAGGCAAGCAAACGATGAAGAATATGGAAGTATTCTGAAAGATATCAGGATTGGACTACTCACAGAAGTTGGGAAAAAAGCATTACAGAGTCGGCTGCTACATAATTTATTTCCAAAGGAAGAAATAGTTGCAGAGAAAATATACAAGAATATTGCAGAAAACAAAAGTGTCATCTGCTTAATGCCAACTCTACGTGAATGCTCAATATTTAATGAGGAGCTTTTGAAATTGGAAAAGGAAGACATCAGGAAATTGGAAGCAGTGGACAAAATTGAGGATGGAAGAATTACTGTCACAGTAACAGGCAAACTGAAAAATAAATTGGACTCACTAGAGAAGAACATCTCCAAAACAGCAGGATTAGAAAAAAATCTATATGTTTGCATGATCTGTAGAGTGTTTTTAAGGAGAAATTTGGATGTTGAGAAAGGCTTAGTGAATGGAGCGATGGGAAGAGTTGTGGGTTTTATTAATTATCAGAAAAAAGATGGAATTGAATGTTTAAAAATAAAATTTGATCAGATAGAGGAAGTTAAAGACATTTGTCGTTGTTCAGTTCGTTTCATGCTTGTGAAAGACTTATATGTACGTAGGAAGCAGTTTCCGTTTTCACTAGCATATGCTGTAACTATCCACAAGTCTCAAGGATTGACTGTAGATTGTGCATTTGTGAACATTGGTTCAACTGTGTTCAAAGAAGGTATGGCATATGTAGCTTTGTCACGAGTCAAAACATTATCAGGTTTATTCATGATAGACTTTGATGACTCAAAAGTTAGTGCTGATACAAACTGTGTAAAGGAGTATAATAGATTAAGAAGAAGCTATGCTCCTCATTTAGGTCAGTATCCTGTGTTGGAGAAACGTGTAGTTTCTCGTAAAAGGAGAAATGAGAATATCTGTAATGAGGATGTAGAGAAGAGGAAAAAAAAGAGGAGTGATGTAATTGCAAACAAAAAGAAAAAGGACAATGAAGAACAGGTTGTAGGATGTCATTTTGAAAATAGCTCTGGTGTCAACTGCTACGCTAATGTAGTGCTGAATGTTGCATTTTATCTGGAAAGTTTGCAAGAGCAGATAATAGTAAATCAGGGAAAAAGATTCTGTTCAGAGCTCAGTCTCCTTTTTCAAAAGCTGAGTAAAGATAAAACTCAAATAGAAAGTGCTACTGATATTAGAAAACTTTTAGATGTATGTTCAGGACGAACACAGTTTTCTCAAAATGAACAGCAAGATGCACACGAATTTTTGATGTATTTTCTTCAGGTAGTGGAAGAAGAAGGAGTTCCCATTGACATTTTTTTTGGTCTCTCTTATAAATGGGAACATAGTTGTGATAATTGTTATAATATATGTGGCTCTATTGTTGATAATGAAAGGTTTATTTATTTGACATTGCCAGAGAGTAAAACAGTCACTTTTGCAAAATTAGTTAAAGATGCTAATCATAGCATGAAATGTGGTGAGTGTAATTCTGACATGTTATCAACATTAATTTTAAGGGAATACGGACAGTATGTAATTTTAATGATGCAACGATGTAGAGCTGATGGATCAAAATTGGATACTTTAATAAAGAAGTTTACAGGACAGCAATTATCAATTTCAGGAAAAACTTTTGTAACTGTTGCAATAATTTTCCATGATGGACCTACTGTTACTTCTGGACATTACACAGTTTATCTAAAATGTGAAAAAGGCTGGACACTGTGTAATGATTCCCAATTGATTTTCAAACAACGTTTGCCTTTTGATTTAGCAAATTCCTATCTAATCTTCCTGAAACCTAAATTTTAGAGAGATTTGGCAAGATCTGGACAAAATAATTTTACCATTTTACTGGATTACCATTGCAATTTTGTAGAAAAAAGATTTTTAAAATTATCATTTGGCCTAAAGGAAAGATAACCAATTGTAATGTGGACTTTTTTAATTTTTAATGCAATTTTGAAAAACCAATAATTTAGAGATAATCGGTAACTTCTGCACATTTTAAATTTTGGAATGCTATTGGACTGCCATTGGAAATTTTTTCAAAAATGATTTAAAAAATTACTATTTGGCCATGTGGAAAAGTAAGCAATTCTATTGTGGACTAAATAAATTATTCAAAAAATTTTCGTGAACCAAAATGTTACAGAGAATTGGTGAGATCTGGACAGATTAAACTTTAGAATTTTAATGGTTTTCCCTTGGAAATTTATTCCAGGAAAAAAAAAAAAATACTATTTGGCCTAAAGGAAATAAAATCAGATGTATTTTGGAGTTATTTGAGATATAATATTGTGATTATACTTCTGAAACAAACATATCAGACGGTATTTTAAAGAAAAAAGTATTGTTTTTAGATGATATTTTTTTAGAATAATATGCATTTCTGTAATGATAAGTTTAAGTGAGAAGAGATTCTGGGCTTTTTTAATACAATCTTTGAGATTGTTATTTTTTTTTGCCCGCTGTAAAATGATGAATGCAATTGCTTTCACAATTTATAGTGAAATGCAATATATTCTGAAAACAGCAAAAATAAGGCAAAAATATTTTTTGGTAAAAAATGTAAATATGTGTACTGTATTATAAAATGGTTTAAAAATATTAATACTTTTTTCTTTTTTTTCAGATCG
The DNA here is from genome assembly GCF_964204655.1 of Triturus cristatus. NCBI lineage: Eukaryota > Metazoa > Chordata > Amphibia > Caudata > Salamandridae > Triturus > Triturus cristatus. The sequence continues at coordinate 590,159,083 of NC_140582.1, forward strand.
ATATAGAAAATTTTCGGAAACTACAACCATTTTAAAAACTATTTTTTAAAAAAACAAATGAATAAATATTTTTTTGAGTGAGTATGGTAAGTCAATAATAATAATTGTAGTCTCTCAAGGACCTTCTAATGTGATAAATGATTTTTAGTGTTTTTTTAAAAAAATAAAAAAAAAGGTACGCTTACCGTACGCGTACGGTAAAAAAAAAAAAAAAAAAGTTTTTAAAAACATATGTAAAAAAAAGATGAAAGATAAGGTTGGCTCTTAAAAGAACCGTTGTGTTCATGCAGGGACAGAGGAAAGAAAGATTGGGAATATTAGACGGTACGACAAGTGTGCTGATCTATTTTACTGTTCACCAGGGAAACACTGGTCTCCCTATAAGTAATTAGATCGTGACAAGTGGCGCACCGTACTTCAACCCTCGCAAACCGAGGGTTAATTTCCAGAGGGCCAGCAAAAGGAGATTCTCCCCCCACAGATGAAGGGCTCACCTGACCTGCAGAAGAAGGAGTCTGCCCTGCAGGTGATGGTCCAGGCTGAGCTGCTGTGGATGTACTGGCTCGTCTTTCTGAAGAGTTACCTCCAAAAAGATGACCATGTGTCCTTCTGTGTACATCCTGGAGGTGTCTCTTCATGGTGTGATTCCCAAAGGAATACTTCCTGTTAGGATTACCTCTAGAAAGTACACGCTGACACAGCTTGCAAGTAACTAAGGGTGCATTCACCTTTTGCTGGCCTTCTGGAAAAGTAAAATAATCCCAAACATAAGAAGGCTTTACTTTCCTCGCTCTCTGCCTCAAGACAGTGCTGCTGGTGCTAGCCTCACTCTCAGAAGAGCTCTGCTGTTCTGCCATCGTATCCCAAAGACAAACCAGCTCCTTCTCCCAAGGGATCACAAGCAGAAATTAGGGGAATGGGTGTGGTGTAGGAGAGTTCTAGAACTGAAAGTACTTTCAACCAATCAAAAGTTGTGTTTCAAGATCACATGACCTACCGTACGCTTACGGTACGCTTACGGCAAAAAGTACGCGTGCGCGTAAAAAAGACACGCGCTTGCGCGCATGCGCATAACAGTCACTCCCCGGCACTTCCGCGTAACGTGCGCGTGTTGCGTAAGCGCGCACGCGTCCCACGCGCAGTACGCGCGGCTACGCAAAGTACGTAACTATACGCAAGCAGCGTAGATAGATTACGGACGTTGCGTAAACCGTACGCTTACCGTGAGCTTACGGTACGCGTACTATAAAAAAAAAAAAAAAAATCTGGAAATAAATTTTACATGTTTATTTTAAAAAATATATATAAAAAAAATATTTAAGGATTTTAAAAATTTAAGCATAGTCTTTATAAAAGATAAGAAAATTAAATTAAAAATATGTTTGAAAAAAATGAAGAATAAAAAAAAAAAATAGCATTTAAAAAACCTTGCAAATTCACTGAAAAAACCATGGGTTTCACACACGTTATAGTTAGGAATTAGCATTTAAAAAACCTTGCAAATTCACTGAAAAAACCATGGGTTTCACACACGTTATAGTTAGGAATTAGCATTTAAAAAACCTTAGAAATTCACTGAAAAAACCATAGGTTTCACACACGTTATAGTTAGGAATTAGCATTTAAAAAACCTTAGAAATTCAGTGAAAAAACCATAGGTTTCACACATGTTATAGTTAGCTGGACATTTTACTCGTAAAAAACCAATGAAATTGCCCCGTTATAGTTAGTTCAGCTAACTATAACTCGCGCGCCCGCAATGCACTGCTGATGACGTCACATATTACATCACTCATGACATGGTCAGTGACATCACTCATGACATCACTGATGACATCTCAAATGACATCACTGATGACATCACTGATGACATCATCCTTGTGATAGAGTGGCAGACCTCCTCTCACCTTAATATAAGCTTTGATACACACATTCAAAAATAGAGACTAAAAATTTCAAAACAATGGACATAACAATACCAGTTACAACAACCTCTTCAGTAATTCTAAGATCCACATACACATCCACTCATTCACCAACAGTCCTATACAGTCACTCATACATGTACTCACTCATCATATGTACTCATACATCTATACATCCTGTTACACAATGCCACTCATCCATAGAGTTACTCACACACATAGTCACTCATGCTAATAAAGAATAAAACATACATTTACTTGCATATACAGTAATACACACACCACCATACTTACTTCTACGGAAACTTACACATACTTAGTCTTTTAAACAATCACTTACAGAAACACATACTTATTCATACAGGAACTCTTTCAATCTCTCCCTCTCACATATACTCACATATATACACCAATAGTCACATATACTAGTTTAAAACATATGTAGTTACTCCTGAAGACACTATTGAGACAGTCATTCACTCACTAACACACCCATACACACACTCATCCACCCATACAGTCCTGCACACATACTGTCTTCAACACATACAAACAGTGAGTCACTCATTCATGCATCTATGCACTACGTAATACCCCCCACCGTACCATACAGACACTCAGACTGATACTCAAAAAAACAACTAATAACCTATATAGACACCCATGTAGCTACTCACCAACCCATGCAGCCACTTATACACAAAGTGAGAGATACACTTAATCAGTCAGTTACACAATCAATTTTTCAAAAACAAATCATCCATTTAGACACTTATATACCCATTTATTCTTCCATCGACCTTGAGATATACATATATAAAACATATTTAATTTTCAGAAAAACACACATTCACTGGATGATGTCATCAGTGATGTCATCAGTGATGTCATTTGAGATGTCATCAGTGATGTCATGAGTGATGTCACTGACCATGTCATGAGTGATGTAATATGTGACGTCATCAGCAGTGCATTGCGGGCGCGCGAGTTATAGTTAGCTGAACTAACTATAATGGGGCAATTTCATTGGTTTTTTACGAGTAAAATGTCCAGCTAACTATAACATGTGTGAAACCTATGGTTTTTTCACTGAATTTCTAAGGTTTTTTAAATGCTAATTCCTAACTATAACGTGTGTGAAACTTATGGTTTTTTCAGTGAATATATATATATATATATATATATATATATATTACCTACTGGCGGTCGCCAGTAGGTAGTTATAGTTAGGACCCCTTTTCCATAGGAAAACCTCAACATTCTATTTTGAATAACTTTGGCGCCGGTCGATGAATCCTCGCGAATTTCTCAAAATAGGTGGGGCGCTACGCTCCGCTCCTACCCTGAAAGTCTCGGGGGGATCCGTCAAGCGGGGGCTGAGATAAAAGGGGGGTCCCAAAACGCGTTTTCCCCATGCATTTTTCCATAAGACCTTTAGAACAAGCTACAGCCCGAACGGCTGAACAGAATTACTCGAAATTTGGCAGAGAGGTAGTCCCTAGGTCAAGGAAGTGCCTTTTGTAGGTTTGGTGTAAATCTGTTCAGTAGATTCAGAGAAAATAGCCTTTAAATCAATATATATATCTGAGCCCGCTTACGGTACGCTTATCGTACGCTTACCGTAAGCGTACGGTGGCGTGCGCGAGCGCGATTCTGATTGGCTCTTAGATCTTAGTAAACATTCGAATCGGCCGAAACCAGGAAGCGGCGGCCGCCATTTTGTGTATTTCACTCAGAAAAAAAAGAGTGAAAACAAGAAAAGGGGGCAATGAGGAGAGTTACAGACCCCCTTACATTTGTGAGGGGGTCAAAGAAGGACTGTAAAGTACAAAGAAAACATTTATTGATTTTAAAAAAAATCACGGGGTACGCGTACGGTAAGCTTACGGTAAGCGTATGGTAGAAAAAAAAAAAAAAAAGAAAATCAGATTTAAGTGTTTAGATATTAGGGGGCTCTAAAAAGAGCCGTTGTGTTTATGAAATGATTTTTTAGTGGTACCTACAAGTAAGTACCGATGCAGAGTCTAAGGTTCAAGAGGAAGACTCTGTTCCCTTCATCATTGAAGTGCACACCATCTCCTCTATAAATGTCTTGCATGTCATAACGCAAGTTGTTGTGGTAAATGGCACCCATACCATAGTCACGGAGGAAAGCAGAAACAGATTTGTTGACGTGCTTTCTTGCTTTGTCATCGCACCGCGTGCCCACCGTGCGTGCACGGCACTAACTGCGTAAAGTGGGCGCGCGGTGCGCGAAGCGCACCGCGTGCTCACTGTGCGCGCACGGTGCGCGCACGGAACTAACTGCGTTAAGTGGGCGCGCACGCCACGAATGGCGTAAAGTAACTTAGCATTTAAAAAACCGTACAAATTCACTGAAAAAACCATAGGTTTCACACACGTTATAGTTAGGAATTAGCATTTAAAAAACCTTGCAAATTCACTGAAAAAAACATAGGTTTCACACATGTTATAGTTAGCGGAAATTTTACTGATAAAAAACCAATGAAATTCCCCCGTTATAGTTAGTGCAGGCAACTATAACTCACGCGACCGCAATCTTCTGCTGATGACATATGTGTCTTTATGAAAAAAAAATATTTGTAATATATGTATAGCTAAAAATGTATGGAAGAAGACATGGGCAAATAAGTGTCTAAATACAGTATTAGCATCAGCAGAAGATTGCGGTCGCGTGAGTTATAGTTGCCTGCACTAACTATAACGGGGGAATTTCATTGGTTTTTTATCAGTAACATTTCCGCTAACTATAACATGTGTGAAACCTATGGTTTTTTCAGTGAATATATATATATATATATATACACATACATATATAAATTCATATGCATATATATGCATATATATATATGCATATGTGTGCATGTACAGAGAGGTAGAGAGGTAGAGGTGTATAGGTAGAGGTGTGGAGGTAGAGAGGTAGAGGTAGAGAGGTATAGAGTAGTAGAGAGAGAGGTAGAGAGGTAGAGAGTAGAGAGCGAGTAATAGAGAGTAGAGAGTGAGTAGTAGAGAGTAGTAGAGAAAGTATCAGAGAGTGAGTAGTAGAGAGTAGTAGAGTGAGTAGTAGAGAGTAGTAGAGTGAGTAGTAGAGAGTGAGTAGTGGAGAGTGAGTAGTAGAGAGTGAGTAGTAGAGAGTAGTAGAGAGTGAGTAGTAGAGTGAGTAGTAGAAAGTAGTAGAGAGTAGTAGAGAGTGAGTAGTAGAGAGTAGTAGAGAGTGAGTAGTAGAGAGTGAGTAGTAGAGAGTAATAGAGAGTGAGTAGCGAGTGAGTAGTAGAGAGTAGTAGAGAGAGAGTAGTAGAGAGTGAGTAGTAGAGAGTAGTAGAGAGAGAGTAGTAGAGAGTGGTAGAGAGAGTAGTAGAGAGTGAGTAGTAGAGAGTAGTAGAGAGTGAGTAGTAGAGAGTGAGTAGAGAGTGAGTAGTAGAGAGTGAGTAGTAGAGAGTGAGTAGTAGAGAGAGAGTAGTAGAGAGTAGTGGAGTAGTAGAGAGAGAGTAGTAGAGAGTAGTAGAGAGTGAGTATTAGAGTGAGTACTAGAGAGTAGTAGAGAGCGAGTAGCAGAGAGCAAGTAGTAGAGAGTGTGTAGTAGAGAGTGAGTAGTAGAGAGTGAGTAGTAGAGAGAGTAGTAGAGTAGTAGAGAGTGAGTAGTAGAGTGAGTAGTAGAGAGTAGTTGAGAGCGAGTAGTAGAGAATCAGTAGTGGAGAGTGAGCAGTAGAGAGTAGTAGAGAGTGAGTAGTAGAGAGTGAGTAGTAGAGAGAGAGTATTAGAGAGTGAGTAGTTGAGTAGCAGAGAGTGAGTGGTAGAGAGTAGGAGAGAGTAGTAGAGTGAGTAGTAGAGAATAGTAGAGAGTGAGTAGTAGAGTGAGTAGTAGAGAGTAGTAGAGTAGTAGAGAGTGAGAAGTAGAGAGTGAGTAGCAGAGAGAGTAGTAGAGAGTGAGTAGTAGAGAGTGAGTAGTAGAGAGTAGTAGAGAGCGAGTAGTAGAGAGTGAGTAGTGGAGAGTGAGTAGTAGAGAGTGAGTAGTAGAGAGTGAATAGTAGAGAGTGAGTAGTAGGGAGAGAGTAGTAGAGAGTGAGTAGTAGAGAGTAGTAGAGTGAGTAGTAGACAGTAGTAGATACAGAGTAGTAAAGCGTGAGTAGTAGAGAGAGAGTAGTAGAGTAGTAGAGAGTGAGTGCTAGAGAGCAGCAGAGAGTAGTAGAGTGAGTAGTAGAGAGAAGTAGAGAGTGAGTAGTAGAGAGAAGTAGAGAGTGAGTAGTAGAGAGTGAATAGTAGAGAGTAGTAGTAGAGAGTAGTAGAGAGAGTAGTACAGAGTGAGTAGTATAGAGCAGTAGAGTGAGTAGTAGAGAGTGAGTAGTAGAGAGAGAGTAGTAGAGAGTGAGTAGTAGAGTAGTAGAGAGTGAGTGGTAGAGAGTAGGAGAGAGTAGTAGAGTGAGTAGTAGAGAATAGTAGAGAGTGAGTAGTAGAGCGAGTAGTAGAGAGTAGTAGAGTAGTAGAGAGTGAGTAGTAGAGAGTGAGTAGCAGAGAGAGTAGTAGAGAGTAGTAGAGAGTGAGTAGTAGAGAGTGAGTAGTAGAGAGCGAGTAGTAGAGAGTGAGTAGTGGAGAGTGAGTAGTAGAGAGCGAGTAGTAGAGAGTAAGTAGTAGAAAGTGAATAGTAGAGAGTGAATAGTAGAGAGTGAGTAGTAGAGAGAGAGTAGTAGAGAGTAGTAGAGTGAGTATTAGAGAGTGAGTAGTAGAGAGTAGTAGAGAGTAGTAGAGAGTGAGTAGTAGAGAGTGAGTAGTAGAGAGTGAGTAGTAGAGAGAGAGTAGTAGAGTAGTAGAGAGTGAGTGCTAGAGAGCAGCAGAGAGTAGTAGAGTGAGTAGTAGAGAGAAGTAGAGAGTGAGTAGTAGAGAGTGAATAGTAGAGAGTAGTAGTAGAGAGTAGTAGAGAGAGAGTAGTAGAGAGTGTAGTAGAGAGTGAGTAGTCGAGAGTAGTAGCGAGTGAGTAGTAGAGAGTGGTAGAGAGTGAGTAGTAGAGTAGTAGAGAGTGAGTGGTAGAGAGTAGTAGAAAGTAGTAGAGTGAGTAGTAGAGAGTGAATATTAGAGAGTAGTAGATAGTGAGTAGTAGAGAGTAGTAGAGCGTGAGAAGTAAAGAGTGAGTAGTAGAGTTGTAGCGAGTGAGTAGTAGAGAGTGAGTAGTAGAGTAGTAGAGAGTGAGTAGTTAAGAGTGAGTAGTTGAGAGTGCGTAGTAGAGAGTGAGTAGTAGAGAGTAGTAGAGTAGTAGAGAGTGAGTAGTAGAGAGTGAGTAGTAGAGAGAGAGTAGTAGAGAGAGAGTAGTAGAGAGTCAGTTGTAGAGTAGTAGAGAGTAGTCAGTCAGTGTCAGTCAATGTCAGTCAGTCAGTGTCAGTCAGTCTGTCAGTGTCAGTCAATCAGTGTCAGTCAATCAGTGTCAGTCAATCAGTGTCAGTCAGTCAGTGTCAGTCAATCAGTGTCAGTCAGTCAGTGTCAGTCAATCAGTGTCACTCAGTGTCAATCAGTGTCAGTCAGTGTCAGTCAGTCAGTGTCAGTCAGTCAGTCAGTGTCAGTCAGACAGTGTCAGCTAGAGCAGCTCTGCTGACCTGGTTCTCTGGCTCTAAAGCAGCTCTGCTGACCTGGTTCTCTCTCTCTAAAGCAGCTCTGCTGACCTGGTTTCTCTGGCTCTACAGCAGGTGAGCTGACCTGGTTCTCTGGCTCTAGAGCAGCTCTGCTGACCTAGTTCTTATGCTACAGAGCAGCTCTGCTGATCTAGTTCTCTGGCTCTACAACAGCTCTGCAGACCTGGTTCTCTGGCTCTAAAGCAGCTCAGTTGACCCAGTTCTGTGGCTCTGAAGCAGTTCTGCTGACATGGTTCTCTGGCTCTATAGAAGCTCTTCTGACCTGGTTCTCTCCCTCTAAAGCAGCTCTACTGACCTGGTTTCTCTGGTTCTGCAGCAGCTCTGCTGACCTGGTTCTCTGGCTCTAGAGCAGCTCTGTTGACCTGGTTCTATGGCTCTAAAGCAGCTCTGCTGATTTGGTTCTCTGGCTCTAGAGTAGCTCTGCTGACCTGGTTCTCTGGCTCTAAAGCAGCTCTGCTAACCTGGTTCTCTGGCTCTAAAGCAGCTCTGCTGGCCTGGTTCTCTGGCTCTAAAGCAGCTCTGCTGACCTGGTTCTCTCCCTCTAAAGCAGCTCTGCTGACCTGGTTTCTCTGGCTCTACAGCAGCTCTGCTGACCTGGTTTTCTGACTCTAGAGCAGCTCTGCTGACCTAGTTCTTAGGCTCTACAGCAGCTCTGCTGACCTGGTTCTCTGGCTCTACAGCAGCTCTGCTGACCTGGTTTTCTGCACTCACGACGCACGCACCCGACTTCGCGAAATATATTTAAAAATAATATAAGTTTCTTATAAGTACAAATATATTATTTTGATGAATATCTTACATAATCTCTTGGCTTAATATGTATATTAAAGACACATACATATCATTTTGGAACATACTTTTTTTTGCGGGAGTCGTGCACCCAGCGCGCCCCAGCACGTATATGATGTCACGTGGGACCCGCAAGCGCGCAAACATCTTGTACCGTAATGCGCATGTGTCGCGAATGCGCGGGAGGAGGAGTCGCAGACTGGTCGCATACCAATCGCGCATATCACGTGATACTAAATGTATATGATGTAACTGAAAAACACGCAGCCGTCGCACACCATACGCGGATCCTTCATGACTTTTCTAAAATGGAGGCTAGAATGCGCGCACCCACCGTGATGTGTACACTTTGAGTGCGCGACTGCGAAAAAAATTGGAATTAATCAATATTTCAGTTTTAATTAAAAAATGTTTTTTTGAGATTTCCGGAAAAATATATGTTATTTAATGAATAAAATATTTATAAATAAACAGTTAAACTGTAGAAAATTATTTACCCATGTCTTCTTCCATTAATCTTTAGCTATACATATATTACAAATATTTATTTTTCATAAAGACACATATGTCATCAGTGATGTAATATCTGACGTCATCAGCAGAGGATTGCGGTCGCGTGAGTTATAGTTGCCTGCACTAACTATAACGGGGGAATTTCATTGGTTTTTTACGAGTGAAATGTCCAGCTAACGATAACATGTGTGAAACCTATGGTTTTTTAAGTGAATTTGCAAGGTTTTTTAAATGCTAATTCGTAACTATAACATGTGTGAAACCTATGGTTTTTTCAGTGAATATATATATATATGTATATATATATAAATGTATATGAGTTTCACAAGTGCCCTAGGCTTTTAGGATGCACTCTCCAACAGCATACTTTCTCCAAAGGCAGCAGCGCAGACAGCGATACAATGGCATCAATCAATTCGCCTTACGCGTTTTAGACAAGCAACTGTCCTTGGTCACAGGCACAAGCGGCAGTAAAATCAAAGGCAAGAAGCTACTGATAACGTCACAAGTACCTTTATTGGCCACAGGTGAAGCCTAGCGTGGTGCAAAGTATCATGGGATCAGTAGTTTTCAGTTTAAAGCCACAGTTCGTAATAGCGTTCCTTCTGCCAACTCGTAAATATTCAAATTTGAAACCATAAATGGGTTAGCCATGCAAAGCGTTCTTCGTTGCCAAAATAAATGCCATGCTGATGGACCGCTCATGACTCAGACATCCAGAGTCACCGGCCCGCATTTTCCGCGGTGGTGCAATCCCCACGGCTAGGCTGCCGTGCTTTTATTGAGTTTCACAAGTGCCCTAGGCTTTTAGGATGCACTCTCCAACAGCATACTTTCTCCAAAGGCAGCAGCGCAGACAGCGATACAATGGCATCAATCAATTCGCCTTAAGCGTTTCAGACAAGCAACTGTCCTTAGTCACAGGCACAAGCGGCAGTAAAATCAAAGGCAAGAAGCTACTGATAACGTCACAAGTACCTTTATTGGCCACAGGTGAAGCCTAGCGTGGTGCAAAGTATCATGGGATCAGTAGTTTTCAGTTTAAAGCCACAGTTCGTAACAGCGTTCCTTCTGCCAACTCGTAAACATTCAAATTTGAAACCATAAATGTGTTAGCCATGCAAAGCGTTCTTCGTTGCCAAAATAAATGCCATGCTGATGGACCGCTCATGACTCAGACATCCAGAGTCACCGGCCCGCATTTTCCGCGGTGGTGCTATCCCCACGGCTAGGCTGCCGTGCTTTTATTGAGTTTCACAAGTGCCCTAGGCTTTTAGGATGCACTCTCTAACAGCATACTTTCTCCAAAGGCAGCAGCGCAGACGGCGATACAATGGCATCAATCGATTCGCCTTACGCGTTTCAGACAAGCAACTGTCCTTGGTCAAAGGCACAAGCGGCAGTAAAATCAAAGGCAAGATGCTACTGATAACGTCACAAGTACCTTTATTGGCCACAGGTGAAGCCTAGCATGGTGCAAAGTATCATGGGATCAGTAGTTTTCAGTTTAAAGCCACAGTTCGTAATAGCGTTCCTTCTGCCAACTCGTAAATATTCAAATTTGAAACCATAAATGGGTTAGCCATGCAAAGCATTCTTTGTTGCCAAAATAAATGCCATGCTGATGGACCGCTCATGACTCAGACATCCAGAGGCACCGGCCCGCATTTTCCGCAGTGGTGCAATCCCCACGGCTAGGCTGCCGTGCTTTTATTGAGTTTCACAAGTGCCCTAGGCTTTTAGGATGCACTCTCCAACAGCATACTTTCTCCAAAGGCAGCAGCGCAGACAGCGATACAATGGCATCAATCAATTCGCCTTACGCGTTTCAGACAAGCAACTGTCTTTGGTCACAGGCACAAGCGGCAGTAAAATCAAAGGCAAGAAGCTACTGATAACGTCACAAGTACCTTTATTGGCCACAGGTGAAGCCTAGCGTTGTGTAAAGTATCATGGGATCAGTAGTTTTCAGTTTAAAGCCACAGTTCGTAATAGCGTTCCTTCTGCCAACTCGTAAATATTCAAATTTGAAACCATAAATGGGTTAGCCATGCAAAGCGTTCTTCGTTGCCAAAATGAAACCATAAATGGGTTAGCCATGCAAAGCGTTCTTCGTTGCCAAAATAAATGCCATGCTGATGGACCGCTCATGACTCAGACATCCAGAGTCACCGGCCCGCATTTTCCGCGGTGGTGCAATCCCCACGGCTAGGCTGCCGTGCTTTTATTGAGTTTCACAAGTGCCCTAGGCTTTTAGGATGCACTCTCCAACAGCATACTTTCTCCAAAGGCAGCAGTGCAGACAGCGATACAATGGCATCAATCAATTCGCCTTACGCGTTTTAGACAAGCAACTGTCCTTGGTCACAGGCACAAGCGGCAGTAAAATCAAAGGCAAGAAGCTACTGATAACGTCACAAGTACCTTTATTGGCCACAGGTGAAGCCTAGCGTGGTGCAAAGTATCATGGGATCAGTAGTTTTCAGTTTAAAGCCACAGTTCGTAATAGCGTTCCTTCTGCCAACTCGTAAATATTCAAATTTGAAACCATATATGGGTTAGCCATGCAAAGCGTTCTTCGTTGCCAAAATAAATGCCATTCTGATGGACCGCTCATGACTCAGACATCCAGAGTCACATATATATATTTTACTGAAAAAACTATAGGTTTCAGGGGCGCTATAGTTAGCTGGACATTTCACTCGTACAAAACCATTGAAATTCCCCTGTTATAGTTAGTTCAGCTAACTATAACTCGCGCGCCCACAATGCACTGCTGATGACATCACATATTACATCACTCATGACATGGTCAGTGACATCACTCATGACATCACTAATGACATGTCAAATGAGGAGTGATGTAATATGTGACGTCATAAGCAGTGCATTGCGGGTGCGCGAGTTATAGTTAGCTGAACTAACTATAACAGGGGAATTTCAATAGTTTTGTACGAGTGAAATGTCCAGCTAACTATAACTCCCCTGAAACCTATGTTTTTTTCAGTGAATTTCTAAGGTTTTTTTATATGCTAATTCCTAACTATAACGTGCCTGAAACCTATGGTTTTTTCCGTGCTAATTTCTAACTATGCCTACAGAAATAGGACGTGAAGAAAGAAGAAAAAATGCACAGAAAGAAAAAAAAGAAATGCAGCAAGAAGCAACAGAAGTCCTCAAAGACGAAGAAGAGTGCAGGAAGAAGGAAAACGTGCAGAAAGAACAAACAGAAGAGCAGAAAGAAGCCTTGTTGCAAAATCATCCTGTACCCTCAACTTTTTCAGACGGTGGTAACTGAGTCTGACTAACCAGTCCTAGAGCCAGTGCTATGTTAAAAGACACTGAAAACACCTACATACACTAGGGAACACTATGTGTTGGGGTTCCCATGTGATTAGCATGACCTCCTCTGTAAACCCCTGGTATATAATAGGGCAGGGGGATTAAAACTACCCCTTAAAACGCGCCACAGGGCGTGTTTGCACACGTCACCTCAAGCCCTGTCCCCTCCCTTCACCACTGTGCAAACACGCTCTGTGGCCGTTTTAAGTTGGGAGATTAAGTTCCCTTTGATCCTGAGGGTCCCTAGGGACCAACTAGCCCACTAGGTACCTCCAGTAAGCGCCACAGTGCTGCGTTGCAGAGAGGTGTAAAAAGGGGCACGGCCGAGTCCACCTCTCTGCAACGCAGCGCAGTAGCGCTTACTGGAAGCACCTGGTGGGCTTGTTGACCCCCAGGAGCCCTCAGGTTTGAAGGGGAATTATTTCCCCAACTTAAAAGCACCACAGAGCTGCGTTGCAGAGAGATGTAAAAAGGGGCACGGCCTAGACCACCTCTCTGCAACGCAGCGCAGTGGTGCTTACTGGAAGCACCTGGTGGAATTAATTCCTCTTCAATCCTGAGGGTCCCTGAGGGCCAACTAGCCCCCCAGGTACCTCCAGTAAGCACCACGGAGCTGTGTTGCAGAGTATTGTAAAAAGGGGCGTGGTCTCTGAACACCTCTCTGCAATGCAGCTCTCTGGCATATACTGGAGGTACCTGGTGGGCTATTTGGACCCCAGGGACCCTCAGTATTGAAAGAGAATGAATTCCCCAACTTACAACTCACTACGGGGCGCGTTTGCACAATGGTGAAGGAAGAGGGTGTGGCCTGAGGTGACATGTGTGCAAACACCCCCCCTCAGGAGGGGATTAAGGCCCCCCTCCTGAGGCCTTAATCAGCCCCGGGGACCCCATCCCACGGGGCATCACCTTTTAAAAAAAAAAATCTTTTGAAGGGGGCTACGTTGCCCCCCTCCTCAGGCCACTTATGTCCCAGGGGACCCTATCCCACAGGGCTGGCCTTTGTTTTTTTAATTCTTTTTAATTAAAATTTTGTGGAGGGGGGCCACGTGGCCCCCCTTCCGGGCCACTTGTAGCCCCGGGGACCCCATCCCCGGGGCTGGCCCTCTCCTTTGGGGACTGTGGGGGGGTCCCCAATCCCCGCACGGTCACGCCGACTCCCCATGTCCCTCGGGAGCCGGCATTGCTTTTCCACATGGAGAGCTGCTAAGATGCAGCTCCCCGTGTGGAAAAGCAATTGTCTTTGGTTTTTGGAAGAGAGAGCAGGTTTCCTGCTCTCTCTTCCAAAAACCAAAGCAGTTTGCTATGGCACGGCAGGAGCCACGAGGCTCCCGCCCTGCCATAATAAACTACAGTGTCCCGGGGTGGGCACCCCGGGACACTGCAGGAGCCGGCTCTGGGGGGTGGCAGTTCCCAGGGCCATCAAAGGCTCCAGGAGGGGGCCACGCGGCCCCCCTCCCAACATTTTCAAAGCCCCGGGGGGGTGGTGGTCCCCGGGGCTTGGGGGTCCCTAACGGACCCCCAAATATAAAGACTTACACACAGGTTATTTATTTATTTATTTTTAAACACAAGTCCCGGGGGTGGCGGTCCCCAGGGCTGTGGCGGGATCGTGACCCCCGCATATATTTTCATAAAGCCCCAGGGCTTGGGGGGGCCTTTGAGCCCCCCACCCATGTATGTTGAAGCCCCAGGGGTGGCGGTCCCCGGGGCTGGGGGGGCTGTGAGACCGCCAACATAATTTTCAAAAAGCCCCAGGGGTGGCTGTCCCTGGGGCTGGGGGGCACCTTTGGGCCCCCATCCCAAAACTAATATTACCCACAGGATTTGGCCCACCCGGGGGCTGAATATTTACGATGCGCGGGAGTCCGCGCTTTGTTTTTTTCATTTTGGGCCGAAATTTGCGCTGGGTGCGCGAATCTCGCCGATTTTGTTTAAAAAAAATGCTTTTTTTGGCCCTTGTGGGACACCCTAAGCAGGCCTAGGGGGTCAGGGTGTTTCTACCCTGCCCCCTTTTTGCCTTTTGCGCACTTGTTTCACTGAGTTCTTGTGCCTTGGTTCTACCGAGGCACAAGATGGCTGCCAACACTTCCTGGTTTGGAGTGTTGACAGCCAATTAGCATAAAGCTCGTGATCGGGAGGGTGCGCGGATCTTGCGCGGCCATAGATATATATGTGTTTTTACTTTTGATTTTCTCAGCAACTACTGAACAGATTTACACTATTTAACAAAAAGGGTTCTTTCTGAACCAAGAGCTACCCCTTTGCCAAATTTGGTGTAATTCCGTTCAGCAGTTCAGGCTGTAGCCGTGTCTAAAGTTTCCTATGGGAAATTGCATGGGGAAAACATGTTTTGGGACAGCCCTTTTTTCTCAGCCCTGCTTGACGAATCACCCCAAAACTTTCAAGGCAGGAGCGGACTGGAGCGCCCCATGAGTTTTGAAAATTTCACGAAGATTCGTCAATCGGCGCCAAAGTTATTGGGAATAGAATGTTGTGAATTTCCTATGGAAAATAGGTCCTAACTATAACTACCCACTGGCGACTGCCAGTAGGTAATATATATATATATATATATTACCTAAAAGGACAAGAACTAACGGCGGACTCCAAATGCTGCACCTCTTTGTTGTGGACGTAACTACACACCCGGTATTGATTTGAGGAAGGAACACGGATTGTTCTAGGCACGAGAATTGAGTGCTGTGTCCTTATCAAGGAGGCATTGTCGTTTACCTCAGACGTACCGTATATTTAGGATTTACTTGGAAATACTACATTTATGTTACTGGTTCTTCTAGAGACGGATTCTCATCGATATAGACAACGGACCGACTGTGATTTTGAGATTCACTCTCAAGCATGCCCTGACGAAGTTCAATTTGTTGAACGAAACGCGTTGGCTGAGATGCTCTCTATATATGTTGGATAACTTCAATAAAGACTATTCCTATGGAAAGAAAATTGACCACTTGGTGTGACTTTAACTGACTTTTTGGTAGTGCACTGCTCCAATCATTTTCATTTATATATTACCTACTGGCGGTCGCCAGTAGGTAGTTATAGTTCGGACCTATTTTCCATAGGAAATCCGCAACATTCTATTTGGAATAATGTTTGCGCCGATTGATGAATCTTCGCGAAATTTTCCAAACTTTTGGCCAGCTCCGGTCCGCTCCTATCCTGAAAATTTCACGGTGATTCGTCAAGCAGGGGCCGAGAAAAAAGAGGGGTCCCCAAACGTGTTTTTCCCATGCATTTTCCCATAGGACCTGTTGACGCAGCTACAGCCCGAACTGCTGAACGAAATTACACCAAATTTGGCAAAGAGGTAGTCCTCAGTTCAGACTCGTGCCTTTTGCTTAAATGGTGTAAATCCGTTCAGTAGTTCCTGAGAAAATTAGGGTAAAAAAGTTAGTGATATCTGGGCGGAGCCTAACCACACATCTCATCATGAGATCTGATTGGCTGTCAGTACTTCATCCAAGAAGTGTTGGCAGCCATCTTGGGACCAATATACATGATAGCACCTCATTAAAAAGCATTGCAGTTAATAGAAGGTTTTAAGACTTCAGTTACATTATAAATCATTTGTTGATGGTACCATACTCATTTTAGGAATTGTGGTGTGTTCTAAGGTGATTTTACCATGTGAAAAAGCCTTCTGCCGTGATATCATGTATCATGTTTGAGAGAAAACTATTTTCTCATGCTTTTCCCACAGAGGTTTGGAAGGTGATCTATAAGCTAAACTGAGAGCATATTTTCTGTAAATTCACATTATCTTTCTCAGTCATGTGAGAATGAAGTCTGACATTCTCAGTAAAACATGTACATCCAACAAGGGCATAGACTGTCAGTTGATTCCTTTGTGTTCTACTGCAGCTTCCCAGAGTGTTCCAAAGAACAACTAGAGTGCTAACAGTCCTACTTATGACAAACGTATTGCACACCTGAAGCCATCTTGATTGGAATAAAGTGGTAACTCTTAAAACATTTAATTTAAAAAGGAACAACATGAGGGGGTTCATTTTGCCATAGAGAGTATGATTAGTGCTGCAGAAAGAAAAATTAGGGCACATTTTGAGTGACTTCTCAAATCCTCTTCTATATCGTTAAAAAATTCTGACATGCAGACTGAAACATGAACTTTCAATACCAGCAGCAGACTTCCGTGGTGAACAGTAGCTTTACTACAGTGATCTAATGAGCAACTAGAGTGCTAACATTCTGAATTTATGGCAAATGTGTGACACATCTGAATGCCTTCTTGATGGAACCAAAGTAAAAAACTGAAAGTATTTCCTACTGAGGAGACTGCACTAAATGAGGAAATTAGTAAACTTCATAACAAATAAATCTCCCAAGATGGCCACCAGAGACAAAAGAGCCCAAATGTAGCCCAAATATCACCCAGATGTAGCCCAAGTATAGCCCAATGACAGAATGTCCCAGAGTGTTCTAACGAACAACTAGAGCGCTAACAGTCTTACTTATGACAAACGTATGGCACACCTGAAGCCATCTTGATTGGAATAAAGTGGTAACACTTAAAACATTTAATTTACAAAGGAACAAAATGAGGGGGTTCATTTTGCCGTAGAAATTATGATTAGTGCTGCAGAAAGAAAAATTTGGGCACATTTTGACTTCTCAAATCCTCTTCTATTTCATAAAAAAATTCTGACATGCAGACTGAAACATGCACTTTGAATACCAGCAGCAGACTTCCCTGGTGAGCAGTAGCTTTACTACAGTGATCTAATGAGCAACTAGTGCTAACATTCAGAATTTATGGCAAATGTGTGTCACATCTGAATGCCTTCTTGATGGAACCAAAGTAAAAAACTGAAAGTATTTCCTACTGAGGAGACTGCAGTAAATGAGGAAATTAGGAAACTTCATAACAAATAAATCTCCCAAGATGGCCACCAGAGACAAAAGAGCCCAAATGTAGCCCAAATATCACCCAGATGTAGCCCAAGTATAGCCCAATGACAGAATGTCCCAGAGTGTTCTTAAGAACAACTAGAGTGCTTACTGTCTTACTTATGACAAAAGTATGGCACACCTGAAGCCATCTTGATTGGAATAAACTGGTAACACTTAAAACATTTAATTTAAAAAGGAACACAATGAGGGGGTTCATTTTGCCATAGAAATTATGATTAGTGCTGAAGAAATAAAAATTAGGGCACATTTTGAGTGACTTCTCAAATCCTCTTCTATTTCATTAAAACATTCTGATATGCAGACTGAAACATGCACTTTTAAAACCAGCAGCAGACTTCCGTGGTGATCAGTACCTTTACTACAGTGATCTAATGAGCAACTAGAGTGCTAACATTCAGAATTTATGGCAAATGTGTGACGTATCTGAATACCTTCTTGATGGAATCAAAGTAAAAAACTGAAAGCATTTCCTACTGAGGAGACTGCAGTAAATGAGAAAATTAGGAAACTTCATAACAAATAAATCTCCCAGAGACATAGAGCCCAAATGCAGCACAAATATCACCCAGATGTAGCCCACATGTAGCCCAATGACAGAAGTGTGCAAAACACTTATTTTTTGTGTATTTGCAGTTTTATATAGTGCAGACTTGTCAGGTATTGGAGTGCTTTACATGAGCATTGGTTACATCACACAAGATCAAATTCATTTTGGTTGTAGACATGGGGAGATTAAGTGTTTTGACCAGAACCACAGAATGTTGAGCTGAAGCAGAAACTCCAACCTGGTTCCCCAGTTGCAAAGTCTGCAGCTCTGGAAGTAACACCACATCCTCTCCCCTAAGTGCAACATTTAATCAAGTGGTCAACTGGATAAAAAAAATAAAGATTACAAATAATTTAAAAGTTCTTTGTCGCTATTTGAAAACTCAGAAAATATGTCCTCATTTTAGTTTTTTAGAGCACTAACCATAATTTTGATGCAAATAAGACCCTCTCATATATGTAATTTCTAAAGGAAATGCTCTATGTATTACAGTTTTGATGACATCAAGATGACGTCACGCGTTCCACACTTTTGTAATAAATATAGAATGTTAGCAATCTAGTTGTTCATTGGGATACTGTTGAGAGGCAGAGGCCAGGGGCACGGACTCTGAAAATTGAAGGCAGGTAGGAGAGTGCAGAGGCAACAATTTGACCACACGGGCCAGGCAGGAACGGCAGTGGCAGCACAACAGACTATGGAGGGCAGTGGAAAGGGGGGGCAGGGGCAACAAACCAACAATACAGGACTGGCAAGAGAGGCTGTGGCAATATAATTGACCATTGTGGGCAGAAGGAAGAGGCAGTGGTAGTACAACCATACATGCCAACAGACCCGTTTCAGCCAGGAAACGTCCAATGTTTTTAAGCTCAAATGGGCTTTATTTGATCTGTCTCCTGTCTACAATCTCCTCTTTTTCAATGTAACTCAAAGGGGAAAATCAATACCCCAGTTTTTTTTCAAAATCTCCCTCTGACCAAGTTCAAAATGTTCGCAAGTATGGTACATTGGATCATGGTAGGCAGGAGGAATTGGGGTAGGGACTTGGACTCGGATAACAGAAGACAGGAGGGACATGGAGAGGTATACCAAACTGACCCTACAGGGCAGGCATCAGGGTTTGCAGCAGCACAATACACCACACAGGGCATGCGGGACGGGAGTGCAGCACAAAAATCCATAGAAAGCAAAAGGGAGGGTACAGGACCATGCACATGGACAACAGAGACCAGAGGGGAAAGAGGCAATGGTTGCTAGCTGACCATAATGGACAGACAGGAGATAAAGCTGCAGCATAACAGACCATAAAGGGCAGGAGGGACGGATCAGGGGCATTACAATGGAACAGACAAGCCAGGAGGGAGGGAATAGGGGTCTGCACATGGAAACAGAGGGCTGGGGGCAAGCGGGCAGGGCAGGAGCAGCAAGATGACCATGGAGGTCAGGCAGGATGGGCACTAGAAACAAGACACACCATGGAGAGCAACAGTGAGACTATGATGGCATACACACAGACCATGGAGGGAAGGTGGGAGGGGGTCAGGGGAAGCTAGCTGACCACACAGGGATGGTAGGAGGGGCCATGGCAGCACAGAAGTCCATGCATGGCAAGCGGGGGGATTAGTGGCAGCACAATGGCTATGATGGGCAAGAAGGAGGGTGCAGGAGCATGCACAAAGGACCATGGAGGATAGAAGGGAGGGTCAGGACCTGGACACAGACAAGAGAGTTCAGGGATAGGGGCCTCACAACAGACCGTGTGGGGCAGGCAGGAGGAGCAGTTGCAGCACAACAGACCAGGGAGGGCAGAAGGGTGTGGCAGTAAAATGGACCATGGAGGACAAGAGGAAGGGGATAGGGGCATGGCATGTGGACAGGCAGGGTGGAGGTGGCAGGGACAGGTTACAGTCATCTGACAATGCTATGCAGGTGGGAGGGGAGTGGCAGCTGAACAGAACACTCAGAGTAGATAGGAGTGGCACGTCCATGGAACATGGTGGGCAAAAAGGATGGAGCAGGGGCATGCACAAAGACATCAAAGGGCAGGGGGAAGGAGAATAGGAGGCAGCAAGCAAAGCACAGAGGCTAAGCAGGAGGTCAATGATGGGCCATAGAATTGGGCAATGAAGGGCAGGAGGAGTGGACTGGTACATCATGCTAAATGGAGGGCAGTGGCAGCACATCAGACCATGCATGGCAGGAGGGAGGAGGCTAGTCCATGGATTCAGACAACAGAGGATAGGGAGGTGGTGGATGGGGCAGCAAGTTAACTGTTTAGAGAAGGTGGGTATTAGGAACTTTATTGTTTTTAAAATGTGTGTCTGCGCGAACTACTTAAAATATGAACAAGTATGGAGCATAATCTCAATTTATTCAGGAAGAAGAGGACGTTTGTGTCTGTGACTCCGGGCTCACTTGGCAGAAACTCCCCCTGACCCTCCACCCCCATCGCAAAATGTAATGCCCGTGAAAAGGGTAGGTGGACGCAGTGTGATATAGAACATAGTCCTGAGAGCACGATTGAAAATGAAAACTAGATATAGTATATAGTATAAACTATGCACCAAAAAGTGTGATATAAGATGAACCGGGGCGTGAAATATAATATGCAATAAATTTTGTGCAATGACAGATTCATTGGAGAGCGCGAGATAGCACAGGCACTAGCGCGTGCTATGCGATATGCCCCTTGGAGTGTAATATGCACAGGGCAGTGTTGTGTAACCTAACTAGTCTCTAAAGTTGTAATATAAAATATGTGCTGGGGAGTGTAACGTTGCATATGCACTGTGACAAAGATATGGATCCCAGATTGTAATATGTATGGCATAGCACTGTGCGTTATAACATAGGCATCGAGGAAGGCAGGTTAGATGGGGCAATATAACCTGTGCGAAGGCAAGTGTGGCATGACATATTCACGGGGTGGTGTTACAGTGCACATGGGCTAGAGAGTGTCATAGCATATGCACTAGCTGGTGGAATACAACACAGGGGTGTGTGGCACTCGGCAAGCAATGGAGGGTGTAACACAGCATTGGGCTCTGCCAGGAGCGCGCTGTGACTCTCAAGTGATGTTCGTCCCCTTTCCAGAGAGTAAAATAAAAAGTATTACACATCCGGCAGTGGATGTGTGTTTTATTAACCGTGAGGGGGGGTTTCTTACATAGTTTTGGTCGAATTTTTGTCGAATCCCCTTTGAATGGCTTGGTGTGCATGTGTATTAAATGTGCCCGTCAATAGCTACCCATGTTTGTATAAATAAACGACAAGGGTGTCTACCGGGATTAGGCACGGTAGGGCATCAGACATGTCAGAGCTTCACTAGTGGTGTAAATACATTCCACGTGGATTCATTGTATGCATAGTCGCCTTTTAATGAATATCACTCAAATCGTCATGGTGATAGGTACGTACGGTTTGTCCAGCATGTCCTAGGTGTGTCTATAAATATATATATTTTTTAAATAATGAAAAACAGTGGCCGGCCCTGGGAATTGGGGTAAAAAAATATAATTAGGAGACAGGCCCTGGGTGATGGGGTCTTCAGGGCCAATAAATTAGAATAAGAAGGGGAACCACACAGCCCCCCTTCTTAAAAAATTAGAATAAATAAAAGACTGGCATCGTGCCGGAGGCCACGCCCCCTCCTTGCAGCACTCTGCAAACGCGCCCCCTGGTGAGTTGTAAGGTGGGGAATTAATTCCTCTTCAATACTGAGGGTCCCTGAGGGCCAACTAGCCCAACAGGCATCTCGAGTATGCGCCAGGGAGCTGCGCTGCAGACAGGTGTTCTGAGGCCAAGCCCCTTTTTACACCTCTCTGCAACGCAGCTCTGTGGCGCTTACTGGAGGTACCTAGTGGTCTAGTTTGACCCTAGGGACCCTTAGGATTCAAGGGGACTTAATCTCTCAACTTAGAACAGCCACAGGGCGCGTTTACACAGTGGTGAAGGGAGGGGACAGGGCCTGAGGTGACGTGTGCAAACACGCACTATGGCACGTTTTAAATTGGGGATATAATTTCCCTTCAATACTGAGGGCCCCTGGGGGCTAACTAGCCCACCAAGTGCTTCCAGTAAGCGCCTCTGAGCAGCATTGCAGAGAGGTGGTCCAGGCTGTGCCACTTTTTACACCTCTCTGCAACGCAGCTCTGTGGCACTTACTGGAGGTACCTAGTGGGCTAGTTGGACCCTAGAGACCCTCAGGATTCAAATGAACTTAATCTCCCAACTAAAAACGGACACAGGACGTGTTTACACAGTGGTGAAGGGAGGGGACGGGGCCTGAGTTAACGTGTGCAAAAACGCCCTGTGGCCTGTTTTAAGAGGTAGTTTTAATCCCCCTGCCCTATTATATACTAGGGGCTTACAGAGGAGGTCATGCTAATCACAGGGGGACCCCAACGCATAATGTTCCCTAGTGTATGTAGGTGTTTTCACTGTATTCTAAGTGTCTTTTAACATAGCACTGGCTCTAGGACTGGTTAGTCAGACTCAGTTACCACCAGTATCCGTCTGAAAAAGTTGAGGGTACAGGATGATTTTGCAACAAGGATTCTTTCTGCTCTTCTTTTTGTTCTTTCTGCACGTTATCCTTCTTCCTGCACTTTTCTTCGTCTTTGAGGACTTCTGTTGCTTCTTTCTGCACTTCTTTTTTTTCTTTCTGTGCATTTTTTCTTCTTTCTTCACATGTCCTATCTCTGTAGGCATAGTTAGAAATTAGCATTTAAAAAACCTTTGAAATTCACAGAAAAAAACATAGGTTTCAGGCACGTTATAGTTAGGAATTAGCATTTAAAAAACCTCAGAAATTCACTGAAAAAACCATAGGTTTCAGGGGTGTTATAGTTAGCTGGACTTTTCACTTGTACAAAACCATTGAAATTCCCCCGTTATTGTTAGTTCAGCTAACTATAACTCGCGCGCCCGCAATGCACTGCTGATGACGTCACATATTACATCACTCATGACATGGTCAGTGACATCACTCATGACATCACTGATGACATCTCAAATGACATCACTGATGACATCACTGATGACATCATCCTTGTGATAGAGTGGCAGACCTCCTCTAACCCTAATATAACCTTTGATACACACATTCAAAAATAGAGACTAAAATTTTCAAAACAATGGACATACCAATACCAGTTAAAACAACCTCATCAGTAATTCTAAGATCCACATACACATCCACTCATTCACCAACAGTCCTATACAGTCACTCATACATGTACTCACTCATCATATGTACTCATACACCTATACATCCTGTTACACAATGCCACTCATCCATAGAGTTACTCACACACATAGTCACTCATGCTAATAAAGAATCAAACATACATTTACTTGCATATACAGTTATACACACACCACCACACTTACTTCTACGGAAACTTACACATACTTACTCTTTTAAACAATCACTTATAGAAACACATACTTATTCATACAGGAACTCTTTCAATCTCTCACTCTCACATATACTCACTTATATACACCAATAGTCACATATACTAGTTTAAAACATATGTAGTTACTCATAAAGACACTATTGAGACAGTCATTCACTCACTAACACACCCATACACACACTCATCCACCCATACAGTCCTGCACACATGCTGTCTTTAACACATACAAACAGTGAGTCACTCATTCATGCACCTATGCACTACGTAATACCCCCCACCGAACCATGCAGACACTCAGACTGATACTCAAAAAACCAACTAATAACCTAAATAGACACCCATGTAGCTACTCACCAACCCATGCAGCCACTTATACACAAAGTGAGAGACTGATACAGATATTTACATATTTAAACATTACTCACTAAGCCATGTATTCACTATGGTACACTTAATCAGTCAGTTACACAATCAATTTTTCAAAAACAAATAATCCATTTAGACACTTATATACCCATTTATTCTTCCATCGACCTTGAGATATACATATATAAAACATATTTAATTTTCAGAAAAACAGACATTCACTGGATGATGTAATCAGTGATGTCATCAGTGATGTCATTTGAGATGTCATCAGTGATGTAATGAGTGATGTCACTGACCATGTCATGAGTGATGTAATATGTGACGTCATCAGCAGTGCATTGCGGGCGCGCGAGTTATAGTTAGCTGAACTAACTATAACGGGGGAATTTCAATGGTTTTGTACAAGTGAAAAGTCCAGCTAACTATAACACCCCCGAAACCTATGGTTTTTTCAGTGAATTTCTGAGGTTTTTTAAATGCTAATTCCTAACTATAACGTGCCTGAAACCTATGGTTTTTTCTGTGAATATATATATATTTATATATATATATATATATATATCTATTGTTGTTAGAAATGGGGGTCTCTAGTTGGCAGATGTAGGTACCTTTGTATATATATATATATATATATATATATATATATATATATATATATATATATATATATATAATTATTACCTACTGGCGGTCGCCAGTAGGTAGTTATAGTTAGGACCACGTTTCCATAGGAAATCCGCAACATTCTATTTTGAATAACTTTGGCGCCGGTCGTCGAATCCTCGCGAATTTTTCAAAATAGGTGGGGCGCTACGCTCCGCTCCTACCCTGAAAGTCTCGGGGGGATTCGTCAAGCGGGGGCTGAGATAAAAGGGGGGTCCCAAAACGCGTTTTTCCCATGCATTTTTCCATAGGACCTTTAGACAGAGCTACAGCCCGAACGGCTGAACAGAATTTAATGAAATTTGGCAGAGAGGTAGTCCCCAGGTCAAGGAAGTGCCTTTTGTAGGTTTGGTGTAAATCTGTTCAGTAGATTCTGAGAAAATAGCATTTAAATCAATATATATATCTGTGGCAGCTTACGGTGCGCTTACCGTGCGCTTACCGTGCGCGTACGGTGGCGTGCGCGAGCTCACATCTGATTGGCTGTTAGATCTTAGTAAACATTCGAATCGGAAGAAAGGAGGAAGTGTCGGCCGCCATTTTGTCACTCGCACTGTCAGGGGGGTGAATAAAAAAGGTGGATAATGTGAAAAGGGGGCAGGCTCGACAGTTCCTGACCCCCTAGCCTTGGTCAGGGGGTCCTAGAAGGACCCTCAAGGGCAAAAATGAAATTATTTTTTTTTTCGCAAAATCGCCGAATGCGCGTAGCGTACGCGCACGGTGTAAACTGCGAAATTCCGCGAAATTCGTGGAATTACGCGTACCGTGCGTGCACGGCAAAAAAAAATTTGCAAAAAGGAAAGCTTAAAAAAAAAATAAAAAAAATTGTGAGGTAAGGTTGGCTCTTATAAGAGCCGTTGGGTTAATACAGGGATAGAGGAAAGAAAGAATGGGAATATTATAAGCGTCTACAAACATGCTGGTCTATCTTATTGTTAATAAGGGGAAGACTGATCTCCCCATAAACAATAAGACCACCACATCTTGTACACCTCATTTCAACCCTCCCAAATCGAGGGTTAATGTCCACAGGAAAAGAAGAAGGTGATGCTCCCACCTCAGAGGAAGGGCTCAGCTGAGCTGCCGATGATGTACTCGGCTGAGCATCTGAGGTTGGGCTCTGGTGACTTACTGAAGAGTTTTCTCCAGTATGTCGAGCAAAGGTCCTGGGATGTCTATCCTGCAGGTGTCTTTTCATAGAGTGATTTCCAAAGGAATATTTCTTCCTTGGATTTCCTCTAGATAAAACACGGCCACAAAGTGTGCAAGTGACCAATTGAGCATTCACCTTTTTCTCCCCCTCTGGAAAAGTAAAATACTCCCATACAAAAGAAGTCTTTTGTTTCCTCCTTCTCTGGATCATGGTGGTGCTGCTGGCCTCACTCTCAGAAGAGCTCTGCTGTTCTGCCATTGCATCCCAATGTCAATCCAGCTCCTTCTCCTAAGGGATCTCAAGCAGTAATGAGGGGAATGGGTGTGGTGTTTGAAGTTTCTGGAACTGAAAGTAGTTTAAACCAATGAAAAGTGTTCTTTCAAGCAGTAATGAGGGGAATGGGTGTGGTGTGGGAAGTTTCTGGAACTGAAAGTAATTTCAACCAATGAAAAGTGTTCTTTGTGGATCACATGACCTACCGTGCGCGCTCCGTAAGCTCACGGTACGCGCTCGTAAACAAGTACGCATGCGCAAACGTGACGCTTACGGAGCGCGTACGTAAGATGCACTCACGCATGCGCATTACACGCCCCTGCGTAACCGCGAAGTTGCTTCCGCGTGTACGCGTATGTCACGCACGTATCACGTAGGCGCGCTGTACTTATGACGTGCTGAGCACGTAGCGTCAGCTTACGGTACGCGTATCCTATTACGTACGCGCACCGTACTTATGACGTACGGAGCGCGTACCGTCAGCTTACCGTACGCGCACGGAAAAAAATGCATAAAAAAAAAAAAACCTTTCCATAATGCAGGATATAGTACATATATTATTTTATACATAGGTTTACAAAAAATGTCAAAAAAAAATTTGCATTTAAAAAACCGTACAAATTCACTGAAAAAACCATGGGTTTCACACACGTTATAGTTAGGAATTAGCATTTAAAAAACCTTGCAAATTCACTGAAAAAACCATAGGTTTCACACATGTTATAGTTAGCTGGAAATTTTACTGATAAAAAACCAATGAAATTCCCCCGTTATAGTTACTGCAGGCAACTATAACTCACGCGACCGCAATCCTCTGCTGATGGTAATACTGTATTTAGACAATTATTTGCCCATGTGTTCTTCCATTAAATTTTATCTATACATATATTACAAATATTTTTTTTTCATAAAGACACATATGTCATCAGCAGAGGATTGCGGTCGCGTGAGTTATAGTTGCCTGCAGTAACTATAACGGGGGAATTTCATTGGTTTTTTATCAGTAAAATTTCCAGCTAACTATAACATGTGTGAAACCTATGGTTTTTTCAGTGAATATATATATATATATTGTTGTTAGAAATGGGGGTCTCTAGTTGGCAGATGTAGGTACCTTTGTCCAAATAGGGACCCTTGCTTCTAGTCAGGGTAAGGGAGATGCACTCCTAAAATAACCCCTGCTCACCCCCTTGGTAGCTTGGCACGAGCAGATAGGCAGTTTCCAGTCCCAAAACAACCTCCAGAGGCCCGGAACACTGGCAGGCACCTCTCAGCAGGTCAGAACTCCCAGCAAAGAAGTTCAGGGGGGACTGGTGGTGAAGTCTTTGTGTCCCTCAGACATCAGAACAGGAGGCAACCTCAATTGAAGCCCGTGGAGATCTTCCTCAAGCAGGGGACACAGCAAACAGCAGAACCTTTCTCCTTTTCTTGACTAAGTAGCCACTTCAGGCCAACCCCAGACAGCAAACAGCACAGGGGCAGTAATCCTCCTCGCTTCTCCGGCTCTTCTCCTTGGCAAAGGTTCCCCTTGGTTCCCAGAAGTGATCTAAAAGTCTGGGGTCTGCGACCCTCTTTTTATACAGTCAACTCCTTTGTTCTCTGGTGGCAGAGAAGCCCTGTGCTCAGTCAAAACCAATTCTGTCCTCTCTGGTGCACTTTGCTTGCAGTAGGTGGAGACAGCATTGTCCTTGGCAGACCAGGCCAGTTCAGGTGAAAGAAAATATCCTCCCCCTACTCTAAATGCAGCCCAGGTCTATTCAGCCCAGCCCTAACTCATCCAGACTCTCTGGAGCCACTGCACATCGCCAGCCCCTGTCACTCCAAAGCCTACCAGTCAATATGCATCCTAGCAGAGGCACACTGGATGGCTAAGCAAGAAAATACCTACTTTCTAAAAGTGGTATTTTCAAGCATAGAATGTAAAAATCACCCTCACTAAAGATGCATTTTAACATTCTGAGTTCAGGCATACTAAACTTTATTTACCTACCTGTTTCCCCAGTGATAGTTATGTTTATAAGATGATATAACCAAACTCCCAATTCTATTGTATGCAAACAGGTAGCATTACAATAGTGAAAAACGAAATTGGCAGTAGTTCACTATCAGGACAAGCCACACACATCAGGGCATGTCCTACCTTTCACATACACTGCACCTTGCCCACAGGGGTACCTTGGACCTACCTTAGGGGTGACTAACATGTAAGAAAAGGAAAGGGTAAGGCCTGGCTTGTGGGTGCACTTGCCAAGTCGACATGGCAGTACTGGACTGCACACAGGCACTTCAATGGCAGGCCAGAGTTACATTTACATGCGGCTTAGGTGGGTAGCACAACCGGTACTGCAGGCCCACTAGCAGCATTTGATTTTCAGGCCCTGGGCACACACAGTGCAATGTACTAGGGACTGACAAGTAAACCAAATAAGCCAATTATGGAAACACCAATCCATAACAATTTACAAAGGGAGCACTTGCACTTTGGCACTGAACAGCAGTGGCAAAGTGCTCAAAGCATTTAGACCAGCAAAACGAAGTCCAACACACAGCAAAAACATAGGAGGCAAGATCAAAAATACAGGGGAAACCCATGCCAATGATGCCAGGTCTAACATACATATATATATGTATAAATGTATGTACTGACATACACCACCTTTTCTACCGCTTCCTAAAGAGTCTGGGTCCCCTAAAAGAGTACAGAAGAGCTGGAAAACATAACTTTTTTTCTGCAAATTCTGAAAGAATGACTCTTTTGTATTCATTTTCTACATTTAGCAGAAAATGGGTTAAAGGAGGCAATTTCTTAAGAACTCAACAATTTTAAAAATATTCTCTGATGGTCGCTAGTTGTTTCAGTGCTAAAACAAATGCACTGCTACATTCGAAATACAATTTTTGACAAAAATGCACAACAAAGTCACCACTGTACTAAGCATTCATACATAAG
Organism: Triturus cristatus; assembly: GCF_964204655.1. NCBI lineage: Eukaryota > Metazoa > Chordata > Amphibia > Caudata > Salamandridae > Triturus > Triturus cristatus. Next base: position 590,187,622 of record NC_140582.1, read on the forward strand.
AAATTGTCTTGCAACAAGCATCTAATTTCACTTTTTAATCTATTTTTCCCTGTGTTAGATTTGCTTAATTTTTGAGCCATTTTAGTCAATATACATTTTATTTATGGTCTACTAAATTACTATTTCTTAGCTTTACTGTTGTTTGTGTTCTGTTTATATACCGTATATGCATTTAATCTGAGCGAAGTCTGTTGATTTGTGTGACATCTACCGGACTTTATGTCACTGGAACGATTTTTTAATTGTCTAGGCACAAAATTGTCTAATTTGGTGGAGATTAAATTATCCATTCTCCCCTGCCCTCCTCACTCCCCCCCTCCCAGTCAATTTAACAAGCCAGGTGCTTCCACAAAAGATAACAAATGAATACTAAGCATGCCAAGACATTAAGCATATGAAAATTGTGCCCACAGATACTACACATTGACATATTATCTACATGAAATGAAGCAATTCTAATTTTGCTGGTTTGAAATCCAACTATGTGTCCGATATCTGCATTCGTTCTTGTTCCTCACATATGTTACAGAGGTTGAATACATCATTTAATGAACACTTTTGAAACGTGTATTATATATTTATTTTAGCGGCCCGAGGGGAGAATAGGTTGACACTGAATACCACAATCTACAGAAGCTACGGAATCCTAAATGAGCCAAATGCCAAAGACGAAAGCCAGCTCAGTTCAGAAAGCCGAAGAAAAGCCTCAGAAGCGAAGACAAATGCAAGGGCAGGAATTCAATTAAATTGCTTTGAAACACTTTCTTTTCCGGTCTATCAGACACTGGGAGGGGCAGAGTATTCAGAAGTGAGTTTTGAACCTGCACAGATGCTTGGAGCCCTTTCAAGTGAACTAAGCGTACACCCAGACAAGCCGAGCTAACTTCACACAAGACAACGCGCGCCGCAACTGCAGAGGACTGGATTACACCCCCGAACTCTCACCGCCGAGCTTTAATGCGTCAGCCGCATGGAACGTTCTGGAGTGTCTTCATACACTAAAACGTGCACGTTATAAATAAACACTGCACTTTAAATATGCTTTCGTTTGAGTGCTGGCAATCGGTTTCGAACATTACAATTATGTTATGGTCACCCATTTTTTAGTAAAAAAACAATTGCTCTTTTGCCTATCATAGATATCTTTATTTCCCAACGTTTTGTTACCTCTACACAACGTCTTGCCGCATGCCTTGGGATACTTATTCACTATCCTACAGGTCTCGTTGCGGTGAGGTAGGTAGTCCCGGGGCTGACGTAGCCTCCTATCTTCATGCATTAGAGCAGACTCCATGAACTCTGTCCTTTGAAGTATTTATGAAAACGCAGCTCATGTATCCATGGCACGCGCAATTATAGATCAATAAGTGCAAATTTAAGTCAGAATCAGGAATACATTTAGTAACAAAATACCGTGCTGCTGCAAATAATAATCAGGTAACCACACAGGCAAAGAGAAGCCTGAGAAAGAGAGGTTTGCCTGTATAAGCCATAACCAACCATTACGAAATTATAAAGCAATAAAAACCCCAGATACTTTCTCCTATCAAATCCCCTTTCAGATGCAGTGGTAAAAACTATGGGGCTGATTACGACTTTGGTGGTGCGGGAGCGGACCGCCATGCCAGCACCCCGCTCCTGCACTGCCAATGTTGACTGCCGGCCAGATTAGGAGTTTTCTCCTGGTCTGGCAGGTGGTCCTTTGGCGTTGCCACAGCAGTGCCTTTGAAAAAGGCAATGCAGTGGGAATGCCAAAGCAAGTTTCTACACGGCATGTACTGTTAAGTCCATGCCGTGCAGGAATTGGGCATGCATGCACACTGAGGGGCACACCATGTGCCCCCCTGCATGCAAGCCAGTGTACATGGGCAGCAGGGGGCCCTGCAGGTTTTCCTTTTTGTTTCCCCACCGGCAGTATTTTTATGGCAGGTTCACCACTATGAAAAGGCTGGTGTGAGGGAAACTCAGAATATGTTTGGGAGTACCACAGCAGCATAATCAAGCATATTGCTTCCCCAGACTGCCACGCCACCACCAGGGAACGGTTCCCTGGCAGTTGCGGTGATCAAATGGTGGTCCGCCCACTAAAGTTGTAATATGGTGGTCTGACCTCTGGTACGGCGGTGGCCAGACCACCACCACCGCTTCACTGTGAGTTTGGCGGTCTACGGTGCACGTAATTTAGTCAGCCGTTGTCAGAAAATTCGAATGGCCTTGCCTGCATCTATGTTTTACTTAATACATTGCAATATATGCATTGTTTATCATTTTACACAAATCTCCAACATGTGACTTGGCTTGCTTTCTGGTTCATGTAGTTTTAAAATACATAATCCAGTGCATGAGGAAAACTGCATTGCCATCTCATTTCTTTTCCTTGTCCTTGTCCTCACGTGAAAGGACGGTCTGTATCTGGAAAACATCCTTAAAGTGATACTAACATAAAAAAGCATGTTCCCCTCCGATGTTATAGACACATAGCTCATCTATCATTCAGTTGTTTTCTCCCTTGAAGATCATTATGATACTGCTGTGGTGTGGTCTCCTTTCCTGGGCTGGTTGCTACAGTGCTACTGGGAGTCCACCTCCCCAGTTTACAACCGGGTTTAGGATTAGGGTGCAATAATGTCATTCAGAGTTTCCCCAGCTTGTACCTCTAGGTTGAGTGCCTTCATTGGTGAATTAGAATGGAGAAGGTGGCTATGCACTTTCTCCCAGGTCTTTGCATTGCTTGACAGCCATATTGATTTAGAAAGTCAGCACACTGGGCATCCCTAGTTGTGCGTGGTTAGTGTCATCTCCAGAAAGTGGTGAGCCAACCTGGCAAGGGAAAGATATCTGTGAATCCTATGAAGAAGCTTAAGGTGGCCGCTGAGTGCTGCTATTGTCTGTATTTTCAAGAGTGCTTTTTGCTGAATGTGAGAAATTGGGTTGTTGGGTGAATGGAGTGCGAACCTTGTTCAAGCAACAGCCACAACCCCTGTCATGGTGACCCACAAAAGTCACTAAGTTATCCTATGCTTAACCCTCTAGTAGTTTGGCACAAAAGCAGCCAGGCTCAAATTAGAGGCAAGGCGTAAAGTATTTATGCAGCACAAAAACAGTCATAAAGTGAAAAGACAACACAAGAAAAATCCAACACTAATTTAGAAAAAAGAGTACATTTAAAAAATGATTTGACACCATAACAACAAAAATCCAACCAGTAGAATCAGAGTTGTGAATTGAAAACTGGCACTTAAAATTAAGCAAAGTGCCAAATAGTCATTTGTGACAGAGTTAAGGGAAGTGCCTCTTTTGGATATGGTTAGCCCCCACCTTTTGACTGGAAAAAGATGTTTCTACTGGAAGTTCATATGGTCACTGTCAAGCAGGTGCCCTGTGTCAGATCTCTTTCCCTAAATTGTACCTTTAGTTTCTACAATTGGCACCCATTTAGTGCACACATAAGCCCCTCTTGTAAGGTACCCCTGTTACCAAGGGCCTGGTAGTTAAAGAGGGTCCCTAAGGGCTGCAGCACGAATTGTTTCACACTAAAGGACCCCTCACCAAGCACATGCAGTCTCCCACTGCCGTCTGTGTGTCTTTGGTGCAGACAAATCTGAACAGTCAATATGGCCCTCTATCCATTTGTGCCATGCCCATTGACACTACATGAGATATAGTTAAGACACTCCTCTAGCAGGCCTTAGCCCTAAAACAGGGTGCACTATATCTCGTGTGAGGGCATATCTCTATAAGCAGATATGCCTCTGTAATTTCCTTGGCGATTCCTGGATATTGAAAGAGACTAGGGAAGCCATAGTGAATACATTGGCTGGACACTCATCATTATGAGTTCCCTACCTCCATAATGGCTTCACTGAAATATGGGATGTTTGGTACCAAAGATCTAAGCATAATAAACCTGCACTGAAGCCAGTATCAGATTTACTTAAAATTGAAAACAGAAGTACCCTCAGACGGGTCCCCTAAAACCTACCGATCCTTAGTGTGGTCATCGACTGGCATGAGCCAGCCTGCTACCACCAGACAGTTCTCTGACCTCATGGGGGGAGTACTTGCGCAACCTGAGACCAAGAACAATACCTCTCCTGGGTGTAGGTGTTCACACTTCCCCCTGGTCAGGAAGAGCCATCCATGGTGAGGAGCTTCAAAGGCATTGCCGCCTTTGTAGTGCAACCCCCATCCTGTCCGGTTGAAGGGAGCAGGCCTCCATCGTGTTCTCATCTCCTTTTTCATTGGGGGACAGGGAGGAAAATATTCAAAGAATAGGAGGTATGTCCCCCTCTACCAACTCCACTCCTCAGGAGCTAGAGGCGAGGTGAAGCTCAGTATTCATTCATTGCCCACCATCTTGAAGAGGGTGAGACCCCCCATGTGGGGTGAGCATTTAGAAGGTATAGTCACCCTTAAGGTAAGTAGCACATTGGCTACTACATGGCACTCCATTTAAATGCCCCCTAAATGTAGCATTCAGGTGGCCCCTAAGCCCTGAACACCAGTTCCTGATGGCCTAAGAAGAGCCGGTCACTACAGAGGCACACCAGCAGAGAAGACTGCAGACAACAACTGACTTTGTCCCAGCCCTACCGGCCTGTCTGAAGCCCTTGATGATCCTGTGCCCAAAGACAATCTGTCCTGCAGCTCAGTGACCTGCAAAGCCTTAAGACGACTACTGTCTTTGACAAAGATTAAGACTCTTGAGAAGAGTGGACCTGTTCGACAAGCAACCATCTTCAAAATAAAGACTGTGACCTGAAGATCTGCAAAGCCTGCCCCTGGTTCCACCTCTGCACCCGATGCCTCCGGCCTGAATCCAAGTGGCCCATCAGTTCCAGCAGGGTTCTCCAGCACTCCAGAGCCCAAGCCCACCATGAGCCGACCTCTTCTGGACTACTCATCATCGTATGCATCCTCTGCACATGGACTCCCTAAACCACAACCAGTTCCAGTAAGCTATTTCTGACCCCAAGAAGCACCCCTGCATCCATCAGTCCTAGGCCTTCGTGAAGACGATAAAAGGGGCCCCTATGTCCCAGATCATTGTAACTTACCTCTGCAGCTGTTGGTTTCCTTCAACCAGTCTCCAGGCTTGAACCTGCAGCCCCTCTTCAAGTTAGCCATTCTTTATTGCCATGAATTTGGCACCTGATGCTGTGTTGGCACCCTGCAGCCGGCTGCCCCTTTGCCACTGGTGGTGTATTGTTGCTGCTGCTTTGGGCCCTGTCCAGTGCTTGTTTCAACCTCCAGAGACTGTCTCCCCATGCTGCTGCTACTCATCTGTAAGCAGTCTCTGACCAGTTGCCCCAATCCGCATTAATTTGCATTGGGTACCCAACCTCAAACTTGCACAGTGCACCTGGCTGCCCCTATGCTCCTGGTGGTACACTGTTGGTGCTGAATTGAACCTTGTCCTATACTGACCATAACTTTCGAAGATTGGTTTTGTAAGTAGATGTTATCCATATGTATGCTGAATGTTTTCTTCCTCCCTATAGGTTAACAATGCAAAATCTAAAAATTGCAATGTGTCAATTTTTGATACTGAAAATTATTTCTACTGAAAAACATATTTACCTATGAGGAAGTTCTGTGGTTCTTCACAATAAATATAACCAAGTATTAATTTTATAAATTAGTCTGGGATTTATTCTTTGAGTTTGTGTCTCATTCATTGCCACTGTGTGTGCAACACATGCTTAACACTACACTCTGATAATCCTAACTACTTCCCCACAATACCACAAAAGAGAGCAATAGTATTATTTACTCTAAACTCTCCTCTATAAAGCATCTGGGGATCCACTAGACTCTCTGCACACTATATCTCATTTTGGAAGTCGAGGTGAAGATTTCTTCATTCTGACTTAGTCTCTTTTTTGGAAGTCAAAAATCTCTTTCAGGATGAAGTTAAAAGCTGATGAGGGTTCCATGACACCCGATATCCCTTTGGTCAAGGACTGCTGAACAGCATTTGCTGCTGTGGTGAAGAATGTAGCAAGAGCCGTTGCAAAGTCAGGCTGATTGGCAATTCTCCTTGGGCAGATGGACAAGCTGGTTGGTCACGGTCTTCTTTAGCTTCTCGGAGCAGTTTTTAGCCAAAAATGTTCTAAGGCCAAAGGTTCGGATTTTGGCTTTCTGGCCACCTAAAGCACCACCAGCAGGCGGCCAGGACTGGAGAGGTACCACTTGGGGATTAGGAATCACTCAAGTTGAGTCCAAGTGCGTGTTCAAGATGGTTGGAGTCTTTCTGTCCCTGAGGTTCTGATCAGGAGACCAGCCAACTAGCGCTTGGTGTCACTCTGGTAGTCTTGAGTTTAAATAGTGGAAAAGGGCTCAAGCAGCAGGGCTGGCCTCAGAGGATTCAAAGAAGGCTCCAGGCAGCAAAGCTATCCTTCCAGGAGCAACAAAGCAGTGTTGTGGAGCATACAGCAGGCCACAACAGTTGGCAGTCCTCTGAGAGTCATTCCGCAGGTCTAGAAAGTGAACTAATGAGTGGGCCTGAGGGTCCTATTTTTGCACTTCTTATAAGAAGTAGGAGAAGTTTCTAGGGAATCCCCTTTGAAGTGCTTAAGGTTTCCTGCTTCCCCTGCCATGGCTCCAAGCTAGCTGCAGGAAAAATGCAGGGGTGACAAGCCCTTTGTGTGAAGGCAGAGCCCAGCCTATTCTGTTGCAAGTGGGGCTGTGCCCAGCTGTGCCCCCCATCCTGCCAGTGATGGCCCATTCAGGCACATCTAATCCCTCTTATGTGTGGCTGTCTGGGAAAAAGAAACAAAGTTCAACTGCCAACTATACCCAGTCATGTGACCAAGGAACAGGCTGCAGGTACCAAATAGTAAGGGCAGGGAATTCCAACTTTATAAAAGTGGTGTTTTCAAAATTGTAACTTGAAATCTGACTTTACCATTAAAGAGGGTTTTAAATTACAATTTCTCAGACACCAAACATGATATTTGTCTGTTTCCAATCTAAAATAAACTCTTATTAAATGTAATAAGGCAACCCAATGTTATCCTATGGGAGAGGTAGGCCTCACAGTAGTGAAAAACACATTTAGTTTTTTACTACCATGACATGTAAAACTTGAAAGCATATGTTAAACCTTTTAATTCCAATGCACTATACGTCTACCTAGAGCCTATCTTAGGGATGACCTACAAGCCATACATTTGGGATTTAAAGCTTGGAAAGGGGGTTATATTGCCAAGTTAAATTAGCAGTTTACAACTGAATTCAGGCTGCTCTGGCTGGCATGGGGCATATTTTAAAGGGCTACTTAAGTGGGTGGCACAATAAGTGCTGCAGGCCCACTAGTAGCATTTAATTTACAAACCCTGGATATATGGTATACCACTCTTCAAGGTACTTATAAGCAAATAAATGATGCCGATCAGGTGCAACCTATTTTACCATTTCTAAAGGGGAGAGCACCAGCATTTTAGCACTGGTCAGCAGTGGTAAACATGCCAGGGTAGCAGTGCCAACAAAAACTAATTTCAGAAAGAATAGGAGGGACGAAGGCAGCATTTTTGGGGGTGGCACTACAGTGAAGGCTATGTCACAAACTGGGGCAAGTGTTGTGTGTGTTAATATTGACGGAGGACAAGCATGCTTCAAAAAGACTGAAAGAGATCACCAATGACAGAGCAACTACATCTGAAAGTCAGATGGTGTGGATGGTTCTTAGAAATGGGGTCTCTAGTTGGCAGAGGTGTGCACCGTGTCCAAGTATGGACCACCACTCTAGTCAGTGGAAGTCAGATACACACCCTATAGTAACCTGGGCTCACCCTTTTGATGCTTGGCATCGAGAAATCAGGCTTATATTAGGAGGCAATATGTAAAGCATTTTTGCAACACTTATTATGGAAAAACAGTGAAAATACCACACAAAAATAATCCACACGAAGATAGAAAAAGAGTCCTTAATTCAGTGAAAAAAACAAGATCAAACAACAAAAATCCAATACCTGGAATAGGATAGATGAATTTTTAAAGATAAAATTAAAATATAGTGCTCAAAGGCATAAAGCACCAACCGGAGACATCTGGTCACACTGGACCAAGTCAAATTTGATAGGTCAAGTCAACATCAATGGAGTGATGGTCGGATACAGAAGCCACACAGGCTCACTGAAAACAGTATCTTTCAGGAGGTTGTGTCGATGTCGAAGAGCAACTGCGTCACTTCTAAGTCACACAGTCGGGTCCAGTGTCATCATCGAACCGCTAATGATGAAGGCACTGCATTGTCGTCAAGCCTCGCAGTCGGGTCCCGCATTGTCGTCAAATCCCTTACGATGATGGTGCTGCATCATCTTCGAGTTGCGCTGTCGATGCTGTGAAGTCTTCAAAGCAGCACTGAGTAGGCATTGAAGGCGAATGAGTCAGGTCAAACTGACGCAAAGCATGCGATAAAAGCTCAGAGTTGGCAGAGTCCAGCAGCTGAAGCAGAGGTGAATGAAGTTTTTTCTTTCCGTGAGACATCAGAATAGGAGGCCAGCAAACAGGCCCTTGGAGTCACTTGGTTCTGGAGAAGTAGAGAGTCAGGTCCAGTCCTACTCACCACTAGGTAAGGGGTAGCATGCAGCAGGACAGCAACAGCAGAGCAGGAGTCCAGCAAATCATCATTTCCAGCAACACAACAGTCCTTTCAGCAGCAGAGCAGTCACTCTTCCTGGTGGAGTGTCCTCAGATCCAGAGTGCACTGAGTTAGTTGTGTCAGTACTTATATCCAGTTGTGCCTTTGAAGTGAGTGAGACTTCAAATAGAGGCCTTTGAAGTTGACAAGGTCCCTGTCCTTCCTGCCTTGGCTCCAGACTGCATTCAAGGGGGTATGCAGCTCTTTGCGTGGGGAGAGGCACATCCCTATTCAGGTGCAAGTGTCAACCCCTCCCTCCTATTTAGCTCATGAAGACTCATTAGCCTACTGGTGTGCCATCAGGATTTGAATGTCACATGTCCCTTTGTGTGTGGCTATCTAGTGGGAATGCACACAGCGCTGCTGTCACCCCACACATGTATTCAGAGGCAGGCAGAGGCACAGAATGGTTAAAGTAAGAAAATGCCAAATTTCTAAAAGTGAACATAACAGAGCCCTACATTTGCGCTCATATTACTGATGCACTGCTGAAAGCGGGAACAACTCCCTCCAATGTATAATTTTCATCCTGGTATTCCATAGTACTCTTCGTAATCGGCATATTCATTTATCAACCTTTACTGACAGTTTCATCCTGTTCTTCACCACAACGGAGACAGCTGGGTTCAATCAGTATATTTTATTTGACATTTCCAATACTTGCTGTATGCCATTCTAGGCTTCGTACAACAGTACGTACAAATTGACCTCCATATGAAATGAGCACACCATGTAATGTCCCAATGCATTTAGAGCCCGGAGGGCTCTTCGTCAGGGGTTTTTGGCATCTCTCCTCAAAGAAACTCCGTCCTCATGCTTCCTCGTATTCCTGCAGAATGCGTCCAAATGCTCTTGATTTGCTTTAACCTAAATACCTACCAGACGTGCTAATTATCTACCCACGTGACACCATCACCCTTGCTGCACACCCAATATAATCGCACGATTGATCCCGAGAACTCTGCCTCAAAAACTCTAATCCCCACAATGCATTTCCCTACCCCACAGTGATATCGGAATATCCCTATCCATTTTTGCTTTCGATTACGAAGAGTACTATGGAATACCAGGATGAAAATTATACATTGGAGGGAGTTGTTCCCGCTTTCAGCAGTGCATCAGTAATATGAACGCAAATGTAGGGCTCTGTTATGTTCACTTAATAGTATTCGCGGTTTATGGGCGATCCGCGTTTACTGGTTGCACGCACGTTTCAGTTAAGTTTGCAAGCTAGGTGTCGCTTTAAGGGAAGGAGTGCATCCTCATCATCACAAGAAAATTTCTAAAAGTGGCATTTTCAGACTTACAATTTAAAATCCAGCTTCCCCATAAGTTGACATCTTAAATTGTGAGTCCAGACATACCTGCACTTATAAGGTGGGATAAGGTTATCCAAATATTAGCCTATAAGCAAGTGTTAGAAAGTGGGTTATTAGTAGTGGTGAATAGGCATGTACCAGTGTCAATGAGGCCACTAGCAGTCTAGGGCTCAGTACAGGTCTCAATAAATTATTGCCATGCTCAACCCTTGGTAGCTCGGCTGCGAACAGGCAGGCTTAATTGAGTATGCAAAGCATTTAAAATAACCAATTCAGTAAATAATTAATACACATGTAATATAAATCCCATACCATTAGTCAATCTTTTTATCTTTAAAAGGACACCAAAACAACAAAAATCCAATGTAGGGAAATGGAGATATGAATTGTTAAAAATGTAGCACTATATAACACTTATAAAACTATAGTGCCACTTTGGGACATCTGGTCACGCCTGACCAGACAAAGTAAAAGTTTCAGGTTAACCACTATGGAGCCCTGCTCAAATGCCCCTCATAGGGGCCTCAGTTGAGATTTTACTTTTAGACTTAGGTCCCGATTCACAGAACTAATCTGAAACAAAATCCTAAACTTACTACTTTTGGTATTCACAGAAGACGTTTGGTAGTAGTAAAGTTAGGATTTTGTCTTAAGTTTGACTTAAGACAAACTTAAGACAGACTTAAGACAAACTTAAGACAGACTTAAGACAAAATCCTAACTTTACTACTACAAAATGCCTTCTGTGAATACCAAAAGTAGTAAGTTTAGGATTTTGTCTCAGATCAGTTCTGTGAATCGGGCCCTTAGAAACTTTTCTGGAGCTTTTTCTTCAGGGGCTCCTCGATTCTGTTCACCATTCCCGGTTCGGTTGGGGTTTGCTAGCTTGCTTTCCGGGGAGTTTCCAGTCAATCTCTGGAAATCGGACCTCCAGAGCTTTTCAGTGGGATGAAACAGCAGGGCAGGCAGGCTCTCGGTTGAAGGTCTCTGGGCTGGCTCCCGCGGTTGAGTCGTTCCCCTTTTGGAGCTTTTTTTCCAAAGTTGCTCCAAACTTCTCCAAACTTCTGGAACTTCTTCTTGAAGATCCTCTTGGGGAACAAAGGCTCTCAAACACAATCCAAGGGTCTAGAATCTCCAAGATGGTCCTTGAAATGTTGGGACCGAAGTTCCCACAATGCACATGGACAAAACCCTCATATATCCACTTGAGGCACTCCAGGCAGGGGATTATTGGTGGTGATGGTACACGTGAGCTCTGTTAACCTGTAGCTTGCAGGGAGTCCACTTAGTAATCCTCTTGAAGCAAAGTACATCCAAAGGGCTGTAGTTACAGATAACACAGCAGGCGCCGTCAGTCAGAATGCAGAACCTGATGGTGCCTTCTTCTTCTCTTAGTTTCAAGCATCAGATCTGAGAGTCTCTATACCTCTCACATATTTACCCAATGTTCTCTGGGGTCAAGCATGAGATCATACTTGTCTAATGAGGTGCAGGTGAACACCCCATAGCATGACCACTTCCTCCAAAGTGTGGTATAAACGTCTCCCAGAAAGCACTATTCCTCCAAAATGTAGTATGGCTGTAGTATGGCTGAATTCCCAGCAAAGGATCAAGAACTAGTTAACCCAAACTCCAGTATGGCTCATTTTCATAGCTTTCTTCCTCCTACCATCTGCAAATTTCTGTCTTAAGCCTGCCATCTGACTGGACAGAGGGCTGGGGAGTAGATGGGCCAGGCATTACCTGCCTGTCCTATCCCCCTTTGAAGCTCCATGCTTTACATTATGTATATTTTAGGATAAATTCAAAAATAGCATATTATTGGATTTATCAATACCCTTCTCCTAAGTCCTTGAATGATACTTTTTGTGAACTCCCAGCGATACTTATACATTAATAAACTATTGCCATGTTAACCCATGTGGCTGGGGTCCTACAATGGGGAAAATGAAATGTGCAATTTCTCCAACACCAGGACCTAAAAAACTTATTTTATAAGGACCCCGCTTAAAGCTACATGACCCCTACCATGGTGCACCTTTGGGAGACTTTAGGGGTACAGAATATGCCAAAATAGTGCTGATCTTCACTCCACAGTGCAACTAGCACAAAAGTCGGTTTTGGGAAGCCCTCTACTACAATGGGGGGAGTCAAATGTGCAATTTCTCTATTCCCAGGGCCTCTAAAACCTCTTTTATAAGGGCCCTCCTTATATGTACATGATCCCCCACCCTTGCAACACCTACGGGAGACTCTGGGGGTATCTAATAGGCCACAATATTATAGTTTATAACTTTTTAAGTGCCCCTACCACTAAAGTCAAGTGTCGGCACAATGTACATTTAAAAGCAGTGTTGCAACACAGGGTTGCTTTTAAAATGACCTCGGGCTCTCGGCATTGCACACATGCAAGTGCAGAAATGTCTGTTGGCCTGTAAACTGCCATCCCCAGTAGTATACTAGGGACTTAAAGATAGTTTTAATCCTCCTGCCCTATTATGCACTAGGGACTTATAGGGTAAGAAGTGCCAATTATAAGTGTACCCTAAAAAGTTGTTTCCTCTCAGAAATGTGTGTTTTACCTGTGTTTTCACCATAGCACTAGCACTGGGCCTGCTTAACCAGAGCCCACTGACAGTCAGAGTCCATTACCACCAGTACCAGTCAGCAAAAACTGGGGGTACACAGGGCACACAGGATGATTTTGCAATAGCAAGAAAGACCTTTAAGTACCAAAAATGAATGTAAGAGTTTTGCACTACATGGACATGTAAAACCTAAAAGTAAATGTCCAACTTTTTAAGTACACTGCCCCCTGCCCTAGGGGCTGTCTAGGTCCTGCCTCAGGGGTGACATATGTATTCAAAAGGAAGGTTTGGCTTGGCAAGTGGGTTATCTTGCCAGGTCTACATGGCAGGTTAATCTGCACACACAGGGTCTGCAATGGCAGTCCTGAGACATGATTAAAAGGCTACTGGAGTGAGTGGCACAAACAGTGCTGCAGGCCCACTAGTAATTTAATGTACAGGCCCTGTGCACATGTACTGCATTTTACTAGGGACTTATAAGTGAATTAAAATGCCAGTTGTTGATGAGCCAATGTTACAATGCTTTAACTAGAGAGCACATGCACTTCAGCACTGGTTAGGTTAGTAGTGGCAAGGTGCCCGGAGTCCTAAAGCCAAGAAAAATATTATTATCAAAAAATGGGGTAGCAAGGCAAAAGGTTTGGTGGTAACTGCAGAAAGGGCCAGGTCCAACAACTGTGTTTTGGGACCTGTTTAAAACTCTAAATGAGTATGAATCTTAAAGAATTTCTTGCTCAACACAACCCTCCCAAGCAGAATTGGTTGAGGGTCACATGTTCCTTTTCCTTCCACCTGTTGTCCTCATGATGCTGGAAGGACTCCCACACTTAAAATGTGCCAGACCTCTGAGGGAGATTGATGGGGATAGAGGTTTTGGACTCTCTCTGTATTACTTGAAGGAGAATGAAGGCTGCCTGTGGAACCAGTAGTGGTGCTTTTCACTAGCTGTGCTTGTTTCTAAATTTTGTTGGCCTCTTTCTAGATCCCCGCCTTTCACAAAATTATAAAGAGATTGATAAAGCACCAATATATTGTTTCTGTTGATGTCATAATCTGGCAGGTAGATCAATGGTGGTCACGGAAGACTCCTCTCCTCTGGTCACACTATACAGGAAGGTGGATAATATTCAATGCCCATTCATGACTCAACCTGTGCAGGAAGAATTCCACCTATCACTTTTATGCCTACCAAGGTTTGGTAAGGCTACATTGAGGTTCTTTTACTGCCATTGATGGTAAATATTGTGGCGGATGCTTAGTTTGACACCCTGAAAGCCACAGTAATTTCTTCTGAACTGGCCATCATTGATACTATGTGCAGTCCCACAGTTGGAAATTGGAAATCTGCAGCTCCTTGTATTCCTTTACTTGGGTGCTCAAGGTTTTGCCCTCAATTGGATGATCACTTCCATAAGTCATTCAAAAATAGAAAGCAAACCTTAACCTTTAAACTGTCATGCTAAGAGTAGGTCAAGTGGTTGCATCAGTTGTTTCATAGGGTAGAATTGTGGATTCTTGCCTATGGCTTCTTCACATTCTTCAGCAAAATCATAATGCTACCGACACCTTTAGGCCTTGTGTTCCAGGTGAGAAGGGTCACATAATTTAGATGCTTTGATATTGATTTTATAAATATATAAAATGATTACATTAATATTTTTGTATTGTGTGCTTTTATGGTTCATTTACATCAAATAAGGCTTATTTGACTGACTAACAAATGGACAGCAGAATGTAGCACACATAGAAAGAGGAAATAATGAGGAGAAATAAAGACATTTCTCATTATACCTCACTTCAAGAGGCATAAGGACTTGGCACTTTACACAGGTTTACATGCCCTTGTAAATCTGGGACTGCATCAAAATCCATGGGTGTTGCATGGGAAAACCCACTGCAATGCCCATGGAAGGCTCCCGAGCTCAAAGTAAGGTAAAGCAGAGATTTGTGCTGCTTCGCTTTACTCCATATCGATGAGGCTATTCAAAACCATGCATAGTGGCTTTGCAAGGCCTCAGAGATATGAGTTTCTCAATCCGCAACCATGGAGCATCACAAAAAGTGTGATGTGGTGCACTTCTCCAATGATCACTGCCACCAAAATTTTTTAACTCAACGGCAAAATAATTATGCTACATAATCATGTGTTTAGAAGGCAGAAGGTAAAGGGCCAACATGGTGTAACAAATTACATTTGCAGGAACTAAGGCCCTAAAGTTAAACTGTACAAAAGGAACAAATGCATTATTTTCTACTCCAGCTAGAACACTTATTAAATATGAATACTAACGTGTTAAAAATGCATAAGGATTTTATGATTTATCCCGTGTCTTTAAATATTGGTACTATGTATATATCTTCAGATAGAGCCACAGCTACAATGTTTTGTATGAGTTAGACGCAGAAGCACCTTTAAAGCCCCCGTGAAAGTAAGAGAAGATTTTTACTTCACAGACATTTATTCAGCTCAGGAATCAAGAGAGCAATACCTAAATCTGACTTAATTTATTTCAGACATGAGGCAGACTTCATCAGTGCCAAATCAAGTACACTGTTCAAATCCAAACCATTTAGTAAAGTTGGTTTCTTTGCCAAATTATCACGGAGTATTCAACCATTGTTTTGTTGAAACAAAAAAGCTCCAGGTTATTGACAGATTATAGAGGCAATTTTAAGTACCATAAATGGACCAATTATTATTTGAATTTGATGCTTAATCAAAACAATAAAAAGTGGAATTACATTGCTAATATTGTTATACTGAATAATGAAGACATTGAAAAAATCTTCAAATATCTGGCACAACGTTTACGTGTATTTAGGTTTGCCCCTCAGATAGCATTGGTTGCCTGACAGACTTCATGTCATCAATTTTGCAAAAAAGTACAAAAGAAAGAAGAACGGAGACTGTGGGTTTTTGTTCAGTCGCTGCCAGCCTTGGATGTGATTTTTTCCATGCTTCACTATTTTTTAAATGGAATGCTCATCAAGGTTGTTTTTGAGGATGGTTACATTGTCCCAGTCGTGTTCACGCTGGGTTTTGTTGATGGAGCATAAAGTAGTTCTTTTGTTAGAGTGTAGATGCAACATAATCTGCAGCTTGTTATTGAGGCAGAGTTCGTGTTTTAATAAATTTGCTTTGCTTAAACAACATCAATTTAATTTTATTTTCAAATGTTTGTGCTGCTAATTGGATTTCTTAGCCAGTCATAAACACACTGTGTTTTTCACTAATCACTCTTGCAGAATCATTTAATCTACTTTCCTGTCATGTTGTTAGATGTATGGTTTCATTCACAAACTAAAACCCTCCATATGAATATGCTTTCTTAAATTAAAAGATGTAATGAAAATAAAAGCATTTAGTCAAAACCATCTACAATGTGTAATTTTGCTGTGTATTTTGAACCCTTTTCACAACACACTTTTTTGAGAGCACAGATTAACTTTACTAAGAGCAGCCTGTCTATCAACTATGCAAAACTCCCCTCTTTGATATAGTTCTAGCATACGATGTTACTTCATTATGAGATGCTATTCCTGGGTTGGTTTGGCCCTACAACCTCAAAGTCATCCAACTATTGCCAAACATTTCTGATATATTTAACTACATGAATACGTAAGTAGTTCAAGATGAAAATAATAAATTATAATTTTTTAACCCCTGCCATGTGCACGATGGCCGGGAGCCATCATGCACAACGGTGCTCGTGTGCGCACGACGGATCCAGGCCGTCATGGCACATGGCCCCGGAAATCACTCTGGTGCAGGCACCAGAGGGATATCTATTTCACCCCTGTAGCCTCGGCAGCTGGGGAAGTGCTGCCCCAGCTCCCGAGGCCCCCCCCCCCCATTTTAGTGAAATGACTATCAGGGCGCACGTCGCGCTGGCGTCATTTCACTGAAACCGAAACTGAAATGAGCCTTTAGGCTCATATCAGTTTCACTTTCTACATGCTCAGGAGGCTATCTCAGCCCCCTGAGAATATAGAAAGACGGGAGATGTATCATTGGAAAGGGGGGGATCTCCCCTTTCCAATGGTACCCCTTGCGAGTGGATCCCTGCTTGGGGATTACCCAGGAGGGCGATCGCGAAGCAGGGATCCACCCATGTTTTTGTGCAATTTGTTTCAGGGTGGGGGCTGTCCAAAATGGGCATGCCAATGCCCCCACCCCCTGCCACAATTACAGCCTTTCTTCCCCCACTGTGGGGCAGATGGGGCACTAGCCCCCAATCTGCCCCTCCGGGGGGGGGGGCAGAAAGCCCACTTGACGCCAGGGTTTTTTATTGAGGCAGAGTTCGTGTTTTAATAAATTTGCTTTGCTTAAACAACATCAATTTAATTTTATTTTCAAATGTTTGTGCTGCTAATTGGATTTCTGAGCCAGTCATAAACACACTGTGTTTTTCACTAATCACTCTTGCAGAATCATTTAATCTACTTTCCTGTCATGTTGTTAGATGTATGGTTTCATTCACAAACTAAAACCCTCCATATGAATATGCTTTCTTAAATTAAAAGATGTAATGAAAATAAAAGCATTTAGTCAAAACCATCTACAATGTGTAATTTTGCTGTGTATTTTGAACCCTTTTCACAACACACTTTTTTGAGAGCACAGATTAACTTTACTAAGAGCAGCCTGTCTATCAACTATGCAAAACTCCCCTCTTTGATATTGTTCTAGCATACGATGTTACTTCATTATGAGATGCTATTCCTGGGTTGGTTTGGCCCTACAACCTCAAAGTCATCCAACTATTGCCAAACATTTCTGATATATTTAACTACATGAATACGTAAGTAGTTCAAGATGAAAATAATAAATTATAATTTTTTAACCCCTGCCATGTGCACGATGGCCGGGAGCCATCATGCACAACGGTGCTCGTGTGCGCACGACGGATCCAGGCCGTCATGGCACATGGCCCCGGAAATCACTCTGGTGCAGGCACCAGAGGGATATCTATTTCACCCCTGTAGCCTCGGCAGCTGGGGAAGTGCTGCCCCAGCTCCCGAGGCCCCCCCCCCCCCATTTCAGTGAAATGACTATCAGGGCGCACGTCGCGCTGGCGTCATTTCACTGAAACCGAAACTGAAATGAGCCTTTAGGCTCATATCAGTTTCACTTTCTACATGCTCAGGAGGCTATCTCAGCCCCCTGAGAATATAGAAAGACGGGAGAGGTATCATTGGAAAGGGGGGGATCTCCCCTTTCCAATGGTACCCCTTGCGAGTGGATCCCTGCTTGGGGATTACCCAGGAGGGCGATCGCGAAGCAGGGATCCACCCATGTTTTTGTGCAATTTGTTTTAGGGTGGGGGCTGTCCAAAATGGGCATTCCAATGCCCCCACCCCCTGCCACAATTACAGCCTTTCTTCCCCCACTGTGGGGCAGATGGGGCACTAGCCCCCAATCTGCCCCTCCGGGGGGGGCAGAATGCCCACTTGACGCCAGGGTTTTTTTTTGTTGCCATATGTAATTAGGGTGGGGCTGGCCAAAAACGGCCTGCCAATGCCCCCACTCCACCACAATTACAGCCTTTTTGCACCCCCGGGGGGCAGATGGGGGCAGAAGCCCTCATCTGCCCCCCGGGGGGCAGAAAGCCCACTAGAAGCCAGGAATTTTTTTTTCGGGCAATTTTAATTAGGGTGGGGGCTGCCCGAAACGGGCATGCCAATGCCCCCCCAAAAAAATCACAGTCTTGCTGCCCCCCTGGAGGCATATTGGAGCAGTAGCCCCCAATCTGCCTCCCGGGGGGGCAGAAAGCCCACTAGAAACGAGGGATTATTTTTTTTATTCGGGTAGGGGCTGCCCAAAATGGGCATGACAATACCCCCACCCCACCCCCGGAGAAATTCCAGTCTTTCTACCCCGGAAGGGAAGATGGGGGCAGTGACCCCTGATCTGCCCCCTGGGGGGCAGTAAGCCCACTAGGCACCAGCGATTACGCTGGCTTTTTTATGCCCCTTGCGAGTGGATCCCTGCTTGGGGATTACCCAAGAGGGCGATCGCGAAGCAGGGATCCACCCATGTTTTTGTGCAATTTGTTTTAGGGTGGGGGCTGTCCAAAATGGTCATACCAGTGCCACCACCCCCACAAAAAATAGCCACAGTCTTTCTGCCCCCCTTGGGGGCATATTGGGGCAAACCCCCCTCCCCCAATTCCCCCAGGGCGGCAGAAAGCCCACTAGGCTCCGACCTTTTTTAGCAATGTGCCTACCTGTGAATTTTGGGCCCTAGCGCAGCTGGCACGTAGGGAAACCTAGCAAACCTGTGCATTTTTTAAAACTAGACACCAAGGGGAATCCAGGATGGGGTGACTCGTCTGGCTCTCCAGGTTCTGTTACCCAGCATCCCTTGCAAACCTCAAACTTTGTAAAAAAAAACACATTTTCCTCACAATTCTGTTGTGGGAAAGTTCTGGAATCTGCCTGGATACACAAATTTCCTTCTACACAGCATTCCCCCAGGTCTCCCGATAAAAATGTTACCTCACTCGCATGGGTGGATCAAGTATCCGCAACAGACAAGGGCCCAAAACCTAGTGAGGCGACATCAAAATTACCTATCACAAACCAACCTGGTTTTCAAGGGGGGTCCCAAGAGTTTTTGGCCCCGGGCTCGGCAGCCAGCTAGGGAAACCTACCAAACCCACACATTTCTGAAAACGAGACACCAGGGGGATTCTAGGGAGGTATGGCTTGCATCGATCCCCCAACGTTTTCTTACCCAGAATCCCCTGCACACCTCAAATTTAGCTGAAAAAATCACTTTTTCCACACATTTTTGTGTGGGAAAGTTATGGCATCACCGGGCTGACACAAATTTCCTACCACCCAGCATTCCCCCAGGTCTCCCTATAAAAATGGGGCCTCACTTGTGTGGGAGGCCCAAGTACCCGCACAGGCAAGGGCCCAAAACGTTTTGAGGCAACATCAAAATTGCCTTTCTCAAAACGACCTGGTTTTGCAAGGCGATTCACCTGGGTTTTTGGCCCCGTTTTTGGCAGCCAGCTAGGGAAACCTACCAAACTACACATTTCTGAAAACTAGACACACGGGGGATTCGAGGGAGGTATGGCTTGCGTGGATCTTCCAATGTTTTCTTACCCAGAATCCCCTGCACACCTCAAATGTAGCTGAAAAAATCACTTTTTCCACACATTTTTCTGTGGGAAAGTTGTGGCATCACCGGGCTGACACAAAGTTCCTACCACCCAGCGTTCCACCAGATCTCCCGATAAAAATGGTGCCTCACTCATGTGGGAGGCCCAATTACCCGCGACAGGCAAGGGCCCAAAACGTATTGAGTTGGCCTCGGCGGTAAATTCCGTTCCGCTGGCAGAATTTGCTGAAGTTAGGTAATTTCGCGTTCTGTGGAGAACGTGGAATTGCACAAAATTCTGCGTTCCGTGGCTTAGTGGAATTTTTTGCTTGTTCGCGTTCTCAAAATGCGTGTTTGCAAGATATTTACCCCCAAGCAATCAAACAGCATTCGCGAACAGGAAAAAAGCATCACGAACAAGCAATTCCGCGTGATCGCGGAACTTCTGCATGCTCGGGGAGATTTTTAACCGTTTTCCGGAGCTTTGCGTAGCGCGACTACGCAAATTCCGCCCACCCCTAGTGTTGAGGCGACATCAAAATTGTCTATCACAAAACTACCTGGTTTTGCAAGGGGGTCACCTGTGTTTTTGGCCCCGTGCTCAGCGGACAGCTAGGGAAACCTACCAAACCCACATATTTCTGTAAACTAGACACCCAGGGGATTCCAGGGAGGTATGACTTGCGTGGATACCCCAATGTTTTCTTACCCAGAATCCCCTGCACATCTCAAATTTAGCTGGAAAAATCACTTTTTCCGCACATTTTTGTGTGGGAAAGTTGTGGCATCACCAGGCTGACACAAATTTCCTACCACCCAGCGTTCCCCCAGGACTCCCGATAAAAATGGTGCCTCATTCGTGTGGGAGGCCCAAGTACCCACGACAGGCAAGGGCCCAAAACATTTTTTGATAGGCAATTTTGATGTTGCCTCAATAAGTTTTGGGCCCTTGCCTGTCGCAGGTACTGGTGAGAGCCAGTCAAGTCACTCCATCATGGATTTCCCTAGGTGTCCAGTTTTCAAAAATGTATAGGTTTGCTAGGTTTCCCTAGGTGCCGGCAGATCTAGGGTTAAAAAACTACAGCCATTTCCTGTCGCGGGCACTAGGCCTATCCACACAAGTGAGGTACCGTTTTTCTCGGAAGACTTTGGGGAACGCGGGGTGGGTGGAATTTTGTGGATCCACAAGATTCCAGAACTTTCCATCACAGATATGTGAGGAAAATGTGCTTTTATTGACAATATTTTAGGTCTGCAAGGGATTCTGGGTAACAGAACCTGGTGAGAGACAGTCAAGTCACCCTATCCTAGATTCCCCTGGGTGTCTAGTTTTAAAAAAATGATAGGTTTGCTAGGTTTCCCTGGCTGCTGGCAGAGCTAGGGACCAAAAACTTCAGCTAGGCACTTTGCAAAAAAGTGTGTCCACGTTGCGTTTTGGGCCGTTTCCAGTCACGGGCACTAGGCTTACCCACACAAGCGAGGTACCATTTTTCTTGGGAGACTTAGTGTAACCCAGAATTGTAGAGCAACTGGTATTACCTATTAACTTTCAATGTATTTCTGCCTTCCAATTGAAAGACAATGTGTAAGAAAGAAGTCATTTTGAAAAACGACCTATAATTCTCATGCTAGTATGGTACTCCCAATTTCGGAAATGTGCAAATATCTACTGTTTATAAACTCTATATTTTGTTCCCATTTCAGAAATACATAGATGTCTATCATACCAATTTTTCCATGTATACATTTTCCCAAAATAATTGCTATATACCCGGTACATAACAAAAAAACATTGCAAGACGCTGCTCAGTTAGTGGCTCTGGTTTCGTCGGGTTCTTGGTGAACCTACAAGTCCTATATATCCCCACAACCAGTAAGGTCCAGTGGATGTAACGGTATATTGCTTTCAAACAGCTGTCATAATTAGAAGAGGTTACAGTTGAAAACGTTGACACAAAATGCTGTTTTTTTCAACTAATTTTCAATTTTTCCTATATTTAACTGTTAGTTTCTATGAAGAAACCTTGAATGATCTACACAAATTACCCCTTGCTGAATTCAGAATGTTGTCTACTTTTCTAAAATGTATAGCGCTCCAGGATCCATTATTGCATTCATACCAATTTCTACCATTATCTGGAATGAGGTTGAAAGCACAAAAAATAGCAAAAATAGGCTATGTCCCAGAAAAATGCCCAAACTGTGTAAAAAATGTTGGTTTTCTGACAAAAGTCTGCTCGTCCCTGAAAGCTGGGAAGATGATGATTTCAGCACCACAACCCCTTTTTGATACCATTTGCAGGGAAAAAGCAGACACTTTCATCTGGAGCCCTTTTTTCCCATTTTTCCCCCCAAAAGATTTCTGGGTCCTCTCCCGGGAAATATGCAAACCCTGATTACATTTAGAATCCCCATGATGTTGGAAAAAAAGGACGCAAATTTTTTGGCGTGTATACCTTATGTGGTCAAAAAGTTACAGGGGCCTAACCTCAAACTACCCCAAATAGCCAAAAAAAGGCTTGGCACGGGGGGAAAAGACCTAGCAGCGAAGGGGTTAGGAATTGTCTAAATTAAGAAGAAAGATCATGGCAATTTTACATAAATAGTGTTGTGCATAACAATATGTTGCTATCCTTAGTACAATTAAATTAATGCACTTTCTTCACTGTGTTGACATATAATACAAATCATGAGTACTTGACAGGAAGGTACATCTCTTTGATATACGCTTGTCGGTGTCTATACTGCTGTCTACTAAGGGAGATGCTACCATAAGATAGTCCTCCTATACATTGTAGGATTAAATCCCTATTTGTGTACACCTCCATTATATCAGCAAGAATATATACAAATGAGGCAGCAAAAACAATAGAACAGTTGCCTTAGCATGTATTTTAATTCTGGCAGTCAAGACACACGTGTTGCCTAAGACGGGTTTACCAGGAATCATTCCTTAGAAGTCAGTTTAGGACTATATTTCCATGGGATGGGAGACCACAAATAATCTTTAGGAGGATGTTGGTCCCATGGGTTGGTAGCACTTATGGGGTGAGAAGGTGCTACTTCCCCTGGAACTGTGTGAAGGCCAAGCTAGTCAAGATAGAAGACTGCCACCATACCTGTCTTTCAGTGAGAAACTCTTAGTGACAATGGACCATCACACATCTAAATGTCAAATGTCTTCTTGTAATCAAGAAAACTTCACACACATGCCTTATTTTACAAAAAAACTGGGTTTTTTTTTTCATTGAATAAAGGGTTGGGTGTCAAAACCTGTAATATCAAAATGCTAAGGACACATGCAAAATTGTTGTTTATCTTTTGCCCTTTATGCAACCAGGACTGCCACATTTTTCTCACTAAAGTTTTAGGGGCTAAATACAATACTTGACCATACTTTCTATTTTGCATGTTTTTAAACTAATGACATAACCCCCAAAAAATGCTAGAAAGTGGATGGGGGTCATGAACTCATTTAAAAAACATAGTGAGTTTGCATACAGGAATGATTGATATAATACCACAATAATCCAGGATTTGGAAGTCAATTAATAATAGCTTTGCAAAGGATATCCTTTTAAATATATATTGCACGTGTTGCAATGTGGAACACCAGCCTTTGGTCATAAAAAATTGCCTGCTCTTGCTGAAAATACCCACTGCCCTGTTCGGGATGGGCTGTTCCCACGGGGAGCAGGATCAAGATTGATTAGTATATGACTGTGTCCAAACTGGGTGCTGTAGGAGGAGCATAGAAACAACGGTTTTACCCTAGATCTGTGACTGGAGTTGAATGTTTGACAACGTTCAGCATTCTGTCCATCCTCTTTTCGCGTTGCTGTAGTCACCTTAAATGGGAAGGATATGTCCAGATGTGTGTCCTGTGCTTACTGTGCTACCATATTCAAGCTAGCCTCGCTGATGAGGGCTGAAGACCGATCCCAGGATGCCTGTTTCCAGTCCTGGGGGGACCTGGCCTGGCAGTACAGGCTGGACTGTTCCCATGGGGAGCAGCGTCAAGACTAATTTGCATATGGCTAGGTCAAAACTGGGGTGGCAAGGTGAACAAGAAAATGATGGACTTGAGGCAGATCTGTAACTGAGGGTAAATGTCTGACAATATTCATCATTCTGTTAATAATGTTTTTGTTGTGTTGCTATATTCGCCATAAGTGGCATGGGTATGCCCAGACATGGGTCCCATGCTTACTGTGCCACTGGATTCAAGCTAGCCTGGATGGTGAGGGGTGATACCCTGAAACCAGTCCTAGGATGCTTGTTTCTAGTACAGGGAGGACCTGGCTTCACAGTTATGCCTGGAATGCCCACATGTGAATAGGGTCAAGACTGATTTGTATATTGCTGGGTCCAAACTGGGGTGGCATGGTGAGGAAAAACAAAAATGACTTTAACCCAGATCTGTGATGGGAATGAATGCATGACAATGTTCAGCATTCCGTTCATCATCTTTTTGTGTTGCTATAGTCACCCTAAGTAGTAAGGGTATGCCCAGAAGTGGGTCTCATGCTTACTGTGCCACTGGATTCAAGCTAGTCTGCGGGTGAGATACAATACCCCAAAACCAGTCCCAGGATGCTTGTTTTTGGTCCAGGGAGGACCTGGCTTGGCAGTTTGGGTGGACTGTTCCCTTGGAAAGTAGGGTCAAGACTGATTTGCATATGACTGGATCCATACTAGGGTGGCACGGTGAGCAAACAATGATGGATTTAACCCAGATTTGTGACTGGGAGTGAATGTTTGACACTGTTCAGCATTCCGTCCATCATTTTCTTATGTTACTTTTAGAAGGTAGGTATTTTCTTGTCACACACATTTGTGCCTTGGCTCACACAACTATGAATGGTCATGCTGTTGGGGTTTGTGTATTACTTGCAGATAGTAAAACAGAGGGGGCATAGATGTGGACTTGAGCCATCCTGACAGGATAACCGGGGAGGGGCCGTGTCCAGCCCACTTACATTTCAAAGGGCTCTGCCTCTTGCACACACAAAGGAACATGACAACAGGCCATACTTGCCTTTTGTCACCCCATGATAGTTTGGAGAGTTGATAGAGGAAGTAGAAGAACATTCAATAACTAGATGTGGTGGTAGGACAGGGAGCCGCCCCCCCCACCCACAAAGGTAGGCACCAGGCATACATTTTGGATCTCCAGACCCATGTCAGAACACTCCTAGCCTACAGGAGTTACAGAAGAAGGCCTGTCTTGTTGACAAAGGACTGGACTGCTGCTTGAAGGACTACCTTGCTAATTGGGAAGGAAGACAGGACCTGCTTGCTTTCATCCCCGGTTAAACAGACTGATTAGAAGGGTAAGTTGGCTGTCCTCGTTTGTAAGATCCAGGGGCACTACAAGCTTTAGAGACCTCCCTACAACTTCCCTGCTAACCTGCTGCACTTCGACCAGGCTGGAACTGCAACTGGACTTGACTGAGTCCTACTTGCCTTAACTGGAGTGAGTCCTGATTCCAAAGAGGTACCTCTCCAGATCCTGGACCTGTGGCTGGCATCCAAGGGGACTCCTCCTAACCAAAAGGTGACAATCATAACATTTGGGCTCCTTGGGTGAGCCAGGTCTGCTCTCCCTGACGACCACCAATGCAAAGCTTTGGTTAAACTTGCTCTTCCCTCCGACAAGTGTCTGTGGTGACAGCAATGCAAGACCAGCTCGTCACGCTACAGCAACGACAGACCATGACGACCGCCAAATCGAACCTACGGTGATAACCATTCATGATGCTCGATCAGCTTTCACGCTTGACCTGCTCATTGCGCCACAGTAACAACCCTCTGCCACACTCAACCTGCTCCTCCCATGTGAACGCAACTCCTTTTGCCAGACTTAGAAGGTGACTTTTCATTGGGACTAACCTGGTCCCTGTATCTGACCCACGCTCCATTGTGATAGGCCTGAACTTGTGACTTTCCCCAGGTCTAGGGATGACCAGATGAATACGAGTGACACTTTGTACTTTTTGGTGCTATTTCCACTTAAAATATTAAATTGAATATCTCTAGTTCTGCCAATTAGATTTTATCATTCTGATATATTTTATTTATTAAAACTTATTCTATTTTTTATAAATTGATTTGGGATTCTTCATGTGGTATATTTTCACTTTATTACTGTTTGTGTGCTGCATAAATTATTTAAACATTGCTTTTAAGTTAAGACTGACTCCATATGTGCCAAGAAACCGGAGGGTTAAGAACAGGTTAATTTAGTGACTTTTGTGGTTCAACCTGACAAGGATTGTGATTGTTGCCTTAGTGGGGCTTCTACCCCTCTCAACCAATTCCTTATAGTTCTCATAACAGTGCAGATGACCTATATAATTATTTTCTCCCTATCTTCTACTATAGGGGAACCCAGACATACAGATGTGAGGATCGGCACTGATACTCAGGAGTATCTTTGAGGCTCACTGTCTAACACTTGCTCCCTTATTAAACATAAAATAGAAATTCATGACTTAATCCTGGCACAGTCCCTGGACTGTTTGTCCCTAACAGAAACCTGTGCCAATTATGACTCTGGCCATGACCTAGTAGATACCATTCCATTAGAGCACACTACCTCCAGGCTCGATTGCCAGGGCCGGAGGGGAGGCGGACTTGCTGTTATTGCTTTCAACATGCTCTGTTGCACTTTTGACTCTCTGGCCAGGTGTGAAGAAGGCTCCACAGAGGTAGCTAGCCTGTGTAGGCTTAAACTTTTTCCCACATACCTTCTCTGGCTTCTAAATGCAATCCATTTTTACAGCGGCTTGGGGACAGACTTAACGCTTTTAGATGATTTTCATCTTAATAACTCAATATGCAAAGACTCAGCTTCCCTTCTTGGCTTAATACCTACCTTAGGTTTTTCCCAGAAGGTCCCTTTTTCTTCCCATATTGGAGGTCATACCCTTGATGGAATACTTACTGACCATAATGACCAGACTGTCAGTAGCACTCTTCCCTAAGTTGAGTAGACCATATGGCAATCACCTTTACAGTCCTCCTTCCACATTGTCCTTTAAAGGGTAGCTGCTGATACTTCCTCACCCAATTATTTGTAGAAATCTGAGCAATATTACCTGGGAGAGCCTTGAACATACGCTCAACTTTCCCAGAGTCTGACCTGATGACTACTCTGCAGACATCTTCAAGCCAGTGTCAGTGCTGGCCTGGACACTATAGCCCCCATGAAGGTTAAAAGGGCCACAAGATGTAAACCCTCTGTGCCATGGTTCTCTGAAGTTTTTAACATGGACAGTGGCCCTTGTAACAAGTAATGCAAGTTAAAAAACTATAGAATGCAGCCAAATCTATATTTCTACTATCCAGCCGGATAGGGAATTAATCCAATTTATTCCAAATTAACAAAGCAAAATTAAACAAAGTGGGGTACAGTCCTGTACCGACAAACGTAAGGGTGAGGTAGTTTGTGACATTGGAACACAAGAAACAAAAACATTTTAGGCAAACCAAAACAAAAAAGCTTGCTGTAATTATAAGGAATGAAACAAGCATGATAGTGGGCACAAACGTGGCACTGGTATGAGCAGATTTAGTGAGTGTAAACGTTGTTTACAAAGGTCGACGACGTTTCGGTCCCGTTTACATAAATAGAGGGATCATCCTCAGGACAGACAATATTAGCCTAAACAGTTTACATGTAATGGAACAAGAGATTATGACAATAAAAAAGAAGGAAGGAAGCGAGAAAAACAATTGAGAATTAGGGATTGTTCAGCATAACAAAAACGCTTAAATCATGTGGCGCACAATCTGCTCATACCAGTGCCACGTTTGTGCCCACTATCACGCTTGTTTCATTCCTTATAATTACAACAAGCTTTTTTGTTTTGGTTTGCCTAAAATGTTTTTGTTTCTTGTGTTTCAATGTCACAAACTACCTCACCCTTACGTTTGTCGGTACAGGACTGTACCCCACTTTGTTTAATTTGTGCTTTGTTAATTTGGAATACATTGGATTAATTCCCTATCCGGCTGGATAGTTGAAATATAGATTTGATTACATTCTATATTTATTTAACTTGCATTACTTGTTACAAGGACCACTGTCCATGTTAAAAATTGATACCCAAGGTCCTTGTGTACCTAAATTGGGTTCCCTTGTTTTTGTTAAATATATATATATGGTTCTCTGAAGAGCTTAAGGGCCTAAGAAAGGAATGCCGCAGCCAAGAGAAGAAATGGAGAGCTGACTCTATCCCCGCTGAAAAAGAGAAGCATAAAGCTCTCCTCCTGCATTACAAATTAGCCATTAAGTCAGATAAACGTTCATTTTTTACTGAATAATCAGGGCAACTAACATCTCCTCTACACTACTTTTTTGATGTAGTGAAAGAGCTGTCCACTCCCCCTTTCCTGGGCTCCCTGAAGTCATCTCAAGATTTCTGCAGGTCTCAGGGCAGTATTGGCGTGCTCCTCCGCTTTTATGCAGGCAGCGGAAATGGCTCTTCAGGATCCCAAACGTCCGCTCTATTATGCACCGCATACATTTGTGTGTACGGTCATATCTCCTCTCCCTTGCATTGGCTGGATTCAGGTACGGGGTCAGGATGAAGTCCCGTACTGCATATGCACTGTCACCTGCAGGGATGGAAACAAGAGGTGAGTCAATGTCCCACCCCCCAAAGATATACTGTATGTAGGGATGTGTGCCATGCATTTACCTAGCAGGTAGCCCTCACCAAACTCGCCAGCATTCAGACGTCTGTGTATCCCATTATGTCTAAAGATGAAGGAGTCGTGAGTACTGCCTGGGTATTTGGCTACAATGTCATTGATAATATGTTTTGCATTGCAGACGACCTGTATGTTCAGGGAATGGTATGATTTACGGTTTCTGAATAGATATTCATTGGTTGATGGGGGTGTGAGGGCCACATGCGTCCCATCTATGCAGCCAATTACGTGGGGGAATCGTGCGATCTGGTAAAAGTTCAGTTTGGTTTGCTGTAATGCGTGTTGTGTGCTGGGGAATTGTATGTGATGTTATAGCCGCTGTAGCATTGCATCTAAGAATGCATGAAAGAAGTGTGACAGGCAACT
The DNA here is from genome assembly GCF_964204655.1 of Triturus cristatus. Classification (NCBI taxonomy): domain Eukaryota; kingdom Metazoa; phylum Chordata; class Amphibia; order Caudata; family Salamandridae; genus Triturus; species Triturus cristatus. The sequence goes on from NC_140582.1 coordinate 590,216,368, forward strand.
CTGTGAGGCCCCACCTGCCACTGCTATCACCCCTTGGAAACTCCCGGAGGCCAGTAGGTGCAGGGAGCACATGACCTGCACATGGGTGGGAATGGTTTGGGTCCTGCATGTTGGGTGTTTCAGGTAGGGTTTCAGCTCCTCTATCAGGTCTAAAATGGTCTTTGGGTTCAGCCTATACTTCTCATGGATCTCCTTCTCAGTTTTCTGGAACAGAGTGATGCGCACTCTGAAGGTCTGTTCCTGTCGTGTCCTCCTCTGTGCTGCTGCCGCCTGAATTCGCAGCCTCCTGGCTATCACACTCTACACTCTACTTCCTGTATGACATCCTGGATATCTACTCAGACTTTAATTTGTCAGTAGAAAATAAGCCTTTCTCTGAAACCCCTGCTAGTTGTTCTCAGCCCAATCAGATCATAGAATTTCCACATATTTCACTGCAGCAAACCTAAGCTTAGCCTAAAATCTGGATCGCCATCACACCGCTGTCCTCCTAAGACTCTTCACCTTGCCCCTGACTCTATCTCCAGCTTTTTGCAGAACGTGTACAACCTCATGCTGCAATCAGGAATCTTTCCCAGTTTATGGAAAAAACAAATGTGTCTCCTCTTTCAAAAATAACTAACACAGAGCATGATGAGTTGAAAAAAGTCCACCCCATCTCCCTATTACCAGCTCCTGAGAAGATTCTTGAGAAAGTCTTGAACCAGGAATTAGTCACATTCATTGAGGCTCTTGATGTCCTTGACCCCTCGCAAAATGGGTTCAAGAGAAACAGAAACAACTCCTATTGTGGCTGCAGACAGTATCAGGCGCCAGGTGGATGGGGGGGTGGATTCTGGTCAAGTTCTGTGCGTTACAGCCTGCATGGAGAACATACCCAGGCCCCCATTCCCTGGATGAACGTCAAACCAGGATGCTCAGCCCAATCTTTGCATTGCAGTGTTGTGATTGTTCTGGGTGCCTTTTTTTATATTGCAGTCCCTGCCCCTCCCCACTGCTCCTCCTGCATGACCCCCCTGCACGATACCCCCCTGAATCACCCCCAACATCCGTGCACGCATCACCACCCACGAGTCATGCTGGCCACCACTAGGTCTGTTCAGCAGGCTATAGGATGTTGCTGGTAGACTACAAAGGGTAGGCTTGAAGCCATGTTTTCACTGCCATTATAGTGGATGGCACAATAGGTGCTGCAGTCAGCAGGCGTCATTCAATTTCAAAGCACTGGGAACATTACCTATGTGATATAGTAGGGATTTAGAAGCAAAGTAAATGAGATAAGCTAATTTATTCAGGTTTGTAGGGGTCAATGCATATGCTGAGGAAATATGAATTTTTATGATCAATTGTGTCCCCTATCTTAGACCCCAACGGCTCCATGTACGTGCTACAAGTACATGTATGTTCCCTCCACTTCCAGCTATGAAGATGCAAATACATTTGTGTCCAACGTTAACATGTCCTCTTTCAGATCCACCCTGAATGGGTCGAATATTCCGTTCTTAAGTATGCCTTGCCACCGTCTTTATATGGTGCACCTTTCACGTTTTTCAGCTCTGGCGAGTTAGGCCCTGAATTCTGCCTTCTGCCTCTGAATGCTCCAGCCTGGACCTGCATCTGTATCCATGACCTTTGTCTAACTCCCTGCGCGGCTAACGGTGCCTGGCTCGGCCTGTTGCCTGCCAAGACTGTATTTTGCCTTCAAGTTATCTGCTCCGCTCCTCGAAAAATACATTCCTGTCTAGTAGTTTAGGTAAACATCCTTCCAGCTACAGAGCAAAGGGCCCGGCCTCACTGTCCCCGGGCAAGTAATTCATAGCTCCTGTTACCATGGTAGGCCCATGCTCCCTCGCATCTCATGTAGACACGTAGACGCTTATACACGCACTAGCAGTCAGTATAGACTAGCCTCTGCCCGAGAGACTTTTTCTTCCAGATAATACAGTTCCTTAAACACAAGATATTAGATACGAATTGGGATTAGGTTGTTCTGACATCCCAGACTTCTGTCTCCTCATGTAGGGCTAAATGTCAAGTCCCCTTCACCCTCCAGTTACACGTCAATCACACGTCATGCTGCTGCACGCGCATCTCTGCCATGTATTTCTGCTGACATTGCAGGATTCTCTTATGGATCCACCCACCTGTGACATCCTCATAATGACGTTTCTAGTACACGCCCTTATGCACGCCTATTGTAACGCCTTTTTCATTACGTATGTGTATTCTTATCTCTCCTCTCAGCTGTTACGCCTTCTGCATCTGCCTTACTGTAATGCATTGACTATATATATGATAACCTGTCAATAAAGTATGCTCGATCCCTTCCCGAACCTTCGTGGTGACGGAATCCGATTGCCTGGTTCGAACCAATTCCTTTGTAAGGAATAAAACCCCTTTTAAAACCTCTAATATCACGGATTCTGCCTCTTATTTATTCTGAGTATCCTTATTGAACTTTACCGCATAAATTAAGTACAGGTAATTAAAATTTACCACATAATTGGCGCCCGAATAGGGACTCCTCCCCCACCCCACGCGCCGGAGGTGCTTTGCAGACCCGGTCCCCTGCCACAGCCGGACGGACAACTACGCGTATCCGCAGGATTTCCTGTACCTCCCTCAGGCCAACGGAGGTGACTGAGGCTGCGATCAACACCCAGACGAGGCGGTGAGGAGTGCGGAGGATCCCGACCAGAGCCTAGCTGAGAGAGCAAGATCCGAGGTATACAGAGGCCCACCAGGTTCCGAAGTTCCGAAGTACCTACGTCATGAGTCGAGTCGAGTCCAGTCCGGTCCAGTCCAGTTCAGAGTTTCCGAGGCCTTCCGTTCCGTTCCGTGCTTCCCGGTGAGTACCGTTGCTGGGGACGCATCTAGACGTGCGCATTAATTTGTGCCGGTCAAGACGGGTTTGGGTACACAGACCCGGTCTGCACTGTTTTAGCGGTGTATCTGTACTGTTTAGCAGTACATCCAGTATTATGCAGTTAGCTAGTTTTATTCTAATTATCGTTGTTCGTTTTAAAATGTTTTAATATGTTTTAAATGTCGTGGTATGAGTGATTGTTCGATCTTCATTACTGTGTTTATTGTATTAATTGTGTTCAAGTCCGAGAAAGAATCAAGTAGCAAGGTTTAAGATGCCGTTCTTTTCAAAATTAAGACAGATAAAAATTAGAAAAGGGATACTCGAGGAAGCCGTTCCCATTCCACCTAGGGACACTCCAGGGTACTTTATGTACCATAAACATGGCCTAGATGCCTTATTATATCTCGATTTGTGGGTGGACTACACCAAGGATTTAGCAGAGAATCAGAGATGGCCCGCTGCTGGGACATGGGATGCAGATTGCATCATGAGAGTAGAAGAAGCATTATGGAAAAAGAAAGCCAGACAGTCACAGAAAGATGCCATTGAATTATGGCATAAAGAATCGCATAGACGCACAGAGAAAGCGCTCAGAAAAGAAGAGAAAAGTAGGGAGGATTCAGACAAAGCCCGAGAAAACGTATTAGTTGAGGAAGGTATCCGAGTAAAAGCAGAACAAGTAGACAGACAACGAAACACCCTTATGAATGGTATGTATCCTCTTCTGGCCGAGGGTTTACCTAAGGCCACCCTGGGAGTACCAATCTGCCATCTCCATTGCTTCCGACTAAATTGCACCACAAGACCGCAAAGGACATTTTCCTTTCTTCCTATTTAGACGATGCAGCCCCCGAATATGTTAATGTTCCGCCGGCGTTCGACCCCGAGATAATCTGCCCCCACTTCTGCAGCAACATACTACTCCTCCCGTTCCAAACCTTCCGCCTGTTCCTCCACTCCTTCCTGCACCTATTCTCCCTACCTTACACCCAACAAATCCTTTTGGACCTGGCACCTCAGGAGGTGCGACAGGAGGTTTTCATACGCCACCACCAACACATCGATTGACTTATAGGGATTTAGCACACCAACGTACACCTCAAACAGCGAATTACGACATACTTAAAGAGCCTCTTACAGACTGTAGATATGATCCAGTACCCGGTAAAGACGACAGAATGATGCTATCATCAGTACGTCTACGACGAGTTGCAAACTATTTAATGATACTACCAGGAATGGTTGATCATCTAGACAAAATATATCACTTTGTCCAAACAGGGCAAGGTCCTGAAAGTATTGGCGAGGCCATGGCATACCAGAAAGTGGACACGCAAAAACTGTTGTTACGCTTCTTCATAAACTGCCTGATAAGAAACAGAGATAGGCCTAGTGTAGACCCGGAAGAAATGAAAGCACTTAACAAATGGGGTCAGAATATAGCAGACGGAAAACATGATAAACAGAATAGTATAAAAAATATGTACCGAAGGATCCGAAAAACAGTAGAACAAATACGTGAAAGAGAACAGCCTGAAAGAGAACTAGATGCAGATAAGACTGAATCCTCGGAGGAGGAGGAACAACCAGAAACGACAACAGGACAATTACAATTACCAGCTAGAGAAATGATAGCTTATGTAGGTAAGGGAAGATCTTTTAATAATTCAATGCGTCCGATACGTCCAGAAAGTAAGAGAATTTTTCAAGCAGCCATGTCAAATCAAAGGACCCCTGAACACTTATTTCAGGCTACTGATAAGATACTTCAAGAACGAATGGGGTACCATGTACTCGATTCTATGGATGAACAAGAATTAGCCAGGTCAGCAGTACAATGGGCTGACAGTTCTGATAAATATAGTGATGATGCGCTAGCACACACGTTTTTTAATCTTTCACCAGACGAACAGCGTTTAGCTGGTATGTACATGATACAACACCTCCTTATATTGTATAAAGGTCAACACTCCGATCCTGGTCCCCTACCTGATATACTGATAGAACTACTCATGAAGAAATGGAGAGGTCTAGGTACCGATCTAATTAAAGTAATTCTAGAACATCGGCACAGATACAGTGCCTTCCTGTGTCCACAGCTTGATCCAGCTCCCTCCATGGAAAGAAAAATGTATTACATAGACAGACAGAATCCCTTACGCGAAGTGCACCCAGTTAGAAATGATGATAATACTTTTAGACGCGTGTTTGTGTACACGCCCATAACTAAAATAGAACTATTGGAAATGAAAAAATTAGTGCCCAGCCATGACAGAGATCCAGCAGGTTTTCACCGTGAAATAAAAGACATGTTACTCATGGGTTATTATAGCTATCCTGACATTATGAAAATATTAAAAGTATTATTGCCTGCCGGTATTTACGAGAAACTCAAAGAAAAAGAATGGGAGGTGGGAGAGCAAAAGATTGATTGGACTGCATTAGAAAACGAAGAAAATACCCGAACTCCAGGCCTAGGGCTTGGGGACAAAACTAAAGCATTACCAGGATTGTTAAAACAAGTACTGCCACGTTTATTAACTACGAAAAAGGAAGACTGGGGTGCAATCTCAGCCTGCAAACAGAAACCCGATGAAGACACTAGTGATTTTTATTCCCGATTTGAAAAATGTTTTGGTATTAATAGCGGCCTGAAAGCAAGTAGCGATTCATATCCACATCTTTTTGTAACAAAATTAGTCGAGAATTCCCTGCCCCAGGTTAAGAACAGAGTATTGAAAGTCGAGAGCACTTGGCAAGCTAATACCCCGTCACAAATGTTACAAATGTTACAGTACCACCAGAATAGAATTAGAGAAGAACAAGAACACGAACAAAGACGTATGAAAGATACGAAAATGAAAATGCTCGTTGCTCAGTCAGTTCCAGCTGACGGTCATAAAAAGGGTGCGACACAGTCCAGTAATTTAGCGGCTCCTGTTAAAGGGACATGCAACTATTGTAAACAGCCAGGTCATTATATAAACGATTGTGCAGTTCTGAAACACAATATCTCTACGGGTAAAACCAAGGAGAGACCGCGTCCACCTAGACAGGATCAGATCCGACCACAAGTACTTCAGAATGTACAGCCTATGCAAGCTTCACAACAGACCGTAGCAGTACCGCAGCCACAGCCTATTGCCACAACACAAAACACGACACAACAGATGTACCAGTATGCACAAAATGACTATCCCGATTATCAGCGATACACATGAAACAGCCTAGAGAGGGAGGTTGGCTTGCCTCTTATTGAGGTTCCCGTAGATCAAGAGGGTCCTTATGTACATAGTCAAGTATTAGGGAAAGACAGAAAGTTTTTAATTGATACAGGGGCAAGCAGAACAACTATAAGTCACGACGAGGTTCCAGGGGCACCCCTCTCAGGCTCACAGAATGTTTCCCTTGGATTTTCAGGAAAGCCTATTGTTAACGAAGTATCGCAACCTCTTCCTCTTGCAGTTGGTCCATTGACACGGACTACAGATTTATTGCTTACAAAATCATGCCCAGAAAACTTGTTAGGTATAAAGACACTGAAAGCTCTAGGAGCTGTAATATGTTGTTCCCCAGAAGGGGTACGACTATTTTTGCGTGACTTTAAAGGTCACTACGTATTGAGAGACATGGATCACCGGTTACAGAATGTCCCTGCACATTTATGGGCACAAGGCCCCACTGATGTAGGTTGTATGCACATTACACCATATCGAGTCACACTCAAAGCAGGAGTGGTATTACCACGAATTCGACAATACAAGTTACCTCCAGATGCTGTAGTGGCTTTGCTGCAAATCATTGATGAGCTCATTGCACAAGGAGTGGTTGTGGAAACCGACTCCAATGTATGTAATTCTCCTATCATTCCAATTCTTAAACGTACTGATCCAAATGCGCCCCCAGTTTATCGATTAATTATTGATCTGCGCGAATTGAATAAATGCATTGTACCACAGTATCCCGTGGTTCCAGATATCTCTTCATTATTGACAGCTATTGATTCAGAAGCAACGTTCTTTACTGTAATTGACCTCAAGAACGCCTTCTTTAGCGTTCCAATCGATCCGGAAAGCCAATATTTGTTCGGATTCTGTTTAAATGGACGAAGCTTCAAATTTGCACGCGCACCTCAAGGATTCACAGAAAGCCCCAGCATCTATAGCCAAGCACTGAAAAGACAACTTGACAGTATCCACATGCCTGTTAACACTGCCCTGCTTCAGTATGTCGATGATCTGCTGATCACCGCCCGAAGCGAGCCCGAATGTGAAAAAGCATCACTGACGGTTTTACATTTTCCGGCCGACAAGGGGCACAAGGTGTCCCCTTCGAAGCTGCAATTCTGTGTTCAGCAAGTTGTGTACCTTGGGCACTTGCTGTCCAAAGGGGGGAGACAGCTCACACCTGACCGCATTCAGTTAATTGTAAACATGTCACCACCCAAGACACAAAAGGAGGTGCGGGCCTTCATAGGCCTCACTTCGTACTGTAGACAATGGATTCCCCAATATGTATTTCTAGTAAAGCCACTCATTCAGTTGACAACCCAGGAGGCAGCGACATCGACTGTCCTCCCTTGGACTCAGGAACATACACAAGCTTTTGAAGACTTAAAGAAAGCCTTATGTCAAGCACCTGTTTTAGCGACACCATGTTACAGTAAGCCTTTTACACTTTTTGTCACAGAACGCGAAGGTACTGCCTTGTCAGTGCTCACTCAGGAACAAGCAGGTTCACACAAATCGTGTGCTTACTTTTCTAGCACATTAGATCCAGTAGCCCAGGCTCTGCCTACGTGCTTGAAATCAGTCGCAGCGACAGCTTTAGCGATCAGACAAAGAGACTCCATAGTATTAGGACATCAATTGACAGTGCAAGTTCCACATTCCGTGGAAGTTCTTTTAAACCGAACACAGACCCAGCACTTGACTATAGCACGACTGACAGGTTATGAATTGACATTGTTTCAGCCACACATAGAAATCAGACGCTGTAGTACATTAAATCCTGACACACTTTTGCCATTAAGTGGAACAGACCCATTGGCACATGATTGTATTGAAGTCATTACTATTACGACGAAACCCAGACAAGACTTGACAGACATTCCATTACCAGATCGAGACCTGATACTTTATGTGGATGGTTCATGCATGAGAACAAGTACAGGAGAGTTAGTGGCCGCTTACGCAGTCACGACAGACACCGAAGTTATTGAAACGAATTGTATTGACACCTTGTCAGCTCAAGCAGCAGAGCTCATCGCTCTGACACAAGCCTGTATTCAAGCCAAAAATAAGAGAGTTAACATATACACAGATTCACGTTATGCATTCGGAGTTGTACACGACTTCGGAGTCCTCTGGCGAGAGAGAGGTTATTTAACTTCTCACGGTGCCAACATTCAACACGGTCCCCTCATTCAAGCTCTGTTAGATGCAATACATCTGCCTACTGCGATATCTATCATGAAGTGCAAGGCCCACACAAAAGTCACCGATATCATTTCTCAGGGTAACGACCTGGCAGACCGAACAGCTAAGCAAACAGCACAGAATCGGACTCATGCAACTGACTTGACAAAGACAATAGTTCCGACATCGACACACTGCATGACAGTTAGGGATCCCGCCCTTGATGTAATTGACATACAGACACATGCTACACCAGAGGAAATCAAGAAATGGACTGAACTAGGAGGGATCCAAACAGATCAGGGATGGATGACGAAGGGAAAATCTACATGGTTTCTCCCCGACTCCATGGTTCAAGTTATCATTAACACAATACATAGTCCAGCGCATCTAGGAGAGAAAGCTATGTTAGACAGTATTCAAAACATCTGGTTCAATAAACACTTACGAGCAGCAGCCAAACAGAAAGTGCGTACTTGCATGATTTGTTGTCAGTTCAACCCAGGTAAAGGCATTCCTGTAGAGCAAGGTGGATTTCAACCTCCCGATCACCCTTTTGAAGTCCTCCAGATGGATTATATCCAGATGGAACGTTGTCGAGGATTCAAATATGTCCTCGTAGTTGTATGTGCACTTTCCCGATGGACAGAAGCATATCCAGTCCCAGATTACACTGCTCCGACCACTGCCAAGCAGCTGGTTCGTGAATTCTTCCCACGGTATGGTTTGCTCCGTATCGTGTACTCAGATAACGGTCAGCCGTTCTCATCCGAGCTAGTGAAACACATTACACTCCTGTTAGGCTATCAGTGGAAATTCCACTGTGTCCGGCATCCCGAGGCAGCAGGTCTCGTGGAGCGTCATAATCAAACTCTGAAAATTCGACTTTCTAAAATCTGCAGAGAGAAAGGCGTCGACTGGATAGTAGCTTTACCAGTTGCGCTCTTTTACATGAGAATGATAGCACATTCTCGAACAGGGCTATCCCCGTACGAGGTGGTCTTCGGTAGGCCACCAAATATGTGGGGGACGCCTATACCTCGTAAAATCACTGATGTTGATTGTAATATGCTGACAGATTACCTTGCTTCCTTGATGTCTGCACTACAATCTTGCCGTTCACAGGTAGCTGCAGCCTTTTCCGACAACACCGAGGTGAAGCCCCATGAAGTGGTTCCCGGTGATTACGTGTTTATAAGAAATTTCGACAGGAGGAGCCCGCTGGAGCCTCTCTGGCAAACGCCGAAATTAGTACTTCTGACCACGAGGACAGCAGTGAAGATTGAGGGTCGCAAGGGTTGGCTGCACTCGAGCCACATCAAGAAATTTCACGGACTGCCTTCTGATTTGAACTCTCAGCCCTGCCCTCCTCCACAGACTGACTCAAAACTCCCCCTGGTCGAGAAAACTGCTTCCCAGGAATATAAACTGAAACTAAGGTCTAGCAAGTCAGACAATTTAATTGTTTAAGTCCTCTCCTAGGTGAATCGGTTAAATTAGTTTCTGACATGTATCCCCTAGACCGAAATAGAGAGAGAGATAGACAGCAACAGCTCAAGAAACGTGCATATTGTAAATCACTTCGTAGTCACTGTATAGTGACATTATTGATTATGTTTTTTCTAAATCTTTTGATTATTGCTGCAAGTATACTGTTGCACATATACTACCCTATTTTCAAGCGTGCACATTCTGCTTTCAATGTTACTGCCGAACACTCTTTTAGCGAATTACCTCCGCATGAGTTGCCCTACAGACTTGCGCTGCGCAACAACACATTCATTAGTATGTTACATCACTCCCATCAGACCAACACCGCTACAAATTGTTGGATATGTGGCCGACTCCCTCCCTACCAGAAATACAAGGGTGTTCTGCCCCTCTTTCCGTATCCGTTCACACACAATGGTTCCTGTGGTGCATGGTTTAGTTTGATTAATTCTTTGGGTTCAAATACCGTAGTTTACCAGGGCAACTGGGTATGGGGAAATCTGAACTTAGTTTTGCTTAAAGCCTGCTACCCTAACAAAGAGGGACTTCCCAAAAGGACAGGAACGGATCTAGAAAATGAAGTATATGGATTAGGTAACTTTACACTTAACCTCATGATTCTGAATGTTGAATCCGAAGCTGCACCAGTCTTGCCTGCTTTGTCAGTATTACCAGTCAAAGGTGAATTATGTGCGAGAAAGAATGGTTCAGTACACCTGGGTCATAGTAAATGTACTACTGTGATCGAATTCAGTGATCAAGGCAAGTCTACATTTAGAGCTTCCCGTCATTCCTACTTCATTTGTGGTCATACCGCATATATACGTTTACCTCTAGATTGGGATGGTACCTGTTACATTGCATTCCTTCTGCCACCTGTTTTCCTAGCCCCTCCTGATTATCATAGAAATACCCATCTAGTACACAATAGACCCCAGAGAGATCTCCCGATTGTCGACTACACTGAAACGGCATGGGAGCAATACACAGACTTCAATAAAGGTCTCTTTCCCTACATAGGTGTTGTCTCTAATAGTAAACTGATACGTAAATTAACCAGAACCCTTGAAGCAGTAGTGAATGAAACTACTTCTGCCCTAGGCAACTTAACGGAGGAGCAGTCTGCGATGCGGATTGTTGTTCTCCAAAATCGTCTTGTCCTTGACGTCATCCTGGCCGATAGGGGCGGAGCCTGTAGAGTCATCGGATCAAGCTGCTGTGTTTTCATTCCAGAAAACGCGCCATCAGTATATAAAGCCATAACTCGTCTTCATAAGATTGCAAGTCAGATACACCAGAATCCAGGCACCTGGACGTGGTCCGGTTGGTTCTGGAGTGTGTTGTCAGCCTGGGGATGGAAAGTCCTATCCTTCCTAGGTATTGCCCTTCTCATAGTATTCAGTTGCTGCCTGTGTCTACAATGTGGGCCAGCGATTTGCGGCCTGTGTGCCACATCATGTATTCCACATTCAAGTTCTCATTCAAAATCCCGTAAGAAGAAAGAAGAGCAAATGATGTTACATGAACAGATTGATGGATTCATGAGGATCGATATATCATGAAGGGTCCGTAGGGGACAAGGAGGGAATGAGGAAATATGAATTTTTATGATCAATTGTGTCCCCTATCTTAGACCCCAACGGCTCCATGTACGTGCTACAAGTACATGTATGTTCCCTCCACTTCCAGCTATGAAGACGCAAATACATTTGTGTCCAACGTTAACATGTCCTCTTTCAGATCCACCCTGAATGGGTCGAATATTCCGTTCTTAAGTATGCCTTGCCACCGTCTTTATATGGTGCACCTTTCACGTTTTTCAGCTCTGGCGAGTTAGGCCCTGAATTCTGCCTTCTGCCTCTGAATGCTCCAGCCTGGACCTGCATCTGTATCCATGACCTTTGTCTAACTCCCTGCGCGGCTAACGGTGCCTGGCTCGGCCTGTTGCCTGCCAAGACTGTATTTTGCCTTCAAGTTATCTGCTCCGCTCCTCGAAAAATACATTCCTGTCTAGTAGTTTAGGTAAACATCCTTCCAGCTACAGAGCAAAGGGCCCGGCCTCACTGTCCCCGGGCAAGTAATTCATAGCTCCTGTTACCATGGTAGGCCCATGCTCCCTCGCATCTCATGTAGACACGTAGACGCTTATACACGCACTAGCAGTCAGTATAGACTAGCCTCTGCCCGAGAGACTTTTTCTTCCAGATAATACAGTTCCTTAAACACAAGATATTAGATACGAATTGGGATTAGGTTGTTCTGACATCCCAGACTTCTGTCTCCTCATGTAGGGCTAAATGTCAAGTCCCCTTCACCCTCCAGTTACACGTCAATCACACGTCATGCTGCTGCACGCGCATCTCTGCCATGTATTTCTGCTGACATTGCAGGATTCTCTTATGGATCCACCCACCTGTGACATCCTCATAATGACGTTTCTAGTACACGCCCTTATGCACGCCTATTGTAACGCCTTTTTCATTACGTATGTGTATTCTTATCTCTCCTCTCAGCTGTTACGCCTTCTGCATCTGCCTTACTGTAATGCATTGACTATATATATGATAACCTGTCAATAAAGTATGCTCGATCCCTTCCCGAACCTTCGTGGTGACGGAATCCGATTGCCTGGTTCGAACCAATTCCTTTGTAAGGAATAAAACCCCTTTTAAAACCTCTAATATCACGGATTCTGCCTCTTATTTATTCTGAGTTATCCTTATTGAACTTTACCGCATAAATTAAGTACAGGTAATTAAAATTTACCACAATGCACTGGGGCCAGTACAGTCGTGTTCCACTGCTCAGATAAAAAAAACTGCAGTATCACTTCCCCCAAAAAGTGGACTACAACGCAAAAAGGGTAACTTCCGCACAAACTGTGACAGCATCTGACATTGATTTTCTTCTTAAATAAGCTGCCTTAGAATTCTTGCACTTTGCGTTTACTGCACATGTCAATCCTTTACGATAAACTACCTCCAATCATATGAAATTGGGATGCCTCAAATTACCATGCACTTACTTGAGTTTATAAAGGCCTTCAGCTGCACCGTTTATGGTCATAAAACTCTGGGGTGATTTGTTCAAACTATTCTCCCACTGCTACGACTACCACAACTGACACTACTTCAACCAATCATACTAGAACCAGTAAAACTACTACCACGAATAATACTACTACCAATATATTCACAATAACAATAATATTGATAATAATAATAATATTATTAATAATAATAATAATAATAATAATAATAATGATGATCATAATAACAACAACATGAACAACAATAAAATAGTAGAGCATACCACACAAGCAATAGGTTCGTACTTGTGTGAATTAAAAGCACAAAGCGTTTTTTATCACAAAAGTCAAAGTTACTCATAAAATCAAACTCTGCAATTGAAAACTAACTTTGCTGGTAGTTGAGCAAGTAAATTGAGCAAGTAAATTGAGCTGCATTGTCTTATGCTTTGTACACATGGATTTTAGTTCCTTGCTTTGCATGTCACAAAAACTTAAGTGTGACTGAAACAACATTGAGATCGGCACACATACTCTGTACTTACGTACCCATAGCTGTGAAGAGCTTTAAAGGATCAATTCAGAAAATCACAATTTTTCCTAATCTAAATTTCTAAATTTTAGTGAAGGAATCGAATCACAAGTACTTCTTACAAATATACCAAGGATGGCCCAGCTTGTTCGAAAAAGACATTCTTACCCTGCACATGATTAAATAATTCTATACACACATGACACCACTCCCGTGGACAGAGATTGAAACTCAAATGTATCTCCCTTACACTGTAGCAGAATAAATTCAAAGCTAACCCTGGGAGTCCTATAGATAGGTGTCCCACTGGGAATATGGTTGTGATCTTATATCACTGCAAAATATTTCTTTTTTTTAAATCAAAACAAAAAAGGCTAGACATTAACTCCCAGCGGATCTCTATAAACTTTATCTACACTCTTCCTTGAACTTCTCTGTGGCTACTGTACACAGAGTTTAGGGCTCAAGATAACAAGAGATGTCTTGTAAAACACTGTACACTTGTATCAGAATTCAATATACCCTCAATTATTAAGTGACCTCGTTCCCCAAAGAAATATGCAATTCATGCATCCATTCGATAATGTTGGACAGTGAGGACCAAAATAATAATACAATGCCCAGTGAAGAAAATTAAATATGAACATGGCAAAACGCACTAGGCATATTACATGCTATCATTGCTACCATTGAAATGTAAGTGCTTATTACAGATTAAAAATTCACTTTGAAAAAACTTTCACTCTAATCTACTTAAACATCCTATAAAAGGAATCGCTAGCAATGCCTTTTTAAAACCAAAAGTACGCACACTTGTGACATTCTAAGGTTCTAAGGTTCTAAGGCTTCTGACATTCTAAGGTTCTAAATGTGTGAAAATGGTTATATGAAAACATGAATATCAACAAAGCTTTTGAATTCAAAAGCACAGTGTCCACACATGAACATTTTGTATGTTTGCATAGAATATTCAAAAATCCTTTGACAGCCTTTGTAGTGCTGTTTATATTTTAATATAGCCTTATAGCCTGCTGTAGCGGGCTATACCGGCTATTAAAGGCCTGCTACAGAGTTAAAGGCTCTAGCTGAAGGCAAGGGCCTTTAATAAAGGAGCGGGACTTTGATAGCTGCTACAGCCCAGCAACGAAGGGCTATTAGAACATTCTACCACTAGAGGGCAGAATGTTCTAACAAATAAAACAAAGACTTCATGGATTACGAGGGGACTGAAATACCTTCAGGCTCCCTGAAGCCTTTGTTCACAGCCACAGCTGTCAACAAAGAAACATTGGAATGTTGGAGCTCTGGGCTTCTACCAGCCATTATAAGCCCGTAGCTACTCTACTGTTTTCAATGGAGCTCCCAACATTCCAATGTTCTAATATGAAATATGCCACATAAGCATTAAGGCCAAATCAGGTAATATGCAAAGAGGAACCATACTGTGTAAGGTCTTCAAATCTTGATGTCAGAGCTGGAATTTTTGTATGACTGCATACATGAGGAATCTTCTTGGTGCCTAAATCTGACACAGGATACATGCATATAACTCCAATGAAGAGGAAACGGCCTTGAGCTGGAGTGAGTATCACTTGAGAAATTCAGGACTGGTGTATTTTTTGCAGCACACTTCTTATATTGGACTCCATACAGATTACTCAAACTGAAACTGATTTACTGACTCCTGCTGGTCCTGCCCCCGGAAGACTTTGTGTAATGTTCCTTTTATTCAAATATCTTTCCTCTTATTGGGGCAAAATCGATAAGCATCTTAAGGCTTTCTTCAATGTGGACGTTGTGCTATTAATACCCCTTATACTGTAGGACCCAGTGATTCCACTATTCCGTTACACTTACCTGACAAATACTTAGCTATATTAGATCTTCTACTAACAGTGGCCATTAAAGTAATTTGCTTGGACTGGAAGACATTCAAAAACACGTCATTTGACATATGGTGGGCATGAGCCACATACCTTAGAAGCACATACAAGTTTACATGCCTCTCTGGGGAACCGTGTTGTGGCTCAATCTATTTGGCATACACTGGAATGCTTTGTGGCTGTCAACTGGTCTACTCTGCTCCATCCTTGATCATATATGTCATTCCCACACTTTTCTTACTGCCTCTCACCCACATGGAGGTTACCCCCCCTACTCCTTCTATCTCTCCCCCTCTTTTCTCTTCGTACTCATAATTTATATTGAGTATGCCTACTGTAACCATCTTCTACATCTGTGCTTGTTAGGGCTATACATTACTGTTTTTATGTGCTCTATTTAGCAAAACTCAATGGTGCCCTTGTGATGCATCACCATCTGCCTGCAGACAAGTTTAAATTGGACTTCGTTTGTACAAGGTTGTAGGCGGAAGCAATGAATATCTTTTGTGACATTTGCATGCTCTAGTAGGCTTCATGTATGTATGTATTGCATGCTTTCTGTTTTGACCTGTCTCTAAGAAAATAATAAAATATTTAGAATTTAAAAAAACATTCTTGACATCAGCGCTGGAATTGATGTATGATTGCATTCATGAGGACAATTCTTGGTGCCTGAATCAGGCACAAGTGGCATGCATATAGCTCCAATGTAGAGGAAATAGTCTTGAGCTGGAGTGAGTAGCCTTTGAGTAATTCAGGCCTGATGTATTAAAAACTGGTCAAAACAATTGTCATGATTTGCGACCTTTATTTTGCAGACTTCAAAGATTTTTTTTTTTTAATTTCTTTATTAGATAGAGATCACGGGTACAAAATAAAAAAAAGAAAAAAAAAAGAAATCATAACCCAACATTCCATTAGTTATACAATGCAGGTTGAATTCAGTAAATTTGAATTACAATAATATTCGGCAGATTACAGTTGTGAGACGGCTGATACATCTAATACCCAAAAGAAAAGGAGGTAATTCCATTATATCATCCATTGCAGAGAAAAAGAAAACAGTTAGTTAATAAAGGACACCAAATAACTCAAGACCATCCTACTTGTCCATATATGTACATACAGCACCCCAAATTAGCTGTCCCAAAGCCATTTTCCGCCTCCCCTTAACTTCCGCTTGAAGTATATAAATCTTTTTTCCAAGTTTTAAAACAGGATATGTTAGTTACATTCCGAAAGGCTCAGCAAGGGGAGTACCCTATAACATGGGGGGAGGCGAGTATAGCAGTGTTTAGGAAAAAGGAAAAACCGGCAGACTTACCAGGCTCATACCGACCTATTTCATTATTAAACACAGACGGGAAACTATATTCTAAGATCTTAGCTACCAGATTATCAGAAGTGATCACCCCTCTGGTTTCTATTTATCAGCACGGGTTTATCCCAAAGCGTGGTACAACCGATCATGTTAATCGGGTGATCACTATAATTGATCATGCAAATGTGTCGGGGGACCCACTTAGTCTTATATTATTGGACGCAGAGAAGGCCTTCGACCAAGTGTCGTGGGCCTTCTTATGGGACCTGCTGAAATTACAGGGATTTGGGCCAAACTTTATTAAATCAATACAGGTACTGTATCAACAACCTAGTGCACGGATTAATGTAATGGGTCATCAATCCGCTGCGGTATTAATACAACGAGGGACTAGGCAGGGATGTCCATGCTCTCCACTACTGTTTGCTTTGTATATAGATCCCTTTTTAAGAATGATTGAGCTGAGCAGTAGGGTACCTCCAGTTAGGATACAAACACAGCAGTACCGTGTATTGGCGTATGCTGATGATGTCGCTGTGCTCTCACCAAGACCGTCTATGGCTATGAATGAAATCGAAAAGCTTGCAAAGAGATATGGATCGGTATCGGGATATAAATTAAATACTGCCAAGACTCAAATACTGTGTATAAATATCAAGTCTTTTGCTGATCCACGAGTCTTAGAAGAGGTTTCCTATTTGGGAGTACAGATTTGTGCTGGGGCTTTGGCTACGGTTGAGGCCAATTGGCAGAAGCTGATACAGGGGGTTCGTAAACAATTGGACCAGCTTGAATGTTTACATTTGACTCTTGTCGGCAGATGTAATATTTTGAAAATGATGGTATTACCTAAGGTGTTGTATCTTTATAGATGTCTACCATTAGAGATTAGTTCTGTACGTATTTCACAATTGCAAGCAATATGTATGAGATTTATGTGGTCTCAGGGGAAAGAGCGACGGGCTAAGAAATATATGATGCTGCCTAGAGCAGTGGGTGGTTGGGCAGTCCCTGATTTTCTTTTGTATTATTATGTATGTATGTTGCAGCGAATGAATATTTTATTAATTGGCCAGGGACCGGTGGAGTATGCACTACAACCTTCTATATACTCTTTGCTTCTAGGGACTGATGCTAAGAACTGTCTTTTTATTAACATAGACTCGAACTACTACAAACGTACAAGGTTTAAGGTGATAGCTGCCGCATATAAGGTTTGGAAAGCAATAAGGAAGCTATATAATATTCAAAATGTGTCTTTCTATACCCCTTTAATTGCATCGGTATTGCATCCCAATATATGTTGGGATTATATAGTATTTAACAGGCGTTTAAGAGGCTTAACAAAAGTGGGGGATGTTTATACACCAGATGGGTTAAAATCTTTCTCCCAACTGAAGAAACAATACCTGTTACCCACTGCGCATTTTTTTAAGTATCTACAGTTGCGTGAGTATCTTGCTAAATTGAAAACTGTGATTGTGTCTAATCCCCTTATTGAGGCAAATAAAAAGTGTTCCCGTATAGGAGTATTATATAATATAATTATCGAGACAATGCCTAACGATCTGGAAACTCATCGCATGAGGTGGGAAGAAAGACTGGAGTGCTCTGAAATACCGTTGGAATTATCGATTGAACTGGCTTGCCGTCTATTTATGTCGGCTAATCTTAAGGCACAACACTATAAGACTCTGTTCTATCTTTATCGAACGCCCGATAAAATCGCAAAGTGGGGAGGAGATCCTGATGGAAAGTGCTTTAGGTGTAATACTTTACACGCTGATGTAGTACATATCTTTGCCACTTGTGTTAAACTATCGGAATTGCTCAGACATATAAATGGGTTCTTGTCCGAGATTCTAGGTGTCACTATACAAGTGTCAATCAGTGAGATCTTACTGGGTATAGATGTAGATGGAGTACGTTCAGACCCTGGTAAGGAAGTCAGGTACCTGATATTTATGGCAGCCGCAGTGTTAAGGATCTGTATTGCCTCAGTGTGGTTACAAACTGAAGCCCCCCCATTTGAGATGTGGAGAACTCGCTTCTTGTTTACGTATAATATTGAATATGACTTCAAAGATTTTTGGAGAACCAACCTATAGACTAATAGGTCAGATTATAAAATTCTGCTTTAGAGTGGGTCACACATAATTAATATTAATGAGGTAGGTAAAAAAATTGCAAATTACATGGATAATTTTCTTTTTTAATGTTCCCCATTTTCCTTAATGCAAAGGGCGTAAGAAAAAGGAGATGGAGAGATACAGAACATGTGCATCCCCTAACCAATCTTGTGATGAGACGTCACCCCCTCTACCACTAAATGGCACTTCCAGGGATCAACACGCTGGGTGTCCAACCACTCACAGCATTCTGAGAAGAACAGAGATGGTGGCTTGGAGGTAAATTTCATTGAATATCTGCTCTGAGTCAGGGAAACCTGACTCAAGTCTTGTTTTTTCCCTCCTAGACTTGAAGGAAACCTGTGCTTTGGCTGCAGCCAGAGGTCTGTAGTGTCTCCCTTTGTTACATGTGGGTACATTCACAGAGATGTGCTGATAATGAGTTTATGGAAGTATCACCCTACCCCATTTTTCTGTAAGGAGAAATCCTATCTCTACAGTATAGACCTACTATTTAAGGGGAATTTTGATCTGTCTGTTGGGAAGCGGAGTAAGTGACTTTCCCAGCAGGGGAGCCCAAAGCAAGAATGCTGTTAAGACTGCCTCGGGGAACCATGGACAATTTTAGAAATGTACTTGTATAAAATATTAAAAAAATTGAATATGAGTTTGTGACTCAGTAATTGTTAGGAAAGGACAAGTTGATTACATTTCTACCTCATACTGATCAAAAGTTAAATTTTAGACACAATTTACCCAAAGTGCAAACAGGAATAAATAGTACATATTTTTGAATTCCCAATAAAAATATTCAGACTTAGCACTCCACAACCAATTTAATCTCTGCCTCATCTGTGACTGTGCTATGTGTGCCTTGATTTCAGGCTGAAGCAGACAACAGTCTTCCTCGCTCAGGCTGTGCATGTGTGTGGGTGTGAGTGTGTTTGTGTGTTTGGTTTTGTGTGTGTGTGTGTGCAACCTTATTTGAAAAGTGTTCATTGGAGACAAAAGGTTCATTTTACCATAGTGCTTACAGTGGTTGAGACTCTATTAAGGGCGTTCTAGTACCCAAGTAGACCTGAAACAAACAAAGGCCCATTGTTGGTACACTGTACCAGCATCCCTGTGATAGGGATATTTTCTGGGTTACAATGTTCTGGTAGATGTTTGACTGACTCTGGGAAGCGGGACGGGGCTAGTACTCATTTGTATGGAGAAGGTCCCAATTGAAAGTGATACTTGCTAGCAGAAAGGATGCCATTTCAGACCATATCCTCGTTAGTTAGCAGAACCCAAACACAGCGCTCTAACTTTCTGCTAGCCTTCATTTTATAGATAAATATAGAGAAGGACAACTCAATGATCACTTGAGAGCTTGGGTACATGAACACAAATATCAGCAGATGCTCTCGAAGGAATTTTTATGCAGATAGCTAGAAGCTGATTTCAGAAGCAATCTAGGTAAGATGGGAAGGTGAGAAACTTCCGACTTCAATGAAACACTAACAGTAGATTGAAGCATAATAACATTTTCAAAATGGTGGTAAATCAATTCGGGCGTTCAAACAGAAAATATTTTCAAGGATATAATCACTCCGTTAATATGGTATTTCAACACTGAAAACATAGACCATAAGTGGATCGTGTTGTAGCATATGTACATATATGACCATCAGAGCAATTTATATTCATATGTGCATGTAAGTGCTACTTTGCCCTTGCTTGAGACAATGTTCATATATACTTGAAATATCTTTAATACTTGATGGGACCGCACTTCCTTATGCACTGAAGAATATGCAAAAGGTGCTTCGACGTTTAAGTCTTAAAGTTAGCCAATAGGAGAAACCATCTTTAGAACTGCATGCATAGGTAAAGGCAAAATGGGCAACTCCAGTAATAGAAATCCTAGAAAGTCAGGCACCTCCACAAATAGTGTCTAATTAAGTATGCAGTACCATGAGCTGAAAAAGTCTACAATTATCGGACTAAAGTTGTACGGGCGCAGTGACCATATGCAGGTCATGGATGTATAGACATCTAAGAAACACTGTTTACCACAGTGGCCAGAAGAATCTGACAGGCATACCTGTGTATGACTTTTGTAGTAAAACTATTACAGTAACAAATTACAGAGGAAACATTTGTCAACTAATTCCGTTTTTGTCCTATGTACATTTCCTATTTTTTATTTCTGAAATTAGTTTATTTAGGAAAACCATGAACAATCTACACAAATGCAGGATGATGAATTCCATCTATAGTTCAGAAATGTGTAACTGTCTAAGTTCAAACATGAATTTGACACCTTTACCTCCCTCAAACTACACATAGATAGAAACCTCCGAAAAGAGTAAATATTTACCCGTTTAGCTAAATGCTTTGCATAATTAATGGTTATTGGTATGAAAACGAGTAACCCACTGTATTTATCGCCATATGGTCCCCAGGAATTAGCAATAACATAGTAAATGTTTCTGACATTATCTAATGTAAACCTCACATGAATGTATTCATAGAACTTTAATACCAATAGATTTAACCCGTTCCGTGCTCACGTCAGCCACTACCTTCCAGGTGCTGCGCACGACCATTGGCCGACGCAGCCCCGTCCACCCTTTAGAACGCCCGCACCGCAGCGGAATTTCCGCAGCGGTAAACAGTTTAATTGTTATCTATTTCCTGGATATCCCCAGTAGACTTAACCTCTTCTGTGCCCATGACGAGATAGTCTCGTCATGGAGCACGGTTGCGCTGTGCCCATGACGAGACTATCTTGTCATGAACCCCACCCACTAATGCAACGCCCGGCACAGGAGGGGGAAAGGGCGGGGCACAGAAGGGGTTAAAAGGTTGTGGTTAAAATCACACACAAAGTGTGTGGATCTCTGCATTCTGTGTGAGTCTTCAGGTTCATTGTGATCCTTGAGAAACCTTACGGCTGCTTGTGGATCTGCATAAGCAAATGTTTTTTTCTGTTACAACTGACTTCATGCCTGGCTAAGTTATGCATGATGTATGTTATCTGCACTTGTACCTTTTTCATTTTCAGGAAGGTTTTCCTGGCCTCTTCTACTTCTATTGCAAAGTCTGAAAAGATGAACATCGATCTCTCTTTTCACATACCAGTCAAAGAATTACTTTCTGGTCCCTGTAATTCAATGAGCACACAACAATGGGTCTCAGTGGGAATCCACGGTAGTCTTGGTGCTAGAACCTTATGTGCTCTTTCTGCCATAAAGAGTAGGGAGAATTCTGACTCGTCATATATTGTTCAATGAAAGATTCCATCCATGTAGTGTTGAAGTATTCGGGCAGTCCAGTGAAGTATATATTGTTATGGTGGGATCGCTCCTCTAAATCCTTGTTTTTGACTTGAAGAAGGTTGTAAAGACAAGCATAAAACTAATAAGTAATAGGATAGGAAGCTAGGTTGTGGTTGGTTAATGCATTGGAATGTGGTGTTCTTTAAAGAGGAGAGACTACACTATTTCCAAAATAGGAGCAGCATGAGGGCAATCCTGATGGGTAACAGCAATGTTATTCTAGATACTGCCCGCTGTCTTGTTTTTTCTTTTTTTAAACCTCTTATCTGCAGTCTGATAATGTTGTGGCTGTAGGTATGCTGGGATTCTCCTAAGACAGTGAGCTCATCTGCAAGATAAGCGGGGTTGCTCACCATTATAGCTTTGTAAATGATGCTACTGGTTTTGAACATGGTGCGAGGCAGCAAGGGGAACCAAGAGAGCTTCTCGAGGATGTGGGTAATGGGATCACATTTCATCAGGCCCTTTATGACACCTGCTGCCACATGCAGGAAGCCCCTAAGTGGTGTCAGTGTGGAGTCTGAAAGGCCTTTGAGGAAGGAAATTACTGCCATCCAGGTACAAGAGTGCAAGGGCTTGAACAGGCGGTCTGTATTGCCCAGTTTACTGCCCCCAGAATTAGAATTTCTTGCGGAGTCCCTCAGGACTCCTCACTTTCTCCCCTGTTGTTTAATCTTTCCCTTTTCCCTCATGTCCGAGCCCTGAAAGAGCGCCAAGTTTGTACATTTAACTATTCTGACGATTTTCAACTTATTTTTTCCATCAGCAACTCCTCGGAGTCGGTCCACGCCTTTCAGTCTACCATGCTGTTCATTAGTCAGTGGATGAACTGTATCCATCTAAAACTCAATCCGGAGAAGACGGAGTTGGTTTTAACAGGTGATATCTCTAAAAATCCCTGGGGCCCTCATTTCTGACCCAGGGAGCTGGGTCAGTCCCCCTCTCCATCTAGCTCGGCTAAGAGCCTTGGGGTAATAATCAGTCAGGACCTCACTATGAAGCCTTAGATTGGGTCAGTAAATTCCACCTACTTTTTTCAACTTAGGAAAGTAAAAAAGATCTGCAAATTTCTTACTCATGAAGCTCGGATTCAGGTGATTATCACCATGGTCATGTCCCATGTCGACTATGCTAATTCACTATACTTCAGCATCCCCCTCTACTTATCTAAACGTCTGCAGATGGTACAAAATCAGGCCGCACATCTGATTGTTCACCAACCTAGGCACCATCATGTCACTCCTCTTCTAAAGAAATTACATTGGCTCCTGGTGGTTCAGCGCTGCGCCTTCAAGGTTGGGTGTCTTATTTTTAAGTCACTCAATGGAAGAAGCCCTAAATTTGTGAACAACTTGATTAAGAAGTACGCTCCAACACACAATCTTCGTTCAGCCCACAAGCAACTCCTGTCCATTCCCTCTTTTAAATTAAAGCGCACTAGTGGTGCCAGGTTTGCTATTTTGGCCCCCATGTTCTGGAACTCCCTCCCCTCTGAAATTCGCATCTGCACCAATCTCCTTGGTTTCAGAAGCCTTCTTAAAACTTGGCTATTCCGACATTCTTTTTGAATGATTCTCCAGAACCTGGGTAAAAATCAAAGTAGCGCTATGAAACCACCCCGGTGTACGTGCGCTTTATAAATTTATTTTAACATAACATAACAACAGTTCTAAAGTCACTTTCTGAGAGAAATGGTTTGAGTTTTTTTTTGGAGAGAGAGCTGCTAGCAGTCAGTCTTTGTTTTTTGCGCCAATGTGTTCCTTAAGGGTAAGGGTTATGTCCCAGGTGAAACCATGTGACTTGTCATTCTGTGAATATTGGGGCCCCAAGTTGATAATCTTAAGGCTATTGAACCAAGTTTGTACTGTATCTCATTTATTTTTCTTTAAAAAAAAAGAAAAGAATGTCACTGGATGTCTGAAGCAGAGGACACTTTCAAGTAAAGTTATATAAAACATTCTCTCAGTGATTTATCAATTTGCATCAGTTAATGCTCACGTCAGCCACTACCTTCCAGGTGCTGCAGTAGTGGTGCAGAATTAGTTTCCATCAGTGCAATTAATGACACACAGCAGTTAGACTTTTGTTAACAAATCTTTCATGGGCTTGAAACACATGAAACACAAATTACGCTGACTAAATGACACAGTTTGAATAATATCCTTTCAATCATCATACCACTCTGTAAACAAATACATGAATGAGCACCGTCACAATTTTATTGAGGCACATGGAAGAGGGGCTAATATCTCTCATCCTAAAGGCTGCAGCACATAGTCAGTGTCACTGCCATGTGGGGGACTAACTCACGGGGCACAGCTGCCTGACATGACCCTCAGCTTGGAGCACCATTACACATCACTGTTTCTCAAAATCTTGAGATATTGAACTGCAGCAATGTAGTAAATCGCTGCCCTGGATTCGTGAAATGTAAAACAAGAAACTAACTCTTGCAAGACCTCTTGGCAAAATGTAACTGCTTTTACAAAGTTTGAATTCACAGCACATTTAGAATCAAAACTAGAAAAACTTAATTTTAACAGTTGATAATGCTGTTTTTTTGTTTTTATTTGCCCCCTTGTCAGTCATAGAGAAAGAAAAAGACGGTGACCGTAACATCCAAAAGTACTGCTATTATGTTGGAAATGTTGAATACAAGTCTAGAATTCTGTATATGTTGGATAAGCTTCATTACATTTTTGAAATTGTCAAATATACACAAAAGTGAACAATACCCTGTGTGTACGTATTTGTGGGAACCTCTAAGACAGATATGCATATTTGATGAACCCTGTCAGCAGCAATACTTACTGTAAGCAACATTACATACAATGTAACAGTTTGGTCAATTTATGCTCAATTGAATTTTCAAACAATATGCCAATATCAGCATGCTGATTGGTTGTGATATCTTCACAGTCACATACTTTGGTGTAATTCACTATGCAATCACAATCCAACCCTGATCAGAGCCTGTTCATCTAATCCTCACATGATAGATAAACATGTTTATGTATGGCTGTTTTATAAAGTGCATGGCTGCCCTAGAACATCCCAGCGCTGAATGATTGAGACGCTGGCAACAGTACAGGTTGGGTATCATTATGGGAACAACCATTCCTTTAGTTTTTCCTGAAGCTGAATTCTTTTTCCAGCAATCTCAGTTTCCTGGGCTTGGAATTCCACAACTTCGGGCCAGGAATAAGAATGATCTACCTCCCCATGTTGATCTCTTGATCCTCAGCATCTATATAAGGAATTTTTGCAATGACCTGAAAAGAATGGAGGTCTCTGAGTATGGCTGGGCCTCTGCCATTCATTGCTTTGTGAGCCAGGCAGAAAGATTCAAATTTATTCCTGGCTTCGATGGGCAGCCAGTGAAGCTGTTTCAGGGAGAATCTTGTCTTGGAATTTTTAAGAGTAGCCTGGTCGCCACATTCTGCACCACCTTCAGTCTGTTAATAACATATTTTAGTGATACATGGAGTTGCTATAGTTCAGATGAGAAACCACGAGGACCTGGAACACCGTTCTGAGATAAGCCCTATGATCTTCCGGATCATTCAGAGTAGGCCAAAGCAGGTTACTGCTAGTTTTTTAGCTTAGATTTCCATTGATATTGTATTATCCAGCCACATGCCCAGATTTTTTATTGGGAGTTTGGGGATGGAGAAATATTCCCCCATTCATGTGGCCAGCTAATCGTAGCCCTGCGACAGTAATTACTTCCCAGGATCATCAGATCAGTTTTGTCGACATTTAATTTTAGGCAAAAGTTGGCCATCCAATTAGCCACCTTTTCAAAACAGGGTACTAATTGATGCTGATTTGAACTCGGCTCCTCCGACACCGACACCACCAACTGCTTGTCATCCACATAGGACACGATAGACAGCCCAAACCACTGAACATTTTTCTCCAATAAGCGCATATATATGTTAAGCAATGTGAGGCTGAGAGACAACCCCAGTGGGACTCAGCATGAGACTGGCATTGTATCGGAAACACAGGTGGATTCCATGATATGAAATGTCTCAGGAAGGAGGTGAGTCATTGGTGGGCTTTGCCATGAATGCCAACTTCCCTCAACCTTTGTTCTAGGATTGAGTGGTCTACGGTGTCAAAAGTTGCACTTAAATTCAGGAGCATGATTGCAACTGAGCCATCCTGATCCAATATACTTTTGAGTTTCTCGGGGACCACCAGAAGAGCTGATTCTGTACTATGCTGTGGTCGGAAACCCATCTGATTCTTATTCAGATAGGTATTCTCTTCCAAAAACTGGGATAGGGTATTTGTTAACATGTTTCTGCAGTAATTTTCTGAGGACTGGTAGTAGCGAGATAGGATGAAAAATTCCCAATATCGCTGTATCTAGGTGGGGTTTCTTCAACAAGGGTCTCACAATTGCATGCTTTTTTGGGGAGGACCCTCCCGGTTTCGAGGGATAGTGTGAGAATTTCTACTGTGGTCGAGACAACAGAGTCCCCACCCTTAAGTAAAATATGGGGGGTGCAGGGTCTTGTGGGATCCTCTGTTGGTTTTGCCCAGGAAAAGCATAGTACTTTCCTTATTCAAGGCTGGAATGTGCTCTAATTCAGCTGGAGTTGCGATCACTGTGCATTCAGCTACTAAATTCTGGTCTGGACCGCGGTAATTAACCTGCCATAATTCATAAATGCCAGGGTTATTCGTCTGAAGTGATTCATAGATGTCATCTACTTTCTTTTTAAACAATGCAGCAAACTTGTTGCATCTTTCCTTAGTGGATTGATAAGGGGAGTTACCCTGCTCAACCATTGTCAGGGATTTGACTATCTTAAATAGTTTCCTAGGAGAATTGGCCACCATGTTGATCTTCTCCTTGCAATACATAGCCTGGGCTTGCTTAATTTCATTGTGATAGTATCTGATGGCCCTCTTGTAATAAGCTTTTAGGGCCGGGGCATAGAACTTTCTCCAATTCCTTTCAAGTTTCTTACAGTTTTTTTCAGGAAGGCTAGGTGACTATTAATCCAGGGGGCTCTTTTGAGACCTTGGCCTGAATCTCTGAATATATTGGTCTAACAACTGGTCAATCCAACGTTCCCATAATGTGCGGTCCTCGTGTGGATTGCCTGTTAATATTGCCCTGCTTCCACCGTTTCTGTATTGCCCAGCTCATTTACATGTGTGATCAATTACTCAAACTGATGTAGACTGTGAAGTCTTATTAAAACATTTAAATGATTATCACATAAGATTATCTGCAAATATTCCATTTATTAATTAATTGACTTCTTAGCATAGGAAAAAAAAGAGTCATTTCTGCAGCTTTAGAGCACTTTTGAATTTCAAACTTTCCGGCCTTTTCATATTAGTTCTAATGCACCATTTAGATAATGGCTGCAATGTGCAGTGATGATAGAATATTTCTGACTTGTCTACATGTAGCCTGAAAAGCTGCAGTGTGTAGTAGAGTGATAAGTTGATTGTATGAGGTCGTTGCTATTTTCACAGTATGTCTGCTTTTACTTTTCAATAAAATCACCTATAATAAATGTAATTTATTCTGTTCCAGCATGCTCACTTATCATCTGGCTAAGAAAATATACTCTAAGAATGCTTCTGTCAGTGTGGTACTTTGACATAAAACTAAAAAGGCTGCAGGCACAACCTAAAAAATATCAGATTTTAGAACTATAATGTTAGGGCCTAAAAATGTTTGTCTTGTTTTTGGAATATCTTTCCAGGAGGAAGAAGGTATAGCCCGATAGTAACGCACGATTGATTTCATAATGCAACACAATTGAAGACAGTCAGTCAAGTACTTTTATTTGGTGATATGACATAAAAAGATGCAGATTAACAAAACATTATTAGAAGTAAACCAAACCTGTACAGAGGTTACAATACAGAATACAATACAATTTTATGTAAAGGAAAATCATAGAGCACCAATGCTGCCATATTATCACAATCAATAAAGCTCCGTTTAAACAGGTTAAAAAACAATCAATGAGCAGTTCCTACATATAACCTGTAAAAAAACGTAAAAAGTAATAATTTCATGTTTTCTTAAGGGTTACTGCAGTTGCCATATCTTCTAATATAAAGGGCTTGTTAAACATATTGTTTAACAGCTGAGCAACATCATTCCACATCTAAGAGCTGGAGGTGATGCAGACATACTTTAAAAGATCTAGAGCTAAAGGTACATAACAAAGAATCCACTCCCTCTCTCCAGCAAAAAGTACTTCCCCCTCATAAAATTACTCTCTGTCTACACCTCTAGCAGCTCAATTCTCAAAGGATCATTCATTTTCTTTTTTGATTCTCTTCAGTTGGCTAAAGGAGATGTATATGATAAACCTTCGGCCCCCTCAGCCAATAGGGGCCTAACAGAGCACTCACTCTCCAGGACCTTAAAAAAATGACAGTGAGACAGAATGCTAGAACCAGTTTACTTCATACAATATTTAGGAGTCTGACACCTGGCTTTGCTTGTACCAGACACTAGATGCTATATCAAAAGCTCTTGAATTCCAATCCAATAAACGTACACATTGCTTTACTGGAATCGCTAGCACAATATACCGCCATTATTGACACCCTATTTGGGAATATATACTTAATGATTAAAGAATTATTGAGTGAGTCCATTAAAGCATCAGCAGTTAACACACAAAATTATAAACAGAACCAGTTTTGAACCTGCATTTCCATTGTTGAAAAACTGCAGGAAATCTCTTGTGTCCACCCTGGTGGAGGAAATACAAGCTACCAAGGTGCACTTTTCCCTAACTCAGCTAATAACTTTTCTAGACACTCCAAATTCAGAGTCTAAGAAACTGTTGCATCAATCACTTCCCCAACTGATACCCTCTGTGCCACAACTCTACATGCTTTGCATAGTAGCTAAAGCGCTCAAAAATCAGGATCTCTCCGACAACAATTGATGTGAAAAGCCCAACTCTGTTGAGCCCGATACAAACACTTTATTGTCAATTGAAATACTGAATTCTCCTAATAAGAGCTCAATATTAAATTCCTTCGCTGAACCTGCTACCACTTCAAGAAGTAAATTAAAGAAAATAAGAAAGCAAAATGAAAAAAAGAGAGAAAACCGAAAAAGCCAGACAGGAAACAACTGCTAAGTTTTTTCCCACATTCAAACAAACACAAAGTTGTTTTACCAATATAGCACCTCATAGGGTGACAACTCTTCTAGTTGATGAAGATCAATCTAACTTTGAGCGCTCGCCCCTCAGCCACAACAAGGTCAACTTCAGAATGATTCCCCCCCTTTCAGCACCCAAGTGGAGTCCATCTGCATTCTACTGCATTTGAGCAACCCCAAGCATCTGAGAACATGAGCTCTAGTACAAAAAAGCCAAAATTGCTTCCTCATTCTACAACTAAGGCCAAATGCACTACAGGAGAGCACCCAGTGCAGCACCAAACCTCCAGATTTGTCGCAGTAGCTCTTCCCAGACACTCATGGCTAGGAACCGACATCAAAACATCAAAAAATAACAAATCCTCTTTGAAAATAAGCCTTCAGTAGATGCTGGCTCCTTTCAAATGCTCTCAGTCAAAGAGGAGACTTGATAGGAAAAAATTAAAGCTTTATTCCAACCCCATTGTAAATCATGCAGTAACTGCAACATCCTGAATGGATCTAACATTCTTAAGCTATTGGATTCACAGGAAGACCTGAGACACCTATCTTCTACATGTATGTATGGAATATAATGAACCATAGTCAAAAAGAAAGACCTCCCTTGGATCTGTATGTATCAACAGTCACTCAAACACACAGGTCTCACATTAGCAGTATGAGATTCGGCATCAACGAAGCAATCAAATTACTTGATA
Organism: Triturus cristatus; assembly: GCF_964204655.1. NCBI lineage: Eukaryota > Metazoa > Chordata > Amphibia > Caudata > Salamandridae > Triturus > Triturus cristatus. The sequence continues at coordinate 590,246,221 of NC_140582.1, forward strand.
ACAAATTTATTCAAATTAATCACATATGTCACAAAAAATATAAGAATATAAAAAAAACTTCTGACACACTCCCTTAAGCGTGCTAGGTTTTATGACCGTGAAGCATTGGTTAATAAACCTGCAGTTAAAAAGGAACTTCCTAACAAAGTAGTATTTGTCAGCAAATTTTCTAAACTAAGCAACCAGATCAAGAACATTGTCAATAAAAACTGGCATATTATTAACCATGATGAAGAGGTGAAACTGGAAAGACCTTTGTATGCATTCAAAAAAATAGCAATCTGAGGGACATGTTGGTGCATACGTACCGTGAGGATAGCAACCTGACACAAAGGACGATTACCAATATTCCAGCAGTTGGCAATGTCAGATGTGGCACATGTAATGTGTGCCCTCAGTGCATACAAACCAAAGAAATCTCTTACAATGGCTGTACTATTCGATCTAGAACGCTTACCAACTGTAGAAGCAAAAATGTTATTTACTTTCTACGATGCCCTTGTGATCTGGGATACGTAGGGGAAACAGGGAGAGAGATTCGAGTCAGACTACAAGAGCATAGATCAGCCATAAAAACGAAAAAACTAACGGCACCGCTTGTACCGCATTTTCTTGAAGTTGGGCATGGAGAAAATGATTTCTCTTGGTTTATTTTGGAAAAAGTTAAGCTTGACAGGAGAGGTGGAAATATTACCTGCAAACGAAGAGCACGCGAACAATGGTATATTTCTCATCTTAACACAATACGGAAAGGTCTGAATTCACGAGAAGAGTGGGAACGCCTGCTAGTAGTCTGACTTGATTCAATATTTCATAATATTTCATTTTATTATCAAAAGATTGGCTGATTACGGAAGCCAGCCGGTTTCTAGTACTGTGACGAACTTCGATGGAATCTCCCTATTGTTATTTTCTCCTAGGTTTTTTTCTCCTAGGTTTTTGTATTGTTTTTTATATTCTCCCCTCTGAAGAAATCCATATCATGTGCAATATGGTGACTCGGGCGCCGTGACCGAATCTCTAAGGAAGAGTGGCATTAAAGGATATCTCCTTCTTTCTTCCCTTTTAATAATCATTGGACTTGCATTGGGAAGAATACATAGAGATGCAAAAGAGTAAATCCGCCTAACGGCATTGCCCCATTTTGGTAGTGATTACTGGGTTAATCCCTATCAGATTGTGGTCGTAGTTTAAAGTTGGCCACCATCCTGGGTCATGTAGATGTTGAGTACTAAAGAAAAATTAAATAAAAACAATAAGAGATATTAGCGATCCATTTATGCATCTCATGACACTTAGTTTATGTGTTTCAACGTTTTTTGCCACCGTTAAGATGGCGGCCCATTTGCTGGTTATTTCTGATTGGGTCCCAGCTAGTACACATAGCCTTTATCCTGTGCGATGAACGTTTTAATGTGATAGTTGGTCCGATTAATGACCCGATATTGAAATTATAACCTAACAGACATAGTCTTGGCTATATAACAAAAGAAAGTGAGGTATCAATGATCCAACAGCACAGTTTATTAAGAGTTGAATCGAGCGTCTTAACGCCACTGAAACACCATCAAGATGGCGGGTATTTTGCATGTTATGTCTATGAGGTCGTATCCAGTGTTGATTTTCTGCCTCGGAAGGACTGTTACAGTTCCGGGTTGGTCTACGCCGGTTGACATTTAAGCCGGTGTGTTTTTGGGTTCCTTGTTCAACTGAATCAAAGGAATCCACCTCGCGGACATTACCGAACCCTATCAAGGTATGTGTGCAGATAGTACATCGAGGAGACCGCGTTTGCGCTAAGAGCGAGATTTGTCACCTAACTTATGCTTGCCGTCTCTTCATTGTAGGGAGCGACTAGATCCCAGATTTGGGACTTTTTTATCTTCACCACCTTTGATGCATATAAAGGAATTGGCTAAAGGTAACCGGTGATCCTTTCTGATATCTATTGATATGGGGAGAATAGATTAGAGAGTCCGTGTTTTGTCCTCTGCGTAAAAAATTATTTCTGAGACTAACACCAGATCGGCACATGTTCGTAGTAGGAATATGAAATACTTAGAGTCAGCCTATCTCTGAGCATATCCCCTGAGTAGCGGGTATTTTTATATACACTTATGAACAGCCGGTTTATTATACAGTTTGATGTTTTTAAGTTAAGGTCTGATCCACTAGCGATATTTATGTAAGGGTAGTATCTTTAAGAGACATGCTAGGTGTCTTGCTGACCGCGACAAAAGTTAAGATATAAGCTGAGTATAAAAGATATAATTTGCTTGGGTAAATGTGGTTAGTATACGTCTTTGTTTTATTTCAGAGATCTCCTTGGAGAGTGACTGGTGATTCTTTCTGAATTAAGATACACACAGCTGGAATATATATAATTCGTCTGCACCAAGCACATATAATTGGTAAATATGGGATTTATTTTTTGCTAAGAGTGTAGCTGGATTAACCAATTGGGGTGTTCAGTATTCTTTGGGGCATTATGTACAATATATTTTTGTAATTTACATTAGGTAACATATCCTTATAATATTAACTTTCATGAGGACACCAACGGAACAATATTTTTGAGGTGCTACGATCCAAGCAAGCCTAAGAAATATATGAGGTAAAATTTATAAACGCCTACAAACAATATGAATTAACTAATTAACCCAATTACCAGCATAGAGTGTAGTGCTGTTTTAAGATACCAGGCCTCCATTTAAAACAGGCTTTTTTCACCTAAATAGATCTTCGGTGAAGTTCATGTGCTGAGTAGCGGATCAAGTTCTGACAAGAGGAATCGTGATTCAATGATTCTATATAATTGTGAGTTTAATAACTAGATAAACCACTGTTTAGCAAATATCAAATGTCTTGAACCACTAATCAAGAGAGGATAGCCTCCTTGAGTGTCTTAGCTCACAACATCATGAATGAGTAGCTTAATTAATGTATCCCTGCGGAACTGTGAGAGTTTCTTTAAATCTCACTGACTGATGAATAGCATTAGCATTTACAGATTGTTGTATGAGTGTGTGTCTGTTACATATCTGTTAAAGTATGGGATGAGTCAGGGTCATCGAAGTATATCAAATACTGTCTTAGATAAATCACTTGGGGAGGCACTTACACCATTTTGTTGTACATTTTTTTCAGATTTTAAATATATAGAAATTGGGATCTGCAATTAATCCTAAGGAAGGTGTTGGCTATATACTGTGGCCTACCGAAACGCGTCGATGCTCTAGTAAAAGGAAATCGTATAAAATCTGCGATGACAATGGTTTTGTGACAGGTGTATTGTGATTGAGTCTCATTGTGGTCACAACCGATGAATGATTGATTTGGCGATTTCCTATTTTGAGTAGGATTATCTGTCCTGTTCTTTTTTTCCCAATTTTATGTTGTGTATGAATATTGATGGTGATTCGTTACATTATTTGTTTATGAATCATATAAAGAAGTTTTAATTGATTTTTACCTTTTATGTTTTAAAATTTGGAAAATTGTTTGTCTTTTTAATGTATGTGAACAACATCTTATATTTTTTGTGACATTTTATCTGATTAATTTGAATAAATTTGTTATCAAGTAATTTGATTGCTTCGTTGATGCCGAATCTCATCCTGCTAATGTGAGACCTGTGTGTTTGAGTGACTGTTGATACATACAGATCCAAGGGAGGTCTTTCTTTTTGACTACGGTCCTGCTTGGTACCCCTCTCCCTTGGTTTAGGGGTCCCTCTCTCTTTGTTATAAACATGGAATATAATGAAACCTGGAAAACCGTACAAGGCCACATTAGAAACCTGGAAATTACCTGAAATTACAAAATTGATTACCGCCAAGCGTCTTCGCAGATTGAGGAATAACTGTATCAGATGCATCTGAGGAAAAAAAATCTGATGGTGCTAATATCTAGTGACCATAAATCACATATACTGTAAAGGGCACCCAACAAGCTTGGGTGGGTCAGACCTCTGTCTTCTGAGCAATACGACAGGTGCAGGAGGCGCCAGCTGCACACCTCCAGCAGATTCGGCAACAATATCATTAAATATATCAAAGGGGAATGCCTGCTGACTATCTTGCACATCTTGAAACAGCAGGCTTGAACGGGCTTGCTCCCATTATCAGTCAACACAAAATCGATTAACATGACCAGAAGCTCTACGCCACAACCAGCCAACGTGTCTCAACTTCTCACTGTGAAACTAAGCCATCCCTCACCAAATGGAAATCACTTAACCTAAATGCACATGATGCAAATTGAACTGACAAGGCCCTAACAACAGCGGCCATAATTTCATGAAACATTGCAGTCAGATCCTGAACTCCAAAACTACTTGAGGGACTTTGACATCATATGTCTGCAAGTGATGTGGAATCAGTTGGAGCTGTCATTCGGAGACTACGTGGAAATGTTTACCTCAGTACAGAATGCTAAGTAAAATGGTCATTGAAAAGGGCGGATTATCCATCTATGTGTCACTTGATAAAACTTTCACTTTTATCTGCCTTTCAACTAACGCACTGTTCATACAAGGCATCATAATAAACAATTGGAACTTTGGAAGCAATTATAATTTTAAATGCATACATTAACCCTAGCCTAGTACAAAAAAAACAGAACGTAAAAGCAGTAGAAAATCTTCTTATCTGACAAGAAATCCTGAATGTTGGAATCCCATGGATAGTCACAGGCGATTTTAATTTGAATCTGGCCAATTACTTGGGAAGAAATGGCAACCTAAAAAGGGCAGATATGCACAGGGGATTCAAATCCAAATCTCCAAATTTAGGTCAGACCATGAACTACTCCAAACTTTGGAGACCCTCTGATTCTGGGCACTGAATGGTCGCCCTCAAGGAAACCCCCCTATGACTGCAACAAGAAAATCTAAAAAAACGAAATCTGTCCTAGACTACAAGTTGGTATCCTTTCAATTATTTCATAAGATCTTGATATATTATATGACAGCAAGCTGCAACAGCGACCACTTCTCACAGTCCATCAAGATCCCAAATTACAGTGTGTGGTACAGGTCTACAAATCGATTGGCATGTAAGATCCTGGCAACAACTGGATAAGAGTTAGATGGAATAAACTATTATCAGACCGCTATGAGGCCTGGAAATGGTCTGGTGTATCAATCAATTGGGATTCCCAAGACTCAATTACGGGCCTGGTGCAAGGCGCAAGATAAACTCAAAGCCACTCTTTGTGACATCAAACATTCAACCTCCACTCCTGTCACAACTAAATAATCATTCCTGGTGCTGAAGTACTCTTAAATATGGCACTGGATAAGGAAATGAAAACCACCAATCTCCATCCTGAACCCCAGGCACAAATACAATTTCGAGAAATACAAAATGCTTATGTAAAAAGCAGTCTGAGAAGCAAAAAGGGCCCAAACCAACCAGGACTAGATCGACATAGTGCAAGCTTGTAAAAACAACTCAAAATCAATTATTCAAATAGGTTTTAATCCAAAATCCAGCACTACTAACAATCTGGTCGCTCTTACTGCGATCATGGAGAAATGCTTCTGTAAACAAGAACCCCCAGGCATGTGTTTTGTGGATTTCTCCAAAGCCTTCAATCCTGTTAATCGAAATCTATTATGGAAAAAGCTGATCTATTGGAATATTCCTGCAAACCTATTACAAGCCATTCAGCTCCTATATTCTAAAAACAGGGCTCAGGTCAAACTTGGTGAGAATAATGGCTTGATTGACAGGATTCCAATAGGAGAGAGGCTTGAACTAAGGCTGCGTCCTAGCACCAATGGTTTTTAATCTCTTCTTGGCAGACTTCAGTACATACCTAGACGCAGCCAATTCCCATCCTCCAAGCCAGGGTTCTCGAAAAGTGTCCAATGATTTCTATGAAGGGAAAGGACTATAAAAAAGGTTTGTGAAATTCATAATACTCATATTATTGTTGGTGTTCAAAGATAATCCAGAGCACCCGTGGCCTGGAATTCTCACTCCATTCTCTTGAAAAAGATTTATTAGCATGTAATATAACTACATCCTGGGGTTAATGCTGAGTGCCAGTAAATATTTTATGTGTACACCCATTTTATGTAAAGAGTAATAGAGGCTTTACACTCATAAAGATGCCTAATGTCTTTGCAGTTTGCAAAGAGCTCTGTGAATCAGACCCTCAAAATGCCAGGACCTACACTCATATATTATCTTCTTTATAGACATCACTAAGTGATATTGTATTGGTAATCGTGTACCAACCAGGTCTGTTCACCTATCAGTCAGTTTTGCAGGATTTCTCACAAGGAGTCCACTCTATCCTTTAAGCAATAGCAAACAACAAATTGACAGGGGATTAACTATCAGCGAGGTATGCCTAACAATGTTAAGGGTTTTAAAGTAAAGTCTCTAAAGTGCAGAGTTTCCTATGAATTGCTGTTGTTTTGTTTAGTAACATTTAACACTAGGCATTTGTGTACATAAACGCAGAACTTGACATAAACAGCTCCACTGACCCGATTTGGTTATTAGAAGGGCTGCTGCGAATTTGCATACCTTTGATTTCTGAATAAAAATACTTATACCGGCACTACTACATAAATTGGATATGTTGATGAGTCATGAGTAAGCATAAATGTCACACATTTTAGTATTGTTGTAGGTTAAATGAGAATAATGACACATTTTCATGGCTGGTCTGAATGACAACAAACAGACCAAAGTAAAAAACACTCACCGTTTTCAGTGTTAACCACCTGCATTTTATGCTATGTATGCCTCCCACAAATCCTCTTCACAGGCTCAGATCTGCAGCACAGAGATAGAGGAGAGATCTGCAGCTCAGTGATAGAAGAGTTGTGACGGAACCTCACTTAGTAAGTGTAGGTAAAATTATTAGTACTGTTGTACCGTCATCTAACCCTTCAAGCCTCAACCATCTTGCTTCTACCCAAACGAAAAAAAAACCTATCTCCGTACTACTCTGCACACCACTCTCAGCATCACCATATCTTGCCCTTCTCAAATATTTCTAAATAAAATATCTAGGGCCTCATGTAGGTAACATACTATTTACCGTTTCATAAATACTGAATTTTACCGATTCGGTATTTATGAATCGGTAAATAGTATGTAAGTAAATAATCGGTAATTATTACCGATTCGGTAAATATCGGTAATTATGAATCGGTAATAATGCATCCCTTCCCATTCATTCCTATGGGCCTGGAGGCCCATAGGAATGAATGGGAAGCCAGATACTATTACCGATTCGGTAAATACCGAATCGGTAATAGGGGAGGCATTATCATGTGTGGCAGGGTGTCACATTGACAACCTGTTGCACCCCTGATTCGTGCATGTGTGCACATGTGGCGCACATACATGCCCTAAGGGCATGTATGTCTGCCACATGGCACTTTACAAATCGCACAAAAATGCTTTTTGTAAGGTATTCGTCATTTACCATCAACTTGTAGTTGGTGGTAAATAACTAATCCAGACACCAGTAATGCACTCACTTGAGTGCCCCCTACATTGCATTTCTGGATTCGGTATTTACCGAATCGGTATTTTACCGATTTCATAAAATTCCGATTCGGTAAATACCGAATCCAGAAATCAGCCACCTACATCTCAAGTGCCTCAATACCGGTCGGTAACGGGATATTTACCGATTTTCGGCCGTTACCGACCGGTATTGAGGTACCTACATGAGGCCCCTAGTGTTTTGTTTAAATGTCCCCCTCTTCGGCAATCACCTTCCCTTTCCCACATGACTATCATACTATCCATACTATCTGGGCACTGTCACCCAGCGCTACCACCACCCTCTATTCATTGACCATCCTTTTCTGAAAATAAGATAAAGGTAATACATTCCATCCTAGCACCATCCTCCTCAAGCTTCTGTGTCTTCCTTTCCTCTCACCAGCCAAGACTGTGGTCTACGGCAACACCTCCTCTGAAAGCGGTCTACTGGCAGCCACATCAGTATGGCCTGGAAGCCACCTGTCATCCAAGGATCTCTGAAGACATGCGGCTGACAACAGTTGACAGCATCACACTGTAACCCTCATTCCTCTACCTTTCTCAGGTCTGCAGTTACCTGAAATATGCAGAGAAGGCAGGTGAGATAAAATAGCAAGGCCCACCTAGCTGCAACTTCACTCCAGTGTCTGGAGACTCAAGTAAGGAGGGGTAACACTGGGCAATTAAGCACGTCTTTCTTAAATCATAACAGTATCCATACTAACGTCTAGCAATGAGAGCCATATATAATATTCATATCTTTACCACTCAGCACGGAATTTAATGAAGTAATGAAAATAAGCAATGAAATATGACTAAATACTGACAGCTTAACAATCTCTCTGGTATTTTCAACTTCGAGGAGTCAGGTTTATCAACATGGTCTATGTTAGATCTGACCACCTTTGGTGTAGTCTTCACCTATACCTTTTGGCTTCCCCACTCCTGTTTGATGATATTCAATTTTGTTGGCCTTAGGACGCTGTGCACTTTACCACTGATAATCAGTTCTAAAGTGCTTGTGCTCAATCTTTAATACATGAGAGAATTGGCCTACACCTTATTTGCTCATCCAATTTACTTATAGGTCTCTACTAAAGTGGTGCTACATGTACCCAGGGCCTGTAAATTTAATGCTACTCATGTGCCTGCATCATTTATTTTGCCAGCCTCCTAGTAGCCCTTTGAAAGCATGTCTCAAGTATGCCATTGCAGGCTGTGGGTAGTTTTAAACTGTCGAATTGACCTAGCAAAATAAATATTTTGCCAAGCCTGGGCTACTGCTGGCCCCCTACCCACGTGAAATTAATACACCCACGGGGACCTTGGGATCCCGGCACGCATAAGCTACGGGTTGGTTCCCCCCTTGTCCCTGGCCGAAGTGATGCCGACGGATGCCTCCTATACCTGTTCAGCCGTGCTGGCGGAATCCATCGGACTGGCTAGATGCACTAGAAATTGGAACGAGATGACCATACATATGAACACCCGAACACCCTCGCCCCTGCGAGGAAGACCCTGGTCGCCCTCTGGACTCCACTTCTCAGGTGAACCCTTACCAGTACTGTTGTTCTATTGACAGTTATATTATCAGTTATGCCAATTTCCCCTATTGGAATCATGGCTTTAGGGGAATGGAGGGTGGGGGGGAGGGAAGAAGACCACGGCAGGATTGGGCTGCTGATGTGGTAGGGGGAGTTGTTTGTATGACCATGTGAGTAGCAGAAGACCCTGCGGCGAGCCACATGCCACAGTGTTACCAACCATTTACATGCCTAGGTATCGATGTCAGTTTGTTTCATGCCACTGCTTAAGAATGTGCAACCCCAATCACCACCATGACTGAATGTTCTAGTCCCCCCGCATATCACTTCCTCACTTGGAATGTACTCGGACTGGGAGAACCCCGCAAGCGTAGACAAATATTATCTTATTTAGACCAGCACAATATACACTGCACGATGCTGCAGGAGACGCATTTCAGCCCTACCACCCCCTCCACATTTGCCGCCCGTTGGGTCAGTTACACGTGTTTCTCTCCTATTCGTCATATGCCCGAGGCACTTGCATCCTGGTAAGCAAATCCCTTCCATATACCCCAATAGGCTCCGTCACAGACAAAAAGGGCCGATACTCTATCCTCTGGGGCAGGCTAGCTGCTCATTCCTTTACATTTGTTTCCTGCTATGGGCCAAATACGGATGAACCCAAATTTTTCTGGGTACTATGGGGAAAGATCTTAGAGATAGGATCTACACACCTACTCTGGGGGGGGTTTCAATGTCACAGGTAATCGCACATTGGACCGCTCACACCCGCAGCCACATCACTATTCCTAATCACAATCCACCTAAAAAATGATTATGACTGATTTTGAATTTACTGATGTGTGACGTCATTTGCACCCATCGAGGTGGGAAGGTACCTGCTATACCGCGGCCCGGGCCTCCTGGTCCAGAATAGATGCATGGCCCATCACCAAGGGCCTCATCACTTGTGTGACACATACCTCCCATCTTCCCCGGACAAATTCGCATCACTCTCCAGTGATCGTCGCTCTCACCCCCCCCACATGTGGAATCCACTTTTTTATCTTGGCACCTTAATCCACTATCCTTGCTAGACCCAGTATTCAAGCAGGAACTTGAGCAGGAGATCACAGACTTTCTCCCTCGGAACGAGGATTCAATTTCGCAATAGTCCACGGTGTGGGAAGCTTTCAAAGTTACCATACGTGGCCTGTGCATCGCAAAGAGTGGGGGGATTTTGAAGGACATTCGATCCACCTTACGTTGCTTGGAGACAGACCTCAAACACATTGAGGCTGAAATGCAAACTAATCCCACACCTGAGTTACAGGCTAGACTGCGAAGTGCGCTTAGAGAATATCAGGAGACAGCTGAGAGCGAGTTTAAGTTTGCAGGGAAATATTATAGGGCACGCCAATATGGAGAGGGAGACAGGCCCGGAAAAGCGCTTGGATCCTTTATTCGACCTCCGCAATTCTCAAACATTGTCCTTGAAGTAGACGATGAGGACGGACAAACACATAGAAACTCGTCTGAGATCATAGAGACATTTCGAAAGTTCTACAAGTGCCTCTATAAGACTCATAGAACTCATCCAGTGGACTTCACCCCTTTTTTTTAAGACACTGCCATTACCTGGTTGGGGGACAGTCAGAGGGAATATCTTCAGCTACACCATGAGGATGAGGAAATTATATCGGCCATAATGCAGTTGCAATCCAGGAAGGCGCCAGGGCTGGACGGTCTCCTGGCCAAATTTTATAAAACTTTCCATCATTTACTCATCCCGGTACTGCGGCACGTTTACGAGGAAGCTCGTGAGACTGGTATACTTCCTCCTTCAATGCGGGAGGCGCGCATCATCTCCCTACCTAAACCGGGCAAATCACCTACTTACTGTGATTCGTATAGGCCCCTATCAATAATAAACGTTGATACAAAAATTTTAGCTAAATTAATGTGGCTTCTTGACCTTGATGTTTAGAGGTAATTGTTTGAGACCTGTGTTGATAGTTGTTCATAATGCTTGCCCCCCTGACGCGGCCGGCCCAATGGGGTTGTAGGCGGCTCGCTGTGTTCACTTCACCACCGCTTTTTGCAAAGACTGTTGCGTACCGCAGTGCCAGCCCACAGGGATGTAGGCACCTTGCTGTGTCAGATTTGAACGGTGTCAATAAAGGTCTTTTTGACAATCCAAAAAAAATATACATATTTTGCGAAGCCTAAATCCCCCTTTTTAATAAATATAAGAAACCACTGTGGTAGGGTGAATTGCACTTAAAAGGTAGAACTTGTGTTTTTATGTTTTCCACACCCTGGTAGTAAAAAACTGCAAAATTAGTTTTTCACTACTTTGAGGCCTATATTTCAAGTTCACATTGGGCTACCTTCTTACAGTTAATAATTGCTCACCTTTGATTTTGACAGGTAGGAATATCATATTTAGTCTCAAAAGAATTGTAATGTAAAATCCTCTTTCATGGTAATGTCAGATTGTAAGTCACAATTCTGAAAATGCCACTCCTGCAAGTTATATAGAGCCTAGCCTCACAGATTATGTGCCTATCCTTACATAGTTTTGTACTGTTGGAAAGCTGGCATTTTCTAGTCCTAACCATTTGATTCCTGCAGCTTGTGTTCTAGGTAACATGACTGTTAAAAGTTTGCAATTGACCAATGTGTATTCCTCCCAGATATTAAGACAATTGGGGACCACGTGTTGGCAAAATGGGCCATTCTGCATGATTAGGCTTTAAGCTTGCCATGAACTCTAGAAGGCCTGCCCTGTTGCTTGAGTCTTACCTTGCTGCTTGATCCCAGGACTACTATAGTGACTCCAAGTGCTAGTTGGCTGGCCTCCTGTGTGAGCTACAGGGAAATATGCTCCAGAGTGTCCTGCACCTGGCCTCTGCCTGGAGTGAATCCGGACCACCCAAGTGGTGCCATCTGATCATAGGCCCTTGGAAGTAGACCTAAAAGTACTCCTCCAGACAAAACATGAAACGTGGAATGTAGCATTTTTTTAACCAAAATGTGGCCTGACAATTGGCATGAGATTTAGGCCTCCCTGCTTGCTGATCCGCCTGAGGTACATTGCCGGTCAGTCTGACTTTTCTGTTGCCACGGCTACGTTCTGCACCACAGCAGCAAATCCTGTTCAGCTGACTGCCTGGGAGGCAGCATCTAGCCTAGTGGAGCAATCATCAGCAACAGCCTGCAGCTTCACCTTTCTGGAGATTTTCAACTTACATAAAATCTTCACCGCGACTTCCTCCAGCATCTTCCCAATGACTAAGTCTTCTCCTCAGCCACCTCTGGCTGCTTTGCCTTTTATATTACCAGAAACCTTTCTTCAAAATTTCATTTAAGTCTGACCTTATGCCAAGACTGGGCCCAATCCACCTTGTGTACCTAAACTGCACTCCATCGCTGCCCACCTTAACTTTTGACGTTACCCCTGTCTTGCATGACCAGATACTTGCAGCACTGGTTGTGCCACCCATATGAGTAGCCCTGTAAATGTGTCTCAGACCTACCACTGTTGTGTCTGCACGTGTAATTGTAACCACCATGTTGTCCTGGCAAGTCCACCCACTTGCTCGGCCCAAGCCTTCCCTTTCCTTTCATGGAAGGCACCCCTAAGGTAGGCCCAAGGTGCAGGGTTCAGTGTATGTGAAAGGTAGGACATGTACTGGTGTTTGTGACATGTCCTGATAGTGAAATACTGTGCATTTCGTTTTTCACTATTGAAAGGCTATCTGTCCCATAAACCTTATATTTGGGATTGCGCTGTAACATTTTTACATGTGTAACATTCCATAGGGACTAGATTGAAAAATTAGGTTTAGGCTCTCAGAACTCAAAATTTATTGATTCTCCTTTTGGTAAAGGTGGTTGTTAAATTGTGTTTTTGAAAATGCCACTTTTACATAGTGGGCATTTTCTTACTTTACCACTTTACAACGTCTGGTGTTTGAGTGACAGGAGCTGGGATATGCATGCACTCTAGACAGTCACTGGGGTGTCGAGGTTTGCCCTGCCTGGCCTGGGTGACTCATCGCAGGGCTGAATTGACTTGGCCTGCATTTAGAGTGGTTGGAGGAGTTTCGCTTGTACCTGAATAGGCTGTGTCTCCTTTTTCACGATGCTGTCTCCGCCCCCTGTGCTGCACCAGGGAGGGCAGGACTGGTTTGGACTGGGTTCAGAGTTCCTTGCCACAAAGAAAACAATGACAATTTAGGGTATAAGTACTACACCTAACACCCCAAGACTTGAGATTACTTCAAGGAACAAGAGGACCCTGCCAAGAAGAAGAACGGAAGGACTGTGTGAGGAGCACTGCCTTTTCTGAGCAAGGGGTGGGTTGGCCTGCAGTTGCTGCTTCTGTGTGAAGTGGAGGAAAATGACTGACTCTTTTTGCCCTGTTGTGGTATCCTACTTGAGAAGAATCTCCAAGGGCTTGTGTGTGCTTGCCTCCTATTAGAAGTCTCAGGGAAATCAAAGTCTACAAGAGGGATACTTGCTATGCTTAAAAAGAACCTGCCTAGGAAGAAAGCTGGAGAAGCGGTGTGAGGAGTGCTGCCCCTAATTTGTGTACGGTAGGAAGGCCTACAGTAGTTGTTACTACCTGGAGCAGGGAAAGGACTGGACTGTCCCTTCATCAGGTTGAAAAAGCTGCGCGTTGTGAGCACTGTGTCCTTCACCCTTTTATTTGTAAAACCAAGCGTATGTTGAGCACTTTATTTTTCAGGACGGGATGAGCGCTTTTTGCTCTGCTTCCTAATCAGCGTATGTTGAGAGCGCTGTTTTCATTAGAAAGCTCCGTGCCAGTTGCTTGCCCGTGCCATGCTGTACCCATGAAAACTACCGCTGGGGCTCTGCTGATGTGGCCCGTGCTGTGTAAGAACCGGCGTAGGGAGCGATTTACCAGGAGTCAGCCAGGAAGGCTACACGGAGAAAAGAAGCCTTGGGCTGAAGCTTCCATGTTGCTGGGCAACCCGGACGTCTCAAAGGGATGTGGCCGGCCGGCGCAGAGGATGTAAGCGGCCTTCCACCACCATGGAAACTGGCTGAGAAAACTGGAGTTATCGGCAACAGCCACCAAGCAACTGAGGCTGTTAGCTCCTAGGAGGTGGAGGAGCTCTGCTGACAGCCGCTGGTAGTGGAGAAGAAGGCCCACTGGCAGCTATGTGAAGCCGGGAGCCCTGCATGGGCTCAGGACCATCAAACATCCTGCAGCTGCTATAATACATACTTTGGGGGCACTTGTTCAATGGAGACCCTTCCCCACCTAGAAACTGCCCGCATTCCGTGAAAGCGAACGTAACAAGTCATGTATAAGCACATACCTTATTGTGGGGAGCACAAGCTTTTCTTCCTGGACTTTCAAACTTCTGCTTGTGGTTGCAGCAGTACAGTAAGAATCTTTATAGGAGTGGTAGGAAAGCTGCATCCTATATATTGATGGTGACGTTGAGTGAGTTAAGTATGACTGAGTCATTGATGCTCTGCCTATAGATACCGCATATTTACACATTGCTGTGTGTGTGTGTGCTGCACAAACGCTTTATACAATGCCTCTGGGATAAGCCTCAGTGCTCTTCCAAGCTACCAAGGAGGTGAGCAGGGGTTATTTTGGGTGTGTAACTCCCTTAGCGTAGCTAGAGTGGTGAGTTCTGTCTCGCTTAGGTGCATACCCAGCCAACCAGAAACCCCATTTCTAACACCCCCTCAAACAAAAACCCAATTTCTTACAGTCTGGGTTGTATAAATTGATTAGGTGGTCCAAATTTGCGACAAGGTGCTGTTTATCATCAACATGACTATTGTTAAATGGTGCTGTTCTGCAGCATATTTTTGTGGTGGTTGGTGCATTTTTATGGCAGCAAAATTCCACGTTCGTATTTTGTGTAAAACATCGTGCTAAATCGAACCTCAGCACCAATAAGCATTAGCAATTTAATCACTAGTATTAGATCCATGTGTTTTGTAATTTGCATTCGGCCAGCCAGCTGCATTTTCTGCATTGTAAACTGTATATCCAAAGTACAAAAATGGAAAAATAGATAATTACGTAATAAAGCAGGCTAGTGAAGAGATATTCCATTGTATAACGTGCTGAAGTGCACCCAAAAGGAAAATATTAGCTTTTAAATTCATCGAAATGCATTCTGAATTTTGTTCGGAGAACCCATTTTCAGAAAACAAATGACAGTACATCTCACAGAGACATAAACTGAGCACACAAATTAAGGCCAACTGAACGACTTGAAGCATGTTCCAGGAGTACCTCATACTCCATGTGCTAAGAAACGAATCTACTGTGGACAGTAAAACAACATAATGGCCAATCTGCTGTCTACAGTACAACAATTAAATGTAATGAAATGCATTTTCTCAACGGAAAGTTGTATATCTGCCTCATTACTTGTAAGAAGCTATGACAGCCTGTGCTATAATCAAGAAAAAAGGGTGGCCTCGGCGATTAATGAAGGTGGGGGCTTCACTGATATACACAGCATCGAGGAACATATGACTGCCCGCATCGATCAGTGATGGATTGAACATTCACGGCGCTCAGCGCTCTCTAGCAAAATTAGTTTCCATTAGTGATACTCAGGCTTTGTGAGAAAGCCGCATAACATTTCTTTATTATTATGCTTCAAAACGAAGAGATTGCATGGACGTTAATTATGTGGACGTTGCTTCCGCTGGTGCTGCTCTGGAGTTCTGTGCAACTGCTGGCGGGGGACACGGATCGCGTTCAGCGCTGCCAGAATGGGCTGTTGTCGGCACAAATGAGAGAGATTTTTTCCCAATTGTGGAGGGGAAAACTCAATTGGAGGGTGACATATTTTTGGGATAAATTGAACCACGTGTGCACGTTTGTTTAATGTGAGGTTGTGCATTCCGTGAATCACGCAGACACGCACCGTCCCTCTGTACCACGGAAGCTGTTGCCACAGCAGCTCTCTCTGCCAGATAGTGCCTACCTCAGCCTGCAGTCCCCAAGGCTAACGCCTAAAGAGAGAGTACCAGTAACGGCTCGTGGAGGGAGTTCGGTGGGGCAGTGAGGCAGGGTGGGGAAATGTAAACACCGGAATATGGATGAACGGAGGTAAGTACACATTTAAATTAATAAAACGAATCCCTTTGCGCGTGCTGCATCGCATTTTGCAATGCAGCGCGTGCAACAAAATTCGTTTTATTAATTTAAATGTGTACTTACCTCCATTCATCCATATTCCGGTGTTTACATTTCCCCACCCTGCCCCTCCCCCGACCGCCTCACTGCCTCACCGAACTCCCTCCACGAGCCGCTACTGGAGAGTACTGTGTGTGTCACAGAGGCACTCACATGGACAGATGGCACATGCACCTCTTTTACAATGTTGTACCACTTGTATCATCATTGACACCACCCCAGGTGGTGGTGTTACTGATCATAGAGCCATCATTGTAATACAGAGAATGAAAGCATGGCCAACAACAACCCTGTTTGCAGCGGGTTAGCCAGCACTGCACACTCTACTTTTTAAAGGTTCTCACTATCTGTCTCGTATGTACTGTCCGTCTCTTATTGCGTCAACAGTCTGGAGTGCTGTCAGTAACTGATTTGAATCCAGGCAGTCTCTCAACCGAACCACTGACAGGCAACCAGCATATTTCACAAAGGAAATAAGTTGAAAGGAAGCTTGTCCTGTGGAACGTGGGAGAAGGCGAAGGAGTCTCAAACTGCTATGCTCAGCATGGCCCACCAATGAACGCTTGCCTCTGTGCGCAGGACAGGTCAGCCATATTTTGCTAAGCATTCTCCTGGTCTCCACCACAGACCACCACACACCATCACCAGTGACTTCAGTGGCTAGTTCCTGTCACCCGACACAGGCCATCACATAATTAGCTGCACTGATACGACAGTGCCATACAGCCCTAAGTTAGCACCTGTAAGGTGAGGCAGATTTAGTTTTTTTACTTTGCAATGGCTTACATAATTAGGTCACAAACAGATGCATTTTGAAATATCTAACAGGGTTAAAGACTCCTGCTGTAGAGAATCTGATGTAGACCGCAATTTTCAGTTGGTAATAACAATGACAATACAACACTGATGGTTAATTTTGTTGTTGGAGAGACCTGTGTTTTGTCAAGTCACAGTTTCGACTCATCAAAAAGCAGCAAACCGTGCCTACTGCAAAGGACAACATGTAGCATGCAGATCACAGATTTGTATTTTATGTACATTGATTAATAGGTCAGTGCGCTTGTCACTGAGATCCTTTTAATACTTACAGTTCATAATTTGCAATCCAACTTATATGGCATAATCAGTGATGAACTTGTATAAAAGAGCTGCATAAGAACTGCATTTAAATATGCAAAAAAATGTTGGATGGAATGGAATGCTTGAATTATTCTCAGTCACTGGTGATTCTCAGGCTGAATCCAATTCCATCGCTATTTTTCCCCCACACCATCTCTGTTTGGATAAGACCTGTTTAAGTCACACTTGATCATACACCAATAGCAACACTAGAGTTCAAATTGCCAGGCCAGCTCTTCGCTCAAATCGAGTACAAGCAACTCATGACCGGATTTGCCCTGATTGGGGCTCGTCAGTTGGTGCAGCTTGGTTCCTGTGTCACAGTGATCACTAGACTCAAGTCTAAGGATAAATGTTGCAAGGCCTAGGTTTAGACGGCACATGTTTTTTTCTCCATATTTCGGAATTCTAAGGTTGGTAGAGCAAAAGGTTCCTGTGGGTAGTGCGGGAGCCCAAGAACTCACCACGATGGTTCAATCTTTATATAACCCGCCTACAAATCTCGCAGTGGAGAATCCTTGCATCTCCGGAGGGGTTGACGGACTTTTTCATCGTAGGAGAATTAGAGCTCTTTCAAAATAATCCAAAAACATTAATGACATTTTGATTTTGGCTATTTAGTCAATGATGAGAAGTTGGTGAAGGTTTCAAAAACCTTTATTTACCATAAAGTTAGAATCTCTAAGTATCTTTATTCAGTTTATTTACTTACAAAAATATCAAAAAGATTTGGTTAGAAATAAGCGTTTGGAAATTACACAGTGTTCCATAAAGAAACCCTATAAGCTAACTAAAGACCTATTATAAATAGAACCCATAAAGAGTTCCTCTGGAGTAGAGTGAGTAAAAGATGAACTTCTCATAAAAAGTACTTCTGGAATCTCAGCCGAGTTACCTACAGCTGCTGTACCAACAGTAGCATTGATTACTATTAGTCCAAAATAAAATAAAAATAGTCACCTCACAGAAATAGTTTAAGAAAATCAACTCTCGATAAAGAAGAATCTCAGAACAGGGAAAGATCCAGCAGCAGGACGGCCTGGAAAGTTCAAAGAATTCAGAGGCAATGAGGTGTATGTGAAAAGTAACGTGTGTCTAACTAGATAGGAACACTCATTGATATAGGTTCATACTTTCATAACAATTAGGTAGGTGTCCTCAGTTGATATCTAATGAGAATAGTTCCAAGTTGGTGTCATCAGTCACACCATGCTTCTTCTTCCGATTCCCACAGTCAATGCTCCTGTTGTCATGAACAATACATATTATTTCAGCACTTGTTACATAAGGGAAGGTTCTCATGAGAACCCTTTTAACTAAGCTAAAGGATGCACCATGAACACGATGTGTGAACAATGGCTAGTCAGTAATATGAAGCCAACTTTCAATGTTATTCGGAAGCAGCACTTACAAAAGTCTCTAAGTCATTCTTTAATACACGCAGGTTAACCCCTTCAGTGCCCATGACGAGATAGTCTCGTCATGGAGCGCAGTTGCGCTGTGCCCATGACGAGACTATCTCGTCATGAACCCCACCCGCTAATGCAACGCCCGGCACAGGGCGTGGAAAGGGCGGGGCACTGAAGAGGTTAAAAAGCTCTTTCTATTCTAACATATGATCTAACATGGGGTGAGGAGATGAATGAACAGGATGTTATAGACAGCATATTTCTAAAGGATGTCAGTAATGCTAAGCAGTTTTAATAAATGTCTCACTCATACCACTATGAGCAAGAGTCGAGTGAAAAGACTTTCGGTCTTCATTAATATACACGTTAAGAAATGGGTGCCTGATGCAAAAAAGTTTTAAAATGCATTTATTTGCAAACATTCTAAGAGCATTCTCAATCCAACATGTGATCAACTAATATTTTCACAGTTTGTTTACTAGGGTTCTAAACATTGTGACATTCCTTTTTTCCTACGGGACATTTTCTAATGTAAACATTCCTGCAGCATTTAAAGCATTCAAAGGTGCAATTCTAGCACAGCAAGTAAATCGTTTTTCTAAATTCGTACTCATCTCTCCCAGTAGTAATACATTCTTTTTAGTATTGACAACATCAGCCAGCGTGGTATTTATTAATTCCTGAGTTTGGGTTTCTCCAGAAAAAAACACTTTTGAGACATATTGCCCATTAGTATAGATGTAACGTTTCCTATAATTGGATTTAAACATTTGTATGATTCAGTGTCTTCCTATATTACATGTGTGGAGTAAAGCACTCTGACACGCTCCAAAGGGATCATTTGGGAAAGTAGAGGCAGCAAAGTTGTCACATCGGGTCCAACGAATGGAAAAACTGGACCTATTGTTAGTAACACTGGAGTACTTGAGTCACGAGATTTAGCGTGCATGGCTACTGTAAATTATTCTTCATCTTAAAAGATAATTCCAAAAATTACTTAACAACTGATTAGTTCTTATAGAATCACAACTTTCCTGTCATGGCTGTCAATACCTGAATTGTAATTGCAAAAAGACTACTAAAATCTACCCAGCAAAACCTTTTGCAATTGCTGATGATTGTATGTGTTACAGAAGAATATTGATCCTTGCCATGGTAAGTAAAGTAAGATAAGTGAAAAACTATTTATTGTTTTCCAATAGATGAGAAATGTTGAATTACCGTGAGGCATAAACAGAATGCAATGGCGTTCACAAATGTTATGAGTTTTAGTTGCATTTAATTCGTTTCTCATCTTCACTAGTTTGCATGTCTGTATGCATCAACTGAACAAACAGAAAAACTTAGTTGAACAACAGATCACGTCAATCATTGATTCCAGGCGACCGGAAATCACGTGCTGTGACTCTCTCGGGACAGGAAGAGTAGTCCCAGGAGCCTATCTTTCTCCTCGCTGCTCTCCTTAAACTTACATTAATCTTCTAAGTTTCAAAGCAAGGAACACGAGTCACGACCCACGATAGCCACACAGAAGTGGAGTCTGAATTTCTTCGGACGGGAGTTGGGGTATCCACATTATTCAGAGATCTTGGTCTGTGATTTTAGGGCTACATGGACAGCAGGAATGGAAGCAGGTGAACGTGGGAGACGCCGAGCTGCTGTTCCGTGCTCCTGACCCCTCGTCGACCTTCAGCCTGTGGCACCCCCCGGTACAACATACGGGTGGTCGGACAGGGGAGGGATAAAGTGTTTTTACTCCCCATAGAGCAGAGATTTCCCCATAGAGCGGGCGCAGGGATGCATTGTGATGCCCTAATATTTAAGGAGGCGCTTGAAATTCGCGGCTAGGCTCCCGCAGCGCCCGTCCGTGGCTGGCTGAGGCTGGGCCCCCTCCCTTGGTTTTGCCTCATTTCATTATCCCGGCTCTTCGAATGGACTGCCTTATCGTGGCTGCATTTAACTAGAGCAGAGGCAAATTGAGGCCTGGACTTCCACAACAACTCTAAGGGCAACCTCAAGACAAATTCCCGAGACCCGAATGCCAGCTCGACAGAGTATCCATGCGGGACTGCAGTAAGGGGCAAGAAAGGAGTGGGTCCCTGACGTGGAATAAAAAGGAAAAAGGAAGTAAAAGCTGAAAGCGAATAAAGCCTAATTTTGACTTTGACACGCGAGATCTGCTAGGCCAGGAGAGAGCTGCAAGAGAGCTGCGAGCCTAGGAGACAGCTGTGACAGGGAGAGCTTCCCCTACGAGCCGCCGGTATACGACTACAGCGCCAGTATCGTGACCCCAGGTAACGGTTGATCAGAAACCGGTGCCCGAGACTTCTGGAAGTGGGGTCCTGTAGACGGGCTGTGTCCCACTGGTTTTGGAAGTTGTGTCAACCGGCTCGCGCATGCACCATTATGGGTGTGTGATACCGGGGTCGGCTTAGAGGGGTCATTTTGTAAACCCTGCCACCTAAACAGAGTTGAGGTGCTAAACAGGAATCGCACGGGGAATACCGAGATTCCCCGCATTCTTTTCCCCAACTAAAGCGGGAGCAGCATTAAAGGACAGCGTTCATTTAAAGTGCAGCGGGGTCAGCAATTAAAGATAGCGTCCTTTTGGTGACTGGCGCGCGCTTGCAAATTTATGAAGGAGTGTTTGCCTGATTTAATGCTGTGCACACAAGTGTACAGCAGGGACATTTTATCGTTCAGAGCACCACTGTTATCTACAATTGAATCCATCCACATAATAAAGTACATCTGTTGTGGTTCTGCCAGCTCGGGATACAATGAGTAGGCGCCCGAATCATCATCCCCAACTCTAATTCAATACTCAGAGCAAACACAGAGAGGCGCCATAGTAGATGTCGGAAAAGAGAACGAAACCCCATCCCAAACAACATGGGCAAAAAAGACTGGAATATCTATTGGGGGCAGAGGGAGCAAAGGCTAGTGGAAGTACCTTTGAAAAAACAAGGAAGAGGAAAAGAGGAGGGGGGGCACAGAACCAGAAACCAGTGAAGGCCCCCAGACAATCCAAAGATAAAGACAAACAGAAAGGGAACCACAACGAGGAGCAAACTTCCCAGAATAACCAGGACCAAGTTGCTATTCCAGTAGCCGATATATCAACTACTGACCTTTTGACAAATGAGGACATGTGGCACAGATTGGAGACTCTAGTAGCCACGATGCTGAATCCTATCACAGCTACATTGGCAAGGATGAAGGGGAAGCTATTGGCCCTTGAACTACAGCTGGATAAAACTGAACAGTTATTGGGGCAATGGCGCCCTTAGTGAAAGGTCTAGAGGGTAGTGACCTAAATGTTAGAAGGTGTTCGGGGCATGAGACTCAAATCCAAACTAACCTGAGTGACACTAATAGGAGGGGTTATATGAGGGGCCCTAACAAAAGAGATATGCCCATTGATACCAATTATCCACCACTATTACCGTTCCCCAACACCGCTATTATATTTGAAGGACAAACGCAAACGCAATTTGGTGCAGAGAGAGGCCAAGACAACCAAGTAGAACTACAAAGACCAGATAGGGCAATTGCCGGTCAAATACGATATCAAGTACATACTTTATATCTGCCGCCAGCAGCTGCTCCCCTGGCATTGGTCCTAGGGAATGCACCAAAGTTGAATGAGGGTCAAGTGGAATCTACGAGCCAACTGATCCACAAAGCATTACATTGGCTGACAGGAAAATTGAAGGGGCGGGGGGAGAGTTGGGAACCTCTCAAGGCAGATGATTATGGCTAGAAGGACTGTTTGGGTGGGTCCAGCGAGAAAGGATCTGGCAGGTGATTGTATTGTTCTAAATTTTAATAATGAATGTATAGTCAGACACATATTGGAATTTTTGGGAAATGACACCATAATGGATTCAGGAATAGTTGTTCTACCGTTGGGCTATTTCTATAAACCAACTAACCTGCCATTCCAAAGACCAAATTTGAATCAAAGAGAGATTCGCCTGTGGAAGAATGGGGGAGTTTCGAGGAGGATGGAAAATCTGACCCTTGAAAAACGATTTGCGCCATTAACTGACCTGGAAGAATGTGATTGACTACATCAATCCACTACAAACACTCGAATTAGCCCCGAAAGACTAGAGCCCCACCTTCCCTCCAATTAAATAGTTTCAATCGTGAGTGAACCACAAAAGGAGCCTAGTAAAAGTTTCCTAAAGTTAACCTCATGGAATTTGGCAGGCATTATGCAAATATTAAGGAATGAAAACTGGTTAAAAATGTGGCAAGACCATGATATTATATGTTTCCAGGAGACGTAATCGATTGACTCAATTTTTGTAAATGTGTATTGCTCCTACAAACTCCAGCCAAATCTTCACCTTCGGGGAGGGCCAAGGGGGGTATTCTGACCTTAATCCCGAACAATTTCCCAGGAAAGGATCGAAATTCGAATCTCTAAGTGAAAACTCCCATATTCTTACACTAGAGATACATATAGAAGGCATGTGGCTTTTAATTAATACTTATAACAACGAGATTGGCCCAAATTAATATGCTATTGTGGAAGAGGTCGGCAAAGCGATAGAACACGCCACAAACAATAGCAGTAATTGTTCTTTTAATCTTCTATGGGTGGGAGATTTTAATATATATCCCTGTAAATACAACACAGTTCCTATATGTGGTATAGAGGACCTGGGGGGACAGCCTTAACCATTTTACGCACAATGAATATGGCAACTGCCTAAATAGGATCTTAGCAGAGAGAAACTTGGTAATCACGGGTGATCTAGAAGCACTAAGAGGGAAAATGGTGGAACCTTCCTACGAAACGACCGAGAGTCAATTATTGACTATATGTTAGTCACCGCCCCTATTGGTTTAAGAGCCACTAGGTTGGAAAACCAATTTACAATTTATAGTGACTATGCTATGCTATCACTACAGATAAAAACAGCCAGAGTGGAATCTCCAACAATCTTAAATATAGATACCCCAATAGTGGCAAGAAGAAATGGAATACAACTAAAATGGGCCCATGTTAACCAACCTAAACTGACTGTGAAAATTATATCTGCGACACTTAATAATATAGCAACATGTCTAGATCCTGAGACCGAAGTAGACAAAATGGTAAAGGCCTTTTGTGATCTCCTAGATCAGGCAAAACTGACCCTTACACGTTCTAAAGATATTAATAAGAAATCTGAAAGGGGATGGTTTGACTCACCATGTTCAGCGGCAAGGAGAGCTTTGATCCATGCTCTGAAAAATAGACCCAGAAACCAGGAGGAAATCAAGGAACTGCGGTTTAAATACAAACTTAATAGAAGAAATAGAGAGAAGGCATTAAAATAAACTATACGGGAGGACCTTAGAGAGGCAGCAAACATGGGAAACAGCCGTGACTTCTGGAGGTTAATAAATGCACCGCATTTTTAAAATCCTGCAGACCCTACAGAACACAACAATGTAGATGAGGAAGCTTGGGTAGCCCATTTTGAGAGTATCTTCGCCTCTACACTCCAACCCCCTGTTCTAAATATGGAAGATGATCAACAGGCCTCTTTTTCATTCTTCTTACTCAGCTTAGTAAGGAAGAACCTGTTGTTGTGTAGTTCAGGCAGGGCCCCTGGTCTGAACGGTGTACCAATAGATCTCTTTCAGGGAATACTAGACCTATGGGCTCCGTTATTGATGAATGTGATCAACAGCATATTTGGAGCTGGCCCCCCTCAATCTTGGTCTGTTGGTGTTATCGTCCCTATATTTAAAAAAGGGAACAGGTCTGACCCAAAAAACTACAGGCCAATTTCCCTGCTGGACATGACAGCAAAGCTAATGGGACAGCTCCTCCTCTCTAAGCTAGAGAATTGGGCCAAAGATAAGAATATTTTAATGCAGGCCCAATATGGTTTCCAGCCGGGAAGGAGCACTGTAGACCAGTGTCTAAACCTGTCATTTATAATAGAAAAATACACCAGGATGAAGGAGGGGAAGATGTACATGGCTTTCATGGACTTGTCGGCAGCGTTCGACTGTGTGACTATTATGAGGGAGATGGGAGTCGACCAATTAATTTTAAATTTTATTAGACAGATGTATTCCAACGCTATGGCCTCGGTATGTTACACAAAAAAATGGAGGCTGTACACACCCATTCAAAATCGCCAGAGCAGTTAGGCAGGGCTGCGTTCTTGCACCATTTTTCTTCTCCATTTATAAAAATAGATTAGAATAAGCCCTTATCAAGTCTACAAGAGATGTTCCAATTTTGAATTCACAACCTCTACCTATCTTGGCATACGCAGACGATGCGGTGTTGATGGCCAGGACTAGGTCCGGTCTGCAGCACCTCATATCTTCGTATGTATCGTTTATGGACTCACTTGATTTGAGGGTGAACTGTACCAAATCCTTTGCTGTGATAGTGGGGGCAAGGAAAAGAGAGAGAACACCGTACCTCCATGTGGAGAATGAGGGGATTGAGGTGGTGGATTCCTTCCCAAACTTGGGGGTTCTTATTGATAAGGATTTGGCATGGACAAAAGTGCAAGGACGCAGAGGGGTAATGGAAAGAACCCTGTCAGCAGTAAAGTCCTTTGCTAAAAAACTGGGCGATAGGCCATTATTGCCAATAAAACAAATTTATCAGGCTAAAGTTACCGCATCAGTGACGTATGGGGCGGGGGTATGGGGTACTGTCGAAACGGGTACACTGCAAACTATAGAAAACAAGTTTTTCAAGTCCATAGTTGGCCTCCCCACCTCGACCCCTAACTACATTTTGCACTTAGAACTGGGACTCCCCTATATCACCGACTCAATACAATTGGCCCCTGTCCTTTTGTGGCACGCAATCTGGAGAAGGGACACACTCTCCCTGACACATATAATAATTAAGAATTGCTTAAATATGGATAAGTGGAGGAGATCTAGATGGTTGTGCTATGTGGAAAAACTCCTAAACAAGATTGGGTTACCCGAACAGTTTCAAGATCCAGATGAATGTAGAAAGATCTCTAAAGAAAAGGTCAAAAATGTATTTAGGATGAGGGTAGAGTTTGAGAGAAGGGAAACTTATGGTAAAAAGCAGGCAATGGTGAACTATAGATCAATACCCCAGTGATAGAGAGAGGATATTTCTTTTATCTTTCAGACGTCACAAATGCACTTCATAGATTCATATTGATTAGGTTTCGTCTGAATATGATCCCTCTTATGTTAGGTTACCCTGTTAAAACTTATAAGTTATAACCATGCTGATTTAACTTTGTGCCCCTGTGATGACTTCTCAAGACAAACTGATCTGCACCTTGTTTTATTCTGCAAATTGTATAAGAAGGAGAGGAATAGTTATTTAAAACAAAATTTTAAACAATGTAGGGTGGCACTATATTTTTTAAAGAGTCTATCAGATCTTCTGACTTGTTTTACATTAGCTTCATTTCTATGGGCATGCATGATAAAAAGAAAAGCCCCAGCACAAGAACCAACCACTGGATGAAGAGTATGTAATAGGAGTAAAACCATGGAAACGGACAATCCTTTATAGATTTAATTTAAAAAAATTTAGTAAGATTAAAATGAACTATTGTATTTTGGATTTTAAATGAAATTGAATATCGAAAATAGTTTTTTTTATACATGTACTTTTATGATCATTTTGTAATTGATCGAATAAAGGATTTTGATGATGATGATGATGATGATTGCAGAGATGTGTATTAGTTTTGTGCTACGGAATCCACCAAATAAATTAATCTTGAAACTGTTTTTGGTACCCTCAAAATACAGTGGTGTAACACAGGACCCTGCAGCCCCGCGGTGCGGGGGGCCCCCAAGCTCCGAGGGGCCCTCTAAGCAAAGTACTCTGGTCGGAGCTCTCCCGATCGTGTCCGGAGGGGCCCCTCAAGTTTCGTTACGCCAGTATCTAAATATATTTGGTTTGAGAACCGGAGAGAGTGCTCTACAGGAGTGTCTGGGACACAAAACAGCCCCTGCCTAAAGTCATTCATCTACAACTGCTTACTTTTGAGTGTTATCTGAGGAGTAGGAGTTCAAAAAGGTTGATATTTTAATCCTATTATGTTTTTAGGTCTCGGGCTTGGCAGCGCATGCGCTGTCTTCTCGAGAGATGCTGTATACACTATAGAGGGGGAAGCTCCACCCACTTTCTGCCCATCTTTTTGATTGGCTTTATTCATAAATTCTGTTTTCTGATTGGTGTTTGGCTTGTTAGTCCCGCCTCCTGACGCCTATGTCATCATTTTGCTCCTTCCGAGGCTATCAGCCCCTTTACTGGAACAGTATTTGCTTCCCTGTGTGTCCCCCCTGCCCCCTCCCGCAGTTCGCAGTTTTTTCACACCCCCCTCACCCCCCCACTCCTGTTTGTGCTTTTTTAAATGTGGAAGCTGCCATTTGCAATGCAATACGTCTCGCGTAAATGCGAGTCGTATTGCATTGCAAATGCTTGTTTTTCTGGTGAGTAGAGCCGGTCGTTGCACATTGTCGGTGCCGAGTGGAGTGCACCGGGAGGAGCTAGTGAACAGGGCTCCCTAAGGCACTGTTTGTGCCAGTGCTAGTTTTTTCTTGGCACCAGACAATACATCCTCCTGCTGATAATGAATGTGATGTTTTCCACATGACTTTGATATCAGATCGATACTGGCCATTCATTTCTTCTCGGAACAATTTCAAAGGGAACCGAAAGTCCAGTTTTTAACAGGGAGACTCACGTGCGGAAAACACTGTAAATTGCGGGTAGTAAATCTCAAAATTTACAACTTCTTTATTTAAACATGACCTGGTGGGTCTGATTTGATTCTGAACGTAATACATACTCACCCTCAGTTTTCTAAAATAGCAAATGAAAGATGTGCCCCTCGACAAGTGCAGCATGCAAACCATGAACACCTTTCTATAACCTAGGTTTCTAGTAAAAATTGTCAACCTTTCGCTAATGTAGGTAAATAACAACTGTTAATGTTTTTCAGTTTCATAATCACCCATGGATTGGAATCTCTGTGCAAAAAACAAGCATGATCTAGTTATTTGGAGGGCCACACCTATTGCATTGTGTTCAACAAGAAAAAGTAGTTTTAATGGCTGCTCAATTTTTTTTATTTTGCCAAATGCATGTTGAGCACACATTTACATCGAGCGAAGACACATGGGAGATTTATTCCGTAGATAAGAATCTTTGTGAAACAGAGATGATAGCTGCTTACCTGTTACAATCAAAGCACGCTTCTACCTCTCTCTCCTAACTTGCCTTGACACCTTGAAAGTACGGCGCCTCTTCGGCAAGTAATGCAAACTGGAGTATGTTAAAAATGTGTTCCTTCAGGGCATAGCACCGAACTACTCAAAAGAAACGAGCAGTTTTCACAGTATGTCTGATATAGCTTTAATGTGCTCCGCCACGGACATGAAAACCAGTGCTGTTTTTTTTCTCTGTGGCTGTGCATCTCTGTTCTATTGCTCATATATCCCTGTATCACTCTACCCATGTGCTCTCTGTCCCTGTGTCCTTGTATCCCTCTCTCACTGTCTGAGTTTCTCTGTTCTATTACCCATGTATCCCTGCGCCA
Organism: Triturus cristatus; assembly: GCF_964204655.1. Taxonomy (NCBI): domain Eukaryota; kingdom Metazoa; phylum Chordata; class Amphibia; order Caudata; family Salamandridae; genus Triturus; species Triturus cristatus. The sequence continues at coordinate 590,274,565 of NC_140582.1, forward strand.
CTGCCTGTATCACTTTACCCATGTGCTCTCTGTCCCTGTGTCCTTGTATCCCTCTCTCACTGTCCGTGTTTCTCTGTTCTTTTGCCCATGTATCCCTGCGCCACTGCCTGTATCACTTTACCCATGTGCTCTCTGTCCCTGTGTCCTTGTATCCCTCTCTCACTGTCCGTGTATCTTTGTTCTATTACCCATGTATCCCTGCACCAGTACCTGTATCACTCTACCCATGTGCTCTCTGTCCCTGTGTCCTTGTATCCCTCTCTCACTGTCTGAGTTTCTCTGTTCTATTACCCATGTATCCCTGCGCCACTGCCTGTATCACTTTACCCATGTGCTCTCTGTCCCTGTGTCCTTGTATCCCTCTCTCACTGTCCGTGTTTCTCTGTTCTTTTGCCCATGTATCCCTGCGCCACTGCCTGTATCACTTTACCCATGTGCTCTCTGTCCCTGTGTCCTTGTATCCCTCTCTCACTGTCCGTGTATCTTTGTTCTATTACCCATGTATCCCTGCACCAGTACCTGTATCACTCTACCCATGTGCTCTCTGTCCCTGTGTCCTTGTATCCCTCTCTCACTGTCTGAGTTTCTCTGTTCTATTACCCATGTATCCCTGCGCCACTGCCTGTATCACTTTACCCATGTGCTCTCTGTCCCTGTGTCCTTGTATCCCTCTCTCACTGTCCGTGTTTCTCTGTTCTTTTGCCCATGTATCCCTGCGCCACTGCCTGTATCACTTTACCCATGTGCTCTCTGTCCCTGTGTCCTTGTATCCCTCTCTCACTGTCCGTGTATCTTTGTTCTATTACCCATGTATCCCTGCACCAGTACCTGTATCACTCTACCCATGTGCTCTCTGTCCCTGTGTCCTTGTATCCCTCTCTCACTGTCTGAGTTTCTCTGTTCTATTACCCATGTATCCCTGCGCCACTGCCTGTATCACTTTACCCATGTGCTCTCTGTCCCTGTGTCCTTGTATCCCTCTCTCACTGTCCGTGTATCTTTGTTCTATTACCCATGTATCCCTGCACCACTGCCTGTATCACTCTACCCATGTGCTCTCTGTCCCTGTGTCCTTGTATCCCTCTCTCACTGTCCGTGTTTCTCTGTTCTTTTGCCCATGTATCCCTGCGCCACTGCCTGTATCACTTTACCCATGTGCTCTCTGTCCCTGTGTCCTTGTATCCCTCTCTCACTGTCCGTGTATCTTTGTTCTATTACCCATGTATCCCTGCACCAGTACCTGTATCACTCTACCCATGTGCTCTCTGTCCCTGTGTCCTTGTATCCCTCTCTCACTGTCTGAGTTTCTCTGTTCTATTACCCATGTATCCCTGCGCCACTGCCTGTATCACTTTACCCATGTGCTCTCTGTCCCTGTGTCCTTGTATCCCTCTCTCACTGTCCGTGTATCTTTGTTCTATTACCCATGTATCCCTGCGCCACTGCCTGTATCACTCTACCCATGTGCTCTCTGTCCCTGTGTCCTTGTATCCCTCTCTCACTGTCCGTGCATCTCTGTTCTATTACCCATGTGTACCTGCACCAGTGTCTGTATCACGCTACCCATGTGCTCTCTGTCCCTGTGTCCTTGTATCCCTCTCTCACTGTCCGTGCATCTCTGTTCTATTGCTCATATATCCCTGCCCCAGTGACTGCATCAGAGACTCTACCCATGTGCTCTCTGTCCCTGTGTCCTTGTATCCCTCTCTCACTGTCTGAGTTTCTCTGTTCTATTACCCATGTATCCCTGCGCCACTGCCTGTATCACTTTACCCATGTGCTCTCTGTCCCTGTGTCCTTGTATCCCTCTCTCACTGTCCGTGTATCTTTGTTCTATTACCCATGTATCCCTGCACCAGTACCTGTATCACTCTACCCATGTGCTCTCTGTCCCTGTGTCCTTGTATCCCTCTCTCACTGTCTGAGTTTCTCTGTTCTATTACCCATGTATCCCTGCGCCACTGCCTGTATCACTTTACCCATGTGCTCTCTGTCCCTGTGTCCTTGTATCCCTCTCTCACTGTCCGTGTATCTCTGTTCTATTACCCATGTATCCCTGCACCAGTACCTGTATCACTCTACCCATGTGCTCTCTGTCCCTGTGTCCTTGTATCCCTCTCTCACTGTCCGTGTTTCTCTGTTCTTTTGCCCATGTATCCCTGCGCCACTGCCTGTATCACTTTACCCATGTGCTCTCTGTCCCTGTGTCCTTGTATCCCTCTCTCACTGTCCGTGTATCTTTGTTCTATTACCCATGTATCCCTGCGCCACTGCCTGTATCACTTTACCCATGTGCTCTCTGTCCCTGTGTCCTTGTATCCCTCTCTCACTGTCCGTGTTTCTCTGTTCTTTTGCCCATGTATCCCTGCACCACTGCCTGTATCACTCTACCCATGTGCTCTCTGTCCCTGTGTCCTTGTATCCCTCTCTCACTGTCCGAGTTTCTCTGTTCTATTACCCATGTATCCCTGCACCACTGCCTGTATCTCCCTGCCCCAGTGCCTATATCTCCCTGCCCCAGTGCCTATATCTCCCTGCCCCAGTGCCTATATCGCCCCGTCCCAGTGCCTATATCTTCCTGCCCCAGTGCCTGTATGACTCTTCCCATGTTCTCGCAGTCTGTGCTTATATAAATCATTCCTGGTTTGCCCAGGCCGCCCGCTGGTAACCCTCAACAGCATCATGCTGAAGTTCTCACATTCTTGTTGGAAAAAATAAAACAGACACATTTCTGGTGAACTTTAACAGTCTCTCTGAGCCCAAACTGACTCTCTAGTGCTTTCTGCCAGTGCCCCTAAGGCACTTTACATGCATTCACACTTGTCAGGTGTCTGCTTCAGGTGGGAGAGTGGAGGCGTGCGCCAACCAGCACTTCCCTCTTCTACAAAAGGCTAAAAGGAGCAAACACCACTTTCATATCCTGCAGATTGCTGCCTAGAATCCCTTCTTAGGCGCCCGCCCTGTGCGATCAAACAGTGTCGCCCCCCCCCTTTCCTGCACAACTGCCCCACGCTGCTCCACACTGCTGGATGCTTTTCACGGGGGCTTGTTCTAGCTGGTTCCTTCGCCGGGACAGGAATTTGCAGAGGGGACTAAATAGGGAAACAGAAAGGGAAACAAGCATTTGCAATGCAATAGGTCTTGCATTTACTCGAATTTAAGCTATTGACATTGTAAATGACAATGCCTTTTATTATTGTTTTTGATTTTGAAACCTGAATAAAAAGCATTGCCGTTTGCAATGCCAGTAGCTTAAACTCGTGTAAATCCGAGACCTATTGCATTGCGAATGCTTGTTTTTAATACCAAACAATGGGTGTGAGTGGTTTTAGTGAAGGGCTTGTTTGCATCATGTAATTCACAGTGAGTGTTCTAAAAACATGGTCAAGTGATGAAGTTTATAGAAACAATGGCCACTAAAGTTGAAGTTTCCCTTGTGCACATTATCTGTATGAAACCATCACCACAACATAAAAACGATTGATCAACATTGTCATCAGCTCCCTCCCATTTTTGTTGGCCCTTTAAACATTCACATAATTTCGCTAGCCATCCAATAATCTTAATCAAAAAATCAGGAGTTGAGGCCCAATATTCCTGTCCCGATTATGGTTTGTTTCCTCTAGTGTGAAGAACCAAAAGATTGACCTTACAAGTTGAAGTGATTCTGAAGTTTGAACATACTGTGAGAAAATCGATATATTTACTGAAACTACACTGTGCTTTGCTTATTTTTGCGATAAAACGAAAAAAATATGTTTTAAAAAATGCTGTGAGAAACTCATCACTACCATTACACGCTGCACATGATTTATGTTCATGACAACCTGTCCCCTTTTCTGCATATATGTTGTGTCTTTTGTGCATTCTTTTAATCTGTAATACTGCATAATTGCACATTTTCACTTCCTTCACTGCATAAAATATATGCATCTAAAACCACACTGTGGCATCATATTTTTTACTCTTGTCCCTTATTGGACCAGTTTTGGGGAGAAATTTTTAGCGATTTGGGTATTGCCTTGGGTAAGTGTTTTTCTCCCCAAGCTGAAATCGCACTATTTGGGGGTGTCAGGGAGGAAGCTACTCTATCAAGCGCTGATAAAGCTCTTATAGCAATCTCCTGTATGGTGGCCCGCTCTCTGATACTTCAAAATTGGAAATCAAAGGAGATACCAAGCCATCTAGCTTGGTTCAATAAAATGAAAAGGACTTTTAAATTTGAAGAGGCCTATGCTAGGAGAGTTGGGGGAATAACGAAATTTGATAAAAATTGGAAGGCGTTTAGAGAACTACTCGTAATTAAGGATAGTTCCGGATCTATTGGTTCTCGATGACTTTTTAAAAAAAAAAAAAAATGTATGGGGTCAAACCATCTACGACTATGTATAATTGCTTAGACTTGTATGCCTTGACATGTTGATTCAGGTTGTGCGTTGTAGTTTTTTTTTTTTTACGATTTGGAAAGTTTTGGGGTGAGCTGTGGGGGGGAAAAAGGTTGCATTCCCTTAAGGGGAATCTACAATGTATTTTTTGATTGCCAGCTGCATTTGCACTTTAACTACCTCACTCTTTGCACTATAGGACCTAAGTATGGCTTTTTTCGTTGATAGAATTACTTGTTGATATTGCATCTGCACTTTATGTGGAATTAATCTTCTTGTGCATTACTAGTCGCACCTTATTCTATGAAGCCATGATTTGCATTCCCTTGAGGTGAATCTATAATGTATTTATTTATTGTTATCTGCACTTGCACTTTAATCGTTTTACTCTTTACACTATAAGACCCAAATATGGCTCTTTTCATTGATAGAATTTCGCGTTGATATTGCATTTGCACTTTAGGGGGAATTAATCTTCATTGCATTCGCACTTTACTTTATGAAGTCATGATTTGCTGCTACTGCATTTGCACTTTATTTTGAGATTTGAAAAGATGAATGGAGTGGCTCTATATTTTGCACTGTATTTTAATATTGATGCATTGTATGATATAATAGAATTAATATTCTTCTCCTTTTTCTCCTGTTTTGCATATATCTTGTTGCTATTTAAAATGCAATGCTTGAAACCATGTATAATGTATCTTCCTTTCTCTGCTCAATAAAAAAAAAAAAAAAAAAAAAAATAAAACCACACTGTGCAAATTGAATTTATTACGTGTTCAAACTTTCTTTGAAACCACATCTATTAGAATAATAATTCAAAGTAAGAAACAAACAATTAGTGTTTTGTAGGGATCTAAGCAGGTTCTTCTTACTTTAATGCTGCCACAAATAAGGACATGTAATCAAATAAATGTGCGTGTAACCACATTATTAGGTTGTCTCGTACTTTTTGGATTATTTGTTAAGCCATTAAAAATAGACATTCTGACTCTAGCCTCCATGTAAAAGAGTTACCTGAAAAATAATTTCTTTAGGGCAAAATATGAAAGGCCTTTCTGAAGGAAAATGGCTTTGGCTTCTACAAGTCTTAGCAATAAGGGTGAACCATGGAAACGACATTGAAGAGCATCAATTACATCTTTAAAAGTGTAGCCACTTCTTTGAGAAAAAGCACATTTTACATCAGAATTGTTGGACATGCTACTTTATTCCCAATATATTCATCTCTTTAACAAAAAAATGAACAATCGTTTTCAAAGTTGGGGCACAAGAATAGAGCAGGTGAAGAGAGTTAGTGGGAAAGTGTGTATCAGAAAATAGAAATAAATAAAATACCATTAGGCCCTAGTACTATGCCTAGGGTTTACTTTTACAGGTGCTAGTAAGCAGCTGTTGTGGGGGAATAGTAATTTTTAAGGATCTTCTCATTCTATGAAGTATGCTTCAAGGATTCTGCTAAGCACTTGGACAGAGGGCATTGGTATGATGTCCAGATGAAAGCTGCTACACAGCACACAAGGAGTGTGCAATTTGGATGTAGTCCAAGTGGTAGTTGTTAGGATTGACCTTAAAGGTAGCTAACAATAGGAAATCGATGGGAACTGGTGGAGTGACACAGGTACCTCCGACACTGTGGTAGGGGGGGAGTGGGCAGCTTTTCTACTGAAAACCAAAGCTTATGAATATCTGTGAGATATTGAAGTGTCAGGGCCCCTCACAACATTGTGTAAGATAGGCCCCATCATTTTGCGTAATGCCACTGGTGAGAGAATAAAAGAAAATGTTGCTGGCAAAGTGTGGCAAACAATGACGCTTGGAATATCATGGTGTGAAACTTAACAAGAGCTTTGTTCCTTGCTGAGAGTAACCTTGTCTCAGGATAGTGTAAAAGATGAGAGTTAGTCAGGTTTCAGGGTGGGTTGAGGAGGTTGTTAGTAACAATTACTTTTACAATACGTGAGAAAGCGTACTTCAGGAGGTGGGGTGAGAAGTTCTGCTGAATCAAGACTAAGTGATGGGGATAATAGGTCATGTACCTAAGTAAATCTTCTATGTCAATTTTTTTCCCATCAATCTACTGAGACGAAAACTGCCCTCCAAACCTTCCCTCTCTGAAGAGATGTGTCACTCTCTGAACATGCCTTGCTACCCCATCCTTCTCTACCTGCATACTGATATCATGCAGGAAGTGCAAAGGCCTATAGCACACAGCTTCGCCGGGATCCATCACGGAACTCACTCCCAGGATTAATTTCATGGTCCAAGAGCTATTACCAAATTTGGACAGCCTGCAGGATAAGTTCTACATATAAACTGGCAGTAAAGACTGTAGGTCTAGTGCCGGCAAGGGCAGATTACAGTGCCTGGGTATAGAATCCCCAGCAGGAGGGACACTTTGTCCACAAGCAACAGGAAAACATGCATATACCACAGCTACCCACGTTTGACAGCAGTGCATTCTGCACAGCTGTATGGAAAGGGTTCCTCTTTGATTATGCAGTAATATTGTAATTGTGATTAATTCTCTAGTGAGACATTGCTGAAGAACAACATATAGCCCACTTTTCAGGGGCATGTTTAGTGCTGGGCAAGCTTGCTGTCTACCGCCAAAGTGATGGGCAAGGTACATTGCAAGGAGAGTGAGGAATTGGGGATGTTTCTAGAAGACCCCATTGTACATTGTGTTCCCTGCACTTTCACTTGTGCCCCTTTGTGCCTACATCCCTTGCAGAGGGGGCAAATGACCACGGTGCTCCTTTGGGGCAATGATCAGCAGGGCTTCTGTACAACACAGGAACCTCGGGTACATATGAAGGTGCGTCACCCTCGCCTGAAAATACATCCAAGTATCCAATAAAAAAATCAAGGAGTTAGACGGTGAAGCTTTAACTACAGATCCCGTAGTCTTTGTGGCTATCTTGGATTAGATCCTTAAATATTATGTAAAACTGAAATTAGAATTGAATTTGCTGGTTGTCATAAAGGACATACATAAAATGTAAGAATTTAAATATTTACATGTTATTTCATGGTCTGTGTCAGCCTAACTGCTCACAGAGCCCCTTTCCCTGTCAATGCATGCACCATTTGGTGCACCAACTAGTAAACAGGCACCCAAATTGGCTGGCACTGCACATACCAAGCGGCTGATGAGAGGCCTTATCTAAAATTGGATTCACACTCCCAACAAAGAAAATAGCAGAAGGGGGCTGAAATTCCCCTCCCTGGGTATACTAGGTATGCTGTTCTATGGCCTAACATCATTATTCAATGGTATTCCAACAGAGCAATGTCTCTTGAAGGCTGACCCTAAATCCAATATACGTATTAATTTATTTTTTGTTTTTAATTGTATGAGCTATATTTGTGATTACATGAACTTGTCAGATATCTAAGTATGTCTCTAAGTCAGACCTAAAAGCCAGCATGTTCTATATCAGCCTTTGCAATAGAAAACTGACAATATTTTACATGATCATCTTTCTTACTAAAAATACATGTTTGAACGTAGAGAAAACATCAGTGTTAATTCCTGTGTAAGAAGCAGTAAAGTAGTTATCAGCGATTCATCATCTCTTTCTACAGGACGCTAAAACAAAAACAGCATCATCAGCGTGGTCATGTTTACATAACAACAATACGATAATAGTTTATTCTGTAGTTCATACATTGCACTTATTATGAAAAGGGCGTCAGTAGCTTCCACTACTGTGGTCCCCAACAGTCAAATGTCCAAAAAGAAATGGGATACATTCACAATAGATCTCAGCCCACAATTTCATGATTCTTTGCAACTATATGGCAAATCTCAAATAGGGGTTGCTAAAATTGCATAATTTTCTTTGCAAAAAAATGGAAAACAAAGACTAAATTAAGCAGATTGTATTCTGTCAGGATCTCCTGTAAAAATTGAATGTGAAGGCATTCCTCACAAACAAAAGTCACACAAAATACTGTTTATTGACATTCTTGAACAGAAATGTCTCCCTGTGGAGGTTTTAATATTCCCATAATACATTTCCTTGCTCAAAACAGTCTCCTGTGAGCAAAAGTAATGCACAAACGCATGTCATGAAATCCCAAGAAATTCACATAAAGATTTTACAAGCATGATTCAACTTTTCGCTGGGCCCAGGCATGATGGCATTCAAGGGAATTGTAGTGCAGTGAAATTGTACAGCAGTTGGAAATTTCATTTTCTAAGGTATGGGAGGAAAATATCTTAACTCCTTGCTGGTTACCATCAGAACAGTCTGATTGAAGTAAGAAGGGAAATGACAAGTCAAACACCCAGTTAATTTATTTCCTATGTGTCTTTATTGGTTTTTCATCTTATTGACAATTAGATGATCACCCTCGCAATCTGATTAGATCAAATATCTTTCACATCTCTAAATGCATGAAAGTAGCAGTCACCTTGCCCAAAGAAGTTAATGTTCCATGGATTAGATGTTTTCTAAATTTTTAAACCCATCAATTTTAAAACACCTCTGCCATTTCTTTCTCTAAACTATGCTGAAAGGCGCCCTGACTAAATGCCTTGAATTATATTTGTCGACTTTTAAGTGTTTTTTTCGTTCATATCCCCGGTGTACACGCTGACATCCAGAAAGTGGAGAGGTAGATAAGGCTGTTGATATCTGTGTCTTAAATTCCTGTGACACTTTGGTGTATTCCATGAGTCTTAGAATAATAAAGGAAAGTGCTAGCGTGCAGTTTGTTGTAAATGGGAGATTTGTAAGACTAACAGATATGGGTGTGGGTTTATGTTTTGCAAGAAGGGTTAGACGCTGTAGTGTTAGAGTAGCAAAGACAGGAGCGGTTTAGTTCCGAGCAAATGGAAGTCTAGAACGTATGTTTTCCAATGCCACAATATGACACCACTCGAGTATTATGACGGAGAACCAAGCACATGATTTCTCAGCATCTTTCTCCGGTGAAGCATGGGTATTAAAGGCGTATGACTCTTGGCTAATGAAGTGTCAAGTGCTCCTGAGAAATCGGCTCATTGACAATTCTAGTAAATGTTGCAATCTGGGCATTAGTGCTTACCTTCCTCATTCACTTTTCTCAAAGATAAAAGTTAGGGAAAGATGAAGAGCTCAAGAGTAATAACTGGAGGGGCCAGAAGGTATGTGAGCAGAAACATCAACGTTTTTTGAGGGGGGATTTGTGTCATCCTGTCCAAAACCTTCTTAGATGATATTAACCCACACTGACTTGAAGTGTGGAGGTGCCTCAAAACACCATCATTTCCCTTACAAACCTACATTGGGGTATAGCAGGAGTGAGTTAGTTGCTCCCCTTCGTTGAGGAATGGAAAGAGAAAAAAGGATATGTTTTCTATCTAAGAATAGAAGACAGAGGGACTTATGGACGAGAATTGTAGTGATTTTAGTTCAGTCAAATGTGGGTTGTTATAAAGAAACACCCATAGGCTTTGTATGCTGTTTGTAGTAGTTGGAACACCTTTCACAGCCCTTCTAGCATATAAGGGGTTAGACTCCATTCGGACGTCACAGGGCAGACCCTGGCTACTGGACCCCAACATTGCTGATTGAGGTTGTTTGACATTTGTATTCTGAGGTCTATCGTACTATGGCTCTGCAAACTGAACCTGCCCTTTCTGCACTTTACTCTCAGAGCAGTGGTGGCGAGCAGTCAAGGGATTCCAAGGGAGTTAGAGCTGGGGCAAGAGCGCAGAATTCAACAGCCAACCAACAGACACAAAGGCCTATTGTCCAGCCCAGTTTTTATCCAATCGTTAAAAGAAGATGCTTCAATCTCAGAGCAAAACAAATTAATACACAATTCAATAGAAATTGAAATTGCAGGATTGTAAGCCAGTCATAAACGTCAGTAGAGAGTTGTACCCCCCCCCATCCCATCTTGAGAACTCTCTCCCTGCTCTATGTGATTTTGAATGGCTACAGTAGGAGGGATAATGTGAATATAGGCATCATTTAGGCACCTGTGTCCCTATTCACTCATTTCAGTGTCTGGGTCTCCACCATCCAGCTGCATCACTTTCAATCTCTGGCGATGCTATCCTCATCATTCATCACACCACAACCATTCACTCAACTTACAGACAGGATGTCAGAATAATGTTCATTAGCTTCACATAACACTGGAACATTATATTAGATTGGCAGTTGACTGTGCTGTATATGACACACAAAAAGGCCTGGTCACATTTAAGATTCACAAAACATGGTGCACTGACACCACTACTTCCTAGGATGCACCTCGGGCAGGGACAGGAATCCGATGGTCCCTATGAGGCATGTGTGGCAATACACACAATAGATTGACATCACACTAGAGCCAAAACAAAAGTCAGGATACCACTTTTAAAGGCAATCAAGCATTCATGGAAGGGGTATACACCTGTTTACCAAGGAGGGAATATTCCCATCGAAAAACAATGAAAATGATGTCAGTTATTTCTTCCAATACATTGTACATGTATATCACATACCACACAACGTAGCGTAGAATATGATATCTATTCAACTTAACATACTCATTTGCCAACCACGAACAAGTTGCAAGGGTGAGTGAGACAACTATGCAAACTTCCCCTCTAAAAACAGAAACCAAACCCAGTAGCATAGCTGTGTAACCCTCATAGGGACCACTCTCCTAGATGTCCACTACTGTATCTTAAGCACCTACGTTCCATATATAGTGAAGAGTGTGTATCATGAACTCTCCAACCCTTTAACAAAGGAGCAGAAATGAAGAAGAGGGATTGGCCCAGACCAAGAACATCAATAACTAGTACACTTTTGAGAGAATATGCCTCACTTCCCAGGTTGGAGGAACTGTTTTAAAGTATACAATTTCCCTCCAGAGCGAAGCTGTAATTTCCAATGAAAAAACATGTTGATTTTACAATCCACATAGACTTTACTTCTAAATTAAGAGAAAAATATATGAGAAATGATTCAAAAAAGTCACATAATTCCTTACAATGATCTAGCACATTATTCAGATATTGTTCCTGATTTCTCCATGCAAACACTTCTGGTCCTAAAAACCTACCTTTTGTGCACCACGAAGCATCGTTTGACCAACACAAACCTGTGTACTACTTTTTTTGTGCAGTCATACAGTGCTCCGAAGCCCTTTGGGTCTGAATCGCAATTTAGAAGCATTTAAAGAAATAAATTAGATGTCATGGAAATATGGAAGATGCTTACTGATTCTTTTTCTCAAATATGAGTTGTGTTTGTTGTTTGTCGTTGTGAGACCACCTTATTTCGAGTCACGTTCCTATGGGAAAGTTATTGTCAAAATAATCAATCTCATAAACAAATATGACATAGGCTACTGCTTCTCCTTCCTACGAATACTGGTTGTGTTTGATTGTTATCATGGAGAAACAAACTTAAGGTAGTTTACAACTTCTAAAGGAGTTGTAGTTAACAGATTCAGCATTTATTGATCATGAAAAGGGAAAGTATTGATTAAAGTGAGGATCTATTTTTCATAAACATGGAAGTCATATTAGCACTATACAAAAGAGTATAGGAATACTGTTCAGGGTAGAATAATGCAGAGGCTGCAAGGATTTATGACCCTGATCAAAGGGGCTGGCATTTGTCACTCTGTGACCCAAAGAACAAGGGAAATATGTACTTCTTGCATTTTAAGAAAATCTGGAGCATCTTTGCTGGTGGTCCTTGGTAGCCACCTAAAAATCTGGGGCAGGCAATAAATTCCGCTATGCAGGCAGAGTTTGAGGAGCTTTGCCAGCACAGAATTCCAGCAAACATTAGGCAACCGCCGTTAGGCAGGGTTTTTCTCATGTGCAGCTCGCCAATGGGAAATTGGTGAGCATGAGTGAGAATTGGCATCCCCTAGGATGATTTCCAGTTGCTAGGACAGCACCCAGGGAGATGTTCTCTATACGGATG